>NW_026061710.1:7759285-9052500 GCF_023897955.1 Schistocerca gregaria
TTCCAGAGAACGATCAAAGCGTAGACTGTTTGAGACATTACTCCCATGGAGGAAACTGCGCTTGGTGACTGTTGTATTCAATCCCGATGCAATTTCTGTGTTTCACATACACTCTGATAGTCCACAGACTACTGAATGCCTCCAGATGTCCATTGGAAATTACTACTCGTCATCCAGGGAACGATCAAATCGTAAACTCTTGGAGACATTACTCCCATGGAGGTATGTGCGCATGGTGACTATTGTATTCAATCCCGATGCAATTTCTGTGTTTCATCAACACTCTGATACTCCACAGATTACAGAATGCCTCCAGATGTGCATCGGAAACTACTACTGGTCTTCCAGGGAACGATCAAAGCGTAGACTGTTTGAGACATTACTCCAATGGAGGAATGGGCGCATGGTGACTGTTGTATTCAATCCCGATGCAATATCTGTGTTTCATCAACACTCTGATAGTCCACAGATTACAGAATGCCACCAGATGTCCATCGGAAACTTTTACTGGTCTTCCAGGGAACGATCAAAGCGTAGACTCTTTGAGACATTACTCCCATGGAGGAAACTGCGCATGGTGACTGTTGTATTCAATCCCGATGCAATTTCTGTGTTTCACCAACACTCTGATAGTCCACAGATTACAGAATGCCTCCAGATGTCCATCGGAAAATACTACTTGTCTTCCAGGGAACGATCAAATCGTAAACTCTTGGAGACATTACTCCCATGTCGCAATGTGCGCTGGTGACTGTTGTATTCAATGCCGATGCAATTTCTGTGTTTCATCAATCTCTGATGGTCCACAGATTACAGAATGCCTCCAGATGTGCATCGGAAACAACTACTGGTCTTCCACGGCACGATCGAAGCGTAGAATGTTTGAGAATTACTCGCATGCAGGAAAGTGGGCTTAATGACTGTTGTATTCAATCCCGATGCAATATCTGTGTTTCATTAACAGTCTGATAGTCCACAGATTACAGAATATCTCCAAATGTGCATCGGAAACTATTACTGGTTTTCCAGGGAACGATCAAAGAGTAGACTGTTTGAGACATTACTCCCATGGAGGAAAGTGCGCATGGTGACTGTTGTAATCAATCCCGATTCAATTTCTGTATTTCATCAACACTCTGATAGTCCACAGATTACAGAATGCAACCTGATGTGCATCGGAAACTACTACTGGTCTTTCAGGGAACGATCAAAGCGTAGACTGTTTGAGACATACCTCCCGTGGAGGAATGAGCGCATGGTGACTGTTGTATTCAATCCCGATGCAATTTCTGTATTTCATCAACACTCTGACACTCCACAGATTACAGAATGCCTCCAGATGTGCATCGGAAACTACTACTGGTCTTCCAGGGAACGATCAAAGCGTAGACTGTTTGAGACCTTACTCCCATGGAGGAAAGTGCACATGGTGACTGTTGTATTCAATCCCGATGCAATTTCTGTGTTTCATCAACACTCTGATGGTCCACAGATTACAGAATGACACCAGATGTGCATCGGAAACTACTACTGGTCTTCCAGGGAACGATCAAAGCGTAGACTCTTTGAGACATTACTCCCATGGAGGAAAGTGCGCATGGTGACTGTTGTATTCAATCCGGATGCAATTTCTGTGTTTCATCATCACTCTCATAGTCCACAGATTGCAGAATATCTATAGATGTGCATCGGAAACTACTACTGGTCATCCAGGGAACGATCAAAGCGTAGACTGTTTGAGACATTACTCCCGTGGAGGAAAGTGCGCATGTTGACTGTTGTATTCAATCCCGATGCAATTTCTGTGTTTCATCAACACTCTGATAGTCCACAGATTACAGAATGCCTACAGATGTGCATCGGAAACTACTACTGGGCTTCCAGAGAACGATCAAAGCCTAGACTGTTTGAGACATTACTCCCATGGAGGAAAGTGCGCATGGTGACTGTTGTATTCAATCCCGATGCAATTTCTGTGTTTCATCAACACTCTGATAGTCCACAGATTACAGAATGCCTCCAGACGTGCATCGGAAACTACTACTGGTCTTCCAGGGCACGATCAAAACGTAGACTGTTTGAGACATTACTCCCAATGCAGGAAAGTGCGCATGGTGACTGTTGTATTCAATCTCGATGCAAATTCTGTGTTTCATCAACACTCTGATGGTCCACAAATTACAGAATGACACCAGATGTGCATCGGAAACTACTACTGGTCTTCCAGGGAACGATCAAAACGTAGACTGTTTGAGACATTACTCCCATGGAGGAAAGTGCGCATGGTGACTGTTGTATTCAATCCCTGATGCAATTTCTGTGTTTCATCAACACTCTGATAGTCCACAGATTACAGAATGCCTCCAGATGTGCATCGGAAACTACTACTGGTCTTCCAGACAACGATCTAAGCGTAGACTGTTTGAGACATTACTCCCATGGAGCAAAGTGCGCATGGTGACTGTTGTATTCAATCCCGATGCAATTTCTGTGTTTCATCAACACTCTGATAGTCCACAGATTGCAGAATATCTATAGATGTGCATCGGAAACTACTACTGGTCTTCAAGGGAACGATCAAAGCGTAGACTGTTTGAGTCATTACTCCCATGGAGGAAAGTGCGCTTGGTGACTGTTGTATTCAATCCCGATGCAATTTCTGTATTTTACCAACACTCTGATAGTCCACAGATTACAGAATGCCTCCAGATGTCCATTGGAAACTACTACTCGTATTCCAGGGAACGATCAAATCGTAAACTCTTGGAGACATTACTCCCATGGAGGAATGTGCGCATGGTGACTGTTGTATTCAATCCCGATGCAATTTCTGTGTTTCATTAACACTCTGATACTCCACAGATTACAGAATGAATCCAGATGTGCATCGGAATCTACTACTGGTCTTCCAGGAAACGATCAAAGCGTAGACGGTCTGAGACATTACTCCCATGGAGGAAAGAGCGCATGGTGACTGTTGTATTCAATCCCGATGCAATTTCTGTGTTTCATCAACACTCTCATAGTCCACAGATTACAGAATGCCACCAGATGTCCATCGGAAACTACTACTTGTCATTCAGGGACGAATCAAAGCGTAGACTGTTTGAGACATTACTCCCGTGGAGGAAAGTGCGCATGTTGACTGTTGTATTCAATCCCTATGCAATTTCTGTGTTTCATCAACACTCTGATAGTCCACAGATTGCAGAATGCCTACAGATGTGCATCGGAAACTACTACTGGTCTTCCAGAGAACGGTCAAAGCGTAGACTGTTTGAGACATTACTCCCATGGAGGAAAGTGCGCATGGTGACTGTTGTATTCAATCCCGATGCAATATCTGTGTTTCATCAACACTCTGATAGTTCACAGATTACAGAATGCCTCCAGACGTGCATCGGAAACTACTACTGGTCTCCCAGGGCACGATCAAAACGTAGACTGTTTGAGACATTACTCCCAATGCAGGAAAGTGCGCATGGTGACTGTTGTATTCAATCTCGATGCAAATTCTGTGTTTCATCAACACTCTGATGGTCCACAAATTACAGAATGACACCAGATGTGCATCGGAAACTACTACTGGTCTTCCAGGGAACGATCAAAGCGTAGACTGTTTGAGACATTACTCCCATGGAGGAAAGTGCGCATGGTGACTGTTGTATTCAATCCCTGATGCAATTTCTGTGTTTCATCAACACTCTGATAGTCCACAGATTACAGAATGCCTCCAGATGTGCATCGGAAACTACTACTGGTCTTCCAGAGAACGATCAAAGCGTAGACTGTTTGAGACATTACTCCCATGGAGCAAAGTGCGCATGGTGACTGTTGTATTCAATCCCGATGCAATTTCTGTGTTTCATCAACACTCTGATAGTCCACAGATTGCAGAATATCTATAGATGTGCATCGGAAACTACTACTGGTCTTCCAGGGAACGATCAAAGCGTAGACTGTTTGAGACATTACTCCCATGGAGGAAACTGCGCTTGGTGACTGTTGTATTCAATCCCGATGCAATTTCTGTATTTTACCAACACTCTGATAGTCCACAGATTACAGAATGCCTCCAGATGTCCATCGGAAACTACTACTCGTCTTCCAGGGAACGATCAAATCGTAAACTCTTGGAGACATTACTCCCATGGAGGAATGTGCGCATGGTGACTGTTGTATTCAATCCCGATGCAATTTCTGTGTTTCATTAACACTCTGATACTCCACAGATTACAGAATGAATCCAGATGTGCATCGGAAACTACTACTGGTCTTCCAGGAAACGATCAAAGCGTAGACGGTCTGAGACATTACTCCCATGGAGGAAAGAGCGCATGGTGACTGTTGTATTCAATCCCGATGCAATTTCTTTGTTTCATCAACACTCTCGAGGTCCAGAGATTACAGAATGCCACCAGAGGTCCATCGGAAACTACTACTGGTCATTCAGGGACGAATCAAAGCGTAGACTGTTTGAGACATTACTCCCGTGGAGGAAAGTGCGCATGTTGACTGTTGCATTCAATCCCTATGCAATTTCTGTGTTTCATCAACACTCTGATAGTCCACATGTTACAGAATGCCACCACATGTCCATCGGAAACTACTACTGGTCTTCCAGGGAACGAACTAAGCGTAGACTGTTTGAGACATTACTCCCGTGGAGGAAGGTGCGCATGTTGACTGTTGTATTCAATCCCGATGCAATTTCTGTTTTTCTTCAACACTCTGATAGTCCACAGATTGCAGAATATCTATAGATGTGCATCGGAAACTACTACTGGTCTTCCAGGTAACGATCAAAGCGTAGACTGTTTGAGACATTACTCCCATGGAGGAAACTGCGCATGGTGACTGTTGTATTTAATCCAGATGCAATTTCTGTGTTTCGTCAACACTCTGATAGTCCACAGTTTACAGAAAGCCTCCAGATGTGCATTGGAAACTACAATTGGTCTTGCAGGGAACGATCAAATCGTATACTGTTTGAGACATTACTCCCATGGAGGAAAGTGCGCATGGTAACTGTTGTATTCAATCCCGAGGCAATTTCTGTGTTGCATCAACACTCTGATCGTCCCCAGATTACAGAAAGCCTCCAGATGTGCATTGGAAACTACTACTGGTCTTGCAGGTAACCATCAAAGCGTAGACTGTTAGATACATTACTCCCATGGAGGAAAGTGCGCGTGGTGACTGTTGTATTCAATCACGATGCAATTTCTGTGTTTCATCAACACTCTGATAGTCCACAGATTACAGAATGCCACCAGATGTGCATCGGAAACTACTACTGGTCTTCCAGGGCACGATCAAAGCGTAGACTCCCATGCAGGAGAGTGGGCTTGGTGACTGTTGTATTCAATTGCGATGCAATTTCTGTGTTTCATTAACAGTCTGATAGCCCACAGATTACAGATTACATCCAGATGTGCATCGGAAACTATTACTGGTCTTCCAGGGAACGATCAAAGCGTAGACTCTTTGAGACATTACTCCCATGGAGGAAAGTGCGCATGGTGACTGTTGTATTCAATCGCGATGCAATTTCTGTGTTTCATCAAAACTCTGATAGTCCACAGATTACAGAATGCCACCAGATGTCCATCGGAAACTACTACTGGTCTTCCAGGGAACGATCAAAGCCTACACTGTTTGAGAAATTACTCCCGTGGAGGAAGGTGCGCATTTTGACGGTTGTATTCAATCCCGATGCAATTTCTGTGTTTCTTCAACACACTGATAGTCCACAGATTACAGAATGCTTCCAGATGTGCATTGGAAACTACTACTGGTCTTCCAGGGAATTATCAAAGCGTAGACTGTTTGAGAATTACTCCCATGGAGGAAAGTGCGCTTGGTGACAGTTGTATTCATTCACGATGCAATTTCTGTGTTTCAGCAACACTCTGATAGTCCATAGATAACAGAATGCCTCAGGATGTGCATCGGAAACTAGTTCTGGTCTTCCAGGGAACGATCAAAGCGTAGACTGTTTGAGACATTACTCCCATGGAGGAAAGTGCGCATGGTGACTGTTGTATTCAATCCCGATGCAATTTCTGTGTTTCATCAACACTCTGATAGTCCACAGATTACAGAATGCCTCCAGATGTGCATCGGAAACTACTACTGGTCTTCCAGAGAACGATCAAAGCGTAGACTGTTTGAGACATTACTCCCATGGAGGAAAGTGCGCATGGTGACTGTTGTATTCAATCCCGATGCAATTTCTGTGTTTCATCAACACTCTGATTGTCCACAGATTGCAGAATATCTATAGATGTGCATCGGAAACTACTACTGGTCGTCCAGGGAACGATCAAAGCGTAGACTGTTTGAGACATTACTCCCATGGAGGAAACTGTGCTTGGTGACTGTTGTATTCAATCCCGATGCAATTTCTGTATTTCACCAACACTCTGATAGTCCACAGATTACAGAATGCCTCCAGATGTCCATTGGAAACTACTACTCGTCTTCCAGGGAACGATCAAATCGTAAACTCTTGGAGACATTACTCCCATGGAGGAATGTGCGCATGGTGACTGTTGTATTCAATCCCGATGCAATTTCTGTGTTTCATCAACACTCTGATACTCCACAGATTACAGAATGAATCCAGATGTGCATCGGAAACTACTACTGGTCTTCCAGGAAACAATCAAAGCGTAGACGGTCTGAGACATTACTCCCATGGAGGAAAGAGCGCATGGTGACTGTTGTATTCAATCCCGATGCAATTTCTGTGTATCATCAACACTCTCATAGTCCACAGATTACAGAATGCCACCAGATGTCCATCGGAAACTACTACTGGTCATTCAGAGACGAATCAAAGCGTAGACTGTTTGAGACATTACTCCCGTGGAGGAAAGTGCGCATGTTGACTGTTGTATTCAATCCCTATGCAATTTCTGTGTTTCATCAACACTCTGATAGTCCACATGTTACAGAATGCCACCACATGTCCATTGGAAACTACTACTGGTCTTCCAGGGAACGAACTAAGCGTAGACTGTTTGAGACATTACTCCCTTGGAGGAAAGTGCGCATGTTGACTGTTGTATTCAATCCCGATGCAATTTCTGTTTTTCTTCAACACTCTGATAGTCCACAGATTGCAGAATACCTATAGATGTGCATCGGAAACTACTACTGGTCTTCCAGGGAATTATCAAAGCGTAGACTGTTTGAGAATTACTCCCATGGAGGAAAGTGCGCTTGGTGACAGTTGTATTCATTCACGATGCAATTTCTGTGTTTCAGCAACACTCTGATAGTCCATAGATAACAGAATGCCTCAGGATGTGCATCGGAAACTAGTTCTGGTCTTCCAGGGAACGATCAAAGCGTAGACTGTTTGAGACATTACTCCCATGGAGGAAAGTGCGCATGGTGACTGTTGTATTCAATCCCGATGCAATTTCTGTGTTTCATCAACACTCTGATAGTCCACAGATTACAGAATGCCTCCAGATGTGCATCGGAAACTACTACTGGTCTTCCAGAGAACGATCAAAGCGTAGACTGTTTGAGACATTACTCCCATGGAGGAAAGTGCGCATGGTGACTGTTGTATTCAATCCCGATGCAATTTCTGTGTTTCATCAACACTCTGATAGTCCACAGATTGCAGAATATCTATAGATGTGCATCGGAAACTACTACTGGTCGTCCAGGGAACGATCAAAGCGTAGACTGTTTGAGACATTACTCCCATGGAGGAAACTGCGCTTGGTGACTGTTGTATTCGATCCCGATGCAATTTCTGTATTTCATCAACACTCTGATAGTCCACAGATTACAGAATGCCACCAGATGTGCATCGGAAACTACTACTGGTCTTCCAGGGCACGATCAAAGCGTAGACTCCCATGCAGGAAAGTGGGCTTGGTGACTGTTGTATTCAATTGCGATGCAATTTCTGTGTTTCATTAACAGTCTGATAGCCCACAGATTACAGATTACATCCAGATGTGCATCGGAAACTATTACTGGTTTTCCAGGGAACGATTAAAGCGTAGACTCTTTGAGACATTACTCCCATGGAGGAAAGTGCGCATGGTGACTGTTGAATTCAATCGCGATGCAATTTCTGTGTTTCATCAAAACTCTGATAGTCCACAGATTACAGAATGCCACCAGATGTCCATCGGAAACTACTACTGGTCTTCCAGGGAACGATCAAAACCTACACTGTTTGAGAAATTACTCCCGTGGAGGAAGGTGCGCATTTGGCGGTTGTATTCAATCCCGATGCAATTTCTGTGTTTCTTCAACACTCTGATAGTCCACAGATTACAGAATGCCTCCAGATGTGCATTGGAAACTACTACTGGTCTTCCAGGGAATTATCAAAGCGTAGACTGTTTGAGAATTACTCCCATGGAGGAAAGTGCGCATGGTGACAGTTGTATTCATTCACGATGCAATTTCTGTGTTTCAGCAACACTCTGATAGTCCATAGATAACAGAATGCCTCAGGATGTGCATCGGAAACTAGTTCTGGTCTTCCAGGGAACGATCAAAGCGTAGACTGTTTGAGACATTACTCCCATGGAGGAAAGTGCGCATGGTGACTGTTGTATTCAATCCCGATGCAATTTCTGTGTTTCATCAACACTCTGATAGTCCACAGAATACAGAATGCCTCCAGATGTGCATCGGAAACTACTACTGGTCTTCCAGAGAACGATCAATGCGTAGACTGTTTGAGACATTACTCCCAAGGAGGAAACTGCGCTTGGTGACTGTTGTATTCAATCCCGATGCAATTTCTGTGTTTCACCAACACTCTGATAGTCCACAGATTACAGAATGCCTCCAGATGTCCATTGGAAATTACTACTCGTCTTCCAGGGAACGATCAAATCGTAAACTCTTGGAGACATTACTCCCATGGGGAATGTGCGCATGGTGACTGTTGTATTCAATCCCGATGCAATTTCTGTGTTTCATCAACACTCTCATTGTCCACAGATTACAGAATGCCACCAGATGTCCATCGGAAACTACTACTGGTCATTCAGGGACGAATCAAAGCGTAGACTGTTTGAGACATTACTCCCGTGGAGGAAAGTGCGCATGTTGACTGTTGTATTCAATCCCGATGCAATTTCTGTGTTTCATCAACACTCTGATAGTCCACATATTACAGAATGCCTCCAGATATGCATCGGAAGCTACTACTGGTCTTCCAGGGCACGATCAAAGCGTAGACTGTTTGAGACATTACTCCCAATGCAGGAAAGTGCGCATGGTGACTGTTGTATTCAATCCCGATGCAATATCTGTGTTTCATCAACAGTCTGATGGGCCACAGATTACAGAATGACACCAGATGTGCATCGGAAACTACTACTGGTCTTCCAGGGAACGATCAAAGCGTAGACTGTTTGAGACATTACTCCCATGGAGGAAAGTGCGCATGGTGACTGTTGTATTCAATACCGATGCAATTTCTGTGTTTCATCAACACTCTGATAGTACACAGGTTACAGAATGCCACCAGATGTCCATCGGAAACTACTACTGGTCTTCCAGGGAACGATCTAAGCGTAGACTGTTGAGACATTACTCCCGTGGAGGAAAGTGCGCATGTTGACTGTTGTATTCAATCCCGATGCAATTTCTGTTTTTCTTCAACACTCTGATAGTCCACTGATTGCAGAATATCTATAGATGTGCATCGGAAACTACTACTGGTCTTCCAGGGAACGATCAAAGCGTAGACAGTTTGAGACATTACTCCCGTGGAGAAAAGTGCGCATGTTGCCTGTTGTATTTAATCCCGATGCAATTTCTGTGTTTCGTCAACACTCTGATAGTCCACAGTTTACAGAAAGCCTCCAGATATGCATTGGAAACTACTACTGGTCTTGCAGGAACGATCAAATCGTAGACTGTTTGAGACATTACTCCCATGGAGGAAAGTGCGCGTGGTGACTGTTGTATTCAATCGCGATGCAATTTCTGTGTTTCATCAACACTCTGATAGTCAACAGATTACAGAATGCCACCAGATGTGCATCGGAAACTACTACTGGTCTTCCAGGGAATGATCAAATGGTAGACTGTTTGAGAATTACTCCCATAGAGGAAAGTGCGCATGGTGACGGTTGTATTCAATCCCGATGCAATTTCTGTGTTTCATCAACACTTTGTTAGTCAACAGATTACAGAATGCCTCCATATGTGCAACGGAAAATACTACTGGTCTTCCAGGGCACGATCAAAGCGTAGACTGTTTGAGAATTACTCCCATGCAGGAAAGTGGGCTTGGTGACTGTTGTATTCAATTGCGATGCAATTTCTGTGTTTCAGCAACACTCTAATAGTCCATAGATAACAGAATGCCTCCGGATTTGCATCGGAAACTAGTTCTCGTCTTCCAGGGAACGATCGAAGCGTAAACTCTTTGAGATATTACACCCATTGAGGAAGGTGCCCATGGTGACTGTTGTATTCAATCCCGATGCAATTTCTGTGTTCCGTCAACAATCTGATAGTCCACAGATTACAGAATGCCTCCAGATGTGCATCGGAATCTACTACTGGTCTTCCAGAGAACGATCAAAGCGTAGACTGTATGAGACATGACTCCCAATGCAGGAAAGTTCGCATGGTGACTGTTGTATTCAATCCCGATGCAATTTCTGTGTTTCATCAACAGTCTGATGGTCCACACATTACAGAATGTCGCCAGATGTGCATCCGAAACTGCTACTGGTCTTCCAGGGAACGATCAAAGCGTAGACTGTTTGAGACATTATTCCCATGGAGGAAAGTGCGCATGGTGACTGTTGTATTCAATCCCGATGCAATTTCTATGTTTCATCAACACTCTGATAGTCCACAGATTACAGAAAGCCTCCAGATGTGCATCTTAAACTACTACTGGTCTCTCAGGGAACGATCAAAGCGTAGACTGTTAGAGACATTACTCCCATGGAGGAAAGTGCGCATGGTGACTGTTGTATTCAATCCCGATGCAATTTCGATGTTTCATCAACACTCTGATAGTCCACAGATTACACAATGCATCCAGATGTGCATCGCAAACTACAACTGGTCTTCCAGGGCACGATCAAAGCGTAGACTGTTTGAGACATTACTCCCGTGGAGGAAAGCGCGCATGATGACTGTTGTATTCAATCCCGATGCAATTTCTGTGTTTCACAACACTCTGATAGTCCACAGATTACAGGAAGCCTCCAGATGTGCATCGGAAACTACTACTGGTCTTGCAGGTAACGATCAAAGCGTAGACTGTTAGAGACATTACTCCCATGGAGGAAAGTGCGCGTGGTGACTGTTGTATTCAATCACGATGGAATTTCTGTGTTTCATCAACACTCTGATAATCCACAGATTACAGAATGCCACCAGATGTGCATCGGAAACTTCTACTGGTCTTCCAGGGAATGATCAAATGGTAGACTGTTTGAGAATTACTCCCATAGAGGAAAGTGCGCATGGTGACGGTTGTATTCAATCCCGATGCAATTTCTGTGTTTCATCAACACTTTGATAGTCAACAGATTACAGAATGCCTCCATATGTGCAACGGAAACTACTACTGGTCTTCCAGGGCACGATCAAAGCGTAGACTGTTTGAGAATTACTCCCATGCAGGAAAGTGGGCTTGGTGACTGTTGTATTCAATTGCGATGCAATTTCTGTGTTTCATTAACAGTGTGATAGCCCACAGATTACAGATTACATCCAGATGTGCATCGGAAACTATTACTGGTTTTCCAGGAAACGATCAAAGCGTAGACTCTTTGAGACATTACTCCCATGGAGGAAAGTGCGCATGGTGACTGTTGTATTCAATCGCGATGCAATTTCTGTGTTTCATCAAAACTCTGATAGTCCACAGATTACAGAATGCCACCAGATGTCCATCGGAAACTACTACTGGTCTTCCAGGGAACGATCAAAGAATACACTGTTTGAGAAATTACTCCCGTGGAGGAAGGTGCGCATTTTGACGGTTGTATTCAATCCCGATGCAATTTCTGTGTTTCTTCAACACTCTGATAGTCCACAGATTACAGAATGCCTCCAGATGTGCAATGGAAACTACTACTGGTCTTCCAGGGAATGATCAAAGCGTAGACTGTTTGAGAATTACTCCCATGGAGGAAAGTGCGCATGGTGACAGTTGTATTCAATCACGATGAAATTTCTGTGTTTCAGCAACACTCTGATAGTCCATAGATAACAGAATGCCTCCGGATGTGCATCGGAAAATAGTTCTGGTCTTCCAGGGAACGATCAAAGCGTAGACTGTTTGAGACATTACTCCCATGGAGGAAAGTGCGCATGGTGACTGTTGTATTCAATCCCGATGCAATTTCTGTGTTTCATCAACACTCTGATAGTCCACAGATTACAGAATGCCTCCAGATGTGCATCGGAAACTACTACTGGTCTTCCAGAGAATGATCAAAGCGTAGACTGTTTCAGACATTACTCTCATGGAGGAAAGTGCGCATGGTGACTGTTGTATTCAATCCCGATGCAATTTCTGTGTTTCATCAACACTCTGATAGTCCACAGATTGCAGAATATCTATAGATGTGCATCGGAAACTACTACTGGTCTTCCAGGGAACGATCAAAGCGTAGACTGTTTGAGACATTACTCCCATGGAGGAAACTGCGCTTGGTGACTGTTGTATTCCATCCCGATGCAATTTCTGACTTTCACCAACACTCTGATAGTCCACAGATTACAGAATGCCTCCATATGTCCATTGGAAATTACTACTCGTCTTCCAGGGAACGATCAAATCGTAAACTCTTGGAGACATTACTCCCATGGAGGAATGTGCCCATGGTGACTGTTGTATTCAATCCCGATGCAATTTCTGTGTTTCATCAACACTCTGATACTCCACAGATTACAGAATGAATCCAGATTTGCATCGGAAACTACTACTGGTCTTCCAGGAAACGATCAAAGCGTAGACGGTTTGAGACATTACTCCCATGGAGGAAAGTGCGCATGGTGACTGTTGTATTCAATCCCGATGCAATTTCTGTGTTTCATCAACACTCTCATAGTCCACAGATTACAGAATGCCACCAGATGTCCATCGGAAACTACTACTGGTCATTCAGGGACGAATCAAAGCGTAGACTGTTTGAGACATTACTCCCGTGGAGGAAAGTGCGCATGTTGACTGTTGTATTCAATCCCGATGCAATTTCTGTGTTTCATCAACAGTCTGATGGCCCACAGATTACAGAATGACACCAGATGTGCATCGGAAACTACTACTGGTCTTCCAGGGAACGATCAAAGCGTAGACTGTTTGAGACATTACTCCCATGGAGGAAAGTGCGCATGGTGACTGTTGTATTCAATCCCGATGCAATTTCTGTGTTTCATCAACACTCTGATAGTCCACAGGTTACAGAATGCCACCAGATGTCCATCGGAAACTACTACTGGTCTTCCAGGGAACGATCTAAGCGTAGACTGTTTGAGACATTACTCCCGTGGAGGAAAGTGCGCATGGTGACTGTTGTATTCAATCCCGATGCAATTTCTGTGTTTCATCAACACTCTCATAGTCCACAGATTACAGAATGCCACCAGATGTCCATCGGAAACTACTACTGATCATTCAGGGACGAATCAAAGCGTAGACTGTTTGAGACATTACTTCCGTGGAGGAAAGTGCGCATGTTGACTGTTGTATTCAATCCCGATGCAATTTCTGTGTTTCATCAACAGTCTGATGGGCCACAGATTACAGAATGACACCAGATGTGCATCGGAAACTACTACTGGTTTTGCAGGTAACGATCAAAGCGTAGACTGTTTGAGACATTACTCCCATGGAGGAAAGTGCGCGTGGTGACTGTTGTATTCAATCAAGATGCAATTTCTGTGTTTCATCAACACTCTAATAGTCCACAGATTACAGAATGCCACCAGATGTGAATCGGAAACTACTACTGGTCTTCCAGGGAATGATCAAATGGTAGACTGTTTGAGAATTACTCCCACAGAGGAAAGTGCGCATGGTGACGGTTGTATTCAATCCCGATGCAATTTCTGTGTTTCATCATCACTTTGTTAGTCAACAGATTACAGAATGCCTCCATATGTGCAACGGAAACTACTACTGGTCTTCCAGGGCACGATCAAAGCGTAGACTGTTTGAGAATTACTCCCATGCACGAAAGTAGGCTTGGTGACTGTTGTATTCAATTGCGATGCAATTTCTGTGTTTCATTAACAGTCTGATAGCCCACAGATTACAGATTACATAAAGATGTGCATCGGAAACTATTACTGGTCTTCCAGGGAACGATCAAAGCCTACACTGTTTGAGAAATTACTCCCGTGGAGGAAGGTGCGCATTTTGACGGTTGTATTCAATCCCGATGCAATTTCTGTGTTTCTTCAACACTCTGATAGTCCACAGATTACAGAATGCCTCCAGATGTGCATTGGAAACTACTACTGGTCTTCCAGGGAATGATCAAAGCATAGACTGTTTGAGAATTACTCCCATGGAGGAAAGTGCGCATGGTGACTGTTGTATTCAATCACGATGCAATTCCTGTGTTTCATCAAAACTCTGATAGTCCACAGATTACAGAATGCCACCAGATGTTCATCGGAAACTACTACTGTTTTTCCAGGGAACGATCAAAGCCTACACTGTTTGAGAAATTACTCCCGTGGAGGAAGGTGCGCATTTTGACGGTTGTATTCAATCCCGATGCAATTTCTGTGTTTCATCAACACTCTGATAGTCCACAGATTACTGAAAGCCTCCAGATGTGCATTGGAAACTACTACTGGTCTTGCAGGGAACGATCAAATCGTAGACTGTTTGAGACATTACTCCCACGGAGGAAAGTGCGCATGGTAACTGTTGTATTCAATCCCGAGGCAATTTCTGTGTTTCATCAACACTGTGATCGTCCCCAGATTACAGAAAGCCTCCAGATGTGCATCGGAAACTACTACTGGTCTTGCAGGTAACGATCAAAGCGTAGACAGTTACAGACATTACTCCCATGGAGGAAAGTGCGCGTGGTGACTGTTGTATTCAATCACCATGCAATTTCTGTGTTTCATCAACACTCTGATAGTCCACAGATTACAGAATGCCACCAGATGAAAATCGGAAACTACTACTGGTCTTACAGGGAATGATCAAATGGTAGACTGTTTGAGAATTACTCCCATAGAGGAAAGTGCGCATGGTGACGGTTGTATTCAATCCCGATGCAATTTCTGTGTTTCATCAACACTTTGTTAGTCAACAGATTACAGAATGCCTCCATATGTGCAACGGAAACTACTACTGGCCTTCCAGGGCACGATCAAAGCGTAGACTGTTTGAGAATTACTCCCATGCAGGAAAGTGGGCTTGGTGACTGTTGTATTCAATTGCGATTCAATTTCTGTGTTTCATTAACAGTCTGATAGCCCACAGATTACAGATTACATAAAGATGTGCATCGGAAATAATTACTGGTTTTCCAGGGAACGATCAAAGCGTAGACTCTTCGAGACATTACTCCCATGGAGGAAAGTGCGCATGGTGACTGTTGTATTCAATCGCGATGCAATTCCTGTGTTTCATCAAAACTCTGATAGTCCACAGATTACAGAATGCCACCAGATGTTCATCGGAAACTACTACTGGTCTTCCAGGGAACGGTCAAAGCCTACACTGTTTGAGAAATTACTCCCGTGGAGGAAGGTGCGCATTTTGACGGTTGTATTCAATCCCGATGCAATTTCTGTGTTTCTTCAACACTCTGATAGTCCACAGATTACAGAATGCCTCCAGATGTGCATTGGAAACTACTACTGGTCTTCCAGGGAATGATCAAAGCATAGACTGTTTGAGAATTACTCCCATGGAGGAAAGTGCGCATGGTAACAGTTGTATTCAATCACGATGCAATTTCTGTGTTTCAGCAACACTCTGATAGTCCATAGATAACAGAATGCCTCCGGATGTGCATCGGAAACTAGTTCTGGTCTTCCAGGGAACGATCGAAGCGTAAACTCTTTGAGACATTACACCCATTGAGGAAGGTGCCCATGGTGACTGTTGTATTCAATCCCGATGCTATTTCTGTGTTTCGTCAACACTCTGACACTCCACAGATTACAGAATGTCTCCAGAGGTGCATCGGAAGCTACTACTGGTCTTCCAGTTAACGATCAAAGCGTAGACTGTTTGAGACATGACTCCCAATGCAGGAAAGTGCGCATGGTGACTGTTGTATTCAATCCCGATGCAATTTCTGTGTTTCATCAACAGTCTGATGGTCCACAGATTACAGAATGTCGCCAGATGTGCATCGGAAACTGCTACTGGTCTTCCAGGGAACGATCAAAGCGTAGACTGTTTGAGACACTACTCCCAATGCAGGAATGAGCGCATGGTGACTGTTGTATTCAATCCCGATGCAATTACTGTGTTTCATCAACAGTCAGATAGTCCACAGAATACAGAATATCTCCAGATGAGCATCGGAAACTACTACTGGTCTTCCAGGGAACGATCAAAGGGTAGACTGTTTGTGACATTACTCCCGTGGAGGAAAGCGCGCATGATGACTGTTGTATTCAATCCCGATGCAATTTCTATGTTTCATCAACACTCTGATAGTCCACAGATTACAGAAAGCCTCCAGATGTGCATCTTAAACTACTACTGGTCTCTCAGGGAACGATCAAAGCGTAGACTGTTTGAGACACTACTCCCAATGCAGGAATGAGCGCATGTTGACTGTTGTATTCAATCCCGATGCAATTACTGTGTTTCATCAACAGTCAGATAGTCCACAGAATACAGAATATCTCCAGATGTGCATCGGAAACTACTACTGGTCTTCCAGGGAACGATCAAAGGGTAGACTGTTTGAGACATTACTCCCGTGGAGGAAAGCGCGCATGATGACTGTTGTATTCAATCCCAATGCAATTTCTTTGTTTCAAAACACTCTGATAGTCCACAGATTACAGAAAGCCTCCAGATGTGCATCGGAAACTACTACTGGTCTTCCAGGGAACGATCAAAGCGTAGACTGTTTGAGACATTACTCCCGTGGAGGAAAGCGCGCATGATGAGTGTTGTATTCAATCCCGATGCAATTTCTGTGTTTCACAACACTCTGATAGTCCACAGATTACAGAAAGCCTCCAGATGTGCATCGGAAACTACTACTGGTCTTGCAGGGAACGATTAAAGCGTAGACTGTTAGAGACATTACTCCCATGGAAGAAAGTGCGCATGGTGACTGTTAAGTTCAATCCCGATGCAATTTCTGTGTTTCATCAACACTCTGATAGTCTACAGATTACAGAATGCCACCAGATGTCCATCGGAAACTGCTACTGGTCTTCCAGGGAACGATCAAAGGGTACACTGTTTGAGAATTACGCCCATGGAGGAAAGTGCGCATGGTGACTGTTGTATTCAACCCCGATGGAATTTCTGTGTTTCATCAACACTCTGATAGTCCACAGATTACAGAATGCCTCCAGATGTGCATCGGAAACTACTACTGGTCTTCCAGGGCACGATCAAAGCGTAGTCTGTTTGAGACATTACTCCCAATGCAGGAAAGTGCGCATGGTGACTGTTGTATTCAATCCCGATGCAATTTCTGTGTTTCATCAACAGTCTGATGGGCCACAGATTACAGAATGACACCAGATGTGCATCGGAAACTACTACTGGTCTTCCAGGGAACGATCAAAGCGTAGACTGTTTGAGAATTACTCCCATAGAGGAAAGTGCGCATGGTGACGGTTGTATTCAATCCCGATGCAATTTCTGTGTTTCATCAACACTTTGTTAGTCAACAGATTACAGAATGCCTCCATATGTGCAAAGGAAACTACGACTGGTCTTCCAGGGCACGATCAAAGCGTAGACTGTTTGAGAATTACTCCCATGCAGGAAAGTGGGCTTGGTGACTGTTGTATTCAATTGCGATGCAATTTCTGTGTTTCATTAACAGTCTGATAGCCCACAGATTACAGATTACGTCCAGATGTGCATCGGAAACTACTACTGGTCTTCCAGGGAACGATCAAAGCGTAGACTGTTTGAGAAATTACTCCCGTGGAGGAAAGTGCGCATGGTGACTGTTGTATTTAATCCCGATTGAATTTCTGTGTTTCATCAACACTCTGATAGTCCACATACTACAGAATGCCACCTGATGTGCATCGGAAACTACTACTGGTCTTCCAGGGAACGATCAAAGCCTAGACTGTTTGAGACATTACTCCCATGGAGGAAAGTGCGCATGGTGGCTGTTGTATTCAATCCCGATGCAATTTCTATGTTTCATCAACACTCTGATAGTCCACAGATTACACAATGCATCCAGATGTGCATCGCAAACTACTACTGGTCTTCCAGGGCACGATCAAAGCGTAGACTGTTTGAGACATTACTCCCGTGGAGGAAGGTGCGCATGGTGACTGTTGTATTTAATCCCGATACAATTTCTGTGTTTCGTCAACACTCAGATAGTCCACAGTTTACCGAAAGCCTCCAGATGTGCATTGGAAACTACTACTGGTCTTGCAGGGAACGATCAAAGCGTAGAATGTTTGAGACACTACTCTCATGGAGGAAAGTGCGCATGGTGACTGTTGTATTCAATCCCGATGCAATTTCTGTGTTTAATCAACACTCTGATAGTCCACAGATTACAAAATGCCACCAGATGTGCATCGGGAACTACTACTGGTCTTCCAGGGCACGATCAAAGCGTAGACTGTTTGAGACATTACTCCCAATGCAGGAAAGTGCGCATGGTGACTGTTGTATTCAATCCCGATGCAATTTCTGTGTTTCATCAACACTCTGATAGTCCACAGGTTACAGAATGCCACCAGATGTCCATCGGAAACTACTACTGGTCTTTCAGGGAACGATCTAAGCGTAGACTGTTTGAGACATTACTCCCGTGGAGGAAAGTGCGCATGTTGACTGTTGTATTCAATCCCGATGCAATTTCTGTTTTTCTTCAACACTCTGATAGTCCACAGATTGCAGAATATCTATAGATGTGCATCGGAAACTACTACTGGTCTTCCAGGGAACGATCAAAGCGTAGACTGTTTGAGACATTACTCCCATGGAGGAAACTGCGCATGGTGACTGTTGTATTTAATCCTGATGCAATTTCTGTGTTTCGTCAACACTCTGATAGTCCACAGTTTACAGAAAGCCTCCAGATGTGCATTGGAAACTACTACTGGTCTTGCAGGGAACGATCAAATCGTAGACTGTTTGAGACATTAGTCCCATGGAGGTAAGTGCGCATGGTGACTGTTGTATTCAATCACGATGCAATTTCTGTGTTTCATCAACACTCTGATAGTCCACAGATTACAGAATGCCACCAGATGTGCATCGGAAACTACTACTGGTCTTGCAGGGAACGATCAAAGCGTAGACTGTTAGAGACATTACTCCCATGGAGGAAAGTGTGCATGCTGACTGTTGTATTCAATCCCGATGCAATTTCTGTATTTCATCAACACTCTGAGAGTCCACAGATTACAGAATACCACCAGGTGTACAATGGGAAACTACTACTGGTCTTCCAGGGAACGATCAAAGCGAAGACTCTTTGAGACATTACTCCCGTGGAGGAAAGTGCGCATGGTGACTGTTGTATTTAATCCCGATTGAATATCTGTGTTTCGTCAACACTCTGATAGTCCACAGTTTACAGAAAGCCTCCAGATGTGCATTGGAAACTACTACTGGTCTTGCAGGGAACGATCAAATCGTAGACTGTTTGAGACATTAGTCCCATGGAGGTAAGTGCGCATGGTGACTGTTGTATTCAATCACGATGCAATTTCTGTGTTTCATCAACACTCTGATAGTCCACAGATTACACAATGCATCCAGATGTGCATCGCAAACTACTACTGGTCTTCCAGGGCACGATCAAAGCGTAGACTGTTTGAGACACAACTCCCATGGAGGAAAGTGCGCATGGTGACTGTTGTATTCAATCCCGATGCAATTTCTGTGTGTCATCAACACTCTGATAGTCCACAGATTACAGAATGCCACCAGATGTCCATCGGAAACTACTACTGGTCTTCCAGGGAACGATCAAAGCGTAGACTGTTTGACACATTACTCCCGTGGAGGAAAGTGCGCATGCTGACTGTTGTATTCAATCCCGATGCAATTTCTGTATTTCATCAACACTCTGAGAGTCCACAGATTACAGAATACCACCAGAAGTACAATGGGAAACTACTACTGGTCTTCCAGGGAACGATCAAAACGTAGACTATTAGGGACATTACTCCCATGGAGGAAAGTGCGCTTGTTGACTTTTGTATTCAATCCCGATGCAATTTCTGTGTTTCATCAACACTCTGATAGTCTACAGATTACAGAATGCCACCAGATGTCCATCGGAAACTACTACTGGTCTTCCAGGGAACGATCAAAGCGTAGACTGTTTGACACATTACTCCCATGGAGGAAAGTGCGCATGGTGACTGTTGTATTCAATCCCGATGCAATTACTGTGTTTCATCAACAGTCTTATACTCCACAGATTACAGAATATCTCCAGATGAGCATCGGAAACTACTACTGGTCTTCCAGGGAACGATCAAAGCGTAGACTCTTTGAGACATTACTCCCATGGAGGAAAGTGCGCATGGTGACTGTTGTATTCAATCCCGAAGCAATTTCTGTGTTTCATCAACACTCTGATAGTCCACAGATTACAGAATGCCACCAGATGTCCATCGGAAACTTCTACTGGTCTTCCAGGGAACGATCAAAGCGTAGACTGCTTGAGACATTACTCCCGTGGAGGAAAGTGCGCATGGTGACTGTTGTATTCAACCCCGATGCAATTTCTGTGCTTCACAACACTCTGATAGTCCACAGATTACAGAATGCCTCCAGATGTGCATCGGAAACTACTACTGGTCTTCCAGGGAAAGATAAAAGGGTAGACTGTTTGAGAATTACGCCCATTTAGGAAAGTGCGCATGGTGGCTCTTGTATTCAAACCCGATGCAATTTCTATGTTTCATCAACACTCTGATAGTCCACAGATTACACAATGCATCCAGATGTGCATCGCAAACTACTACTGGTCTTCCAGGGCACGATCAAAGCGTAGACTGTTTGAGACATTACTCCCGTGGAGGAAGGTGCGCATGGTGACTGTTGTATTTAATCCCGATGCAATTTCTGTGTTTCGTCAACACTCTGATAGTCCACAGTTTACCGAAAGCCTCCAGATGTGCATTGGAAACTACTACTGGTCTTGCAGGGAACGATCAAAGCGTAGAATGTTTGAGACACTACTCTCATGGAGGAAAGTGCGTATGGTGACTGTTGTATTCAATCCCGATGCAATAGCTGTGTTTAATCAACACTCTGATAGTCCACAGATTACAAAATGCCACCAGATGTGCATCGGGAACTACTACTGGTCTTCCAGGGCACGATCAAAGCGTAGACTGTTTGAGACATTACTCCCAATGCAGGAAAGTGCGCATGGTGACTGTTGTATTCAATCCCGATGCAATTTCTGTGTTTCATCAACAGTCTGATGGGCCACAGATTACAGAATGACACCAGATGTGCATCGGAAACTACTACTGGTCTTCCAGGGAACGATCAAAGCGTAGACTGTTTCAGACATTACTCCCATGGAGGAAAGTGCGCATGGTGACTGTTGTATTCAATCCCGATGCAATTTCTGTGTTTCATCAACACTCTGATAGTCCACAGGTTACAGAATGCCACCAGATGTCCATCGGAAACTACTACTGGTCTTCCAGGGAACGATCTAAGCGTAGACTGTTTGAGACATTACTCCCGTGGAGGAAAGTGCGCATGTTGACTGTTGTATTCAATCCCGATGCAATTTCTGTTTTTCTTCAACACTCTGATAGTCCACAGATTGCAGAATATCTATAGATGTGCATCGGAAACTACTACTGGTCTTCCAGGGAACGATCAAAGCGTAGACTGTTAGAGACATTACTCCCATGGAGGAAACTGCGCATGGTGACTGTTGTATTTAATCCCGATGCAATTTCTGTGTTTCGTCAACACTCTGATAGTCCACAGTTTACAGAAAGCCTCCAGATGTGCATTGGAAACTACTACTGGTCTTGCAGGGAACGATCAAATCGTAGACTGTTTGAGACATTAGTCCCATGGAGGAAAGTGCGCATGGTAACTGTTGTATTCAATCCCGAGCCAATTTCTCTGTTTCATCAACACTCTGATCGTCCCCAGATTACAGAAAGCCTCCAGATGTGCATCGGAAACTACTACTGGTCTTGCAGGTAACGATCAAAGCGTAGACTGTTAGAGACATTACTCCCATGGAGGTAAGTGCGCATGGTGACTGTTGTATTCAATCACGATGCAATTTCTGTGTTTCATCAACATTCTGATAGTCCACAGATTACAGAATGCCACCAGATGTGCATCGGAAACTAATACTGGTCTTGCAGGGAACGATCAAAGCGTAGACTGTTAGAGACATTAGTCCCATGGAGGAAAGTGTGCATGGTGACTGTTGTATTTAATCCCGATTGAATATCTGTGTTTCATCAACATTCTGATAGTCCACAGATTACAGAATGTCACCTGATGTGCATCGGAAACTGCTACTGGTATTCCAGGGTACGATCAAAGCGTAGACTGTTTGAGAAATTACTCCCATGGAGAAAAGTGCGTATGGTGGCTGTTGTATTCAATCCCGATGCAATTTCTATGTTTCATCAACACTCTGATAGTCCACAGATTACACAATGCATCCAGATGTCCATCGCAAACTACTACTGGTCTTCCAGGGCACGATCAAAGCGTAGACTGTTTGAGACACAACTCCCATGGAGGGAAGTGCGCATGGTGACTGTTGTATTCAATCCCGATGCAATTTCTGTGTTTCATCAACACTCTGATAGTCCACAGATTACAGAATGCTACCAGATGTCCATCGGAAACTACTACTGGTCTTCCAGGGAACGATCAAAGCGTAGACTGTTTGACACATTAATCCCGTGGAGGAAAGTACGCATGCTGACTGTTGTATTCAATCCCGATGCAATTTCTGTATTTCATCAACACTCTGAGTGTCCACAGATTACAGAATACCACCAGATGTACAATGGGAAACTACTACTGGTCTTCCAGGGAACGATCAAAACGTAGACTATTAGGGACATTACTCCCATGGAGGAAAGTGCGCTTGTTGACTTTTGTATTCAATCCCGATGCAATTTCTGTGTTTCATCAACACTCTGATAGTCTACAGATTACAGAATGCCACCAGATGTCCATCGGAAACTACTACTGGTCTTCCAGGGAACGATCAAAGCGTAGACTGTTTGAGAAATTACTCCCGTGGAGGAAAGTGCGCATGGTGACTGTTGTATTTAATCCCGATTGAATTTCTGTGTTTCATCAACACTCTGATAGTCCACAGATTACAGAATGCCACCTGATGTGCATCGCAAACTACTACTGGTCTTCCAGGGCACGATCAAAGCGTAGACTGTTTGAGACATTACTCCCAATGCAGGAAAGAACGCATGGTGACTGTTGTATTCATCCCGATGCAATTACTGTGTTTCATCAACAGTCGTACACTCCACAGATTACAGAATATCTCCAGATGAGCATCGGAAACTACTACTGGTCTTCCAGGGAACGATCAAAGGCTAGACTCTTTGAGACATTACTCCCATGGAGGAAAGTGCGCATGGTGACTGTTGTATTCAATCCCGATTCAATTTCTGTGTTTCATCAACACTCTGATAGTCCACAGATTACAGAATGCCACCAGATGTCCATCGGAAACTTCTACTGGTCTTCCAGGGAACGATCAAAGCGTAGACTGCTTGAGACATTACTCCCGTGGAGGAAAGTGCGCATGGTGACTGTTGTATTCAACCCCGATGCAATTTCTGTGTTTCACAACACTCTGATAGTCCACAGGTTACAGAATGCCTCCAGATGTGCATCGGAAACTACTACTGGTCTTCCAGGGAAAGATAAAAGGGTAGACTGTTTGAGAATTACGCCCATGGAGGAAAGTGCGCATGGTGACTGTTGTATTCAATCCCGATGCAATTTTTGTGTTTCATCAACACTCTGATAGTCCACAGATTACAGAAAGCCTCCAGATGTGCGTCGGAAACTACTACTGGTCTTGCAGGGAACGATCAAAGCGTAGACTGTTAGAGACATTACTCCCATGGAGGAAAGTGCGCATGGTGGGTGTTGTATTCGATCCCGATGCAATATCTGTGTTTCATCAACACTCTGATAGTCCACAGATTACAGAATGAGACCAGATGTCCATCGGAAACTACTACTGGTCTTCCAGGGAACGATTAAAGCGTAGACTCTTTGAGAAATTACTTCCGTGCAGGAAGGTGCGTATGGTGACTGTTGTATTCAATCCCGATGCAATTTCAGTGTTTCATCAACACTCTGATAGTCCACAGATTACAGAATGCCTCCAGATGTGCATCGGAAACTACTACTGGTCTTACAGGGAATGATCAAAGCGTAGACAGTTTGAGAATTACTCCCATGGAGGAAAGTGAGCACTGTGGCTGTTCTATTCAATACCGATGCAATTTCTGTGTTTCAGCAACACTCTGATAGTCCACAGATAACAGAATGCCTCCAGATGTGCATCGGAAACTAGTTCTGGTCTTCCAGGGAACGATCAAAGCGTAGAATGTTTCAGACACAACTCCCGTGGAGGAAAGTGCGCATGGTGACTGTTGTATTCAATCCCGACGCAATTTCTGTGTTTCATCAACATTCTGATAGTCCACAGATTACAGAATGCCACCGGATGTACATCGGAAACTACTACTGGTCTTCCAGGGAACGATCAAAGCGTAGACTGTTTGAGACATACCTCCCGTGGAGGAAAGTGCGCATGGTGACTGTTGTGTTCAATTCCGATGCAATTTCTGTGTTTCATCTACACTCTGGTAGTCCACAGATTACAGAATGAGACCAGATGTCCATCGGAAACTAATACTGGTCTTCCACGGAACGATCAAAGCGTATACTGTTTGAGAATTACTCCCATGGAGGGTAGTGAACATGGTGACTGTTGTATTCAATCCCGATTCAATTTCTGTGTTTCATCAACACTCTGATAGTCCACAGATTACAGAATGCCTCCAGATGTTCATCGGAAACTACTACTCGTCTTCCAGGGCACGATCAAAGCGTAAACTGTTTGAGACATTACTCCCAATGCAGGAAAGAGCGCATAGTGACTGTTGTATTCAATCCCGAAGCAATTACTGTGTTTCATCAACAGTCTGATAGTCTACAAATTATAGAATATCTCCAGATGAGCATCGGAAACTACTACTGGTCTTCCAGGGAACGATCAAAGGGTAGACTGTTTGAGACATTACTCCCATGGAGGAAAGTGCGCATGGTGACTGTTGTAATCAATCCCGATGCAATTTCTGTGTTTCATCAACACTCTGATAGTCCACAGATTACAGAATGAGACCAGATGTCCATCGGAAACTACTACTGGTCTTCCAGGGAACGATCAAAGCGTAGACTGTTTGAGACATTACTCCCGTGGAGGTAGGTGGGCATGGTGACTGTTGTATTCAATCCCGATGCAATTTTAGTGTTTCATCAACACTCTGATAGTCCACAGATTACAGAATGCCTCCAGATGTGCATCGGAAACTACTACTGGTCTTACAGGGAATGATCAAATCGTAGACTGTTTGAGAATTACTCCCATGGAGGAAAGTGCGCATGGTGGCTGTTGTATTCAATCCTGATGCAATTTCTGTGTTTCAGCAACACTCTGATAGTCCACAGATAACAGAATGCCTCCAGATGTGCATCGGAAACTACTACTGGTCTTACAGGGAATGATCAAAACGTAGACTGTTTGAGAATTACTCCCATGGAGGAAAGTGCGCATGGTGGCTGTTGTATTCAATCCCGATGCAATTTCTGTGTTTCAGCAACACTCTGTTAGTCCACAGATAACAGAATGCCTGCAGATGTGCATCGGACTCTAGTTCTGGTCTTTCAGTGAACGATCAAAGCGTAGAATGTATGAGACACTACTCCCGTGGAGGAAAGTGCACATGGTGACTGTTGTATTCAATCCCGATGCAATTTCTGTGTTTCATCAAAACTCTGATAGTCCACAGATTTCAGAATGCCACCGGATGTCCATCGGAAACTACTACTGGTCTTCCAGGGAACGATTAAAGCGTAGACTGCTTGTGACATTACTCCCGTGGAGGAAAGTGCGCATGGTGACTGTTGTATTCAACCCCGATGCAATTTCTGTGTTTCACAACACTCTGATAGTCCACACATTACAGAATGCCGCCAGATGTGCATCGGAAACTACTACTGGTCTTCCAGGGAATGATCAAAGGGTAGACTGTTTGAGAATTACGCCCATGGAGGAAAGTGCGCATGGTGACTGTTTTATTCAATCCCGATGCAATTTCTGTGTTTCATCAACACTCTGATAGTCCACAGATTACAGAAAGCCTCCAGATGTGCATCGGAAACCACTACTGGTCTTGCAGGGAACGATCAAAGCGTAGACTGTTAGAGACATTACTCCCATGGAGGAAAGTGCGCATGGTGAGTGTTGTATTCAATCCCGATGCAATTTCTGTTGTTTCATCAACACTCTGATAGTCCACAGATTACAGAATGCCTCCAGATGTGCATCGCAAACTACTACTGGTCTTCCAGGGAACGATCAAAGCGTAGACTGTTTGAGACATACCTCCCGTGGAGGAAAGTGCGCATGGTGACTGTTGTGTTCAATCCCGATGCAATTTCTGTGTTTCATCAACACTCTGATAGTCCACAGATTACAGAATGCCTCCAGATGAGCATCGGAAACTACTACTGGTCTTCCAGGGAACAATCAAAGGGTAGAATGTTTGAGACATTATCCCCATGGAGGAAAGTGCGCATGGTGACTGCTGTATTCAACCCTGATGCAATTTCTGTGTTTCATCAACACTCTGATAGTCCACAGATTACAGAAAGCCTCCAGATGTGCATCGGAAACTACTACTGGTCTTGCAGGGAACGATCAAAGCGTAGACTGTTAGAGACATTACTCCCATGGAGGAAAGGGCGCATGGTGAGTGTTGTATTCAATCCCGATGCAATTTCTTTTTTTCATCAACACTCTGATAGTCCACAGATTACAGAATGCCTGCAGATGTGCATCGGAAACTACTACTGGTCTTCCAGGGAATGATCAAAGGGTAGAATGTTTGAGAATTACGCCCATGGAGGAAAGTGCGCATGGTGACTGTTGTATTCAATCCCGATGCAATTTCTGTGTTTCATCGACACTCTGATAGTCCACAGATTACAGAAAGCCTCCAGATGTGCATCGGAAACCACTACTGGTCTTGCAGGGAACGATCAAAGCGTAGACTGTTAGAGACATTACTCCCATGGAGGAAAGTGCGCATGGTGAGTGTTGTATTCAATCCCGATGCAATTTCTGTTGTTTCATCTACACTCTGATAGTCCACAGATTACAGAATGCCTCCAGATGTGCATCGCAAACTACTACTGGTCTTCCAGGGAACGATCAAAGCGTGGACTGTTTGAGACATACCTCCCGTGGAGGAAAGTGCGCATGGTGACTGTTGTGTTCAATTCTGATGCAATTTCTGTGTTTCATCAACACTCTGGTAGTCCACAGATTACAGAATGCCACCAGATGTGCGTCGGAAACTACTACTGGTCTTCCAGTGAACGATCAAAGCGTATACTGTTTGAGAATTACTCCCATGGAGGGAAGTGAACATGGTGACTGTTGTATTCAATCCCGATTCAATTTCTGTGTTTCATCAACACTCTGATAGTCCACAGATTACTGAATGCCTCCAGATGTTCATCGGAAACTACTACTCGGCTACCAGGGCACGATCAAAGCGTAGACTGTTTGAGACATTACTATCAATGCAGGAAAGAGCGCATGGTGACTGTTGTATTCAATCCCGATGCAATTACTGTGTTTCATCAACAGTCTGATAGTCCACAGATTACAGAATATCTCCAGATGAGCATCGGAAACTACTACTGGTCTTCCAGGGAACAATCAAATGGTAGAATGTTTGAGACATTACCCCCATGGAGGAATGTGCGCATGGTGACTGATGTATTCAACCCTGATTCAATTTCTGTGTTTCATCAACACTCTGATAGTCCACAGATTACAGAAAGCCTCCAGATGTGCATCGGAAACTACTACTGGTCTTGCAGGGAACGATCAAAGCGTAGACTGTTAGAGACATTACTCCCATGGAGGAAAGGGCGCATGGTGAGTGTTGTATTCAATCCAGATGCAATTTCTTTTTTTCATCAACACTCTGATAGTCCACAGATTACGGAATGAGACCAGATGTCCATCGGAAACTACTACTGGTCTTCCAGGGAACGATCAAAGCGTAGACTGTTTGAGACATTACTCCCGTGGAGGAAGGTGCGCATGGTGACTGTTGTATTCAATCCCGATGCAATTTCAGTGTTTCATCAACACTCTGATAGTCCACAGATAACAGAATGCCTCCAGATGTGCATCGGAAACTAGTTCTGGTCTTCCAGGGAACGATCAAAGCGTAGAATGTTTGAGACACTACTCACGTGGAGGAAAGTGCGCATGGTGACTGTTGTATTCAATCCCGATGCAATTTCTGTTATTCTTCAACACTCTGATAGTCCACAGTTTGCAGAATATCTATAGATGTGCATCGGAAACTACTACTGGTCTTCCAGGGAACGATCAAAGCGTAGACTGTTTGAGACATTACTCCCATGGAGGAAACTGCGCATGGTGACTGTTGTATTTAATCCTGATGCAATTTCTGTGTTTCGTCAACACTCTGATAGTCCACAGTTTACAGAAAGCCTCCCGATGTGCATTGGAAACTACTACTGGTCTTGCAGGGAACGATCAAATCGTAGACTGTTTGAGACATTAGTCCCATGGAGGTAAGTGCGCATGGTGACTGTTGTGTTCAATCCCGATGCAATTTCTGTGTTTCATCAACACTCTGGTAGTCCACAGATTACTGAATGCCACCAGATGTGCATCGGAAACTACTACTGGTCTTCCAGGGAACGATCAAAGCGTAGACTGTTGAGATATTACTCCAGTGGAGGAAAGTGCGCATGGTGACTGTTGTATTCAATCCCGATGCAATTTCTGTATTTCATCAACACTCTGATACTCCACAGAGTACAGAATGTCTCCTGATGTGCATCGGAAACTACTACTGGTCTTCCAGGGAACGATCATACGTAGACTGTTTGAGACATTACTCCCATGGAGGAAAGTGCGCATGGTGGCTGTTGTATTCAATCCCGATGCAATTTCTATGTTTCATCAACACTCTGATAGTCCACAGATTACACAATGCATCCAGATGTGCATCGCAAACTACTACTGGTCTTCCAGGGCACGATCAAAGCGTAGACTGTTTGAGACATTACTCCCGTGGAGGAAGGTGCGCATGGTGACTGTTGTCTTTAATCCCGATGCAATTTCTGTGTTTCGTCAACACTCTGATAGTCCACAGTTTACCGAAAGCCTCCAGATGTGCATTGGAAACTACTACTGGTCTTGCAGGGAACGATCAAAGCGTAGAATGTTTGAGACACTACTCTCATGGAGGAAAGTGCGCATGGTGACTGTTGTATTCAATCCCGATGCAATTTCTGTGTTTAATCAACACTCTGATAGTCCACAGATTACAAAATGCCACCAGATGTGCATCGGGAACTACTACTGGTCTTCCAGGGCACGATCAAAGCGTAGACTGTTTGAGACATTACTCCCAATGCAGGAAAGTGCGCATGGTGACTGTTGTATTCAATCCCGATGCAATTTCTGTGTTTCATCAACACTCTGATAGTCCACAGGTTACAGAATGCCACCAGATGTCCATCGGAAACTACTACTGGTCTTTCAGGGAACGATCTAAGCGTAGACTGTTTGAGACATTACTCCCGTGGAGGAAAGTGCGCATGTTGACTGTTGTATTCAATCCCGATGCAATTTCTGTTTTTCTTCAACACTCTGATAGTCCACAGATTGCAGAATATCTATAGATGTGCATCGGAAACTACTACTGGTCTTCCAGGGAACGATCAAAGCGTAGACTGTTTGAGACATTACTCCCATGGAGGAAACTGCGCATGGTGACTGTTGTATTTAATCCTGATGCAATTTCTGTGTTTCGTCAACACTCTGATAGTCCACAGTTTACAGAAAGCCTCCAGATGTGCATTGGAAACTACTACTGGTCTTGCAGGGAACGATCAAATCGTAGACTGTTTGAGACATTAGTCCCATGGAGGTAAGTGCGCATGGTGACTGTTGTATTCAATCTCGATGCAATTTCTGTGTTTCATCAACACTCTGATAGTCCACAGATTACAGAATGCCACCAGATGTGCATCGGAAACTACTACTGGTCTTGCAGGGAACGATCAAAGCGTAGACTGTTAGAGACATTACTCCCATGGAGGAAAGTGTGCATGCTGACTGTTGTATTCAATCCCGATGCAATTTCTGTATTTCATCAACACTCTGAGAGTCCACAGATTACAGAATACCACCAGGTGTACAATGGGAAACTACTACTGGTCTTCCAGGGAACGCTCAAAGCGAAGACTCTTTGAGACATTACTCCCGTGGAGGAAAGTGCGCATGGTGACTGTTGTATTTAATCCCGATTGAATATCTGTGTTTCGTCAACACTCTGATAGTCCACAGTTTACAGAAAGCCTCCAGATGTGCATTGGAAACTACTACTGGTCTTGCAGGGAACGATCAAATCGTAGACTGTTTGAGACATTAGTCCCATGGAGGTAAGTGCGCATGGTGACTGTTGTATTCAATCACGATGCAATTTCTGTGTTTCATCAACACTCTGATAGTCCACAGATTACACAATGCATCCAGATGTGCATCGCAAACTACTACTGGTCTTCCAGGGCACGATCAAAGCGTAGACTGTTTGAGACACAACTCCCATGGAGGAAAGTGCGCATGGTGACTGTTGTATTCAATCCCGATGCAATTTCTGTGTGTCATCAACACTCTGATAGTCCACAGATTACAGAATGCCACCAGATGTCCATCGGAAACTACTACTGGTCTTCCAGGGAACGATCAAAGCGTAGACTGTTTGACACATTACTCCCGTGGAGGAAAGTGCGCATGCTGACTGTTGTATTCAATCCCGATGCAATTTCTGTATTTCATCAACACTCTGAGAGTCCACAGATTACACAATGCATCCAGATGTGCATCGCAAACTACTACTGGTCTTCCAGGGCACGATCAAAGCGTAGACTGTTTGAGACATTACTCCCGTGGAGGAAGGTGCGCATGGTGACTGTTGTATTTAATCCCGATGCAATTTCTGTGTTTCGTCAACACTCTGATAGTCCACAGTTTACCGAAAGCCTCCAGATGTGCATTGGAAACTACTACTGGTCTTGCAGGGAACGATCAAAGCGTAGAATGTTTGAGACACTACTCTCATGGAGGAAAGTGCGTATGGTGACTGTTGTATTCAATCCCGATGCAATAGCTGTGTTTAATCAACACTCTGATAGTCCACAGATTACAAAATGCCACCAGATGTGCATCGGGAACTACTACTGGTCTTCCAGGGCACGATCAAAGCGTAGACTGTTTGAGACATTACTCCCAATGCAGGAAAGTGCGCATGGTGACTGTTGTATTCAATCCCGATGCAATTTCTGTGTTTCATCAACAGTCTGATGGGCCACAGATTACAGAATGACACCAGATGTGCATCGGAAACTACTACTGGTCTTCCAGGGAACGATCAAAGCGTAGACTGTTTCAGACATTACTCCCATGGAGGAAAGTGCGCATGGTGACTGTTGTATTCAATCCCGATGCAATTTCTGTGTTTCATCAACACTCTGATAGTCCACAGGTTACAGAATGCCACCAGATGTCCATCGGAAACTACTACTGGTCTTCCAGGGAACGATCTAAGCGTAGACTGTTTGAGACATTACTCCCGTGGAGGAAAGTGCGCATGTTGACTGTTGTATTCAATCCCGATGCAATTTCTGTTTTTCTTCAACACTCTGATAGTCCACAGATTGCAGAATATCTATAGATGTGCATCGGAAACTACTACTGGTCTTCCAGGGAACGATCAAAGCGTAGACTGTTAGAGACATTACTCCCATGGAGGAAACTGCGCATGGTGACTGTTGTATTTAATCCCGATGCAATTTCTGTGTTTCATCAACACTCTGATAGTCCACAGATTACAGAATGCCTCCAGATGTGCATTGGAAACTACTACTGGTCTTGCAGGGAACGATCAAATCGTAGACTGTTTGAGACATTAGTCCCATGGAGGTAAGTGCGCATGGTGACTGTTGTATTCAATCACGATGCAATTTCTGTGTTTCATCAACACTCTGATAGTCCACAGATTACACAATGCATCCAGATGTGCATCGCAAACTACTACTGGTCTTCCAGGGCACGATCAAAGCGTAGACTGTTTGAGACACAACTCCCATGGAGGAAAGTGCGCATGGTGACTGTTGTATTCAATCCCGATGCAATTTCTGTGTGTCATCAACACTCTGATAGTCCACAGATTACAGAATGCCACCAGATGTCCATCGGAAACTACTACTGGTCTTCCAGGGAACGATCAAAGCGTAGACTGTTTGACACATTACTCCCGTGGAGGAAAGTGCGCATGCTGACTGTTGTATTCAATCCCGATGCAATTTCTGTATTTCATCAACACTCTGAGAGTCCACAGATTACACAATGCATCCAGATGTGCATCGCAAACTACTACTGGTCTTCCAGGGCACGATCAAAGCGTAGACTGTTTGAGACATTACTCCCGTGGAGGAAGGTGCGCATGGTGACTGTTGTATTTAATCCCGATGCAATTTCTGTGTTTCGTCAACACTCTGATAGTCCACAGTTTACCGAAAGCCTCCAGATGTGCATTGGAAACTACTACTGGTCTTGCAGGGAACGATCAAATCGTAGACTGTTTGAGACATTAGTCCCATGGAGGAAAGTGCGCATGGTAACTGTTGTATTCAATCCCGAGCCAATTTCTCTGTTTCATCAACACTCTGATCGTCCCCAGATTACAGAAAGCCTCCAGATGTGCATCGGAAACTACTACTGGTCTTGCAGGTAACGATCAAAGCGTAGACTGTTAGAGACATTACTCCCATGGAGGTAAGTGCGCATGGTGACTGTTGTATTCAATCACGATGCAATTTCTGTGTTTCATCAACATTCTGATAGTCCACAGATTACAGAATGCCACCAGATGTGCATCGGAAACTAATACTGGTCTTGCAGGGAACGATCAAAGCGTAGACTGTTAGAGACATTACTCCCATGGAGGAAAGTGTGCATGGTGACTGTTGTATTTAATCCCGATTGAATATCTGTGTTTCATCAACATTCTGATAGTCCACAGATTACAGAATGTCACCTGATGTGCATCGGAAACTGCTACTGGTCTTCCAGGGTACGATCAAAGCGTAGACTGTTTGAGAAATTACTCCCATGGAGAAAAGTGCGTATGGTGGCTGTTGTATTCAATCCCGATGCAATTTCTATGTTTCATCAACACTCTGATAGTCCACAGATTACACAATGCATCCAGATGTCCATCGCAAACTACTACTGGTCTTCCAGGGCACGATCAAAGCGTAGACTGTTTGAGACACAACTCCCATGGAGGGAAGTGCGCATGGTGACTGTTGTATTCAATCCCGATGCAATTTCTGTGTTTCATCAACACTCTGATAGTCCACAGATTACAGAATGCTACCAGATGTCCATCGGAAACTACTACTGGTCTTCCAGGGAACGATCAAAGCGTAGACTGTTTGACACATTAATCCGGTGGAGGAAAGTACGCATGCTGACTGTTGTATTCAATCCCGATGCAATTTCTGTATTTCATCAACACTCTGAGAGTCCACAGATTACAGAATACCACCAGATGTACAATGGGAAACTACTACTGGTCTTCCAGGGAACGATCAAAACGTAGACTATTAGGGACATTACTCCCATGGAGGAAAGTGCGCTTGTTGACTTTTGTATTCAATCCCGATGCAATTTCTGTGTTTCATCAACACTCTGATAGTCTACAGATTACAGAATGCCACCAGATGTCCATCGGAAACTACTACTGGTCTTCCAGGGAACGATCAAAGCGTAGACTGTTTGAGAAATTACTCCCGTGGTGGAAAGTGCGCATGGTGACTGTTGTATTTAATCCCGATTGAATTTCTGTGTTTCATCAACACTCTGATAGTCCACAGATTACAGAATGCCACCTGATGTGCATCGCAAACTACTACTGGTCTTCCAGGGCACGATCAAAGCGTAGACTGTTTGAGACATTACTCCCAATGCAGGAAAGAGCGCATGGTGACTGTTGTATTCATCCCGATGCAATTACTGTGTTTCATCAACAGTCGTACACTCCACAGATTACAGAATATCTCCAGATGAGCATCGGAAACTACTACTGGTCTTCCAGGGAACGATCAAAGGCTAGACTCTTTGAGACATTACTCCCATGGAGGAAAGTGCGCATGGTGACTGTTGTATTCAATCCCGATTCAATTTCTGTGTTTCATCAACACTCTGATAGTCCACAGATTACAGAATGCCACCAGATGTCCATCGGAAACTTCTACTGGTCTTCCAGGGAACGATCAAAGCGTAGACTGCTTGAGACATTACTCCCGTGGAGGAAAGTGCGCATGGTGACTGTTGTATTCAACCCCGATGCAATTTCTGTGTTTCACAACACTCTGATAGTCCACAGGTTACAGAATGCCTCCAGATGTGCATCGGAAACTACTACTGGTCTTCCAGGGAAAGATAAAAGGGTAGACTGTTTGAGAATTACGCCCATGGAGGAAAGTGCGCATGGTGACTGTTGTATTCAATCCCGATGCAATTTTTGTGTTTCATCAACACTCTGATAGTCCACAGATTACAGAAAGCCTCCAGATGTGCATCGGAAACTACTACTGGTCTTGCAGGGAACGATCAAAGCGTAGACTGTTAGAGACATTACTCCCATGGAGGAAAGTGCGCATGGTGGGTGTTGTATTCGATCCCGATGCAATATCTGTGTTTCATCAACACTCTGATAGTCCACAGATTACAGAATGAGACCAGATGTCCATCGGAAACTACTACTGGTCTTCCAGGGAACGATTAAAGCGTAGACTCTTTGAGAAATTACTTCCGTGCAGGAAGGTGCGTATGGTGACTGTTGTATTCAATCCCGATGCAATTTCAGTGTTTCATCAACACTCTGATAGTCCACAGATTACAGAATGCCTCCAGATGTGCATCGGAAACTACTACTGGTCTTACAGGGAATGATCAAAGCGTAGACAGTTTGAGAATTACTCCCATGGAGGAAAGTGAGCACTGTGGCTGTTGTATTCAATACCGATGCAATTTCTGTGTTTCAGCAACACTCTGATAGTCCACAGATAACAGAATGCCTCCAGATGTGCATCGGAAACTAGTTCTGGTCTTCCAGGGAACGATCAAAGCGTAGAATGTTTCAGACACAACTCCCGTGGAGGAAAGTGCGCATGGTGACTGTTGTATTCAATCCCGACGCAATTTCTGTGTTTCATCAACATTCTGATAGTCCACAGATTACAGAATGCCACCGGATGTACATCGGAAACTACTACTGGTCTTCCAGGGAACGATCAAAGCGTAGACTGTTTGAGACATACCTGCCGTGGAGGAAAGTGCGCATGGTGACTGTTGTGTTCAATTCCGATGCAATTTCTGTGTTTCATCTACACTCTGGTAGTCCACAGATTACAGAATGAGACCAGATGTCCATCGGAAACTAATACTGGTCTTCCACGGAACGATCAAAGCGTATACTGTTTGAGAATTACTCCCATGGAGGGAAGTGAACATGGTGACTGTTGTATTCAATCCCGATTCAATTTCTGTGTTTCATCAACACTCTGATAGTCCACAGATTACAGAATGCCTCCAGATGTTCATCGGAAACTACTACTCGTCTTCCAGGGCACGATCAAAGCGTAAACTGTTTGAGACATTACTCCCAATGCAGGAAAGAGCGCATAGTGACTGTTGTATTCAATCCCGAAGCAATTACTGTGTTTCATCAACAGTCTGATAGTCTACAGATTATAGAATATCTCCAGATGAGCATCGGAAACTACTACTGGTCTTCCAGGGAACGATCAAAGGGTAGACTGTTTGAGACATTACTCCCATGGAGGAAAGTGCGCATGGTGACTGTTGTAATCAATCCCGATGCAATTTCTGTGTTTCATCAACACTCTGATAGTCCACAGATTACAGAATGAGACCAGATGTCCATCGGAAACTACTACTGGTCTTCCAGGGAACGATCAAAGCGTAGACTGTTTGAGACATTACTCCCGTGGAGGTAGGTGGGCATGGTGACTGTTGTATTCAATCCCGATGCAATTTCAGTGTTTCATCAACACTCTGATAGTCCACAGATTACAGAATGCCTCCAGATGTGCATCGGAAACTACTACTGGTCTTACAGGGAATGATCAAATCGTAGACTGTTTGAGAATTACTCCCATGGAGGTAAGTGCGCATGGTGGCTGTTGTATTCAATCCCGATGCAATTTCTGTGTTTCAGCAACACTCTGATAGTCCACAGATAACAGAATGCCTCCAGATGTGCATCGGAAACTACTACTGGTCTTACAGGGAATGATCAAAACGTAGACTGTTTGAGAATTACTCCCATGGAGGAAAGTGCGCATGGTGGCTGTTGTATTCAATCCCGATGCAATTTCTGTGTTTCAGCAACACTCTGTTAGTCCACAGATAACAGAATGCCTGCAGATGTGCATCGGACTCTAGTTATGGTCTTTCAGGGAACGATCAAAGCGTAGAATGTATGAGACACTACTCCCGTGGAGGAAAGTGCACATGGTGACTGTTGTATTCAATCCCGATGCAATTTCTGTGTTTCATCAACACTCTGATAGTCCACAGATTTCAGAATGCCACCGGATGTCCATCGGAAACTACTACTGGTCTTCCAGGGAACGATTAAAGCGTAGACTGCTTGTGACATTACTCCCCTGGAGGAAAGTGCGCATGGTGACTGTTGTATTCAACCCCGATGCAATTTCTGTGTTTCACAACACTCTGATAGTCCACACATTACAGAATGCCTCCAGATGTGCATCGGAAACTACTACTGGTCTTCCAGGGAATGATCAAAGGGTAGACTGTTTGAGAATTACGCCCATGGAGGAAAGTGCGCATGGTGACTGTTTTATTCAATCCCGATGCAATTTCTGTGTTTCATCAACACTCTGATAGTCCACAGATTACAGAAAGCCTCCAGATGTGCATCGGAAACCACTACTGGTCTTGCAGGGAACGATCAAAGCGTAGACTGTTAGAGACATTACTCCCATGGAGGATAGTGCGCATGGTGAGTGTTGTATTCAATCCCGATGCAATTTCTGTTGTTTCATCAACACTCTGATAGTCCACAGATTACAGAATGCCTCCAGATGTGCATCGCAAACTACTACTGGTCTTCCAGGGAACGATCAAAGCGTAGACTGTTTGAGACATACCTCCCGTGGAGGAAAGTGCGCATGGTGACTGTTGTGTTCAATCCCGATGCAATTTCTGTGTTTCATCAACACTCTGATAGTCCACAGATTACAGAATGCCTCCAGATGAGCATCGGAAACTACTACTGGTCTTCCAGGGAACAATCAAAGGGTAGAATGTTTGAGACATTATCCCCATGGAGGAAAGTGCGCATGGTGACTGATGTATTCAACCCTGATGCAATTTCTGTGTTTCATCAACACTCTGATAGTCCACAGATTACAGAAAGCCTCCAGATGTGCATCGGAAACTACTACTGGTCTTGCAGGGAACGATCAAAGCGTAGACTGTTAGAGACATTACTCCCATGGAGGAAAGGGCGCATGGTGAGTGTTGTATTCAATCCCGATGCAATTTCTTTTTTTCATCAACACTCTGATAGTCCACAGATTACAGATGGCTCCAGATGTGCATCGGAAACTACTACTGGTCTTCCAGGGAATGATCAAAGGGTAGAATGTTTGAGAATTACGCCCATGGAGGAAAGTGCGCATGGTGACTGTTGTATTCAATCCCGATGCAATTTCTGTGTTTCATCGACACTCTGATAGTCCACAGATTACAGAAAGCCTCCAGATGTGCATCGGAAACCACTACTGGTCTTGCAGGGAACGATCAAAGCGTAGACTGTTAGAGACATTACTCCCATGGAGGAAAGTGCGCATGGTGAGTGTTGTATTCAATCCCGATGCAATTTCTGTTGTTTCATCTACACTCTGATAGTCCACAGAATACAGAATGCCTCCAGATGTGCATCGCAAACTACTACTGGTCTTCCAGGGAACGATCAAAGCGTAGACTGTTTGAGACATACCTCCCGTGGAGGAAAGTGCGCATGGTGACTGTTGTGTTCAATTCTGATGCAATTTCTGTGTTTCATCAACACTCTGGTAGTCCACAGATTACAGAATGCCACCAGATGTGCATCGGAAACTACTACTGGTCTTCCAGTGAACGATCAAAGCGTATACTGTTTGAGAATTACTCCCATGGAGGGAAGTGAACATGGTGACTGTTGTATTCAATCCCGATTCAATTTCTGTGTTTCATCAACACTCTGATAGTCCACAGATTACAGAATGCCTCCAGATGTTCATCGGAAACTACTACTCGGCTACCAGGGCACGATCAAAGCGTAGACTGTTTGAGACATTACTCCCAATGCAGGAAAGAGCGCATGGTGACTGTTGTATTCAATCCCGATGCAATTACTGTGTTTCATCAACAGTCTGATAGTCCACAGATTACAGAATATCTAAAGATGAGCATCGGAAACTACTACTGGTCTTCCAGGGAACAATCAAATGGTAGAATGTTTGAGACATTACCCCCATGGAGGAATGTGCGCATGGTGACTGATGTATTCAACCCTGATTCAATTTCTGTGTTTCATCAACACTCTGATAGTCCACAGATTACAGAAAGCCTCCAGATGTGCATCGGAAACTACTACTGGTCTTGCAGGGAACGATCAAAGCGTAGACTGTTAGAGACATTACTCCCATGGAGGAAAGGGCGCATGGTGAGTGTTGTATTCAATCCAGATGCAATTTCTTTTTTTCATCAACACTCTGATAGTCCACAGATTACGGAATGAGACCAGATGTCCATCGGAAACTACTACTGGTCTTCCAGGGAACGATCAAAGCGTAGACTGTTTGAGACATTACTCCCGTGGAGGAAGGTGCGCATGGTGACTGTTGTATTCAATCCCGATGCAATTTCAGTGTTTCATCAACACTCTGATAGTCCACAGATAACAGAATGCCTCCAGATGTGCATCGGAAACTAGTTCTGGTCTTCCAGGGAACGATCAAAGCGTAGAATGTTTGAGACACTACTCACGTGGAGGAAAGTGCGCATGGTGACTGTTGTATTCAATCCCGATGCAATTTCTGTTTTTCATCAACACTCTGATAGTCCACAGATTACACAATGCCACCGGATGTACATCGGAAACTACTACTGGTCTTCCAGGGAACGATCAAAGCGTAGACTGTTTGAGACATACCTCCCGTGGAGGAAAGTGCGCATGGTGACTGTTGTGTTCAATCCCGATGCAATTTCTGTGTTTCATCAACACTCTGGTAGTCCACAGATTACTGAATGCCACCAGATGTGCATCGGAAACTACTACTGGTCTTCCAGGGAACGATCAAAGCGTATACTGTTTGAGAATTACTCCCATGGAGGGAAGTGAACATGGTGACTGTTGTATTCAATCCCGATTTAATTTCTGTGTTTCATCAACACTCTGATAGTCCACAGATTACAGAATGCCTCCAGATGTTCATCGGAAACTACTACTCGTTTTCCTGTGAACGATCAAAGCGTTGACTGTTTGAGACAATACTCCAAAGGAGGAAAGTGCGCATGGTGACTGTTTTATTCAATCCCGATGCAATTCCTGTGTTTCATCAACACTCAGTTAGTCCACAGATTTCAGAATGCCTCCAGATCGGAAACTACTTATGGTCTTCCAAGGAACGATCAAGACGAAGACTGTTTGAGACACTACTCCCATGGAGGAAAGTGCGCATGGTGACTGTTGTATTCAATCCCGATGCAATTTCTGTGTTTCATCAACACTCTGATAGCCCACAGATTACAGAATGCCTCCAGATGTGCATCGGAAACTACTACTGGTCTTCCAGGGAACGTTCAAAGCCTAGACTGTTTGAGACCTTACTCCTATGGAGGAAAGTGCGCATGGTGACTGTTGTATTCAATCCCGATGCAATTTCTGTGTTTCATCAACACTCTGATAGACCACAGATTAAAGAATGCCTCCAGATGTGCATCGGAAACTACTACTGGTCTTCCAGGGAACGATCAAAGCGTAGACTGTTTGAGACCTTATTCCCATGGAGGAAAGTGCGCATGGTGACTGTTGTATTCAATCCCGATGCAATTTCTGTGTTTCATCAACACTCTGATAGTCCACAGATTACAGAATGCCACCAGATGTCCATCGGAAACTACTACTGGTCTTACAGGGAACGATCAAAGCGTAGACTGTTTGAGAATTACTCCCATGGAGGAAAGTGCGCATTGTGGCTGTTGTATTCAATCCCGATGCAATTTCTGTGTTTCAGCAACACTCTGATAGTCCACAGATAACAGAATGCCTCCAGATGTGCATCGGAAACTAGTTCTGGTCTTCCAGCGAACGATCAAAGCGTAGAATGTTTGAGACACAACTCCCGTGGAGGAAAGTGCGCATGGAGACTGTTGTATTCAATCCCGATGCAATTTCTGTGTTTCATCAACACTCTGATAGTCCACAGATTACAGAATGCCACCGGATGTACATCGGAAACTACTACTGGTCTTCCAGGGAACGATCAAAGCGTAGACTGTTTGAGACATACCTCCCGTGGAGGAAAGTGCGCATGGTGACTGTTGTGTTCCATCCCGATGCAATTTCTGTGTTTCATCAACACTCTGGTAGTCCACAGATTATAGAATGCCACCAGATGTGCATCGGAAACTACTACTGGTGTTCCAGGGAACGATCAAAGCGTATACTGTTTGAGAATTACTCCCATGGAGGGAAGTGAACATGGTGACGGTTGTATTCAATCCCGATTCAATTTCTGTGTTTCATCAACACTCTGATAGTCCACAGATTACAGAATGCCTCCAGATGTGCATCGGAAACTACTACTGGTTTTTTTAGGGAATGATCAAAGGGTAGACTGTTTGAGAATTACCCCCATGGAGGAAAGTGCGCATGGTGACTGTTGTATTCAATCCCGATGCAATTTCTATGTTTCATCAACACTCTGATAGTCCACAGATTACAGAATGCCACCAGAATCCCATCGGAAACTACTACTGGTCTACCAGGGAACGATCAAAACGTAGACTGCTTGAGACATTACTCCCGTGGAAGAAAGTGCGCATGGTGACTGTTGTATTCAACCCTGATGCAATTTCTGTGTTTCATCAACACTCAGATAGTCCACAGATTACGGAAAGCCTCCAGATGTGCATCGGAAACTACTACTGGTCTTGCAGGGAACGATCAAAGCGTAGACTGTTAGAGACATTACTCCCATGGAGGAAAGTGCGCATGGTGAGTGTTGTATTTAATCCCGATGCAATTTCTGTATTTCATCAACACTCTGATAGTCCACAGATTACGGAATGAGACCAGATGTCCATCGGAAACTACTACTGGTCTTCCAGGGAACGATCAAAGCGTAGACTGTTTGAGACATTACTCCCGTGGAGGAAGGTGCGCATGGTGACTGTTGTATTCAATCCAAATGAAATTTCAGTGTTTCATCAACACTCTGATAGTCCACAGATAACAGAATGCCTCCAGATGTGCATCGGAAACTCGTTCTGGTCTTACAGGGAACGATCAAAGCGTAGAATGTTTGAGACACTACTCCCGTGGAGGAAAGTGCGCATGGTGACTGTTGTGTTCAATCCCGATGCCATTTCTGTGTTTCATCAACACTCTGGTAGTCCACAGATTACAGAATGCCAACAGATGTGCATCGGAAACTACTACTGGTCTTCCAGGGAACGATCAAAGCGTATACTGTTTGAGAATTACTCCCATGGAGGGAAGTGAACATGGTGACTGTTGTATTCAATCGCGATTCAATTTTTGTGTTTCATCAACACTCTGATAGTCCACAGATTACAGAATGCCTCCAGATGTTCATCGGAAACTACTACTCGTTTTCCTGTGAACGATCAAAGCGTAGACTGTTTGAGACAATATTCCAAAGGAGGAAAGTGCGCATTGTGACCGTTTTATTCAATCCCGACGCAATTCCTGTGTTTCTTCAACCATCAGTTAGTCCACAGATTTCAGAATGCCTCCAGATGTGCATCGGAAACTACTTATGGTCTTCCAAGGAACGATCAAGACGTAGACTGTTTGAGACACTACTCCCATGGAGGAAAGTGCGCATGGTGACTGTTGTATTCAATCCCGATGCAATTTCTGTGTTTCATCAACACTCTGATAGTCCACAGATTACAGAATGCCTCCAGATGTGCATCGGAAACTACTACTGCTCTTCCAGGGAACGATCAAAGCGTAGACTGTTTGAGACCTTACTCCCATGGAGGAAAGTGCGCATGGTGACTGTTGTATTCAATCCCGATGCAATTTCTGTGTTTCATCAACACTCTGATAGACCACAGATTACAGAATGCCTCCAGATGTGCATCGGAAACTACTACTGGTCTTCCAGGGAACGATCAAAGCGTATACTGTTTGAGAATTACTCCCATGGAGGGAAGTGAACATGGTGACTGTTGTATTCAATCCCGATTTAATTTCTGTGTTTCATCAACACTCTGATAGTCCACAGATTACAGAATGCCTCCAGATGTTCATCGGAAACTACTACTCGTTTTCCTGTGAACGATCAAAGCGTTGACTGTTTGAGACAATACTCCAAAGGAGGAAAGTGCGCATGGTGACTGTTTTATTCAATCCCGATGCAATTCCTGTGTTTCATCAACACTCAGTTAGTCCACAGATTTCAGAATGCCTCCAGATCGGAAACTACTTATGGTCTTCCAAGGAACGATCAAGACGAAGACTGTTTGAGACACTACTCCCATGGAGGAAAGTGCGCATGGTGACTGTTGTATTCAATCCCGATGCAATTTCTGTGTTTCATCAACACTCTGATAGCCCACAGATTACAGAATGCCTCCAGATGTGCATCGGAAACTACTACTGGTCTTCCAGGGAACGTTCAAAGCCTAGACTGTTTGAGACCTTACTCCTATGGAGGAAAGTGCGCATGGTGACTGTTGTATTCAATCCCGATGCAATTTCTGTGTTTCATCAACACTCTGATAGACCACAGATTAAAGAATGCCTCCAGATGTGCATCGGAAACTACTACTGGTCTTCCAGGGAACGATCAAAGCGTAGACTGTTTGAGACCTTATTCCCATGGAGGAAAGTGCGCATGGTGACTGTTGTATTCAATCCCGATGCAATTTCTGTGTTTCATCAACACTCTGATAGTCCACAGATTACAGAATGCCACCAGATGTCCATCGGAAACTACTACTGGTTTTACAGGGAACGATCAAAGCGTAGACTGTTTGAGAATTACTCCCATGGAGGAAAGTGCGCATTGTGGCTGTTGTATTCAATCCCGATGCAATTTCTGTGTTTCAGCAACACTCTGATAGTCCACAGATAACAGAATGCCTCCAGATGTGCATCGGAAACTAGTTCTGGTCTTCCAGCGAACGATCAAAGCGTAGAATGTTTGAGACACAACTCCCGTGGAGGAAAGTGCGCATGGAGACTGTTGTATTCAATCCCGATGCAATTTCTGTGTTTCATCAACACTCTGATAGTCCACAGATTACAGAATGCCACCGGATGTACATCGGAAACTACTACTGGTCTTCCAGGGAACGATCAAAGCGTAGACTGTTTGAGACATACCTCCCGTGGAGGAAAGTGCGCATGGTGACTGTTGTGTTCCATCCCGATGCAATTTCTGTGTTTCATCAACACTCTGGTAGTCCACAGATTATAGAATGCCACCAGATGTGCATCGGAAACTACTACTGGTGTTCCAGGGAACGATCAAAGCGTATACTGTTTGAGAATTACTCCCATGGAGGGAAGTGAACATGGTGACGGTTGTATTCAATCCCGATTCAATTTCTGTGTTTCATCAACACTCTGATAGTCCACAGATTACAGAATGCCTCCAGATGTGCATCGGAAACTACTACTGGTTTTTTTAGGGAATGATCAAAGGGTAGACTGTTTGAGAATTACCCCCATGGAGGAAAGTGCGCATGGTGACTGTTGTATTCAATCCCGATGCAATTTCTATGTTTCATCAACACTCTGATAGTCCACAGATTACAGAATGCCACCAGAATCCCATCGGAAACTACTACTGGTCTACCAGGGAACGATCAAAACGTAGACTGCTTGAGACATTACTCCCGTGGAAGAAAGTGCGCATGGTGACTGTTGTATTCAACCCTGATGCAATTTCTGTGTTTCATCAACACTCAGATAGTCCACAGATTACGGAAAGCCTCCAGATGTGCATCGGAAACTACTACTGGTCTTGCAGGGAACGATCAAAGCGTAGACTGTTAGAGACATTACTCCCATGGAGGAAAGTGCGCATGGTGAGTGTTGTATTTAATCCCGATGCAATTTCTGTATTTCATCAACACTCTGATAGTCCACAGATTACGGAATGAGACCAGATGTCCATCGGAAACTACTACTGGTCTTCCAGGGAACGATCAAAGCGTAGACTGTTTGAGACATTACTCCCGTGGAGGAAGGTGCGCATGGTGACTGTTGTATTCAATCCAAATGAAATTTCAGTGTTTCATCAACACTCTGATAGTCCACAGATAACAGAATGCCTCCAGATGTGCATCGGAAACTCGTTCTGGTCTTACAGGGAACGATCAAAGCGTAGAATGTTTGAGACACTACTCCCGTGGAGGAAAGTGCGCATGGTGACTGTTGTGTTCAATCCCGATGCCATTTCTGTGTTTCATCAACACTCTGGTAGTCCACAGATTACAGAATGCCAACAGATGTGCATCGGAAACTACTACTGGTCTTCCAGGGAACGATCAAAGCGTATACTGTTTGAGAATTACTCCCATGGAGGGAAGTGAACATGGTGACTGTTGTATTCAATCGCGATTCAATTTTTGTGTTTCATCAACACTCTGATAGTCCACAGATTACAGAATGCCTCCAGATGTTCATCGGAAACTACTACTCGTTTTCCTGTGAACGATCAAAGCGTAGACTGTTTGAGACAATATTCCAAAGGAGGAAAGTGCGCATTGTGACCGTTTTATTCAATCCCGACGCAATTCCTGTGTTTCTTCAACCATCAGTTAGTCCACAGATTTCAGAATGCCTCCAGATGTGCATCGGAAACTACTTATGGTCTTCCAAGGAACGATCAAGACGTAGACTGTTTGAGACACTACTCCCATGGAGGAAAGTGCGCATGGTGACTGTTGTATTCAATCCCGATGCAATTTCTGTGTTTCATCAACACTCTGATAGTCCACAGATTACAGAATGCCTCCAGATGTGCATCGGAAACTACTACTGCTCTTCCAGGGAACGATCAAAGCGTAGACTGTTTGAGACCTTACTCCCATGGAGGAAAGTGCGCATGGTGACTGTTGTATTCAATCCCGATGCAATTTCTGTGTTTCATCAACACTCTGATAGACCACAGATTACAGAATGCCTCCAGATGTGCATCGGAAACTACTACTGGTCTTCCAGGGAACGATCAAAGCGTAGACTGTTTGAGACCTTACTCCCATGGAGGAAAGTGCGCATGGTGACTGTCGTATTCAATCCCGATGCAATTTCTGTGTTTCATCAACACTCTGATAGTCCACAGATTACAGAATGCCACCAGATGTCCATCGGAAACTACTACTATTCTTACAGGGAACGATCAAAGCGTAGACTGTTTGAGGATTACTCCCATGGAGGAAAGTGCGCATTGTGGCTGTTGTATTCAATCCCGATGCAATTTCTGTGTTTCAGCAACACTCTGATAGTCCACAGATAACAGAATGCCTCCAGATGTGCATCGTAAACTAGTTCTGGTTTTCCAGGGAACGATCAAAGCGTAGAATGTTTGAGACACAACTCCCGTGGAGGAAAGTGCGCATGGTGACTGTTGTATTCAATCCCGATGCAATTTCTGTGTTTCATCAACACTCTGATAGTCCACAGATTACAGAATGCCACCGGATGTACATCGGAAACTACTACTGGTCTTCCAGGGAACGATCAAAGCGTAGACTGTTTGAGACATACCTCCCGTGGAGGAAAGTGCGCATGGTGACTGTTGTGTTCAATCCCGATGCAATTTCTGTGTTTCATCAACACTCTGGTAGTCCACAGATTACAGAATGCCACCAGATGTGCATCGGAAACTACTACTGGTGTTCCAGGGAACGATCAAAGCGTAGACTGTTTGAGACATACCTCCCGTGGAGGCAAGTGCGCATGGTGACTGTTGTGTTCAATCCCGATACAATTTCTGTGTTTCATCAACACTCTGGTAGTCCACAGATTACAGAATGCCACCAGATGTGCACCGGAAACTACTACTGGTCTTCCAGTGAACGATCAAAGCGTATACTGTTTGAGAATTACTCCCATGGAGGGAAGTGAACATGGTGACTGTTGTATTCAATCCCGATTCAATTTCTGTGTTTCATCAACACTCTGATAGTCCACAGATTACAGAATGCCTCCAGATGTTCATCGGAAACTACTACTCGTCTCCAGGGCACGATCAAAGCGTAGACTGTTTGAAACATTACTTCCAATGCAGGAAAGAGCGCATGGTGACTGTTGTATTCAATCCCGATGCAATTACTGTGTTTAATCAACAGTCTGATAGTCCACAGATTGCTGAATATCTCCAGATGAGCATCGGAAACTACTACTGGTCTTCCAGGGAACAATCAAAGGGTAGAATGTTTGAGACATTACCCCCATGGAGGAAAGTGCGCATGGTGACTGTTGTATTCAATCCCGATGCAATTTCTATGGTTCATCAACACTCTGATTGTCCACAGATTACAGAATGCCACCAGAATCCCATCGGAAACTACTACTGGTCTTCCAGGGAACGATCAAAACGTAGACTGCTTGAGACATTACTCCCGTGGAGGAAAGTGCGCATGGTAACTGTTGTATTCAACCCTGATGCAATTTCTGTGTTTCATCAACACTCTGATAGTCCACAGATTACAGAAAGCCTCCAGATGTGCATCGGAAACTACTACTAGTCTTGCAGGGAACGATCAAAGCGTAGACTGTTAGAGACATTACTCCCATGGAGGAAAGTGCGCATGGTGAGTGTTGTACTCAATCCCGATGCAATTTCTGTATTTCATCAACACTCTGATAGTCCACAGATTACGGAATGAGACCAGATGTCCATCGGAAACTACTACTGGTCTTCCAGGGAACGATCAAAGCGTAGACTGTTTGAGACATTACTCCCGTGGAGGAAGGTGCGCATGGTGACTGTTGTATTCAATCCAAATGCAATTTCAGTGTTTCATCAACACTCTGATAGTCCACAGATAACAGAATGCCTCCAGATGTGCATCGGAAACTCGTTCTGGTCTTACAGGGAACGATCAAAGCGTGGAATGTTTGAGACACTACTCCCGTGGAGGAAAGTGCCCATGGTGACTGTTGCATTCAATCCCGATGCAATTTCTGTGTTTCATCAACACTCTGATAGTCCACAGATTACAGAATGCCTCCAGATGTGCATCGGAAACTACTACTGCTCTTCCAGGGAACGATCAAAGCGTAGACTGTTTGAGACCTTACTCCCATGGAGGAAAGTGCGCATGGTGACTGTTGTATTCAATCCCGATGCAATTTCTGTGTTTCATCAACACTCTGATAGTCCACAGATTACAGAATGCCTCCAGATGTGCATCGGAAACTACTACTGGTCTTCCAGGGAACGATCAAAGCGTAGACTGTTTGAGACCTTACTCCCATGGAGGAAAGTGCGCATGGTGACTGTTGTATTCAATCCCAATGCATTTTCTGTGTTTCATCAACACTCTGATAGACCACAGATTACAGAATGCCTCCAGATGTGCATCGGAAACTACTACTGGTCTTCCAGGGAACGATCAAAGCGTAGACTGTTTGAGACCTTACTCCCATCGAGGAAAGTGCGCATGGTGACTGTCGTATTCTATCCCGATGCAATTTCTGTGTTTCAGCAACACTCTGATAGTCCACAGATAACAGAATGCCTCCAGATGTGCATCGTAAACTAGTTCTGGTCTTCCAGGGAACGATCAAAGCGTAGAATGTTTGAGACACAACTCCCGTGGAGGAAAGTGCGCATGGTGACTGTTGTATTCAATCCCGATGCAATTTCTGTGTTTCATCAACACTCTGATAGTCCACAGATTACAGAATGCCACCGGATGTACATCGGAAACTACTACTGGTCTTCAGGGGAACGATCAAAGCGTAGACTGTTTGAGACATACCTCCCGTGGAGGAAAGTGCGCATGGTGACTGTTGTGTTCAATCCCAATGCAATTTCTGTGTTTCATCAACACTCTGGTAGTCCACAGATTACAGAATGCCACCAGTTGTGCATCGGAAACTACTACTGGTGTTCCAGGGAACGATCAAAGCGTTAACTGTTTGAGAATTACTCCCATGGAGGGAAGTGAACATGGTGACTGTTGTATTCAATCCCGATTCAATTTCTGTGTTTCATCAACACTCTGATAGTCCACAGATTACAGAATGCCACCCGATGTCCATCGGAAACTACTACTGGTCTTCCAGGGAACGATCAAAGCGTAGACTGCTTGAGACATTACTCCCGTGGAGGAAAGTGCGCATGGTGACTGTTGTATTCAACCCCGATGCAATTTCTATGTTTCACAACACTCTGATAGTCCACAGATTACAGAATGCCTCCAGATGTGCATCGGAAACTACTACTGGTCTTCCAGGGAATGATCAAAGGGTAGACTGTTTGAGAATTACGCCCATGGAGGAAAGTGCGCATGGTGACTGTTGTATTCAACAACGATGCAATTTCTGTGTTTCACAACACTCTGATAGTCCACAGATTACAGAATGCCTCCAGATGTTCATCGGAAACTACTACTCGTCTTCCAGGGCACGATCAAAGCGTAGACTGTTTGAGACATTACTTCCAATGCAGGAAAGAGCGCATGGTGACTGTTGTATTCAATCCCGATGCAATTACTGTGTTTCATCAACAGTCTGATAGTCCACAGATTACTGAATATCTCCAGATGAGCATCGGAAACTACTACTGGTCTTCCAGGGAACAATCAAAGGGTAGAATGTTTGAGACATTACCCCCATGGAGGAAAGTGCGCATGGTGACTGTTGTATTCAATCCCGATGCAATTTCTATGTTTCATCAACACCCTGATAGTCCACAGATTACAGAATGCCACCAGAATCCCATCGGAAACTACTACTGGTCTTCCAGGGAACGATCAAAACGTAGACTGCTTGAGACATTACTCCCGTGGAGGAAAGTGCGCATGGTGACTGTTGTATTCAACCCTGATGCAATTTCTGTGTTTCATCAACACTCTGATAGTCCACAGATTACAGAAAGCCTCCAGATGTGCATCGGAAACTACTACTGGTCTTGCAGGGAACGATCAAAGCGTAGACTCTTAGAGACATTACTCCCATGGAGGAAAGTGCGCATGGTGAGTGTTGTATTCAATCCCGATGCAATTTCTGTATTTCATCAACACTCTGATAGTCCACAGATTACGGAATGAGACCAGATGTCCATCGGAAACTACAACTGGTCTTCCAGGGATCGATCAAAGCGTAGACTGTTTGAGACACTACTCCCGTGGAGGAAGGTGCGCATGGTGACTGTTCTATTCAATCCAAATGCAATTTCAGTGTTTCATCAACACTCTGATAGTCCACAGATAACAGAATGCCTCCAGATGAGCATCGGAAACTCGTTCTGGTCTTACAGGGAACGATCAAAGCGTAGACTGTTTGAGACAATACTCCAAAGGAGGAAAGTGCGCATGGTGACCGTTTTATTCAATCCCGATGCAATTCCTGTGTTTCTTCAACCATCAGTTAGTCCACAGATTTCAGAATGCCTCCAGATGTGCATCGGAAACTACTTATGGTCTTCCAAGGAACGATCAAGACGTAGACTGTTTGAGACACTACCTCCATGGAGGAAAGTGCGCATGGTGACTGTTGTATTCAATCCCGATGCAATTTCTGTGTTTCATCAACACTCTGATGGTCCACAGATTACAGAATGCCTCCAGATGTGCATCGGAAACTACTACTGGTCTTCCAGGGAACGATCAAAGCGTAGACTGTTTGAGACCTTACTCCCATGGAGGAAAGTGCGCATGGTGACTGTTGTATTCAATTCCGATGCAATTTCTGTGTTTCATCAACACTCTGATAGACCACAGATTACAGAATGCCTCCAGATGTGCATCGGAAACTACTACTGGTCTTCCAGGGAACGATCAAAGCGTAGACTGTTTGAGACCTTACTCCCATGGAGGAAAGTGCGCATGGTGACTGTCGTATTCAATCCCGATGCAATTTCTGTGTTTCATCAACACTCTGATAGTCCACAGATTACAGAATGCCACCAGATGTCCATCGGAAACTACTACTGGTCTTACAGGGAACGATCAAAGCGTAGACTGATTGAGAATTACTCCCATGGAGGAAAGTGCGCATTGTGGCTGTTGTATTCATTCCGATGCAATTTCTGTGTTTCAGCAACACTCTGATAGTCCACAGATAACAGAATGCCTCCAGATGTGCATCGTAAACTACTTCTGGTCTTCCAGGGAACGATCAAAGCGTAGACTGTTTGAGACATTCCTCCCGTGGAGGAAAGTGCGCATGGTGACTGTTGTGTTCAATCCCGATGCAATTTCTGTGTTTCATCAACACTCTGGTAGTCCACAGATTACAGAATGCCACCAGATGTCCATTGGAAACTACTACTGGTGTTCCAGGGAACGATCAAAGCGTTAACTGTTTGAGAATTACTCCCATGGGGGGAAGTGAACATGGTGACTGTTGTATTCAATCCCGATTCAATTTCTGTGTTTCATCAACACTCTGATAGTCCACAGATTACAGAATGCCACCGGATGTCCATCGGAAACTACTACTGGTCTTCCAGGGAACGATCAAAGCGTAGACTGCTTGAGACATTACTCCCGTGGAGGAAAGTGCGCATGGTGACTGTTGTATTCAACCCCGATGCAATTTCTGTGTTTCACAACACTCTGATAGTCCACAGATTACAGAATGCCTCCAGATGTGCATCGGAAACTACTACTGGTCTTCCAGGGAATGATCAAAGGGTAGACTGTTTGAGAATTACGCCCATGGAGGAAAGTGCGCATGCTGACTGTTGTATTCAACCCTGATGCAATTTCTGTGTTTCACAACACTCTGATAGTCCACAGATTACAGAATGCCTCCAGATGTACATCGGAAACTACTACTGGTCTTCCAGGGAACGATCAAACCGTAGACTGTTTGAGACATACCTCCCGTGGAGGAAAGTGCGCATGGTGACTGTTGTGTTCATTCCCGATGCAATTTCTGTGTTTCATCAACACTCTGGTAGTCCACAGATTACAGAATGCCACCAGATGTGCATCGGAAACTACTACTGGTCTTCCAGTGAACGATCAAAGCGTATACTGTTTGAGAATTACTCCCATGGAGGGAAGTGAACATGGTGACTGTTGTATTCAATCCCGATTCAATTTCTGTGTTTCATCAACACTCTGATAGTCCACAGATTACAGAATGCCTCCAGATGTTCATCGAAAACTACTACTTGTCTTCCAGGGCACGATCAAAGCGTAGACTGTTTGAGACATTACTTCCAATGCAGGAAAGAGCGCATGGTGACTGTTGTATTCAATCCCGATGCAATTACTGTGTTTCATCAACAGTCTGATAGTCCACAGATTACTGAATATCTCCAGATGAGCATCGGAAACTACTACTGGTCTTCCAGGGAACAATCAAAGGGTAGAATGTTTGAGACATTACCCCCATGGAGGAAAGTGCGCATGGTGACTGTTGTATTCAATCCCGATGCAATTTCTATGTTTCATCAACACCCTGATAGTCCACAGATTACAGAATGCCACCAGAATCCCATCGGAAACTACTACTGGTCTTCCAGGGAACGATCAAAACGTAGACTGCTTGAGACATTACTCCCGTGGAGGAAAGTGCGCATGGTGACTGTTGTATTCAACCCTGATGCAATTTCTGTGTTTCATCAACACTCTGATAGTCCACAGATTACAGAAAGCCTCCAGATGTGCATCGGAAACTACTACTGGTCTTGCAGGGAACGATCAAAGCGTAGACTCTTAGAGACATTACTCCCATGGAGGAAAGTGCGCATGGTGAGTGTTGTATTCAATCCCGATGCAATTTCTGTATTTCATCAACACTCTGATAGTCCACAGATTACGGAATGAGACCAGATGTCCATCGGAAACTACAACTGGTCTTCCAGGGAACGATCAAAGCGTAGACTGTTTGAGACATTACTCCCGTGGAGGAAGGTGCGCATGGTGACTGTTCTATTCAATCCAAATGCAATTTCAGTGTTTCATCAACACTCTGATAGTCCACAGATAACAGAATGCCTCCAGATGAGCATCGGAAACTCGTTCTGGTCTTACAGGGAACGATCAAAGCGTAGACTGTTTGAGACAATACTCCAAAGGAGGAAAGTGCGCATGGTGACCGTTTTATTCAATCCCGATGCAATTCCTGTGTTTCTTCAACCATCAGTTAGTCCACAGATTTCAGAATGCCTCCAGATGTGCATCGGAAACTACTTATGGTCTTCCAAGGAACGATCAAGACGTAGATTGTTTGAGACACTACCTCCATGGAGGAAAGTGCGCATGGTGACTGTTGTATTCAATCCCGATGCAATTTCTGTGTTTCATCAACACTCTGATGGTCCACAGATTACAGAATGCCTCCAGATGTGCATCGGAAACTACTACTGGTCTTCCAGGCAACGATCAAAGCGTAGACTATTTGAGACCTTACTCCCATGGAGGAAAGTGCGCATGGTGACTGTTGTATTCAATCCCGATGCAATTTCTGTGTTTCATCAACACTCTGAGAGACCACAGATTACAGAATGCCTCCAGATGTGCATCGGAAACTACTACTGGTCTTCCAGGGAACGATCAAAGCGTAGACTGTTTGAGACCTTACTCCCATGGAGGAAAGAACGCATGGTGACTGTCGTATTCAATCCCGATGCAATTTCTGTGTTTCATCAAAACTCTGATAGTCCACAGATTACACAATGCCACCAGATGTCCATCGGAAACTACTACTGGTATTACAGGGAACGATCAAAGCGTAGACTGATTGAGAATTACTCCCATGGAGGAAAGTGCGCATTGTGGCTGTTGTATTCATTCCGATGCAATTTCTGTGTTTCAGCAACACTCTGATAGTCCACAGATAACAGAATGCCTCCAGATGTGCATCGTAAACTAGTTCTGGTCTTCCAGGGAACGATCAAAGCGTAGACTGTTTGAGACATACCTCCCGTGGAGGAAAGTGCGCATGGGGACTGTTGTGTTCAATCCCGATGCAATTTCTGTGTTTCATCAACACTCTGGTAGTCCACAGATTACAGAATGCCACCAGATGTGCATTGGAAACTACTACTGGTGTTCCAGGGAACGATCAAAGCGTTAACTGTTTGAGAATTACTCCCATGGGGGGAAGTGAACATGGTGACTGTTGTATTCAATCCCGATTCAATTTCTGTGTTTCATCAACACTCTGATAGTCCACACATTACAGAATGCCACCGGATGTCCATCGGAAACTACTACTGGTCTTCCAGGGAACGATCAAAGCGTAGACTGCTTGAGACATTACTCCCGTGGAGGAAAGTGCGCATGGTGACTGTTGTATTCAACCCCGATGCAATTTCAGTGTTTCACAACACTCTGATAGTCCACAGATTACAGAATGCCTCCAGATGTGCATGGGAAACTACTACTGGTCTTCCAGGGAATGATCAAAGGGTAGACTGTTTGAGAATTACGCCAATGGAGGAAAGTGCGCATGCTGACTGTTGTATTCAACCCTGATGCAATTTCTGTGTTTCACAACACTCTGATAGTCCACAGATTACAGAATGCCTCCAGATGTACATCGGAAACTACTACTGGTCTTCCAGGGAACGATCAAACCGTAGACTGTTTGAGACATACCTCCCGTGGAGGAAAGTGCGCATGGTGACTGTTGTGTTCAATCCCGATGCAATTTCTGTGTTTCATCAACACTCTGGTAGTCCACAGATTACAGAATGCCACCAGATGTGCATCGGAAACTACTACTGGTCTTCCAGTGAACGATCAAAGCGTATACTGTTTGAGAATTACTCCCATGGAGGTAAGTGAACATGGTGACTGTTGTATTCAATCCCGATTCAATTTCTGTGTTTCATCAACACTCTGATAGTCCACAGATTACAGAATGCCTCCAGATGTTCATCGGAAACTACTACTTGTCTTCCAGGGCACGATCAAAGCGTAGACTGTTTGAGACATTACTTCCAATGCAGGAAAGAGCGCTTGGTGACTGTTGTATTCAATCCCGATGCAATTACTGTGCTTCATCAACAGTCTGATAGTCCACAGATTACTGAATATCTCCAGATGAGCATCGGAAACTACTACTGGTCTTCCAGGGAACAATCAAAGGGTAGAATGTTTGAGACATTACCCCCATGGAGGAAAGTGCGCATGGTGACTGTTGTATTCAATCCCGATGCAATTTCTGTGTTTCATCAACACTCTGATAGTCCACAGATTACAGAATGCCACCAGAATCCCATCGGAAACTACTACTGGTCTTCCAGGGAACGATCAAAACGTAGACTGCTTGAGACATTACTCCTGTGGAGGATAGTGCGCATGGTGACTGTTGTATTCAACCCTGATGCAATTTCTGTGTTTCATCAACACTCTGATAGTCCACAGATTACAGAAAGCCTCCAGATGTGCATCGGAAACTACTACTGGTCTTGCAGGGAACGATCAAAGCGTAGACTGTTAGAGACATTACTCCCGTGGAGGAAAGTGCGCATGGTGAGTGTTGTATTCATTCCCTATGCAATTTCTGTATTTCATCAACACTCTGATAGTCCACAGATTACGGAATGAGACCAGATGTCCATCGGAAACTACTACTGGTCTTCCAGGGAACGGTCAAAGCGTAGACTGTCTGAGACATTACTCCCGTGGAGGAAGGTGCGCATGGTGACTGTTGTATTCAATCCAAATGCAATTTCAGTGTTTCATCAACACTCTGATAGTACACAGATAACAGAATGCCTCCAGATGTGCATCGGAAACTCGTTCTGGTCTTACAGGGAACGATCAAAGCGTAGTATGTTTGAGACACTACTCCCGTGGAGGAAAGTGCGCATGGTGACTGTTGCATTCAATCCCGATGCAACTTCTGTGTTTCATCAACACTCTGATAGTCCACAGATTACACAATGCCACCGGATGTACATCGGAAACTACTACTGGTCTTCCAGGGAACGATCAAAGCGTAGACTGTTTGAGACATACCTCCCGTGGAGGAAAGTGCGCATGGTGACTGTTGTGTTCAATCCCGATGCCATTTCTGTGTTTCATCAACACTCTGGTAGTCCACAGATTACAGAATGCCACCAGATGTGCATCGGAAACTACTACTGGTCTTCCAGGGAACGATCAAAGCGTATACTGTTTGAGAATTACTCCTATGGAGGGAAGTGAACATGGTGACTGTTGTATTCAATCGCGATTCAATTTCTGTGTTTCATCAACACTCTGATAGTCCACAGATTACAGAATGTCTCCAGATGTTCATCGGAAACTACTACTCGTTTTCCTGTGAACGATCAAAGCGTAGACTGTTTGAGACCTTACTCCCATGGAGGAAAGTGCGCATGGTGACTGTTGTATTCAATCCCGATGCAATTTCTGTGTTTCATCAACACTCTGATAGACCACAGATTACAGAATGCCTACTGATGTGCATCGGAAACTACTACTGGTCTTCCAGGGAACGATCAAAGCGTAGACTGTTTGAGACATTACTCCCATGGAGGAAAGTGCGCATGGTGAGTGTTGTACTCAATCCCGATGCAATTTCTGTATTTCATCAACACTCTGATAGTCCACAGATTACGGAATGAGACCAGATGTCCATCGGAAACTACAACTGGTCTTCCAGGGAACGATCAAAGCGTAGACTGTTTGAGACATTACTCCCGTGGAGGAAGGTGCGCATGGTGACTGTTTTATTCAATCCAAATGCAATTTCTGTGTTTCATCAACACTCTGATAGTCCACAGATAACAGAATGCCTCCAGATGTGCATCGGAAACTCGTTCTGGTCTTACAGGGAACGATCAAAGCGTGGAATGTTTGAGACACTACTCCCGTGGAGGAAAGTGCGCATGGTGACTGTTGCATTCAATCCCGATGCAATTTCTGTGTTTCATCAACACTCTGATAGTCCACAGATTACACATTGCCACCGGATGTACATCGGAAACTACTACTGGTCTTCCAGGGAACGATCAAAGCGTAGACTGTTTGAGACATAACTCCCGTGGAGGAAAGTGCGCATGGTGACTGTTGTGTTCAATCCCGATGCCATTTCTGTGTTTCATCAACACTCTGGTAGTCCACAGATTACAGAATGCCACCAGATGTGCAGCGGAAACTATTACTGGTCTTCCAGGGAACGATCAAAGCGTATACTGTTTGAAAATTACTCCCATGGAGGGAAGTGAACATGGTGACTGTTGTATTCAATCGCGATTCAATTTCTGTGTTTCATCAATACTCTGACAGACCACAGATTACAGAATGCCTCCAGATGTTCATCGGAAACTACTACTCGTTTTCCTGTGAACGATCAAAGCGTAGACTGTTTGAGACAATACTCCAAAGGAGGAAAGTGCGCATGGTGACCGTTTTATTCAATCCCGATGCAATTCCTGTGTTTCTTCAACCATCAGTTAGTCCACAGATTTCAGAATGCCTCCAGATGTGCATCGGAAACTACTTATGGTCTTCCAAGGAACGATCAAAGCGTAGACTGTGTGAGACACTACTTTCATGGAGGAAAGTGCGCATGGTGACTGTTGTATTCAATCCCGATGCAATTTCTGTGTTTCATCAACACTCTGATAGTCCACAGATTACAGAATGCCTCCAGATGTGCATCGGAAACTACTACTGGTCTTCCAGGGAACGATCAAAGCGTAGACTGTTTGAGACATTACTCCCATGGAGGAAAGTGCGCATGGTGAGTGTTGTACTCAATCCCGATGCAATTTCTGTATTTCATCAACACTCTGATAGTCCACAGATTACGGAATGAGACCAGATGTCCATCGGAAACTACTACTGGTCTTCCAGGGAACGATCAAAGCGTAGACTGTTTGAGACATTACTCCCGTGGAGGAAGGTGCGCATGGTGACTGTTTTATTCAATCCAAATGCAATTTCTGTGTTTCATCAACACTCTGATAGTCCACAGATAACAGAATGCCTCCAGATGTGCATCGCAAACTCGTTCTGGTCTTACAGGGAACGATCAAAGCATGGAATGTTTGAGACACTACTCCCGTGGAGGAAAGTGCGCATGGTGACTGTTGCATTCAATCCCGATGCAATTTCTGTGTTTCATCAACACTCTGATAGTCCACAGATTACACATTGCCACCGGATGTACATCGGAAACTACTACTGGTCTTCCAGGGAACGATCAAAGCGTAGACTGTTTGAGACATAACTCCCGTGGAGGAAAGTGCGCATGGTGACTGTTGTGTTCAATCCCGATGCCATTTCTGTGTTTCATCAACACTCTGGTAGTCCACAGATTACAGAATGCCACCAGATGTGCAGCGGAAACTATTACTGGTCTTCCAGGGAACGATCAAAGCGTATACTGTTTGAAAATTACTCCCATGGAGGGAAGTGAACATGGTGACTGTTGTATTCAATCGCGATTCAATTTCTGTGTTTCATCAATACTCTGACAGACCACAGATTACAGAATGCCTCCAGATGTTCATCGGAAACTACTACTCGTTTTCCTGTGAACGATCAAAGCGTAGACTGTTTGAGACAATACTCCAAAGGAGGAAAGTGCGCATGGTGACCGTTTTATTCAATCCCGATGCAATTCCTGTGTTTCTTCAACCATCAGTTAGTCCACAGATTTCAGAATGCCTCCAGATGTGCATCGGAAACTACTTATGGTCTTCCAAGGAACGATCAAGACGTAGACTGTTTGAGACACTACTCCCATGGAGGAAAGTGCGCATGGTGACTGTTGTATTCAATCCCGATGCAATTTCTGTGTTTCATCAACACTGTGATAGTCCACAGATTACAGAATGCCTCCAGATGTGCATCGGAAACTACTACTGGTCTTCCAGGGAACGATCAAAGCGTAGACTGTTTGAGACCTTACTCCCATGGAGGAAAGTGCGCATGGTGACTGTTGTATTCAATCCCGATGCAATTTCTGTGTTTCATCAACACTCTGATAGACCACAGATTACAGAATGCCTCCAGATGTGCATCGGAAACTACTACTGGTCTTCCAGGGAACGATCAAAGCGTAGACTGTTTGAGACCTTACTCCCATCGAGGAAAGTGCGCATGGTGACTGTCGTATTCAATCCCGATGCAATTTCTGTGTTTCAGCAACACTCTGATAGTCCACAGATAACAGAATGCCTCCAGATGTGCATCGTAAACTAGTTCTGGTCTTCCAGGGAACGATCAAAGCGTAGAATGTTTGAGACACAACTCCCGTGGAGGAAAGTGCGCATGGTGACTGTTGTATTCAATCCCGATGCAATTTCTGTGTTTCATCAACACTCTGATAGTCCACAGATTACAGAATGCCACCGTATGTACATCGGAAACTACTACTGGTCTTCAGGGGAACGATCAAAGCGTAGACTGTTTGAGACATACCTCCCGTGGAGGAAAGTGCGCATGGTGACTGTTGTGTTCAATCCCAATGCAATTTCTGTGTTTCATCAACACTCTGGTAGTCCACAGATTACAGAATGCCACCAAATGTGCATCGGAAACTACTACTGGTGTTCCAGGGAACGATCAAAGCGTTAACTGTTTGAGAATTACTCCCATGGAGGGAAGTGAACATGGTGACTGTTGTATTCAATCCCGATTCAATTTCTGTGTTTCATCAACACTCTGATAGTCCACAGATTACAGAATGCCACCCGATGTCCATCGGAAACTACTACTGGTCTTCCAGGGAACGATCAAAGCGTAGACTGCTTGAGACATTACTCCCATGGAGGAAAGTGCGCATGGTGACTGTTGTATTCAACCCCGATGCAATTTCTATGTTTCACAACACTCTGATAGTCCACAGATTACAGAATGCCTCCAGATGTGCATCGGAAACTACTACTGGTCTTCCAGGGAATGATCAAAGGGTAGACTGTTTGAGAATTACGCCCATGGAGGAAAGTGCGCATGGTGACTGTTGTATTCAACCCCGATGCAATTTCTGTATTTCACAACACTCTGATAGTCCACAGATTACAGAATGCCTCCAGATGTTCATCGGAAACTACTACTCGTCTTCCAGGGCACGATCAAAGCGTAGACTGTTTGAGACATTACTTCCAATGCAGGAAAGAGCGCATGGTGACTGTTGTATTCAATCCCGATGCAATTACTGTGTTTCATCAACAGTCTGATAGTCCACAGATTACTGAATATCTCCAGATGAGCATCGGAAACTACTACTGGTCTTCCAGGGAACAATCAAAGGGTAGAATGTTTGAGACATTACCCCCATGGAGGAAAGTGCGCATGGTGACTGTTGTATTCAATCCCGATGCAATTTCTATGTTTCATCAACAGTCTGATAGTCCACAGATTACAGAATGCCACCAGAATCCCATCGAAAACTACTACTGGTCTTCCAGGGAACGATCAAAACGTAGACTGCTTGAGACATTACTCCCGTGGAGGAAAGTGCGCATGGTGACTGTTGTATTCAACCCTGATGCAATTTCTGTGTTTCATCAACACTCTGATAGTCCACAGATTACAGAAAGCCTCCAGATGTGCATCGGAAACTACTACTGGTCTTGCAGGGAACGATCAAAGCGTAGACTTATAGAGACATTACTCCCATGGAGGAAAGTGCGCATGGTGAGTGTTGTATTCAATCCCGATGCAATTTCTGTATTTCATTAACACTCTGATAGTCCACAGATTACGGAATGAGACCAGATGTCCATCGGAAACTACAACTGGTCTTCCAGGGAACGATCAAAGCGTAGACTGTTTGAGACATTACTCCCGTGGAGGAAGGTGCGCATGGTGACTGTTGTATTCAATCCAAATGCAATTTCAGTGTTTCATCAACACTCTGATAGTCCACAGATAACAGAATGCCTCCAGATGAGCATCGGAAACTCGTTCTGGTCTTACAGGGAACGATCAAAGCGTAGACTGTTTGAGACAATACTCCAAAGGAGGAAAGTGCGCATGGTGACCGTTTTATTCAATCCCGATGCAATTCCTGTGTTTCTTCAACCATCAGTTAGTCCACAGATTTCAGAATGCCTCCAGATGTGCATCGGAAACTACTTATGGTCTTCCAAGGAACGATCAAGACGTAGACTGTTTGAGACACTACCTCCATGGAGGAAAGTGCGCATGCTGACTGTTGTATTCAATCCCGATGCAATTTCTGTGTTTCATCAACACTCTGATAGTCCACAGATTACAGAATGCCTCCAGATGTGCATCGGAAACTACTACTGGTCTTCCAGGGAACGATCAAAGCGTAGACTGTTTGAGACCTTACTCCCATGGAGGAAAGTGCGCATGGTGACTGTTGTATTCAATCCCGATGCAATTTCTGTGTTTCATCAACACTCTGATAGACCACAGATTACAGAATGCCTCCAGATGTGCATCGGAAACTACTACTGGTCTTCCAGGGGACGATCAAAGCGTAGACTGTTTGAGACCTTACTCCCATAGAGGAAAGTGCGCATGGTGACTGTCGTATTCAATCCCGATGCAATTTCTGTGTTTCATCAACACTCTGATAGTCCACAGATTACAGAATGCCACCGGATGTCCATCGGAAACTACTACTGGTCTTACAGGGAACGATCAAAGCGTAGACTGTTTGAGAATTACTCCCATGGAGGAAAGTGCGCATTGTGGCTGTTGTATTCATTCCGATGCAATTTCTGTGTTTCAGCAACACTCTGATAGTCCACAGATAACAGAATGCCTCCAGATGTGCATCGTAAACTAGTTCTGGTCTTCCAGGGAACGATCAAAGCGTAGAATGTTTGAGACACAACTCCCGTGGAGGAAAGTGCGCATTGTGGCTGTTGTATTCATTCCGATGCAATTTCTGTGTTTCAGCAACACTCTGATAGTCCACAGATAACAGAATGCCTCCAGATGTGCATCGTAAACTAGTTCTGGTCTTCCAGGGAACGATCAAAGCGTAGAATGTTTGAGACACAACTCCCGTGGAGGAAAGTGCGCATGGTGGCTGTTGTGTTCAATCCCGATGAAATTTCTGTGTTTCATCAACACTCTGATAGTCCACAGATTACAGAATGCCTCCAGATGCGCATCGTAAACTAGTTCTGGTCTTCCAGGGAACGATCAAAGCGTAGAATGTTTGAGACACAACTCCCGTGGAGGAAAGTGAGCATGGTGACTGTTGTGTTCAATCACGATGCAACTTCTGTGTTTCACAACACTCTGATAGTCCACAGATTACAGAATGCCTCCAGATGTGCATCGGAAACTACTACTGGTCTTCCAGGGAATGATCAAAGGGTAGACTGTTTGAGAATTACGCCCATGGAGGAAAGTGCGCATGCTGACTGTTGTATTCAACCCTGATGCAATTTCTGTGTTTCACAACACTCTGATAGTCCACAGATTACAGAATGCCTCCAGATGTACATCGGAAACTACTACTGGTCTTCCAGGGAACGATCAAACCGTAGACTGTTTGAGACATACCTCCCGTGGAGGAAAGTGCGCATGGTGACTGTTGTGTTCAATCCCGATACAATTTCTGTGTTTCATCAACACTCTGGTAGTCCACAGATTACAGAATGCCACCAGATGTGCATCGGAAACTACTACTGGTCTTCCAGTGAACGATCAAAGCGTATACTGTTTGAGAATTACTCCCATGGAGGGAAGTGAACATGGTGACTGTTGTATTCAATCCCGATTCAATTTCTGTGTTTCATCAACACTCTGATAGTCCACAGATTACAGAATGCCTCCAGATGTTCATCGGAAACTACTACTCGTCTTCCAGGGCACGATCAAAGCGTAGACTGTTTGAGACATTACTTCCAATGCAGGAAAGAGCGCATGGTGACTGTTGTATTCAATCCCGATGCAATTACTGTGTTTCATCAACAGTCTGATAGTCCACAGATTACTGAATATCTCCAGATGAGCATCGGAAACTACTACTGGTCTTCCAGGGAACGATCAAAGCGTATACTGTTTGAGAATTACTCCCATGGAGGGAAGTGAACATGGTGACTGTTGTATTCAATCGCGATTCAATTTCTGTGTTTCATCAACACTCTTATAGTCCACAGATTACAGAATGCCTCCAGATGTTCATCGGAAACTACTACTCGTTTTCCTGTGAACGATCAAAGCGTAGACTGTTTGAGACAACACTTCAAAGGAGGAAAGTGCGCATGGTGACTGTTTTATTCAATCCCGATGCAATTCCTGTGTTTCTTCAACACTCAGTTAGTCCACAGATTTCAGAATGCCTCCAGATGTGCATCGGAAACTACTTATGGTCTTCCAAGGAACGATCAAGACGTAGACTGTTTGAGACACTACTCCCATGGAGGAAAGTGCGCATGGTGACTGTTGTATTCAATCCCGATGCAATTTCTGTGTTTCATCAACACTCTGATAGTCCACAGATTACAGAATGCCTCCAGATGTGCATCGGAAACTACTACTGGTCTTCCAGGGAACGACCAAAGCGTAGACTGTTTGAGACCTTACTCCCATGGAGGAAAGTGCGCATGGTGACTGTTGTATTCAATCCCGATGCAATTTCTGTGTTTCATCAACACTCTGATAGACCACAGATTACAGAATGCCTACTGATGTGCATCGGAAACTACTACTGGTCTTCCAGGGAACGATCAAAGCGTAGACTGTTTGAGACCTTACTCCCATGGAGGAAAGTGCGCATGGTGACTGTCGTATTCAATCCCGATGCAATTTCTGTGTTTCATCAACACTCTGATAGTCCACAGATTACAGAATGCCACCAGATGTCCATCGGAAACTACTACTGGTCTTACAGGGAACGATCAAAGCGTAGACTGTTTGAGAATTACTCCCATGGAGGAAAGTGCGCATTGTGGCTGTTGTATTCAATCCCGATGCAATTTCTGTGTTTCAGCAACACTCTGATAGTCCACAGATAACAGAATGCCTTTAGATGTGCATCGGAAACTAGTTCTGGTCTTCCAGGGAACGATCAAAGCGTAGAATGTTTGAGACACAACTCCCGTGGAGGAAAGTGCGCATGGTGACTGTTGTATTCAATCCCGATGCAATTTCTGTGTTTCATCAACACTCTGATAGTCCACAGATTACAGAATGCCACCGGATGTACATCGGAAACTACTACTTGTCTTCCAGGGAACGATCAAAGCGTAGACTGTTTGAGACATACCTCCCGTGGATGAAAGTGCGCATGGTGACTGTTGTGTTCAATAACGATCTAATTTCTGTGTTTCATCAACACTCTGGTAGTCCACAGATTACAGAATGCCACCAGATGTGCATCGGAAACTACTACTGGTGTTCCAGGAAACGATCAAAGCGTATACTATTTGAGAATTACTCTCATGGAGGGAAGTGAACATGGTGACTGTTGTATTCAATCCCGATTCAATTTCTGTGTTTCATCAACACTCTGATAGTCCACAGATTACAGAATGCTCCAGATGTTCATCGGAAACTACTACTCGTCTTCCAGGGCACGATCAAAGCGTAGACTGTTTGAGACATTACTCCCAATGCAGGAAAGAGCGCATGGTGACTGTTGTATTCAATCCCGATGCAATTACTGTGTTTCATCAACAGTCTGATAGTATACAGATTACAGAATATCTCCAGATGAGCATCGGAAACTACTACTGGTCTTCCAGGGAACGATCAAAGGGTAGACTGTTTGAGACATTACTCCCATGGAGGAAAGTGCGCATGGTGACTGTTGTATTCAATCCCGATGCAATTTATGTGTTTCATCAACACTCTGATAGTCCACAGATTACAGAATGAGACCAGATGTCCATCGGAAACTACTACCGGTCTTACAGGGAACGATCAAAGCGTAGACTGTTTGAGACGTTACTCCCGTGGAGGAAGGTGGGCATGGTGACTGTTGTATTCAATCCCGATGCAATTTCAGTGTTTCATCAACACTCTGATAGTCCACAGATCACAGAATGCCTAAAGATGTGCATCGGAAACTACCACTGGTCTTACAGGGAATGATCAAATCGTATATTGTTTGAGAATTACTCCCATTGAGGAAAGTGCGCATGGTGGCTGTTGTATTCAATCCCGATGCAATTTCTGTGTTTCAGCAACACTCTGATAGTCCACAAATAACATATTGCCTCCAGATGTGCATCGGAAACTACTACTGGTCTTACAGAGAATGATCAAAACGTAGACTGTTTGAGAATTACTCCCATGGCGGAAAGTGCGCATGGTGGCTGTGGTATTCAATCCCGATGCAATTTCTGTGTTTCAGCAACACTCTGATAGTCCACAGATAACAGAATGCCTGCAGATGTGCATCGGACACTAGTTCTGGTCTTCCAGGGAACGATCAAATCGTAGAATGTTTGAGACAATACTCCCGTGGAGGAAAGTGCGCATGGTGACTGTGGTATTCAATCCCGATGCAATTTCTGTGTTTCATCAACACTCTGATAGTCCACAGATTACAGAATGCCACCGGATGTCCATCGGAAACTACTACTGGTCTTCCAGGGAACGATCAAAGCGTAGACTGCTTGAGACATTACTCCCGTGGAGGAAAGTGCGCATGGTGACTGTTGATTTCAACCCCGATGCAATTTCTGTGTTTCACAACACTCTGATAGTCCACAGATTACAGAATGCCTCCAGATGTGCATCGGAAACTACTACTGGTCTTCCAGGGAATGATCAAAGGGTAGACTGTTTGAGAATTACGCCCATGGAGTAAAGTGCGCATGGTGACTGTTGTATTCAATCCCGATGCAATTTCTGTGTTTCATCAACAATCTGATAGTCCACAGATTACAGAAAGCCTCCAGATGTGCATCGGAAACTACTACTGGTCTTGCAGGGAACGATCAAAGCGTAGATTGTTAGAGACATTACTCCCATGGAGGAAAGTTCGCATGGTGCGTGTTGTATTCAATCCCGATGCAATTTCTGTTGTTTCATCAACACTCTGATAGTCCACAGATTACATAATGCCTCCAGATGTGCATCGGAAACTACTACTGGTCTTCCAGGGAACGATCAAAGCGTAGACTGTTTGAGACATACCTCCCGTGGAGGAAAGTGCGCATGGTGACTGTTGTGTTCAATCCCGATGCAATTTCTGTGTTTCATCAACACTCTGGTAGTCCACAGATTACAGAATGCCACCAGATGTGCATCGGAAACTACTACTGGTCTTCCAGTGAACGATCAAAGCGTATACTGTTTGAGAATTATACCCATGGAGGGAAGTGAACATGGTGACTGTTGTATTCAGTCCCGATTCATTTTTTGTGTTTCATCAACACTCTGATTGTCCACAGATTACAGAATGCCTCCAGATGTTCATCGGAAACTACTACTCGTCTTCCAGGGCACGATCAAAGCGTAGACTGTTTGAGACATTACTCTCAATGCAGGAAAGAGCGCATGGTGACTGTTGTATTCAATCCCGATGCAATTACTGTGTTTCATCAACAGTCTGATAGTCCACAGATTACAGAATATCTCCAGATGAGCATCGGAAACTACTACTGGTCTTCCAGGGAACTATCAAAGGGTAGAATGTTTGAGACATTACTCCCATGGAGGAAAGTGCGCATGGTGACTGTTGTATTGAATCCCGATGCAATTTCTGTGTTTCATCAACATTCTGATAGTCTACAGCTTACAGAATGCCACCAGAATTCCATCGGAAACTTCTACTGGTCTTCCAGGGAACGATCAAAGTGTAGACTGCTTGAGACATTACTCCCGTGGAGGAAAGTGCGCATGGTGACTGTTTTATTCAACCCTGATGCAATTTCTGTGTTTCATCAACACTCTGATAGTCCACAGACTACAGAAAGCCTCCAGATGCGTTTCGGAAACTACTACTGGTCTTGGAGGGAACGATCAAAACGTAGACTGTTAGAGACATTACTCCCATGGAGGAAAGTGCGCATGGTGAGTGATGTATTTAATCCCGATGCAATTTCTGTATTTCATCAACACGCTGATAGTCCACAGATTACGGAATGAGACCAGATGTCCATCGGAAACTACTACTGGTCTTCCAGGGAACGATCAAAGCGTAGACTGTTTGAGACATTACTCCCGTGGAGGAAGGTGCGCATGGTGACTGTTGTATTCAATCCCGATGCAATTTCAGTGTTTCATCAACACTCTGATAGTCCACAGATTACAGAATGCCTCCAGATGTTCATCGGAAACTACTACTCATTTTCCTGTGAACGATCAAAGCGTAGACTGTTTGAGACAATACTCCAAAGGAGGAAAGTGCGCATGGTGACTGTTTTATTCAATCCCGATGCAATTCCTGTGTTTCATCAACACTCAGTTAGTCCACAGATTTCAGAATGCCTCCATATGTGCATCGGAAACTACTTATGGTCTTCCAAGGGACGATCAAGACGTAGACTGTTTGGACACTACTCCCATGGAGGAAAGTGCGCATGGTGACTGTTGTATTCAATCCCGATGCAATTTCTGTGTTTCATCAACACTCTGATAGTCCACAAATTACAGAATGCCTCCAGATGTGAATCGGAAACTACTACTGGTCTTCCAGGGGACGATCAAAGCGTAGACTGTTTGAGACCTTACTCCCATTTAGGAAAGTGCGAATGGTGACTGTTGTATTCAATCCCGATGCAATTTCTGTGTTTCATCAACACTCTGATAGACCACAGATTACAGAATGCATCCAGATGTGCATCGGAAACTACTACTGGTCTTCCAGGGAACGATCAAAGCGTAGTCTGTTTGAGACCTTACTCCCATGGAGGAAAGTGTGTATGGTGACTGTTGTATTCAATCCCGATGCAATTTCTGTGTTTCATCAACACTCTGATAGACCACAGTTTACAGAATGCCTCCAGATGTGCATCAAAAGTACTACTGGTCTTGCAGGTAACGATGAAAGCGTAGACTGTTAGAGACATTACTCCCATGGAGGAAAGTGCGCATGGTGACTGTCGTATTCAATCCCCATGCAATTTCTGTGTTTCATCAACACTCTGATAGTCCACAGATTACAGAATGCCACCAGATGTCCATCGGAAACTACTACTGGTCTTCCAGGGAACGATCAAAGCGTAGACTGTTGAGACATTACTCCCGTGGAGGAAAGAGCGCATGGAGACTGTTGTATTCAATCCCGATGCAATTTCTGTGTTTCACCAACATTCTGATAGTCCACAAATTACACAATGGCTCCAGATGTGCATCTGAAACTACTACAGGACTTCCAGGGCACGATCAAAGCGTAGACTGTTTGAGACATTACTCCCAATGCAGGAAAGTGCGCCTGGTGAATGTAGTATTCAATCCCGATGCAATGTCTGTGTTTCATCATCACTCTGATAGTCCACAGATTACAGAATATCTCCAGATGTGCATCGGAAACTACTACTGGTCTTCCAGGGAACGATCAAAGCGTAGACTGTTTGAGACACTACTCCCATGGAGGAAAGTGTGTATGGTGACTGTTGTATTCAATCCCGATGCAATTTCTGTGTTTCATCAACACTCTGATAGACCACAGTTTACAGAATGCCTCCATATGTACATCAGAAACTACTACTGGTCTTCCAGGGAACGATCAAAGCGTAGACTGTTTGAGACATTACTCCCATGGAGGAAAGTGCGCATGGTGACTGTTGTATTAAATCCCGATGCAATTTCTGTGTTTCATCAACACTCTGATAGTCCACAGATTACAGAGTGCCACCAGATGTGCATCGGAAACTACTACTGGTTTTCGAGGGAATGATCAAAGCCTAGACTGTTTGAGACATTACTCCCATGGAGGAAAGTACGCATGGTGACTGTTGTATTCAATCCAGATGCAAATTCTGTGTTTCTTCAACACTCTGATAGTCCACAGATTACAGAATGCCTCCAGATGTTCATCGGAAACTACTACTGGTCTTCCAGGGCACAATCAAAGCGTAGACTGTTTGAGAATTACTCCCATGCAGGAATGTGCGCTTGGTGACTGTTGTATTATATCCCGATGCAATTTCTGTTTTTCATTAAAAGTCTGATAGCCCACAGATTACAGAATATCTCCAGATGTGCATCGGAAACTATTACTGGTTTTCCAGGGAACGATCAAAGCGTAGACTGTTTGAGACATTACTCCCATGGAGGAAAGTGCGCATGGTGACTGTTGTATTCAATCCCGATGCAATTTCTGTGTTTCATCAACACTCTGATAGTCCACAGATTACAGAATGCCACCAGATGTCCATCGGAAACTACTACTGGTCTTCCAGGGAACGATCAAAGCGTTGACTGTTTGATATATTACTCCCGTGGACGAAAGTGCGCATGGTGACTGTTGTATTCAATCCCGATGCAATTTCTGTGTTTTATCAACACTCTGATAGTCCACAGATTACAGAATGCCTCCAGATGTGCATCGCAAACTACTACTGGTCTTCCAGGGAATGATCAAAGCGTAGACTGTTTGAGAATTACTCCCATGGAGGAAAGTGCGCATGGTGACTGTTGTATTCAATCCCGATGCAATTTCTTTGTTTCATCAAAACTCTGATAGTCCACACTTTACAAAATGCCTCCAGATGTGCATCGGAAATTACTACTGGTCTTTCAGGGAACGATCAAAGCGTAAACTCTTTTAGACATTACTCCCATGGAGGAAGGTGCGCATGGTGACTGTTGTATTCAATCCCGATGCAATGTCTGTGTTTCATCATCACTCTGACAGTCCACAGGTTACAGAATGCCTCCAGATGTGCATCTTAAACTACTACTGGTCTTAAAGGGAACGATCAAAGCGTAGACTGTTTGAGACATTACTCCCATGGAGGAAAGTGCGCATGGTGACTGTTGTATTAATTCCCGATGCAATTTCTGTGTTTCATCATCACTCTGATAGTCCACAGATTACATAGTGCCACCAGATGTCCATCGGAAACTACTACTGGTCTTCCAGGGAACGATCAAAGAGTGTGTGAGACATAACTCCCGTGGAGGAAAGTGTGCATGGTGACTGTTGTATTCAATCCCGAAGCTATTTCTGTGTTTCATCAACACTCTGACAAACCACAGATTACAGAATGCCTCCAGATGTGCATCGCAAACTACTACTGATCTTCCATTGAATGATGAAAGCGTAGACTGTTTGAGAATTACTCCCATGGAGGAAAGTGCGCATGGAGACTGTTGTATTCAATCCCGATGCAATTTCTGTGTTTCATCAACACTCTGGTAGTCCACAGATTACAGAATGCCACCAGATGTGCATCGGAAACTACTACTGGTCTTCCAGTGAACGATCAAAGCGTATACTGTTTGAGAATTACACCCATGGAGGGAAGTGAACATGGTGACTGTTGTATTCAGTCCCGATTCAATTTCTGTGTTTCATCAACACTCTGATTGTCCACAGATTACAGAATGCCTCCAGATGTTCATCGGAAACTACTACTCGTCTTCCAGGGCACGATCAAAGCGTAGATTGTTTGAGACATTACTCTCAATGCAGGAAAGAGCGCATGGTGACTGTTGTATTCAATCCCGATGCAATTACTGTGATTCATCAACAGTCTGATAGTCCACAGATTACAGAATATCTCCAGATGAGCATCGGAAACTACTACTGGTCTTGCAGGGAACGATCAAAACGTAGACTGTTTGAGAATTACACCCATGGAGGGAAGTGAACATGGTGACTGTTGTATTCAGTCCCGATTCAATTTCTGTGTTTCATCAACACTCTGATAGACCACAGATTACAGAATGCATCCAGATGTGCATCGGAAACTACTACTGGTCTTCCAGGGAACGATCAAAGCGTAGTCTGTTTGAGACCTTACTCCCATGGAGGAAAGTGTGTATGGTGACTGTTGTATTCAATCCCGATGCAATTTCTGTGTTTCATCAACACTCTGATAGACCACAGTTTACAGAATGCCTCCAGATGTGCATCAAAAGTACTACTGGTCTTGCAGGTAACGATGAAAGCGTAGACTGTTAGAGACATTACTCCCATGGAGGAAAGTGCGCATGGTGACTGTTGTATTCAATCCCGATGCAATTTCTGTGTTTCATCAACACTCTGATAGTCCACAGATTACAGAAAGCCTCCAGATGTGCATCGGAAACTACTACTGGTCTTGCAGGGAACGATCAAAGCGTAGATTGTTAGAGACATTACTCCCATGGAGGAAAGTTCGCATGGTGCGTGTTGTATTCAATCCCGATGCAATTTCTGTTGTTTCATCAACACTCTGATAGTCCACAGATTACATAATGCCTCCAGATGTGCATCGGAAACTACTACTGGTCTTCCAGGGAACGATCAAAGCGTAGACTGTTTGAGACATACCTCCCGTGGAGGAAAGTGCGCATGGTGACTGTTGTGTTCAATCCCGATGCAATTTCTGTGTTTCATCAACACTCTGGTAGTCCACAGATTACAGAATGCCACCAGATGTGCATCGGAAACTACTACTGGTCTTCCAGTGAACGATCAAAGCGTATACTGTTTGAGAATTACACCCATGGAGGGAAGTGAACATGGTGACTGTTGTATTCAGTCCCGATTCAATTTCTGTGTTTCATCAACACTCTGATTGTCCACAGATTACAGAATGCCTCCAGATGTTCATCGGAAACTACTACTCGTCTTCCAGGGCACGATCAAAGCGTAGACTGTTTGAGACATTACTCTCAATGCAGGAAAGAGCGCATGGTGACTGTTGTATTCAATCCCGATGCAATTACTGTGATTCATCAACAGTCTGATAGTCCACAGATTACAGAATATCTCCAGATGAGCATCGGAAACTACTACTGGTCTTCCAGGGAACTATCAAAGGGTAGAATGTTTGAGACATTACTCCCATGGAGGAAAGTGCGCATGGTGACTGTTGTATTCAATCCCGATGCAATTTCTGTGTTTCATCAACATTCTGATAGTCCACAGCTTACAGAATGCCACCAGAATTCCATCGGAAACTTCTACTGGTCTTCCAGGGAACGATCAAAGTGTAGACTGCTTGAGACATTACTCCCGTGGAGGAAAGTGCGCATGGTGACTGTTGTATTCAACCCTGATGCAATTTCTGTGTTTCATCAACACTCTGATAGTCCACAGACTACAGAAAGCCTCCAGATGCGCTTCGGAAACTACTACTGGTCTTGCAGGGAACGATCAAAACGTAGACTGTTAGAGACATTACTCCCATGGAGGAAAGTGCGCATGGTGAGTGATGTATTCAATCCCGATGCAATTTCTGTATTTCATCAACACTCTGATAGTCCACAGATTACGGAATGAGACCAGATGTCCATCGGAAACTACTACTGGTCTTCCAGGGAACGATCAAAGCGTAGACTGTTTGAGACATTACTCCCGTGGAGGAAGGTGCGCATGGTGACTGTTGTATTCAATCCCGATGCAATTTCAGTGTTTCATCAACACTCTGATAGTCCACAGATTACAGAATGCCTCCAGATGTTCATCGGAAACTACTACTCATTTTCCTGTGAACGATCAAAGCGTAGACTGTTTGAGACAATACTCCAAAGGAGGAAAGTGCGCACGGTGACTGTTTTATTCAATCCCGATGCAATTCCTGTGTTTCATCAACACTCAGTTAGTCCACAGATTTCAGAATGCCTCCATATGTGCATCGGAAACTACTTATGGTCTTCCAAGGGACGATCAAGACGTAGACTGTTTGGACACTATTCCCATGGAGGAAAGTGCGCATGGTGACTGTTGTATTCAATCCCGATGCAATTTCTGTGTTTCATCAACACTCTGATAGTCCACAAATTACAGAATGCCTCCAGATGTGAATCGGAAACTACTACTGGTCTTCCAGGGGACGATCAAAGCGTAGACTGTTTGAGACCTTACTCCCATGGAGGAAAGTGCGAATGGTGACTGTTGTATTCAATCCCGATGCAATTTCTGTGTTTCATCAACACTCTGATAGACCACAGATTACAGAATGCATCCAGATGTGCATCGGAAACTACTACTGGTCTTCCAGGGAACGATCAAAGCGTAGTCTGTTTGAGACCTTACTCCCATGGAGGAAAGTGTGTATGGTGACTGTTGTATTCAATCCCGATGCAATTTCTGTGTTTCATCAACACTCTGATAGACCACAGTTTACAGAATGCCTCCAGATGTGCATCAAAAGTACTACTGGTCTTGCAGGTAACGATGAAAGCGTAGACTGTTAGAGACATTACTCCCATGGAGGAAAGTGCGCATGGTGACTGTTGTATTCAATCCCGATGCAATTTCTGTGTTTCATCAACACTCTGATAGTCCACAGATTACAGAAAGCCTCCAGATGTGCATCGGAAACTACTACTGGTCTTGCAGGGAACGATCAAAGCGTAGATTGTTAGAGACATTACTCCCATGGAGGAAAGTTCGCATGGTGCGTGTTGTATTCAATCCCGATGCAATTTCTGTTGTTTCATCAACACTCTGATAGTCCACAGATTACATAATGCCTCCAGATGTGCATCGGAAACTACTACTGGTCTTCCAGGGAACGATCAAAGCGTAGACTGTTTGAGACATACCTCCCGTGGAGGAAAGTGCGCATGGTGACTGTTGTGTTCAATCCCGATGCAATTTCTGTGTTTCATCAACACTCTGGTAGTCCACAGATTACAGAATGCCACCAGATGTGCATCGGAAACTACTACTGGTCTTCCAGTGAACGATCAAAGCGTATACTGTTTGAGAATTACACCCATGGAGGGAAGTGAACATGGTGACTGTTGTATTCAGTCCCGATTCAATTTCTGTGTTTCATCAACACTCTGATTGTCCACAGATTACAGAATGCCTCCAGATGTTCATCGGAAACTACTACTCGTCTTCCAGGGCACGATCAAAGCGTAGACTGTTTGAGACATTACTCTCAATGCAGGAAAGAGCGCATGGTGACTGTTGTATTCAATCCCGATGCAATTACTGTGTTTCATCAACAGTCTGATAGTCCACAGATTACAGAATATCTCCAGATGAGCATCGGAAACTACTACTGGTCTTCCAGGGAACTATCAAAGGGTAGAATGTTTGAGACATTACTCCCATGGAGGAAAGTGCGCATGGTGACTGTTGTATTCAATCCCGATGCAATTTCTGTGTTTCATCAACATTCTGATAGTCCACAGCTTACAGAATGCCACCAGAATTCCATCGGAAACTTCTACTGGTCTTCCAGGGAACGATCAAAGTGTAGACTGCTTGAGACATTACTCCCGTGGAGGAAAGTGCGCATGGTGACTGTTGTATTCAACCCTGATGCAATTTCTGTGTTTCATCAACACTCTGATAGTCCACAGACTACAGAAAGCCTCCAGATGCGCTTCGGAAACTACTACTGGTCTTGCAGGGAACGATCAAAACGTAGACTGTTAGAGACATTACTCCCATGGAGGAAAGTGCGCATGGTGAGTGATGTATTCAATCCCGATGCAATTTCTGTATTTCATCAACACTCTGATAGTCCACAGATTACGGAATGAGACCAGTTGTCCATCGGAAACTACTACTGGTCTTCCAGGGAACGATCAAAGCGTAGACTGTTTGGACACTACTCCCATGGAGGAAAGTGCGCATGGTGACTGTTGTATTCAATCCCGATGCAATTTCTGTGTTTCATCAACACTCTGATAGTCCACAAATTACAGAATGCCTCCAGATGTGAATCGGAAACTACTACTGGTCTTCCAGGGGACGATCAAAGCGTAGACTGTTTGAGACCTTACTCCCATGGAGGAAAGTGCGAATGGTGACTGTTGTATTCAATCCCGATGCAATTTCTGTGTTTCATCAACACTCTGATAGACCACAGATTACAGAATGCATCCAGATGTGCATCGGAAACTACTACTGGTCTTCCAGGGAACGATCAAAGCGTAGTCTGTTTGAGACCTTACTCCCATGGAGGAAAGTGTGTATGGTGACTGTTGTATTCAATCCCGATGCAATTTCTGTGTTTCATCAACACTCTGATAGACCACAGTTTACAGAATGCCTCCAGATGTGCATCAAAAGTACTACTGGTCTTGCAGGTAACGATGAAAGCGTAGACTGTTAGAGACATTACTCCCATTAAGGAAAGTGCGCATGGTGACTGTTGTATTCAATCCCCATGCAATTTCTGTGTTTCATCAACACTCTGATAGTCCACAGATTACAGAATGCCACCAGATGTCCATCGGAAACTACTACTGGTCTTCCAGGGAACGATCAAAGCGTAGACTGTTTGAGACATTACTCCCGTGGAGGAAAGAGCGCATGGAGACTGTTGTATTCAATCCCGATGCAATTTCTGTGTTTCACCAACACTCTGATAGTCCACAAATTACACAATGGCTCCAGATGTGCATCTGAAACTACTACAGGACTTCCAGGGCACGATCAAAGCGTAGACTGTTTGAGACATTACTCCCAATGCAGGAAAGTGCGCCTGGTGAATGTTGTATTCAATCCCGATGCAATTTCTGTGTTTCATCATCACTCTGATAGTCCACAGATTACAGAATATCTCCAGATGTGCATCGGAAACTACTACTGGTCTTCCAGGGAACGATCAAAGCGTAGACTGTTTGAGACACTACTCCCATGGAGGAAAGTGCGCATGGTGACTGTTGTATTCAATCCCGATGCAATTTCTGTGTTTCATCAACAGTCTGACAGTCCACAGGTTACAGAATGCCTCCAGATGTGCATCTTAAACTACTACTGGTCTTAAAGGGAACGATCAAAGCGTAGACTGTTTGAGACATTACTCCCATGGAGGAAAGTGCGCATGGTGACTGTTGTATTAAATCCCGATGCAATTTCTGTGTCTCATCATCACTCTGATAGTCCACAGATTACATAGTGCCACCAGATGTCCATCGGAAACTACTACTGGTCTTTCAGGGAACGATCAAAGAGTGTGTGAGACATTAATCCCGTGCAGGAAAGTGTGCATGGTGACTGTTGTATTCAATCCCGAAGCTATTTCTGTGTTTCATCAACACTCTGACAAACCACAGATTACAGAATGCCTCCAGATGTGCATCGCAAACTACTACTGATCTTCCATTGAATGATGAAAGCGTAGACTGTTTGAGAATTACTCCCATGGAGGAAAGTGCGCATGGAGACTGTTGTATTCAATCCCGATGCAATTTCTTTGTTTCATCAAAATTCTGATAGTCCACACTTTACAAAATGCCTCCAGATGTGCATCGGAAATTACCACTGGTCTTCCAGGGAACGATCAAAGCGTAAACTCTTTGAGACATTACTCCCATGGAGGAAGGTGCGCATGGTGACTGTTGTATTCAATCCCGATGCAATTTCTGTGTTTCATCAACACTCTGACAGTCCACAGATTACATACTGCCTCCAGATGTGCATCGAAAACTACTACTGGTCTTCCAGGGATCGATCAAAGCGTAAACTCTTGGAGACATTACTCCCATGGAGGAAGGTGCGCATGGTGACTGTTGTATTCAATCCCGATGCAATTTCTGTGTTTCATCAACACTCTGATAGTCCACAGATTACAGAAAGCCTCCAGATGTGCATCGGAAACTACTACTGGTCTACCAGGGAACGATCAAAGCGTAGACTGTTTGAGACACTACTCCCATGCAGGTATGTGCGCATGGTGACTGTTGTATTCAATCCCGATGCAATTTCTTTGTTTCACCAACACTCTGATAGTCCACAGATTACAGAATGCCTCCAGATGTGCATCGGAAACTACTGCTGGTCTTCCAGGGAACGATCAAAGCGTAGACTGTTGGAGACATTACTCCCGTGGAGGAAAGTGCGCATGGTTACTGTTGTATTCAATCCCGAAGAAATTTCTGTGTTTCATCAACACTCTGATAGTCCACAAATTACACAATGGCTCCAGATGTGCATCTGAAACTACTACAGGTCTTCCAGGGCACGATCAAAGCGTAGACTGTTTGAGACATTACTCCCAATGCAGGAAAGTGCGCCTGGTGAATGTTGTATTCAATCCCGATGCAATTTCTGTGTTTCATCATCACTCTGATAGTCCACAGGTTACAGAATATCTCCAGATGTGCATCGGAAACTACTACTGGTCTTCCAGGGAACGATCAAAGCGTAGACTGTTTGAGACACTACTCCCATGGAGGAAAGTGCGCATGGTGACTGTTGTATTCTATCCCGATGCAATTTCTGTGTTTCATCAACAGTCTGACAGTCCACAGGTTCCACAATGCCTCCAGATGTGCATCGGAAACTACTACTGGTCTTAAAGGGAACGATCAAAGCGTAGACAGTTTGAGACATTACTCCCATGGAGGAAAGTGCGCATGGTGACTGTTGTATTCAATCCCGATGCAATTTCTGTGTTTCATCAACACTCTGATAGTCCACAGATTACAGAGAGCCTCCAGATGTGCATCGGAAACTACTACTGGTCTACCAGGGAAAGATCAAAGCGTAGACTGTTTGAGACACTACTCCCATGGAGTAAAGTGCGCATGGTGACTGTTGTATTCAATCCCGATGCAATTTCTGTGTTTCATCAACAGTCTGATAGTCCACAAGTTACAGAATGCCTCCATATGTACATCAGAAACTACTACTGGTCTTCCAGGGAACGATCAAAGCGTAGACTGTTTGAGACATTACTCCCATGGAGGAAAGTGCGCATGGTGACTGTTGTATTCAATCCCGATGCAATTTCTGTGTTTCATCAACACTCTGATAGTCCACAGATTACAGAGTGCCACCAGATGTGCATCGGAAACTACTACTGGTTTTCGAGGGAATGATCAAAGCCTAGACTGTTTGAGACATTACTCCCATGGAGGAAAGTACGCATGGTGACTGTTGTATTCAATCCAGATGCAAATTCTGTGTTTCTTCAACACTCTGATAGTCCACAGATTACAGAATGCCTCCAGATGTTCATCGGAAACTACTACTGGTCTTCCAGGGCACAATCAAAGCGTAGACTGTTTGAGAATTACTCCCATGCAGGAATGTGCGCTTGGTGACTGTTGTATTATATCCCGATGCAATTTCTGTTTTCCATTAAAAGTCTGATAGCCCACAGATTACAGAATATCTCCAGATGTGCATCGGAAACTATTACTGGTTTTCCAGGGAACGATCAAAGCGTAGACTGTTTGAGACATTACTCCCATGGAGGAAAGTGCGCATGGTGACTGTTGTATTCAATCCCGATGCAATTTCTGTGTTTCATCAACACTCTGATAGTCCACAGATTACAGAATGCCACCAGATGTCCATCGGAAACTACTACTGGTCTTCCAGGGAACGATCAAAGCGTAGACTGTTTGATATATTACTCCCGTGGACGAAAGTGCGCATGGTGACTGTTGTATTCAATCCCGATGCAATTTCTGTGTTTTATCCACACTCTGATAGTCCACAGATTACAGAATGCCTCCAGATGTGCATCGCAAACTACTACTGGTCTTCCAGGGAATGATCAAAGCGTAGACTGTTTGAGAATTACTCCCATGGAGGAAAGTGCGCATGGTGACTGTTGTATTCAATCCCGATGCAATTTCTTTGTTTCATCAAAACTCTGATAGTCCACACTTTACAAAATGCCTCCAGATGTGCATCGGAAATTACTACTGGTCTTTCAGGGAACGATCAAAGCGTAAACTCTTTTAGACATTACTCCCATGGAGGAAGGTGCGCATGGTGACTGTTGTATTCAATCCAGATGCAATGTCTGTGTTTCATCAACACTCTGACAGTCCACAGATTACAGACTGCCTCCAGATGTGCATCGAAAACTACTACTGGTCTACCAGGGAACGATCAAAGCGTATACTGTTTGAGACATTACTCCCATGGAGGAAAGTGTGCATGGTGACTGTTGTATTCAATCCCGATGCAATTTCTGTGTTTCGTCAACAGTGTGATAGTCCACAGATTACAGAATGCCTTCAGATGTGCATCGGAAACTACTACTGGTCTTCCAGGGAACGATCAAAGCGTAGACTGTTTGAGACATTACTCCCATGGTGGAAAGTGCGCATGGTGACTGTTGTATTCAATCCCGATTCAATTTCTGTGTTTCATCAACACTCTGATAGTCCACAGATTACACAATGCATCCAGATGTGCATCGGAAACTACTACTGGTCTTCCAGGGCACGAGCAATGCGTAGACTCTTTGAGACATTACTCCCAATGCAGGAAAGTGCGCAGGGTGACTGTTGTATTCAATCCCGATGCAATTTCTGCGTTTCATCAACAGTCTGATAGTCCACAGATTACAGAATATCTCCAGATGTGCATCGGAACCTACAACTGGTCGTCCACGGAACGATCGAAGCGTAGACTGTTTGAAACATTACTCCCACGGAGGAAAGTGCGATTGGTGAGTGTTGTATTCAATCCTGATGCAATTTCTGTGTTTCATCAACACTCTGATAGTCCACAGATTACAGAAAGCCTCCAGATGTGCATCGGAAACTACTACTGGTCTTGCAGGGAACGATCAAATCGTAGACTGTTTGAGACGTTACTCCCATGGAGGAAAGTGCGCATGGTGACTGTTGTATTAAATCCCGATGCCATTTCTGTGTTTCATCAACACTCTGCTAGTCCACAGATTACAGAATGCCACCAGATGTCCATCGGAAACTACTACTAGTCTTCCAGGGAACGATCAAAGCCTAGACTGTTTGAGATATTACTCCCTATGCAGGAAAGTGCGCATGGTGACTGTTGTATTCAATCCCGATGCAATTTCTGTGTTTCATCAAGAGTCTGATAGTCCACAGATTACATAATATCTCCAGATGTGCATCGGAAACTATTACTGGTTTTCCAGGGAACGATCAAAGCGTAGACTGTTTGAGAATTACTCTCGTGGAGGAAGGTGCGCATGGTGACTGTTGTATTCAATCCCGATGCAATTTCTTTGTTTTGTCAAAACTCTGATAGTCCACACTTTACAAAATGCCTCCAGATGTGCATTGGAAATTACTACTGGTCTTCCAGGGAACGATCAAAACGTAAACTCTTTGAAACATTACTCCCATGGAGGAAAGTGCGCATGGTGAGTGTTGTATTCAATCCCGATGCAATTTCTGTGTTTCATCAACAGTCTGACAGTCCACAGGTTCCAGAATGCCTCCAGATGTGCATCGGAAACTACTACTGGTCTTAAAGGGAACGATCAAAGCGTAGACTGTTTGAGACATTACTCCCATGGAGGAAAGTGCGCATGGTGACTGTTGTATTCAATCCCGATGCAATTTCTGTGTTTCATCAACACTCTGATAGTCCGCGGATTACAGAAAGCCTCCAGATGTGCATCGGAAACTACTACTGGTCTACCAGGGAACGATCGAAGCGTAGACTGTTTGAGACACTACTCCCATGGAGGAAAGTGCGCATGGTGACTGTTGTATTCAATCCCGATGCAATTTCTGTGTTTCATCAACAGTCTGATAGTCCACAGGTTACAGAATGCCTCCATATGTACATCAGAAACTACTACTGGTCTTCCAGGGAACGATCAAAGCGTAGACTGTTTGAGACATTACTCCCATGGAGGAAAGTGCGCATGGTGACTGTTGTATTAAATCCCGATGCAATTTCTGTGTTTCATCAACACTCTGATAGTCCACAGATTACAGAGTGCCACCAGATGTGCATCGGAAACTACTACTGGTTTTCGAGGGAATGATCAAAGCCTAGACTGTTTGAGACATTACTCCCATGGAGGAAAGTACGCATGGTGACTGTTGTATTCAATCCAGATGCAAATTCTGTGTTTCTTCAACACTCTGATAGTCCACAGATTACAGAATGCCTCCAGATGTTCATCGGAAACTACTACTGGTCTTCCAGGGCACAATCAAAGCGTAGACTGTTTGAGAATTACTCCCATGCAGGAATGTGCGCTTGGTGACTGTTGTATTATATCCCGATGCAATTTCTGTTTTTCATTAAAAGTCTGATAGCCCACAGATTACAGAATATCTCCAGATGTGCATCGGAAACTATTACTGGTTTTCCAGGGAACGATCAAAGCGTAGACTGTTTGAGACATTACTCCCATGGAGGAAAGTGCGCATGGTGACTGTTGTATTCAATCCCGATGCAATTTCTGTGTTTCATCAACACTCTGATAGTCCACAGATTACAGAATGCCACCAGATGTCCATCGGAAACTACTACTGGTCTTCCAGGGAACGATCAAAGCGTTGACTGTTTGATATATTACTCCCGTGGACGAAAGTGCGCATGGTGACTGTTGTATTCAATCCCGATGCAATTTCTGTGTTTTATCAACACTCTGATAGTCCACAGATTACAGAATGCCTCCAGATGTGCATCGCAAACTACTACTGGTCTTCCAGGGAATGATCAAAGCGTAGACTGTTTGAGAATTACTCCCATGGAGGAAAGTGCGCATGGAGACTGTTGTATTCAATCCCGATGCAATTTCTTTGTTTCATCAAAATTCTGATAGTCCACACTTTACAAAATGCCTCTAGATGTGCATCGGAAATTACTACTGGTCTTCCAGGGAACGATCAAAGCGTAAACTCTTTGAGACATTACTCCCATGGAGGAAGGTGCGCATGGTGACTGTTGTATTCAATCCCGATGCAATTTCTGTGTTTCATCAACACTCTGACAGTCCACAGATTACAGACTGCCTCCAGATGAGCATCGAAAACTACTACTGGTCTTCCAGGGAACGATCAAAGCGTAAACTCTTGGAGACATTACTCCCATGGAGGAAGGTGCGCATGGTGACTGTTGTATTCAATCCCGATGCAATTTCTGTGTTTCATCAACACTCTGATAGTCCACAGATTACAGAAAGCCTCCAGATGTGCATCGGAAACTACTACTGGTCTACCAGGGAACGATCAAAGCGTAGACTGTTTGAGACACTACTCCCATGGAGGAATGTGCGCATGGTGACTGTTGTATTCAATCCCGATGCAATTTCTTTGTTTCACCAACACTCTGATAGTCCACAGATTACAGAATGCCTCCAGATGTGCATCGGAAACTACTGCTGGTCTTCCAGGGAACGATCAAAGCGTAGACTGTTGGAGACATTACTCCCGTGGAGGAAAGTGCGCATGGTTACTGTTGTATTCAATCCCGAAGAAATTTCTGTGTTTCATCAACACTCTGATAGTCCACAAATTACACAATGGCTCCAGATGTGCATCTGAAACTACTACAGGTCTTCCAGGGCACGATCAAAGCGTAGACTGTTTGAGACATTACTCCCAATGCAGGAAAGTGCGCCTGGTGAATGTTGTATTCAATCCCGATGCAATTTCTGTGTTTCATCATCACTCTGATAGTCCACAGGTTACAGAATATCTCCAGATGTGCATCGGAAACTACTACTGGTCTTCCAGGGAACGATCAAAGCGTAGACTGTTTGAGACACTACTCCCATGGAGGAAAGTGCGCATGGTGAGTGTTGTATTCTATCCCGATGCAATTTCTGTGTTTCATCAACAGTCTGACAGTCCACAGGTTCCACAATGCCTCCAGATGTGCATCGGAAACTACTACTGGTCTTAAAGGGAACGATCAAAGCGTAGACAGTTTGAGACATTACTCCCATGGAGGTAAGTGCGCATGGTGACTGTTGTATTCAATCCCGATGCAATTTCTGTGTTTCATCAACACTCTGATAGTCCACAGATTACAGAAAGCCTCCAGATGTGCATCGGAAACTACTACTGGTCTACCAGGGAAAGATCAAAGCGTAGACTATTTGAGACACTACTCCCATGGAGTAAAGTGCGCATGGTGACTGTTGTATTAAATCCCGATGCAATTTCTGTGTTTCATCAACACTCTGATAGTCCACAGATTACAGAGTGCCACCAGATGTGCATCGGAAACTACTACTGGGATCGAGGGAGTGATCAAAGCCTAGACTGTTTGAGACATTACTCCCATGGAGGAAAGTACGCATGGTGACTGTTGTATTCAATCCAGATGCAAATTCTGTGTTTCTTCAACACTCTGATAGTCCACAGATTACAGAATGCCTCCAGATGTTCATCGGAAACTACTACTGGTCTTCCAGGGCACAATCAAAGCGTAGACTGTTTGAGAATTACTCCCATGCAGGAATGTGCGCTTGGTGACTGTTGTATTATATCCCGATGCAATTTCTGTTTTTCATTAAAAGTCTGATAGCCCACAGATTACAGAATATCTCCAGATGTGCATCGGAAACTATTACTGGTTTTCCAGGGAACGATCAAAGCGTAGACTGTTTGAGACATTACTCCCATGGAGGAAAGTGCGCATGGTGACTGTTGTATTCAATCCCGATGCAATTTCTGTGTTTCATCAACACTCTGATAGTCCACAGATTACAGAATGCCACCAGATGTCCATCGGAAACTACTACTGGTCTTCCAGGGAACGATCAAAGCGTTGACTGTTTGATATATTACTCCCGTGGACGAAAGTGCGCATGGTGACTGTTGTATTCAATCCCGATGCAATTTCTGTGTTTTATCAACACTCTGATAGTCCACAGATTACAGAATGCCTCCAGATGTGCATCGCAAACTACTACTGGTCTTCCAGGGAAGGATCAAAGCGTAGACTGTTTGAGAATTACTCCCATGGAGGAAAGTGCGCATGGAGACTGTTGTATTCAATCCCGATGCAATTTCTTTGTTTCATCAAAATTCTGATAGTCCACACTTTACAAAATGCCTCCAGATGTGCATCGGAAATTACTACTGGTCTTCCAGGGAACGATCAAAGCGTAAACTCTTTGAGACATTACTCCCATGGAGGAAGGTGCGCATGGTGACTGTAGTATTCAATCCCGATGCAATTTCTGTGTTTCATCAACACTCTGACAGTCCACAGATTACAGAATGCCTCCAGATGTGCATCGAAAACTACTACTGGTCTTCCAGGGAACGATCAAAGCGTAAACTCTTGGAGACATTACTCCCATGGAGGAAGGTGCGCATGGTGACTGTTGTATTCAATCCCGATGCAATTTCTGTGTTTCATCAACACTCTGATAGTCCACAGATTACAGAAAGCCTCCAGATGTGCATCGGAAACTACTACTGGTCTACCAGGGAACGATCAAAGCGTAGACTGTTTGAGACACTACTCCCATGGAGGAATGTGCGCATGGTGACTGTTGTATTCAATCCCGATGCAATTTCTTTGTTTCACCAACACTCTGATAGTCCACAGATTACAGAATGCCTCCAGATGTGCATCGGAAACTACTGCTGGTCTTCCAGGGAACGATCAAAGCGTAGACTGTTGGAGACATTACTCCCGTGAAGGAAAGTGCGCATGGTTACTGTTGTATTCAATCCCGAAGAAATTTCTGTGTTTCATCAACACTCTGATAGTCCACAAATTACACAATGGCTCCAGATGTGCATCTGAAACTACTACAGGTCTTCCAGGGCACGATCAAAGCGTAGACTGTTTGAGACATTACTCCCAATGCAGGAAAGTGCGCCTGGTGAATGTTGTATTCAATCCCGATGCAATTTCTGTGTTTCATCATCACTCTGATAGTCCACAGGTTACAGAATATCTCCAGATGTGCATCGGAAACTACTACTGGTCTTCCAGGGAACGATCAAAGCGTAGACTGTTTGAGACACTACTCCCATGGAGGAAAGTGCGCATGGTGACTGTTGTATTCTATCCCGATGCAATTTCTGTGTTTCATCAACAGTCTGACAGTCCACAGGTTCCACAATGCCTCCAGATGTGCATCGGAAACTACTACTGGTCTTAAAGGGAACGATCAAAGCGTAGACAGTTTGAGACATTACTCCCATGGAGGAAAGTGCGCATGGTGACTGTTGTATTCAATCCCGATGCAATTTCTGTGTTTCATCAACACTCTGATAGACCACAGATTACAGAAAGCCTCCAGATGTGCATCGGAAACTACTACTGGTCTACCAGGGAAAGATCAAAGCGTAGACTGTTTGAGACACTACTCCCATGGAGTAAAGTGCGCATGGTGACTGTTGTATTCAATCCCGATGCAATTTCTGTGTTTCATCAACAGTCTGATAGTCCACAAGTTACAGAATGCCTCCATATGTACATCAGAAACTACTACTGGTCTTCCAGGGAACGATCAAAGCGTAGACTGTTTGAGACATTACTCCCATGGAGGAAAGTGCGCATGATGACTGTTGTATTCAATCCCGATGCAATTTCTGTGTTTCATCAACACTCTGATAGTCCACAGATTACAGAGTGCCACCAGATGTGCATCGGAAACTACTACTGGTTTTCGAGGGAATGATCAAAGCCTAGACTGTTTGAGACATTACTCCCATGGAGGAAAGTACGCATGGTGACTGTTGTATTCAATCCAGATGCAAATTCTGTGTTTCTTCAACACTCTGATAGTCCACAGATTACAGAATGCCTCCAGATGTTCATCGGAAACTACTACTGGTCTTCCAGGGCACAATCAAAGCGTAGACTGTTTGAGAATTACTCCCATGCAGGAATGTGCGCTTGGTGACTGTTGTATTATATCCCGATGCAATTTCTGTTTTCCATTAAAAGTCTGATAGCCCACAGATTACAGAATATCTCCAGATGTGCATCGGAAACTATTACTGGTTTTCCAGGGAACGATCAAAGCGTAGACTGTTTGAGACATTACTCCCATGGAGGAAAGTGCGCATGGTGACTGTTGTATTCAATCCCGATGCAATTTCTGTGTTTCATCAACACTCTGATAGTCCACAGATTACAGAATGCCACCAGATGTCCATCGGAAACTACTACTGGTCTTCCAGGGAACGATCAAAGCGTAGACTGTTTGATATATTACTCCCGTGGACGAAAGTGCGCATGGTGACTGTTGTATTCAATCCCTATGCAATTTCTGTGTTTTATCAACACTCTGATAGTCCACAGATTACAGAATGCCTCCAGATGTGCATCGCAAACTACTACTGGTCTTCCAGGGAATGATCAAAGCGTAGACTGTTTGAGAATTACTCCCATGGAGGAAAGTGCGCATGGTGACTGTTGTATTCAATCCCGATGCAATTTCTTTGTTTCATCAAAACTCTGATAGTCCACACTTTACAAAATGCCTCCAGATGTGCATCGGAAATTACTACTGGTCTTTCAGGGAACGATCAAAGCGTAAACTCTTTTAGACATTACTCCCATGGAGGAAGGTGCGCATGGTGACTGTTGTATTCAATCCAGATGCAATGTCTGTGTTTCATCAACACTCTGACAGTCCACAGATTACAGACTGCCTCCAGATGTGCATCGAAAACTACTACTGGTCTACCAGGGAACGATCAAAGCGTAGACTGTTTGAGACATTACTCCCATGGAGGAAAGTGTGCATGGTGACTGTTGTATTCAATCCCGATGCAATTTCTGTGTTTCGTCAACAGTGTGATAGTCCACAGATTACAGAATGCCTTCAGATGTGCATCGGAAACAACTACTGGTCTTCCAGGGAACGATCAAAGCGTAGACTGTTTGAGACATTACTGCCATGGTGGAAAGTGCGCATGGTGACTGTTGTATTCAATCCCGATTCAATTTCTGTGTTTCATCAACACTCTGATAGTCCACAGATTACACAATGCATCCAGATGTGCATCGGAAACTACTACTGGTCTTCCAGGGCACGAGCAATGCGTAGACTGTTTGAGACATTACTCCCAATGCAGGAAAGTGCGCAGGGTGACTGTTGTATTCAATCCCGATGCAATTTCTGCGTTTCATCAACAGTCTGATAGTCCACAGATTACAGAATATCTCCAGATGTGCATCGGAAACTACAACTGGTCGTCCAGGGAACGATCGAAGCGTAGACTGTTTGAAACATTACTCCCACGGAGGAAAGTGCGATTGGTGAGTGTTGTATTCAATCCTGATGCAATTTCTGTGTTTCATCAACACTCTGATAGTCCACAGATTACAGAAAGCCTCCAGATGTGCATCGGAAACTACTACTGGTCTTGCAGGGAACGATCAAATCGTAGACTGTTTGAGACGTTACTCCCATGGAGGAAAGTGCGCATGGTGACTGTTGTATTAAATCCCGATGCCATTTCTGTGTTTCATCAACACTCTGCTAGTCCACAGATTACAGAATGCCACCAGATGTCCATCGGAAACTACTACTAGTCTTCCAGGGAACGATCAAAGCCTAGACTGTTTGAGATATTACTCCCTATGCAGGAAAGTGCGCATGGTGACTGTTGTATTCAATCCCGATGCAATATCTGTGTTTCATCAACAGTCTGATAGTCCACAGATTACATAATATCTCCAGATGTGCATCGGAAACTATTACTGGTTTTCCAGGGAACGATCAAAGCGTAGACTGTTTGAGAATTACTCTCATGGAGGAAGGTGCGCATGGTGACTGTTGTATTCAATCCCGATGCAATTTCTTTGTTTTGTCAAAACTCTGATAGTCCACACTTTACAAAATGCCTCCAGATGTGCATTGGAAATTACTACTGGTCTTCCAGGGAACGATCAAAACGTAAACTCTTTGAAACATTACTCCCATGGAGGAAAGTGCGCATGGTGAGTGTTGTATTCAATCCCGATGCAATTTCTGTGTTTCATCAACAGTCTGACAGTCCACAGGTTCCAGAATGCCTCCAGATGTGCATCGGAAACTACTACTGGTCTTAAAGGGAACGATCAAAGCGTAGACTGTTTGAGACATTACTCCCATGGAGGAAAGTGCGCATGGTGACTGTTGTATTCAATCCCGATGCAATTTCTGTGTTTCATCAACACTCTGATAGTCCGCGGATTACAGAAAGCCTCCAGATGTGCATCGGAAACTACTACTGGTCTACCAGGGAACGATCGAAGCGTAGACTGTTTGAGACACTACTCCCATGGAGGAAAGTGCGCATGGTGACTGTTGTATTCAATCCCGATGCAATTTCTGTGTTTCATCAACAGTCTGATAGTCCACAGGTTACAGAATGCCTCCATATGTACATCAGAAACTACTACTGGTCTTCCAGGGAACGATCAAAGCGTAGACTGTTTGAGACATTACTCCCATGGAGGAAAGTGCGCATGGTGACTGTTGTATTAAATCCCGATGCAATTTCTGTGTTTCATCAACACTCTGATAGTCCACAGATTACAGAGTGCCACCAGATGTGCATCGGAAACTACTACTGGTTTTCGAGGGAATGATCAAAGCCTAGACTGTTTGAGACATTACTCCCATGGAGGAAAGTACGCATGGTGACTGTTGTATTCAATCCAGATGCAAATTCTGTGTTTCTTCAACACTCTGATAGTCCACAGATTACAGAATGCCTCCAGATGTTCATCGGAAACTACTACTGGTCTTCCAGGGCACAATCAAAGCGTAGACTGTTTGAGAATTACTCCCATGCAGGAATGTGCGCTTGGTGACTGTTGTATTATATCCCGATGCAATTTCTGTTTTTCATTAAAAGTCTGATAGCCCACAGATTACAGAATATCTCCAGATGTGCATCGGAAACTATTACTGGTTTTCCAGGGAACGATCAAAGCGTAGACTGTTTGAGACATTACTCCCATGGAGGAAAGTGCGCATGGTGACTGTTGTATTCAATCCCGATGCAATTTCTGTGTTTCATCAACACTCTGATAGTCCACAGATTACAGAATGCCACCAGATGTCCATCGGAAACTACTACTGGTCTTCCAGGGAACGATCAAAGCGTTGACTGTTTGATATATTACTCCCGTGGACGAAAGTGCGCATGGTGACTGTTGTATTCAATCCCGATGCAATTTCTGTGTTTTATCAACACTCTGATAGTCCACAGATTACAGAATGCCTCCAGATGTGCATCGCAAACTACTACTGGTCTTCCAGGGAATGATCAAAGCGTAGACTGTTTGAGAATTACTCCCATGGAGGAAAGTGCGCATGGTGACTGTTGTATTCAATCCCGATGCAATTTCTTTGTTTCATCAAAACTCTGATAGTCCACACTTTACAAAATGCCTCCAGATGTGCATCGGAAATTACTACTGGTCTTTCAGGGAACGATCAAAGCGTAAACTCTTTTAGACATTACTCCCATGGAGGAAGGTGCGCATGGTGACTGTTGTATTCAATCCAGATGCAATTTCTGTGTTTCATCGACACTCTGACAGTCCACAGATTACAGACTGCCTCCAGATGTGCATCGAAAACTACTACTGGTCTACCAGGGAACGATCAAAGCGTAGACTGTTTGAGACATTACTCCCAATGCAGGAAAGTGCGCATGGTGACTGTTGTATTCAATCCCGATGCAAATTCTGTGTTTCATCAACACTCTGATAGACCACAGTTTACATATTATCTCCAGATGTGCATCGGAAACTACTACTGGTCTTCCAGGGAACGATCAAAGCGTAGACTGTTAGAGACATTACTCCCATGGAGGAAAGTGTGCATGGTGACTGTTGTTTTCAATCCCGATGCAATTTATGTGTTTCATCAACAGTCTGATAGTCCACAGATTACAGAATGCCTTCAGATGTGCATCGGAAACTACTACTGGTCTTCCAGGGAACGATCAAAGCGTAGACTGTTTGAGACATTACTCCCATGGAGGAAAGTGCGCATGGTGACTGTTGTATTCAATCCCGATTCAATTTCTGTGTTTCATCAACACTCTGATAGTCCACAGATTACACAATGCATCCAGATGTGCATCGGAAACTACTACTGGTCTTCCAGGGCACGAGCAAAGCGTAGACTGTTTGAGACATTACTCCCAATGCAGGAAAGTGCGCAGGGTGACTGTTGTATTCAATCCCGATGCAATTTCTGCGTTTCATCAACAGTCTGATAGTCCACAGATTACAGAATATCTCCAGATGTGCATCGGAAACTACAACTGGTCGTCCAGGGAACGATCGAAGCGTAGACTGTTTGAAACATTACTCCCATGGAGGAAAGTGCGATTGGTGAGTGTTGTATTCAATCCTGATGCAATTTCTGTGTTTCATCAACACTCTGCTAGTCCACAGATTACAGAAAGCCTCCAGATGTGCATCGGAAACTACTACTGGTCTTGCAGGGAACGATCAAATCGTAGACTGTTTGAGACGTTACTCCCATGGAGGAAAGTGCGCATGGTGACTGTTGTATTAAATCCCGATGCCATTTCTGTGTTTCATCAACACTCTGCTAGTCCACAGATTACAGAATGCCACCAGATGTCCATCAGAAACTACTACTAGTCATCCAGGGAACGATCAAAGCCTAGACTGTTTGCGATATTACTCCCTATGCAGGAAAGTGCGCATGGTGACTGTTGTATTCAATCCCGATGCAATTTCTGTGTTTCATCAACAGTCTGATAGTCCACAGATTACATAATATCTCCAGATGTGCATCGGAAACTATTACTGGTTTTCCAGGGAACGATCAAAGCGTAGACTGTTTGAGAATTACTCTCATTGAGGAAGGTGCGCATGGTGACTGTTGTATTCAATCCCGATGCAATTTCTTTGTTTTGTCAAAACTCTGATAGTCCACACTTTACAAAATGCCTCCAGATGTGCATTGGAAATTACTACTGGTCTTCCAGGGAACGATCAAAACGTAAACTCTTTGAGACATTACTTCCATGGAGGAAGGTGCGCATGGTGACTGTTGTATTCAATCCCGATGCTATTTCTGTGTTTCAGGAACACTCTGACGGTCCACAGATTACAGACTGCCTCCAGATGTGCATCGAAAACTACTACTGGTCTTCCAGGGAACGATCAAAGCGTAAACTCTTGGAGACATTACTCCCATGGAGGATGGTGCGCATGGTGACTGTTGTATTCAATACCGATGCAATTTCTGTGTTTCATCAACACTCTGATAGTCCACAGATTACAGAAAGCCTCCAGATGTGCATCGGAAACTACTACTGGACTACCAGGGAACGATCAAAGCGTAGACGGTTTGAGACATAACTCCCAATGCAGGAAAGTGCGCATGGTGACTGTTGTATTCAATCCCGATGCAATTTCTGTGTTTCATCAACACTCTGATAGTCCACAGATTACAGAATGCCTCCAGATGTGCATCGGAAACTACTACTGGTCTTCCAGGCAACGATCAAAGCGTAAACTGTTTGAGACATTACTCCCATGGAGGAAAGTGCGCATGGTGACTGTTGTATTAAATCCGGATGCAATTTCTGTGTTTCATCAACAGTCTGATAGTATACAGGTTACAGAATGCCTCCATATGTACATCAGAAACTACTACTGGTCTTCCAGGGAACGATCAAAGCGTAGACTGTTTGAGACATTACTCCCATGGAGGAAAGTGCGCATGGTGACTGTTGTATTAAATCCCGATGCAAATTCTGTGTTTCATCAACACTCTGATAGTCCACAGATTACAGAGTGCCACCAGATGTGCATCGGAAACTACTACTGGTTTTCGAGGGAATGATCAAAGCCTAGACTGTTTGAGACATTACTCCCATGGAGGAAAGTACGCATGGTGACTGTTGTATTCAATCCAGATGCAAATTCTGTGTTTCTTCAACACTCTGATAGTCCACAGATTACAGAATGCCTCCAGATGTTCATCGGAAACTACTACTGGTCTTCCAGGGCACAATCAAAGCGTAGACTGTTTGAGAATTACTCCCATGCAGGAATGTGCGCATGGTGATTGTTGTATTATATCCCGATGCAATTTCTGTTTTTCATTAAAAGTCTGATAGCCCACAGATTACAGAATATCTCCAGATGTGCTTCGGAAACTATTTCTGGTTTTCCAGGGAACGATCAAAGCGTAGACTGTTTGAGACATTACTCCCATGGAGGAAAGTGCGCATGGTGACTGTTGTATTCAATCCCGATGCAATTTCTGTGTTTCATCAACACTCTGATAGTCCACAGATTACAGAATGCCACCAGATGTCCATCGGAAACTACTACTGGTCTTCCAGGGAACGATCAAAGCGTAGACTGTTTGATATATTACTCCCGTGGACGAAAGTGCGCATGGTGACTGTTGTATTCAATCCCGATGCAATTTCTGTGTTTTATCAACACTCTGATAGTCCACAGATTACAGAATGCCTCCAGATGTGCATCGGAAACTACTACTGGTCTTCCAGGCAACGATCAAAGCGTAAACTGTTTGAGACATTACTCCCATGGAGGAAAGTGCGCATGGTGACTGTTGTATTAAATCCGGATGCAATTTCTGTGTTTCATCAACAGTCTGATAGTATACAGGTTACAGAATGCCTCCATATGTACATCAGAAACTACTACTGGTCTTCCAGGGAACGATCAAAGCGTAGACTGTTTGAGACATTACTCCCATGGAGGAAAGTGCGCATGGTGACTGTTGTATTAAATCCCGATGCAATTTCTCTGTTTCATCAACACTCTGATAGTCCACAGATTACAGAGTGCCACCAGATGTGCATCGGAAACTACTACTGGTTTTCGAGGGAATGATCAAAGCCTTGACTGTTTGAGACATTACTCCCATGGAGGAAAGTACGCATGGTGACTGTTGTATTCAATCCAGATGCAAATTCTGTGTTTCTTCAACACTCTGATAGTCCACAGATTACAGAATGCCTCCAGATGTTCATCGGAAACTACTACTGGTCATCCAGGGCACAATCAAAGCGTAGACTGTTTGAGAATTACTCCCATGCAGGAATGTGCGCTTGGTGATTGTTGTATTATATCCCGATGCAATTTCTGTTTTTCATTAAAAGTCTGATAGCCCACAGATTACAGAATATCTCCAGATGTGCATCGGAAACTATTACTGGTTTTCCAGGGAACGATCAAAGCGTAGACTGTTTGAGACATTACTCCCATGGAGGAAAGTGCGCATGGTGACTGTTGTATTCAATCCCGATGCAATTTCTGTGTTTCATCAACACTCTGATAGTCCACAGATTACAGAATGCCACCAGATGTCCATCGGAAACTACTACTGGTCTTCCAGGGAACGATCAAAGCGTAGACTGTTTGATATATTACTCCCGTGGACGAAAGTGCGCATGGTGACTGTTGTATTCAATCCCGATGCAATTTCTGTGTTTTATCAACACTCTGATAGTCCACAGATTACAGAATGCCTCCAGATGTGCATCGGAAACTACTACTGGACTACCAGGGAACGATCAAAGCGTAGACTGTTTGAGACATAACTCCCAATGCAGGAAAGTGCGCATGGTGACTGTTGTATTCAATCCCGATGCAATATCTGTGTTTCATCAACACTCTGATAGTCCACAGATTACAGAATGCCTCCAGATGTGCATCGGAAACTACTACTGGTCTTCCAGGCAACGATCAAAGCGTAAACTGTTTGAGACAGTACTCCCATGGAGGAAAGTGCGCATGGTGACTGTTGTATTAAATCCGGATGCAATTTCTGTGTTTCATCAACAGTCTGATAGTATACAGGTTACAGAATGCCTCCATATGTACATCAGAAACTACTACTGGTCTTCCAGGGAACGATCAAAGCGTAGACTGTTTGAGACATTACTCCCATGGAGGAAAGTGCGCATGGTGACTGTTGTATTAAATCCCGATGCAATTTCTGTGTTTCATCAACACTCTGATAGTCCACAGATTACAGAGTGCCACCAGATGTGCATCGGAAACTACTACTGGTTTTCGAGGGAATGATCAAAGCCTAGACTGTTTGAGACATTACTCCCATGGAGGAAAGTACGCATGGTGACTGTTGTATTCAATCCAGATGCAAATTCTGTGTTTCTTCAACACTCTGATAGTCCACAGATTACAGAATGCCTCCAGATGTTCATCGGAAACTACTACTGGTCTTCCAGGGCACAATCAAAGCGTAGACTGTTTGAGAATTACTCCCATGCAGGAATGTGCGCTTGGTGATTGTTGTATTATATCCCGATGCAATTTCTGTTTTTCATTAAAAGTCTGATAGCCCACAGATTACAGAATATCTCCAGATGTGCTTCGGAAACTATTACTGGTTTTCCAGGGAACGATCAAAGCGTAGACTGTTTGAGACATTACTCCCATGGAGGAAAGTGCGCATGGTGACTGTTGTATTCAATCCCGATGCAATTTCTGTGTTTCATCAACACTCTGATAGTCCACAGATTACAGAATGCCACCAGATGTCCATCGGAAACTACTACTGGTCTTCCAGGGAACGATCAAAGCGTAGACTGTTTGATATATTACTCCCGTGGACGAAAGTGCGCATGGTGACTGTTGTATTCAATCCCGATGCAATTTCTGTGTTTTATCAACACTCTGATAGTCCACAGATTACAGAATGCCTCCAGATGTGCATCGGAAACTACTACTGGTCTTCCAGGCAACGATCAAAGCGTAAACTGTTTGAGACATTACTCCCATGGAGGAAAGTGCGCATGGTGACTGTTGTATTAAATCCGGATGCAATTTCTGTGTTTCATCAACAGTCTGATAGTATACAGGTTACAGAATGCCTCCATATGTACATCAGAAACTACTACTGGTCTTCCAGGGAACGATCAAAGCGTAGACTGTTTGAGACATTACTCCCATGGAGGAAAGTGCGCATGGTGACTGTTGTATTAAATCCCGATGCAATTTCTGTGTTTCATCAACACTCTGATAGTCCACAGATTACAGAGTGCCACCAGATGTGCATCGGAAACTACTACTGGTTTACGAGGGAATGATCAAAGCCTAGACTCTTTGAGACATTACTCCCATGGAGGAAAGTACGCATGGTGACTGTTGTATTCAATCCAGATGCAAATTCTGTGTTTCTTCAACACTCTGATAGTCCACAGATTACAGAATGCCTCCAGATGTTCATCGGAAACTACTACTGGTCTTCCAGGGCACAATCAAAGCGTAGACTGTTTGAGAATTACTCCCATGCAGGAATGTGCGCTTGGTGATTGTTGTATTATATCCCGATGCAATTTCTGTTTTTCATTAAAAGTCTGATAGCCCACAGATTACAGAATATCTCCAGATGTGCATCGGAAACTATTACTGGTTTTCCAGGGAACGATCAAAGCGTAGACTGTTTGAGACATTACTCCCATGGAGGAAAGTGCGCATGGTGACTGTTGTATTCAATCCCGATGCAATTTCTGTGTTTCATCAACACTCTGATAGTCCACAGATTACAGAATGCCACCAGATGTCCATCGGAAACTACTACTGGTCTTCCAGGGAACGATCAAAGCGTAGACTGTTTGATATATTACTCCCGTGGACGAAAGTGCGCATGGTGACTGTTGTATTCAATCCCGATGCAATTTCTGTGTTTTATCAACACTCTGATAGTCCACAGATTACAGAATGCCTCCAGATGTGCATCGGAAACTACTACTGGACTACCAGGGAACGATCAAAGCGTAGACTGTTTGAGACATAACTCCCAATGCAGGAAAGTGCGCATGGTGACTGTTGTATTCAATCCCGATGCAATATCTGTGTTTCATCAACACTCTGATAGTCCACAGATTACAGAATGCCTCCAGATGTGCATCGGAAACTACTACTGGTCTTCCAGGCAACGATCAAAGCGTAAACTGTTTGAGACATTACTCCCATGGAGGAAAGTGCGCATGGTGACTGTTGTATTAAATCCGGATGCAATTTCTGTGTTTCATCAACAGTCTGATAGTATACAGGTTACAGAATGCCTCCATATGTACATCAGAAACTACTACTGGTCTTCCAGGGAACGATCAAAGCGTAGACTGTTTGAGACATTACTCCCATGGAGGAAAGTGCGCATGGTGATTGTTGTATTAAATCCCGATGCAATTTCTGTGTTTCATCAACACTCTGATAGTCCACAGATTACAGAGTGCCACCAGATGTGCATCGGAAACTACTACTGGTTTTCGAGGGAATGATCAAAGCCTAGACTGTTTGAGACATTACTCCCATGGAGGAAAGTACGCATGGTGACTGTTGTATTCAATCCAGATGCAAATTCTGTGTTTCTTCAACACTCTGATAGTCCACAGATTACAGAATGCCTCCAGATGTTCATCGGAAACTACTACTGGTCATCCAGGGCACAATCAAAGCGTAGACTGTTTGAGAATTACTCCCATGCAGGAATGTGCGCTTGGTGATTGTTGTATTATATCCCGATGCAATTTCTGTTTTTCATTAAAAGTCTGATAGCCCACAGATTACAGAATATCTCCAGATGTGCATCGGAAACTATTACTGGTTTTCCAGGGAACGATCAAAGCGTAGACTGTTTGAGACATTACTCCCATGGAGGAAAGTGCGCATGGTGACTGTTGTATTCAATCCCGATGCAATTTCTGTGTTTCATCAACACTCTGATAGTCCACAGATTACAGAATGCCACCAGATGTCCATCGGAAACTACTACTGGTCTTCCAGGGAACGATCAAAGCGTAGACTGTTTGATATATTACTCCCGTGGACGAAAGTGCGCATGGTGACTGTTGTATTCAATCCCGATGCAATTTCTGTGTTTTATCAACACTCTGATAGTCCACAGATTACAGAATGCCTCCAGATGTGCATCGGAAACTACTACTGGACTACCAGGGAACGATCAAAGCGTAGACTGTTTGAGACATAACTCCCAATGCAGGAAAGTGCGCATGGTGACTGTTGTATTCAATCCCGATGCAATATCTGTGTTTCATCAACACTCTGATAGTCCACAGATTACAGAATGCCTCCAGATGTGCATCGGAAACTACTACTGGTCTTCCAGGCAACGATCAAAGCGTAAACTGTTTGAGACAGTACTCCCATGGAGGAAAGTGCGCATGGTGACTGTTGTATTAAATCCGGATGCAATTTCTGTGTTTCATCAACAGTCTGATAGTATACAGGTTACAGAATGCCTCCATATGTACATCAGAAACTACTACTGGTCTTCCAGGGAACGATCAAAGCGTAGACTGTTTGAGACATTACTCCCATGGAGGAAAGTGCGCATGGTGACTGTTGTATTAAATCCCGATGCAATTTCTGTGTTTCATCAACACTCTGATAGTCCACAGATTACAGAGTGCCACCAGATGTGCATCGGAAACTACTACTGGTTTTCGAGGGAATGATCAAAGCCTAGACTGTTTGAGACATTACTCCCATGGAGGAAAGTACGCATGGTGACTGTTGTATTCAATCCAGATGCAAATTCTGTGTTTCTTCAACACTCTGATAGTCCACAGATTACAGAATGCCTCCAGATGTTCATCGGAAACTACTACTGGTCTTCCAGGGCACAATCAAAGCGTAGACTGTTTGAGAATTACTCCCATGCAGGAATGTGCGCTTGGTGATTGTTGTATTATATCCCGATGCAATTTCTGTTTTTCATTAAAAGTCTGATAGCCCACAGATTACAGAATATCTCCAGATGTGCTTCGGAAACTATTACTGGTTTTCCAGGGAACGATCAAAGCGTAGACTGTTTGAGACATTACTCCCATGGAGGAAAGTGCGCATGGTGACTGTTGTATTCAATCCCGATGCAATTTCTGTGTTTCATCAACACTCTGATAGTCCACAGATTACAGAATGCCACCAGATGTCCATCGGAAACTACTACTGGTCTTCCAGGGAACGATCAAAGCGTAGACTGTTTGATATATTACTCCCGTGGACGAAAGTGCGCATGGTGACTGTTGTATTCAATCCCGATGCAATTTCTGTGTTTTATCAACACTCTGATAGTCCACAGATTACAGAATGCCTCCAGATGTGCATCGGAAACTACTACTGGTCTTCCAGGCAACGATCAAAGCGTAAACTGTTTGAGACATTACTCCCATGGAGGAAAGTGCGCATGGTGACTGTTGTATTAAATCCGGATGCAATTTCTGTGTTTCATCAACAGTCTGATAGTATACAGGTTACAGCATGCCTCCATATGTACATCAGAAACTACTACTGGTCTTCCAGGGAACGATCAAAGCGTAGACTGTTTGAGACATTACTCCCATGGAGGAAAGTGCGCATGGTGACTGTTGTATTAAATCCCGATGCAATTTCTGTGTTTCATCAACACTCTGATAGTCCACAGATTACAGAGTGCCACCAGATGTGCATCGGAAACTACTACTGGTTTTCGAGGGAATGATCAAAGCCTAGACTGTTTGAGACATTACTCCCATGGAGGAAAGTACGCATGGTGACTGTTGTATTCAATCCAGATGCAAATTCTGTGTTTCTTCAACACTCTGATAGTCCACAGATTACAGAATGCCTCCAGATGTTCATCGGAAACTACTACTGGTCTTCCAGGGCACAATCAAAGCGTAGACTGTTTGAGAATTACTCCCATGCAGGAATGTGCGCTTGGTGATTGTTGTATTATATCCCGATGCAATTTCTGTTTTTCATTAAAAGTCTGATAGCCCACAGATTACAGAATATCTCCAGATGTGCATCGGAAACTATTACTGGTTTTCCAGGGAACGATCAAAGCGTAGACTGTTTGAGACATTACTCCCATGGAGGAAAGTGCGCATGGTGACTGTTGTATTCAATCCCGATGCAATTTCTGTGTTTCATCAACACTCTGATAGTCCACAGATTACAGAATGCCACCAGATGTCCATCGGAAACTACTACTGGTCTTCCAGGGAACGATCAAAGCGTAGACTGTTTGATATATTACTCCCGTGGACGAAAGTGCGCATGGTGACTGTTGTATTCAATCCCGATGCAATTTCTGTGTTTTATCAACACTCTGATAGTCCACAGATTACAGAATGCCTCCAGATGTGCATCGGAAACTACTACTGGACTACGAGGGAACGATCAAAGCGTAGACTGTTTGAGACATAACTCCCAATGCAGGAAAGTGCGCATGGTGACTGTTGTATTCAATCCCGATGCAATATCTGTGTTTCATCAACACTCTGATAGTCCACAGATTACAGAATGCCTCCAGATGTGCATCGGAAACTACTACTGGTCTTCCAGGCAACGATCAAAGCGTAAACTGTTTGAGACATTACTCCCATGGAGGAAAGTGCGCATGGTGACTGTTGTATTAAATCCGGATGCAATTTCTGTGTTTCATCAACAGTCTGATAGTATACAGGTTACAGAATGCCTCCATATGTACATCAGAAACTACTACTGGTCTTCCAGGGAACGATCAAAGCGTAGACTGTTTGAGACATTACTCCCATGGAGGAAAGTGCGCATGGTGACTGTTGTATTAAATCCCGATGCAATTTCTGTGTTTCATCAACACTCTGATAGTCCACAGATTACAGAGTGCAACCAGATGTGCATCGGAAACTACTACTGGTTTTCGAGGGAATGATCAAAGCCTAGACTGTTTGAGACATTACTCCCATGGAGGAAAGTACGCATGGTGACTGTTGTATTCAATCCAGATGCAAATTCTGTGTTTCTTCAACACTCTGATAGTCCACAGATTACAGAATGCCTCCAGATGTTCATCGGAAACTACTACTGGTCTTCCAGGGCACAATCAAAGCGTAGACTGTTTGAGAATTACTCCCATGCAGGAATGTGCGCTTGGTGATTGTTGTATTATATCCCGATGCAATTTCTGTTTTTCATTAAAAGTCTGATAGCCCACAGATTACAGAATATCTCCAGATGTGCATCGGAAACTATTACTGGTTTTCCAGGGAACGATCAAAGCATAGACTGTTTGAGACATTACTCCCATGGAGGAAAGTGCGCATGGTGACTGTTGTATTCAATCCCGATGCAATTTCTGTGTTTCATCAACACTCTGATAGTCCACAGATTACAGAATTCCACCAGATGTCCATCGGAAACTACTACTGGTCTTCCAGGGAACGATCAAAGCGTAGACTGTTTGATATATTACTCCCGTGGACGAAAGTGCGCATGGTGACTGTTGTATTCAATCCCGATGCAATTTCTGTGTTTTATCAACACTCTGATAGTCCACAGATTACAGAATGCCTCCAGATGTGCATCGCAAACTACTACTTGTCATCCAGGGAATGATCAAAGCGTAGACTGTTTGAGAATTACTCCCATGGAGGAAAGTGCGCATGGTGACTGTTGTATTCAATCCCGATGCAATTTCTTGGTTTCATCAAAACTCTGATAGTCCACACTTTACAAAATGCCTCCAGATGTGCATCGGAAATTACTACTGGTCTTTCAGGGAACGATCAAAGCGTAAACTCTTTTAGACATTACTCCCATGGAGGAAGGTGCGCATGGTGACTGTTGTATTCAATCCAGACGCAATTTCTGTGTTTCATCGACACTCTGACAGTCCACAGATTACAGACTGCCTCCAGATGTGCATCGAAAACTACTACTGGTCTACCAGGGAACGATCAAAGCGTAGACTGTTTGAGACATTACTCCCAATGCAGGAAAGTGCGCAGTGTGACTGTTGTATTCAATCCCGATGCAATTTCTGTGTTTCATCAACACTCTGATAGACCACAGTTTACATAATATCTCCACATGTTCATCGGAAACTACTACTGGTCTTCCAGGGAACGATCAAATCGTAGACTGTTTGAGACATTACTCCCATGGAGGAAAGTGTGCATGGTGACTGTTGTATTCAATCCCGATGCAATTTCTGTGTTTCATCAACAGTCTGATAGTCCACAGATTACAGAATGCCTTCAGATGTGCATCGGAAACTACTACTGGTCTTCCAGGGAACGATCAAAGCGTAGACTGTTTGAGACATTACTCCCATGGAGGAAAGTGCGCATGGTGACTGTTGTATTCAATCCCGATTCAATTTCTGTGTTTCATCAACACTCTGATAGTCCACAGATTACACAATGCATCCAGATGTGCATCGGAAACTACTACTGGTCTTCCAGGGCACGAGCAAAGCGTAGACTGTTTGAGACATTACTCCCAATGCAGGAAAGTGCGCAGGGTGACTGTTGTATTCAATCCCGATGCAATTTCTGCGTTTCATCAACAGTCTGATAGTCCACAGATTACAGAATATCTCCAGATGTGCATCGGAAACTACAACTGGTCGTCCAGGGAACGATCGAAGCGTAGACTGTTTGAAACATTACTCCCATGGAGGAAAGTGCGATTGGTGAGTGTTGTATTCAATCCTGATGCAATTTCTGTGTTTCATCAACACTCTGCTAGTCCACAGATTACAGAAAGCCTCCAGATGTGCATCGGAAACTACTACTGGTCTTGCAGGGAACGATCAAATCGTAGACTGTTTGAGACGTTACTCCCATGGAGGAAAGTGCGCATGGTGACTGTTGTATTAAATCCCGATGCCATTTCTGTGTTTCATCAACACTCTGCTAGTCCACAGATTACAGAATGCCACCAGATGTCTATCGGAAACTACTACTAGTCTTCCAGGGAACGATCAAAGCCTAGACTGTTTGAGATATTACTCCCTATGCAGGAAAGTGCGCATGGTGACTGTTGTATTCAATCCCGATGCAATTTCTGTGTTTCATCAACAGTCTGATAGTCCACAGATTACATAATATCTCCAGATGTGCATCGGAAACTATTACTGGTTTTCCAGGGAACGATCAAAACGTAGACTGTTTGAGAATTACTCTCATGGAGGAAGGTGCGCATGGTGACTGTTGTAATCAATCCCGATGCAATATCTTTGTTTTGTCAAAACTCTGATAGTCCACACTTTACAAAATGCCTCCAGATGTGCATTGGAAATTACTACTGGTCTTCCAGGGAACGATCAAAACGTAAACTCTTTGAGACATTACTTCCATGGAAGAAGGTGCGCATGGTGACTGTTGTATTCAATCCCGATGCAATTTCTGTGTTTCAGGAACACTCTGACGGTCCACAGATTACAGACTGCCTCCAGATGTGCATCGAAAACTACTACTGGTCTTCCAGGGAACGATCAAAGCGTAAACTCTTGGAGACATTACTCCCATGGAGGAAGGTGCGCATGGTGACTGTTGTATTCAATCCCGATGCAATTTCTGTGTTTCATCAACACTCTGATAGTCCACAGATTACAGAAAGCCTCCAGATGTGCATCGGAAACTACTACTGGACTACCAGGGAACGATCAAAGCGTAGACTGTTTGAGACATAACTCCCAATGCAGGAAAATGCGCATGGTGACTGTTGTATTAAATCCCGATGCAATTTCTGTTTTTCATCAACACTCTGATAGTCCACAGATTACAGAGTGCCACCAGATGTCCATCGGAAACTACTAGTGGTCTTCCAGGGAACGATCAAAGCGTAGACTGTTTGAGACATTACTCCCGTGGAGGAAAGTTCGCATGATGACTGTTGTATTCAATCCCGATGCATTTTCTGTGTTTCATCAACACTCTGATAGTCCACAGATAACAGAATGCCTCCTGATGTTCATCGGAAATTACTACTGGTCTTCCAGGGAACGATCAAAGCGTAAACTCTTGGAGACATTACTCTCATGGAGGAAGGTGCGCATGGTGACTGTTGTATTTAATCACAATGCAATTTCTGTGTTTCATCAACACTCTGATAGTCCACAGATTACAGAATGCAACCAGATGTCCATCGGAAACTACTACTAGTCTTCCAGGGAAAGATCAAAGCCTAGACTGTTTGAGATATTACTCCCTATGCAGGAAAGTGCGCACGGTGACTGTTGTATTCAATCCCGATGCCATTTCTGTGTTTCATCAACTCTCTGATAGTCCACAGATTACAGAATACCTTCAGATGTCCATCGCAAACTACTACTGGTCTTCCAGGGAACGAGCAAAGCCTAGACTGTTTTAGATATTACCCCCAATGCAGGAAAGTGCGCATGGTGACTTTTGTATTCAATCCCGATGCAATTTCTGTGTTTCATCAACAGTCTGATAGTCCACAGATTACATAATATCTCCAGATGTGCATCGGAAACTCTTACTGGTTTTCCAGGGAACGATCAAAGTGTAGACTGTTTGAGACATTACTCCCATGGAGGAAAGTGCGGATGGTGACTGTTGTATTCAATCCCGATGCAATTTCTGTGTTTCATCAACACTCTGATAGTCCACAGATTACAGAAAACCACCAGATGTCCATCGGAAACTACTACTGGTCTTCCAGTTGACGATCAAAGCGTAAACTCTTTGAGACATTACTCCCATGGTGGAAGGTGCGCATTATGACTGTTGTATTCAATCCCGATGCAATTTCTGTATTTCATGAACACTCTGACGGTCCACAGATTACAGACTGCCTCCAGATGTGCATCGAAAACTACTACTGGTCTTCCAGGGAACGATCAAAGCGTAAACTCTTGGAGACATTACTCCCATTGAGGAAGGTGCACATGGTGACTGTTGTATTCAATCCCGATGCAATTTCTGTGTTTCATCAACACTCTGATAGTCCACAGATTACAGAAAGCCTCCAGATGTGCATCGGAAACTACTACTGGACTACCAGGGAACGATCAAAGCGTAGACTGTTTGAGACATAACTCCCAATGCAGGAAAGTGCGCATGGTGACTGTTGTATTCAATCCCGATGCAATTTCTGTGTTTCATCAACAGTCTGATAGTCCACAGATTATATAATATCTCCAGATGTGCATCGGAAACAACTACTGGTCTTCCAGGGCACGAGCAAAGCGTAGACTGTTTGAGACATTACTCCCTTGGAGGAAAGTGCGCATGATGAGTTTTGTATTCAATCCCGATGCAATTTCTGTGTTTCATCAACACTCTGATAGTCCACAGATTACAGAATGCCTCCAGATGTACATCGGAAACTACTACTGGTCTTCCAGGGTATGATCAAATCGTAGACTGTTTGAGAATTACTCCCAAGGAGGAAAGTGCGCATTGTGACTGTTATATTCAATCCCGATGCAATTTCTGTGTTTCAGCAACACTCTTATAGTCCACAGTTAACAGAATGCCTCCAGATGTGCATCGGAAACTAGTACTGGTCTTCCAGAGAACGATCAAAGCGTAGAATATTTGAGGCACTACTCCCGTGGAGGAAAGTGCGCATGGTGACTGTTGTATTCAATCCCGATGCAATTTCTGTGTTTCATCAACACTCTGATAGTCCACAGATTATATAATATCTCCAGATGTGCATCGGAAACAACTACTGGTCTTCCAGGGCACGAGCAAAGCGTAGACTGTTTGAGACATTACTCCCAATGCAGGAAAGTGCGCATGGTTACTGTTGTATTCAATCCCGATGCAATTTCTGAGTTTCATCAACAGTCTGATAGTCCACAGATTACAGAATATCTCCAGATGTGCAACGGAAACTACAACTGGTCTTCCAGGGAACGATCAAAGCGTAGACTGTTTGAGACATTACTCGCATGGAGGAAAGTGCGCATGGTGACTGTTGTATTCAATCCCGATGCAATTTCTGTGTTTCATCAACACTCTGATAGTCCACAGATTACAGAAAACCACCAGATGACCATCGGAAACTACTACTGGTCTTCCAGTAGACGATCAAAGCGTAGACTGTTTGAGACATTACTCCCGTGGAGGAAAGTGCGCATGGATACTGTTGTATTCCATCCCGATGCAATTTCTGTGTTTCATCAACGCTCTGATAGTCCACAGATTACAGAATGCCTCCAGATGTGGATCGGAAACTACTACTGGTCTTCCAGGGAATGATCAAAGCGTAGACTGTTTGAGAATTACTCCCATGGAGGTAAGTGGCATGGTGACTGTTGTATTCAATCCCGATGCAATTTCTTTGTTTCGTCAAAACTCTGATAGTCCACACTTTACAAAATGCCTCCAGATGTGCATCGGAAATTACTACTGGTCTTCCAGGGAACGATCAAATTGTAAACTCTTTGAGACATTACTCCCATGGAGGAAGGTGCGCATGGTGACTGTTGTATTCAATCTCGATGCAATTTCTGTATTTCATGAACACTCTGACAGTCCACAGATTACAGACTGCCTCCAGATGTGCATCGAAAACTACTACTGGTCTTCCAGGGAACGATCAAAGCGTAAACTCTTGGAGACATTACTCCCATGGAGGAAGGTGCGCATGGTGACTGTTGTATTCAATCCCGATGCAATTTCTGTGTTTCATCAAAACTCTGATAGTCCACAGATTAAAGAAAGCTTCCAGATGTGCATCGGAAACTACTACTGGACTACCAGGGAACGATCAAAGCGTAGACTGTTTGAGACATAACTCCCAATGCAGGAAAGTGCGCATGGTGACTGTTGTATTCAATCCCGATGCAATTTCTGTGTGTCATCAACAGTCTGATATTCCACAGATTATATAATATCTACAGATGTGCATCAGAAGCAAGTACTGGTCTTCCAGGGCACGAGCAAATCGTAGACTGTTTGAGACATTAATCCCAATGCAGGAAAGTGCGCATGGTTACTGTTGTATTCAATCCCGATGCAATTTCTGCGTTTCATCAACAGGCTGATAGTACACAGATTACAGAATATCTCCAGATGTGCAACGGAAACTACAACTGGTCTTCCACGGGACGATCAATGCGTAGACTGTTTGAAACATTACTCCCATGGAGGAAAGTGCGCATGGTGAGTGTTGTATTCAATCCCGATGCAATTTCTGTGTTTCATCAACACTCTGATAGTCCACAGATTACAGAATGCCTCCAGATGTCCATCGGAAACTACTACTGGTCGTCCAGGGAACGATCAAAGCCTAGACTTTTTGAGATATTACTCCCAATGCAGGAAAGTGCGCAAGGTGACTTTTGTATTCAATCCCGATGCAATTTCTGTGTTTCATCAACAGTCCGATAGTCCACAGATTACATAATATCTCCAGATGTGCATCGGAAACTATTACTGGTCTTCCAGGGAATGATCAAAGCGTAGACTGTTTGAGAATTACTCCCATGGATGTAACTGGCATGGTGACTGTTGTATTCAATGCCGATGCAATTTCTTTGTTTCGTCAAAACTCTGATAGTCCACACTTTACAAAATGCCTCCTGATGTGCATCGGAAATTACTACTGGTCTTCCAGGGAACGATCAATTTGTAAACTCTTTGAGACATTACTCCCATGGAGGAAGGTGCGCATGGTGACTGTTGTATTCAATCCCGATGCAATTTCTGTTATTCATGAACACTCTGACAGTCCACAGATTACAGACTGCCTCCAGATGTGCATCGAAAACTACTACTGGTCTTCCAGGGAACGATCAAAGCGTAAACTCTTGGAGACATTACTCCCATGGAGGAAGGTGCGCATGGTGACTGTTGTATTCAATCCCGATGCAATTCCTGTGTTTCATCAAAACTCTGATAGTCCACAGATTACAGAAAGCCTCCAGATGTGCATCGGAAACTACTACTGGACTACCAGGGAACGATCAAAGCGTAGACTGTTTGAGACATTACTCCCAAAGCAGGAAAGTGCGCATGGTTACTGTTGTATTCAATCCCGACGCAATTTCTGCGTTTCATCAACAGTCTGATTGTCCACAGATTACAGAATATCTCCAGATGTGCAACGGAAACTACAACTGGTCTTCCAGGGAACGATCAAAGCGTAGACTGTTTGAAACAGTACTCCCATGGAGGAAAGTGCGCATGGTGAGTGTTGTATTCAATCCCGATGCAATTTCTGTGTTTCATCAACACTATGATAGTCCACAGATTACAGAATGCCTCCAGATGTACATCGGAAACTACTACTGGTCTTCCAGGGAATGATCAAATCGTAGACTGTTTGAGAATTACTCCCAAGGAGGAAAGTGCGGATGGTGACTGTTGTATTCAATCCCGATGCAATTTCTGTGTTTCATCAACACTCTAATAGTCCACAGATTACATAATATCTCAAGATGTGCATCGGAAACTATTACTGGTCTTCCAGGGAATGATCAAAGCGTAGACTGTTTGAGAATTACTCCCATGGAGGTAAGTGGCATTGTGACTGTTGTATTCAATCCCGATGCAATTTCTTTGTTTCGTCAAAACTCTGATAGTCCACACTTTACAAAATGCCTCCAGATGTGCATCGGAAATTACTACTGGTCTTCCAGGGAACGATCAAATTGTAAACTCTTTGAGACATTACTCCCATGGAGGAAGGTGCGCATGGTGACTGTTGTATTCAATCCCGATGCTATTTCCGTATTTCATGAACACTCTGACAGTCCACAGATTACAGACTGCCTGCAGATGTGCAACGAAAACTACAACTGGTCTTCCAGGGCACGAGCAAAGCGTAGACTGTTTGAGACATTACTCCCAATGCAGGAAAGTGCGCATGGTTACTGTTGTATTCAATCCCGATGCAATTTCTGCGTTTCATCAACAGTCTGATAGTCCACAGATTACAGAGTATCTCCAGATGTGCAACAGAAACTACAACTGGTCTTCCAGGGAACGATTAAAGCGCAGACTGTTTGAAACATTACTCCCAAGGAGGAAAGTGCGCATTGTGACTGTTATATTCAATCCCGATGCAATTTCTGTGTTTCAGCAACACTCTTATAGTCCACAGATAACAGAATGCCTCCAGATGTGCATCGGAAACTAGTACTGGTCTTCCAGAGAACGATCAAAGCGTAGAATGTTTGAGACACTACTCCCGTGGAGGAAAGTGCGCATGGTGACTGTTGTATTCAATCCCGATGCAATTTCTGTGTTTCACCAACACTCTGATAGTCCACAGATTACAGAATGCCACTAGATGTCCATCGGAAACTACTACTGGTCTTCCAGGGAACGATCAGAGCCTAGACCGTTTGAGATATTACTCCCAATGCAGGAAAGTGCGCATGGTGACTTTTGTATTCAATCCCGATGCAATTTCTGTGTTTCATCAACAGTCCGATAGTCCACAGATTACATAATATCTCCAGATGTTTATCGGAAACTATTACTGGTTTTCCAGGGAACGATCAAAGCGTAGACTGTTTGAGACATTACTCCCATGGAGGAAAGTGCGGATGGTGACTGTTGTATTCAATCCCGATGCAATTTCTGTGTTTCATCAACACTCTGATAGTCCACAGATTACAGAAAACCACCAGATGTCCATCGGAAACTACTATTGGTCTTCCAGTTGACGATGAAAGCGTAGACTGTTTGAGACATTACTCCCGTGGAGGAAGGTGCGCATGGTGACTGTTGTATTCAATCCCGATGCAATTTCTGTGTTTCATCAACGCTCTGATAGTCCACAGATTACAGAATGCCTCCAGATGTGGATCGGAAACTACTACTGGTCTTCCAGGGAATGATCAAAGCGTAGACTGTTTGAGAATTACTCCCATGGAGGTAAGTGGCATGGTGACTGTTGTATTCAATCCCGATGCAATTTCTTTGTTTCGTCAAAACTCTGATAGTCCACACTTTACAAAATGCCTCCAGATGTGCATTGGAAATTACTACTGGTCTTCCAGGGAACGATCAAAGCGTAAACTCTTGGAGACATTACTCCCATGGAGGAAGGTGCGCATGGTGACTGTTGTATTCAATCCCGATGCAATTTCTGTGTTTCATCAAAACTCTGATAGTCCACAGATTACAGAAAGCCTCCAGATGTGCATCGGAAACTATTACTGGACTACCAGGGAACGATCAAAGCGTAGACTGTTTGATACATAACTCGCAATGCAGGAAAGTGCGCATGGTGACTGTTGTATTCAATCCCGATGCAATTTCTGCGTTTCATCAACAGTCTGATAGTCCACAGATTACAGAATATCTCCAGATGTGCAACGGAAACTACAACTGGTCTTCCAGGGAACGATCAAAGCGTAGACTGTTTGAAACATTACTCCCATTGAGAAAAGTGCGCATGGTGAGTGTTGTATTCAATCCCGATGCAATTTCTGTGTTTCATCAACACTCTGATAGTCCACAGATTACAGAATGCCTCCAGATGTACATCGGAAACTACTACTGGTCTTCCAGGGAATGATCAAATCGTAGACTGTTTGAGAACTACTCCCAAGGAGGAAAGTGCACATTGTGACTATTATATTCAATCCCGATGCAATTTATGTGTTTCAGCAACACTCTTATAGTCCACAAATAACAGAATGCCTCCAGATGTGCATCGGAAACTAGTACTGGTCTTCCAGAGAACGATCAAAGCGTAGAATGTTTGAGACACTACACCCGTGGAGGAAAGTGCGCATTGTGACTGTTGTATTCAATCCCGATGCAAATACTGTGTTTCATCAACACACTGATAGTCCACAGATTACAGAATGCCACCTGATGTGCATCGGAAACTACTACTGATCTTCCAGGGAACGATCAAAGCGCAAACTCTTTGAGACATTACTCCCATTGCGAAAGGTGCGCATGGTGAGTGTTGTATTCAATCCCGATGCAATTTCTGTGTTTCATCAACACTCTGATAGTCCACAGATTACAGAATGCCACCAGATGTCCATCGGAAACTACTACTGGTCTTCCAGGGAACGATCAAAGCGTAGACTGTTTGAGACATTTCTCCCATGGAGGAACATGCGCATGGTGACTGTTGCATTCAATCCCGATGCAATTTCTGTGTTTCATCAACACTCTGATAGTCCACAGATTACAGAATGCCTCCAGATGTGAATCGGAAACTACTACTGGTCTTCCAGGGAACGATCAAAGCGTAGACTGTTTCAGACATCACTCCCATGGAGGAAAGTGCGCATTGTGACTGTTGAATTCAATCCCGATGCAAATACTGTGTATCATCAACACTCTGATAGTCCACAGATTACAGAATGCCTCCAGATGTGCATCGGAAACTACTACTGGACTTCCAGGGCACGATCAAAGCGTAGACTGTTTGAGACATTACTCCCAATGCAGAAAGGTGCGCATAGTGACTTTTGTATTCAATCCCGATGCAATTTCTGTGTTTCATCAACACTCAGTTAGTCCACAGATTTAAGAATTCCTCCAGATGTGCATCGGAAACTACTTCTGGTATTCCAAAGAAGAATCAAGGCGTAGACTGTTTGAGACACTACTCCCGTGGAGGAAAGTGCGCATGGTGACTGTTGTATTCAATTCCGATTCAACTTCTGTGTTTCATCAACACTCTGATAGTCACAGATTACAGAATGGCTCCAGATGTCCATCGGAAATTACTACTGGTCTTCGAGGGAACGATCAAAGCGTAAACTCTTGGACACATTACTCCCATGGAGGAAGGTGCGCATGGTGACTGTTGTATTAAATCCCGATGGAATTTCTGTGTTTCATCAACACTCTGACACTCCACAGATTATAGAATGCCTCCATATGTGCATCGGAAACTACTACTGGTCTTCCAGTGAACGATCAAAGCGTAAACTCTTTGAGACATTACTCCCATGGAGGAAAGTGCGCATGGTGACTGTTGTATTCAATCCCGTTGCAATTTCTGTGTTTCATCAACACTCTGATAGTCCACAGATTACAGAGAGCCTCCAGATGTGCATCGGAAACTACTACTGGACTACCAGGGAACCATCAAAGCGTAGACTGTTTGAGACATAACTCCCAATGCAGGAAAGTGCGCATGGTGACTGTTGTATTCAATCCCGATGCAATTTCTGTGTTTCATCAACAGTCTGATGGTCCACAGATTATATAATATCTCCAGATGTGCATCGGAAACAACTACTGGTCTTCCAGGGCACGAGCAAAGCGTAGACTGTTTGAGACATTACTCCCAATGCAGGAAAGTGCGCATGGTTACTGTTGTATTCAATCCCGATGCAATTTCTGCGTTTCATCAACAGTCTGATAGTCCACAGATTACAGAATATCTCCAGATGTGCAACGGAAACTACAACTGGTCTTCCAGGGAACGATCAACCCGTAGACTGTTTGAAACATTATTCCCATGGAGGAAAGTGCGCATGGTGAGTGTTGTATTCAATCCCGATGCAATTTCTCTGTTTCATCAACACTCTGATAATCCACAGATTACAGAATGCCTCCAGATGTACATCGGAAACTACTACTGGTCTTCCAGGGAATGATCAAATCGTAGACTGTTTGAGAATTACTCCCAAGGAGGAAAGTGCGCATTGTGACTGTTATATTCAATCCCGATGCAATTTCTGTGTTTCAGCAACACTCTTATTGTCCACAGATAACAGAATGCCTCCAGATGTGCATCGGAAACTAGTACTGGTCTTCCAGAGAACGATCAAAGCGTAGAATGTTTGAGACACTACTCCCGTGGAGGAAAGTGCGCATGGTGACTGTTGTATTCAATCCCGATGCAATTTCTGTGTTTCATCAACACTCTGATAGTCCACAGATTACAGAAAACCACCAGATGTACATCGGAAACTACTACTTGTCTTCCAGTTGACGATCAAAGCGTAGACTGTTTGAGACATTACTCCCGTGGAGGAAAGTGCGCATGGTGACTGTTGTATTCAGTCCCGATGCAATTTTTGTGTTTCATCAACGCTCTGATAGTCCACAGATTACAGAATGCCTCCAGATGTGGATCGGAAACTACTACTGGTCTTCCAGGGAACGATCAAAGCGTATACTGATTGAGAATTACTCCCATGGAGGTAAGTGGCATGGTGACTGTTATATTCAATCCCGATGCAATTTCTTTGTTTCGTCAAAACTCTGATAGTCCACACTTTACAAAATGCCTCCAGATGTGCATCGGAAATTACTACTGGTCTTCCAGGGCACGAGCAAAGCGTAGACTGTTTGAGACATAACTCCCAATGCAGGAAAGTGCGCATGGTGACTGTTGTATTCAATCCCGATGCAATTTCTGTGTTTCATCAACAGTCTGATGGTCCACAGATTATATAATATCTCCAGATGTGCATCGGAAACAACTACTGGTCTTCCAGGGCACGAGCAATGCGTAGACTGTTTGAGACATTACTCCCAATGCAGGAAAGTGCGCATGGTTACTGTTGTATTCAATCCCGATGCATTTTCTGCGTTTCATCAACAGTCTGATAGTCCACAGATTACAGAATATCTCCAGATGTGCAACGGAAACTACAACTGGTCTTCCAGGGAACGATCAACGCGTAGACTGTTTGAAACATTACTCCCATGGAGGAAAGTGCGCATGGTGAGTGTTGTATTCAATCCCGATGCAATTTCTCTGTTTCATCAACACTCTGATAGTCCACAGATTACAGAATGCCTCCAGATGTACATCGGAAACTACTACTGGTCTTCCAGGGAATGATCAAAGCGTAAACTCTTTGAGACATTACTCCCATGGAGGAAGGTGCGCATGGTGACTGTTGTATTCAATCCCGATGCAATTTCTGTGTTTCATCAACACTCTGACAGTCCACAGATTACAGACTGCCTCCAGATGTGCATCGAAAACTACTACTGGTCTTCCAGGGAACGATCAAAGCGTAAACTCTTGGAGACATTACTCCCATGGAGGAAGGTGCGCATGGTGACTGTTGTATTCAATCCCGATGCAATTTCTGTGTTTCATCAACACTCTGATAGTCCACAGATTACAGAAAACCACCAGATGTACATCGGAAACTACTACTTGTCTTCCAGTTGACGATCAAAGCGTAGACTGTTTGAGACATTACTCCCGTGGAGGAAAGTGCGCATGGTGACTGTTGTATTCAATCCCGATGCAATTTCTGTGTTTCATCAACGCTCTGATAGTCCACAGACTACAGAATGCCTCCAGATGTGGATCGGAAACTACTACTGGTCTTCCAGGGAACGATCAAAGCGTATACTGATTGAGAATTACTCCCATGGAGGTAAGTGGCATGGTGACTGTTGTATTCAATCCCGATGCAATTTCTTTGTTTCGTCAAAACTCTGATAGTCCACACTTTACAAAATGCCTCCAGATGTGCATCGGAAATTACTACTGGTCTTCCAGGGAACGATCAAATTGTAAACTCTTTGAGACATTACTCCCATGGAGGAAGGTGCGCATGGTGACTGTTGTATTCAATCCCGATGCAATTACTGTATTTCATGAACACTCTGACAGTCCACAGATTACAGACTGCCTCCAGATGTGCATCGAAAACTACTACTGGTCTTCCAGGGACCGATCAAAGCGTAAACTCTTGGAGACATTACTCCCATGGAGGAAGGTGCGCATGGTGACTATTGTATTCAATCCCGATGCAATTTCTGTGTTTCATCAAAACTCTGATAGTCCACAGATTACAGAAAGCCTCCAGATGTGCATCGGAAACTACTACTGGACGACCAGGCAACGATCAAAGCGTAGACTGTTTGAGACATAACTCGCAATGCAGGAAAGTGCGCATGGTGACTGTTTTATTCAATCCCGATGCAATTTCTGTGTTTCATCAACACTCTGATAGTCCACAGATTACAGAAAACCACCAGATGTCCATCGGAAACTACTACTAGTCTTCCAGTTGACGATCAAAGCGTAGACTGTTTGAGACATTACTCTCGTGGAGGAAAGTGCGCATGGTGACTGTTGTATTCAATCCCGATGCAATTTCTGTGTTTCATCAACGCTCTGATAGTCCACAGATTACAGAATGCCTCCAGATGTGGATCGGAAACTACTACTGGTCTTCCAGGGAATTATCAAAGCGTAGACTGTTTGAGAATTACTCCCATGGAGGTAAGTGGCATGGTGACTGTTGTATTCAATCCCGACGCAATTTCTGTATTTCATGAACACTCTGACAGTCCACAGATTACAGACTGCCTCCAGATGTGCATCGAAAACTACTACTGGTCTTGCAGGGAACGATTAAAGCGTAAACTCTTGGAGACATTACTCCCATTGGGGAAGGTGCGCATGGTGATTGTTGTATTCAATCCCGATGCAATTTCTGTGTTTCATCAAAACTCTGATAGTCCACAGATTACAGAATGCCTCCAGATGTACATCGGAAACTACTACTGGTCTTCCAGGGAATGATCAAATCGTAGACTGTTTGAGAATTACTCCCAAGGAGGAAAGTGCGCATTGTGACTGTTATACTCAATCCCGATGCAATTGCTGTGTTTCAGCAACACTCTTATAGTCCACAGATAACAGAATGCCTCCAGATGTGCATCGAAAACTGGTACTGGTCTTCCAGAGAACGATCAAAGCGTAGAATGTTTGAGACACTACTCCCATTGAGGAAAGTGCGCATGGTGAGTGTTGTATTCAATCCCGATGGAATTTCTGTGCTTCATCAACACTCTGATAGTCCACAGATTACAGAATGCCACCAGATGTCCATCGGAAACTACGACTGGTCATCCAGGGAACGATCAAAGCGGAGACTGTATGAGACATTACTCCCGTGGAGGAAAGTGCGCATGGTGACTGTTGTATTCAATCCCGATGCAAATACTGTGTTTCTTCAACACTCTGATAGTCATCAGATTACAGAATGCCTCCAGATGTGCATCGGAAACTACTACTGGACTTCCAGAGCACGATCAAAGCGTAGACTGTTTGAGACATTACTCCCAATGCAGAAAAGTGCGCATAGTGACTGTTGTATTCAATCCCGATGCAATTTCTGTGTTTCATCAACAGTCTGATAGTCCACAGATTACAGAATGCCTCCAGATGTGCATCGGAAAGTACTACTGGTCTTGCAGGGAACGATCAAAGCGTAGACTGTTAGAGACATTACTCCCATGGAGGAAGGTGCGCATGCTGACTGTTGTATTCAATCCCGATGCAATTTCTGTGTTTCATCAATACTCTGATAATCCACAGATTACAGAATGCCACCAGATGTCCATCGGAACCTACTACTGGTCTTCCAGGGACGATAAACGCGTAGACTATTTGAGACATTACTCCCGTTTAGGTAAGTGCGCATGGTGACTGTTGTAATTAATCCCGATTCAATTTCTGTTTTTCATCAACACTCTGATAGTCCACAGATTACAGAATGCCACCTGATGTGCATCGGAAACTACTACTAATCTTCCAGGGAACGATCAAATCGTAGACTGTTTGAGACATACCTCCCGTGGAGGAAAGTGCGCATGGTGACTGTTGTATTCAATCCCGATGCAATTTCTGTGTTTCATCAACACACTGATAGTCCACAGATTACAGAATGCCACCAGATGTGCATTGGAAGCTAATACTGGTCTTCCAGGAAACGATCAAAGCGTATACTGATTGAGAATTACTCCCATGGAGGGAGGTGAACATGGTGACTGCTGTATTCAATCCCGATTCAATTTCTGTATTTCATCAACACTCTGATAGTCCACAGATTACAGAATGCCACCAGATGTTCATCGCAAACTACTACTGGTCTTCCTGGGAACGATCAAAGCGTAGACTGTTTGAGACATTACTCGAAAGGAGGAAAGTGCGCATGGTGACTGTTGTATTCAATCCCGATGCAATTTCTGTGTTTCATCAACACTCAGTTAGTCCACAGATTTCAGAATGCCTCCAGATGTGCATCGGGAACTACATCTGGTCTTCCAAAGAACGATCAAGGCGTAGACTGTTTGAGACACTACTCCCATGGAGGAAAGTGCGCATGGTGACTGTTGTATTCAATCCCGATGCAGTTTCTGTGTTTCATTAACACACTGATAGTCCACAGATTACAGAATGCCTCCAGATGTGAATCGGAAACTACCACTGGTCTTCCAGGGAACGATCAAAGCGTAGACTGTTTGAGACATTACTCCCATGGAGGAAAGTGCGCATTGTGACTGTTGTATTCAATCCCGATGCAAATACTGTGTTTCATCAACACTCTGATAGTCCACAGATTACAGAATGCCACCTGATGTGCATCGGAAACCACTACTGGTCTTCCAGGGAACGATCAAAGCGTAGACTGTTTGAGACATACCTCCCGTGGAGGAAAGTGTGCATGGTGACTGTTGTATTCAATCCCGATGCAGTTTCTGTGTTTCATTAACACACTGATAGTCCACAGATTACAGAATGCCTCCAGATGTGAATCGGAAACTACTACTGGTCTTCCAGGGAACGATCAAAGCGTAGACTGTTTGAGACATACCTCCCGTGGAGGAAAGTGTGCATGGTGACTGTTGTATTCAATCCCGATTCAATTTCTGTGTTTCACCAACACTCTGATAGTCCACAGATTACAGAAAGCCTCCAGATGTGCATCGGAAACTACTACTGGACTACCAGGGAACCATCAAAGCGTAGACTGTTTGAGACATAACACCCAATGCAGGAAAGTGCGCATGGTGACTGTTGTATTCAATCCCGATGCAATTTCTGTGTTTCATCAACACTCTGACACTCCACAGATTATAGAATGCCTCCATATGTGCATCGAAAACTACTACTGGTCTTCCAGTGAACGATCAAAGCGTAAACTCTTTGAGACATTACTCCCATGGAGGAAAGTGCGCATGGTGACTGTTGTATTCAATCCCGATGCAATTTCTGTGTTTCATCAACACTCTGATAGTCCACAGATTACAGAAAGCCTCCAGATGTGCATCGGAAACTACTACTGGACTACCAGGGAACCATCAAAGCGTAGACTGTTTGAGACATAACTCCCAATGCAGGAAAGTGCGCATGGTGACTGTTGTATTCAATCCCGATGCAATTTCTGTGTTTCATCAACAGTCTGATAGTCCACAGATTATATAATATCTCCAGATGTGCATCGGAAACAACTACTGGTCTTCCAGGGCACGAGCAAAGCGTAGACTGTTTGAGACATTACTCCCAATGCAGGAAAGTGCGCATGGTTACTGTTGTATTCAATCCCGATGCAATTTCTGCGTTTCATCAACAGTCTGATAGTCCACAGATTACAGAATATCTCCAGATGTGCAACGGAAACTACAACTGGTGTTCCAGGGAACGATCAACGCGTAGACTGTTTGAAACATTACTCCCATGGAGGAAAGTGCGCATGGTGAGTGTTGTATTCAATCCCGATGCAATTTCTCTGTTTCATCAACACTCTGATAGTCCACAGATTACAGAATGCCTCCAGATGTACATCGGAAACTACTACTGGTCTCCAAGGGAATGATCGAATCGTAGACTGTTTGAGAATTACTCCCAAGGAGGAAAGTGCGCATTGTGACTGTTATATTCAATCCCGATGCAATTTCTGTGTTTCAGCAACACTCTTATAGTCCACAGATAACAGAATGCCTCCAGATGTGCATCGGAAACTAGTACTGGTCTTCCAGAGAACGATCAAAGCGTAGAATGTTTGAGACACTACTCCCGTGGAGGAAAGTGCGCATGGTGACTGTTGTATTCAATCCCGATGCAATTTTTGTGTTTCATCAACACTCTGATAGTCCACAGATTACAGAAAACCACCAGATGTCCATCGGAAACTACTACTGGTCTTCCAGTTGACGATCAAAGCGTAGACTGTTTGAGACATTACTCCCGTGGAGGAAAGTGCGCATCGTGACTGTTGTATTTAATCCCGATGCAATTTCTGTGTTTCATCAACGCTCTGATAGTCCACAGATTACAGAATGCCTCCAGATGTGGATCGGAAACTACTACTGGTCTTCCAGGGAATGATCAAAGCGTAGACTGTTTGAGAATTACTCCCATGGAGGTAAGTGGCATGGTGACTGTTGTATTCAATCCCGATGCAATTTCTTTGTTTCGTCAAAACTCTGATAGTCCACACTTTACAAAATGCCTCCAGATGTGCATCGGAAATTACTACTGGTCTTCCAGGGAACGATCAAATTGTAAACTCTTTGAGACATTACTCCCATGGAGGAAGGTGCGCATGGTGACTGTTGTATTCAATCCCGATGCAATTTCTGTATTTCATGAACACTCTGACAGTCCACAGATTACAGACTGCCTCCAGATGTGCATCGAAAACTACTACTGGTCTTCCAGGGACCGATCAAAGCGTAAACTCTTGGAGACATTACTCCCATGGAGGAAGGTGCGCATGGTGACTATTGTATTCAATCCCGATGCAATTTCTGTGTTTCATCAAAACTCTGATAGTCCACAGATTACAGAAAGCCTCCAGATGTGCATCGGAAACTACTACTGGACTACCAGGCAACGATCAAAGCGTAGACTGTTTGAGACATAACTCGCAATGCAGGAAAGTGCGCATGGTGACTGTTGTATTCAATCCCGATGCAATTTTTGTGTTTCATCAACAGTCTGATAGTCCACAGATTATATAATATCTCCAGATGTGCATCGGAAACAACTACTGGTCTTCCAGGGAATGATCAAATCGTAGATTGTTTGAGAATTACTCCCAAGGAGGAAAGTGCGCATTGTGACTATTATATTCAATCCCGATGCAATTTCTGTGTTTCAGCAACACTCTTATAGTCCACAGATAAAAGAATGCCTCCAGATTTGCATCGGAAACTAGTACTGGTCTTCCAGAGGAAGATCAAAGCGTAGAAAGTTTGAGACACTACTCCCGTGGAGGAGAGTGCGCATGGTGACTGTTGTATTTAATCCCGATGCAATTTCTGTGTTTCATCAACACTCTGATAGTCCACAGATTACAGAATGCCATCAGATGTATATCGGAAACTACTACTGGTCTTCCAGGGAACGATCAAAGCCTAGACTGTTTGAGATATTACTCCCAATGCAGGAAAGTGCGCATGGTGACTTTTGTATTCAATCCCGATGCAATTTCTGTGTTTCATCAACAGTCCGATAGTCCACAGATTACATAATATCTCCAGATGTGCATCGGAAACTATTACTGGATTTCCAGGGAACGATCAAAGCGTAGACTGTTTGAGACATTACTCCCATGGAGGAAAGTGCGGATGGTGACTGTTGTATTCAATCCCGATGCAATTTCTGTGTTTCATCAACACTCTGATAGTCCACAGATTACAGAAAACCACCAGATGTCCATCGGAAACTACTACTAGTCTTCCAGTTGACGATCAAAGCGTAGACTGTTTGAGACATTACTCCCGTGGAGGAAAGTGCGCATGGTGACTGTTGTTTTCAATCCCGATGCAATTTCTGTGTTTCATCAACGCTCTGATAGTCCACAGATTACAGAATGCCTCCAGATGTGGATCGGAAACTACTACTGGTCTTCCAGGGAATGATCAAAGCGTAGACTGTTTGAGAATTACTCCCATGGAGGTAAGTGGCATGGTGACTGTTGTATTCAATCCCAATGCAATTTCTGTATTTCATGAACACTCTGACAGTCCACAGATTACAGACTGCCTCCAGATGTGCATCGAAAACTACTACTGGTCTTGCAGGGAACGATCAAAGCGTAAACTCTTGGAGACATTACTCCCATTGGGGAAGGTGCGCATGGTGATTGTTGTATTCAATCCCGATGCAATTTCTGTGTTTCATCAAAACTCTGATAGTCCACAGATTACAGAATGCCTCCAGATGTACATCGGAAACTACTACTGATCTTCCAGGGAATGATCAAATCGTAGACTGTTTGAGAATTACTGCCAAGGAGGAAAGTGCGCATTGTGACTGTTATATTCAATCCCGATGCAATTGCTGTGTTTCAGCAACACTCTTATAGTCCACAGATAACAGAATGCCTCCAGATGTGCATCGAAAACTAGTACTGGTCTTCCAGAGAACGATCAAAACGTAGAATGTTTGAGACACTACTCCCGTTGAGGAAAGTGCGCATGTTGACTGTTGTATTCAATCCCGATGCAGTTTCTGTGTTTCATTAACACACTGATAGTCCACAGATTACACAATGCATCCAGATGTGCTTCGGAAACTACTACTGGTCTTCCAGAGAACGATCAAAACGTAGAATGTTTGAGACACTACTCCCGTTGAGGAAAGTGCGCATGTTGACTGTTGTATTCAATCCCGTTGCAATTTCTTTGTTTTATCAACGCTCTGATAGTCCACAGATTACAGAATGCCTCCAGATGTGGATCGGAAACTACTACTGGTCTTCCAAGGAATGATCAAAGCGTAGACTGTTTGAGACATAACTCCCAATGCAGGAATGTGCGCATGGTGACTGTTGTATTCAATCCCGATGCAATTTCTGTGTTTCATCAACACTCTGATAGTCCACAGATTACAGAAAGCTTCCAGATGTGCATCGGAAATTACTACTGGACTACCAGGGAACGATCAAAGAGTAGACTGTTTGAGACATTACTCCCATGGAGGAAAGTGCGCATGGTGACTGTTGTATTCAATCCCGATGCAATTTCTGTGTTTCATCAACACTCTGATAATCCACAGATTACAGAATGCCACCAGATGTCCATCAGAAACTACTACTGGTCTTCCAGGGAACGATCAAAGCGTAGACTGTTTGAGACATACCTCCCGTGGAGGAAAGTGTGCATGGTGACTGTTGTATTCAATCCCGATGCAGTTTCTGTGTTTCATTAACACACTGATAGTCCACAGATTACACAATGCATCCAGATGTGCATCGGAAACTACTACTGGTCTTCCAGGGAACGATCAAAGCGTAGACTGTTTGAAACATTACTCCCATGGAAAAAAGTGCGCATGGTGAATGTTGTATTCAATCCCGATGCAGTTTCTGTGTTTCATCAACACTCTGATAGTCCACAGATTACAGAATGCCACCAGATGTCCATCGGAAACTACTACTGGTCTTCTAAGGAACGATCAAAGCGTAGACTGTTTGAGACATTACTCCCGTGGAGGGAAGTGCGCATGGTGACTGTTGTATTCAATCCCGATTCAATTACTGTGTTTCATCCACACTCTGATAGTCCACAGATTACATAATGCCTGCAGATGTGTATCGGAAACTACTACTGGTCTTCCAGGGAACGATCAAAGCGTAGACTGTTTGAAACATTACTCCCATGGAGGAAAGTGCCCGTGGTGACTGTTGTATCCAATCCCGATGCAATTTCTGTGTTTCATCAACAGTCTGATAGTCCACAGATTACAGAATGCCTCCAGATGTGAATCGGAAACTACTACTGGTCTTCCAGGGAACGATCAAAGCGTAGACTGTTTGAGACATTACTCCCGTGGAGGAAAGTGCGCATGGTGACTGTTGTATTCAATCCCGATGCAATTTCTGTGTTTCATCAACACTCTGATAGTCCACAGATTACAGAATGCCTCCAGATGTTCATCGGAAACTACTACTGGACTTCCAGAGCACGATCAAAGCGTAGACTGTTTGAGACATTACTCCCAATGCAGAAAAGTGCGCATGGTGACTGTTGTATTCAATCCCGAAGCAATTTCTGTGTTTCATCAACAGTCTGATAGTCCACAGATTACAGATTGCCTCCAGATGTGCATCGGAAAGTACTACTGGTCTTGCAGGGAACGATCAAAGCGTAGACTGTTAGAGACTTTACTCCCATGGAGGAAAGTGCGCATGCTGACTGTTGTATTCAATCCCGATGCAATTTCTGTGTTTCATCAATACTCTGATAGTCCACAGATTACAGAATGCCACCTGATGTGCATCGGAAACTACTACTGGTCTTCCAGGGAACGATCAAAGCGTAGACTGTTTGAGACATACCTCCCGTGGAGGAAAGTGCGCATGGTGACTGTTGTATTCAATCCCGATGCAATTTCTGTGTTTCATCAACACTCTGATAATCCACAGATTACACAATGCATCCAGATGTGCATCGGAAACTACTACTGGTCTTCCAGGGAACGATCAATACGTAGACTGTTTGAAACATTACTCCCATGGAGAAAAGTGCGCAAGGTGAATGTTGTATTCAATCCCGATGCAGTTTCTGTGTTTCATCAACACTCTGATAGTCCACAGATTACAGAATGCCACCAGATGTCCATCGGAAACTACTACTGGTCTTCTAGGGAACGATCAAAGCGTAGACTGTTTGAGACATTACTCCCATGGAGGAAAGTGCGCATGGTGACTGTTGTATTCACTCCCGATGCAATTTCTGTGTTTTATCAACGCTCTGATAGTCCACAGATTACAGAATGCCTCCAGATGTGGATCGGAAACTACTACTGGTCTTCCAGGGAATGATCAAAGCGTAGACTGTTTCAGACATAACTCCCAATGCAGGAATGTGCGCATGGTGACTGTTGTATTCAATCCCGATGCAATTTCTGTGTTTCATTAACACTCTGATAGTCCACAGATTACAGAAAGCCTCCAGATGTGCATCGGAAACTACTACTGGACTACCAGGGAACGATCAAAGCGTAGACTGTTTGAGACATTACTCCCATGGAGAAAAGTGCGCATGGTGACTGTTGTATTCAATCCCGATGCAATTTCTGTGTTTCATCAACACTCTGATAATCCACAGATTACAGAATGCCACCAGATGTCCATCGGAAACTACTACTGGTCTTCCAGGGAACGATCAAAGCGTAGAATGTTTGAGACATACCTCCCGTGGAGGTAAGTGTGCATGGTGACTGTTGTATTCAATCCCGATGCAGTTTCTGTGTTTCATTAACACACTGATAGTCCACAGATTACACAATGCATCCAGATGTGCATCGGAAACTACTACTGGTCTTCCAGGGAACGATCAAAGCGTAGACTGTTTGAAACATTACTCCCATGGAGGAAAGTGCGCATGGTGAATGTTGTATTCAATCCCGATGCAGTTTCTGTGTTTCATCAACACTCTGATAGTCCACAGATTACAGAATGCCACCAGATGCCCATCGGAAACTACTACTGGTCTTCTAGGGAACGATCAAAGCGTAGACTGTTTGAGACATTACTCCCGTGGAGGAAAGTGCGCATGGTGACTGTTGTATTCAATCCCGATGCAATTTCTGTGTTTCATCAACACTCTGATAGTCCACAGATTACAGAATGCCTCCAGATGTGTATCGGAAACTACTACTGGTCTTCCAGGGAACGATCAAAGCGTAGACTGTTTGAAACATTACTCCCATGGAGGAAAGTGCGCATGGTGACTGTTGTATTCAATCCCGACGCAATTTCTGTGTTTCATCAACACTCTGATAATCCACAGATTACAGAATGCCACCAGATGTCCATCGGAAACTACTACAGGTCTTTCAGGGAACGATCAAAGCGTAGACTGTTTGAGACATACCTCCCGTGGAGGAAAGTGTGCATGGTGACTGTTGTATTCAATCCCGATGCAGTTTCTGTGTTTCATTAACACACTGATAGTCCACAGATTACACAATGCATCCAGATGTGCATCGGAAACTACTACTGGTCTTCCAGGGAACGATCAAAGCGTAGACTGTTTGGAACATTACTCCCATGGAGGAAAGTGCGCATGGTAAATGTTGTATTCAATCCCGATGCAGTTTCTGTGTTTCATCAACACTCTGATAGTCCACAGATTACAGAATGCCACCAGATGTCCATCGGAAACTACTACTGGTCTTCTAGGGAACGATCAAAGCGTAGACTGTTTGAGACATTACTCCCGTGGAGGAAAGTGCCCATGGTGACTGTTGTATTCAATCCCGATGCATTTTCTGTGTTTCATGAACACTCTGATAGTCCACAGATCACAGAATGCCTCCAGATGTGTATCGGAAACTACTACTGGTCTTCCAGGGAACGATCAAAGCGTAGACTGTTTGAAACATTACTCCCATGGAGAAAAGTGCGCATGGTGACTGTTGTATTCAATCCCGATGCAATTTCTGTGTTTCATCAAGAGTCTGATAGTCCACAGATTACAGAATGCCTCCAGATGTGAATCGGAAACTACTACTGGTCTTCCAGGGAACGATCAAAACGTAGACTGTTTGAGACATTACTCCCATGGAGGAAAGTGCGCATTGTGACTGTTGTATTCAATTCCGATGCAAATACTGTGTTTCATCAACACTCTGATAGTCCACAGATTACAGACTGCCTCCAGATGTTCATCAGAAACTACTACTGGACTTCCAGAGCACGATCAAAGCGTAGACTGTTTGAGACATTACTCCCAATGCAGAAAAGTGCGCATGGTGACTGTTGTATTCAATCCCGATGCAATTTCTGTGTTTCATCAACAGTCTGATAGTCCACAGATTACAGATTGAGTCCAGATGTGCATCGGAATGTACTACTGGTCTTGCAGGGAACGATCTAAGCGTAGACTGTTAGAGACATTACTCCCATGGAGAAGAGTGCGCATGCTGACTGTTGTATTCAATCCCGATGCAATTTCTGTGTTTCATCAATACTCTGATAGTCCACAGATTACAGAATGCCACCTGATGTGCATCGGAAACTACTACTGGTCTTCCAGGGAACGATCAAGGCGTAGACTGTTTGAGACATACCTCCCGTGGAGGAAAGTGTGCATGGTGACTGTTGTATTCAATCCCGATGCAGTTTCTGTGTTTCATTAACACACTGATAGTCCACAGATTACACAATGCATCCAGATGTGCATCGGAAACTACTACTGGTCTTCCAGGGAACGATCAAAGCGTAGACTGTTTGAAACATTACTCCCATGGAGGAAAGTGCGCATGGTGAATGTTGTATTCAATCCCGATGCAGTTTCTGTGTTTCATCAACACTCTGATAGTCCACAGATTACAGAATGCCACCAGATGTCCATCGGAAACTACTACTGGTCTTCTAGGGAACGATCAAAGCGTAGACTGTTTGAGACTTTACTCCCGTGGAGGAAAGTGCGCATGGTGACTGTTGTATTCAATCCCGATGCAATTTCTGTGTTTCATCAACACTCTGATTGTCCACAGATTACAGAATGTCTCCAGATGTGTATCGGAAACTACTACTGGTCTTCCAGGGAACGATCAAAGCGTAGACTGAAACATTACTCCCATGGAGGAAAGTGCCCATGGTGACTGTTGTATTCAATCCCGATGCAATTTCTGTGTTTCATCAACAGTCTGATAGTCCACAGATTACAGAATGCCTCCAGATGTGAATCGGAAACTACTACTGGTCTTCAAGGGAACGATCAAAGCGTAGACTGTTTGAGACATGACTCCCATGGAGGAAAGTGCGCATTGTGACTGTTGTATTCAATCCCGATGCAAATACTGTGTTTCATCAACACTCTGATAGTCCACAGATTACAGAATGCCTCCAGATGTGTATCGGAAACTACTACTGGTCTTTCAGGTAACGATCAAAGCGTAGACTGTTTGAGACATTACTCCCATGGAGGAAAGTGCACATGGTGACTGTTGTATTCAATCCCGATGCAATTTCTGTGTTTCATCAACAGTCTGATTGTCCACAGATTATAGAATGCCTCCAGATGTGAATCGGAAACTACTACTGGTCCTCCAGGGAACGATCAAAGCATTGACTGTTTCAGACATTACTCCCATGGAGGAAAGTGCGCATTGTGACTGTTGTATTGAATCCCGATGCAAATACTGTGTTTCATCAACACTCTGATAGTCCACAGATTACAGAATGCCTCCGGATGTGCATCGGAAACTACTACTGGACTTCCAGAGCACGATCAAAGCGTAGACTGTTTGAGACATTACTCCCATTGCAGAAAAGTGCGCATAGTGACTGTTGTATTCAATCCCGATGCAATTTCTGTGTTTCATCAACAGTCTGATAGTCCACAGATTACAGAATGCCTCCAGATGTGCATCGGAAAGTACTACTGGACTTGCAGGGAACGATCAAGTCGTAGACTATTAGAGACATTACTCCCATGGAGGAATGTGCGCATGCTGACTGTTGTATTCAATCCCGATGCAATTTCTGTGTTTCATCAATACTCTGATAGTCCACATATTACATAATGATACCAGATGTCCATCGGAAACTACTACTGGTCTTCCAGGGAACGATCAACGCGTAGACTCTTTGAGACATTACTCCCGTTTAGGAAAGTGCGCATGGTGACTGTTGTACTTAATCCCGATTCAATTTCTGTTTTTCATCAACACTATGATAGTCCACAGATTACAGAATGCCACCTGATGTGCATCGGAAACTACTACTGGTCTTCCAGGGAACGATCAAATCGTAGACTGTTTGAGACATACCTCCCGTGGAGGAAAGTGCGCATGGTGACTATTGTATTCAATCCCGATGCAAATTCTGTGTTTCATCAACACACTGATAGTCCACAGATTACAGAATGCCACCAGATGTGCATCGGAAACTACTACTGGTTCTCCAGGGAACGATCAAAGAGTATACTGATTGAGAATTACTCCCATGGAGGGAAGTGCGCATGGTGACTGTTGTATTCAATCCCGATATAATTTCTGTGTTTCATCAACACTCAGTTAGTCCACAGATTTCAGAATGCCTCCAGATGTGCATCGGAAACTACTTCTGGTCTTCCAGAGAACGATCAAAGCATCGAATGTTTGAGACATTACTCCCATTGCAGAAAAGTGCGCATAGTGACTGTTGTATTAAATCCCGATTCAATTTCTGTGTTTCATCAACACTCTGATAGTCACAGATTACAGAATGCCTCCAGATGTCCATCGGTAATTACTACTGGTCTTCGAGGGAACGATCAAAGCGTAAACTCTTGGACACATTACTCCCATGGAGGAAAGTGCGCAAGGTGACTGTTGTATTCAATCCCGATGCAAATACTGTCTTTCATCAACACTCTGATAGTCCACAGATTACAGAATGCCTCCAGATGTGCATCGGAAACTACTACTGGACTTCCAGAGCACGATCAAAACGTAGACTGTTCGAGACATTACTGCCAATGCAGAAAAGTGCGCATAGTGACTGTTGTATTCAATCCTGATGCAATTTCTGTGTTTCATCAACAGTCTGATAGTCCACAGATTACAGAATGCCTCCAGATGTGCATCGGAAAGTACTACTGGTTTTGCAGGGAACGATCAAAGCGTAGACTGTTAGAGACATTACTCCCATGGAGGAAAGTGCGCATGCTGACTGTTGTATTCAATCCCGATGCAATTTCAGCGTTTCATCAAAAGTCTAATAGTACACAGATTACAGAATATCTCCCGATGTGCATCGGAAACTACAACTGGTCTTCCAGGGAACGATCAAAGCGTAGACTGTTTGAGAATTACTCCCATGGAGGAAAGTGCGCATGGTGACTGTTGTATTCAATCCCGATGCAATTTCTGTGTTTCATCAACACTCTGATAATCCACAGATTACAGAATGCCTCCAGATGTGCATCGGAAACTAGTACTGGTCATCCAGAGAACGATCAAAACGTAGACTGTTTGAGACATTACTCCCATGGAGGAAAGTGAGCATGGTGACTGTTGTATTCAATCCCGATATAATTTCTGTGTTTCATCAACACTCAGTTAGTCCACAGATTTCAGAATGCCTCCAGATGTGCATCGGAAACTACTTCTGGTCTTCCAGAGAACGATCAAAGCATCGAATGTTTGAGACACTACTTACGTGGAGGAAAGTGCGCATGGTGACTGTTGTATTCAATCCCGATGCAATTTCTGTATTTCATCAACACTTTGATAGTCCACACTATACAAAATGCCCCAGATGTGCATCGGGAACTACTACTGATCTTCCAGGGAACGATCAAAGCGTAAACTCTTTGAGACATTACTCCCATTGTTAAAGGTGCGCATGGTGACTGTTGTATTCAATCCCGATGCAATTTCTGTGTTTCATCAACACTCTGATAGACCACAGATTACAGAATGCCTCCAGATGTGTATCGGAAACTACTACAGGTCTTCCAGGGAACGATCAAAGCGTAGACTGTTTGAGACATTACTCCCATGGAGGAAAGTGCCCATGGTGACAGTTGTATTCAATCCCGATGCAATTTCTGTGTTTCATCAACAGTCTGATAGTCCACAGATTACAGAATGCCTCCAGATGTGCTTCGGAAAGTACTACTGGTCTTGCCGGGAACGATCAAAGCGTAGACTGTTAGAGACATTACTCCCATGGAGGAAAGTGCGCATGCTGACTGTTGTATTCATTCCCGATGCAATTTCTGTGTTTCATCAATACTCTGATAGTCCACAGATTACAGAATGCCACCTGATGTGCATCGGAAACTACTACTGGTCTTCCAGGAACGATCAAAGCGTAGACTGTTTGAGACATACCTCCCGTGGAGGAAAGTGCGCATGGTGACTGTTGTATTCAATCCCGATGCAATTTCTGTGTTTCATCAACACACTGATAGTCCACAGAATACAGAATGCCACCAGATGTGCATCGGAAACTACTACTGCTCTTCCAGGGAACGATCAAAGCGTATACTGATTGAGAATTACTCCCATGGAGGGAAGTGAACATGGTGACTGCTGTATTCAATCCCGATTCAATGTCTGTATTTCATCAACACTCTGATAGTCCACAGATTACAGAATGCCACCTGATGTGCATCGGGAACTACTACTGATCTTCCAGGGAACGATCAAAGCGTAAACTCTTTGAGACATTACTCCCATTGTTAAAGGTGCGCATGGTGACTGTTGTATTCAATCCCGATGCAATTTCTGTGTTTCATCAACACTCTGATAGACCACAGATTACAGAATGCCTCCAGATGTCTATCGGAAACTACTACGGGTCTTCCAGGGAACGATCAAAGCGTAGACTGTTTGAGACATTACTCCCATGGAGGAAAGTGCCCATGGTGACTGTTGTATTCAATCCCGATGCAATTTCTGTGTTTCATCAACACTCAGTTAGTCCACAGATTTTAGAATGCCTCCAGATGTGCATCTGAAACTACTTCTGGTCTTACAAAGAACGATCAAGGCGTAGACTGTTTGAGACACTACTCCCATGGAGGAAAGTGCGCATGGTGACTGTTGTATTCAATCCCGATTCAATTTCTGTATTTCATCAACACTCTGATAGTCACAGATTACAGAATGCCTCCAGAAGTCCATCGGAAATTACTACAGGTATTCGAGGGAACGATCAAAGCGTAAACTCTTGGACTCATTACTCCCATGGAGGAATGTGCGCATGGTGACTGTTGTATTCAATCCCAATGCAATTTCTGTGTTTCATCAACACTCTGAAAGTCCACAAATTACAGAATGCCTCCAGATGTGCATCAGAAACTACTACTGTTCTTCCAGGAACGATCAAAGCGTAGAGTATTTGAGAATTACTCCCATAGTGGAAAGTGCGCATGGTGACTGTTGTATTCAATCCCGATGCAATTTCTGTGTTTCATCAACACTCTGAAAGTCCACAAATTACAGAATGCCTCCAGATGTGCATCAGAAACTACTACTGGTTTCCAGGGAACGATCAAAGCGTAAACTCTTTGAGACAATACTCCCATGGAGGTAAGTGCGCATGGTGACTATTGTATTCTATCCAGATGCAATTTCTGTGCTTCATCAACACTCTGATAGTCCACAGATTACAGAATGCCTCCAGATGTCCATCGGAAACTACTACTGTTCTTCCAGGAACGATCAAAGCGTAGACTGTTTGAGACATTACTCCCGTGGAGGAAAGTGCGCGTTGTGACTGTTGTATTCAATCCCGATGCAATTTCTGTGTTTCATCAACACTCTGATAGTCCACAGATTACAGAATGCCACCAGATGTGCATCGCAAACTACTACTGGTCTACCAGGTAACGATCAAAGCGTAGCATGTTCGACAAATACTCCCATGGAGGAAAGTGCGCATGGTGACTGTTGTTTTCAATCCCGAAGCAATTTCTGTGTTTCATCAAAGCTCTGATAGTCCACACATTACAGAATGAATCCAGATGTGCATCAGAAACTACTACTGGTATTCCATGGAACGATCAAAAGCGTAGACTGTTAGAGACATTACTCGCATAGAGGAAATTGTGCATGGTGACTGTTGTATTCAATCCCGAAGCAAATTCTGTGTTTCATCAACACTCTGATAGACCACAGATTACAGAATGCCACCAGATGTGCATCGGAATCTACTACTGGTCTTCCAGGGAACGATCAAATCGTAGACTGTTTGAGACATTACTCCCGTGGAGGAAAGTACGCGTTGTGACTGTTGTATTCAATTCCGATACACACGCGAGACAGATTCAACACTCTGATTATCCACAGATTACAGAATGCCAACAGATGTGCATCGGAAACTACTACTGGTCTACCAGGGAACGATCAAAGCGTAGAATGTTTGAGAATTACACCCATGGAGGAAAGTGCGCATGGTGACTGTTGTAATCAATCCCGATGCAATTTCTGTGTTTCATCAACACTCTGATAGTCCACAGATTACAGAATGCCCCCAGATGTGCATCGGAATCTACAACTGGTCTTCCATTGAATGATCAAATCGTAGACTGTTTGAGAATTACTCCCATGGAGGAAAGTGCACATTGTGACTGTTATATTCAATCCCGATCCAATTTCTGTGTTTCAGCAACACTCTTCTAGTCCACAGATAACAGAATGCCTCCAGATGTGCATCGGAAACTAGTACTGGTCTTCCAGAGAACGATCAAAGCGTAGAATGTTTGAGACACTACTCCCGTGGAGGAAAGTGCTCATGGTGACTGTTGTATTCAATCCCGATGCAATTTCTGTGTTTCATCAACACTTTGACAGTCCACACTATACAAAATGCCCCAGATGTGCATCGGAAACTACTACTGATCTTCCAGGGAACGATCAAAGTGTAAACACTTTGAGACATTACTCCCATTGAGAAAGGTGCGCATGGTGACTGTTGTATTCAATCCCGATTCAATTTCTGTGTTTCATCAACAATCTGATAGTCCACAGATTACAGAATGCCACCAGATGTCCATCGGAAACTACTACTGGTCTTCCAGGGAACGATCAAAGAGGAGACTGTTTGAGACATTACTCCCGTGGAGGAAAGTGCGCATGGTGACTGTTGTATTCAATCCCGATGCAATTTCTGTGTTTCATCAACACTGTGATAGTCCACAGATTACAGAATGCCTCCAAATGTGTATCGGAAACTACTACTGGTCTTCCAGGGTTCGATCAAAGCGTAAACTGTTTGAGACATTACTCCCATGGAGGAAAGTGCGCATGGTGACTGTTGTATTCAATCCCGATGCAATTTCTGTGTTTCATCAACACTCTGATAGTCCACAGATTACAGAATGCCCCAGATGTTAATCGGAAACTACCACTGGTCTTCCAGGGAACTATCAAAGCGTAGACTGTTTGAGGCATTACTCCCATGGAGGAAAGTGCGCATAGTGACTGTTGTATTCAATCCCGATGCAAATACTGTGTTTCATCAACACTCTGATAGTCCACAGACTACAGAGTGCCTCCAGATGTGCATCGGAAACTACTACTGGACTTCCAGAGCACGATCAAAGCGTAGACTGTTTGAGACATTACTCCCAATGCAGAAAAGAGCGCATAGTGACTGTTGTATTCAATCCCGATGCAATTTCAGCGTTTCATCAACAGTCTGATAGTCCACAGATTACAGAATATCTCCAGATGTGCATCGGAAACTACAACTGGTCTCCCAGGGAACGATCAAAGCGTAGACTGTTTGAAACATTACTCCCATGGAGGAAAGTGCGCATGGTGAGTGTTGTATTCAATCCCGATGCAATTTCTGTGTTTCATCAACACTCTGATAGTCCACAGATTACAGAATGCCTCCAGATGTGCATCGGAAACTACTACTGGTCTTCCAGGGAATGATCAAGTCGTAGACTGTTTGAGAATTACTCCCATGGAGGAAAGTGAGCATTGTGACTGTTGTATTCCATCCCGATGCAATTTCTGTGTTTCAGCAACTCTCTTATAGTCCACAGATAACAGAATCCCTCCAGATGTGCATCGGAAACTAGTACTGGTCTTCCAGAGAACGATCAAAGCGTAGACTGTTTGAGACATTACTCCCATGGAGGAAAGTGCGCATTGTGACTGTTATATTCAATCCCGATGCAATTTCTGTGTTTCAGCAACACTCTTATAGTCCACAGATAACAGAATGCCTCCAGATGTGCATCGGAAACTAGTACTGGTCTTCCAGAGAACGATCAAAGCGTAGAATGTTTGAGACACTACTCCCGCGGAGGAAAGTGCTCATGGTGACTGTTGTATTCAATCCCGATGCAATTTCTGTGTTTCATCAACACTTTGACAGTCCACACTGTACAAAATGCCTCAGATGTGCATCGGAAACTAGTACTGATCTTCCAGGGAACGATCAAAGCGTAAACTCTTTGAGACATTACTCCCATTGAGAAAGGTGCGCATGGTGACTGTTGTATTTAATCCCGGTATAATTTCTGTGTTTCATCAACACTCTGATAGTCCACAGATTACAGAATGCCACCAGATGTCCATCGGAAACTACTACTGGTCTTCCAGGGATCGATCAAAGCGGAGACTGTTTGAGACATTACTCCCATGGTGGAAAGTGCGCATTGTGAGTTTTGTATTCAATCCCGATGCAATTTCTGTGTTTCATCAACAGTCTGATAGTCCACAGATTACAGAATGCCTCCAGATGTGAATCGGAAACTACTACTGGTCTTCCAGGGAACGATCAAAGCGTAGACTGTTTGAGACATAACTCCCATGGAGGAAAGTGCGCATTGTGAGTTTTGTATTCAATCCCGATGCAAATACTGTGTTTAATCAACACTCTGATTGTGCACAGATTACAGAATGCCTCCAGATTTGCATCGGAAACTACTACTGGACTTCCAGAGCACGATCAAAGCGTAGACTGTTTGAGACATTACTCCCAATGCAGAAAAGTGCGCAAGGTGACTGTTGTATTCAATCCCGATGCAATTTCTGTGTTTCATCAACCGTCTGATAGTCCGCAGATTACAGAATGCCTCCAGATGTGCATCGGAAACTACTACTGGCCTTCCAGGGAACGATCAAAAGCGTAGAATGTTTGAGACATTACTCCAGTGGAGGAAAGTGCGCATGCTGACTGTTGTATTCAATCCCGATGCAATATCTGTGTTTCATCAACACTCTGAGAGTCCACAGATTACAGAATGCGACCAGATGTCCATCGGAAACTACTACTGGTCTTCCAGGGAACGATCATAGCGTACACTCTTTGAGACATTACTCCCACGGAGGAAAGTGCGCATGGTGACTGTTGTATTCTGTCGCGATGCAATTTCTGTGTTTCATCAACACACTGATAGTCCACAGATTACAGAATGCCACCAGATGTGCATCGGAAACTACTACTGGTCTTCCAGGGAACGATCAAAGCGTATACAGATTGAGAATTACTCCCATGGAGGGAAGTGAACATGGTGACAGCTGTATTCAATCCCGAATCAATTTCTGTATTTCATCAACACTCTGATAGTCCACAGATTACAGAATGCCACCAGATGTTCATCGGAAACTACTACTGGTCTTCCTGGGAACGATCAAAGCGTAGACTGTTTGAGACATTACTCGAAAAGGGGAAAGTGCGCATGGTGACTGTTGTATTCAATCCCGATGCAATTTCTGTGTTTCATCAACACTCAGTTAGTCCAGAGATTTCAGAATGCCTCCAGATGTGCATCGGAAACTACTTCTGGTCTTCCAAAGAACGATCAAAGCGTAGACTGTTTGAGACACTACTCCCGTGGAGGAATGTGCGCATGGTGACTGTTGTATTTAATCCCGATTCAATTTCTGTGTTCCATCAACACTCTGATAGTCACAGATTAAAGAATGCCTCCAGATGTCCATCGGAACTTACTACTGGTCTTCGAGGGAACGGACAAAGCGTAAACTCTTGGACACATTACTCCCATGGAGGAAGGTGCGCATGGTGACTGTTGTATTCAGTCCCGATGGAATTTCTGTGTTTCATCAACACTCTGACACTCCACAGATTATAGTATGCCTCCATATGTGCATCGGAAACTACTACTGGTCTTCCAGTGAACGATCAAAGCGTAAACTCTTTGAGACATTACTCTCATGGAGGAAAGTGCGCATGGTGACTGTTGTATTCAATCCAGATGCAATTTCTGTGTTTCATCTACACTCTGATACTCCACAGATTAGAGAATGCCTCCGAAAGTCCATCGGAAACTACTACTGTTCTTCCAGGAACGATCAAAGCGTAGACTGTTTGCGACATTACTCCCGTGGAGGAAAGTTTGCGTTGTGACTGTTGTATTGAATCCCGATGCAATTTCTGTGTTTCATCAACACTCTGATAGTCCACAGATTACAGAATGCCTCCAGATGTGCATCGGAAACTACTACTGGAATTCCAGAGCACGATCAAAACGTAGACTGTTTGAGACATTACTGCCAATGCAGAAAAGTGCGCATAGTGGCTGTTGTATTCAATCCTGATGCAATTTCTGTGTTTCATCAACACTCAGTTAGTCCACAGTTTTCAGAATGCCTCCAGATGTGCATCGGAAACTACTTCTGGTCTTCCAGAGAACGATCAAAGCGTAGAATGTTTGAGACACTACATACGTGGCGGAAAGTGCGCATGGTGACTGTTTTATTCAATCCCGATGCAATTTCAGCGTTTCATCAAAAGTCTGATAGTCCACAGATTACAGAATATCTCCAGATGTGCATCGGAAACTACAACTGATCTTCCAGGGAACGATCAAAGCGTAGACTGTTTGAGAATTACTCCCATGGAGGAAAGTGCGCATGGTGACTGTTGTATTCAATCCCGATGCAATTTCTGTGTTTCATCAACACTCTGATAGTCCACAGATTACAGAATGCCTCCAGATGTGCATCGGAAACTAGTACTGGTCATCCAGAGAACGATCAAAACGTAGACTGTTTGAGACATTACTCCCATGGAGGAAAGTGAGCATGGTGACTGTTGTATTCAATCCCGATATAATTTCTGTGTTTCATCAACACTCAGTTAGTCCACAGTTTTCAGAATGCCTCCAGATGTGCATCGGAAACTACTTCTGGTCTTTCAGAGAACGATCAAAGCGTAGAATGTTTGAGACACTACTTACGTGGCGGAAAGTGCGCATGGTGACTGTTTTATTCAATCCCGATGCAATTTCTGTGTTTCATCAACACTTTGATAGTCCACACTATACAAAATGCCCCAGATGTGCATCGGGAACTACTACTGATCTTCCAGGGAACGATCAAAGCGTAAACTCTTTGAGACATTACTCCCATTGAGAAAGGTGCGCATGGTGACTGTTGTATTCAATCCCGATGCAATTTCTGTGTTTCATCAACACTCTGATAGACCACAGATTACAGAATGCCTCCAGATGTGTATCGGAAACTACTACTGGTCTTCCAGGGAACGATCAAAGCGTAGACTGTTTGAGACATTACTCCCATGGAGGAAAGTGCCCATGGTGACTGCTGTATTCAATCCCGATGCAATTTCTGTGTTTCATCAACAGTCTGATAGTCCACAGATTACAGAATGCCTCCAGATGTGCTTCGGAAAGTACTACTGGTCTTGCAGGGAACGATCAAAGCGTAGACTGTTAGAGACATTACTCCCATGGAGGAATGTGCCCATGCTGACTGTTGTATTCAATCCAGATGCAATTTCAGCGTTTCATCAAAAGTCTGATAGTCCACAGATTACAGAATATCTCCAGATGTGCATCGGAAACTACAACTGGTCTTCCAGGGAACGATCAAAACGTAGACTGTTTGAGAATTACTCCCATGGAGGAAAGTGCGCATGGTGACTGTTGTATTCAATCCCGATGCAATTTCTGTGTTTCATCAACACTCTGATAGTCCACAGATTACAGAATGCCTCCAGATGTGCATCGGAAACTAGTACTGGTTATCCAGAGAACGATCAAAACGTAGACTGTTTGAGACATTACTCCCATGGAGGAAAGTGAGCATGGTGACTGTTGTATTCAATCCCGATATAATTTCTGTGTTTCATCAACACTCAGTTAGTCCACAGATTTCAGAATGCCTCCAGATGTGCATCGGAAACTACTTCTGGTCTTCCAGAGAACGATCAAAGCGTAGAATGTTTGAGACACTACTTACGTGGAGGATAGTGCGCATGGTGACTGTTTTATTCAATCCCGATGCCATTTCTGTGTTTCATCAACACTTTGATAGTCCACACTATACAAAATGCCGCAGATGTGCATCGGGAACTACTACTGATCTTCCAGGGAACGATCAAAGCGTAAACTCTTTGAGACATTACTCCCATTGAGAAAGGTGCGCATGGTGACTGTTGTATTCAATCCCGATGCAATTTCTGTGTTTCATCAACACTCTGATAGACCACAGATTACTGAATGCCACCTGATGTGCATCGGAAAGTACTAATGGTCTTCCAGGGAACGATCAAAGCGTAGACTGTTTGAGACATACCTCCTGTGGAGGAAAGTGCGCATGGTGACTGTTGTATTCAATCCCGATGCAATTTCTGTGTTTCATCAACGCACTGATAGTCCACAGAATACAGAGTGCCACCCGATTTGCATCGGAAACTACTACTGCTCTTCCAGGGAACGATCAAAGCGTATACTGATTGAGAATTACTCCTATGGAGGGAAGTGAACATGGTGACTGCTGTATTCAATCCCGATTCAATGTCTGTATTTCATCAACACTCTGATAGTCCACAGATTACAGAATGCCACCAGATGTTCATCGGAAACTACTACTGGTCTTCCTGGGAACGATCAAAGCGTAGACTGTTTGAGACTTTACTCGAATGGAGGAAAGTGGCGCATGGTGACTGTTGTATTCAATCCCGATGCAATTTCTGTGTTTCATCAACACTCAGTTAGTCCACAGATTTTAGAATGCCTCCAGATGTGCATCGGAAACTACTTCTGGTCTTACAAAGAACGATCAAGGCGTAGACTGTTTGAGACACTACTCCCATGGAGGAAAGTGCGCATGGTGACTGTTGTATTCAATCCCGATTCAATTTCTGTATTTCATCAACACTCTGATAGTCACAGATTACAGAATGCCTCCAGATGTCCATCGGAAATTACTACAGGTATTCGAGGGAACGATCAAAGCGTAAACTCTTGGACACATTACTCCCATGGAGGAATGTGCGCATGGTGACTGTTGTATTCAATCCCGATGGAATTTCTGTGTTTCATCAACACTCTGATAGTCCACAGATTACAGAATGCCTCCAGATGTGCATCGGAAACTACTACTGGTCTTCCAGGGAACGATCAAAGCGTTGAGTATTTGAGAATTACTCCCATGGTGGAAAGTGAGCATGGTGACTGTTGTATTCAATCCCGATGCAATTTCTGTGTTTCATCAACACTCTGAAAGTCCACAAATTACAGAATGCCTCCAGATGTGCATCAGAAACTACTACTGGTTTCCAGGGAACGATCAAAGCGTAAACTCTTTGAGACAATACTCCCATGGAGGTAAGTGCGCATGGTGACTATTGTATTCTATCCAGATGCAATTTCTGTGCTTCATCAACACTCTGATAGTCCACAGATTACAGAATGCCTCCAGATGTCCATCGGAAACTACTACTGTTCTTCCAGGAACGATCAAAGCGTAGACTGTTTGAGACATTACTCCCGTGGAGGAAAGTGCGCGTTGTGACTGTTGTATTCAATCCCGATGCAATTTCTGTGTTTCATCAACACTCTGATAGTCCACAGATTACAGAATGCCACCAGATGTGCATCGCAAACTACTACTGGTCTACCAGGTAACGATCAAAGCGTAGCATGTTCGACAAATACTCCCATGGAGGAAAGTGCGCATGGTGACTGTTGTTTTCAATCCCGAAGCAATTTCTGTGTTTCATCAAAGCTCTGATAGTCCACACATTACAGAATGAATCCAGATGTGCATCAGAAACTACTACTGGTATTCCATGGAACGATCAAAAGCGTAGACTGTTAGAGACATTACTCGCATAGAGGAAATTGTGCATGGTGACTGTTGTATTCAATCCCGAAGCAAATTCTGTGTTTCATCAACACTCTGATAGACCACAGATTACAGAATGCCACCAGATGTGCATCGGAATCTACTACTGGTCTTCCAGGGAACGATCAAATCGTAGACTGTTTGAGACATTACTCCCGTGGAGGAAAGTACGCGTTGTGACTGTTGTATTCAATTCCGATGAAATTTCTGTGTTTCATCAACACTCTGATTATCCACAGATTACAGAATGCCAACAGATGTGCATCGGAAACTACTACTGGTCTACCAGGGAACGATCAAAGCGTAGAATGTTTGAGAATTACACCCATGGAGGAAAGTGCGCATGGTGACTGTTGTAATCAATCCCGATGCAATTTCTGTGTTTCATCAACACTCTGATAGTCCACAGATTACAGAATGCCCCCAGATGTGCATCGGAATCTACAACTGGTCTTCCATTGAATGATCAAATCGTAGACTGTTTGAGAATTACTCCCATGGAGGAAAGTGCACATTGTGACTGTTATATTCAATCCCGATCCAATTTCTGTGTTTCAGCAACACTCTTCTAGTCCACAGATAACAGAATGCCTCCAGATGTGCATCGGAAACTAGTACTGGTCTTCCAGAGAACGATCAAAGCGTAGAATGTTTGAGACACTACTCCCGTGGAGGAAAGTGCTCATGGTGACTGTTGTATTCAATCCCGATGCAATTTCTGTGTTTCATCAACACTTTGACAGTCCACACTATACAAAATGCCCCAGATGTGCATCGGAAACTACTACTGATCTTCCAGGGAACGATCAAAGTGTAAACACTTTGAGACATTACTCCCATTGAGAAAGGTGCGCATGGTGACTGTTGTATTCAATCCCGATTCAATTTCTGTGTTTCATCAACAATCTGATAGTCCACAGATTACAGAATGCCACCAGATGTCCATCGGAAACTACTACTGGTCTTCCAGGGAACGATCAAAGAGGAGACTGTTTGAGACATTACTCCCGTGGAGGAAAGTGCGCATGGTGACTGTTGTATTCAATCCCGATGCAATTTCTGTGTTTCATCAACACTGTGATAGTCCACAGATTACAGAATGCCTCCAAATGTGTATCGGAAACTACTACTGGTCTTCCAGGGTTCGATCAAAGCGTAAACTGTTTGAGACATTACTCCCATGGAGGAAAGTGCGCATGGTGACTGTTGTATTCAATCCCGATGCAATTTCTGTGTTTCATCAACACTCTGATAGTCCACAGATTACAGAATGCCCCAGATGTTAATCGGAAACTACCACTGGTCTTCCAGGGAACTATCAAAGCGTAGACTGTTTGAGGCATTACTCCCATGGAGGAAAGTGCGCATAGTGACTGTTGTATTCAATCCCGATGCAAATACTGTGTTTCATCAACACTCTGATAGTCCACAGACTACAGAGTGCCTCCAGATGTGCATCGGAAACTACTACTGGACTTCCAGAGCACGATCAAAGCGTAGACTGTTTGAGACATTACTCCCAATGCAGAAAAGAGCGCATAGTGACTGTTGTATTCAATCCCGATGCAATTTCAGCGTTTCATCAACAGTCTGATAGTCCACAGATTACAGAATATCTCCAGATGTGCATCGGAAACTACAACTGGTCTCCCAGGGAACGATCAAAGCGTAGACTGTTTGAAACATTACTCCCATGGAGGAAAGTGCGCATGGTGAGTGTTGTATTCAATCCCGATGCAATTTCTGTGTTTCATCAACACTCTGATAGTCCACAGATTACAGAATGCCTCCAGATGTGCATCGGAAACTACTACTGGTCTTCCAGGGAATGATCAAGTCGTAGACTGTTTGAGAATTACTCCCATGGAGGAAAGTGAGCATTGTGACTGTTGTATTCCATCCCGATGCAATTTCTGTGTTTCAGCAACTCTCTTATAGTCCACAGATAACAGAATCCCTCCAGATGTGCATCGGAAACTAGTACTGGTCTTCCAGAGAACGATCAAAGCGTAGACTGTTTGAGACATTACTCCCATGGAGGAAAGTGCGCATTGTGACTGTTATATTCAATCCCGATGCAATTTCTGTGTTTCAGCAACACTCTTATAGTCCACAGATAACAGAATGCCTCCAGATGTGCATCGGAAACTAGTACTGGTCTTCCAGAGAACGATCAAAGCGTAGAATGTTTGAGACACTACTCCCGCGGAGGAAAGTGCTCATGGTGACTGTTGTATTCAATCCCGATGCAATTTCTGTGTTTCATCAACACTTTGACAGTCCACACTGTACAAAATGCCTCAGATGTGCATCGGAAACTAGTACTGATCTTCCAGGGAACGATCAAAGCGTAAACTCTTTGAGACATTACTCCCATTGAGAAAGGTGCGCATGGTGACTGTTGTATTTAATCCCGGTATAATTTCTGTGTTTCATCAACACTCTGATAGTCCACAGATTACAGAATGCCACCAGATGTCCATCGGAAACTACTACTGGTCTTCCAGGGATCGATCAAAGCGGAGACTGTTTGAGACATTACTCCCATGGTGGAAAGTGCGCATTGTGAGTTTTGTATTCAATCCCGATGCAATTTCTGTGTTTCATCAACAGTCTGATAGTCCACAGATTACAGAATGCCTCCAGATGTGAATCGGAAACTACTACTGGTCTTCCAGGGAACGATCAAAGCGTAGACTGTTTGAGACATAACTCCCATGGAGGAAAGTGCGCATTGTGAGTTTTGTATTCAATCCCGATGCAAATACTGTGTTTAATCAACACTCTGATTGTGCACAGATTACAGAATGCCTCCAGATTTGCATCGGAAACTACTACTGGACTTCCAGAGCACGATCAAAGCGTAGACTGTTTGAGACATTACTCCCAATGCAGAAAAGTGCGCAAGGTGACTGTTGTATTCAATCCCGATGCAATTTCTGTGTTTCATCAACCGTCTGATAGTCCGCAGATTACAGAATGCCTCCAGATGTGCATCGGAAACTACTACTGGCCTTCCAGGGAACGATCAAAAGCGTAGAATGTTTGAGACATTACTCCAGTGGAGGAAAGTGCGCATGCTGACTGTTGTATTCAATCCCGATGCAATATCTGTGTTTCATCAACACTCTGAGAGTCCACAGATTACAGAATGCGACCAGATGTCCATCGGAAACTACTACTGGTCTTCCAGGGAACGATCATAGCGTACACTCTTTGAGACATTACTCCCACGGAGGAAAGTGCGCATGGTGACTGTTGTATTCTGTCGCGATGCAATTTCTGTGTTTCATCAACACACTGATAGTCCACAGATTACAGAATGCCACCAGATGTGCATCGGAAACTACTACTGGTCTTCCAGGGAACGATCAAAGCGTATACAGATTGAGAATTACTCCCATGGAGGGAAGTGAACATGGTGACAGCTGTATTCAATCCCGAATCAATTTCTGTATTTCATCAACACTCTGATAGTCCACAGATTACAGAATGCCACCAGATGTTCATCGGAAACTACTACTGGTCTTCCTGGGAACGATCAAAGCGTAGACTGTTTGAGACATTACTCGAAAAGGGGAAAGTGCGCATGGTGACTGTTGTATTCAATCCCGATGCAATTTCTGTGTTTCATCAACACTCAGTTAGTCCAGAGATTTCAGAATGCCTCCAGATGTGCATCGGAAACTACTTCTGGTCTTCCAAAGAACGATCAAAGCGTAGACTGTTTGAGACACTACTCCCGTGGAGGAATGTGCGCATGGTGACTGTTGTATTTAATCCCGATTCAATTTCTGTGTTCCATCAACACTCTGATAGTCACAGATTAAAGAATGCCTCCAGATGTCCATCGGAACTTACTACTGGTCTTCGAGGGAACGGACAAAGCGTAAACTCTTTGACACATTACTCCCATGGAGGAAGGTGCGCATGGTGACTGTTGTATTCAGTCCCGATGGAATTTCTGTGTTTCATCAACACTCTGACACTCCACAGATTATAGTATGCCTCCATATGTGCATCGGAAACTACTACTGGTCTTCCAGTGAACGATCAAAGCGTAAACTCTTTGAGACATTACTCTCATGGAGGAAAGTGCGCATGGTGACTGTTGTATTCAATCCAGATGCAATTTCTGTGTTTCATCTACACTCTGATACTCCACAGATTAGAGAATGCCTCCGAAAGTCCATCGGAAACTACTACTGTTCTTCCAGGAACGATCAAAGCGTAGACTGTTTGCGACATTACTCCCGTGGAGGAAAGTTTGCGTTGTGACTGTTGTATTGAATCCCGATGCAATTTCTGTGTTTCATCAACACTCTGATAGTCCACAGATTACAGAATGCCTCCAGATGTGCATCGGAAACTACTACTGGAATTCCAGAGCACGATCAAAACGTAGACTGTTTGAGACATTACTGCCAATGCAGAAAAGTGCGCATAGTGGCTGTTGTATTCAATCCTGATGCAATTTCTGTGTTTCATCAACACTCAGTTAGTCCACAGTTTTCAGAATGCCTCCAGATGTGCATCGGAAACTACTTCTGGTCTTCCAGAGAACGATCAAAGCGTAGAATGTTTGAGACACTACATACGTGGCGGAAAGTGCGCATGGTGACTGTTTTATTCAATCCCGATGCAATTTCAGCGTTTCATCAAAAGTCTGATAGTCCACAGATTACAGAATATCTCCAGATGTGCATCGGAAACTACAACTGATCTTCCAGGGAACGATCAAAGCGTAGACTGTTTGAGAATTACTCCCATGGAGGAAAGTGCGCATGGTGACTGTTGTATTCAATCCCGATGCAATTTCTGTGTTTCATCAACACTCTGATAGTCCACAGATTACAGAATGCCTCCAGATGTGCATCGGAAACTAGTACTGGTCATCCAGAGAACGATCAAAACGTAGACTGTTTGAGACATTACTCCCATGGAGGAAAGTGAGCATGGTGACTGTTGTATTCAATCCCGATATAATTTCTGTGTTTCATCAACACTCAGTTAGTCCACAGTTTTCAGAATGCCTCCAGATGTGCATCGGAAACTACTTCTGGTCTTTCAGAGAACGATCAAAGCGTAGAATGTTTGAGACACTACTTACGTGGCGGAAAGTGCGCATGGTGACTGTTTTATTCAATCCCGATGCAATTTCTGTGTTTCATCAACACTTTGATAGTCCACACTATACAAAATGCCCCAGATGTGCATCGGGAACTACTACTGATCTTCCAGGGAACGATCAAAGCGTAAACTCTTTGAGACATTACTCCCATTGAGAAAGGTGCGCATGGTGACTGTTGTATTCAATCCCGATGCAATTTCTGTGTTTCATCAACACTCTGATAGACCACAGATTACAGAATGCCTCCAGATGTGTATCGGAAACTACTACTGGTCTTCCAGGGAACGATCAAAGCGTAGACTGTTTGAGACATTACTCCCATGGAGGAAAGTGCCCATGGTGACTGCTGTATTCAATCCCGATGCAATTTCTGTGTTTCATCAACAGTCTGATAGTCCACAGATTACAGAATGCCTCCAGATGTGCTTCGGAAAGTACTACTGGTCTTGCAGGGAACGATCAAAGCGTAGACTGTTAGAGACATTACTCCCATGGAGGAATGTGCCCATGCTGACTGTTGTATTCAATCCAGATGCAATTTCAGCGTTTCATCAAAAGTCTGATAGTCCACAGATTACAGAATATCTCCAGATGTGCATCGGAAACTACAACTGGTCTTCCAGGGAACGATCAAAACGTAGACTGTTTGAGAATTACTCCCATGGAGGAAAGTGCGCATGGTGACTGTTGTATTCAATCCCGATGCAATTTCTGTGTTTCATCAACACTCTGATAGTCCACAGATTACAGAATGCCTCCAGATGTGCATCGGAAACTAGTACTGGTTATCCAGAGAACGATCAAAACGTAGACTGTTTGAGACATTACTCCCATGGAGCAAAGTGAGCATGGTGACTGTTGTATTCAATCCCGATATAATTTCTGTGTTTCATCAACACTCAGTTAGTCCACAGATTTCAGAATGCCTCCAGATGTGCATCGGAAACTACTTCTGGTCTTCCAGAGAACGATCAAAGCGTAGAATGTTTGAGACACTACTTACGTGGAGGATAGTGCGCATGGTGACTGTTTTATTCAATCCCGATGCCATTTCTGTGTTTCATCAACACTTTGATAGTCCACACTATACAAAATGCCGCAGATGTGCATCGGGAACTACTACTGATCTTCCAGGGAACGATCAAAGCGTAAACTCTTTGAGACATTACTCCCATTGAGAAAGGTGCGCATGGTGACTGTTGTATTCAATCCCGATGCAATTTCTGTGTTTCATCAACACTCTGATAGACCACAGATTACTGAATGCCACCTGATGTGCATCGGAAAGTACTAATGGTCTTCCAGGGAACGATCAAAGCGTAGACTGTTTGAGACATACCTCCTGTGGAGGAAAGTGCGCATGGTGACTGTTGTATTCAATCCCGATGCAATTTCTGTGTTTCATCAACGCACTGATAGTCCACAGAATACAGAGTGCCACCCGATTTGCATCGGAAACTACTACTGCTCTTCCAGGGAACGATCAAAGCGTATACTGATTGAGAATTACTCCTATGGAGGGAAGTGAACATGGTGACTGCTGTATTCAATCCCGATTCAATGTCTGTATTTCATCAACACTCTGATAGTCCACAGATTACAGAATGCCACCAGATGTTCATCGGAAACTACTACTGGTCTTCCTGGGAACGATCAAAGCGTAGACTGTTTGAGACTTTACTCGAATGGAGGAAAGTGGCGCATGGTGACTGTTGTATTCAATCCCGATGCAATTTCTGTGTTTCATCAACACTCAGTTAGTCCACAGATTTTAGAATGCCTCCAGATGTGCATCGGAAACTACTTCTGGTCTTACAAAGAACGATCAAGGCGTAGACTGTTTGAGACACTACTCCCATGGAGGAAAGTGCGCATGGTGACTGTTGTATTCAATCCCGATTCAATTTCTGTATTTCATCAACACTCTGATAGTCACAGATTACAGAATGCCTCCAGATGTCCATCGGAAATTACTACAGGTATTCGAGGGAACGATCAAAGCGTAAACTCTTGGACACATTACTCCCATGGAGGAATGTGCGCATGGTGACTGTTGTATTCAATCCCGATGGAATTTCTGTGTTTCATCAACACTCTGATAGTCCACAGATTACAGAATGCCTCCAGATGTGCATCGGAAACTACTACTGGTCTTCCAGGGAACGATCAAAGCGTTGAGTATTTGAGAATTACTCCCATGGTGGAAAGTGAGCATGGTGACTGTTGTATTCAATCCCGATGCAATTTCTGTGTTTCATCAACACTCTGAAAGTCCACAAATTACAGAATGCCTCCAGATGTGCATCAGAAACTACTACTGGTTTCCAGGGAACGATCAAAGCGTAAACTCGTTGAGACAATACTCCCATGGAGGAAAGTGCGCATGGTGACTATTGTATTCAATCCAGATGCAATTTCTGTGTTTCATCAACACTCTGATAGTCCACAGATTACAGAATATCTCCAGATGTCCATCGGAAACTACTACTGTTCTTCCAGGAACGATCAAAGCGTAGACTGTTTGAGACATTACTCCCGTGGAGGAAAGTTCGCGTTGTGACTGTTGTATTCAATCCCGATGCAATTTCTGTGTTTCATCAACACTCTGATAGTCCACAGATTACAGAATGCCAGCAGATGTGCATCGCAAACTACTACTGGTCTACCAGGTAACGATCAAAGCGTAGCATGTTCGACAATTACTCCCATGTAGGAAAGTGCGCATGGTGACTGTTGTTTTCAATCCCGAAGCAATTTCTGTGTTTCATCAAAGCTCTGATAGTCCACACATTACAGAATGAATCCAGATGTGCATCAGAAACAACTACTGGTATTCCATGGAACGATCAAAGCGTAGACTGTTAGAGACATTACTCGCATAGAGGAATGTGTGCATGGTGACTGTTGTATTCAATCCCGATGCAAATTCTGTGTTTCATCAACACTCTGATAGACCACAGATTACAGAATGCCACCAGATGTGCATCGGAAACTACTACTATTCTTCCAGGGAACGATCAAAGCGTAGACTGTTTGAGACATTACTCCCGTGGAGGAAAGACGCGTTGTGACTGTTGTATTCAATCCCGTTGCAATTTCTGTGTTTCATCAACACTCTGATTATCCACAGATTACAGAATGCCACCAGATGTGCATCGGAAACTACTACTGGTCTACCAGGGATCGATCAAAGCGTAGAATGTTTGAGAATTACACCCATGGAGGAAAGTGCGCATGGTGACTGTTGTATTCAATCCCGATGCAATTTCCTTGTTTCATCAACACTCTTATAGTCCACAGAATACAGAATGCTTCTAGATGTGCATCGGAAACTACTACTGGTCTACCAATGAACGATCAAAGCGTAGACTGTTAGAGACATTGCTCCCATGGAGGAAAGTGCGCATGGTGACTGTTGTAATCAATCCCGAAGCAATTTCTGTGTTTCATCAACACTCTGATAGTCCACACATTACAGAATGCCTCCAGATGCGCATCAGAAACTACTACTGGTATTCCAGGGAACGATCAAAGGGTAAACTCTTTGAGACATTACTCCCATGGGGGAAAGTGCGCATGGTGACTGTTGTATTCACTCCCGATTCAATTTCTGTGTTTCATCAACACTCTGATACTCCACAGATCTCAGAATGCCTCCAGATGTGCATCGCAAACTACTACTGGTCTTCCAGGGAACGATCAAAGCGTAGACTGTTTGAGACATAACTCCCATGGAGGAAAGTGCGCATGGTGACTGTTGTATTCAATCCCAGATGCAATTTCTGTGTTTCATCAACACTTGATAGTCCACAGATTACAGAATGCCTCCAGTTGTCCATCGGAAACTACTACTGGTGTACCAATGAACGATCAAAGCGTAGACTGTTAGAGACATTACTCTCGTGGAGGAAAGTGCGCATGGTGACTGTTGTATTCAATCACGATGCAATTTCTGTGTTTCATCAACACTCTGATAGTCCACAGATTACGGAATGCCTCCAGATGTGCATCAGAAACTACTACTGGTATTCCAGGGAACGATCAAAGTGTAGACTGTTTGAGACATTGCTCCCATGGAGGAAAGTGCGCATGGTGACTGTTGTATTCAATCCCGAAGCAATTTCTGTGTTTCATCAACACTCTGATAGTCCACACATTACAGAATGCCTCCAGATGTGCATCAGAAACTACTACTGGTATTCCAGGGAACGATCAAAGCGTAAACTCTTTGAGACATTACTCCCATGGAGGAAAGTGCGCATGGTGACTGTTGTATTCAATCCCGATGATATTTTCGTGTTTCATCAACACTCTTATAGTCCACAGATTACAGAATTCTTCTAGATGTGCATCGGTAACTACTACTGGTCATCCAGGGAACAATCAAAGCGTAGACTGTTTGAGACAATACTTCCATGGAGGAAAGTGCGCATGGTGACTGTTGTATTAAATCCCGATGCAATTTCTGTGATTCATCAACACTCAGTTAGTCGACAGATTTCAGAATGCCTCCAGATGCGCATCGGAAACTACTACTGTTCGTCCAGGGAACGATCAAAGCGTAGACTGTTTGAGACATTACTCTCATGGGAGAAAGTGCGCATGGTGACTGTTGTATTCAATCACGATGCAATTTCTGTGTTTCATCAACACTCTGATAGTCCACACATTACAGAATGCCTCCATATGTGCATCAGAAACTACTACTGGTATTCCAGGGAACGATCAAAGCGCAATCTCTTTGAGACATTACTCCCATGGAGGAAAGTGCGCATGGTGATTGTTATATTCAATCCCGATGAAACTTCTGTGTTTCATCACCACTCTGATAGTCCACAGATTACAGAATACCTCCAGATGTGCATCGGAAACTACTACTGGTCTTCCAGGGATGGATCAAAGCGTATACTGTTAGAGACATTACTCTCATGGAGGAAAGTGCGCATGGTGACTGTTGTATTCAATCCCGATGCATTTTCTGTGTTTCATCAACACTCTGATAGTCCACAGATTACAGAATGCCTTCAGATGTGCATCGTAAACTACTACCGGTCTTCCAGGGCACGATAAAAGCGTAGACTGTTTGAGACATTACTACCAATGCAGGAAAGTGCGAATGGTAACTGTTGTATTCAATCCCGATGCAATTTCTGTGTTTCATCAACACTCTGGTAGTCCACAGATTACAGAATGCCACCAGATGTGCATCGGAAACTACTACTGGTCTTCCAGGGAACGATCAAAGCGTAGACTGTTTGAGACATTACTCCCATGGAGGAAAGTGCGCATGCTGACTTTTGTATTCAATTCCGATGCAATTTCTGTGTTTCATCAACACTCAGTTAGTCCACGGGTTTCAGAATGCCTCCAGACGTGCATCGGAAACTACTACTGGTCTTCCAGGGAACGATCAAAGCGTAGACTGTTTGAGACATTGCTCCCATGGAGGAAAGTGCGCATGGTGACTGTTGTATACAATCCCGAAGCAATTTCTGTGTTTCATCAACACTCTGATAGTCCACACATTACAGAATGCCACCAGATGCGCATCAGAAACTACTACTGGTATTCCAGGGAACGATCAAAGGGTAAACTCTTTGGGACATTACTCCCATATGGGAAAGTGCGCATGGTGACTGTTGTATTCAATCCCGATTCAATTTCTGTGTTTCATCAACACTCTGATACTCCACAGATTTCAGAATGCCTCCAGATGTGCATCGCAAACTACTACTGGTCTTCCAGGGAACGATCAAAGCGTAGACTGTTTGAGACATAACTCCCATGGAGGACAGTGCGCATGGTGACTGTTGTAATCAATCCCGAAGAAATTACTGTTTTTCGTCAACACTTGATAGTCCACAGAATACAGAATGCCTCCAGATGTCCATCGTAAACTACTAATGGTCTACCAATGAACGATCAAAGCGTAGACTGTTAGAGACATTACTCTCATGGAGGAAAGTGCGCATGGTGACTGTTGTATTCAATCACGATGCAATTTCTGTGTTTCATCAACACTCTGATAGTCCACAGATTACAGAATGCCTCCAGATGTGCATCAGAAACTACTACTGGTATTCCAGGGACCGATCAAAGTGTAGACTGTTTGAGACATTGCTCCCATGGAGGAAAGTGCGCATGGTGACTGTTGTATTCAATCCCGAAGCAATTTCTGTGTTTCGTCAACACTTGATAGTCCACACATTACAGAATGCCTCCAGATGTCCATCGGAAACTACTACTGGTCTACCAATGAACGATCAAAGCGTAGACTGTTAGAGACATTACTCTCATGGAGGAAAGTGCGCATGGTGTTTGTTGTATTCAATCACGATGCAATTTCTGTGTTTCATCAACACTCTGATAGTCCACAGATTACAGAATGCCTCCAGATGTGCATCAGAAACTATACTGGTATTCCAGGGAACGATCAAAGTGTAGACTGTTTGAGACATTGCTCCCATGGAGGAAAGTGCGCATGGTGACTGTTGTATTCAATCCCGAAGCAATTTCTGTGTTTCATCAACACTCTGATAGTCCACACATTACAGAATGCCTCCAGATGTGCATCAGAAACTACTACTGGTATTCCAGGGAACGATCAAAGCGCAATCTCTTTGAGACATTACTCCCATGGAGGAAAGTGCGCATGGTGTCTGTTGTATTCAATCCCGATGAAACTTCTGTGTTTCATCACCACTCTGATAGTCCACAGATTACAGAATACCTCCAGATGTGCATCGGAAACTACTACTGGTCTTCCAGGGAACGATCAAATCGTAGTCTGTTAGAGACATTACTCTCTTGGAGGAAACTGCGCATGGTGACTCTTGTATTCAATCCCGATGCAATTTCTGTGTTTCATCAACACTCTGATAGTCCACAGATTACAGAATGCCTCCAGATGTGCATCGGAAACTACTACTGTTCGTCCAGGGAACGATCAAAGCGTAGACTGTTTGAGACATTACTCTCATGGAGGAAAGTGCGCATGGTGACTGTTGTATTCAATCCCGATGCAATTTCTGTGTTTCATCAACACTCTGATAGTCCACACATTACAGAATGCCTCCATATGTGCATCAGAAACTACTACTGGTATTCCAGGGAACGATCAAAGCGCAATCTCTTTGAGACATTACTCCCATGGAGGAAAGTGCGCATGGTGACTGTTGTATTCAATCCCGATGAAACTTCTGTGTTTCATCACCACTCTGATAGTCCACAGATTACAGAATACCTCCAGATGTGCATCGGAAACTACTACTGGTCTTCCTGGGAACGATCAAAGCGTAGACTGTTAGAGACATTACTCTCATGGAGGAAACTGCGCATGGTGACTCTTGTATTCAATCCCGATGCAATTTCTGTGTTTCATCAACACTCTGATAGTCCACAGATTACAGAATGCCTCCAGATGTGCATCGTAAATTACTACCGGTCTTCCAGGGCACGATAAAAGCGTAGACTGTTTGAGACATTACTCCCAATGCAGGAAACTGCGCATGGTGACTGTTGTATTCAATCCCGATGCAATTTCTGTGTTTCATCAACACTCTGGTAGTCCACAGATTACAGAATGCCACCAGATGTGCATCGGAAACTACTACTGGTCTACCAGGGAACGATCAAAGCGTAGAATGTTTGAGAATTACACCCATAGAGGAAAGTGCGCATGGTGACTGTTGTATTCAATCCCGATGCAATTTCCTTGTTTCATCAACACTCTTATAGTCCACAGAACACAGAATGCTTCTAGATGTGCATCGGAAACTACTACTGGTCTTCCAGGGAACGATAAAAAGCCTAGACTGTTTGAGACATTACTCCCATGGAGGAAAGTGCGCATGCTGACTTTTGTAATCAATTCCGATGCAATTTCTGTGTTTCATCAACACTCAATTAGTCCACGGATTTCAGAATGCCTCCAGACGTGCATCGGAAACTACTACTGGTCTTCCAGGGAACGATCAAAGCGTAGACTGTTTGAGACATTGCTACCATGGAGGAAAGTGCGCATGGTGACTGTTGTATACAATCCCGAAGCAATTTCTGTGTTTCATCAACACTCTGATAGTCCACACATTACAGAATGCCTCCAGATGCGCATCAGAAACTACTACTGGTATTCCAGGGAACGATCAAAGGGTAAACTCTTTGAGACATTACTCCCATATGGGAAAGTGCGCATGGTGACTGTTGTATTCACTCCCGATTCAATTTCTGTGCTTCATCAACACTCTGATACTCCACAGCTTTCAGAATGCCTCCAGATGTGCATCGCAAACTACTACTGGTCTTCCAGGGAACGATCAAAGCGTAGACTGTTTGAGACATAACTCCCATGGAGGAAAGTGCGCATGGTGGCTGTTGTAATCAATCCCGATGAAATTACTGTGTTTCGTCAACACTTGATAGTCCACAGAATACAGAATGCCTCCAGATGTCCATCGTAAACTACTAATGGTCTACCAATGAACGATCAAAGCGTAGACTGTTAGAGACATTACTCTCATGGAGGAAAGTGCGCATGGTGACTGTTGTATTCAATCACGATGCAATTTCTGTGTTTCATCAACACTCTGATAGTCCACAGATTACAGAATGCCTCCAGATGTGCATCAGAAACTACTACTGTTCGTCCAGGGAACGATCAAAGTGTAGACTGTTTGAGACATTGCTCCCATGGAGGAAAGTGCGCATGGTGACTGTTGTATTCAATCCCGAAGCAATTTCTGTGTTTCATCAACACTCTGATAGTCCACACATTACAGAATGCCTCCAGATGTGCATCAGAAACTACTACTGGTATTCCAGGGAACGATCAAAGCGTAAACTCTTTGAGACATTACTCCCATGGAGGAAAGTGCGCATGGTGACTGTTGTATTCAATCCCGATGCAATTTCTTTGTTTCATCAATACTTGATAGTCCACAGAATACAGAATGCCTCCAGATGTCCATCGGAAACTACTACTGGTCTTCCAGGGAACGATCAAAGCGTAGACTGTTTGAGACATAACTCCCATGTAGGAAAGTGCGCATGGTGACTGTTGTATTCACTCCCGATTCAATTTCTGTGTTTCATCAACAGTCTGATCCTCCACAGATTTTAGAATGCCTCCAGATGTGCATCGCAAACTACTACTGGTCTTCCAGGGAACGATCAAAGCGTAGACTGTTTGAGACATAACTCCCATGGAGGAAAGTGCGCATGGTGACTGTTGTATTCAATCCCGATGAAATTACTGTGTTTCTACAACACTTGATAGTCCACACATTACAGAATGCCTCCAGATGTCCATCGGAAACTACTACTGGTCTACCAATGAACGATCAAAGCGTAGACTGTTAGAGACATTACTCTCATGGAGGAAAGTGCGCATGGTGTTTGTTGTATTCAATCACGATGCAATTTCTGTGTTTCATCAACACTCTGATAGTCCACAGATTACAGAATGCCTCCAGATGTGCATCAGAAACTATACTGGTATTCCAGGGAACGATCAAAGTGTAGACTGTTTGAGACATTGCTCCCATGGAGGAAAGTGCGCATGGTGACTGATGTATTCAATCCCGAAGCAATTTCTGTGTTTCATCAACACTCTGATAGTCCACACATTACAGAATGCCTCCAGATGTGCATCAGAAACTACTACTGGTATTCCAGGGAACGATCAAATCGCAATCTCTTTGAGACATTACTCCCATGGAGGAAAGTGCGCATGGTGACTGTTGTATTCAATCCCGATGAAACTTCTGTGTTTCATCACCACTCTGATAGTCCACAGATTACAGAATACCTCCAGATGTGCATCGGAAACTACTACTGGTCTTCCAGGGAACGATCAAATCGTAGACTGTTAGAGACATTACTCTCTTGGAGGAAACTGCGCATGGTGACTCTTGTATTCAATCCCGATGCAATTTCTGTGTTTCATCAACACTCTGATAGTCCACAGATTACAGAATGCCTCCAGATGTGCATCGGAAACTACTACTGTTCGTCCAGGGAACGATCAAAGCGTAGACTGTTTGAGACATTACTCTCATGGAGGAAAGTGCGCATGGTGACTGTTGTATTCAATCCCGATGCAATTTCTGTGATTCATCAACACTCTGATAGTCCACACATTACAGAATGCCTCCATATGTGCATCAGAAACTACTACTGGTATTCCAGGGAACGATCAAAGCGCAATCTCTTTGAGACATTACTCCCATGGAGGAAAGTGCGCATGGTGATTGTTATATTCAATCCCGATGAAACTTCTGTGTTTCATCACCACTCTGATAGTCCACAGATTACAGAATACCTCCAGATGTGCATCGGAAACTACTACTGGTCTTCCAGGGATGGATCAAAGCGTATACTGTTAGAGACATTACTCTCATGGAGGAAAGTGCGCATGGTGACTGTTGTATTCAATCCCGATGCATTTTCTGTGTTTCATCAACACTCTGATAGTCCACAGATTACAGAATGCCTTCAGATGTGCATCGTAAACTACTACCGGTCTTCCAGGGCACGATAAAAGCGTAGACTGTTTGAGACATTACTACCAATGCAGGAAAGTGCGAATGGTAACTGTTGTATTCAATCCCGATGCAATTTCTGTGTTTCATCAACACTCTGGTAGGCCACAGATTACAGAATGCCACCAGATGTGCATCGGAAACTACTACTGGTCTTCCAGGGAACGATCAAAGCGTAGACTGTTTGAGACATTACTCCCATGGAGGAAAGTGCGCATGCTGACTTTTGTATTCAATTCCGATGCAATTTCTGTGTTTCATCAACACTCAGTTAGTCCACGGGTTTCAGAATGCCTCCAGACGTGCATCGGAAACTACTACTGGTCTTCCAGGGAACGATCAAAGCGTAGACTGTTTGAGACATTGCTCCCATGGAGGAAAGTGCGCATGGTGACTGTTGTATACAATCCCGAAGCAATTTCTGTGTTTCATCAACACTCTGATAGTCCACACATTACAGAATGCCACCAGATGCGCATCAGAAACTACTACTGGTATTCCAGGGAACGATCAAAGGGTAAACTCTTTGGGACATTACTCCCATATGGGAAAGTGCGCATGGTGACTGTTGTATTCAATCCCGATTCAATTTCTGTGTTTCATCAACACTCTGATACTCCACAGATTTCAGAATGCCTCCAGATGTGCATCGCAAACTACTACTGGTCTTCCAGGGAACGATCAAAGCGTAGACTGTTTGAGACATAACTCCCATGGAGGACAGTGCGCATGGTGACTGTTGTAATCAATCCCGAAGAAATTACTGTTTTTCGTCAACACTTGATAGTCCACAGAATACAGAATGCCTCCAGATGTCCATCGTAAACTACTAATGGTCTACCAATGAACGATCAAAGCGTAGACTGTTAGAGACATTACTCTCATGGAGGAAAGTGCGCATGGTGACTGTTGTATTCAATCACGATGCAATTTCTGTGTTTCATCAACACTCTGATAGTCCACAGATTACAGAATGCCTCCAGATGTGCATCAGAAACTACTACTGGTATTCCAGGGACCGATCAAAGTGTAGACTGTTTGAGACATTGCTCCCATGGAGGAAAGTGCGCATGGTGACTGTTGTATTCAATCCCGAAGCAATTTCTGTGTTTCGTCAACACTTGATAGTCCACACATTACAGAATGCCTCCAGATGTCCATCGGAAACTACTACTGGTCTACCAATGAACGATCAAAGCGTAGACTGTTAGAGACATTACTCTCATGGAGGAAAGTGCGCATGGTGTTTGTTGTATTCAATCACGATGCAATTTCTGTGTTTCATCAACACTCTGATAGTCCACAGATTACAGAATGCCTCCAGATGTGCATCAGAAACTATACTGGTATTCCAGGGAACGATCAAAGTGTAGACTGTTTGAGACATTGCTCCCATGGAGGAAAGTGCGCATGGTGACTGTTGTATTCAATCCCGAAGCAATTTCTGTGTTTCATCAACACTCTGATAGTCCACACATTACAGAATGCCTCCAGATGTGCATCAGAAACTACTACTGGTATTCCAGGGAACGATCAAAGCGCAATCTCTTTGAGACATTACTCCCATGGAGGAAAGTGCGCATGGTGTCTGTTGTATTCAATCCCGATGAAACTTCTGTGTTTCATCACCACTCTGATAGTCCACAGATTACAGAATACCTCCAGATGTGCATCGGAAACTACTACTGGTCTTCCAGGGAACGATCAAATCGTAGTCTGTTAGAGACATTACTCTCTTGGAGGAAACTGCGCATGGTGACTCTTGTATTCAATCCCGATGCAATTTCTGTGTTTCATCAACACTCTGATAGTCCACAGATTACAGAATGCCTCCAGATGTGCATCGGAAACTACTACTGTTCGTCCAGGGAACGATCAAAGCGTAGACTGTTTGAGACATTACTCTCATGGAGGAAAGTGCGCATGGTGACTGTTGTATTCAATCCCGATGCAATTTCTGTGTTTCATCAACACTCTGATAGTCCACACATTACAGAATGCCTCCATATGTGCATCAGAAACTACTACTGGTATTCCAGGGAACGATCAAAGCGCAATCTCTTTGAGACATTACTCCCATGGAGGAAAGTGCGCATGGTGACTGTTGTATTCAATCCCGATGAAACTTCTGTGTTTCATCACCACTCTGATAGTCCACAGATTACAGAATACCTCCAGATGTGCATCGGAAACTACTACTGGTCTTCCTGGGAACGATCAAAGCGTAGACTGTTAGAGACATTACTCTCATGGAGGAAACTGCGCATGGTGACTCTTGTATTCAATCCCGATGCAATTTCTGTGTTTCATCAACACTCTGATAGTCCACAGATTACAGAATGCCTCCAGATGTGCATCGTAAATTACTACCGGTCTTCCAGGGCACGATAAAAGCGTAGACTGTTTGAGACATTACTCCCAATGCAGGAAACTGCGCATGGTGACTGTTGTATTCAATCCCGATGCAATTTCTGTGTTTCATCAACACTCTGGTAGTCCACAGATTACAGAATGCCACCAGATGTGCATCGGAAACTACTACTGGTCTACCAGGGAACGATCAAAGCGTAGAATGTTTGAGAATTACACCCATAGAGGAAAGTGCGCATGGTGACTGTTGTATTCAATCCCGATGCAATTTCCTTGTTTCATCAACACTCTTATAGTCCACAGAACACAGAATGCTTCTAGATGTGCATCGGAAACTACTACTGGTCTTCCAGGGAACGATAAAAAGCCTAGACTGTTTGAGACATTACTCCCATGGAGGAAAGTGCGCATGCTGACTTTTGTAATCAATTCCGATGCAATTTCTGTGTTTCATCAACACTCAATTAGTCCACGGATTTCAGAATGCCTCCAGACGTGCATCGGAAACTACTACTGGTCTTCCAGGGAACGATCAAAGCGTAGACTGTTTGAGACATTGCTACCATGGAGGAAAGTGCGCATGGTGACTGTTGTATACAATCCCGAAGCAATTTCTGTGTTTCATCAACACTCTGATAGTCCACACATTACAGAATGCCTCCAGATGCGCATCAGAAACTACTACTGGTATTCCAGGGAACGATCAAAGGGTAAACTCTTTGAGACATTACTCCCATATGGGAAAGTGCGCATGGTGACTGTTGTATTCACTCCCGATTCAATTTCTGTGCTTCATCAACACTCTGATACTCCACAGCTTTCAGAATGCCTCCAGATGTGCATCGCAAACTACTACTGGTCTTCCAGGGAACGATCAAAGCGTAGACTGTTTGAGACATAACTCCCATGGAGGAAAGTGCGCATGGTGACTGTTGTATTCAATCCCGAAGCAATTTCTGTGTTTCATCAACACTCTGATAGTCCACACATTACAGAATGCCTCCAGATGTGCATCAGAAACTACTACTGGTATTCCAGGGAACGATCAAAGCGTAAACTCTTTGAGACATTACTCCCATGGAGGAAAGTGCGCATGGTGACTGTTGTATTCAATCCCGATGCAATTTCTTTGTTTCATCAATACTTGATAGTCCACAGAATACAGAATGCCTCCAGATGTCCATCGGAAACTACTACTGGTCTTCCAGGGAACGATCAAAGCGTAGACTGTTTGAGACATAACTCCCATGTAGGAAAGTGCGCATGGTGACTGTTGTATTCACTCCCGATTCAATTTCTGTGTTTCATCAACAGTCTGATCCTCCACAGATTTTAGAATGCCTCCAGATGTGCATCGCAAACTACTACTGGTCTTCCAGGGAACGATCAAAGCGTAGACTGTTTGAGACATAACTCCTATGGAGGAAAGTGCGCATGGTGACTGTTGTATTCAATCCCGATGAAATTACTGTGTTTCTACAACACTTGATAGTCCACACATTACAGAATGCCTCCAGATGTCCATCGGAAACTACTACTGGTCTACCAATGAACGATCAAAGCGTAGACTGTTAGAGACATTACTCTCATGGAGGAAAGTGCGCATGGTGTTTGTTGTATTCAATCACGATGCAATTTCTGTGTTTCATCAACACTCTGATAGTCCACAGATTACAGAATGCCTCCAGATGTGCATCAGAAACTATACTGGTATTCCAGGGAACGATCAAAGTGTAGACTGTTTGAGACATTGCTCCCATGGAGGAAAGTGCGCATGGTGACTGATGTATTCAATCCCGAAGCAATTTCTGTGTTTCATCAACACTCTGATAGTCCACACATTACAGAATGCCTCCAGATGTGCATCAGAAACTACTACTGGTATTCCAGGGAACGATCAAATCGCAATCTCTTTGAGACATTACTCCCATGGAGGAAAGTGCGCATGGTGACTGTTGTATTCAATCCCGATGAAACTTCTGTGTTTCATCACCACTCTGATAGTCCACAGATTACAGAATACCTCCAGATGTGCATCGGAAACTACTACTGGTCTTCCAGGGAACGATCAAATCGTAGACTGTTAGAGACATTACTCTCTTGGAGGAAACTGCGCATGGTGACTCTTGTATTCAATCCCGATGCAATTTCTGTGTTTCATCAACACTCTGATAGTCCACAGATTACAGAATGCCTCCAGATGTGCATCGGAAACTACTACTGTTCGTCCAGGGAACGATCAAAGCGTAGACTGTTTGAGACATTACTCTCATGGAGGAAAGTGCGCATGGTGACTGTTGTATTCAATCCCGATGCAATTTCTGTGATTCATCAACACTCTGATAGTCCACACATTACAGAATGCCTCCATATGTGCATCAGAAACTACTACTGGTATTCCAGGGAACGATCAAAGCGCAATCTCTTTGAGACATTACTCCCATGGAGGAAAGTGCGCATGGTGACTGTTGTATTCAATCCCGATGAAACTTCTGTGTTTCATCACCACTCTGATAGTCCACAGATTACAGAATACCTCCAGATGTGCATCGGAAACTACTACTGGTCTTCCAGGGAACGATCAAAGCGTAGACTGTTAGAGACATTACTCTCATGGAGGAAACTGCGAATGGTGACTCTTGTATTCAATCCCGATGCAATTTCTGTGTTTCATCAACACTCTGATAGTCCACAGATTACAGAATGCCTCCAGATGTGCATCGTAAACTACTACCGGTCTTCCAGGGCACGATAAAAGCGTAGACTGTTTGAGACATTACTCCCAATGCAGGAAACTGCGCATGGTGACTGTTGTATTCAATCCCGATGCAATTTCTGTTTTTCATCAACACTCTGGTAGTCCACAGATTACAGAATGCCACCAGATGTGCATCGGAAACTGCTACTGGTCTACCAGGGAACGATCAAAGCGTAGAATGTTTGAGAATTACACCCATAGAGGAAAGTTCGCATGGTGACTGTTGTATTCAATCCCGATGCAATTTCCTTGTTTCATCAACACTCTTATAGTCCACAGAATACAGAATGCTTCTAGATGTGCATCGGAAACTACTACTGGTCTTCCAGGGAACGATAAAAAGCGTAGACTGTTTGAGACATTACTCCTATGGAGGAAAGTGCGCATGCTGACTTCTGTAATCAATTCCGATGCAATTTCTGTGTTTCATCAACACTCAATTAGTCCACGGATTTCAGAATGCCTCCAGACGTGCATCGGAAACTACTACTGGTCTTCAAGGGAACGATCAAAGCGTAGACTGTTTGAGACATTGCTACCATGGAGGAAAGTGCGCATGGTGACTGTTGTATACAATCACGAAGCAATTTCTGTGTTTCATCAACACTCTGATAGTCCACACATTACAGATTGCCTCCAGATGCGCATCAGAAACTACTACTGGTATTCCAGGGAACGATCAAAGGGTAAACTCTTTGAGACATTACTCCCATATGGGAAAGTGCGCATGGTGACTGTTGTATTCACTCCCGATTCAATTTCTGTGCTTCATCAACACTCTGATACTCCACAGCTTTCAGAATGCCTCCAGATGTGCATCGCAAACTACTACTGGTCTTCCAGGGAACGATCAAAGCGTAGACTGTTTGAGACATATCTCCCATGGAGGAAAGTGCGCATGGTGACTGTTGTAATCAATCCCGATGAAATTACTGTGTTTCGTCAACACTTGATAGTCCACAGAATACAGAATGCCTCCAGATGTCCATCGTAAACTACTACTGGTCTACCAATGAACGATCAAAGCGTAGACTGTTAGAGACATTACTCTCATGGAGGAAAGTGCGCATGGTGACTGTTGTATTCAATCACGATGCAATTTCTGTCTTTCATCAACACTCTGATAGTCCACAGATTACAGAATGCCTCCAGATGTGCATCAGAAACTACTACTGGTATTCCAGGGAACGATCAAAGTGTAGACTGTTTGAGACATTGCTCCCATGGAGGAAAGTGCGCATGGTGACTGTTGTATTCAATCCCGAAGCTATTTCTGTGTTTCATCAACACTCTGATAGTCCACACGTTACAGAATGCCTCCAGATGTGCATCAGAAACTACTACTAGTATTCCAGGGAACGATCAAAGCGTAAACTCTTTGAGACATTACTCCCATGGAGGATAGTGCGCATGGTGACTGTTGTATTCAATCCCGATGCAATTTCTTTGTTTCATCAACACTCTTATGGTCCACAGATTACAGAATGCTTCTAGATGTGCATCGGTAACTACTACTGGTCTTCCAGGGAACAATCAAAGCGTAGACTGTTTGAGACATTACTTCCATGGAGAAAAGTGCGCATGGTGACTGTTGTATTAAATCCCGATGCAATTTCTGTGATTCATCAACACTCAGTTAGTCGACAGATTTCAGAATGCCTCCAGATGTGCATCGGAAACTACTACTGTTCGTCCAGGGAACGATCAAAGCGTAGACTGTTTGAGACATTACTCTCATGGAGGAAAGTGCGCATGGTGACTGTTGTATTCAATCCCGATGCAATTTCTGTGTTTCATCAACACTCTGATAGTCCACACATTACAGAATGCCTCCAGATGTTCATCGGAAACTACTACTGGTCTTCCAGAGAATGACCAAAGCGTAGACTGTTTGAGAATTACTCCCATGGAGGAAAGTGCACATGGTGACTGTTGTATTCAATCCCGATGCAATTTCTGTGTTTCATCAACACTCTGATAGTCCACAGATTACAGAATGCCTCCAGATGTTCATCGCAAACTACTACTGGTCTTCCTAGCCACGATCAAAGCGTAGACTTCGTGAGAATTACTCCCATGCAGGAAAGTGCGCTTGGTGACTGTTGTATTCAATCCCGATGCAATTTCTGTGTTTCATTAAAAATCTGATAGCCCACAGATTACAGAATATCTCCAGATGTGCATCGCAAACTATTACTGGTTTTCCAGGGAACGATCAAAGCGTAGACTGTTTGAGACATTACTCGCATGGAGGAAAGTACGCATGGTGACTGTTTTATTCAATCCCGATGCAATTTCTGTGTTTAATCAACACTCAGTTAGTCCACAGATTTCAGAATGCCTGCAGTTGTGCATTGGAAACTACTTCTGGTCGTCCAGAGAACTATCAAAGCGTAGAATGTTTGAGACACTACTCCCGTATAGGAAAGTGCGCATGGTGACTGTTGTATTCAATCCCGATGAAATTTATGTGTTTCATCAACACTCTGATAGTCCACAGATTCCAGAATGCCTCCAGATGTGCATCGGAAACTACTACTGGTCTTCCAGGGAATGATCAAAGCGTAGACTGTTTGAGAATTACTCCCATGGAGGAAAGTGCGCATGGTGACTGTTGTATTCAATCCCGATGCAATTTCTGTGTTTCATCAACAGTCTGATAGTCCTCAGATTATAGAATATCTCCAGATGTGCATCGGAGGCTACTACTGGTGTTCCAGAGCACGATCAAAGCGTAGACTCTTTGAGACATTACTCCCATGGAGGAAAGTGCGCATGCTGACTTTTGTATTCAATCCCGATGCAATTTCTGTGTTTCATCAACACTCTGATAGTCCACAGATTACAGAATGCCTCCAGATGTGCATCGGAAACTACTACTGGTCTTCCAGGAAAAGATCAAAACGTAGAATGTTTGAGAGATGACTCCCATGGAGGAAAGTGCGCATGGTGACTGTTGTATTCAATCCCGATGCAATTTCTGTGTTTCATCAACACTCTGATAGTCCACAGATTACAGAAAGCCTCCAGATGTGCATCGGAAACTACTACTGGTCTTGCAGGGACCGATCAAAGCGTAGACTGTTAGAGACATTACTCCCATGGAGGAAAGTGCGCATGCTGACTTTTGTATTCAATCCCGATGCAATTTCTGTGTTTCATCAACACTCTGATAGTCCACAGATTACAGAATGCCACCAGATGTCCATCGGAAACTACTACTGGTCTTCCAGGGAACGATCAAATCGTAGACTCTTTGAGACATTACTCCCGTGGAGGAAAGTGCGCATGGTGACTGTTGTGTTCAATCCCGATGCAATTTCTGTGTTTCATCAACACTCTGATAGTCCTCAGATTACAGAATGCCACCAGATGTGCATCGGAATCTACTATTGGTTTTCCAGGGAACGATCAAACCGTATACTGATTGAGCATTACTCCCATGGAGGGAAGTGAACATGGTGACTGTTGTATTCAATCCCGATTCAATTTCTGTATTTCATCAACACTCTGATAGTCCACAGATTACAGAATGCCTCCAGATGTTCATCGGAAACTACTACTGGTCTTCCTGGGAACGATCAAAGCGTAGACTGTTTGAGACATTACTCGAAATGAGGAAAGTGCGCATGGCGACTGTTGTATTCATTCCGATGCAATTTCTGTGTTTCATCAATACTCAGTTAGTCCACAGATTTCAGATTGACTCCAGATGTGCATCGGAAACTACTTCTGGTCTTCCCAGGAACGATCAAGGCGTAGACTGTTTGAGACACTACTCCCATGGAGGAAAGTGCGCATGGTGACTGTTGTATTGAATCCCGATGCAATTTCTGTGTTTCATCAACACTCCGATAGTCCACAGATTACAGAATGCCTCCAAATGTGCATCGGAAACGACTACTGGTCTTCCAGGGAACGATCAAAGCGTAGACTGTTAGAGACATTACTCCCATGGAGGAAAGTGCGCATGGTGACTGTTGTATTCAATCCCGATGCAATTTATGTGTTTCATCCACACTCTGTTACTTCACAGATTACAGAATGCCACCAGATGTGCATCGGAAATTACTACTGTTCTTCCAGGGTACGATCAAAGCGCAGACTTTTTGAGACATTGCTCCCGTGGAGGAAAGTGTGCGTTGTGACTGTTGTATTCAATCCCGATGCAATTTCTGTGTTTCATCAACACTCAGTTAGTCCACAGATTTCAGAACGCCACCAGATGTGCGTCGGAAACTTCTTCTGGTGTTCGAGAGAACTATCAAAGCGTAGAATGTTTGAGACACTACTCCCGTGGAGGAAAGTGCGCATGGTGACTGTTGTATTCAATCCCGATGCAATTTATGTGTTTCATCAACACTCTGATAGTCCACAGATTACAGAATGCCTCCAGATGTGCATCGGAAACTACTACTGGTCTTCCAGGGAATGATCAAAGCGTAGACTGTTTGAGAATTACTCCCATGGAGGAAAGTGCGCATGGTGACTGTTGTATTCAATCCCGATGCAATTTCTGTGTTTCAGCAACACTCTGATAGTCCACAGATAACAGAATGCCTCCAGATGTGCATCGGAAACTACTACTGGTCTTCCAGGGAACGATCAAAGCGTAGACTGTTTGAGACATTACTCCCATGGAGGAAAGTGCGCATGGTGACTGTTGCGTTCACCCCGAAGCAATTTACGTGTTTCATCAACACTCTGATAGTCCACAGATTACAGAATGCCTCCAGATGTGCATCGGAAACTACTACTGGTCTTCCAGAGCACGATCAAAGCGTAGACTCTTTGAGACATTACTCCCAATGCAGAAAAGTGCGCATAGTGCCTGTTGTATTCAATCCCGATGCAATTTCTGTGTTTCATCAACACTCTGATACTCCACAGATTACAGAATATCTCCAGATGTGCATCGGAAACTAATACTGGTCTTCCAGGGAACGATCAAAGCGTAGACAGTTTGAGACATTACTCCCATGGAAGAAAGTGCGCATGGTGACTGTTGTATTCAATCCCGATGCAATTTATGTGTTTCATCAACACTCTGATAGTCCACAGATTACAGAATGCCTCCAGATGTGCATCGGAAACTAGTACTGGTCTTCCAGAGAACGATCAAATCGTAGACTGTTTGAGACATTACTCCCATGGATGAAAGTGCGCATGGTTACTGTTGTATTCAATCCCGATATAATTTCTGTGTTTCATCAACACTCAGTTAGTCCACAGATTTCAGAATGCCTCCAGATGTGCATCGCATACTACTACTGGTTGTCCAGGGAACGATCAAAGCGTAGACTGTTTGAGACATTACTCTCATGGAGGAAAGTGCGCATGGTGACTGTTGTATTCAATCCCGATGCAATTTCTGTGTTTCATCAACACTCTGATAGTCCACACATTACAGAATGCCTCCATATGTGCATCAGAAACTACTACTGGTATTCCAGGGAACGATCAAAGCGCAAACTCTTTGAGACATTACTCTCATGGAGGAAAGTGCGCATGGTGACTGTTGTATTCAATCCCGATGAAACTTCTGTGTTTCATCACCACTCTGATAGTCCACAGATTACAGAATACCTCCAGATGTGTATCGGAAACTACTACTGGTCTTCCAGGGAACGATCAAAGCGTAGACTGTTTGAGACATTGCTCCCATGGAGGAAAAAGCGCATGGTGACCGTTGTAATCAATCCCGAAGCAATTTCTGTGTTTCATCAACACTCTGATAGTCCACACATTACAGAATGCCTCCAGATGCGCATCAGAAACTACTACTGGTATTCCAGGGAACGATCAAAGGGTAAACTCTTTGAGACATTACTCCCATGGGGGAAAGTGTGCATGGTGACTGTTGTATTCACTCCCGATTCAATTTCTGTGTTTCATCAACACTCTGATACTCCACAGATTTCAGAATGCCTCCAGATGTGCATCGCAAACTACTACTGGTCTTCCAGGGAACGATCAAAGCGTAGACTGTTTGAGACATAACTCCCATGGTGGAAAGTGCGCATGGTGACTGTTGTATTCAATCCCGATGTAATTTCTGTGTTTCATCAACACTTGATAGTCCACAGAATACAGAATGCCTCCAGATGTCCATCGGAAACTACTACTGGTCTACCAATGAACGATCAAAGCGTAGACTGTTATAGACATTACTCTCATGGAGGAAATTGCGCATGGTGATTGTTGTATTCAATCCCGATGCATTTTCTGTGTTTCATCAACACTCTGATAGTCCACAGATTACAGAATGCCTCCAGATGTGCATCAGAAACTACTACTGGTATTCCAGGGAACGATCAAAGTGTAGAGTGTTTGATACATTGCTCCCATGGAGGAAAGTGCTCATGGTGACTGTTGTATTCAATCCCGAAGCAATTTCTGTGTTTCATCAACACTCTGATAGTCCACACATTACAGAATGCCTCCAGATGTGCATCAGAAACTACTACTGGTATTCCAGGGAACGATCAAAGCGTAAGCTCTTTGAAACACTACTCCCAAGGAGGAAAGTGCGCATGGTTACTGTTGTATTCAATCCCGAAGCAATTTCTGTGTTTCATCAACACTCTTATAGTCCACAGATTACAGAATGCTTCTAGATGTGCATCGGTAACTACTACTGGTCTTCCAGGGATCGATCAAAGCGTAGACTGTTTGAGACATTACTTCCATGGAGCAAAGTGCGCATGGTGACTGTTGTATTCAATCCCGATGCAATTTCTGTGATTCATCAACACTCAGTTAGTCAACAGATTTCAGAATGCCTCCAGATGTGCATCGGAAACTACTACTGGTCGTCCACGGAACGATCAAAGCGTAGACTGTTTGAGACATTACTCTCATGGAGGAAAGTGCGCATGGTGACTGTTGTATTCAATCCCGATGCAATTTCTGTGTTTCATCAACACTCTGATAGTCCACACATTACAGAATGCCTCCATATGTGCATCAGAAACTACTACTGGTATTCCAGGGAACGATCAAAGCGTAAACTCTTTGAGACATTACTAACATGGAGGAAAGTGCGCATGGTGACTGTTGTATTCAATCCCGATGAATCCTCTGTGTTTCATCACCACTCTGATCGTCCACAGATTACAGAATACCTCCAGATGTGCATCGGAAACTACTACTGGTCTTCCAGGGAACGATCAAAGCGTAGAATGTTAGACATTACTCTCATGGAGGAAACTGCGCATGGTGACTGTTGTATTCAATCCCGATGCAATTTCTGTGTTTCATCAACACTCTGATAGTCCACAGATTACAGAATGCCTCCAGATGTGAATCGGAAACTACTACCGGTCTTCCAGGGCACGATAAAAGCGTACACTGTTTGAGACATTTCTCCCAATGCAGGAAAGTGCGCATGGTGACTGTTGTATTCAATCCCGATGCAATTTCTGTGTTTCATCAACGCTCTGGTAGTCCACAGATTACAGAAAGCCTCCAGAAGTGCATCGGAAACTACTACTCAATTTCCAGGGAACGATCAAAGCGTAGACTGTTTGAGACATTACTCCCATGGAGGAAAGTGCGCATGGTGACTGTTGTATTCAATCCCGATGCAATTTATGTGTTTCATCAACACTCTGATAGTCCACAGATTACAGAATGCCTCCAGATGTGCATCGGAAACTAGTACTGGTCTTCCAGAGAACGATCAAATCGTAGACTGTTTGAGACATTACTCCCATGGAGGAAAGTGCGCATGGTTACTGTTGTATTCAATCCCGATATAATTTCTGTGTTTCATCAACACTCAGTTAGTCCACAGATTTCAGAATGCCTCCAGATGTGCATCGGAAACTACTACTAGTCGTCCAGGGAACGATCAAAGCGTAGACTGTTTGAGACATTACTCTCATGGAGGAAAGTGCGCATGGTGACTGTTGTATTCAATCCCGATGCAATTTCTGTGTTTCATCAACACTCTGATAGTCCACACATTACAGAATGCCTCCATATGTGCATCAGAAACTACTACTGGTATTCCAGGGAACGATCAAAGCGCAAACTCTTTGAGACTTTACTCCCATGGAGGAAAGTGCGCATGGTGACTGTTGTATTCAATCCCGATGAAACTTCTTTGTTTCATCACCACTCTGATAGTCCACAGATTACAGAATACCTCCAGATGTGTATCGGAAACTACTACTGGTCTTCCAGGGAACGATCAAAGCGTAGACTGTTTGAGACATTGCTCCCATGGAGGAAAAAGCGCATGGTGACCGTTGTAATCAATCCCGTAGCAATTTCTGTGTTTCATCAACACTCTGATAGTCCACACATTACAGAATGCCTCCAGATGCGCATCAGAAACTACTACTGGTATTCCAGGGAACGATCAAAGGGTAAACTCTTTGAGACATTACTCCCATGGGTGAAAGTGCGCATGGTGACTGTTGTATTCACTCCCGATTCAATTTCTGTGTTTCATCAACACTCTGATACTCCACAGATTTCAGAATGCCTCCAGATGTGCATCGCAAACTACTACTGGTCTTCCAGGGAACGATCAAAGCGTAGACTGTTTGAGACATAACTCCCATGGTGGAAAGTGCGCATGGTGACTGTTGTATTCAATCCCGATGAAATTTCTGTGTTTCATCAACACTTGATAGTCCATAGTCCACAGAATACAGAATGCCTCCAGATGTCCATCGGAAACTACTACTGGTCTACCAATGAACGATCAAAGCGTAGACTGTTAGAGACATTATTCTCATGGAGGAAAGTGCGCATGGTGACTGTTGTATTCAATCCCGATGCAATTTCTGTGATTCATCAACACTCAGTTAGTCGACAGATTTCAGAATGCCTCCAGATGTGCATCGGAAACTACTAGTGGTCGTCCACGGAACGATCAAAGCGTAGACTGTTTGAGACATTACTCTCATGGAGGAAAGTGCGCATGGTGACTGTTGTATTCAATCCCGATGCAATTTCTGTGTTTCATCAACACTCTGATAGTCCACACATTACAGAATGCCTCCATATGTGCATCAGAAACTACTACTGGTATTCCAGGGAACGATCAAAGCGTAAACTCTTTGAGACATTACTAACATGGAGGAAAGTGCGCATGGTGACTGTTGTATTCAATCCCGATGAATCCTCTGTGTTTCATCACCACTCTGATCGTCCACAGATTACAGAATACCTCCAGATGTGCATCGGAAACTACTACTGGTGTTCCAGGGAACGATCAAAGCGTAGAATGTTAGAGACATTACTCTCATGGAGGAAACTGCGCATGGTGACTGTTGTATTCAATCCCGATGCAATTTCTGTGTTTCATCAACACTTTGATAGTCCACAGATTACAGAATGCCTCCAGATGTGCATCGGAAACTACTACCTGTCTTCCAGGGCACGATAAAAGCGTAGACTGTTTGAGACATTTCTCCCAATGCAGGAAAGTGCGCATGGTGACTGTTGTATTCAATCCCGATGCAATTTCTGTGTTTCATCAACACTCTGGTAGTCCACAGATTACAGAAAGCCTCCAGAAGTGCATCGGAAACGACTACTGGTCTTCCAGAGAATGACCAAAGCGTAGACTGTTTGAGAATTACTCCCATGTAGGAAAGTGCACATGGTGACTGTTGTATTCAATTCCGATGCAATTTATGTGTTTCATCAACACTCTGATAGTCCACAGATTACAGAATGCCTCCAGATGTTCATCGGAAACTACTACTGGTCTTCCTAGCCACGATCAAAGCGTAGACTGTTTGAGACATTACTCTAATGGAGGAAAGTGCGCATGGTGACTGTTGTATTCAATCCCGATGCAATTTCTGTGTTTCATCAACACTCTGATAGTCCACACATTACAGAATGCCTCCATATGTGCATCAGAAACTACTACTGGTATTCCAGGGAACGATCAAAGCGTAAACTCTTTGAGACATTACTAACATGGAGGAAAGTGCGCATGGTGACTGTTGTATTCAATCCCGATGCAATTTCTGTGTTTCATGAAAAGTCTGATAGCCCACAGATTACAGAATATCTCCAGATGTGCATCGCAAACTATTACTGGTTTTCCAGGTAACGATGAAAGCGTAGACCGTTTGAGACATTACTCGCATGGAGAAAGTGCGCATGGTGACTGTTGTATTCAATCCCGATGCAATTTCTGTGTTTCATCAACACTCAGTTAGTACACAGATTTCAGAATGCCTCCAGATGTGCATCGGAAACTACTTCTGGTCGTCCAGACAACTATCAAAGCGTAGAATGTTTGAGACACTACTCCCGTATAGGAATGTGCGCATGGTGACTGTTGTATTCAATCCCGATGAAACTTCTGTGTTTCATCACCACTCTGATAGTCCACAGATTACAGAATACCTCCAGATGTGTATCGGAAACTACTACTGGTCTTCCAGGGAACGATCAAAGCGTAGACTGTTTGAGACATAGCTCCCATGGAGGAAAAAGCGCATGGTGAGTGTTGTAATCAATCCCGAAGCAATTTCTGTGTTTCATCAACACTCTGATAGTCCACACATTACAGAATGCCTCCAGATGCGCATCAGAAACTACTACTGGTATTCCAGGGAACGATCAAAGGGTAAACTCTTTGAGACATTACTCCCATGGGGGAAAGTGCGCATGGTGACTGTTGTATTCACTCCCGATTCAATTTCTGTGTTTCATCAACACTCTGATACTCCACAGATTTCAGAATGCCTCCAGATGTGCATCGCAAACTACTACTGGTCTTCCAGGGAACGATCAAAGCGTAGACTGTTTGAGACATAACTCCCATGGTGGAAAGTGAGCATGGTGACTGTTGTATTCAATCCCGATGAAATTTCTGTGTTTCATCAACACTTGATAGTCCACAGAATACAGAATGCCTCCAGATGTCCATCGGAAACTACTACTGGTCTACCAATGAACGATCAAAGCGTAGACTGTTAGAGATATTACTGTCATGGAGGAAATTGCGCATGGTGACTGTTGTATTTAATCCCGATGCAATTTCTGTGTTTCATCGACACTCTGGTAGTCCACAGATTACAGAATGCCTCCAGATGTGCATCATAAACTACTACTGGTATTCCAGGGAACGATCAAAGTGTAGAGTGTTTGATACATTGTTCCCATGGAGGAAAGTGCGCATGGTGACTGTTGTATTCAATCCCGAAGCAATTTCTGTGTTTCATCAACGCTCTGATAGTCCACACATTACAGAATGCCTCCAGATGTGAATCAGAAACTACTACTGGTATTCCAGGGAACGATCAAAGCGTAAGCTCTTTGAAACACTACTCCCAAGGAGGAAAGTGCGCATGGTTACTGTTGTATTCAATCCCGATGCAATTTCTGTGTTTCATCAACACTCTTATAGTCCATAGATTACAGAATGCTTCTAGATGTGCATCGGTAACTACTACTGGTCTTCCAGGGAACGATCAAAGCGTAGACTGTTTGAGACATTACTTCCATGGAGGAAAGTGCGCATGGTGACTGTTGTATTCAATCCCGATGCAATTTCTGTGATTCATCAACACTCAGTTAGTCAACAGATTTCAGAATGCCTCCAGATGTGCATCGGAAACTACTACTGGTCGTCCACGGAACGATCAAAGCGTAGACTGTTTGAGACATTACTCTCATGGAGGAAAGTGCGCATGGTGACTGTTGTATTCAATCCCGATGCAATTTCGGTGTTTCATCAACACTCTGATAGTCCACACATTACAGAATGCCTCCATATGTGCATCAGAAACTACTACTGGTATTCCAGGGAACGATCAAAGCGTAAACTCTTTGAGACATTACTAACATGCAGGAAAGTGCGCATGGTGACTGTTGTATTCAATCCCGATGAATCTTCTGTGTTTCATCACCACTCTGATCGACCACAGATTACAGAATACCTCCAGATGTGCATCGGAAACTACTACTGGTCTTCCAGGGAACGATTAAAGCGTAGAATGTTAGAGACATTACTCTCATGGAGGAAACTGTGCATGGTGACTGTTGTATTCAATCCCGATGCAATTTCTGTGATTCATCAACACTCTGATAGCCCACAGATTACAGAATATCTCCAGATGTGCATCGCAAACTATTACTGATTTTCCAGGGAACGATCAAAGCGTAGACCGTTTGAGACATTACTCGCATGGAGAAAGTGCGCATGGTGACTGTTGTATTCAATCCCGATGCAATATCTGTGTTTCATCAACACTCAGTTAGTCCACAGATTTCATAATGCCTCCAGATGTGCATCGGAAACTACTTCTGGTCGTCCAGACAACTATCAAAGCGTAGAATGATTGAGACACTACTACTGTATAGGAGAGTGTACATGGTGACTGTTGTATTCAATCCCGATGCACTTTCTGTGTTTCATCAACACTCTGATAGTCCACAGATTCCAGAATGCCTCCAGATGTGCATCGGAAACTACTACTGGTCTTCAAGGGAATGATCAAAGCGTAGACTGTTTGAGAATTACTCCCATGGAGGAATGTGCGCATGGTGACTGTTGTATTCAATCCCGATGCAATTTCTGTGTTTCATCAACAGTCTGATAGTCCACAGATTACAGAATATCTCCAGATGTGCATCGGAGACTACTACTGGTCTTCCAGAGCACGATCAAAGCGTAGACTCTTTGAGACATTACTCCTAATTCAGAAAAGTGCGCATGGTGACTCTTGTATTCAATCCCGGTGCAATTTCTGTATTTCATCAACAGTCTGATAGTCCACAGATTACAGAATATCTCCAGATGTGCATCGGAAACTACTACTGGTCTTCCAGGAAAAGATCAAAGCGTAGACTGTTTGAGACATAACTCCCATGGAGGAAAGTGCGCATGGTGACTGTTGTATTCAATCCCGATGCAATTTCTGTGTTTCATCAACACTCTGATAGTCCACAGATTACAGAACGCCTCCAGATGTGCATCGGAAACTACTACTGGTCTTGCAGGGAACGATCAAAGCGTAGACTGTTAGAGACATTACTCCCATGGAGGAAAGTGCACATGGTTACTGTTGTATTCAATCCCGATATAATTTCTGTGTTTCATCAACACTCAGTTAGTACACAGATTTCAGAATGCCTCCAGATGTGCATCGGAAACTACTACTGGTCGTCCAGGGAACGATCAAAGCGTAGACTGTTTGAGACATTACTCTCATGGAGGAAAGTGCGCATGGTGACTGTTGTATTCAATCCCGATGCAATTTCTGTGTTTCATCAACACTCTGATAGTCCACACATTACAGAATGCCTCCATATGTGCATCAGAAACTACTACTGGTATTCCAGGGAACGGTCAAAGCGCAAACTCTTTGAGACATTACTCCCATGTAGGAAAGTGCGCATGGTGACTGTTGTATTCAATCCCGATGAAACTTCTGTGTTTCATCACCACTCTGATAGTCCACAGATTACAGAATACCTCCAGATGTGTATCGGAAACTACTACTGGTCTTCCAGGGAACGATGAAAGCGTAGACTGTTTGAGACATTGCTCCCATGGAGGAAAGTGCGCATGGTGACCGTTGTAATCAATCCCGAAGCAATTTCTGTGTTTCATCAACACTCTGATAGTCCACACGTTACAGAATGCCTCCAGATGCGCATCAGAAACTACTACTGGTATTCCAGGGAACGATCAAAGGGTAAACTCTTTGAGACTTTACTCCCATGGGGGAAAGTGCGCATGGTGACTGTTGTATTCACTCCCGATTCAATTTCTGTGTTTCATCAACACTCTGATACTCCACAGATTTCAGAATGCCTCCAGATGTGCATCGCAAACTACTACTGGTCTTCCAGGGAACGATCAAAGCGTAGACTGTTTGAGACATAACTCCCATGGTGGAAAGTGCGCATGGTGACTGTTGTATTCAATCCCGATGAAATTTCTGTGTTTCATCAACACTTGATAGTCCACAGAATACAGAATGCCTCCAGATGTCCATCGGAAAGTACTACTGGTCTACCAATGAACGAACAAAGCGTAGACTGTTAGAGACATTACTCTCATGGAGGAAAGTGCGCATGGTGACAGTTGTATTCAATCCCGATGAATCTTCTGTGTTTCATCACCACTCTGATAGTCCACAGATTACAGAATGCCTCCAGATGTGCATCAGAAACTACTACTGGTATTCCAGGGAACGATCAAAGCGTAAGCTCTTTGAAACATTACTCCCATGGAGGAAAGTGCGCATGGTGACTGTTGAATTCAATCCCGATGCAATTTCTGTGTTTCATCAACACTCTTATAGTCCACAGATTACAGAATGCTTCTAGATGTGCATCGGTAACTACTACTGGTCTTCCAGGGAACAATCAAAGCGTACACTGTTTGAGACATTACTTCCATGGAGGAAAGTGCGCATGGTGACTGTTGTATTCAATCCCGATGCAATTTCTGTGTTTCATCAACACTCTGATAGTCCGCAGATTACAGAATGCCTCCAGATGTGCATCGGAAACTACTACCGGTCTTCCAGGGCACGATTAAAGCGTAGACTGTTTGAGACATTTCTCCCAATGCAGGAAAGTGCGCATAGTGACTGTTGTATTCAATCCCGATGCAATTTCTGTGTTTCATCAACACTCTGGTAGTCCACAGATTACAGAAAACCTCCAGATGTGCATCGGAAACTACTACTGGTCTTGCAGTTAACGATCAAATCGTAGACTGTTTGAGACGTTACTCCCATGGAGGAAAGTGCGCATGGTGACTGTTGTGTTCAATCCCGATGCTATTTCTGTGTTTCCTCAACACTCTGATAGTCCACACATTACAGAATGCCACCAGATGTACATCGGAAACTACTACTGGTCTTCCAGAGAATGACCAAAGCGTAGACTGTTTGAGAATTACTCCCATGGAGGAAAGTGCACATGGTGACTGTTGTATTCAATCCCGATGGAATTTCTGTGTTTCATCAACACTCTGATAGTCCACAGATTACAGAATGCCTCCAAATGTGCATCGGAAACTACTACTGGTCTTCCAGGGAACGATCAAGGTGTAGACTGTTAGAGACATTACTCCCATGGAGGAAAGTGCGCTTGGTGACTGTTGTATTCAATCCCGATGCAATTTCTGTGTTTCATTAAAAGTCGATAGCCCACAGATTACAGAATATCTCCAGATGTGCATCGAAAACTATTACTGGTTTTCCAGGGAACGATCAAAGCGTACACTGTTTGAGACATTACTCAAATGGAGAAAAGTGCGCATGGTGACTGTTGTATTCAATCCCGATGCAATTTCTGTGTTTCACCAACACTCTGATAGTCCACAGATTACAGAATACCTCCAGATGTTTAGCGGAAACTACTACTGGTCTTCCAGGCCACGATCAAAGCGTAGACTGTTTGAGAATTACTCCCATGCAGGAAAGAGCGCTTGGTGACTGTTGTATTCAATCCCGATGCATTTTCTGTGTTTCATTAAAAGTCTGATAGCCCACAGATTACAGAATATTTCCAGATGTGCATCGCAAACTATTACTGGTTTTCCAGGGAACGATCAAAGCGTAGACTGTTTGAGACATTACTCCCATGGAGGAAAGTGCGCATGGTGACTGTTGTATTCAGTCCCGATGCAATTTCTGTGTTTCATCAACACTCAGTTAGTCCACAGAGATCTGAATGCCTCCAGATGTCCATCGGAAACTACTACTGGTCTTCCAGGGAACGATCAATGCGTAGACTCTTTGAGACATTACTCCCGTTTAGGAAAGTGCGCATGGTGACAGTTGTATTTAATCCCGATTCAATTTCTGTTTGTCATCAACACTCTGATAGTCCACAGATTACAGAATGCAACCTGATGTGCATCTGAAACTACTACTGGTCTTCCAGGGAACGATCAAAGCGTAGACTGTTTGAGACGTACCTCCCGTGGAGGAAATTGCGCATGGTGACTGTTGTATTCAATCCCGATAAAATTTCTGTGTTTCATCAACACTCTGATAGTCACAATTTACAGAATGCCTCCAGATGTCCATCGGAAATTACTACTGGTCTTCGAGGGAACGGTCAAAGCGTAAACACTTGGACACATTACTCCCATGGAGGAAGGTGCGCATGGTGACTGTTGTATTCAATCCCGATGGAATTTCTGTGTTTCAACAACACTCTGACACTCCACAGATTATAGAATGCCTCCATATGTGAATCGGAAACTACTACTGGTCTTCCAGTGAACGATCAAAGCGTAAACTCTTTGAGACATTACTCCCATGGAGGAAGGTGCGAATGGTGACTGTTGTATTCAATCCCGATGCGATTTCTGTGTTTCATCAACACTCTGATAGTCCACAGATTACAGAATGAATCCAGATGTGCATCCGAAACTACTCCTGGCCTTCCAGGGAACGATCAAAGCGTAGAGTTTATGAGAATTACTCCCATGGAGGAAAGTGCGCATGGGGACTGTTGTATTCAATCCCGATGCAATTTCTGTGTTTCATCAACACTCTGATAGTCCACAAATTACAGAATGCCTCCAGATGTGCATCAGAAACTACTACTGGTTTCCAGCTAACGATCAAATCTTAAACTCTTTGAGACAATACTCCCATGGAGGAAAGTGTGCATGGTGACTGTTGTATTCAATCCCGATGCAAATTCTGTGTTTCATCAACACTCTGATAGACCACAGATTACAGAATGCCACCAGATGTGCATCGGAAACTACTACTGGTCTTCCAGGGAACGATCAAAGCGTAGACTGTTTGAGACATTACTCCCGTGGAGGAAAGTGCGCGTTGTGACTGTTATATTCAATCCCGATGCAATTTCTGTGTTTCATCAACACTCTGATTATCTACAGATTGCAGAATGCCACCAGATGTGCATCGGAAACTACTACTGGCCTACCAGGAACGATCAAAGCGTAGAATGTTTGAGAATTACACCCATGGAGGAAAATGCGCATGGTGACTGTTGTATTCAATCCCGATGCAATTTCCTTGTTTCATCAACACTCTTATACTCCACAGAATACAGAATGCCTCTAGATGTGCATCGGAAACTACTACTGGTCTTCAAGGGAACGATCAAAGCGAAGACTGTTTGAGACATTACTCCCATGGAGGAAAGTGGGCATGCTGACTTTTGTATTCAATCTCGATGCAATTTCTGTGTTTCAACAACACTCAGTTAGTCCACGGATTTCAGAATGCCACCAGACGAGCATCGGAAACTACTACTGGTCTTCCAGATAACGATCGAAGCGTAGCCTGTTTGAGACATTGCTCCCATGGAGGAAAGTGCGCATGGTGTCTGTTGTAATCAATCCCGAAGCAATTTCTGTTTTTCATCAACACTCTGATAGTCCACACATTACAGAATGCCTCCAGATGCCCATCAGAAACTACTACTGGTATTCCAGGGTACGATCAAAGGGTAAACTCTTTAAGACATTACTCCCATTGGGGAAAGTGCGCATGGTGACTGTTGTATTCACTCCCGATTCAATTTCTGTGTTTCATCAACCTTCCGATACTCCACAGATTTCAGAATGCCTCCAGATGTGCAACGCAAACTACTACTGGTCTTCCAGGGAACGATCAAAGCGTAGACTGTTTGAGACATAACTCCCATGGGGGAAAGTGCGCATGGTGACTGTTGTATTCAATCCCGATGCAATTTCTGTGTTTCATCAACACTTGATAGTCCACAGATTACAGAATGCCTCCAGATGTCCATCGGAAACTACTACTGGTCTACCAATGAACGATCAAAGCGTAGACTGTTAGAGACATTACTCTCATTGAGGAAAGTGCGCATGGTGACTGTTGTATTCAATCCCGATGCAATTTCTGTGATTCATCAACACTCAGTTAGTCGACAGATTTCAGAATGCCTCCAGATGTGCATCAGAAACTACTACTGGAATTCCAGGGAACGTTCAAAGTGTAGACTGTTTGTGACATTGCTCCCATGGAGGAAAGTGCGCATGGTGACTGTTGTATTCAATCCCGAAGCAATTTCTGTGTTTCATCAACACTCTGATAGTCAACACATTACAGAATGCCTCCAGATGTGCATCAGAAACTACTATTGGTATTCCAGGGAACGATCAAAGCGTAAACTCTTTGAGACATTACTCCCATGGAGGAAAGTGCGCATGGTGACTGTTGTATTCAATCCCGATGCAATTTCTGTGTTTCATCAACACTCTTATAGTCCACAGATTACAGAATGCTTCTAGATGTGCATCGGAAACTACTACTGGTCTTCCAGGGAACAATCAAAGCGTAGACTGTTTGAGACATTACTTCCATGGAGGAAAGTGCGCATGGTGACTGTTGTATTCAATCCCGATGCAATTTCTGTGATTCATCAACACTCAGTTAGTCGACAGACTTCAGAATGCCTCCAGTTCTGCATCGGAAACCACTACTGGTCGTCCAGGGAACGATCAAAGCGTAGACTGTTTGAGACATTACTCTCATGGAGGAAAGTGCGCATGGTGACTGTTGTATTCAATCCCGATGCAATTCTGTGTTTCATCAACACTCTGATAGTCCACACATTACAGAATGCCTCCATATGTGCATCAGAAACTACTACTGGTATTCCAGGGAACGATCAAAGCGCAAACTCTGTGAGACATTACTCCCATGGAGGAAAGTGCTCATGGTGACTGTTGTATTCAATCCCGATGCAACTTCTTTGTTTCATCACCACCCTGATAGTCCACAGATTACAAAATGCCTCCAGATGTGCATCGCAAACTACTACTGGTCTTCCAGGGAACGATCACAGCGTAGACTGTTTGAGACATTACTCCCATGGCGGAAACTGCGCATGGTGACTGTTGTATGTAATCCCAATGAAATTTCTGTGTTCCATCAACACTCTGATAGTCCACAGTTTACAGAATGCCTCCAGATGTGCATCGGAAACTAACACTGGTCTTCCAGGGAACGATCAAAGCGTAGACCGTTTGAGACATTACTTACATGGAGGAAAGTGCGGATGGTGACAGTTGTATTCAATCCCGATGCAATTTCTGTGTATCATCAACACTCACATAGTCCACAGATGACAGAATGCCTCCAGATATGCATCGGTAGCTATTACAGGTCTTCCAGGGAATGATCAAAGCGTAGACTGTTAGAGACATTACTCTCATGGAGGAAACTGCGCATGGTGACTGTTGTATTCAATCCCGATGCAATTTCTGTGTTTCATCAACACTCTGATAGTCCACAGATTACAGAATGCCTCCAGATGTGCATCGGAAACTACTACCGGTCTTCCAGGGCACGATAAAAGCTTAGACTGTTTGAGACATTACTCCCAAGTGCGCTTGGTGACTGTTGTATTCAATCCCGATGCAATTACTTTGTTTCATCAACACTCTGGTAGTCCACAGATTACAGAAAGCCTCCAGATGTGCATCGGAAACTACTACTGGTCTTGCAGGGAACGATCAAATCGTAGACTGTTTGAGATGTTACTCCCTTGGAGGAAAGTGCGCATGGTGACTGTTGTGTTCAATCCCGATGCAATTTCTGTGTTTCATCAACACCCTGATAGTCCACACATTACAGAATGCCACCAGATGTCCATCGGGAACTACTACTAGTCTTCCAGGGAACGATCAAAGCGTAGACTGTTTGAGACATTACTCCTGTGGAGGAAAGTGCGCATGGTGACTGTTGTATTCAATCCCGATGCAATTTCTGTGTTTCATCAACACTCTGATAGTCCACACATTACAGAATGCCTCCAGATGTGCATCAGAAACTACTATTGGTATTCCAGGGAACGATCAAAGCGTAAACTCTTTGAGACATTACTCCCATGGAGGAAAGTGCGCATGGTGACTGTTGTATTCAATCCCGATGCAATTTCTGTGTTTCATCAACACTTGATAGTCCACAGATTACAGAATGCCTCCAGATGTCCATCGGAAACTACTACTGGTCTACCAATGAACGATCAAAGCGTAGACTGTTAGAGACATTACTCTCATGGAGGAAAGTGCACATGGGGACTGTTGTATTCAATCCCGATGCAATATCTGTGTTTCATCAACACTCTGATAGTCCACACATTACAGAATGCCTCCAGATGTGCATCGGAAACTACTACCGGTCTTCCAGGGCACGATAAAAGCTTAGACTGTTTGAGACATTACTCCCAATGCAGGAAAGTGCGCTTGGTGACTGTTGTATTCAATCCCGATGCAATTTCTGTGTTTCATCAACACTCTTATAGTCCACAGATTGAAGAATGCTTCTAGATGTGCATCGGAAACTACTACTGGTCTTCCAGGGAACAATCAAAGCGTAGACTGTTTGAGACATTACTTCCATGAAGGAAAGTGCGCATGGTGACTGTTGTATTCAATCCTGATGCAATTTCTGTGATTCATCAACACTCAGTTAGTCGACAGATTTCAGAATGCCTCCAGTTCTGCATCGCAAACCACTACTGGTCGTCCAGGGAACGATCAAAGCGTAGACAGTTTGAGACATTACTCTCATGGAGGAAAGTGCGCATGGTGACTGTTGTATTCAATCCCGATGCAACTTCTGTGTTTCATCACCACTCTGATAGTCCACAGACTACAAAATGCCTCCAGATGTGCATCGGAAACTACTACTGGTCTTCCAGGGAACGATCACAGCGTAGACTGTTTGAGACATTACTCCCATGGCGGAAACTGCGCATGGTGACTGTTGTATGTAATCCCAATGAAATTTCTGTGTTCCATCAACACTCTGATAGTCCACAGTTTACAGAATGCCTCCAGATGTGCATCGGAAACTAACACTGGTCTTCCAGGGAACGATCAAAGCGTATACCGTTTGAGACATTACTTACATGGAGGAAAGTGCGGATGGTGACAGTTGTATTCAATCCCGATGCAATTTCTGTGTATCATCAACACTCACATAGTCCACAGATGACAGAATGCCTCCAGATATGCATCGGTAGGTATTACTGGTCTTCCAGGGAATGATCAAAGCGTAGACTGTTAGAGACATTACTCTCATGGAGGAAACTGCGCATGGTGACTGTTGTATTCAATCCCGATGCAATTTCTGTGTTTCATCAACACTCTGATAGTCCACAGATTACAGAATGCCTCCAGATGTGCATCGGAAACTACTACCGGTCTTCCAGGGCACGATAAAAGCTTAGACTGTTTGAGACATTACTCCCAATGCAGGAAAGTGCGCTTGGTGACTGTTGTATTCAATCCCGATGCAATTACTGTGTTTCATCAACACTCTGGTAGTCCACAGATTACAGAAAGCCTCCAGATGTGCATCGGAAACTACTACTGGTCTTGCAGGGAACGATCAAATCGTAGACTGTTTGAGATGTTACTCCCTTGGAGGAAAGTGCGCATGGTGACTGTTGTGTTCAATCCCGATGCAATTTCTGTGTTTCATTAGAAGTCTGATAGCCCACAGATTACAGAATATCTCCAGATGTGCATCGCAAACTATTACTGGTTTTCCAGGGAACGATCAAAGCGTAGACCGTTTGAGACATTACTTACATGGAGGAAAGTGCGGATGGTGACAGTTGTATTCAATCCCGATGCAATATCTGTGTATCATCAACACTCACATAGTCCACAGATGACAGAATGCCTCCAGATATGCATCGGTAGCTATTACTGGCCTTCCAGGGAATGATCAAAGCGTAGACTGTTAGAGACATTACTCTCATGGAGGAAACTGCGCATGGTGACTGTTGTATTCAATCCCGATGCAATATCTGTGTTTCATCAACACTCTGGTAGTCCACAGATTACAGAATGCCTCCAGATGTGCATCGGAAACTACTACCGGTCTTCCAGGGCACGATAAAAGCTTAGACTGTTTGAGACATAACTCCCAATGCAGGAAAGTGCGCTTGGTGACTGTTGTATTCAATCCCGATGCAATTACTGTGTTTCATCAACACTCTGGTAGTCCACAGATTACAGAAAGCCTCCAGATGTGCATCGGAAACTACTACTGGTCTTGCAGGGAACGATCAAATCGTAGACTGTTTGAGACGTTACTCCCTTGGAGGAAAGTGCGCATGGTGACTGTTGTGTTCAATCCCGATGCAAGTTCTGTGTTTCATCAACACCCTGATAGTCCACACATTACAGAATGCCACCAGATGTCCATCGGGAACTACTACTGGTCTTCAAGGGAACGATCAAAGCGTAGACTGTTTGAGACATTACTCCCGTGGAGGAAAGTGCGCATGGTGACTGTTGTATTCAATCCCGATGCAATTTCTGTGTTTCATCAACACTCTGATAGTCCACACATTACAGAATGCCTCCAGATGTGCATCAGAAACTACTATTGGTATTCCAGGGAACGATCAAAGCGTAAACTCTTTGAGACATTACTCCCATGGAGGAAAGTGCGCATGGTGACTGTTGTATTCAATCCCGATGCAATTTCTGTGTTTCATCAACACTTGATTGTCCACAGATTACAGAATGCCTCCAGATGTCCATCGGAAACTACTACTGGTCTACCAATGAACGATCAAAGCGTAGACTGTTAGAGACATTACTCTCATGGAGGAAAGTGCACATGGGGACTGTTGTATTCAATCCCGATGCAATTTCTGTGTTTCATCAACACTCTCATAGTCCACACATTACAGAATGCCTCCAGATGTGCATCGGAAACTACTACCGGTCTTCCAGGGCACGATAAAAGCTTAGACTGTTTGAGACATTACTCCCAATGCAGGAAAGTGCGCTTGGTGACTGTTGTATTCAATCCCGATGCAATTTCTGTGTTTCATCAACACTCTTATAGTCCACAGATTACAGAATGCTTCTAGATGTGCATCGGAAACTACTACTGGTCTTCCAGGGAACAATCAAAGCGTAGACTGTTTGAGACATTACTTCCATGAAGGAAAGTGCGCATGGTGACTGTTGTATTCAATCCTGATGCAATTTCTGTGATTCATCAACACTCAGTTAGTCGACAGATTTCAGAATGCCTCCAGTTCTGCATCGCAAACCACTACTGGTCGTCCAGGGAACGATCAAAGCGTAGACAGTTTGAGACATTACTCTCATGGAGGAAAGTGCGCATGGTGACTGTTGTACTCAATCCCGATGCAATTTCTGTGTTTCATCAACACTCTGATAGTCCACACATTACAGAATGCCTCCATATGTGCATCAGAAACTACTACTGGTATTCCAGGGAACGATCAAAGCGCAAACTCTGCGAGACACTACTCCCATGGAGGAAAGTGCGCATTGTGACTGTTGTATTCAATCCCGATGCAACTTCTGTGTTTCATCACCACTCTGATAGTCCACAGACTACAAAATGCCTCCAGATGTGCATCGGAAACTACTACTGGTCTTCCAGGGAACGATCACAGCGTAGACTGTTTGAGACATTACTCCCATGGCGGAAACTGCGCATGGTGACTGTTGTATGTAATCCCAATGAAATTTCTGTGTTCCATTAACACTCTGATAGTCCACAGTTTACAGAATGCCTCCAGATGTGCATCGGAAACTAACACTGGTCTTCCAGGGAACGATCAAAGCGTATACCGTTTGAGACATTACTTACATGGAGGAAAGTGCGGATGGTGACAGTTGTATTCAATCCCGATGCAATTTCTGTGTATCATCAACACTCACATAGTCCACAGATGACAGAATGCCTCCAGATATGCATCGGTAGGTATTACTGGTCTTCCAGGGAATGATCAAAGCGTAGACTGTTAGAGACATTACTCTCATGGAGGAAACTGCGCATGGTGACTGTTGTATTCAATCCCGATGCAATTTCTGTGTTTCATCAACACTCTGATAGTCCACAGATTACAGAATGCCTCCAGATGTGCATCGGAAGCGACTACTGGTCTTCCAGAGAAAGACCAAGGCGTAGACTGTTTGAGAGTTACTCCCATGGAGGAGATTGCACATGGTGACTGTTGTGTTCAATCCCGATGCAATTTCTGTGTTTCATCAACACTCTGATAGTCCACAGATTACAGAATGCCTCCAGATGTTCGTCGGAAACTACTACTGGTCTTCCAAGCCAGTATCAAAGCGTAGACTGTGTGAGAATTACTCCCATGCAGGAAAGTGCGCTTGGTGACTGTTGTATTCAATCCCGATGCAATTTCTGTGTTTCATTAGAAGTCTGATAGCCCACAGATTACAGAATATCTCCAGATGTGCATCGCAAACTATTACTGGTTTTCCAGGGAACGATCAAAGTGTAGACCGTTTGAGACATTACTTACATGGAGGAAAGTGCGGATGGTGACAGTTGTATTCAATCCCGATGCAATTTCTGTGTATTATCAACACTCACATAGTCCACAGATGACAGAATGCCTCCAGATATGCATCGGTAGCTATTACTGGTCTTCCAGGGAATGATCAAAGCGTAGACTGTTAGAGACATTACTCTCATGGAGGAAACTGCGCATGGTGACTGTTGTATTCAATCCCGATGCAATATCTGTGTTTCATCAACACTCTGGTAGTCCACAGATTACAGAATGCCTCCAGATGTGCATCGGAAACTACTACCGGTCTTCCAGGGCACGATAAAAGCTTAGACTGTTTGAGACATTACTCCCAATGCAGGAAAGTGCGCTTGGTGACTGTTGTATTCAATCCCGATGCAATTACTGTGTTTCATCAACACTTTGGTAGTCCACAGATTAGAGAAAGCCTCCAGATGTGCATCGGAAACTACTACTGGTCTTGCAGGGAACGATCAAATCGTACACTGTTTGAGACGTTACTCCCATGGAGGAAAGTGCGCATGGTGACTGTTGTGTTCAATCCCGATGCAATTTCTGTGTTTCATCAACACCCTGATAGTCCACACATTACAGAATGCCACCAGATGTCCATCGGAAACTACTACTGGTCTTCCAGGGAACGATCAAAGCGTAGACTGTTTGAGACATTACTCCCGTGGAGGAAAGTGCGCATGGTGACTGTCGTATTCAATCCCGATGCAATTTCTGTGTTTCATCAACACTCTGATAGTCCACACATTACAGAATGCCTCCAGATGTGCATCAGAAACTACTATTGGTATTCCAGGGAACGATCAAAGCGTAAACTCTTTGAGACATTACTCCCATGGAGGAAAGTGCGCATGGTGACTGTTGTATTCAATCCCGATGCAATTTCTGTGTTTCATCAACACTTGATAGTCCACAGATTACAGAATGCCTCCAGATGTCCATCGGAAACTACTACTGCTCTACCAATGAACGATCAAAGCGTAGACTGTTAGAGACATTACTCCCGTGGAGGAAAGTGCGCATGGTGACTGTTGTATTCAATCCCGATGCAATTTCTGTGTTTCATCAACACTTGATAGTCCACAGATTACAGAATGCCTCCAGATGTCCATCGGAAACTACTACTGGTCTACCAATGAACGATCAAAGCGTAGACTGTTAGAGACATTACTCTCATGGAGGAAAGTGCACATGGTGACTGTTGTATTCAAGCCCGATGCAATTTCTGTGTTTCATCAACATTCTGATAGTCCACAGATTACAGAATGCCTCCAGATGTGCATCAGAAACTACTACTGGTATTCCAGGGAACGATCAAAGTGTAGACTGTTTGAGACATTGCTCCCATGGAGGAAAGTGCGCATGGTGACTGTTGTATTCAATCCCGAAGCAATTTCTGTGTTTCATCAACACTCTGATAGTCCACACATTACACAATGCCTCCAGACGTGCATCAGAAACTACTATTGGTATTCCAGGGAACGATCAAAGCGTAAACTCTTTGAGACATTACTCCCATGGAGGAAAGTGCGCATGGTGACTGTTGTATTCAATCCCGATGCAATTTCTGTGTTTCATCAACACTCTTATAGTCCACAGATTACAGAATGCTTCTAGATGTGCATCGGAAACTACTACTGGTCCTGCAGGGAACGATCAAATCGTAGACTGTTTGAGACATTACTCTCATGGAGGAAAGTGCGCATGGTGACTGTTGTATTCAATCCCGATGCAATTTCTGTGATTCATCAACACTCAGTTAGTCGACAGATTTCAGAATATCTCCAGTTCTGCATCGGAAACCACTACTGGTCGTCCAGGGAACGATCAAAGCGTAGACTGTTTGAGACATTACTCTCATGGAGGAAAGTGCGCATGGTGACAGTTGTATTCAATCCCGATGCAATTTCTGTGTTTCATCAACACTCTGATAGTCCACACATTACAGAATGCCTCCATATGTGCATCAGAAACTACTACTGGTATTCCAGGGAACGATCAAAGCGCAAACTCTGTGAGACATTACTCCCATGGAGGAAAGTGCGCATGGTGACTGTTGTATTCAATCCCGATGCAACTTCTGTGTTTCATCACCACTCTGATAGTCCACAGATTACAAAATGCCTCCAGATGTGCATCGGAAACTACTACTGGTCTTCCAGGGAACGATCACAGCGTAGACTGTTTGAGACATTACTCCCATGGCGGAAACTGCGCATGGTGAGTGTTGTATGCAATCCTAATGAAATTTCTGTGTTCCATCAACACTCTGATAGTCCACAGTTTACAGAATGCCTCCAGATGTGCATCGGAAACTAACACTGGTCTTCCAGGGAACGATCAAAGCGTAGACCGTTTGAGACATTACTTACATGGAGGAAAGTGCGGATGGTGACAGTTGTATTGAATCCCGATGCAATTTCTGTGTATCATCAACACTCACATAGTCCACAGATGACAGAATGCCTCCAGATATGCATCGGTAGCTATTACTGGTCCTCCAGGGAATGATCAAACCGTAGACTGTTAGAGACATTACTCTCATGGAGGAAACTGCGCATGGTGACTGTTGTATTCAATCCCGATGCAATTTCTGTGTTTCATCAACACTCTGAAAGTCCACAGATTACAGAATGCATCCAGATGTGCATCGGAAACTACTACCGGTCTTCCAGGGCACGATAAAAGCTTAGACTGTTTGAGACATTACTCCCAATGCAGGAAAGTGCGCATGGTGACTGTTGTATTCAATCCCGATGCAATTTCTGTGTTTCATCAACACTCTGGTAGTCCACAGATTACAGAAAGCCTCCAGATGTGCATCGGAAACTACTACTGGTCTTGCAGGGAACGATCAAATCGTAGACTGTTTGAGACGTTACTCCCATGGAGGAAAGTGCGCATGGTGACTGTTGTGTTCAATCCCGATGCAATTTCTGTGTTTCATCAACACTCTGATAGTCCACATATTACAGAATGCTACCAGATGTCCATCGGAAACTACTACTGGTCTTCCAGGGAACGATCAAAGCGTAGACTGTTTGAGACATTACTCCCGTGGAGGAAAGTGCGCATGGTGACTGTTGTATTCAATCCCGATGCAATTTCTGTGTTTCATCAACACTCTGATAGTCCACAGATTACAGAATGCCTCCAGATGTGCATCGGAAGCGACTACTGGTCTTCCAGAGAAAGACCAAAGCGTAGACTGTTTGAGAATTACTCCCATGGAGGAGAGTGCACATGGTGACTGTTGTGTTCAATCCCGATGCAATTTCTGTGTTTCATCAACACTCTGATAGTCCACAGATTACAGAATGCCTCCAGATGTTCGTCGGAAACTACTACTGGTCTTCCAAGCCAGTATCAAAGCGTAGACTGTGTGAGAATTACTCCCATGCAGGAAAGTGCGCTTGGTGACTGTTGTATTCAATCCCGATGCAATTTCTGTGTTTCATTAAAAGTCTGATAGCCCACAGATTACAGAATATCTCCAGATGTGCATCGCAAACTATTACTGGTTTTCCAGGGAACGATCAAAGCGTAGACTGTTTGAGACATTACTCGCATGGAGGAAAGTGCGCATGGTGGCTGTTGTATTAAATCCCGATGCAATTTCTGTGTTTCATCAACACTCAGTTAGTCCACAGATTTCAGAATGACTCCAGATGTGCATCGGAAGCTACTTCTGGTCTTCCAGAGAACTATCAAAGCGTAGAATGTTTGAGACACTACTCCCGTATAGGAAAGTGGGCATGGTGACTGTTGTATTCAATCCCGATGCAATTTATGTGTTTCATCAACACTCTGATAGTCCACAGATTCCAGAATGCCTCCAGATGTGCATCGGAAACTACTACTGGTCTTCCAGGGAATGATCAAAGCGTAGACTGTTTGAGAATTACTCCCATGGAGGAAAGTGCGCATGGTGACTGTTGTATTCAGTCCCGATGCAATTTCTGTGTTTCATCAACAGTCTGATAGTCCACATATTACAGAATGTCTCCAGATGTGCATCGGAAACTACTACTGGTCTTCCAGAGCACGATCAAAGCGTAGATTCTTTGAGACATTACTCCCAATGCAGAAAAGTGCGCATGGTGACTCTTGTATTCAATCCCGATGCAATTTCTGTATTTCATCAACAGTCTGATAGTCCACAGATTGCAGAATATCTCCAGATGTGCATCGGAAACTACTACTGGTCTTCAAGGATAAGATCTAAGCGTTGACTGTTTGAGACATTACTCCCATGGAGGAAAGTGCGCATGGTGACTGTTGTATTCAATCCCGATGCAATTTCTGTGTTTCATCAACACTCTGATAGTCCACAGATTACAGAAATCCTCCAGAAGTGCATCGGAAACTACTGCTGCTCTTGCAGGGAACGATCAAAGCGTAGACTGTTAGAGACATTACTCCCATGGAGGAAAGTGCGCATGCTGACTGTTGTATTCAATCCCGATGCAATTTATGTGTTTCATCAACACTCTGATAGTCCACAGATTACAGAATGCCACCAGATGTGCATCGGAATCTACTATTGGTCTTCCAGGGAACGATCAAAGCGTATACTGATTGAACATTACTCCCATGGAGGGAAGTGAACATGGTGACTGTTGTATTCAATCCCGATTCAATTTCTGTATTTCATCAACACTCTGATAGTCCACAGACTACAGAATGCCTCCAGATGTGCATCGGAAACTACTTCTGGTCTTCCCAGTAACGATTAAGGCGTAGACTGTTTGAGACACTACTCCCACGGAGGAAAGTGCGCATGGTGACTGTTGTATTGAATCCCGAAGGAATTTCTGTGTTTCATCAACACTCTGATAGTCACAGATTACAGAATGCCTCCAGATGTCCATCGGAAATTTCTGCTGGTCTTCCAGGGAACGATCAAAGCGTAAACTCTTGGACACATTACTCCAATGGAGGAAGGTGCGCATGGTGACTGTTGTCTTCAATCCCGATGCAATTTCTGTGTTTCATCCACACTCTGATACTCCACAGATTACAGAATGCCACCAGATGTGCATCGGAAACTACTACTGTTCTTCCAGGGTACGATCAAAGCGTAGACTGTTTGAGACATTGCCCTCGTGGAGGAAAGTGCGCGTTGTGACTGTTGTATTCAATCCCGATGCAATTTCTGTGTTTCATCAACACTCAGTTAGTCCATAGATTTCAGAACGCCACCAGATGTGCATCGGAAACTACTTCTGGTCTTCCAGAGAACTATCAAAGCGTAGAATGTTTGAGACACTACTCCCGTGGAGGAAAGTGCGCATGGTGACTGTTGTATTCAATCCCGATGCAATTTATGTGTTTCATCAACACTCTGATAGTCCACAGATTACAGAATGCCTCCAGATGTGCATCGGAAACCTCTACTGGTGTTCCAGAGACTGACCAAAGCGTAGACTCTTTGAGAATTACTCCCATGGAGGAAAGGGCACATGGTGACTGTTGTATTTAATGCTGATGCAATTTCTGTGTATCATCAACACTCACATAGTCCACAGATGACAGAATGCCTCAGGATATGCATCGGTAGCTATTACTGGTCTTCCAGGGAATGATCAAAGCGTAGACTGTTAGAGACATTACTCTCATGGAGGAAACTGCGCATGGTGACTGTTGTATTCAATCCCGATGCAATTTCTGTGTTTCATCAACACTATAATAGTCCACAGATTGCAGAATGCCTCCAGATGTGCATCGGAAACTACTACCGGTCTTCCAGGGCACGATAAAATCTTAGACTGTTTGAGACATTACTCCCAATGCAGGAAAGTGCGCATGGAGACTGCTGTATTCAATCCCGATGCAATTTCTGTGTTTCATCAACACTCTGGTAGTCCACAGATTACAGAGAGCCTCCAGATGTGCATCGGAAACTACTACTGGTCTTGCAGGGAACGATCAAATCGTAGATTGTTTGAGACGTTACTCCCATGGAGGAAAGTGCGCATGGTGACTGTTTTGTTCAATCCCGATGCAATTTCTGTGTTTCATCAACACTCTGATAGTCCACACATTACAGAATGCCTCCAGATGTGCATCGGAAGCGACTACTGGTCTTCCAGAGAAAGACCAAAGCGTAGACTGTTTGAGAATTACTCCCATGGAGGAGAGTTCACATGGTGACTGTTGTGTTCAATCCCGATGCAATTTCTGTGTTTCATCAACACTCTGATAGTCCACAGATTACAGAATGCCTCCAGATGTTCATCGGAAACTACTACTGGTCTTCCAAGCCAGTATCAAAGCGTAGACCGTGTGAGAATTACTCCCAAGCAGGAAAGTGCGCTTGGTGACTGTTGTATTCAATCCCGATGCAATTTCTGTGTTTCATTAAAAGTCTGATAGCCCACAGATTACAGAATATCTCCAGATGTGCATCGCAAACTATTACTGGTTTTCCAGGGAACGATCAAAGCGTAGACTGTTTGAGACATTACTCGCATGGAGGAAAGTGCGCATGGTGGCTGTTGTATTCAATCCCGATGCAATTTCTGTGTTTCATCAACACTCAGTTAGTCCACAGATTTCAGAATGACTCCAGATGTGCATCGGAAACTACTTCTGGTCTTCCAGGGAACTATCAAAGCGTAGAGTGTTTGAGACACTACTCCCGTATAGGAATGTGCGCATGGTGACTGTTGTATTCAATCCCGATGCAATTTATGTGTTTCATCATCACTCTGATAGTCCACAGATTCCAGAATGCCTCCAGATGTGCATCGGAAACTACTACTGGTCTTCCAGGGAATGATCAAAGCGTAGACTGTTTGAGAATTACACCCATGGAGGAAAGTGCGCATGGTGACTGTTGTATTCAATCCCGATGCAATTTCTGTGTTTCATCAACAGTCTGATAGTCCACAGATTACAGAATGTCTCCAGATGTGCATCGGAAACTACTACTGGTCTTCCAGAGCACGATCAAAGCGTAGACTCTTTGAGACATTACTCCCAATGCAGAAAAGTGCGCATGGTGACTCTTGTATTCAATCGCGATGCAATTTCTGTATTTCATCAACAGTCTGATAGTCCACAGATTACAGAATATCTCGGGATGTGCATCGGAAACTACTACTGGTCTTCCAGGATAAGATCAAAGCGTTGACTGTTTGAGACATTACTCCCATGGAGGAAAGTGCGCATGGTGACTGTTGTATTCAATCCCGCTGCAATTTCTGTGTTTCATTAAAAGTCTGATAGCCCACAGATTACAGAATATCTCCAGATGTGCATCGCAAACTATTACTGGTTTTCCAGGGAACGATCAAAGCGTAGACTGTTTGAGACATTACTCGCATGGAGGAAAGTGCGCATGGTGGCTGTTGTATTCAATCCCGATGCAATTTCTGTGTTTCATCAACACTCTGGTAGTCCACAGATTACAGAGAGCCTCCAGATGTAAATCGGAAACTACTACTGGTCTTGCAGGGAACGATCAAATCGTAGATTGTTTGAGACGTTACTCCCATGGAGGAAAGTGCGAATGGTGACTGTTGTGTTCAATCCCGATGCAATTTCTGTGTTTCATTAAAAGTCTGATAGCCCACAGATTACAGAATATCTCCAGATGTGCATCGCAAACTATTACTGGTTTTCCAGGGAACGATCAAAGCGTAGACTGTTTGAGACATTACTCGCATGGAGAAGAGTGCGCATGGTGACTGTTGTATTCAATCCCGATGCAATTTCTGTGTTTCATCAACACTCTGATAGTCCACAGATTACAGAAAGCCTCCAGAAGTGCATCGGAAACTACTGCTGCTCTTGCAGGGAACGATCAAAGCGTAGACTGTTAGAGACATTACTCCCATGGAGGAAAGTGCGCATGCTGACTGTTGTATTCAATCCCGATGCAATTTCTGTGTTTCATCAACACTCTGATAGTCCACAGATTACAGAATGCCACCAGATGTCCATCGGAAACTACTACTGGTCTTCCAGGGAACGATCAAAACGTAGACTCTTTGAGACATTACTCCCGTGGAGGAAAGTGCGCATGGTAACTGTTGTGTTCAATCGTGATGCAATTTCTGTGTTTCATCAACACTCTGATAGTCCTCAGATTACAGAATGCCACCAGATGTGCATCGGAATCTACTATTGGTCTTCCAGGGAACGATCAAAGCGTATACTGATTGAACATTACTCCCATGGAGGGAAGTGAACATGGTGACTGTTGTATTCAATCCCGATTCAATTTCTGTATTTCATCAACACTCTGATAGTCCACAGATTACAGAATGCCTCCTAATGTACATCGGAAACTACTACTGGTCTTCCAGGGAACGATCAAAGCGTAGACTGTTAGAGACATTACACCCATGGAGGAAAGTGCGCATGGTGACTGTTGTCTTCAATCCCGATGCAATTTCTGTGTTTCATCCACACTCTGATACTCCACAGATTACAGAATGCCACCAGATGTGCATCGGAAACTACTACTGTTCTTCCAGGGTACGATCAAAGCGTAGACTGTTTGAGACATTGCTCTCGTGGAGGAAAGTGCGCGTTGTGACTGTTGTATTCAATCCCGATGCAATTTCTGTGTTTCATCAACACTCAGTTAGTCCATTGATTTCAGAACGCCACCAGATGTGCATCGGAAACTACTTCTGGTCTTCCAGAGAACTATCAAATCGTAGAATGTTTGAGACACTACTCCCGTGGAGGAAAGTGCGCATGGTGACTGTTGTATTCAATCCCGATGCAATTTATGTGTTTCATCAACACTCTGATAGTCCACAGATTACAGAATGCCTCCAGATGTGCATCGGAAACCTCTACTGGTGTTCCAGAGACTGACCAAAGCGTAGACTCATTGAGAATTACTCCCATGGAGGAAAGGGCACATGGTGACTGTTGTATTTAATGCCGATGCAATTTCTGTGTATCATCAACACTCACATAGTCCACAGATGACAGAATGCCTCAGGATATGCATCGGTAGCTATTACTGGTCTTCCAGGGAATGATCAAAGCGTAGACTGTTAGAGACATTACTCTCATGGAGGAAACTGCGCATGGTGACTGTTGTATTCAATCCCGATGCAATTTCTGTGTTTCATCAACACTATAATAGTCCACAGATTGCAGAATGCCTCCAGATGTGCATCGGAAACTACTACCGGTCTTCCAGGGCACGATAAAATCTTAGACTGTTTGAGACATTACTCCCAATGCAGGAAAGTGCGCATGGAGACTGCTGTATTCAATCCCGATGCAATTTCTGTGTTTCATCAACACTCTGGTAGTCCACAGATTACAGAGAGCCTCCAGATGTGCATCGGAAACTACTACTGGTCTTGCAGGGAACGATCAAATCGTAGATTGTTTGAGACGTTACTCCCATGGAGGAAAGTGCGTATGGTGACTGTTGTGTTCAATCCCGATGCAATTTCTGTGTTTCATCAACACTCTGATAGTCCACACATTACAGAATGCCTCCAGATGTGCATCGGAAGCGACTACTGGTCTTCCAGAGAAAGACCAAAGTGTAGACTGTTTGAGAATTACTCCCATGGAGGAGAGTTCACATGGTGACTGTTGTGTTCAATCCCGATGCAATTTCTGTGTTTCATCAACACTCTGATAGTCCACAGATTACAGAATGCCTCCAGATGTTCATCGGAAACTACTACTGGTCTTCCAAGCCAGTATCAAAGCGTAGACCGTGTGAGAATTACTCCCAAGCAGGAAAGTGCGCTTGGTGACTGTTGTATTCAATCCCGATGCAATTTCTGTGTTTCATTAAAAGTCTGATAGCCCACAGATTACAGAATATGTCCAGATGTGCATCGCAAACTATTACTGGTTTTCCAGGGAACGATCAAAGCGTAGACTGTTTGAGACATTACTCGCATGGAGGAAAGTGCGCATGGTGGCTGTTGTATTCAATCCCGATGCAATTTCTGTGTTTCATCAACACTCAGTTAGTCCACAGATTTCAGAATGACTCCAGATGTGCATCGGAAACTACTTCTGGTCTTCCAGAGAACTATCAAAGCGTAGAGTGTTTGAGACACTACTCCCGTATAGGTATGTGCGCCTGGTGACTGTTGTATTCAATCCCGATGCAATTTATGTGTTTCATCATCACTCTGATAGTCCACAGATTCCAGAATGCCTCCAGATGTGCATCGGAAACTACTACTGGTCTTCCAGGGAATGATCAAAGCGTAGACTGTTTGAGAATTACTCCCATGGAGGAAAGTGCGCATGGTGACTGTTGTATTCAATCCCGATGCAATTTCTGTGTTTCATCAACAGTCTGATAGTCCACAGATTACAGAATGTCTCCAGATGTGCATCGGAAACTACTACTGGTCTTCCAGAGCACGATCAAAGCGTAGACTCTTTGAGACATTACTCCCAATGCAGAAAAGTGCGCATGGTGACTCTTGTATTCAATCGCGATGCAATTTCTGTATTTCATCAACAGTCTGATAGTCCACAGATTACAGAATATCTCCAGATGTGCATCGGAAACTACTACTGGTCTTCCAGGATAAGATCAAAGCGTTGACTGTTTGAGACATTACTCCCATGGAGGAAAGTGCGCATGGTGACTGTTGTATTCAATCCCGCTGCAATTTCTGTGTTTCATTAAAAGTCTGATAGCCCACAGATTACAGAATATCTCCAGATGTGCATCGCAAACTATTACTGGTTTTCCAGGGAACGATCAAAGCGTAGACTGTTTGAGACATTACTCGCATGGAGGAAAGTGCGCATGGTGGCTGTTGTATTCAATCCCGATGCAATTTCTGTGTTTCATCAACACTCTGGTAGTCCACAGATTACAGAGAGCCTCCAGATGTAAATCGGAAACTACTACTGGTCTTGCAGGGAACGATCAAATCGTAGATTGTTTGAGACGTTACTCCCATGGAGGAAAGTGCGAATGGTGACTGTTGTGTTCAATCCCGATGCAATTTCTGTGTTTCATCAACACTCTGATAGTCCACACATTACAGAATGCCTCCAGATGTGCATCGGAAGCGACTACTTGTCTTCCAGAGAAAGACCAAAGCGTAGACTGTTTGAGAATTACTCCCATGGAGGAGAGTTCACATGGTGACTGTTGTGTTCAATCCCGATGCAATTTCTGTGTTTCATCAACAGTCTGATAGTCCACAGATTACAGAATGCCTCCAGATGTTCATCGGAAACTACTACTGGTCTTCCAAGCCAGTATCAAAGCGTAGACTGTGTGAGAATTACTCCCAAGCAGGAAAGTGTGCATGGTGACTGTTGTATTCAATCCCGATGCAATTTCTGTGTTTTATCAACAGTCTGATAGTCCACAGATTACAGAATATCTCCAGATGTGCATCGGAAACTACTACTGGTCTTCCAGGGAACGATCAATGCGTAGACTGTTTGAGACATTACTCCCATGGAGTAAAGTGCGCATGGTGACTGTTGTATTCAATCCCGATGCAATTTCTGTGTTTCATCAACACTCTGATAGTCCACTGATTACAGAAAGCCTCCAGTTGTGCATCGGAAACTACTACTGGTCTTCCTGGGAACGATCAAAGCGTAGACTGTTTGAGAGATTACTCTAAAAGAGGAAAGTGCGCATGGTGACAGTTGTATTCAATCCTGATGCAATTTATGTGTCTCATCAACACTATAATAGTCCACAGATTGCAGAATGCCTCCAGATGTGCATCGGAAACTACTACCGGTCTTCCAGGGCACGATAAAATCTTAGACTGTTTGAGACATTACTCCCAATGCAGGAAAGTGCGCATGGAGACTGCTGTATTCAATCCCGATGCAATTTCTGTGTTTCATCAACACTCTGGTAGTCCACAGATTACAGAGAGCCTCCAGATGTGCATCGGAAACTACTACTGGTCTTGCAGGGAACGATCAAATCGTAGATTGTTTGAGACGTTACTCCCATGGAGGAAAGTGCGCATGGTGACTGTTGTGTTCAATCCCGATGCAATTTCTGTGTTTCATCAACACTCTGATAGTCCACACATTACAGAATGCCTCCAGATGTGCATCGGAAGCGACTACTGGTCTTCCAGAGAAAGACCAAAGTGTAGACTGTTTGAGAATTACTCCCATGGAGGAGAGTTCACATGGTGACTGTTGTGTTCAATCCCGATGCAATTTCTGTGTTTCATCAACACTCTGATAGTCCACAGATTACAGAATGCCTCCAGATGTTCATCGGAAACTACTACTGGTCTTCCAAGCCAGTATCAAAGCGTAGACCGTGTGAGAATTACTCCCAAGCAGGAAAGTGCGCTTGGTGACTGTTGTATTCAATCCCGATGCAATTTCTGTGTTTCATTAAAAGTCTGATAGCCCACAGATTACAGAATATGTCCAGATGTGCATCGCAAACTATTACTGGTTTTCCAGGGAACGATCAAAGCGTAGACTGTTTGAGACATTACTCGCATGGAGGAAAGTGCGCATGGTGGCTGTTGTATTCAATCCCGATGCAATTTCTGTGTTTCATCAACACTCAGTTAGTCCACAGATTTCAGAATGACTCCAGATGTGCATCGGAAACTACTTCTGGTCTTCCAGAGAACTATCAAAGCGTAGAGTGTTTGAGACACTACTCCCGTATAGGTATGTGCGCCTGGTGACTGTTGTATTCAATCCCGATGCAATTTATGTGTTTCATCATCACTCTGATAGTCCACAGATTCCAGAATGCCTCCAGATGTGCATCGGAAACTACTACTGGTCTTCCAGGGAATGATCAAAGCGTAGACTGTTTGAGAATTACTCCCATGGAGGAAAGTGCGCATGGTGACTGTTGTATTCAATCCCGATGCAATTTCTGTGTTTCATCAACAGTCTGATAGTCCACAGATTACAGAATGTCTCCAGATGTGCATCGGAAACTACTACTGGTCTTCCAGAGCACGATCAAAGCGTAGACTCTTTGAGACATTACTCCCAATGCAGAAAAGTGCGCATGGTGACTCTTGTATTCAATCGCGATGCAATTTCTGTATTTCATCAACAGTCTGATAGTCCACAGATTACAGAATATCTCCAGATGTGCATCGGAAACTACTACTGGTCTTCCAGGATAAGATCAAAGCGTTGACTGTTTGAGACATTACTCCCATGGAGGAAAGTGCGCATGGTGACTGTTGTATTCAATCCCGCTGCAATTTCTGTGTTTCATTAAAAGTCTGATAGCCCACAGATTACAGAATATCTCCAGATGTGCATCGCAAACTATTACTGGTTTTCCAGGGAACGATCAAAGCGTAGACTGTTTGAGACATTACTCGCATGGAGGAAAGTGCGCATGGTGGCTGTTGTATTCAATCCCGATGCAATTTCTGTGTTTCATCAACACTCTGGTAGTCCACAGATTACAGAGAGCCTCCAGATGTAAATCGGAAACTACTACTGGTCTTGCAGGGAACGATCAAATCGTAGATTGTTTGAGACGTTACTCCCATGGAGGAAAGTGCGAATGGTGACTGTTGTGTTCAATCCCGATGCAATTTCTGTGTTTCATCAACACTCTGATAGTCCACACATTACAGAATGCCTCCAGATGTGCATCGGAAGCGACTACTTGTCTTCCAGAGAAAGACCAAAGCGTAGACTGTTTGAGAATTACTCCCATGGAGGAGAGTTCACATGGTGACTGTTGTGTTCAATCCCGATGCAATTTCTGTGTTTCATCAACAGTCTGATAGTCCACAGATTACAGAATGCCTCCAGATGTTCATCGGAAACTACTACTGGTCTTCCAAGCCAGTATCAAAGCGTAGACTGTGTGAGAATTACTCCCAAGCAGGAAAGTGTGCATGGTGACTGTTGTATTCAATCCCGATGCAATTTCTGTGTTTTATCAACAGTCTGATAGTCCACAGATTACAGAATATCTCCAGATGTGCATCGGAAACTACTACTGGTCTTCCAGGGAACGATCAATGCGTAGACTGTTTGAGACATTACTCCCATGGAGTAAAGTGCGCATGGTGACTGTTGTATTCAATCCCGATGCAATTTCTGTGTTTCATCAACACTCTGATAGTCCACTGATTACAGAAAGCCTCCAGTTGTGCATCGGAAACTACTACTGGTCTTCCTGGGAACGATCAAAGCGTAGACTGTTTGAGAGATTACTCTAAAAGAGGAAAGTGCGCATGGTGACAGTTGTATTCAATCCTGATGCAATTTATGTGTCTCATCAACACTCAGTTAGTCCACAGATTTCAGAATGACTCCAGATGTGCATCGGAAATTACTACTGGTCTTCCAGGGAACGATCAAAGCGTAAACTCTTGGACACATTACTCCCATGGAGGAAGGTGCGCATGGTGACTGTTGTATTCAATCTCGATGGAATTTCTGTGTTTCATCAACACTCTGACACTCCACAGATTATAGAATGCCTCCAAATGTGCATCGGAAACTACTACTGGTCTTCCAGTGAACGACAAAGCGTAAACTCTTTGAGACATTACTCCCATGGAGGAAGTTGCGCATGGTGACTGTTGTATTCAATCCCGATGCAATTTCTGTGTTTCATCAACACTCTGATACTCCACAGATTACAGAATGCCTCCAGATGTGTATCGGAAACTACTACTGGTCTTCCAGGGAACGATCAAAGCGTAAACTCTTGGACACATTACTCCAATGGAGGAAGGGGCGCATGGTGACTGTTGTATTCAATCCCGATGGAATTTCTGTGTTTCATCAACACTCTGATAGTCCACAGATTACAGAATGCCTCCAAATGTACATCGGAAACTACTACTGGTCTTCCAGGGAACGATCAAAGCGTAGACTGTTAGAGACATTACCCCCATGGAGGAAAGTGCTCATGGTGACTGTTGTCTTCAATCCCGATGCAGTTTCTGTGTTTCATCCACACTCTGATACTCCACAGATTACAGAATGCCACCAGATGTGCATCGGAAACTACTACTGTTCTCCCAGGGTACGATCAAAGCGTAGACTGTTTGAGACATTGCTCCCGTGGAGGAAAGTGCGCGTTGTGACTGTTGTATTCAATCCGGATGCAATTTCTGTGTTTCATCAACACTCAGTTAGTCTACAGATTTCAGAACGCCACCAGATGTGCATCGGAAACTACTTCTGGTCTTCCAGAGAACTATCAAAGCGTAGAATGTTTGAGACACTACTCCCGTGGAGGTAAGTGCGCATGGTGACTGTTGTATTCAATCCCGATGCAATTTCTGTGTTTCATCAACACTCTGATAGTCCACAGATTACAGAATACCTCCAGATGTTCAGCGGAAACTACTACTGGTCTTCCAGGCCACGATCAAAGCGTAGACTGTTTGACAATTACTCCCATGCAGGAAAGTGCGCTTTGTGACTATTGTATTCAATCCTGATGCAATTTCTGTGTTTCATTAAAAGTCTGATAGCCCACAGATTACAGAATATCTCCAGATGTGCATCGCAAGCTATTACTGGTTTTCCAGGGAACGATCAAAGCGTAGACTGTTTGAGACATTACTCCCATTTAGGAAAGTGCGCATGGTGACTGTTGTATTCAATCCCGATGCAATTTCTGTGCTTCATCAACACTCAGTTAGTCCACAGATATCAGAACGCCACCCGATGTGCATCGGAAACTACTTCTGGTCTTCCAGAGAACTATCAAAGCGTAGAATGTTTGAGACACTACTCCCGTGGAGGAAAGTGCGCATGGTGACTGTTGTATTCAATCCCGATACAATTTATGTGTTTCATCAACACTCTGATAGTCCACAGATTACAGAATGCCTCCTGATGTGCATCGGAAACTACTACTGGTCTTCCAGGGAATGATAAGCGTAGACTGTTTGAGAATTACTCCCATGGAGGAAAGTGCGCATGGTGACTGTTGTATTCAATCCCGATGCAATTTCTCTGTTTCAGCAACACTCTGATAGTCCACAGATTAGACAAAGCATCCAGATGTGCATCGGAAACTACTACTGGTCTTGCAGGGAACGATCAAAGCGTAGACTCTTAGAGACATTACACCCACGGAGGAAAGTGCGCATGCTGACTGTTGTGATCAATCCCGATGCAATTTCTGTGTTTCATCAACACTCTGATAGTCCACAGATTACAGACTGCCACCAGATGCCCATCGGAAACTACTACTGGTCTTCCAGGGAACGATCAAGGCGTAGACTCTTTGTGACATTACTCCCGTGGAGGAAAGTGCGCATGGTGAGTGTTGTGTTCAATCCGGATGCAATTTCTGTGTTTCATTAACACTCCGATAGTCCTCAGATTACAGAATGCCACCAGATGTGCATCGGAAACTACTATTGGTCTTCCAGGGAACGATCAAAGCGTATACTGATTGAGAATTACTCCCATGGAGGGAAGTGAACATGGTGACTGTTGTATTCAATCCCGATTCAATTTCTGTGTTTCATCAACACTCAGATAGTCCACAGATTTCAGAATGACTCCAGATGTGCATCGGAAACTACTTCTGGTCTTCCAAGGAACGATCAAAGCGTAGACTGTTTTAGACACTACGCCCATGGAGGAAAGTGCGCATGGTGACTGTTGTATTCAATCCCGATGCAAATTTTTGTGTTTCATCAACACTCTGATAGTCACAGGTTACAGAATGCCTTCAGATGTCCATCGGAAACTACTACTGGTCTTCCAGTGAACGATCAAAGCATAAACTCTTTGAGACATTACTCCCATGGAGGAAGGTGCGCATGGTGACTGTTGTATTCAATCCCGATGCAATTTCTGTGTTTCATCAATACTCTGATAGTCCACAGATTACAGAATGCCTCCAGATGTGCATCGGAAACTACTACTGGTCTTCCAGGGTCCGATCAAAGCGTAGAATGTTTGAGAATTACTCCCATGGAGGAAAGTGCGCATGGTGACTGTTGTATACAATCCCGATGCAATTTCTGTGTTCCATCAACACTCTGAAAGAAAAATAATTACAGAATGCCTCCAGATGTGCATCAGAAACTACTACTGGTACTCCAGGGAACGATCAAAGCGTTAACTCTTGGAGACAATACTCCCATGGAGGAAAGTGCGCATGGTGAGTGTTGTATTCAATCCCGATGCAATTTCTGTGTTTCATCAACACTCTGATACTCCACAGATCACAGAATGCAACCAGATGTGCATCGGAAACTACTACTGTTCTTCCAGGGTACGATCAAAGCGTAGACTGTTTGAGACATTGCTCCCGTGGAGGAAAGTGCGCGTTGTGACTGTTGTCTTCAATCCCGAGGCAATTTCTGTGTTTCATCAACACTCTGATAGTCAACAGATTACAGAATGCCACCAGATGTGCATCGGAAACTACTACTGGTCTACCAGGGAACGATCAAAGCGTAGACTGTTTGAGACAATACTCGCATGGTGGAAAGTGCGCATGGTGACTGTTGTATTCAATCCCGACACAATTTCTGTGTTTCATCAACATTCTGATAGTCCACAAATCACAGAATGCCACCAGATGTCCATCGGAAACTACTACTGGTCTTCCAGGGACGATCAAAGCGTAGACTGCTTGAGATATTACTAACGTGGAGGAAAGTGCGCATGGTGACTGTTTTATTCAATCCCGATGCAATATCTGTGTTTCAGCAACACTCTGATAGTCCACAGATTAGATAAAGCATCCAGATGTGCATCGGAAACTACTACTGGTCTTGCAGGGAATGATCGAAGCGTAGACTCTTAGAGACATTACACCCACGGAGGAAAGTGCGCATGCTGACTGTTGTATTCAATCCCGATGCAATGTCTGTGTTTCATCAACACTCTGATAGTCCACAGATTACAGAATGCCACCAGATGTCCATCGGAAACTACTACTGGTCTTCCAGGGAACGATCAAAGCGTAGACTCTTTGAGACATTACTCCCGTGGAGGAAAGTGCGCATGGTGAGTGTTCTGTTCAATCCCGATGCAATTTCTGTGTTTCATCAACACTCTGATAGTCCACAGATTAGACTGTTTGAGACACTACGCCCATGGAGGAATGTGCGCATGGTGACTGTTGTATTCAATCCCGATGCAAATTTCTGTGTTTCATCAACACTCTGATAGTCACAAATTACAGAATGCCTCCAGATGTCCATCGGAAATTTCTACTGGTCTTCCAGGGAACGATCAAAGCGTAAACTCTTGGACACATTACTCCAATGGAGGAAGGTGCGCATGGTGACTGTTGTATTCAATCCCGATGCATTTTCTGTGTTTCATCAACACTCTGACATTCCACAGATTATCGAATGCCTCCATATTTTCTACGGAAACTACTACTGGTCTTCCAGTGAACGATCAAAGCGTAAACTCTTTGAGACATTACTCCCATGGAGGAAGGTGCGCATGGTGACTGTTGTATTCAATCCCGAGGCAATTTCTGTGTTTCATCAACACTCTGATAGTCAACAGATTACAGAATGATACCAGATGTGCATCGGAAACTACTACTGGTCTACCAGGGAACGATCAAAGCGTAGCATGTTTGAGAATTACTCCCATGGAGGAAAGTGCGCATGGTGACTGTTGTATTCAATCCCGATGCAATTTCTGTGTTTCCTCAACACTCTGATAGTCCACAGATTACAGAATGCCTCCAGATGTTCATCGGAAACTACTACTGGTCTTCCAGGCCACGATCAAAGCGTAGACTGTTTGAGAATTACTCCCATGCAGGAAAGTGCGCTGGTGACTGTTGTATTCAATCCCGATGCAATTTCTGTGTTTCATTAAAAGTCTGATAGCACACAGATTACATAATATCTATAGATGTGCATCGCAAACTATTACTGGTTTTCCAGGGAACGATCAAAGCGTAGACTCTTAGAGACATTACTCAAATGGAGGAAAGTGAGCATAGTGACTGTTGTATTCAATCCCGATGCTATTTCTGTGTTTCATCAACACTCTGATAGTTCACAGATTACAGAATGCCTCCAGATGTGCATCGGAAACTACTACTGGTCTTCCAGAGCACGATCAAAGCGTAGACTCTTTGAGAAATTACTCCCAATGCAGAAAAGTGCGCATGGTGACTGTTGTATTCAATCCCGATGCAATTTCTGTGTATTATCAACAGTCTGATAGTCCACAGATTACAGAATGCCTCCAGATGTGCATCGGAAACTACTACTGGTCTTCCAGTGAACGATCAATGCGTAGACTGTTTGAGACATTACTCCCATGGAGAAGAGTGCGCATGGTGGCTGTTGTATTCAATCCCGATGCAATTTCTGTGTTTCATCAACACTCAGTTGGTCCACAGATTTCAGAATGACTCCAGATGTGCATTGGAAACTACTTCTGGTCTTCCAGAGAACTATCAAAGCGTAGAGTGTTTGAGACACTACTCCCGTATAGGAATGTGCGCATGGTGACTGTTGTATTCAATCCCGCTGCAATTTCTGTGTTTCATCAACACTCTGATAGTCCAAAGATTACAGAAAGCCTCCAGATGTGCATCGGAAACTACTACTGCTCTTGCAGGGAACGATCAAAGCGTAGACTGTTAGAGACATTACTCCCATGGAGGAAAGTGCGCATGCTGACTGTTGTATTCAATCCCGATGCAATTTATGTGTTTCATAAACACTCTGATAGTCCACAGATTACAGAATGCCACCAGATGTGCATCGGAAACTACTACTGTTTTTCCAGGGTACGATCAAAGCGTAGACTGTTTGAGACATTGCTCTCGTGGAGGGAAGTGCGCATGGTGACTGTTGTATTCAATCCCGATACAATTTATGTGTTTCATCAACACTCTGATAGTCCACAGATTACAGAATGCCTCCAGATGTGCATCGGAAACTACTACTGGTCTTCCTGGGAATGATCAAAGCGTAGACTGTTTGAGAATTACTCCCATGGAGAAAAGTGCGCATGGTGACTGTTGTATTCAATCCCGATGCAATTTCTGTGTTTCAGCAACACTCTGATAGTCTACAGATTAGATAAAGCATCCAGATGTGCATCGGAAACTACTACTGGTCTTGCAGGGAACGATCTAAGCGTAGACTCTTAGAGACATTACTCCCACGGAGGAAAGTGCGCATGCTGACTGTTGTATTCAATCCCGATGCAATTTCTGTGTTTCATCAACACTCTGATAGTCCACAGATTACAGAATGCCACCAGATGTCCATAGGAAACTACTACTGGTCTTCCAGGGAACGATCAAAGCGTAGACTCTTTGAGACATTACTCCCACGGAGGAAGTGCGCATGGTGAGTGTTGTGTTCAATCCCGATGCAATTTCTGTGTTTCATCAACACTCTGATAGTCCTCAGATTACAGAATGCCACCAGATGTGCATCGGAAACTACTATTGGTCTTCCAGGGAACGATCAAAGCGCATACTGATTGAAAATTACTCCCATGGAGGGAAGTGAACTTGATGACTGTTGTATTCAATCCCGATTCAATTTCTGTATTTCATCAACACTCAGTTAGTCCACAGATTTCAGAATGACTCCAGATGTGCATCGGAAACTACTTCTGGTCTTCCAAGGAACGATCAAAGCGTAGACTGTTTGAGACACTACGCCCATGGAGGAAAGTGCGCATGGTGACTGTTGTATTCAATCCCGATGCAAATTTCTGTGTTTCATCAACACTCTGATAGTCACAGATTACAGAATGCCTCCAGATGTCCATCGGAAATTACTACTGGATCTTCCAGGGAACGATCAAAGCGTAAAATCTTGGACACATTACTCCCATGGAGGAAGGTGCGCATGGTGACTGTTGTATTCAATCCCGATGGAATTTCTGTGTTTCATCAACACTCTGACATTCCACAGATTATAGAATGCCTCCATATTTGCATCGGAAACTACTACTGGTCTTCCAGTGAACGATCAAAGCGTAAACTCTTTGAGACATTACTCCCATTTAGGAAGGTGCGCATGGTGACTGTGTTATTCAATCCCGATGCAATTTCTGTGTTTCATCAACACTCTGATAGTCACAAATTACAGAATGCCTCCAGATGTCCATCGGAAATTTCTACTGGTCTTCCAGGGAACGATCAAAGCGTAAACTCTTGGACACATTACTCCAATGGAGGAAGGTGCGCATGGTGACTGTTGTATTCAATCCCGATGCATTTTCTGTGTTTCATCAACACTCTGACATTCCACAGATTATCGAATGCCTCCATATTTTCTACGGAAACTACTACTGGTCTTCCAGTGAACGATCAAAGCGTAAACTCTTTGAGACATTACTCCCATGGAGGAAGGTGCGCATGGTGACTGTTGTATTCAATCCCGAGGCAATTTCTGTGTTTCATCAACACTCTGATAGTCAACAGATTACAGAATGATACCAGATGTGCATCGGAAACTACTACTGGTCTACCAGGGAACGATCAAAGCGTAGCATGTTTGAGAATTACTCCCATGGAGGAAAGTGCGCATGGTGACTGTTGTATTCAATCCCGATGCAATTTCTGTGTTTCCTCAACACTCTGATAGTCCACAGATTACAGAATGCCTCCAGATGTTCATCGGAAACTACTACTGGTCTTCCAGGCCACGATCAAAGCGTAGACTGTTTGAGAATTACTCCCATGCAGGAAAGTGCGCTGGTGACTGTTGTATTCAATCCCGATGCAATTTCTGTGTTTCATTAAAAGTCTGATAGCACACAGATTACATAATATCTATAGATGTGCATCGCAAACTATTACTGGTTTTCCAGGGAACGATCAAAGCGTAGACTCTTAGAGACATTACTCAAATGGAGGAAAGTGAGCATAGTGACTGTTGTATTCAATCCCGATGCTATTTCTGTGTTTCATCAACACTCTGATAGTTCACAGATTACAGAATGCCTCCAGATGTGCATCGGAAACTACTACTGGTCTTCCAGAGCACGATCAAAGCGTAGACTCTTTGAGAAATTACTCCCAATGCAGAAAAGTGCGCATGGTGACTGTTGTATTCAATCCCGATGCAATTTCTGTGTATTATCAACAGTCTGATAGTCCACAGATTACAGAATGCCTCCAGATGTGCATCGGAAACTACTACTGGTCTTCCAGTGAACGATCAATGCGTAGACTGTTTGAGACATTACTCCCATGGAGAAGAGTGCGCATGGTGGCTGTTGTATTCAATCCCGATGCAATTTCTGTGTTTCATCAACACTCAGTTGGTCCACAGATTTCAGAATGACTCCAGATGTGCATTGGAAACTACTTCTGGTCTTCCAGAGAACTATCAAAGCGTAGAGTGTTTGAGACACTACTCCCGTATAGGAATGTGCGCATGGTGACTGTTGTATTCAATCCCGCTGCAATTTCTGTGTTTCATCAACACTCTGATAGTCCAAAGATTACAGAAAGCCTCCAGATGTGCATCGGAAACTACTACTGCTCTTGCAGGGAACGATCAAAGCGTAGACTGTTAGAGACATTACTCCCATGGAGGAAAGTGCGCATGCTGACTGTTGTATTCAATCCCGATGCAATTTATGTGTTTCATAAACACTCTGATAGTCCACAGATTACAGAATGCCACCAGATGTGCATCGGAAACTACTACTGTTTTTCCAGGGTACGATCAAAGCGTAGACTGTTTGAGACATTGCTCTCGTGGAGGGAAGTGCGCATGGTGACTGTTGTATTCAATCCCGATACAATTTATGTGTTTCATCAACACTCTGATAGTCCACAGATTACAGAATGCCTCCAGATGTGCATCGGAAACTACTACTGGTCTTCCTGGGAATGATCAAAGCGTAGACTGTTTGAGAATTACTCCCATGGAGAAAAGTGCGCATGGTGACTGTTGTATTCAATCCCGATGCAATTTCTGTGTTTCAGCAACACTCTGATAGTCTACAGATTAGATAAAGCATCCAGATGTGCATCGGAAACTACTACTGGTCTTGCAGGGAACGATCTAAGCGTAGACTCTTAGAGACATTACTCCCACGGAGGAAAGTGCGCATGCTGACTGTTGTATTCAATCCCGATGCAATTTCTGTGTTTCATCAACACTCTGATAGTCCACAGATTACAGAATGCCACCAGATGTCCATAGGAAACTACTACTGGTCTTCCAGGGAACGATCAAAGCGTAGACTCTTTGAGACATTACTCCCACGGAGGAAGTGCGCATGGTGAGTGTTGTGTTCAATCCCGATGCAATTTCTGTGTTTCATCAACACTCTGATAGTCCTCAGATTACAGAATGCCACCAGATGTGCATCGGAAACTACTATTGGTCTTCCAGGGAACGATCAAAGCGCATACTGATTGAAAATTACTCCCATGGAGGGAAGTGAACTTGATGACTGTTGTATTCAATCCCGATTCAATTTCTGTATTTCATCAACACTCAGTTAGTCCACAGATTTCAGAATGACTCCAGATGTGCATCGGAAACTACTTCTGGTCTTCCAAGGAACGATCAAAGCGTAGACTGTTTGAGACACTACGCCCATGGAGGAAAGTGCGCATGGTGACTGTTGTATTCAATCCCGATGCAAATTTCTGTGTTTCATCAACACTCTGATAGTCACAGATTACAGAATGCCTCCAGATGTCCATCGGAAATTACTACTGGATCTTCCAGGGAACGATCAAAGCGTAAAATCTTGGACACATTACTCCCATGGAGGAAGGTGCGCATGGTGACTGTTGTATTCAATCCCGATGGAATTTCTGTGTTTCATCAACACTCTGACATTCCACAGATTATAGAATGCCTCCATATTTGCATCGGAAACTACTACTGGTCTTCCAGTGAACGATCAAAGCGTAAACTCTTTGAGACATTACTCCCATTTAGGAAGGTGCGCATGGTGACTGTTGTATTCAATCCCGATGCAATTTCTGTGTTTCATCAACACTCTGATTCTCCACAGTTTACAGAATGCCTCCAGATGTGAATCGGAAACTACTACTGGTCTTCCAATGAACGATCAAAGCGTAGACTGTTTGAGAGATTACTCTAAAAGAGGAAAGTGCGCATGGTGACAGTTGTATTCAATCCTGATGCAATTTATGTGTCTCATCAACACTCAGTTAGTCCACAGATTTCAGAATGACTCCAGATGTGCATCGGAAATTACTACTGGTCTTCCAGGGAACGATCAAAGCGTAAACTCTTGGACACATTACTCCCATGGAGGAAGGTGCGCATGGTGACTGTTGTATTCAATCTCGATGGAATTTCTGTGTTTCATCAACACTCTGACACTCCACAGATTATAGAATGCCTCCAAATGTGCATCGGAAACTACTACTGGTCTTCCAGTGAACGACAAAGCGTAAACTCTTTGAGACATTACTCCCATGGAGGAAGTTGCGCATGGTGACTGTTGTATTCAATCCCGATGCAATTTCTGTGTTTCATCAACACTCTGATACTCCACAGATTACAGAATGCCTCCAGATGTGTATCGGAAACTACTACTGGTCTTCCAGGGAACGATCAAAGCGTAAACTCTTGGACACATTACTCCAATGGAGGAAGGGGCGCATGGTGACTGTTGTATTCAATCCCGATGGAATTTCTGTGTTTCATCAACACTCTGATAGTCCACAGATTACAGAATGCCTCCAAATGTACATCGGAAACTACTACTGGTCTTCCAGGGAACGATCAAAGCGTAGACTGTTAGAGACATTACCCCCATGGAGGAAAGTGCTCATGGTGACTGTTGTCTTCAATCCCGATGCAGTTTCTGTGTTTCATCCACACTCTGATACTCCACAGATTACAGAATGCCACCAGATGTGCATCGGAAACTACTACTGTTCTCCCAGGGTACGATCAAAGCGTAGACTGTTTGAGACATTGCTCCCGTGGAGGAAAGTGCGCGTTGTGACTGTTGTATTCAATCCGGATGCAATTTCTGTGTTTCATCAACACTCAGTTAGTCCACAGATTTCAGAACGCCACCAGATGTGCATCGGAAACTACTTCTGGTCTTCCAGAGAACTATCAAAGCGTAGAATGTTTGAGACACTACTCCCGTGGAGGTAAGTGCGCATGGTGACTGTTGTATTCAATCCCGATGCAATTTCTGTGTTTCATCAACACTCTGATAGTCCACAGATTACAGAATACCTCCAGATGTTCAGCGGAAACTACTACTGGTCTTCCAGGCCACGATCAAAGCGTAGACTGTTTGACAATTACTCCCATGCAGGAAAGTGCGCTTGGTGACTATTGTATTCAATCCTGATGCAATTTCTGTGTTTCATTAAAAGTCTGATAGCCCACAGATTACAGAATATCTCCAGATGTGCATCGCAAACTATTACTGGTTTTCCAGGGAACGATCAAAGCGTAGACTGTTTGAGACATTACTCCCATTTAGGAAAGTGCGCATGGTGACTGTTGTATTCAATCCCGATGCAATTTCTGTGCTTCATCAACACTCAGTTAGTCCACAGATATCAGAACGCCACCCGATGTGCATCGGAAACTACTTCTGGTCTTCCAGAGAACTATCAAAGCGTAGAATGTTTGAGACACTACTCCCGTGGAGGAAAGTGCGCATGGTGACTGTTGTATTCAATCCCGATACAATTTATGTGTTTCATCAACACTCTGATAGTCCACAGATTACAGAATGCCTCCTGATGTGCATCGGAAACTACTACTGGTCTTCCAGGGAATGATAAGCGTAGACTGTTTGAGAATTACTCCCATGGAGGAAAGTGCGCATGGTGACTGTTGTATTCAATCCCGATGCAATTTCTCTGTTTCAGCAACACTCTGATAGTCCACAGATTAGACAAAGCATCCAGATGTGCATCGGAAACTACTACTGGTCTTGCAGGGAACGATCAAAGCGTAGACTCTTAGAGACATTACACCCACGGAGGAAAGTGCGCATGCTGACTGTTGTGATCAATCCCGATGCAATTTCTGTGTTTCATCAACACTCTGATAGTCCACAGATTACAGACTGCCACCAGATGCCCATCGGAAACTACTACTGGTCTTCCAGGGAACGATCAAAGCGTAGACTCTTTGTGACATTACTCCCGTGGAGGAAAGTGCGCATGGTGAGTGTTGTGTTCAATCCGGATGCAATTTCTGTGTTTCATTAACACTCCGATAGTCCTCAGATTACAGAATGCCACCAGATGTGCATCGGAAACTACTATTGGTCTTCCAGGGAACGATCAAAGCGTATACTGATTGAGAATTACTCCCATGGAGGGAAGTGAACATGGTGACTGTTGTATTCAATCCCGATTCAATTTCTGTGTTTCATCAACACTCAGATAGTCCACAGATTTCAGAATGACTCCAGATGTGCATCGGAAACTACTTCTGGTCTTCCAAGGAACGATAAAAGCGTAGACTGTTTGAGACACTACGCCCATGGAGGAAAGTGCGCATGGTGACTGTTGTATTCAATCCCGATGCAAATTTTTGTGTTTCATCAACACTCTGATAGTCACAGGTTACAGAATGCCTTCAGATGTCCATCGGAAATTACTACTGGTCTTCCAGGGAACGATCAAAGCGTAAACTCTTGGACACATTACTCCCATGGAGGAAGGTGCGCATGGTGACTGTTGTATTCAATCCCGATGGAATTTCTGTGTTTCATCAACACTCTGACATTCCACAGATTATAGAATGCTTCCATATTTGCATCGGAAACTACTACTGGTCTTCCAGTGAACGATCAAAGCATAAACTCTTTGAGACATTACTCCCATGGAGGAAGGTGCGCATGGTGACTGTTGTATTCAATCCCGATGCAATTTCTGTGTTTCATCAATACTCTGATAGTCCACAGATTACAGAATGCCTCCAGATGTGCATCGGAAACTACTACTGGTCTTCCAGGGTCCGATCAAAGCGTAGAATGTTTAAGAATTACTCCCATGGAGGAAAGTGCGCATGGTGACTGTTGTATACAATCCCGATGCAATTTCTGTGTTCCATCAACACTCTGAAAGTAAAAACATTACAGAATGCCTCCAGATGTGCATCTGAAACTACTACTGGTACTCCAGGGAACGATCAAAGCGTTAACTCTTGGAGACAATACTCCCATGGAGGAAAGTGCGCATGGTGAGTGTTGTATTCAATCCCGATGCAATTTCTGTGTTTCATCAACACTCTGATACTCCACAGATCACAGAATGCAACCAGATGTGCATCGGAAACTACTACTGTTCTTCCAGGGTACGATCAAAGCGTAGACTGTTTGAGACATTGCTCCCGTGGAGGAAAGTGCGCGTTGTGACTGTTGTCTTCAATCCCGAGGCAATTTCTGTGTTTCATCAACACTCTGATAGTCAACAGATTACAGAATGCCACCAGATGTGCATCGGAAACTACTACTGGTCTACCAGGGAACGATCAAAGCGTAGACTGTTTGAGACAATACTCGCATGGTGGAAAGTGCGCATGGTGACTGTTGTATTCAATCCCGTCACAATTTCTGTGTTTCATCAACATTCTGATAGTCCACAAATTACAGAATGCCACCAGATGTCCATCGGAAACTACTACTGGTCTTCCAGGGACGATCAAAGCGTAGACTACTTGAGATATTACTAACGTGGAGGAAAGTGCGCATGGTGACTGTTTTATTCAATCCCGATGCAATTTCTGTGTTTCAGCAACACTCTGATAGTCCACAGATTAGATAAAGCATCCAGATGTGCATCGGAAACTACTACTGGTCTTGCAGGGAATGATCAAAGCGTAGACTCTTAGAGACATTACTCCCACGGAGGAAAGTGCGCATGCTGACTGTTGTATTCAATCCCGATGCAATTTCTGTGTTTCATCAACACTCAGTTGGTCCACAGATTTCAGAATGACTCCAGATGTGCATTGGAAACTACTTCTGGTCTTCCAGAGAACTATCAAAGCGTAGAGTGTTTGAGACACTACTCCCGTATAGGAATGTGCGCATGGTGACTGTTGTATTCAATCCCGCTGCAATTTCTGTGTTTCATCAACACTCTGATAGTCCAAAGATTACAGAAAGCCTCCAGATGTGCATCGGAAACTACTACTGCTCTTGCAGGGAACGATCAAAGCGTAGACTGTTAGAGACATTACACCCATGGAGGAAAGTGCGCATGCTGACTGTTGTATTCAATCCCGATGCAATTTATGTGTTTCATAAACACTCTGATAGTCCACAGATTACAGAATGCCACCAGATGTGCATCGGAAACTACTACTGTTTTTCCAGGGTACGATCAAAGCGTAGACTGTTTGAGACATTGCTCTCGTGGAGGGAAGTGCGCATGGTGACTGTTGTATTCAATCCCGATACAATTTATGTGTTTCATCAACACTCTGATAGTCCACAGATTACAGAATGCCTCCAGATGTGCATCGGAAACTACTACTGGTCTTCCTGGGAATGATCAAAGCGTAGACTGTTTGAGAATTACTCCCATGGAGAAAAGTGCGCATGGTGACTGTTGTATTCAATCCCGATGCAATTTCTGTGTTTCAGCAACACTCTGATAGTCTACAGATTAGATAAAGCATCCAGATGTGCATCGGAAACTACTACTGGTCTTGCAGGGAACGATCAAAGCGTAGACTCTTAGAGACATTACTCCCACGGAGGAAAGTGCGCATGCTGACTGTTGTATTCAATCCCGATGCAATTTCTGTGTTTCATCAACACTCTGATAGTCCACAGATTACAGAATGCCACCAGATGTCCATAGGAAACTACTACTGGTCTTCCAGGGAACGATCAAAGCGTAGACTCTTTGAGACATTACTCCCACGGAGGAAGTGCGCATGGTGAGTGTTGTGTTCAATCCCGATGCAATTTCTGTGTTTCATCAACACTCTGATAGTCCTCAGATTACAGAATGCCACCAGATGTGCATCGGAAACTACTATTGGTCTTCCAGGGAACGATCAAAGCGCATACTGATTGAAAATTACTCCCATGGAGGGAAGTGAACTTGATGACTGTTGTATTCAATCCCGATTCAATTTCTGTATTTCATCAACACTCAGTTAGTCCACAGATTTCAGAATGACTCCAGATGTGCATCGGAAACTACTTCTGGTCTTCCAAGGAACGATCAAAGCGTAGACTGTTTGAGACACTACGCCCATGGAGGAAAGTGCGCATGGTGACTGTTGTATTCAATCCCGATGCAAATTTCTGTGTTTCATCAACACTCTGATAGTCACAGATTACAGAATGCCTCCAGATGTCCATCGGAAATTACTACTGGATCTTCCAGGGAACGATCAAAGCGTAAAATCTTGGACACATTACTCCCATGGAGGAAGGTGCGCATGGTGACTGTTGTATTCAATCCCGATGGAATTTCTGTGTTTCATCAACACTCTGACATTCCACAGATTATAGAATGCCTCCATATTTGCATCGGAAACTACTACTGGTCTTCCAGTGAACGATCAAAGCGTAAACTCTTTGAGACATTACTCCCATTTAGGAAGGTGCGCATGGTGACTGTTGTATTCAATCCCGATGCAATTTCTGTGTTTCATCAACACTCTGATTCTCCACAGTTTACAGAATGCCTCCAGATGTGAATCGGAAACTACTACTGGTCTTCCAATGAACGATCAAAGCGTAGACTGTTTGAGAGATTACTCTAAAAGAGGAAAGTGCGCATGGTGACAGTTGTATTCAATCCTGATGCAATTTATGTGTCTCATCAACACTCAGTTAGTCCACAGATTTCAGAATGACTCCAGATGTGCATCGGAAATTACTACTGGTCTTCCAGGGAACGATCAAAGCGTAAACTCTTGGACACATTACTCCCATGGAGGAAGGTGCGCATGGTGACTGTTGTATTCAATCTCGATGGAATTTCTGTGTTTCATCAACACTCTGACACTCCACAGATTATAGAATGCCTCCAAATGTGCATCGGAAACTACTACTGGTCTTCCAGTGAACGACAAAGCGTAAACTCTTTGAGACATTACTCCCATGGAGGAAGTTGCGCATGGTGACTGTTGTATTCAATCCCGATGCAATTTCTGTGTTTCATCAACACTCTGATACTCCACAGATTACAGAATGCCTCCAGATGTGTATCGGAAACTACTACTGGTCTTCCAGGGAACGATCAAAGCGTAAACTCTTGGACACATTACTCCAATGGAGGAAGGGGCGCATGGTGACTGTTGTATTCAATCCCGATGGAATTTCTGTGTTTCATCAACACTCTGATAGTCCACAGATTACAGAATGCCTCCAAATGTACATCGGAAACTACTACTGGTCTTCCAGGGAACGATCAAAGCGTAGACTGTTAGAGACATTACCCCCATGGAGGAAAGTGCTCATGGTGACTGTTGTCTTCAATCCCGATGCAGTTTCTGTGTTTCATCCACACTCTGATACTCCACAGATTACAGAATGCCACCAGATGTGCATCGGAAACTACTACTGTTCTCCCAGGGTACGATCAAAGCGTAGACTGTTTGAGACATTGCTCCCGTGGAGGAAAGTGCGCGTTGTGACTGTTGTATTCAATCCGGATGCAATTTCTGTGTTTCATCAACACTCAGTTAGTCCACAGATTTCAGAACGCCACCAGATGTGCATCGGAAACTACTTCTGGTCTTCCAGAGAACTATCAAAGCGTAGAATGTTTGAGACACTACTCCCGTGGAGGTAAGTGCGCATGGTGACTGTTGTATTCAATCCCGATGCAATTTCTGTGTTTCATCAACACTCTGATAGTCCACAGATTACAGAATACCTCCAGATGTTCAGCGGAAACTACTACTGGTCTTCCAGGCCACGATCAAAGCGTAGACTGTTTGACAATTACTCCCATGCAGGAAAGTGCGCTTGGTGACTATTGTATTCAATCCTGATGCAATTTCTGTGTTTCATTAAAAGTCTGATAGCCCACAGATTACAGAATATCTCCAGATGTGCATCGCAAACTATTACTGGTTTTCCAGGGAACGATCAAAGCGTAGACTGTTTGAGACATTACTCCCATTTAGGAAAGTGCGCATGGTGACTGTTGTATTCAATCCCGATGCAATTTCTGTGCTTCATCAACACTCAGTTAGTCCACAGATATCAGAACGCCACCCGATGTGCATCGGAAACTACTTCTGGTCTTCCAGAGAACTATCAAAGCGTAGAATGTTTGAGACACTACTCCCGTGGAGGAAAGTGCGCATGGTGACTGTTGTATTCAATCCCGATACAATTTATGTGTTTCATCAACACTCTGATAGTCCACAGATTACAGAATGCCTCCTGATGTGCATCGGAAACTACTACTGGTCTTCCAGGGAATGATAAGCGTAGACTGTTTGAGAATTACTCCCATGGAGGAAAGTGCGCATGGTGACTGTTGTATTCAATCCCGATGCAATTTCTCTGTTTCAGCAACACTCTGATAGTCCACAGATTAGACAAAGCATCCAGATGTGCATCGGAAACTACTACTGGTCTTGCAGGGAACGATCAAAGCGTAGACTCTTAGAGACATTACACCCACGGAGGAAAGTGCGCATGCTGACTGTTGTGATCAATCCCGATGCAATTTCTGTGTTTCATCAACACTCTGATAGTCCACAGATTACAGACTGCCACCAGATGCCCATCGGAAACTACTACTGGTCTTCCAGGGAACGATCAAAGCGTAGACTCTTTGTGACATTACTCCCGTGGAGGAAAGTGCGCATGGTGAGTGTTGTGTTCAATCCGGATGCAATTTCTGTGTTTCATTAACACTCCGATAGTCCTCAGATTACAGAATGCCACCAGATGTGCATCGGAAACTACTATTGGTCTTCCAGGGAACGATCAAAGCGTATACTGATTGAGAATTACTCCCATGGAGGGAAGTGAACATGGTGACTGTTGTATTCAATCCCGATTCAATTTCTGTGTTTCATCAACACTCAGATAGTCCACAGATTTCAGAATGACTCCAGATGTGCATCGGAAACTACTTCTGGTCTTCCAAGGAACGATAAAAGCGTAGACTGTTTGAGACACTACGCCCATGGAGGAAAGTGCGCATGGTGACTGTTGTATTCAATCCCGATGCAAATTTTTGTGTTTCATCAACACTCTGATAGTCACAGGTTACAGAATGCCTTCAGATGTCCATCGGAAATTACTACTGGTCTTCCAGGGAACGATCAAAGCGTAAACTCTTGGACACATTACTCCCATGGAGGAAGGTGCGCATGGTGACTGTTGTATTCAATCCCGATGGAATTTCTGTGTTTCATCAACACTCTGACATTCCACAGATTATAGAATGCTTCCATATTTGCATCGGAAACTACTACTGGTCTTCCAGTGAACGATCAAAGCATAAACTCTTTGAGACATTACTCCCATGGAGGAAGGTGCGCATGGTGACTGTTGTATTCAATCCCGATGCAATTTCTGTGTTTCATCAATACTCTGATAGTCCACAGATTACAGAATGCCTCCAGATGTGCATCGGAAACTACTACTGGTCTTCCAGGGTCCGATCAAAGCGTAGAATGTTTAAGAATTACTCCCATGGAGGAAAGTGCGCATGGTGACTGTTGTATACAATCCCGATGCAATTTCTGTGTTCCATCAACACTCTGAAAGTAAAAACATTACAGAATGCCTCCAGATGTGCATCTGAAACTACTACTGGTACTCCAGGGAACGATCAAAGCGTTAACTCTTGGAGACAATACTCCCATGGAGGAAAGTGCGCATGGTGAGTGTTGTATTCAATCCCGATGCAATTTCTGTGTTTCATCAACACTCTGATACTCCACAGATCACAGAATGCAACCAGATGTGCATCGGAAACTACTACTGTTCTTCCAGGGTACGATCAAAGCGTAGACTGTTTGAGACATTGCTCCCGTGGAGGAAAGTGCGCGTTGTGACTGTTGTCTTCAATCCCGAGGCAATTTCTGTGTTTCATCAACACTCTGATAGTCAACAGATTACAGAATGCCACCAGATGTGCATCGGAAACTACTACTGGTCTACCAGGGAACGATCAAAGCGTAGACTGTTTGAGACAATACTCGCATGGTGGAAAGTGCGCATGGTGACTGTTGTATTCAATCCCGTCACAATTTCTGTGTTTCATCAACATTCTGATAGTCCACAAATTACAGAATGCCACCAGATGTCCATCGGAAACTACTACTGGTCTTCCAGGGACGATCAAAGCGTAGACTACTTGAGATATTACTAACGTGGAGGAAAGTGCGCATGGTGACTGTTTTATTCAATCCCGATGCAATTTCTGTGTTTCAGCAACACTCTGATAGTCCACAGATTAGATAAAGCATCCAGATGTGCATCGGAAACTACTACTGGTCTTGCAGGGAATGATCAAAGCGTAGACTCTTAGAGACATTACTCCCACGGAGGAAAGTGCGCATGCTGACTGTTGTATTCAATCCCGATGCAATTTCTGTGTTTCATCAACACTCAGTTGGTCCACAGATTTCAGAATGACTCCAGATGTGCATTGGAAACTACTTCTGGTCTTCCAGAGAACTATCAAAGCGTAGAGTGTTTGAGACACTACTCCCGTATAGGAATGTGCGCATGGTGACTGTTGTATTCAATCCCGCTGCAATTTCTGTGTTTCATCAACACTCTGATAGTCCAAAGATTACAGAAAGCCTCCAGATGTGCATCGGAAACTACTACTGCTCTTGCAGGGAACGATCAAAGCGTAGACTGTTAGAGACATTACACCCATGGAGGAAAGTGCGCATGCTGACTGTTGTATTCAATCCCGATGCAATTTATGTGTTTCATAAACACTCTGATAGTCCACAGATTACAGAATGCCACCAGATGTGCATCGGAAACTACTACTGTTTTTCCAGGGTACGATCAAAGCGTAGACTGTTTGAGACATTGCTCTCGTGGAGGGAAGTGCGCATGGTGACTGTTGTATTCAATCCCGATACAATTTATGTGTTTCATCAACACTCTGATAGTCCACAGATTACAGAATGCCTCCAGATGTGCATCGGAAACTACTACTGGTCTTCCTGGGAATGATCAAAGCGTAGACTGTTTGAGAATTACTCCCATGGAGAAAAGTGCGCATGGTGACTGTTGTATTCAATCCCGATGCAATTTCTGTGTTTCAGCAACACTCTGATAGTCTACAGATTAGATAAAGCATCCAGATGTGCATCGGAAACTACTACTGGTCTTGCAGGGAACGATCAAAGCGTAGACTCTTAGAGACATTACTCCCACGGAGGAAAGTGCGCATGCTGACTGTTGTATTCAATCCCGATGCAATTTCTGTGTTTCATCAACACTCTGATAGTCCACAGATTACAGAATGCCACCAGATGTCCATAGGAAACTACTACTGGTCTTCCAGGGAACGATCAAAGCGTAGACTCTTTGAGACATTACTCCCACGGAGGAAGTGCGCATGGTGAGTGTTGTGTTCAATCCCGATGCAATTTCTGTGTTTCATCAACACTCTGATAGTCCTCAGATTACAGAATGCCACCAGATGTGCATCGGAAACTACTATTGGTCTTCCAGGGAACGATCAAAGCGCATACTGATTGAAAATTACTCCCATGGAGGGAAGTGAACTTGATGACTGTTGTATTCAATCCCGATTCAATTTCTGTATTTCATCAACACTCAGTTAGTCCACAGATTTCAGAATGACTCCAGATGTGCATCGGAAACTACTTCTGGTCTTCCAAGGAACGATCAAAGCGTAGACTGTTTGAGACACTACGCCCATGGAGGAAAGTGCGCATGGTGACTGTTGTATTCAATCCCGATGCAAATTTCTGTGTTTCATCAACACTCTGATAGTCACAGATTACAGAATGCCTCCAGATGTCCATCGGAAATTACTACTGGATCTTCCAGGGAACGATCAAAGCGTAAAATCTTGGACACATTACTCCCATGGAGGAAGGTGCGCATGGTGACTGTTGTATTCAATCCCGATGGAATTTCTGTGTTTCATCAACACTCTGACATTCCACAGATTATAGAATGCCTCCATATTTGCATCGGAAACTACTACTGGTCTTCCAGTGAACGATCAAAGCGTAAACTCTTTGAGACATTACTCCCATTTAGGAAGGTGCGCATGGTGACTGTTGTATTCAATCCCGATGCAATTTCTGTGTTTCATCAACACTCTGATTCTCCACAGTTTACAGAATGCCTCCAGATGTGAATCGGAAACTACTACTGGTCTTCCAATGAACGATCAAAGCGTAGACTGTTTGAGAGATTACTCTAAAAGAGGAAAGTGCGCATGGTGACAGTTGTATTCAATCCTGATGCAATTTATGTGTCTCATCAACACTCAGTTAGTCCACAGATTTCAGAATGACTCCAGATGTGCATCGGAAATTACTACTGGTCTTCCAGGGAACGATCAAAGCGTAAACTCTTGGACACATTACTCCCATGGAGGAAGGTGCGCATGGTGACTGTTGTATTCAATCTCGATGGAATTTCTGTGTTTCATCAACACTCTGACACTCCACAGATTATAGAATGCCTCCAAATGTGCATCGGAAACTACTACTGGTCTTCCAGTGAACGACAAAGCGTAAACTCTTTGAGACATTACTCCCATGGAGGAAGTTGCGCATGGTGACTGTTGTATTCAATCCCGATGCAATCTCTGTGTTTCATCAACACTCTGATATTCCACAGATTACAGAATGCCTCCAGATGTGTATCGGAAACTACTACTGGTCTTCCAGGGAACGATCAAAGCGTAAACTCTTGGACACATTACTCCAATGGAGGAAGGGGCGCATGGTGACTGTTGTATTCAATCCCGATGGAATTTCTGTGTTTCATCAACACTCTGATAGTCCACAGATTACAGAATGCCTCCAAATGTACATCGGAAACTACTACTGGTCTTCCAGGGAACGATCAAAGCGTAGACTGTTAGAGACATTACCCCCATGGAGGAAAGTGCTCATGGTGACTGTTGTCTTCAATCCCGATGCAGTTTCTGTGTTTCATCCACACTCTGATACTCCACAGATTACAGAATGCCACCAGATGTGCATCGGAAACTACTACTGTTCTCCCAGGGTACGATCAAAGCGTAGACTGTTTGAGACATTGCTCCCGTGGAGGAAAGTGCGCGTTGTGACTGTTGTATTCAATCCGGATGCAATTTTTGTGTTTCATCAACACTCAGTTAGTCCACAGATTTCAGAACGCCACCAGATGTGCATCGGAAACTACTTCTGGTCTTCCAGAGAACTATCAAAGCGTAGAATGTTTGAGACACTACTCCCGTGGAGGTAAGTGCGCATGGTGACTGTTGTATTCAATCCCGATGCAATTTCTGTGTTTCATCAACACTCTGATAGTCCACAGATTACAGAATACCTCCAGATGTTCAGCGGAAACTACTACTGGTCGTCCAGGCCACGATCAAAGCGTAGACTGTTTGACAATTACTCCCATGCAGGAAAGTGCGCTTGGTGACTATTGTATTCAATCCTGATGCAATTTCTGTGTTTCATTAAAAGTCTGATAGCCCACAGATTACAGAATATCTCCAGATGTGCATCGCAAACTATTACTGGTTTTCCAGGGAACGATCAAAGCGTAGACTGTTTGAGACATTACTCCCATTTAGGAAAGTGCGCATGGTGACTGTTGTATTCAATCCCGATGCAATTTCTGTGCTTCATCAACACTCAGTTAGTCCACAGATATCAGAACGCCACCCGATGTGCATCGGAAACTACTTCTGGTCTTCCAGAGAACTATCAAAGCGTAGAATGTTTGAGACACTACTCCCGTGGAGGAAAGTGCGCATGGTGACTGTTGTATTCAATCCCGATACAATTTATGTGTTTCATCAACACTCTGATAGTCCATAGATTACAGAATGCCTCCTGATGTGCATCGGAAACTACTACTGGTCTTCCAGGGAATGATAAGCGTAGACTGTTTGAGAATTACTCCCATGGAGGAAAGTGCGCATGGTGACTGTTGTATGCAATCCCGATGCAATTTCTCTGTTTCAGCAACACTCTGATAGTCCACAGATTAGACAAAGCATCCAGATGTGCATCGGAAACTACTTCTGGTCTTCCAAGGAACGATCAAAGCGTAGACTGTTTGAGACACTACGCCCATGGAGGAAAGTGCGCATGGTGACTGTTGTATTCAATCCGGATGCAATTTCTGTGTTTCATTAACACTCCGATAGTCCTCAGATTACAGAATGCCACCAGATGTGCATCGGAAACTACTATTGGTCTTCCAGGGAACGATCAAAGCGTATACTGATTGAGAATTACTCCCATGGAGGGAAGTGAACATGGTGACTGTTGTATTCAATCCCGATTCAATTTCTGTGTTTCATCAACACTCAGATAGTCCACAGATTTCAGAATGACTCCAGATGTGCATCGGAAACTACTTCTGGTCTTCCAAGGAACGATAAAAGCGTAGACTGTTTGAGACACTACGCCCATGGAGGAAAGTGCGCATGGTGACTGTTGTATTCAATCCCGATGCAAATTTTTGTGTTTCATCAACACTCTGATAGTCACAGGTTACAGAATGCCTTCAGATGTCCATCGGAAATTACTACTGGTCTTCCAGGGAACGATCAAAGCGTAAACTCTTGGACACATTACTCCCATGGAGGAAGGTGCGCATGGTGACTGTTGTATTCAATCCCGATGGAATTTCTGTGTTTCATCAACACTCTGACATTCCACAGATTATAGAATGCTTCCATATTTGCATCGGAAACTACTACTGGTCTTCCAGTGAACGATCAAAGCATAAACTCTTTGAGACATTACTCCCATGGAGGAAGGTGCGCATGGTGACTGTTGTATTCAATCCCGATGCAATTTCTGTGTTTCATCAATACTCTGATAGTCCACAGATTACAGAATGCCTCCAGATGTGCATCGGAAACTACTACTGGTCTTCCAGGGTCCGATCAAAGCGTAGAATGTTTAAGAATTACTCCCATGGAGGAAAGTGCGCATGGTGACTGTTGTATACAATCCCGATGCAATTTCTGTGTTCCATCAACACTCTGAAAGTAAAAACATTACAGAATGCCTCCAGATGTGCATCTGAAACTACTACTGGTACTCCAGGGAACGATCAAAGCGTTAACTCTTGGAGACAATACTCCCATGGAGGAAAGTGCGCATGGTGAGTGTTGTATTCAATCCCGATGCAATTTCTGTGTTTCATCAACACTCTGATACTCCACAGATCACAGAATGCAACCAGATGTGCATCGGAAACTACTACTGTTCTTCCAGGGTACGATCAAAGCGTAGACTGTTTGAGACATTGCTCCCGTGGAGGAAAGTGCGCGTTGTGACTGTTGTCTTCAATCCCGAGGCAATTTCTGTGTTTCATCAACACTCTGATAGTCAACAGATTACAGAATGCCACCAGATGTGCATCGGAAACTACTACTGGTCTACCAGGGAACGATCAAAGCGTAGACTGTTTGAGACAATACTCGCATGGTGGAAAGTGCGCATGGTGACTGTTGTATTCAATCCCGTCACAATTTCTGTGTTTCATCAACATTCTGATAGTCCACAAATTACAGAATGCCACCAGATGTCCATCGGAAACTACTACTGGTCTTCCAGGGACGATCAAAGCGTAGACTACTTGAGATATTACTAACGTGGAGGAAAGTGCGCATGGTGACTGTTTTATTCAATCCCGATGCAATTTCTGTGTTTCAGCAACACTCTGATAGTCCACAGATTAGATAAAGCATCCAGATGTGCATCGGAAACTACTACTGGTCTTGCAGGGAATGATCAAAGCGTAGACTCTTAGAGACATTACTCCCACGGAGGAAAGTGCGCATGCTGACTGTTGTATTCAATCCCGATGCAATTTCTGTGTTTCATCAACACTCTGATAGTCCACAGATTACAGAATGCCACCAGATGTCCATCGGAAACTACTACTGGTCTTCCAGGGAACGATCAAAGCGTAGACTCTTTGAGACATTACTCCCGTGGAGGAAAGTGCGCATGGTGAGTGTTCTGTTCAATCCCGATGCAATTTCTGTGTTTCATCAACACTCTGATAGTCCACAGATTAGACTGTTTGAGACACTACGCCCATGGAGGAATGTGCGCATGGTGACTGTTGTATTCAATCCCGATGCAAATTTCTGTGTTTCATCAACACTCTGATAGTCACAAATTACAGAATGCCTCCAGATGTCCATCGGAAATTACTACTGGTCTTCCAGGGAACGATCAAAGCGTAAACTCTTGGACACATTACTCCAATGGAGGAAGGTGCGCATGGTGACTGTTGTATTCAATCCCGATGCATTTTCTGTGTTTCATCAACACTCTGACATTCCACAGATTATAGAATGCCTCCATATTTGCTACGGAAACTACTACTGGTCTTCCAGTGAACGATCAAAGCGTAAACTCTTTGAGACATTACTCCCATGGAATAAGGTGCGCATGGTGACTGTTGTATTCAATCCCGAGGCAATTTCTGTGTTTCATCAACACTCTGATAGTCAACAGATTACAGAATGATACCAGATGTGCATCGGAAACTACTACTGGTCTACCAGGGAACGATCAAAGCGTAGCATGTTTGAGAATTACTCCCATGGAGGAAAGTGCGCATGGTGACTGTTGTATTCAATCCCGATGCAATTTCTGTGTTTCCTCAACACTCTGATAGTCCACAGATTACAGAATGCCTCCAGATGTTCATCAGAAACTACTACTGGTCTTCCAGGCCACGATCAAAGCGTAGACTGTTTGAGAATTACTCCCATGCAGGAAAGTGCGCTGGTGACTGTTGTATTCAATCCCGATGCAATTTCTGTGTTTCATTAAAAGTCTGATAGCACACAGATTACATAATATCTATAGATGTGCATCGCAAACTATTACTGGTTTTCCAGGGAACGATCAAAACGTAGACTCTTAGAGACATTACTCAAATGGAGGAAAGTGAGCATAGTGACTGTTGTATTCAATCCCGATGCTATTTCTGTGTTTCATCAACACTCTGATAGTTCACAGATTACAGAATGCCTCCAGATGTGCATCGGAAACTACTACTGGTCTTCCAGAGCACGATCAAAGCGTAGACTCTTTGAGAAATTACTCCCAATGCAGAAAAGTGCTCATGGTGACTGTTGTATTCAATCCCGATGCAATTTCTGTGTATTATCAACAGTCTGATAGTCCACAGATTACAGAATATCTCCAGATGTGCATCGGAAACTACTACTGGTCTTCCAGTGAACGATCAATGCGTAGACTGTTTGAGACAATACTCGCATGGTGGAAAGTGCGCATGGTGACTGTTGTATTCAATCCCGACACAATTTCTGTGTTTCATCAACATTCTGATAGTCCACAAATTACAGAATGCCACCAGATGTCCATCGGAAACTACTACTGGTCTTCCAGGGACGATCAAAGCGTAGACTGCTTGAGATATTACTAACGTGGAGGAAAGTGCGCATGGTGACTGTTTTATTCAATCCCGATGCAATTTCTGTGTTTCAGCAACACTCTGATAGTCCACAGATTAGATAAAGCATCCAGATGTGCATCGGAAACTACTACTGGTCTTGCAGGGAATGATCAAAGCGTAGACTCTTAGAGACATTACTCCCACGGAGGAAAGTGCGCATGCTGACTGTTGTATTCAATCCCGATGCAATTTCTGTGTTTCATCAACACTCTGATAGTCCACAGATTACAGAATGCCACCAGATGTCCATCGGAAACTACTACTGGTCTTCCAGGGAACGATCAAAGCGTAGACTCTTTGAGACATTACTCCCGTGGAGGAAAGTGCGCATGGTGAGTGTTCTGTTCAATCCCGATGCAATTTCTGTGTTTCATCAACACTCTGATAGTCCACAGATTAGACTGTTTGAGACACTACGCCCATGGAGGAATGTGCGCATGGTGACTGTTGTATTCAATCCCGATGCAAATTTCTGTGTTTCATCAACACTCTGATAGTCACAAATTACAGAATGCCTCCAGATGTCCATCGGAAATTACTACTGGTCTTCCAGGGAACGATCAAAGCGTAAACTCTTGGACACATTACTCCAATGGAGGAAGGTGCGCATGGTGACTGTTGTATTCAATCCCGATGCATTTTCTGTGTTTCATCAACACTCTGACATTCCACAGATTATAGAATGCCTCCATATTTGCTACGGAAACTACTACTGGTCTTCCAGTGAACGATCAAAGCGTAAACTCTTTGAGACATTACTCCCATGGAGGAAGGTGCGCATGGTGACTGTTGTATTCAATCCCGAGGCAATTTCTGTGTTTCATCAACACTCTGATAGTCAACAGATTACAGAATGATACCAGATGTGCATTGGAAACTACTACTGGTCTACCAGGGAACGATCAAAGCGTAGCATGTTTGAGAATTACTTCCATGGAGGAAAGTGCGCATGGTGAGTGTTGTATTCAATCCCGATGCAATTTCTGTGTTTCCTCAACACTCTGATAGTCCACAGATTACAGAATGCCTCCAGATGTTCATCGGAAACTACTACTGGTCTTCCAGGCCACGATCAAAGCGTAGACTGTTTGAGAATTACTCCCAATGCAGGAAAGTGCGCTGGTGACTGTTGTATTCAATCCCGATGCAATTTCTGTGTTTCATTAAAAGTCTGATAGCACACAGATTACAGAATATCTATAGATGTGCATCGCAAACTATTACTGGTTTTCCAGGGAACGATCAAAGCGTAGACTGTTAGAGACATTACTCAAATGGAGGAAAGTGAGCATAGTGACTGTTGTATTCAATCCCGATGCTATTTCTGTGTTTCATCAACACTCTGATAGTTCACAGATTACAGAATGCATCCAGATGTGCATCGGAAACTACTACTGGTCTTCCAGAGCACGATCAAAGCGTAGACTCTTTGAGAAATTACTCCCAATGCAGAAAAGTGCGCATGGTGACTGTTGTATTCAATCCCGATGCAATTTCTGTGTATTATCAACAGTCTGATAGCCCACAGATTACAGAATATCTCCAGATGTGCATCGGAAACTACTACTGGTCTTCCAGTGAACGATCAATGCGTAGACTGTTTGAGACATTACTCCCATGGAGGAAAGTGCGCATGGTGACTGTTGTATTCAATCCCGATGCAATATCTGTGTTTCATCAACACTCTGAGAGCCCACAGATTACAGAATGCCACCAGATGTCCATCGGAAACTACTACTGGTCTTCCAGGGAACGATCAAAGCGTAGACTCTTTGAGAAATTACTCCCAATGCAGAAAAGTGCGCATGGTGACTGTTTTATTCAATCCCGATGCAATTTCTGTGTATTATCAACAGTCTGATAGTCCACAGATTACAGAATATCTCCAGATGTGCATCGGAAACTACTACTGGTCTTCCAGGGAACGATCAATGCGTAGACTGTTTGAGACATTACTCCCATGGAGGAAAGTGCGCATGATGACTGTTGTATTCAATCCCGATGCAATTTCTCTGTTTCATCAACACTCTGATTGTCCACAGATTACAGAATCCCTCCAGATGTACATCGGAAACTACTACTGGTCTTCCAGGGAATGATCAAAGCGTAGACTGTTTGAGAATTACTCCCATGGAGGAAAGTGCGCATTATGACTGTTGTATTCAATCCCGAAGAAATTTCTGTGTTTCATCAACACTCTGATAGTCCACAGATTACACAATGGCTCCAGATGTGCATCGGAAACTACTACTGGTCTTCCAGGGAACGATCAAAACGTTGACAGTTTGAGACATTACTCGCATGGTGGAAAGTGCACATGGTGACTGTTGTATTCAATCCCGACACAATTTCTGTGTGTCATCATCATTCTGATAGTCCACAGATTACAGAATGCCACCAGATGTGCATCGTGAACTACTACTGGTCTACCAGGGAACGATCAAAGCGTAGCATGTTTGAGAATTACTCCCATGGAGGAAAGTGCGCATGGTGACTGTTGTATTCAATCCCGATGCCATTTCTGTGTTTCATCAACACTCTGATAGTCCACAGATTACAGAAAGCCTCCGGATTTGCATCGGAAACTACTACTGGTCTTCCAGGCCACGATCAAAGCGTAGACTGTTTGAGAATTACTCCCATGGAGGAAAGTGCGCTTGGTGACTTTTGTATTCAATCCCTATGCAATTTCTGTGTTCCATTAAAAGTATGGTAGCCCACAGATTACAGAATATCTCCAGATGTGCATCGCAAACTATTACTGGTTTTCCAGGGAACGATCAAAGCGTCGACTGTAAGAGACATTACTCCCGTGGAGGAAAGTGCGCATGGTGACTGTTGTATTCAATCCCGATACCATTTCTGTGTTTCATCAACACTCTGATAGTCCACAGATTACAGAAAGCCTCCAGATGTGCATCGGAAACTACTACTGGTCTTCCATGGAACGATCAAAGAGTAGAATGTTTGAGAATTACTCCCATGGAGGAAAGTGCGCATGGTGTCAGTTGTATTCAATCCCGATGCAATTTCTGTGTTTCATCAACACTCTGATAGTAAACACATTACTGAATGCCTCCAGATGTGCATCAGAAACTACTACTGGTATTCCAGGGAACGATCAAAGCGTAAACTCTTTGAGACAATACTCCCATGGAGGAAAGTGCGCATGGTGACTGTTGTATTCAATCCCGATGCAATTTCTGTGTTTCATCAACACTCTGATACTCCACAGATTACAGAATGCCTCAAGATGTTCATCGGAAACTACTACTGGTCTTCCAGGCCACGATCAAAGCGTAGACTGTTTGAGAATTACTCCCATGCAGGAAAGTGCGCTTGGTGACTGTTGTATTCAATCCCGATGCAAATTCTGTGTTTCATTAAAAGTCTGATAGCCCACAGATTACAGAATATCTCCAGATGTGCATCGCAAACTATTACTGGTTTTCCAGGGAACGATCAAAGCGTAGACTGTTTGAGACATTACTCCCGTGGAAGAAAGTGCGCATGATGACTGTTGTATTCAATCCCGATGCAATTTCTCTGTTTCATCAACACTCTGATTGTCCCATGGAGGAATGTGCGCATGGTGACTGTTGTATTCAATCCCGATGCAAATTTCTGTGTTTCATCAACACTCTGATAGTCACAGATTACAGAATGCCTCCAGATGTCCATCGGAAATTACTACTGGTCTTCCAGGGAACGGTCAAAGCGTAAACTCTTGGACACATTACTCCCATGGAGGAAGGTGCGCATGGTGACTGTTGTATTCAATCCCGATGGAATTTCTGTGTTTCATCAACACTCTGACATTCCACAGATTATAGAATGCCTCCATATTTGCTACGGAAACTACTACTGGTCTTCCAGTGAACGATCAAAACGTAAACTCTTAGAGACATTACTCCCATGGAGGAAGGTGCGCATGGTGACTGTTGTATTCAATCCCGAGGCAATTTCTGTGTTTCATCAACACTCTGATAGTCAACAGATTACAGAATGATACCAGATGTGCATCGGAAACTACTACTGGTCTACCAGGGAACGATCAAAGCGTAGCATGTTTGAGAATTACTCCCATGGAGGAAAGTGCGCATGGTGACTGTTGTATTCAATCCCGATGCAATTTCTGTGTTTCCTCAACACTCTGATAGTCCACAGATTACAGAATGCCTCCAGATGTTCATCGGAAACTACTACTGGTCTTCCAGGCCACGATCAAAGCGTAGACTGTTTGAGAATTACTCCCATGCAGGAAAGTGCGCTGGTGACTGTTGTATTGAATCCCGATGCAATTTCTGTGTTTCATTAAAAGTCTGATAGCACACAGATTACAGAATATCTATAGATGTGCATCGCAAACTATTACTGGTTTTCCAGGGAACGATCAAAGCGTAGACTGTTAGAGACATTACTCAAATGGAGGAAAGTGAGCATAGTGACTGTTGTATTCAATCCCGATGCTATTTCTGTGTTTCATCAACACTCTGATAGTTCACAGATTACAGAATGCCTCCAGATGTGCATCGGAAACTACTACTGGTCTTCCAGAGCACGATCAAAGCGTAGACTCTTTGAGAAATTACTCCCAATGCAGAAAAGTGCGCATGGTGACTGTTGTATTCAATCCCGATGCAATTTCTGTGTATTATCAACAGTCTGATAGCCCACAGATTACAGAATATCTCCAGATGTGCATCGGAAACTACTACTGGTCTTCCAGTGAACGATCAATTGCGTAGACTGTTTGAGACATTACTCCCATGGAGGAAAGTGCGCATGGTGACTGTTGTATTCAATCCCGATGCAATATCTGTGTTTCATCAACACTCTGAGAGCCCACAGATTACAGAATGCCACCAGATGTCCATCGGAAACTACTACTGGTCTTCCAGGGAACGATCAAAGCGTAGACTCTTTGAGAAATTACTCCCAATGCAGAAAAGTGCGCATGGTGACTGTTGTATTCAATCCCGATGCAATTTCTGTGTATTATCAACAGTCTGATAGTCCACAGATTACAGAATATCTCCAGATGTGCATCGGAAACTACTACTGGTCTTCCAGGGAACGATCAATGCGTAGACTGTTTGAGACATTACTCCCATGGAGGAAAGTGCGCATGATGACTGTTGTATTCAATCCCGATGCAATTTCTCTGTTTCATCAACACTCTGATTGTCCACAGATTACAGAATCCCTCCAGATGTACATCGGAAACTACTACTGGTCTTCCAGGGAATGATCAAAGCGTAGACTGTTTGAGAATTACTCCCATGGAGGAAAGTGCGCATTATGACTGTTGTATTCAATCCCGAAGAAATTTCTGTGTTTCATCAACACTCTGATAGTCCACAGATTACACAATGGCTCCAGATGTGCATCGGAAACTACTACTGGTCTTCCAGGGAACGATCAAAACGTTGACAGTTTGAGACATTACTCGCATGGTGGAAAGTGCACATGGTGACTGTTGTATTCAATCCCGACACAATTTCTGTGTGTCATCATCATTCTGATAGTCCACAGATTACAGAATGCCACCAGATGTGCATCGTGAACTACTACTGGTCTACCAGGGAACGATCAAAGCGTAGCATGTTTGAGAATTACTCCCATGGAGGAAAGTGCGCATGGTGACTGTTGTATTCAATCCCGATGCCATTTCTGTGTTTCATCAACACTCTGATAGTCCACAGATTACAGAAAGCCTCCGGATTTGCATCGGAAACTACTACTGGTCTTCCAGGCAACGATCAAAGCGTAGACTGTTTGAGAATTACTCCCATGGAGGAAAGTGCGCTTGGTGACTTTTGTATTCAATCCCTATGCAATTTCTGTGTTCCATTAAAAGTATGGTAGCCCACAGATTACAGAATATCTCCAGATGTGCATCGCAAACTATTACTGGTTTTCCAGGGAACGATCAAAGCGTCGACTGTAAGAGACATTACTCCCGTGGAGGAAAGTGCGCATGGTGACTGTTGTATTCAATCCCGATACCATTTCTGTGTTTCATCAACACTCTGATAGTCCACAGATTACAGAAAGCCTCCAGATGTGCATCGGAAACTACTACTGGTCTTCCATGGAACGATCAAAGAGTAGAATGTTTGAGAATTACTCCCATGGAGGAAAGTGCGCATGGTGTCAGTTGTATTCAATCCCGATGCAATTTCTGTGTTTCATCAACACTCTGATAGTAAACACATTACTGAATGCCTCCAGATGTGCATCAGAAACTACTACTGGTATTCCAGGGAACGATCAAAGCGTAAACTCTTTGAGACAATACTCCCATGGAGGAAAGTGCGCATGGTGCCGTATTCAATCCCGATGCAATTTCTGTGTTTCATCAACACTCTGATACTCCACAGATTACAGAATGCCTCAAGATGTTCATCGGAAACTACTACTGGTCTTCCAGGCCACGATCAAAGCGTAGACTGTTTGAGAATTACTCCCATGCAGGAAAGTGCGCTTGGTGACTGTTGTATTCAATCCCGATGCAAATTCTGTGTTTCATTAAAAGTCTGATAGCCCACAGATTACAGAATATCTCCAGATGTGCATCGCAAACTATTACTGGTTTTCCAGGGAACGATCAAAGCGTAGACTGTTTGAGACATTACTCCCGTGGAAGAAAGTGCGCATGATGACTGTTGTATTCAATCCCGATGCAATTTCTCTGTTTCATCAACACTCTGATTGTCCCATGGAGGAATGTGCGCATGGTGACTGTTGTATTCAATCCCGATGCAAATTTCTGTGTTTCATCAACACTCTGATAGTCACAGATTACAGAATGCCTCCAGATGTCCATCGGAAATTACTACTGGTCTTCCAGTGAACGATCAAAACGTAAACTCTTAGAGACATTACTCCCATGGAGGAAGGTGCGCATGGTGACTGTTGTATTCAATCCCGAGGCAATTTCTGTGTTTCATCAACACTCTGATAGTCAACAGATTACAGAATGATACCAGATGTGCATCGGAAACTACTACTGGTCTACCAGGGAACGATCAAAGCGTAGCATGTTTGAGAATTACTCCCATGGAGGAAAGTGCGCATGGTGACTGTTGTATTCAATCCCGATGCAATTTCTGTGTTTCCTCAACACTCTGATAGTCCACAGATTACAGAATGCCTCCAGATGTTCATCGGAAACTACTACTGGTCTTCCAGGCCACGATCAAAGCGTAGACTGTTTGAGAATTACTCCCATGCAGGAAAGTGCGCTGGTGACTGTTGTATTGAATCCCGATGCAATTTCTGTGTTTCATTAAAAGTCTGATAGCCCACAGATTACAGAATATCTCCAGATGTGCATCGCAAACTATTACTGGTTTTCCAGGGAACGATCAAAGCGTAGACTGTTAGAGACATTACTCAAATGGAGGAAAGTGAGCATAGTGACTGTTGTATTCAATCCCGATGCAATTTCTGTGTTTCATCAACACTCTGATAGTTCACAGATTACAGAATGCCTCCAGATGTGCATCGGAAACTACTACTGGTCTTCCAGAGCACGATCAAAGCGTAGACTCTTTGAGAAATTACTCCCAATGCAGAAAAGTGCGCATGGTGACTGTTGTATTCAATCCCGATGCAATTTCTGTGTATTATCAACAGTCTGATAGTCCACAGATTACAGAATATCTCCAGATGTGCATCGGAAACTACTACTGGTCTTCCAGGGAACGATCAATGCGTAGACTGTTTGAGACATTACTCCCATGGAGGAAAGTGCGCATGGTGACTGTTGTATTCAATCCCGATGCAATTTCTGTGTTTCATCAACACTCTGAGAGCCCACAGATTACAGAATGCCACCAGATGTCCATCGGAAACTACTACTGGTCTTCCAGGGAACGATCAAAGCGTATACTCTTTGAGACATTACTCCCACGGAGGAAAGTACGCATGGTGACTGTTGTGTTCAATCCCGATGCAATTTCTGTGTTTCATCAACACTCTGATAGTCCTCAGATTACAGAATGCCACCAGATGTGCATCGGAAACTACCACTGGTCTTCCAGGGAACGATCAAAGCGTATACTGATTGAGAATTACTCCCATGGAGGGAAGTGAACATGGTGACTGTTGTATTCAATCCCGATTCAATTTCTGTATTTCATCAACACTCTGATAGTCCACAGATTACAGAATGCCTCCAGATGTTCATCGGAAACTAATACTGGTCTTCCTGGGAACGATCAAAGCGTAGACTGTTTGAGAGATTACTCTAAAAGAGGAAAGTGCGCATGGTGACAGTTGTATTCAATCCTGATGCAATTTCTGTGTTTCATCAACACTCTGATAGTCCACAGATTACAGAATTCCTCCAGATTTGCATCGAAATCTACTACTGGTCTTCCAGAAATTGATCAAAGCGTAGACTGTTAGAGATATTACTACAATGGAGGAAAGTGCGCATGGTGTATGTTGTATTCAATCCTGATGCAATTTCTGTGTTTCATCACCTCTTATAGTCCACAGATTGCAGAATGCCTCCAGATGTTCATCGGAAGCTACTTTTGGTCTTCCAGGGAACGATCAAAGCGTAGACTGTTTTAGACATTACTTTCATGGAGGAAAGTGCGCATGGTGACTGTTGTATTCAATCCCGATGCAATTTCTGTGTTTCATTAATACTCTGATAGTCCACAGGTTACAGAAAGCCACCAGATGTGCATCGGAAACTACTACTGGTCTTCCAGGGAATGATCAAAGCGTAGACTGATTGAGACATTACTCCTGTGGAGGAAAGTGCGCATGGTGACTGTTATATTCTATCAAGATGCATTTTCTGTGTTCCATCAACACTCTGATAGTCCACAGATTACAGAATCCCTCCAGATGTGCATCGGACACTACTACTGGTCTTCCAGGGAACGATCAAAGCGTAAACTCTTTGAGTCATTACTCCCATGGAGGAAAGTGCCCATGGTGACTGTTGTATTCAATACCGATGCATTTTCTGTGTTTCATCGACACTCTGATAGTCCACAGATGACAGAATGCCTCCAGATGTGCATCGGAAACTACTACTGGTCTTCGAGGGAATGATCAAAGCGTAGACTGTTAGTGATATTACTAACATGGAGGAATGTGCGCATGGTGACTGTTGTATTCAATCCCGATGCAATTTCTGTATTTCATCAACACTCTGATAGTCCACAAATTACAGAATGCCACCAGTTGTGCATCGGAAACTACTACTGGTCTTCCAGAGAACGATCAAAGCGTGGACTGTTTGAGACATTACTCCCGTGGAGGAAAGTGCGCATGGTGACTGTTGTATTCAATCCCGATGCAATTTCTGTGTTTCATCAACACTGTGATGGTCAACAGATTACAGAATATCTCCAGATGTGCATCGGAAACTACTACTGGTCTTCCAGTGAACGATCAATGCGTAGACTGTTTGAGACATTACTCCCATGGAGGAAAGTGCGCATGGTGACTGTTGTATTCAATCCCGATGCAATATCTGTGTTTCATCAACACTCTGAGAGCCCACAGATTACAGAATGCCACCAGATGTCCATCGGAAACTACTACTGGTCTTCCAGGGAACGATCAAAGCGTAGACTCTTTGAGAAATTACTCCCAATGCAGAAAAGTGCGCATGGTGACTGTTGTATTCAATCCCGATGCAATTTCTGTGTATTATCAACAGTCTGATAGTCCACAGATTACAGAATATCTCCAGATGTGCATCGGAAACTACTACTGGTCTTCCAGGGAACGATCAATGCGTAGACTGTTTGAGACATTACTCCCATGGAGGAAAGTGCGCATGATGACTGTTGTATTCAATCCCGATGCAATTTCTCTGTTTCATCAACACTCTGATTGTCCACAGATTACAGAATCCCTCCAGATGTACATCGGAAACTACTACTGGTCTTCCAGGGAATGATCAAAGCGTAGACTGTTTGAGAATTACTCCCATGGAGGAAAGTGCGCATTATGACTGTTGTATTCAATCCCGAAGAAATTTCTGTGTTTCATCAACACTCTGATAGTCCACAGATTACACAATGGCTCCAGATGTGCATCGGAAACTGCTACTGGTCTTCCAGGGAACGATCAAAACGTTGACAGTTTGAGACATTACTCGCATGGTGGAAAGTGCACATGGTGACTGTTGTATTCAATCCCGACACAATTTCTGTGTGTCATCATCATTCTGATAGTCCACAGATTACAGAATGCCACCAGATGTGCATCGTGAACTACTACTGGTCTACCAGGGAACGATCAAAGCGTAGCATGTTTGAGAATTACTCCCATGGAGGAAAGTGCGCATGGTGACTGTTGTATTCAATCCCGATGCCATTTCTGTGTTTCATCAACACTCTGATAGTCCACAGATTACAGAAAGCCTCCGGATTTGCATCGGAAACTACTACTGGTCTTCCAGGCCACGATCAAAACGTAGACTGTTTGAGAATTACTCCCATGGAGGAAAGTGCGCTTGGTGACTTTTGTATTCAATCCCTATGCAATTTCTGTGTTCCATTAAAAGTATGGTAGCCCACAGATTACAGAATATCTCCAGATGTGCATCGCAAACTATTACTGGTTTTCCAGGGAACGATCAAAGCGTCGACTGTAAGAGACATTACTCCCGTGGAGGAAAGTGCGCATGGTGACTGTTGTATTCAATCCCGATACCATTTCTGTGTTTCATCAACACTCTGATAGTCCACAGATTACAGAAAGCCTCCAGATGTGCATCGGAAACTACTACTGGTCTTCCATGGAACGATCAAAGAGTAGAATGTTTGAGAATTACTCCCATGGAGGAAAGTGCGCATGGTGTCAGTTGTATTCAATCCCGATGCAATTTCTGTGTTTCATCAACACTCTGATAGTAAACACATTACTGAATGCCTCCAGATGTGCATCAGAAACTACTACTGGTATTCCAGGGAACGATTAAAGCGTAAACTCTTTGAGACTATACTCCCATGGAGGAAAGTGCGCATGGTGCCGTATTCAATCCCGATGCAATTTCTGTGTTTCATCAACACTCTGATACTCCACAGATTACAGAATGCCTCAAGATGTTCATCGGAAACTACTACTGGTCTTCCAGGCCACGATCAAAGCGTAGACTGTTTGAGAATTACTCCCATGCAGGAAAGTGCGCTTGGTGACTGTTGTATTCAATCCCGATGCAAATTCTGTGTTTCATTAAAAGTCTGATAGCCCACAGATTACAGAATAGCTCCAGATGTGCATCGCAAACTATTACTGGTTTTCCAGGGAACGATCAAAGCGTAGACTGTTTGAGACATTACTCCCGTGGAAGAAAGTGCGCATGATGACTGTTGTATTCAATCCCGATGCAATTTCTCTGTTTCATCAACACTCTGATTGTCCCATGGAGGAATGTGCGCATGGTGACTGTTGTATTCAATCCCGATGCAAATTTCTGTGTTTCATCAACACTCTGATAGTCACAGATTACAGAATGCCTCCAGATGTCCATCGGAAATTACCACTGGTCTTCCAGGGAACGGTCAAAGTGTAAACTCTTGGACACATTACTCCCATGGAGGAAGGTGCGCATGGTGACTGTTGTATTCAATCCCGAGGCAATTTCTGTGTTTCATCAACACTCTGATAGTCAACAGATTACAGAATGATACCAGATGTGCATCGGAAACTACTACTGGTCTACCAGGGAACGATCAAAGCGTAGCATGTTTGAGAATTACTCCCATGGAGGAAAGTGCGCATGGTGACTGTTGTATTCAATCCCGATGCAATTTCTGTGTTTCCTCAACACTCTGATAGTCCACAGATTACAGAATGCCTCCAGATGTTCATCGGAAACTACTACTGGTCTTCCAGGCCACGATCAAAACGTAGACTGTTTGAGAATTACTCCCATGCAGGAAAGTGCGCTGGTGACTGTTGTATTGAATCCCGATGCAATTTCTGTGTTTCATTAAAAGTCTGATAGCCCACAGATTACAGAATATCTCCAGATGTGCATCGCAAACTATTACTGGTTTTCCAGGGAACGATCAAAGCGTAGACTGTTAGAGACATTACTCAAATGGAGGAAAGTGAGCATAGTGACTGTTGTATTCAATCCCGATGCAATTTCTGTGTTTCATCAACACTCTGATAGTTCACAGATTACAGAATGCCTCCAGATGTGCATCGGAAACTACTACTGGTCTTCCAGAGCACGATCAAAGCGTAGACTCTTTGAGAAATTACTCCCAATGCAGAAAAGTGCGCATGGTGACTGTTGTATTCAATCCCGATGCAATTTCTGTGTATTATCAACAGTCTGATAGTCCACAGATTACAGAATGCCTCCAGATGTTCATCGGAAACTAATACTGGTCTTCCAGGGAACGATCAAAGCGTAGACTGTTTGAGAGATTACTCTAAAAGAGGAAAGTGCGCATGGTGACAGTTGTATTCAATCCTGATGCAATTTCTGTGTTTCATCAACACTCTGATAGTCCACAGATTACAGAATTCCTCCAGATTTGCATCGAAATCTACTACTGGTCTTCCAGAAATTGATCAAAGCGTAGACTGTTAGAGATATTACTCCAATGGAGGAAAGTGCGCATGGTGTATGTTGTATTCAATCCTGATGCAATTTCTGTGTTTCATCACCTCTTATAGTCCACAGATTGCAGAATGCCTCCAGATGTTCATCGGAAGCTACTTTTGGTCTCCCAGGGAACGATCAAAGCGTAGACTGTTTTAGACATTACTTTCATGGAGGAAAGTGCGCATGGTGACTGTTGTATTCAATCCCGATGCAATTTCTGTGTTTCATTAATACTCTGATAGTCCACAGGTTACAGAAAGCCACCAGATGTGCATCGGAAACTACTACTGGTCTTCCAGGGAATGATCAAAGCGTAGACTGATTGAGACATTACTCCTGTGGAGGAAAGTGCGCATGGTGACTGTTATATTCTATCAAGATGCATTTTCTGTGTTCCATCAACACTCTGATAGTCCACAGATTACAGAATCCCTCCAGATGTGCATCGGACACTACTACTGGTCTTCCAGGGAACGATCAAAGCGTAAACTCTTTGAGTCATTACTCCCATGGAGGAAAGTGCCCATGGTGACTGTTGTATTCAATACCGATGCATTTTCTGTGTTTCATCGACACTCTGATAGTCCACAGATGACAGAATGCCTCCAGATGTGCATCGGAAACTACTACTGGTCTTCGAGGGAATGATCAAAGCGTAGACTGTTAGTGATATTACTAACATGGAGGAATGTGCGCATGGTGACTGTTGTATTCAATCCCGATGCAATTTCTGTATTTCATCAACACTCTGATAGTCCACAAATTACAGAATGCCACCAGTTGTGCATCGGAAACTACTACTGGTCTTCCAGAGAACGATCAAAGCGTGGACTGTTTGAGACATTACTCCCGTGGAGGAAAGTGCGCATGGTGACTGTTGTATTCAATCCCGATGCAATTTCTGTGTTTCATCAACACTGTGATGGTCAACAGATTACAGAATGCCACCATATGTGCATCGAAAACTACTACTGGTCTTCCATCGAACGATCAAAGCGTAGACTGTTTCAGACATTACTCCCATGAAGGACAGTGTGGATGGTGACTGTTGTATTCAATCCCGATGCAATTTCTGTGTTTCATCAACACTCTGATAGTCCACTGATTACAGAATGCCTCCAGATGTGCATCGGAAACTACTACTGGTCTTCCAGGGAACGATCAAAGCGTAAACTCTTTTGACATTACTCCCATTGGAGGAAAATGTTCATGGTGACTGTTGTACTCAATCTCGATGCAATTTCTGTGTTTCATTAACACTCTGATAGTCCACAGATTACAGAAAGCCTCCAGATGTGCATCGGACACTACTACTGGTCTTCCAGCTAACGATCAAAGCGTAAACTCTTTGAGACATTACTCCCATGGAGGAAAGTGCGCATGGTGACTGTGTTATTCAACCCGATTCAATTTCTGTGTTTCATCAACACTTTGAAGGTACACAGATTACAGAATGCATCCAGATGTGCATCGGAAACTACTACTGGTCTTCCTGGGAACGATCAAAGCGTACACTGTTTGAGACATTACTCCCATGGAAGAAAGTGCGCATGGCGACTGTTGTATTCAATCTCGATGCATTTTCTGTGTTTCATCAACACTCTGATAGTCCACAGATTACAGAATGCCACCAGACGTGCATCGGAAACTACTACTGGTCTTCCAGGGAACGATCATAGCGTAGACTGTTTGAGACATTACTCCCGTGGAGGAAAGTGCGCAGGGTGACTGTTGTATTCAATCCCGTTGCAATATCTGTGTTTCATCAACACTCTGATGGTCAACAGATTACAGAATGCCACCATATGTGCATCGGAAACTACTACTGGTCTTCCAGGGAACGATCAAAGCGTAGACTGTTTCAGACATTACTCCCATGAAGGAAAGTGTTGATGGTGACTGTTTTATTCAATCCCGATGCAATTTCTGTGTTTCATCAACACCCTGATAGTCCACAGATTACAGAATGCCTCCAGATGTGCATCGGAAACTACTACTGGTCCTCCAGGGAACGATCAAAGCGTAAACTCTTTTGACATTACTCCCATTGGAGGAAAATGCGCATTGTGACTGTAGTATTCAATCCCGATGCAATTTCTGTGTTTCATCAACACTCTGATAGTCCACAGATAACAGAAAGCCTCCAGATGTGCATCGGACACTACTACTGGTCTTCCAGGGAACGATCAAAGCGTACACTCTTTGAGACATTACTCCCATGGAGGAAAGTGCGCATGGTGACTGTTGTATTCAATCCCGATTCAATTTCTGTGTTTCATCAACACTTTGAAGGTCCACAGATTACAGAATGCCTCCAGATGTGCATCGGAAACTACTACTGGTCTTCCTGGGAACGATCAAAGCGTACACTGTTTGAGACATTACTCCCATGGAGGAAAGTGCGCACGGTGACTGTTGTATTCAATACCGATGCATTTTCTGTGTTTCATCAACACGCTGACAGTCCACAGATTACAGAATGCCACCAGACGTGCATCGGACACTACTACTGGTCTTCCAATGAACGATCAAATCGTAAACTCTTTGAGACATTACTCCCATGGAGGAAAGTGCGCATGGTGACTGTTGTATTCAATCCCGATGCATTTTCTGTGTTTCTTCAACACTCTGATAGTCCACAGATTTCAGAATGCCTCCAGATGTGCATCGGTAAGTACTACTGGTCTTCCAGATGAACGATCAAAGCGTAGACTGTTTGAGACATTACTCCCATGAAGGAAAGTGCGCATGGTGACTGTTGTATTCAATCCCGATACAATTTCTGTGTTTCATCAACTCTCAGATAGTAAACAGATTATAGAATGCCTCCATGTGTGCATTAGAAACTACTTCTGGTATTCAAGGGAACGATCGAAGCGTAGACTGTTTCAGACATTACTCCCACGGAGGAAAGTGCGGATGGTGACTGTTGTATTCAATCCCGATGCAATTTCTGCGTTTCATCAACAATCTGATAGTCCACAGATTACAGAATGCCTCCAGATGTGCATCGGAAACTACTACTGGTCTTCCAGGGAACGATCAAAGCGTAAACTCTTTTGACATTACTCCCATTGGAGGAAAATGCGCATGGTGAGTGTTGTATTACATCCCGATGCAATTTCTGTGTTTCATCAACACTCTGATAGTCCACAGGTTAAGGAATGCCACCAGATGTGCATCGGAAACTACTACTGGTCTTCCAGGCAATGATCAAAGCGTAGACTGTTAGTGATATTACTCCCATGGAGGAAAGTGCCCATGGTGAGTGTTGTATACAATCCCGATGCAATATCTGTGTTTCATGAACACCCTGATAGTCCACAGATTTCAGAATGCCTCCAGATGTGCATCGGTAACTACTACTGGTCTTCCAGGGAACGATCAAAGCGTAGACTGTTTGAGACATTACTCCCATGGAGGAAAGTGCGCATGGTGACTGTTGTATTCAATCCCGATGCAATATCTGTGTTTCATCAACAATCTGATAGTCCACAGATTACAGAGTGCCTCCAGATGTGAATCGGGAACTACTACTGGTCTTCCAGGGAACGATCAAAGCGTAGACTGTTTGAGAATTTCTCCCATGGAGGAAAGTGCGCATTGTGACTGTTGTATTCAATCCCGATGCAATTTCTGTGTTTCATCAGCACTCTGATAGTCCACAGATTACAGAATGCCACCAGATGTGCATCGAAAACTACTACTTGTCTTCCAGGGAACGATCAAAGCGTAGACTGTTTGAGACATTACTCCCATGGAGGAAAGTGCGCATGGTGACTATTGTGTTCAATCCCGATGCAATTTCTGTGTTTCATCAACATTCTGATAGTCCACAGATTACAGTATGCCACCAGATGTGCATCGGAAACTACTACTGGTCTTCCAGGGAACGATCAAAGCGTAGACTGTTTGGGACATTACTCCCGTGGAAGAAAGTGCGCATGGTGAGTGTTGTTTCCTTTCCCGATGCAATTTCTGTGTTTCATCAACACTCTGATAGTCCACAGATTACAGAATTCCTCCAGATTTGCATCGAAATCTACTACTGGTCTTCCAGGGATTGATCAAAGCGTAGACTGTTAGAGATATTACTCCAATGGAGGAAAGTGCGCATGGTGTATGTTGTATTCAATCCTGATGCAATTTCTGTGTTTCATCAACACTCTGATAATCCACAGATTGCAGAATGCCTCCAGATGTTCATCGGAAGCTACTTTTGGTCTTCCAGGGAACGATCAAAGCGTAGACTGTTTTAGACATTACTACCATGGAGGAAAGTGCGCATGGTGACTGTTGTATTCAATCCCGAGGCAATTTCTGTGTTACATCAACACTCTGATAGTCCACCGATTACAGGATGCCTCCAGATGTGCATCGGAAACTACTACTGGTCTTCCAGGGAACGATCAAAGCGTAGACTGTTTGAGACATTACTTGCATGGAGGAAAGTGTGCATGGTGACTGTTGTATTCAATCCCGATGCAATTTCTGTGTTTCATTAATACTCTGATAGTCCACAGGTTACAGAAAGCCACCAGATATGCATCGGAAACTACTACTGGTCTTCCAGGCAATGATCAAAGCATAGACTGTTTGAGACATTACTCCTGTGGAGGAAAGTGCGCATGGTGACTGTTATATTCTATCCCGATGCATTTTCTGTGTTCCATCAACACTCTGATAGTCCACAGATTACAGAATACCTCTAGATGTGCATCGGACACTACTACTGGTCTTCCAGGCAACGATCAAAGCGTAAACTCTTTGAGTCATTACTCCCATGGAGGAAAGTGCGCTTGGTGACTGTTGTATTCAATCCCGATGCAATTTCTGTGTTTCATCAACTCTCAGATAGTAAACAGATTATAGAATGCCTCCATGTGTGCATTGGAAACTACTACTGGTCTTCCAGGGAACGATCGAAACGTAGACTGTTTCAGACATTACTCCCACGGAGGAAAGTGCGGATGGTGACTGTTGTATTCAATCCCGATGCAATTTCTGTGTTTCATCAACAATCTGATAGTCCACAGATTACAGAATGCCTCCAGATGTGCATCGGAAACTACTACTGGTCTTCCAGGGAACGATCAAAGCGTAAACTCTTTTGACATTACTCCCATTGGAGGAAAATGCGCATGGTGACTGTTGTATTCAATCCCGATGCAATTTCTGTGTTTCATCAACACTCTGATAGTCCACAGGTTAAGGAATGCCACCAGATGTGCATCGGAAACTACTTCTGGTCTTCCAGGGAATGATCAAAGCGTAGACTGTTAGTGATATTACTCCCATGGAGGAAAGTGCCCATGGTGAGTGTTGTATACAATCCCGATGCAATATCTGTGTTTCATGAACACCCTGATAGTCCACAGATTTCAGAATGCCTCCAGATGTGCATCGGTAACTACTACTGGTCTTCCAGGGAACGATCAAAGCGTAGACTGTTTGAGACATTACTCCCATGGAGGAAAGTGCGCATGGTGACTGTTGTATTCAATCCCGATGCAATTTCTGTATTTCATCAAAAATCTGATAGTCCACAGATTACAGATTGCCTCCAGATGTGAATCGGTAACTACTACTGGTCTTCCAGGGAACGATCAAAGAGTAGACTGTTTGAGAATTTCTCCCATGGAGGAAAGTGCGCATGATGGCTGTTGTATTCAATCCCGATGCAATTTCTGTGTTTCATCAGCACTCTGATAGTCCACAGATTATAGAATGCCTCCAGATGTGCATCGGAAACTACTACTTGTCTTCCAGGGAACGATCAAAGCGTAGACTGTTTGAGACATTACTCCCATGGAGGAAAGTGCGCATGGTGACTATTGTGTTCAATCCCGATGCAATTTCTGTCTTTCATCAACATTCTGATAGTCCACAGATTACAGTATGCCACCAGATTTCCACCGAAATCTACTACTGGTCTTCCAGGGATTGATCAAAGCGTAGACTGTTAGAGATATTACTCCAATGGAGGAAAGTGCGCATGGTGTATGTTGTATTCAATCCTGATGCAATTTCTGTGTTTCATTAACACTCTGATAGTCCACAGATTGCAGAATGCCTCCAGATGTTCATCGGAAGCTCCTTTTGGTCTTCCAGGGAACGATCAAAGCGTAGACTGTTTTAGACATTACTACCATGGAGGAATGTGCGCATGGTGAGTGTTGTATTCAATCCCGAGGCAATTTCTGTGTTACATCAACACTCTGATAGTCCACCGATTACAGGATGCCTCCAGATGTGCATCGGAAACTACTACTGGTCTTCCAGGGAACGATCAAAGCGTAGACTGTTTGAGACATTACTTGCATGGAGGAAAGTGTGCATGGTGACTGTTGTATTCAATCCCGATGCAATTTCTGTGTTTCATTAATACTCTGATAGTCCACAGGTTACAGAAAGCCACCAGATGTGCATCGGAAACTACTACTGGTCTTCCAGGCAATGATCAAAGCGTAGACTGTTAGTGATATTACTCCCATGGAGGAAAGTGTCCATGGTGAGTGTTGTATACAATCCCGAAGCAATATCTGTGTCTCATGAACACCCTGATAGTCCACAGATTTCAGATTGCCTCCAGATGTGCATCGGTAACTACTACTGGTCTTCCAGGGAACGATCAAAGCGTAGACTGTTTGAGAATTTCTCCCATGGAGGAAAGTGAGCATTGTGACTGTTGTATTCAATCCCGATGCAATTTCTGTGTTTCATCAGCACTCTGATAGTCCACAGATTACAGAATGCCTCCAGATGTGCATCGGAAACTACTACTTGTCTTCCAAGGAACGATCAAAGCGTAGACTGTTTGAGACATTACTCCCATTGAGGAAAGTGCGCATGGTGACTATTGTGTTCAATCCCGATGCAATTTCTGTGTTTCATCAACATTCTGATAGTCCACAGATTACAGTATGCCACCAGATGTGCATCGGAAACTACTACTGGTCTTCCAGGGAACGATCAAAGCGTAGACTGTTTGGGACATTACTCCCGTGGAGGAAAGTGCGCAAGGTGTATGTTGTATTCAATCCTGATGCAATTTCTGTAATTCATCAACACTCTGATAGTCCACAGATTGCAGAATGCCTCCAGATGTTCATCGGAAGCTACTTTTGGTCTTCCAGGGAACGATCAAAGCGTAGACTCTGTTAGACATTACTACCATGGAGGAAAGTGCGCATGGTGACTGTTGTATTCAATCCCGAGGCAATTTCTGTGTTACATCAACACTCTGATAGTCCACCGATTACAGGATGCCTCCAGATGTGCATCGGAAACTACTACTGGTCTTCCAGGGAACGATCAAAGCGTAGACTGTTTGAGACATTACTTGCATGGAGGAAAGTGTGCATGGTGACTGTTGTATTCAATCCCGATGCAATTTCTTTGTTTCATTAATACTCTGATAGTCCACAGGTTACAGAAAGCCACCAGATGTGCATCGGAAACTACTACTGGTCTTCCAGGCAATGATCAAAGCGTAGACTGTTTGAGACATTACTCCTGTGGAGGAAAGTGCGCATGGTGACTGCTATATTCTATCCCGATGCATTTTCTGTGTTCCATCAACACTCTGATAGTCCACAAATTACAGAATGCCACCAGTTGTGCATCGGAAACTACTACTGGTCTTCCAGAGAACGATCAAAGCGTGGACTGTTTGAGACATTACTCCCGTGGAGGAAAGTGCGCATGGTGACTCTTGTATTCAATCCCGATGCAATTTCTGTGTTTCATCAACACTGTGATGGTCAACAGATTACAGAATGCCACTATATGTGCATCGGAAACTACTACTGGTCTTCCAGGGAACGATCAAAGCGTAGACTGTTTCAGACCTTACTCCCATGAAGGAAAGTGTGGATGGTGACTGTTGTATTCAATCCCGATGCAATTTCTGTGTTTCATCAACACTCTGATAGTCCACTGATTACAGAATGCCTCCAGATGTGCATCGGAAACTACTACTGGTCTTCCAGGGAACGATCAAAGCGTAAACACTTTTGACATTACTCCCATTGGAGGAAAATGTGCATGGTGACTGTTGTACAAAATCCCGATTCAATTTCTGTGTTTCATTAACACTCTGATAGTCCACAGATTACAGAAAGCCTCCAGATGTGCATCGGACACTACTACTGGTCTTCCAGCTAACGATCAAAGCGTAAACTCTTTGAGACATTACTCCCATGGAGGAAAGTGCGCATGGTGACTGTGGTATTCAACCCGATTCAATTTCTGTGTTTCATCAACACTTTGAAGGTACACAGATTACAGAATGTATCCAGATGTGCATCGGAAACTACTACTGGTCTTCCTGGGAACGATCAAAGCGTACACAGTTTGAGACATTAATCCCATGGAGGAAAGTGCGCATGGCGACTGTTGTATTCAATCCTGTTGCATTTTCTGTGTTTCATCAACACTCTGATAGTCCACAGATTACAGAATGCCACCAGACGTGCATCGGAAACTACTACTGGTCTTCCAGGGAACGATCAAAGCGTAGACTGTTTGAGACATTGCTCCCGTTTAGGAAAGTGCGAAAGGTGACTGTTGTATTCAATCCCGATGCAATTTCTGTGTTTCATCAATACTCTGATAGTCCACAGGTTACAGAATGCCACCAGATGTGCATCGGAAACTGCTACTCGTCTTCCAGGGAACGATCAAAGCGTAGACTGTTTGAGACATTACTCCCGTGGAGGAAAGTGCGCATGGTGACTGTTGTATTCAATCCCGATGCAATTTCTGTGTTTCATCAATACTCTGATAGTCCACAGGTTACAGAAAGCCACCAGATGTGCATCGGAAACTACTACTGGTCTTCCAGGCAATGATCAAAGCGTAGACTGTTTGAGATATTACTCCTGTGGAGGAAAGTGCGCATGGTGACTGTTATATTCTATCCCGTAGCATTTTCTGTGTTCCATCAACACTCTGATAGTCCACAGATTACAGAATACCTCCAGATGTGCAACGGACACTACTACTGGTCTTCCAGGGAACGATCAAAGCGTAAACTCTTTGAGTCATTACTCCCATGGAGGAAAGTGCGCATGGAGACTGTTGTATTCAATACCGATGCATTTTCTGTGTTTCATCGACACTCTGATAGTCCACAGATGACAGAATGCCTCCTGATGTGCATCGGAAACTACTACTGGTCTTCGAGGGAATGATCAAAGCGTAGACTGTTAGTGATATTACTAACATGGAGGAAAGTGCGCATGGTGACTGTTGTATTCAATCCCGATGCAATTTCTGTATTTCATCAACACTCTGATAGTCCACAAATTACAGAATGCCACCAGTTGTGCATCGGAAACTACTACTGGTCTTCCAGAGAACGATCAAAGCGTGGACTGTTTGAGACATTACTCCCGTGGAGGAAAGTGCGCATGGTGACTCTTGTATTCAATCCCGATGCAATTTCTGTGTTTCATCAACACTGTGATGGTCAACAGATTACAGAATGCCACCATATGTGCATCGAAAACTACTACTGGTCTTCCAGGGAACGATCAAAGCGTAGACTGTTTCAGACATTACTCCCATGAAGGAAAGTGTGGATGGTGACTGTTGTATTCAATCCCGATGCAATTTCTGTGTTTCATCAACACTCTGATAGTCCACTGATTACAGAATGCCTCCAGATGTGCATCGGAAACTACTACTGGTCTTCCAGGGAACGATCAAAGCGTAAACTCTTTTGACATTACTCCCATTGGAGGAAAATGTGAATGGTGACTGTTGTACAAAATCCCGATGCAATTTCTGTGTTTCATTAACACTCTGATAGTCCACAGATTACAGAAAGCCTCCAGATGTGCATCGGACACTACTACTGGTCTTCCAGCTAACGATCAAAGCGTAAACTCTTTGAGACATTACTCCCATGGAGGAAAGTGCGCATGGTGACTGTGGTATTCAACCCGATTCAATTTCTGTGTTTCATCAACACTTTGAAGGTACACAGATTACAGAATGCCACCAGATGTGCATCGGAAACTACTACTGGTCTTCCAGGGAACGATCAAAGCGTAGACTGTTTGCGACATTACTCCCGTGGAGGAAAGTGCGCATGGTGACTGTTATATTGTATCCCGATGCATTTTCTATGTTCCATCAACACTCTGACAGTCCACAGATTACTGAATGCCTCCAGATGTGAATCGGAAACTACTACTGGACTTCGAGGGAATAATCAAAGCGTAGACTGTTAGTGATATTACTAACATGGAGGAAAGTGCGCATGGTGACTGTTGTATTCAATCCCGATGCAATTTCTGTGTTTCGTCCACACTCTGATAGTCCACTGATTTCAAAATGCCTGCAGATGTGCATCGGAAACTACTACTGGTCTTCTAGGGAACGATCAAAGCCTAGACTGTTTGTGACATTACTCCCAAGGAGACAAGTGCGCCTTGTGACTGTTGTATTCAGTCCCGATGCAATTTCTGTGTTTCATCAACACTCTGATAGTCCACAGGTTACAGTATGCCACCAGATGTGCATCGGAAACTGCTACTGGTCTAGCAGGGAACGATCAAAGCGTGAACTCTTTGAGACATTACTAACATGGAGGAAAGTGCGCATGATGACAGTTGTATTCAATCCCGATTCAATTTCTGTGTTTCATCAACACTTTGAAGGTACACAGATTACAGAATGCATCCAGATGTGCATCGCAAACTACTACTGGTCTTCCTGGGAACGATCGAAGCGTACACTGTTTGAGACATTACTCCCGTGGAGGAAAGTGCGCATGGTGACTGTTGTATTCAATCCCGATGCAATTTCTGTGTTTCATCAATACTCTGATAGTCCACAGGCTACAGAATGCCACCAGATGTGCATCGGAAACTGCTACTCGTCTTCCAGGGAACGACCAAAGCGTAGACTGTTTGAGACCTTACTCCCGTGGAGAAAAGTGCGCATGGTGACTGTTGTATTCAATCCCGATGCATTTTCTGTGTTTCATCAACACTCTGATAGTCCACAGATTACAGAATGCCTCCAGATGTGCATCAGACACTCCTACTGGTCTTCCAGGGAACGATCAAAGCGTAAACTCTTTGAGACATTATTCCCATGGAGGAAAGTGCGCATGGTGACTGTTGTATTCAATCCCGATGCAATTTCTGTGTTTCATCAACTCTCAGATAGTAAACAGATTATAGAATGCCTCCAGATGTGCATCGGAAACTACTTCTGGTCTTCCAGGGAACGATCGAAGCGTAGACTGTTTCAGACATTACTCCCATGGAGGAAAGTGCTCATGGTGACTATTGTATTCAATCCCGAATCAATTTCTGTGTTACATCAACACTCTGATAGTCCACCGATTACCGGATGCCTCCAGATGTGCATCGGAAACTGCTACTGGTCTTCCAGGGAACGATCAAAGCGTAGACTGTTTGAGACATTACTTGCATGGAGGAAAGTGTGCATGGTGACTGTTGTATTCAATCCCGATGCAATTTCTGTGTTTCATTAATACTCTGATAGTCCACAGGTTACAGAATGCCACCAGATGTGCATCGGAAACTACTACTGGTCTTCCAGGAAACGATCAAAGCGTAGACTGTTTGTGACATTACTCCCGTGGAGGAAAGTGCGCATGGTGACTGTTATATTCTATCCCGATCCATTTTCTGTGTTCCATCAACACTCTGATAGTCCACAGATTACAGAATGCCTCCAGATGTGCATCGGACACTACTACTGGTCTTCCAGGGAACGATCAAAGCGTAAACTCTTTGAGTCATTACTCCCATGGAAGAAAGTGCGCATGGTGACTGTTGTATTCAATACCGATGCATTTTCTATGTTTCATCAACACTCTGACAGTCCACAGATGACAGAATGCCTCCAGATGTGCATCGGAAACTACTACTGGACTTCGAGGGAATGATCAAAGCGTAGACTGTTAGTGATATTACTAACATGGAGGAAAGTGCGCATGGTGACTGTTGTATTCAATCCCGATGCAATTTCTGTGTTTCATCAACACTCTGATAGTCCACTGATTGCAAAATGCCTCCAGATGTGCATCGGAAACTACTACTGGTCTTCTAGGGAACGATCAAAGCCTAGACTGTTTGAGACATTACTCCCATGGAGACAAGTGCGCCTGGTGACTGTTGTATTCAGTCCCGATGCAATTTCTGTGTTTCATCAACACTCTGATAGTCCACAGATTACAGAATGCCACCAGTTGTGCATCGGAAACTACTACTGGTCTTCCAGAGAACGATCAAAGCGTGGAGTGTTTGAGACATTACTCCCGTGGAGGAAAGTGCGCATGGTGACTGTTGTATTCAATCCCGATGCAATTTCTGTGTTTCATCAACAGTCTGATGGTCAACAGATTACAGAATGCCACCCTATGTGCATCGGAATCTACTACTGGTCTTCCAGGGAACGATCAAAGCGTAGACTGTTTCAGACATTACTCCCATGAAGGAAAGTATGGATGGTGACTGTTGTATTCAATCCCGATGCAATTTCTGTGTTTCATCAACACTCTGATAGTCCACAGATTACAGAATGCCTCCAGATGTGCATCGAAAACTTTTAGTGGTCTTCCAGGGAACGATCAAAGCGTAAACTCTATTGACATTACTGCCATTGGAGGAAAATGCGCATGGTGACTGTTGTATTCAATCCCGATGCAATTTCTGTGTTTCATCAACACTCTGATAGTCCACAGATAACAGAAAGCCTCCAGATGTGCATCGGACACTACTACTGGTCTTCCAGGGAACGATCAAAGCGTAAACTCTTTGAGACATTACTCCCATGGAGGAGAGTGCGCATGGTGACTGTTGTACTCAATCCCTATTCAATTTCTGTGTTTCATCAACACTTTGAAGGTCCACAGATTACAGAATGCCACCAGATGTGCATCGGAAACGATTACTGGTCTTCCTGGGAACGATCAAAGCGTACACTGTTTGAGACATTACTCCCATGGAGGAAAGTGCGCATGGTGACTGTTGTATTCAATACCTATGCATTTTCTGTGTTTCATCAACACTCTGATAGTCCACAGATTACAGAATGCCACCAGACGTACAACGGTAACTACTACTGGTCTTCCAGGGAACGATCAAAGCGTAGACTGTTTGAGACATTACTCCCGTGGAGGAAAGGGCGCATGGTGACTGTTGTATTCAAACCCGATGCAATTTCTGTGTTTCATCAATACTCTGATAGTCCACAGGATACAGAATGCCACCAGATGTGCATCGGAAACTACTACTCGTCTTCCAGGGAACGATCAAAGCGTAGACTGTTTGAGACATTACTCCCGTGGAGGAAAGTGCGCATGGTGACTGTTGTATTCAATCCCGATGCAATTTCTGTGTTTCATCAATACTCTGATAGTCCACAGGTTACAGAATGCCACAAGATGTGCATCGGAAACTGCTACTCGTCTTCCAGGGAACGATCAAAGCGTAGACTGTTTGAGACATCTTCTGTGTTTCATCAACACTCTGATAGTCCACAGATTACAGAATGCCTCCAGATGTGCATCGGAAACTACTACTGGTCTTCCTGGGAACGATCAAAGGGTAGACTGTTTGAGACATTACTCCCCTGGAGGAAAGTGCGCATGGTGACTGTTGTATTCAATCCCTATGCAATTTCTGTGTTTCCCGTGGAGGAAAGTGCGCATGGTGACTGTTGTATTCAATCCCGATGCATTTTCTGTGTTTCATCAACACTCTGATAGTCCACAGATTACAGAATGCCTCCAGATGTGCATCGGACACTACTACTGGTCTTCCAGTGAACGATCAAATCGTAAACTCTTTGAGACATTACTCCCATGGAAGAAAGTGCGGATGGTGACTGTTGTATTCAATCCCGATGCAATTTCTGTGTTTCATCAACTCTCAGATAGTAAACAGGTTATAGAATGCCTCCAGATGTGCATCGGAAACTACTTCTGGTTTTCCAGGGAACGATCGAAGGGTAGACTGTTTCAGACATTACTCCCATGGAGGAAAGTGCGGATGGTGACTGTTGTATTCAATCCCGATGCAATTTCTGTGTTTCATCAACACTCTGATTGTCCACAGATTACAGAATGCCTCCAGATGTGCATCGGAAACTACTACTGGTCTTCCAGGGAACGATCAAAGTGTAAACTCTTTTGACATTACTCCCATTGGAAGAAAATGCGCATGGTGACTTTTGTATTCAATCCCGATGCAATTTCTGTGTTTCATCAACACTCTGATAGTCCACAGATTACAGAATGCCTCCAGAAGTGCATCGGAAACTACTAATGGACTTCCAGGGAACGATTAAGTCGTAGACTGTTTGAGACATTAATCCTGTGGAGGAAAGTGCGCATGGTGACTGTTGTATTCAATCCCGATGCAATTTCTGTGTTTCATCAACACGCTGATGGTCCACAGGTTACAGAATGCCACCAGACGTGCATCGGAAACTACTACTGGTCTTCCAGGGAATGATCAAAGCCTAGACTGTTTGAGAATTACTCCCATGGAGGAAAGTGCGCATGGTGACTGTTGAATTCAATCCCGATTCAATTTCTGTGTTTAATCAACACTTTGAAGGTCCACAGACTACAGAATGCCTCCAGATGTGCATCGGAAACTACTTTTTGTCTTCCTGGGAACGATCAAAGCGTACACTGTTTGAGACATTACTCCCATGGAGGAAAGTGCGAATGGTGACTGTTGTATTCAATCCCGATGCTTTTTCTGTGTTTCATCAACACTCTGATAGTCCACAGATTACAGAATGCCACCAGATGTGCATCGGAAACTACTACTGGTCTTCCATTGAACGATCAAAGCGTAGACTGTTTGAGACATTACTCCCGTTGAGGAAAGTGCGCATGGTGACTGTTGTATTCAATCCCGATGCATTTTCTGTGTTTCATCAACACTCTGATAGTCCACAGATTTCAGAATGCCCCCAGATGTGCATCGGTAACTACTACTGGTCTTCCAGATGAAAGATCAAAGCGTAGACTGCTTGGGACATTACTCCCGTGGAGGAAAGTGCGCATGATGAGTGTTGTTTCCTTTCCCGATGCAATTTCTGTGTTTCATCAACACTCTGATAGTCCACAGATTACAGAATGCCTCCAGATGTGAATCGGAAACTACTACTGGACTTCCAGGGAACGATCAAAGCGTAGACTGTTTGAGACATAACTTTTGAGGAGGAAAGTGCGCATGGTGACAGTTGTATTCAATCACGATGCAATTTCTGTATTTCATCAACACTCTGATAGTCAACAGATTACAGAATGCCTCCAGATGTCCATCGGAAACTACTACTGGTCTTCCAGGGAACGATCAAATCGTAAACTCTTTGAGACATTACTCCCATGGAGGAAAGTTCGCATGGTGACTATTGTATTCAATCCGGTTGCATTTTCTGTGTTTCATCAACACTCTGATAGTCCACAAATTACGGAATGCCTCCAGATGTGCATCGGAAACTACTACTGGTCTTCCTGGGAACGATCAAAGCGTAGACTGTTTGAGACATTACTCCCATGGAGGAAAGTGCGCATGGTGACTGTTGTATTCAATCCCGATGCATATTCTGTGTTTCATCAACACTCTGATAGTCCACAGATTACAGAATGCCTCCAGATGTGCATCGGACACTACTACTGGTCTTCCAGGGTACGATCAAATCGTAAACTCTTTGAGACATTACTCCCATGGAGGAAAGTGGCATGGTGACTGTTGTATTCAATCCCGAAGCAATTTCTGTGTTTCATCAACACTCTGATAGTCCACAGATTACCGAAAGAATACAGATGTGCATCGGAAACTACTACTGGTCATCCAGGAACGATCGAAGCGTAGAATGTTAGAGATATTACTCCCATGGAGGAAAGTGCGCATGGTGACTGTTGTGTTCAATCCCGATGTTATTTCTGTGTTTCATCAACACTCTGATAGTCCACAGATTATAGAATGCCTCCAGATGTGCATCGGAAACTACTACTGGACTTCCAGGGAACGATTAAAGCGTAGACTGTTTGACACATTACCCCTGTGGAGGAAAGTGCGCATGGTGACTGTTGTATTCAATACCGATGCAATTTCTGTGTTTCATCAACACTCTGATTGTATACAGGTTACAGAATGCCACCAGATGTGCATCGGACACTACTACTGGTCTTCCAAGGAACAATCAAAGCGTAAACTCTTTGAGACATTACTCCCATGGAGGAAAGTGCGCATGGTGACTGTTGTATTCAATCCCGATTCAATTTCTGTGTTTCATCAACACTTTGAAGGTCCACAGATTACAGAATGCCTCCAGATGTGCATCGGAAACTACTTTTGGTCTTCCTGGGAACGATCAAAGCGTACACTGTTTGAGACATTACTCATATGGAGGAAAGTGTGCATGGTGACTGTTGTATTCAATCCCGATGCATTTTCTGTGTTTCATCAACACTCTGATAGTCCATAGATTACAGAATGCCTCCAGATGTGCATCGGACACTTCTACTGGTCTTCCAGGGAACGATCAAAGCGTAAACTCTTTGAGACATTACTCCCATGGAGGAAAGTGCGCATGGTGACTGTTGTATTCAATCCAAATGCATTTTCTGTGTTTCTTCAACACTCTGATAGTCCACAGATTTCAGAATGCCTCCAGATGTGCATCGGTAACTACTACTGGTCTTCCAGATGAACGATCAAAGCGTAGACTGTTTGAGACATTACTGCCGTGGAGGAAAGTGCGCATGATGAGTGTTGTTTCCTTTCCCGATGCAATTTCTGTGTTTCATCAACACTCTGATAGTCCACAGATTACAGAATGCCTCCAGATGTCCATCATAAACTACTACTGGTCTTCCAGGGAACGAACAAAGCGTAAACTCTTTGAGACATTACTCCCATGGAGGAAAGTGCGCATGGTGACTGTTGTATTCAATCCCGATGCATTTTCTTTGTTTCATCAACACTCTGATAGTCCACAGATTACAGAATGCCTCCAGATGTGCATCGGAAACTACTACTGGTCTTCCTGGGAACGATCAAAGCGTAGACTGTTTGAGACATTACTCCCATGGAGGAAAGTGCTCATGGTGACTGTTGTATTCAATCTCGATGCATTTTCTGTGTTTCATCAACACTCTGATAGACCACAGATTACAGAATGCCTCCAGATGTGCATCGGACACTACTACTGGTCTTCCAGGGAACGATCAAATCGTAAACTCTTTGAGACATTACTCCCATTGAGGAGAGTGCGCATGGTGACTGTTGTATTCAATCCCGATGCAATTTCTGTGTTTCATCAACTCTCAGATAGTAAACAGATTATAGAATGCCTCCAGATGTGCATCGGACACTACTACTGGTCTTCCAGGGAACGATCAAATCGTAAACTCTTTGAGACATTACTCCCATGGAGGAAAGTGCGCATGGTGACTGTTGTATTCAATCCCGATTCAATTTCTGTGTTTCATCAACACTTTGAAGGTCCACAGATTACAGAATGCCTCCAGATGTGCATCGGAAACTACTTTTGGTCTTCCTGGGAACGATCAAAGCGTACACTGTTTGAGACATTACTCCCATGGAGGAGAGTGCGCATGGTGACTGTTGTATTCAATCCCGATGCAATTTCTGTGTTTCATCAACTCTCAGATAGTAAACAGATTATAGAATGCCTCCAGATGTGCATCGGAAACTACTTCTGGTCTTCCAGGGAACGATCGAAGCGTAGACTGTTTCAGACATTACTCCCATGGGGGAAAGTGCGCATGGTGAGTGTTGTGTTCAATACCAATGCAATTGCTGTGTTTCATCAACACTCTGATAGTCCACAGATTACAGAATGCCTCCAGATGTGCATCGGAAACTACTACTGGACTTCCAGGGAACGATTAAAGCGTAGACTGTTTGAGACATTACTCCTGTGGTGGAAAGTGCGCATGGTGACTGTTGTATTCAATCCCGATGCAATTTCTGTGTTTCATCAACACTCTGATTGTCCACAGGTTACACAATGCCACCAGATGTGCATCGGAAACTACTACTGGTCTTCAAGGGAACGATCAAAGCCTAGACTGTTTGAGAATTACTCCCATGGAGGAAAGTGCGCATGGTGACTGTTGTATTCAATCCCGATTCAATTTCTGTGTTTCATCAACACTTAGAAGGTCCACAGATTACAGAATGCCTCCAGATGTGCATCGGAAACTACTTTTGGTCTTCCTAAAAACGATCAAAGCGTACAATGTTTGAGACATTACTCCCATGGAGGATAGTGCGCATGGTGACTGTTGTATTCAATCCCGATGCATTTTCTGTGTTTCAGCAACACTCTGATAGTCCACAGATTACAGAATGCCTCCAGATGTGCATCAGACACTACTACTGGTCTTCCAGGGAACGATCAAAGCGTAAACTCTTTGAGACATTACTCCCATGGAGGAAAGTGCGCATGGTGACTGTTGTATTCAATCCCGATGCATTTTCTGTGTTTCTTCAACACTCTGATAGTCCACAGATTTCAGAATTCCTCCAGGTGTGCATCGGTAACTACTACTGGTCTTCCAGATGAACGATCAAAGCGTAGACTGTTTGAGACATTACTCCCATGGAGGAAAGTGCGCATGGTGACTGTTGTATTCAATCCCGATGCAATTTCTGTGTTTCATCAACTCTCAGATAGTAAACAGATTACAGTATGTCACCAGATGTGCATCGGAAACTACTACTGGTCTTCCAGGGAACGATCAAAGCGTAGACTGTTTGAGACATTACTTTTATGGAGGAAAGTGCACATGGTGATTATTGTATGCAATCCCGATGCAATATCTGTGTTTCATCAACGCTCTGATAGTCCACAGAGTACAGAATGAATCCAGATGTCAATCGGAAACTACTACTGGTCTTGCACGGAACGATCAAAGTGTAGACTGTTTGAGACATTACTCCCACGGAGGAAAGTGTGCATGGTGACTGTTGTATTCAATCCCGATGCAATTTCTGTGTTTCATCAATACTCTGATAGTCCACAGGTTACAGAATGCCACCAGATGTGCATCGGAAACTGCTACTCGTCTTCCAGGGAACGATCAAAGCATAGATATTTGAGACATTACTCCCGTGGAGGAAAGTGCGCATGGTGACTGTTGTATTCAATCCCGATGCATTTTCTGTGTTTCATCAACACTCTGATAGTCCACAGATTACAGAATGTTTCCAGATGTGCATCGGACACTACTACTGGTCTTCCATTGAACGATCAAAAGCGTAAACTATTTGAGACATTACTCCCATGTTGGAAAGTGCGCATGGTGACTGTTGTATACAACCCCGATGCATTTTCTGTGTTTCTTCAACACTCTGATAGTCCACAGATTTCAGAATGCCTCCAGATGTGTATCGGTAACTACTACTGGTCTTCCAGATGAACGATCAAAGCGTAGACTGTTTGAGACATTACTCCCATGGAGGAAAGTGCGCATGGTGACCGTTGTATTCAATCCCGATGCAATTTCTGTGTTTCATCAACTCTCAGATAGTAAACAGATTATAGAATGCTTCCAGATGTGCATCGGAAACTACTTCTGATCTTCCAGGGAACGATCGAAGCGTAGACTGTTTCAGAAACTACTCCCATGGAGGAAAGTGCGGATGGTGACTGTTGTATTCAATCCCGATGCATTTTCTGTGTTTCATCAACACACTGATAGTCCACAGATTACAGAATGCCTCCAGATGTGCATCGGACACTACTACTGGTCTTCCAGGGAACGATCATAGCGTTAACTATTTGAGACATTACTCCCATGGAGGAAAGTGCGCATGGTAACTGTTGTGTTCAATCCCGATGCAATTTCTGTGTTTCATCAACACTCTGATAGACCACAGATTACAGAAAGCCTCCAGATGTGCATCAGAAACTACTACTGGTCTTCCAGGGAACGATCAAAGACGTAGACCGTTTGAGACATTACTCCCATGGAGGAAAGTGCGCATGGTGACTGTTGTGTTCAATCCCGATGCAATTTCTGTGTTTCATCATCACCCTGATAGTCCACAGATTACAGTATGCCACCAGATGTGCATCGGAAACTACTACTAGTCTTCCAGGGAACGATCAAAGCGTAGACTGTTTGGGACATTACTCCCGTGGAGGAAAGTGCGCATGATTAGTCTTGTTTCCTTTCCCGATGCAATTTCTGTGTTTCATCAACACTCTGATAGTCCACAGATTACAGAATGCCTCCAGATGTGCATCGGAAACTACTACTGGACTTCCAGGGAACGATCAAAGCGTAGACTGTTTGAGACATAACTTTAATGGAGGAAAGTGCGCATGGTGACAGTTGTATTCAATCCCGATGCAATTTCAGTATTTCATCAACACTCTGATAGTCCACAGATTACAGAATGATTCCAGATGTCCATCGGAAACTACTACTGGTCTTCCAGGGAACGATCAAAGCATAAACTCTTTGAGACATTACTCCCATGGAGGAAAGTGCGCATGGTGACTGTTGTATTCAATCCCTATGCATTTTCTGTGTTTCATCAACACTCTGATAGTCCACAGATTACAGAATGCCTCATGATATGCATCGGAAACTACTACTTGTCTTCCTGGGAACGATCAAAGCGTAGACTGTTTGAGACATTACTCCCATGGAGGAAAGTGCGCATGGTGACTGTTGTATTCAATCCCGATGCAATTTCTGTGTTTCATCAACACTCTGATAGTCCACAGATTACAGAATGCCACCAGATGTGCATCGGAAACTACTATTTGGCTTCCAGGGTACGATCAAAGCGTAGACTGTTTGAGACATTACTTTTATGGAGGAAAGTGCGCATGGTGATTGTTGTATTCAATCCCGATGCAGTTTCTGTGTTTCATCAACACTCTGATAGTCCACAGAGTACAGAATGCCTCCAGATGTCAATCGAAAACTACTACTGGTCTTGCAGGGAACGATCAAAGTGTAGACTGTTTGAGACATTAATCCCATGGAGGAAAGTGTGCATGGTGACTGTTGTATTCAATCCCGATGCAATTTCTGTGTTTCATCAATACTCTGATAGTCCACAGGTTACAGAATGCCACCAGTTGTGCATCGGAAACTACTGCTCGTCTTCTAGGGAACGATCAAAGCATAGACTGTTTGAGACATTACTCCCGTGGAGGAAAGTGCTCATGGTGACTTTTGTATTCAGTCCCGATGCATTTTCTGTGTTTTATCAACACTCTGATAGTCCACCGATTACAGAATGCCTCCAGATGTGCATCGGACACTACTACAGGTCTTCCAATGAACGATCAAAGCGTAAACTATTTGAGAGATTACTCCCATGGAGGAAAGTGCGCATGGTGACTGTTGTATTCAATCCCGATGCATTTTCTGTGTTTCATCAACACTCTGATAGTCCACAGATTACAGAAAGGCTACAGATGTGCATCGGAAACTACTACTGGTCTTCCAGGGAACGATCAAAGCGTAGACTGTTTGAGACATTACTCCCGTGGAGGAAAGTGCGCATGGTGACTGTTGTGTTCCATCCCGATGCAATTTTTGTGTTTCATCAACACTCTGATAGTCCACATATTACAGAATGCCACCAGATATGCATCGGGAACTACTACTGGTCTTCCAGGGAATGATCAAAGCGTAAACTCATTGAGACATTACTCCCATGGAGGAAAGTGCGCATGGTGACTGTTGTATTCAATCCCGATGCAATTTCTGTGTTTCATCAACACTCTGATTGTCCACAGATTACAGAAAGCCTCCAGATGTGCATCGGAAACTACTACTGGTCTTCCAGGGAACGATCAAAGCGTAGACTGTTTGGGACTTTACTCCCGTGGAGGAATGTGCGCATGATGAGTGTTGTTTCCTTTCCCGATGCAATTTCTATGTTTCATCAACACTCTGATAGTCCACAGATTACAAAATGCCTCCAGATGTGCATCGGAAACTACTACTGGACTTCCAGGGAACGATCAAAGCGTAGACTGTTTGAGACATAACTTCTATGGAGGAAAGTGATCATGGTGACAGTGGTATTCAATCCCGATGCAATTTCTGTATTTCATCAATACTCTGATAGTCCACAGAACACAGAATGCCTCCAGATGTCCATCGGAAGCTACTACTGGTCTTCCAGGTAACGATCAAAGCGTAAACTCTTTGAGACATTACTCCCATGGAGGAAAGTGCGCATGGTGACTGTTGTATTCAACCCCTATGCATTTTCTGTGTTTCATCAACACTCTGATAGTCCACAGATTACAGAATGCCTCCAGATGTGCATCGGAAACTACTACTGGTCTTCCTGGGAACGATCAAAGCGTAGACTGTTTGAGACATTACTCCCATGGAAGAAAGGGCGCATGGTGACTGTTGTATTCAATTCCGATGCAATTTCTGTGTTTCATCAGCACTCTGATAGTCCACTGATTGCAGAATGCCCCCAGATGTGCATCGGAAACTAATATTGGACTTCCAGGGTACGATCAAAGTGTAGGCTGTTTGAGACATTACTTTTATGGAGGAAAGTGCGCATGGTGACTGTTGTATTCAATCTCGATGCAATTTCTGTGTTTCATCAACACTCTGAGAGTCCACAGATTGCAGAATGCCTCCAGATTTTCATCGGAAACTACTTTTGGTGTTCCAGGGAACGATCAAATCGTAGACTGTTTTAGACATTACTACCATGGAGGAAAGTGCGGATGGTGACTGTTGTATTCAATCCCGATGCAACTTCTGTGTTTCATCAACACTCTGATAGTCCACAGATTACGGAATGCCTCGAGATGTGCATCGGAAACTACTACTGGTCTTCCAGGGAACGATCAAAGCGTAAACTTTTTTGACATTACTCCCATTTTTAGGAAAATGCGCATGGTGACTGTTGTATTCAATCCCGATGCAATTTCTGTGTTTCAACAACACTCTGATAGTCCACAGATTACAGAAAGCCTAAAGATGTGCATCGGAAACTACTACTGGTCTTCCAGGAACGATCGAAGCGTAGAATGTCAGAGACATTACTCCCATGGAGGAAAGTGCGCATGGTGACTGTTGTATTATATCCCGATGCAATTTCTGTATTTTATCAACACTCTAATAGTCCACAGATTACAGAATGTCTCCAGATGTCCATCGGAAACTACTACTGTTCTTCCAGGGAACTATCAAAGCGTAAACTCTTTGAGACATTACTCCCATCGAGGAGAGTGCGCATGGTGACTGTTGTATTCAATCTCGATGTATTTTCTGTGTTTCATCAACACTCTGATAGTCCACAGGTTACTGAATGCCTCCAGATGTTCATCGGAAACTACTACTGGTCTTCCTGGGAACGATCAAAGCGTAGACTGTTTGAGACATTACTCCCATGGAGGAAAGTGCGCATGGTGACTGTTGTATTCAATCCCGATGCAATTTCTGTGTTTCATCCGATAGTCCACAGATTACAGAATGCCTCCAGATTTGCATCGAAAACTACTACTGGTCTTCCAGGGATTGATCAAAGCGTAGACTGTTAGAGATATTACTCCAATGGAGGAAAGTGCGCATGGGGACTGTTGTATTCAATCATGATACAATTTCTGTGTTTCATCAACACTCTGATAGACCACAGATTGCAGAATGCCTCCAGATTTTCATCGGAAACTACTTTTGGTGTTCCAGGGAACGATCAGATCGTAGACTGTTTTAGACATTACTACCATGGAGGAAAGTGCGCATGGTGACTGTTGTATTCAATCCCGAGGCAATTTCTGTGTTACATCAACACTCTGATAGTCCACCGATTACAGTATGATTCCAGATGTGCATCGGAAACTACTACTGGTCTTCCAGGGAACGATCAAAGCGTAGACTGTTTGAGACATTACTCCCATGGAGGAAAGTGCGCATGGTGACTGTTGTATTCAATCCCGATGCAATTTCTGTGTTTCATCAATAGTCTGACAGTACACAGATTACAGGATGCCGCCAGTAGTACATCGGAATCCACTACTGGTCTTCCAGGGAACGATCAATGCGTAAACTCTTTGAGACATTACTCCCATGGAGGAAAGTGCGCATGGTGAATGTTGTATTCAATCCCGATGCAATTTCTGTGTTTCATCAACACTCTGATAGTCCACAGATTACAGAATGCCTCCAGATGTGCATCGGAAACTACTACTTGTCTTGATGGGAACGATCAAAGCGTAGACTGCTTGAGACATTACTCCCATGGAGGAAAGTGCGCATGGTAACTGTTGTATTCAATCCCGATGCAATTTCTGTGTTTCATCAACACTCTGATAGTCCACTGATTGCAGAATGCCCCCAGATGTGCATCGGAAACTACTACTGGTCTTCCAGGGAACGATGAAAGCGTAGACTGTTTGAGAAATTACTCCCATGGAGAAAAGTGCGCTGGTGACTGTTGTATTCAATCCCGATGCATTTTCTGTGTTTCATCAACACTCTGACAGTCCACAGATTACAGAATGCCTCCAGATGTGCATCGGAAACTGCTACTGGACTTCCAGGGTACGATCAAAGCGTAGACTGTTTGAGACATTACTTTTATGGAGGAAAGTGCGCATGGTGATTGTTGTATTCAATCCCGATGCAATTTCTGTGTTTCATCAACACTCTGATTGTCCACAGGTTACAGAATGCCTCCAGATGTCAATCGGAAACTACTACTGGTCTTGCAGGGAACGATCAAAGCGTAGACTGTTAGAGATATTACTCCAATGGAGGAAAGTGCGCATGGTGACTGTTGTATTCAATCCTGATACAATTTCTGTGTTTCATCAACACTCTGATAGACCACAGATTGCAGAATGCCTCCAGATTTTCATCGGAAACTACTTTTGGTGTTCCAGGGAACGATCAAATCGTAGACTGTTTTAGACATTACTACCATGGAGGAAAGTGCGCATGGTGACTGTTGTATTCAATCCCGAGGCAATTTCTGTGTTACATCAACACTCTGATAGTCCACCGATTACAGTATGCTTCCAGATGTGCATCGGAAACTACTACTGGTCTTCCAGGGAACGATCAAAGCGTGGACTGTTTGAGACATTATTTGCATGGAGGAAAGTGTGCATGGTGACTGTTGTATTCAATCCCGATGCAATTTCTGTGTTTCATCAATAGTCTGACAGTACACAGATTACAGGATGCCGCCAGTAGTACATCGGAATCCACTACTGGTCTTCCAGGGAACGATCAATACGTAAACTCTTTGAGACATTACTCCCATGGAGGAAAGTGCGCATGGTGAATGTTGTATTCAATCCCGATGCAATTTCTGTGTTTCATCAACACTCTGATAGTCCACAGATTACAGAATGCCTCCAGATGTGCATCGGAAACTACTACTTGTCTTCCTGGGAACGATCAAAGCGTAGACTGCTTGAGACATTACTCCCATGGAGGAAAGTGCGCATGGTAACTGTTGTATTCAATCCCGATGCAATTTCTGTGTTTCATCAACACTCTGATAGTCCACTGATTGCAGAATGCCCCCAGATGTGCATCGGAAACTACTACTGGTCTTCCAGGGAACGATGAAAGCGTAGACTGTTTGAGAAATTACTCCCATGGAGAAAAGTGCGTTTGGTGACTGTTGTATTCAATCCCGATGCATTTTCTGTGTTTCATCAACACTCTGACAGTCCACAGATTACAGAATGCCTCCAGATGTGCATCGGAAACTGCTACTGGACTTCCAGGGTACGATCAAAGCGTAGACTGTTTGAGACATTACTTTTATGGAGGAAAGTGCGCATGGTGATTATTGTATTCAATCCCGATGCAATTTCTGTGTTTCATCAACACTCTGATTGTCCACAGGTTACAGAATGCCTCCAGATGTCAATCGGAAACTACTACTGGTCTTGCAGGGAACGATCAAAGTGTAGACTGTTTGAGACATCACTCCCATGGAGGAAAGTGCGCATGGTGACTGTTGTATTCAATCCCGATGCATTTTCTGTGTTTCATCAACACTCTGATAGTCAACAGATTACAGAATGCCACCATATGTGTATCGGAAACTACTACTGGTCTTCCAGGGAACGATCAAAGCGTAGACTGTTTCAGACATTACTCCCATGAAGGAAAGTTTGGATGGTGACTGTTGTATTCAATCCCGATGCAATTTCTGTGTTTCATCAACACTCTGATAGTCCACAGATTACAGAATGCCTCCAGATGTGCATCGGAAACTACTACTGGTCTTCCAAGGAACGATCAAAGCGTAAACTCTTTTGATATTACTCCCATTGGAGGAAAATGCGCATGGTGACTGTTGTATTCAATCCCGATGCAATTTCTGTGTTTCATCAACACTCTGATAGTCCACAGATTACAGAAAGCCTCCAGATGTGCATCGGACACTACTACTGGTCTTCCAGGGAACGATCAAAGCGTAAACTCTTTGAGACATTACTCCCATGGAGGAAAGTGCGCATGGTGACTGTTGTATTCAATACCGATTCAATTTCCGTGTTTCATCAACACTTTGAAGGTCCACAGATTACGGAATGCCTCCAGATGTGCATCGGAAACTACTACTGGCCTTCCTGGGAACGATCAAAGCGTACACTGTTTGAGACATTACTCCCATTTAGAAAAGTGCGCATGGTGACTGTTGTATTCAATCCCGATGCATTTTCTGTGTTTCATCAACAATCTGATAGTCCACAGATTACAGAATGCCACCAGACGTGCATCGGAAACTACTACTGGTCTTCCATGGAACGATCAATGCGTAGACTGTTTGAGACATTACTCCCGTGGAGGAAAGTGAGCATGGTGACCGTTGTATTCAATCCCGATGCAATTTCTGTGTTTCATCAATACTCTGATAGTCCACAGGTTACAGAATGCCACCAGATGTGCATCGGATACTGCTACTCGTCTTCCAGGGAACGATCAAAGCGTAGACTGTTTGAGACATTACTCCCGTGGAGGAAAGTGCGCATGGTGACTGTTGTATTCAATCCCGATGCATTTTCTGTGTTTCAATAACACTCTGATAGTCCACAGATTACAGAATGCCTCCAGATGTGCATCGGACACTACTACTGGTCTTCCAGGGAACGATCAAAGCGTAAACTCTTTGAGACGTTACTCCCATGGAGGAAAGTGCGCATGGTGACTGCTGTATTCAATCCCGATGCATTTTCTGTGTTTCTTCAACACTCTGATTGTCCACAGATTACAGAATTCCTCCAGATGTGCATCGGAAAATAACACTGGTCTTCTAGGGAACGAACAAAGCGTAGACTGTTTGAGACATTACTCCCATGAAGGAAAGTGCACATGGTGACTGTTGTATTCAATCCCGATGCAATTTCTGTGTTTCCTAAACTCTCAGATAGTAAACAGATTATAGAATGCCTCCAGATGTGCATCGGAAACTACTTCTGGTCTTCCAGGGAACGATGGAAGCGTAGACTGTTTCAGACATTACTCCCATGGAGGAAAGTGCGGATGGTGACTGTTGTATTCAATCCCGATGCAATTTCTGTGTTTCATCAACACTCTGATTGTCCACAGGTTACAGAATGCCACCAGATGTGCATCGGAAACTACTACTGGTCTTCCAGGGAACGATCAAGCGGAGACAGTTTGAGAATTACTCACATGTAGGAAACTGCGCATGGTGACTGTTGTACTCAATCCCTATGCAATTTCTGTGTTTCATCAACACTCTGATTGTCCACAGGTTACAGAATGCCACCAGATGTGCATCGGAAACTACTACTGGTCTTCCAGGGAACGATCAAGCGGAGTCTGTTTGAGAATTACTCCCATGGAGGAAAGTGCGCATGGTGACTGTTGTATTCAATCCCGATTCTATTTCTGTGTTTCATCGACACTTTGAAGGTCCACAGATTACAGAATGCCTCCAGATGTGCATCGGAAACTACTACTGGTCTTCCAGGGAACGATCAAAGCGTAGACTGTTTGAGACATTACTCCCGTGGAGGAAAGTGCGCATGGTGACTGTTGTATTCAATCCCGATGCATTTTTTGTGTTTCATCAACACTCTGATAGTCCAGAGATTACAGAATGCCTCCAGATGTGTATCGGACACTACTACTGGTCTTCCAGGGAACGATCAAAGCGTAAACTCTTTGAGACATTACTCCCATTTAGGAAAGTGCGCATGGTGACTGTTGTATTCAATCCCGGTGCATTTTCTGTGTTTCTTCAAATCTTTGAAGGTCCACAGATTATAGAATGCTTCCAGATGTGCATCGGAAACTACTTCTGGTCTTCCAGAGAACGATCGAAACGTAGACTGTTTCAGACATTACTCCCATGGAGGAAAGTGCGGATGGTGATTGTTGTATTCAATCCCGATGCAATTTCTGTGATGCATCAACACTCTGATAGTCCACAGGTTACAGAATGCCACTAGATGTGCATCGGAAACTACTTCTGGTCTTCGAGGGAATGATGAAAGCGTAGACTGTTAGGGATATTACCCCCATGGAGGAAACTGCCCATGGTGAGTGTTGTATACTATCCCGATGCAATATCTGTGTTTCATGAACACTCTGATAATCCACAGATTTCAGAATGCCTCCAGATGTGCATCGGTAACTACTACTGGTCTTCCAGGGAACAATCAAAGCGTAGACTGTTTGAGACATTACTCCCATGGAGGAAAGTGCGCATGGTGACTGTTGTATTCAATCCCGATGAAATTTCTGTGTTTCATTAACAATCTGATAGTCCACAGATTACAGAATGCCTTCAGATGCGAATCAGTAACTACTACTGGTCTTCCAGGGAACGATCAAAGCGTAGACTGTTTGAGACATTACTCCCGTGGAGGAAAGTGCGCATGGTGACTGTTGTATTCAATCCCGATGCAATTTCTGTGTTTCATCAACACTCTGATTGTCCACAGGTTACAGAATGCCACCAGATGTGCATCGGAAACTACTACTGGTCTTCCAGGGAACGATCAAGCGGAGACTGTTTGAGAATTACTCCCATGGAGAAAAGTGCGCATGGTGATTGTTGTATTCAATCCCGATGCTATTTCTGTAATTCATCAACACTCTGATTGTCCACAGGTTACAGAATGCCACCAGATGTGCATCGGAAACTACTACTGGTCTTCCAGGGAACGATCAAAGCGTAAACTCTTTTGATATTACTCCCATTGGAGGAAAATGCGCATGGTAACTGTTGTATTCAATCCCGATGCAATTTCTGTGTTTCATCAACACTCTGATAGTCCACAGATTACAGAAAGCCTCCAGACGTGCATCGGACACTACTACTGGTCTTCCAGGGAACGATCAAAGCGTAAACTCTTTGAGACATTACTCCCATGGAGGAAAGTGCGCATGGTGACTGTTGTATTCAATCCCGATTCAATTTCTGTGTTTCATCAACACTTTGAAGGTCCACAGATTACAGAATGCCTCAAGATGTGCATCGGAAACTACTACTGGTCTTCCTGGGAACGATCAAAGCGTACACTGTTTGAGACATTACTCTCATTTAGGAAAGTGCGCATGGTTGACTATTGTATTCAATCCCGATGCATTTTCTGTGTTTCATCAACACTCTGATAGTCCACAGATTACAGAATGCCACCAGACGTGCATCGGAAACTACTACTGGTCTTCCAGGGAGCGATCAAAGCGTAGACTGTTTGAGACATTACTCCCGTGGAGGAAAGTGCGCATGGTGACTGTTGTATTCAATCCCGATGCAATTTCTGTGTTTCATCAATACTCTGATAGTCCACAGGTTACAGAATGCCACCAGATGTGCATCGGAAACTGCTACTCGTCTTCCAGGGAACGATCAAAGCGTAGACTGTTTGAGACATTACTCCCGTGGAGGAAAGTACGCATGGTGACTGCTGTATTCAATCCCGATGCATTTTCTGTGTTTCAATAACACTCTGATAGTCCACAGATTACAGAATGCCTCCAGATGTGCATCGGACACTACTACTGGTCTTCCAGGGAACGATCAAATCGTAAACTCTTTGAGAAGTTACTCCCATGGAGGAAAGTGCGCATGGTGACTGTTGTATTCAATCCCGATGCATTTTCTGTGTTTCTTCAACACTCTGATAGTCCACAGGTTTCAGAATGCCTCCAGATGTGCATCGGTAACTACTACTGGTTTTCCAGATGAACGATCAAAGCGTAGGCTGTTTGAGACATTACTCCCATGAAGGAAAGTGCACATGGTGACTGTTGTATTCAATCCCGATGCAATTTCTGTGTTTCCTCAACTCTCAGATAGTAAACAGATTATAGAATGCCTCCAGATGTGCATCGGAAACTACTTCTGGTCTTCGAGGGAACGGTCGAAGCGTAGACTGTTTCAGACATTACTCCCATGGAGGAAAGTACGGATGGTGACTGTTGTATTCAATCCCGATGCAATTTCTGTGTTTGATCAACACTCTGATTGTCCACAGGTTACAGAATGCCACCAGATGTGCATCGGAAACTACTACTGGTCTTCCAGGGAACGATCAAGCGTAGACAGTTTGAGAATTACTCCCATGGAGGAAAGTGCGCATGGTGACTGTTGTATTCAATCCCGATGCAATTTCTGTGTTTCATCAACACTCTGATTGTCCACAGGTTACAGAATGCCACCAGATGTGCATCGGAAGCTACTACTGGTCTTCCAGGGAACGATCAAGCGGAGTCTGTTTGAGAATTACTCCCACGGAGGAAAGTGCACATGGTGACTGTTGTATGCAATCCCGATTCAATTTCTGTGTTTAATCAACACTCTGATAGTCCACAGATTACAGAATGCCTCCAGATGTGCATCGGAAACTACTACTGGTCTTCCAGGGAACGATCAAAGCGTAGACTGTTTGAGACATTACTCCCATAGAGGAAAGTGCGCATGGTGACTGTTGTATTCAATCCCGATGCAATTTCTGTGTTTCATCAACACTCTGATAGTCCACAGATTACAGTATGCCACCAGATGTGCATCGGAAACTACTACTGGTCTTCCAGGGAACGATCAAAGCGTAGACTGTTTGGAACATTACTACCGTGGAGGAAAGTGCGCATGATGAGTGTTGTTTCCGTTCCCGATGCAATTTCTGTGTTTCATCAACACTCTGATTGTCCACAGGTTACAGAATGCCACCAGATGTGCATCGGAAACTACTACTGGTCTTCCAGGGAACGATCAAGCGGAGACAGTTTGAGAATTACTCCCATGTGGGAAACTGCGCATGGTGACTGTTGTATTCAATCCCGATGCAATTTCTGTGTTTCATCAACACTCTGATTGTCCACAGGTTACAGAATGCCACCAGATGTGCATCGGAAACTACTACTGGTCTTCCAGGGAACGATCAAGCGGAGTCTGTTTGAGAATTACTCCCATGGAGGAAAGTGCGCATGGTGACTGTTGAATTCAATCCCGATTCAATTTCTGTGTTTCATCGACACTTTGAAGGTCCACAGGTTACAGAATGCCTCCAGATGTGCATCGGAAACTATTACTGGTCTTCCAAGGAACGATCAAAGCGTAGACTGTTTGAGACATTACTCCCGTGGAGGAAAGTGCGCATGGTGACTGTTGTATTCAATCCCGATGCATTTTTTGTGTTTCATCAACACTCTGATAGTCCAGAGATTACAGAATGCCTCCAGATGTGTATCGGACACTACTACTGGTCTTCCAGGGAACGATCAAAGCGTAAACTCTTTGAGACATTACTCCCACTTAGGAAAGTGCGCTTGGTGACTGTTGTATTCAATCCAGATGCATTTTCTGTGTTTCTTCAACACTCTGATAGTCCACAGATTTCAGTATGCCTCCAGATTTGCATCGGTAACTACTACTGGTCTTCCAGATGAACGATCAAAGCGTAGACTGTTAGAGACATTACTCCCATGGAGGAAAGTGCGCATGGTGACTGTTGTATTCAATCCCGATGCATTTTCTGTGTTTCTTCAACACCCTGATAGTCCACAGGTTTCAGAATGCCTCCAGATGTGCATCGGTAACTACTACTGGTTTTCCAGACGAACGATCAAAGCGTAGACTGTTTGAGACATTACTCCCATGAAGGAAAGTGCACATGGTGACTGTTGTATTCAATCCCGATGCAATTTCTGTGTTTCCTCAACTCTCATATAGTAAACAGATTATAGAATGCCCCCGGAGTGCATCGGAAACTACTTCTGGTCTTCCAGGGAACCATGGAAGCGTAGACTGTTTCAGACATTACTCCCATGGAGGAAAGTACGGATGGTGACTGTTGTATTCAATCCCGATGCAATTTCTGTGTTTGATCAACACTCTGATTGTCCACAGGTTACAGAATGCAACCAGATGTGCATCGGAAACTACTACTGGTCTTCCAGGGAACGATCAAGCGGAGACAGTTTGAGAATTAATCCCATGGAGGAAAGTGCGCATGGTGACTGTTGTATTCAATCCCGATGCAATTTCTGTGTTTCATCAACACTCTGATTGTCCACAGGTTACAGAATGCCACCAGATGTGCATCGGAAACTACTACTGGTCTTCCAGGGAACGATCAAGCGGAGTCTGTTTGAGAATTACTCCCATGGAGGAAAGTGCGCATGGTGACTGTTGTATTCAATCCCGATTCAATTTCTGTATTTAATCAACACTCTGATGGTCCACAGATTACAGAATGCCTCCAGATGTGCATCGGAAACTACTACTGGTCTTCCAGGGAACGATCAAAGCGTAGACTGTTTGAGACATTAATCCCATGGAGGAAAGTGCGCATGGTGACTGTTGTATTCAATCCCGATGCAATTTCTGTGTTTCATCAACACTCTTATAGTCCACAGATTACAGTATGCCACCAGATGTGCATCGGAAACTACTACTGGTCTTCCAGGGAACGATCAAAGTGTAGACTGCTTGGAACATTACTCCCGTGGAGGAAAGTGCGCATGATGAGTGTTGTTACCGTTCCCGATGCAATTTCTGTGTTTCATCAACACTCTGATTGTCCACAGGTTACAGAATGCCACCAGATGTGCATCGGAAACTACTACTGGTCTTCCAGGGAACGATCAAGCGGAGACAGTTTGAGAATTACTCCCATGGAGGAAAGTGCGCATGGTGACTGTTGAATTCAATCCCGATTCAATTTCTGTGTTTCATCGACACTTTGAAGGTCCACAGGTTACATAATGATACCAGATGTGCATCGGAAACTACTACTGGTCTTCCAGGGAACGATCAAGCGGAGTCTGTTTGAGAATTACTCCCATGGAGGAAAGTGCGCATGGTGACTGTTGAATTCAATCCCGATTCAATTTCTGTGTTTCATCGACACTTTGAAGGTCCACAGGTTACAGAATGCCTCCAGATGTGCATCGGAAACTACTACTGGTCTTCCAGGGAACGATCAAAGCGTAGACTGTTTGAGACATTACTCCCCTGGAGGAAAGTGCGCATGGTGACTGTTGTATTCAATCCCGATGCATTTTTTGTGTTTCATCAACACTCTGATAGTCCAGAGATTACAGAATGCCTCCAGATGTGTATCGGACACTACTACTGGTCTTCCAGGGAACGATCAAAGCGTAAACTCTTTGAGACATTACTCCCACTTAGGAAAGTACGCATAGTGACTGTTGTATTCAATCCGATGCATTTTCTGTGTTTCTTCAACACGCTGACAGTCCACAGATTTCAGTATGCCTCCAGATGTGCATCGGTAACTACTACTGGTCTTCCAGATGAACGATCAAAGCGTAGACTGTTAGAGACATTACTCCCATGGAGGAAAGTGCGCATGGTGACTGTTGTGTTCAATCCCGATGCAATTTCTGTGTATCGTCAACACTTTGAAGGTCCACAGATTATAGAATGCCTCCAGATGTGCATCGGAAACTACTACTGGTCTTCCAGGGAACGATCAAAGCGTAGACTGTTTGAGACATTACTCCCCTGGAGGAAAGTGCGCATGGTGACTGTTGTATTCAATCCCGATGCATTTTTTGTGTTTCATCAACACTCTGATAGTCCAGAGATTACAGAATGCCTCCAGATGTGTATCGGACACTACTACTGGTCTTCCACTGAACGATCAAAGCGTAAACTCTTTGAGACATTACTCCCACTTAGGAAAGTGCGCATGGTGACTGTTGTATTCAATCCCGATGCATTTTCTGTGTTTCTTCAACACTCAGATAGTCCACAGATTTCAGTATGCCTCCAGATGTGCATCGGTAACTACTACTGGTCTTCCAGATGAACGATCAAAGTATAGACTGTTAGAGACATTACTCCCATGGAGGAAAGTGCGCATGGTGACTGTTGTATTAAATCCCGATGCAATTTCTGTGTTTCATTAACAATCTGATAGTCCACAAATTACAGAATGCCTTCAGATGCGAATCTGTTACTACTACTGGTCTTCCAGGGAACGATCAAAGCGTAGACTGTTTGAGACATTACTCCCGTGGAGGAAAATGCGCATGGTGACTGTTGTATTCAATCCCGATGCAATTTCTGTGTTTCATCAACACTCTGATTGTCCAAAGGTTACAGAATGCCACCAGATGTGCATCGGAAACTATTACTGGTCTTCCAGGGAACGATCAAGCGGAGACTGTTTGAGAATTACTCCCATGGAGAAAAGTGCGCATGGTGATTGTTGTATTCAATCCCGATGCTATTTCTGTAATTCATCAACACTCTGATTGTCCACAGGTTACAGAATGCCACCAGATGTGCATCGGAAACTACTACTGGTCTTCCAGGGAACGATCAAAGCGTAAACTCTTTTGATATTACTCCCATTGGAGGAAAATGCGCATGGTGACTGTTGTATTCAATCCCGATGCAATTTCTGTGTTTCATCAACACTCTGATAGTCCACAGATTACAGAAAGCTTCCAGATGTGCATCGGACACTACTACTGGTCTTCCAGGGAACGATCAAAGCGTAAACTCTTTGAGACATTACTCCCATGGAGGAAAGTGCGCATGGTGACTGTTGTATTCAATCCCGATTCAATTTTTGTGTTTCATCAACACTTTGAAGGTCCACAGATTACAGAATGCCTCCAGATGTGCATCGGAAACTACTACTGGTCTTCCTGGGAACGATCGAAGCGTACACTGTTTGAGACATTACTCTCATTTAGGAAAGTGCGCATGGTGACTATTGTATTCAATCCCGATGCATTTTCTGTGTTTCATCAACACTCTGATAGTCCACAGGTTACAGAATGCCACCAGATGTGCATCGGAAACTGCTACTCGTCTTCCAGGGAACGATCAAAGCGTAGACTGTTTGAGACATTACTCCCGTGGAGGAAAGTGCGCATGGTGACTGTTGTATTCAATCCCGATGCATTTTCTGTGTTTCAATAACACTCTGATAGTCCACAGATTACAGAATGCCTCCAGATGTGCATCGGACACTACTACTGGTCTTCCAGGGAACGATCAAAGCGTAAACTCTTTGAGACGTTACTCCCATGGAGGAAAGTGCGCATGGTGACTGTTGTATTCAATCCCGATGCATTTTCTGTGTTTCTTCAACACTCTGATAGTCCACAGGTTTCAGAATGCCACCAGATGTGCATAGGAAACTACTACAGGTCTTCCAGGGAACGATCAAGCGGAGTCTGTTTGAGAATTACTCCCATGGAGGAAAGTGCGCATGGTGACTGTTGTATTCAATCCCGATTCAATTTCTGTGTTTAATCAACACTCTGATAGTCCACAGATTACAGAATGCCTCCAGATGTGCATCGGAAACTACTACTGGTCTTCCAGGGAACGATCAAAGCGTAGACTGTTTGAGACATTACTCCTATGGAGGAAAGTGCGCATGGTGACTGTTGTATTCAATCCCGATGCAATTTCTGTGTTTGATCAACACTCTGATTGTCCACAGGTTACAGAATGCCACCAGATGTGCATCGGAAACTACTACTGGTCTTCCAGGGAACGATCAAGCGGAGACAGTTTGAGAATTACTCCCATGGAGGAAAGTGCGCATGGTGACTGTTGTATTCAATCCCGAGGCAATTTCTGTGTTACATCAACACTCTGATAGTCCACCGATTACAGGATGCCTCCCGATGTGCATCGGAAACTATTACTGGTCTTCCAGGGAACGATCAAAGCGTAGACTGTTTGAGACATTACTAGCGTGTAGGTAAGTGCGCATGGTGACTGTTGTATTCAATCCCGATGCAATTTCTGTGTTTCATCAACACTCTGATAGTCCACAGTGTATAGAATGCCTCCAGATGTCAATCGGAAACTACTACTGGTCTTGCAGGGAACGATCAAAGTGTAGACTGTTTGAGACATCACTCCCATGGAGGAAAGTGCGCATGGTGACTGTTGTATTCAATCCCGATGCATTTTCTGTGTTTCATCAACACTCTGATAGTCAACAGATTACAGAATGCCACCATATGTGCATCGGAACCTACTACTGGTCTTCCAGGGAACGATCAAAGTGTAGACTGTTTCAGACATTACTCCAATGAAGGAAAGTTTGGATGGTGACTGTTGTATTCAATCCCGATGCAATTTCTGTGTTTCATCAACACTCTGATAGTCCACAGATTACAGAATGCCTCCAGATGTGCATCGGAAACTACTACTGGTCTTCCAGGGAACGATCAAAGCGTAGACTGTTTGAGACATTAATCCCATGGAGGAAAGTGCGCATGGTGACTGTTGTATTCAATCCCGATGCAATTTCTGTGTTTCATCAACACTCTTATAGTCCACAGATTACAGTATGCCACCAGATGTGCATCGGAAACTACTACTGGTCTTCCAGGGAACGATCAAAGCGTAGACTGTTTGGAACATTACTCCCATGGAGGAAAGTGCGCATGATGAGTGTTGTTTCCGTTCCCGATGCAATTTCTGTGTTTCATCAACACTCTGATTGTCCACAGGTTACAGAATGCCACCAGATGTGCATCGGAAACTACTACTGGTCTTCCAGGGAACGATCAAGCGGAGACAGTTTGAGAATTACTCCCATGTAGGAAACTGCGCATGGTGACTGTTGTATTCAATCCCGATGCAATTTCTGTGTTTCATCAACACTCTGATTGTCCACAGGTTACAGAATGCCACCAGATGTGCATCGGAAACTACTACTGGTCTTCCAGGGAACGATCAAGCGGAGTCTGTTTGAGAATTACTCCCATGGAGGAAAGTGCGCATGGTGACTGTTGAATTCAATCCCGATTCAATTTCTGTGTTTCATCGACACTTTGAAGGTCCACAGGTTACAGAATGCCTCCAGATGTGCATCGGAAACTACTACTGGTCTTCCAGGGAACGATCAAAGCGTAGACTGTTTGAGACATTACTCCCCTGGAGGAAAGTGCGCATGGTGACTGTTGTATTCAATCCCGATGCATTTTTTGTGTTTCATCAACACTCTGATAGTCCAGAGATTACAGAATGCCTCCAGATGTGTATCGGACACTACTACTGGTCTTCCAGGGAACGATCAAAGCGTAAACTCTTTGAGACATTACTCCCACTTAGGAAAGTACGGATGGTGACTGTTGTTTTCAATCCGATGCATTTTCTGTGTTTCTTCAACACTCTGATAGTCCACAGATTTCAGTATGCCTCCAGATGTGCATCGGTAACTACTACTGGTCTTCCAGATGAACGATCAAAGCGTAGACTGTTAGAGACATTACTCCCATGGAGGAAAGTGCGCATGGTGACTGTTGTATTAAATCCCGATGCAATTTCTGTGTTTCATTAACAATCTGATAGTCCACAAATTACAGAATGCCTTCAGATGCGAATCTGTAACTACTACTGGTCTTCCAGGGAACGATCAAAGCGTAGACTGTTTGAGACATTACTCCCGTGGAGGAAAATGCGCATGGTGACTGTTGTACTCAATCCCGATGCAATTTCTGTGTTTCATCAACACTCTGATTGTCCACAGGTTACAGAATGCCACCAGATGTGCATCGGAAACTACTACTGGTCTTCCAGGGAACGATCAAGCGGAGACTGTTTGAGAATTACTCCCATGGAGAAAAGTGCGCATGGTGATTGTTGTATTCAATCCCGATGCTATTTCTGTAATTCATCAACACTCTGATTGTCCACAGGTTACAGAATGCCACCAGATGTGCATCGGAAACTACTACTGGTCTTCCAGGGAACGATCAAAGCGTAAACTCTTTTGATATTACTCCCATTGGAGGAAAATGCGCATGGTGACTGTTGTATTCAATCCCGATGCAATTTCTGTGTTTCATCAACACTCTGATAGTCCACAGATTACAGAAAGCCTCCAGATGTGCATCGGACACTACTACTGGTCTTCCAGGGAACGATCAAAGCGTAAACTCTTTGAGACATTACTCCCATGGAGGAAAGTGCGCATGGTGACTGTTGTATTCAATCCCGATTCAATTTTTGTGTTTCATCAACACTTTGAAGGTCCACAGATTACAGAATGCCTCCAGATGTGCATCGGAAACTACTACTGGTCTTCCTGGGAACGATCAAAGCGTACACTGTTTGAGACATTACTCTCATTTAGGAAAGTGCGCATGGTGACTATTGTATTCAATCCCGATGCATTTTCTGTGTTTCATCAACACTCTGATAGTCCACAGGTTACAGAATGCCACCAGATGTGCATCGGAAACTGCTACTCGTCTTCCAGGGAACGATCAAAGCGTAGACTGTTTGAGACATTACTCCCGTGGAGGAAAGTGCGCATGGTGACTGTTGTATTCAATCCCGATGCATTTTCTGTGTTTCAATAACACTCTGATAGTCCACAGATTACAGAATGCCTCCAGATGTGCATCGGACACTACTACTGGTCTTCCAGGGAACGATCAAAGCGTAAACTCTTTGAGACGTTACTCCCATGGAGGAAAGTGCGCATGGTGACTGTTGTATTCAATCCCGATGCATTTTCTGTGTTTCTTCAACACTCTGATAGTCCACAGGTTTCAGAATGCCACCAGATGTGCATCGGAAACTACTACAGGTCTTCCAGGGAACGATCAAGCGGAGTCTGTTTGAGAATTACTCCCATGGAGGAAAGTGCGCATGGTGACTGTTGTATTCAATCCCGATTCAATTTCTGTGTTTAATCAACACTCTGATAGTCCACAGATTACAGAATGCCTGCAGATGTGCATCGGAAACTACTACTGGTCTTCCAGGGATCGATCAAAGCGTAGACTGTTTGAGACATTACTCCTATGGAGGAAAGTGCGCATGGTGACTGTTGTATTCAATCCCGATGCAATTTCTGTGTTTGATCAACACTCTGATTGTCCACAGGTTACAGAATGCCACCAGATGTGCATCGGAAACTACTACTGGTCTTCCAGGGAACGATCAAGCGGAGACAGTTTGATAATTACTCCCATGGAGGAAAGTGCGCATGGTGACTGTTGTATTCAATCCCGATGCAATTTCTGTGTTTCATCAACACTCTGATTGTCCACAGGTTACAGAATGCCACCAGATGTGCATCGGAAACTACTACAGGTCTTCCAGGGAACGATCAAGCGGAGTCTGTTTGAGAATTACTCCCATGGAGGAAAGTGCGCATGGTGACTGTTGTATTCAATCCCGATTCAATTTCTGTGTTTAATCAACACTCTGATAGTGCACAGATTACAGAATGCCTCCAGATGTGCATCGGAAACTACTACTGGTCTTCCAGGGAACGATCAAAGCGTAGACTGTTTGAGACATTACTCCCATGGAGGAAAGTGCGCATGGTGACTGTTGTATTCAATCCCGATGCAATTTCTGTGTCTCATCAACACTCTGATGGTCCACAGATTACAGTATGCCACCAGATGTGCATCGGAAACTACTACTGGTCTTCCAGGGATCGATCAAAGCGTAGACTGCTTGGAACATTACTCCCGTGGAGGAAAGTGCGCATGATGAGTGTTGTTTCCGTTCCCAATGCAATTTCTGTCTTTCATCAACACTCTGATAGTCCACAGATTACAGAATGCCTCCAGATGTGCATCGGAAACTACTACTGGTCTTCCAGGGAACGATCAAAGCGTAAACTCTTTGAGACATTACTCCCATGGAGGAAAGTGCGCATGGTGACTGTTGTATTCAATCCCGAGGCAATTTCTGTGTTACATCAACACTCTGATAGTCCACCGATTACAGGATGCCTCCCGATGTGCATCGGAAACTATTACTGGTCTTCCAGGGAAAGATCAAAGCGTAGACTGTTTGAGACATTACTAGCGTGTAGGTAAGTGCGCATGGTGACTGTTGTATTCAATCCCGATGCAATTTCTGTGTTTCATCAACACTCTGATAGTCCACAGTGTATAGAATGCCTCCAGATGTCAATCGGAAACTACTACTGGTCTTGCAGGGAACGATCAAAGTGTAGACTGTTTGAGACATGACTCCCATGGAGGAAAGTGCGCATGGTGACTGTTGTATTCAATCCCGATGCATTTTCTGTGTTTCATCAACACTCTGATAGTCAACAGATTACAGAATGCCACCATATGTGCATCGGAAACTACTACTGGTCTTCCAGGGAACGATCAAAGCGTAGACTGTTTCAGACATTACTCCAATGAAGGAAAGTTTGGATGGTGACTGTTGTATTCAATCCCAATGCAATTTCTGTGTTTCATCAACACTCTGATAGTCCACAGATTACAGAATGCCTCCAGATGTGCATCGGAAACTACTACTGGTCTTCCAGGGAACGATCAAAGCGTAAACTCTTTTGATATTACACCCATTGGAGGAAAATGCGCATGGTGACTGTTGTATTCAATCCCGATGCAATTTCTGTGTTTCATCAACACTCTGATAGTCCACAGATTACAGAAAGCCTCCAGATGTGCATCGGACACTACTACTGGTCTTCCAGGGAACGATCAAAGCGTAAACTCTTTGAGACATTACTCCCATGGAGGAAAGTGCGCATGGTGACTGTTGTATTCAATACCGATTCAATTTCTGTGTTTCATCAACACTTTGAAGGTCCACAGATTACAGAATGCCTCCAGATGTGCATCGGAAACTACTACTGGCCTTCCTGGGAACGATCAAAGCGTACACTGTTTGAGACATTACTCCGATTTAGGAAAGTGCGCATGGTGACTGTTGTATTCAATCCCGATGCATTTTCTGTGTTTCATCAACACTCTGATAGTCAACAGATTACAGAATGCCACCATATGTGCATCGGAAACTACTACTGGTCTTCCAGGGAACGATCAAAGCGTAAACTCTTTTGATATTACTCCCATTGGAGGAAAATGCGCATGGTGACTGTTGTATTCAATCCCGATGCGATTTCTGTGTTTCATCAACACTCTGATAGTCGACAGATTACAGAAAGCCTCCAGATGTGCATCGGACACTACTACTGGTCTTCCAGGGAACGATCAAAGCGTAAACTCTTTGAGACATTACTCCCATGGTGGAAAGTGCGCATGGTGACTGTTGTATTCAATCCCGATTCAATTTCTGTGTTTCATCAACACTTTGAAGGTCCACAGATTACAGAATGCCTCCAGATGTGCATCGGAAACTACTACTGTTCTTAGAGGGAACGATCAAAGCGTACACTGTTTGAGACATTACTCTCATTTAGGAAAGTGCGCATGGTGACTATTGTATTCAATCCCGATGCATTTTCTGTGTTTCATCAACACTCTGATAGTCCACAGATTACAGAATGCCACCAGACGTGCATCGGAAACTACTACTGGTCTTCCAGGGAGCGATCAAAGCGTAGACTGTTTGAGACATTACTCCCGTGGAGGAAAGTGCGCATGGTGACTGTTGTATTCAATCCCGATGCATTTTCTGTGTTTCAATAACACTCTGATAGTCCACAGATTACAGAATGCCTCCAGATGTGCATCGGACACTACTACTGGTCTTCCAGGGAACGATCAAAGCGTAAACTCTTTGAGACGTTACTCCCATGGAGGAAAGTGCGCATGGTGACTGTTGTATTCAATCCCGATGCATTTTCTGTGTTTCTTCAACACTCTGATAGTCCACAGGTTTCAGAATGCCACCAGATGTGCATCGGAAACTACTACAGGTCTTCCAGGGAACGATCAAGCGGAGTCTGTTTGAGAATTACTCCCATGGAGGAAAGTGCGCATGGTGACTGTTGTATTCAATCCCGATTCAATTTCTGTGTTTAATCAACACTCTGATAGTCCACAGATTACAGAATGCCTGCAGATGTGCATCGGAAACTACTACTGGTCTTCCAGGGATCGATCAAAGCGTAGACTGTTTGAGACATTACTCCTATGGAGGAAAGTGCGCATGGTGACTGTTGTATTCAATCCCGATGCAATTTCTGTGTTTGATCAACACTCTGATTGTCCACAGGTTACAGAATGCCACCAGATGTGCATCGGAAACTACTACTGGTCTTCCAGGGAACGATCAAGCGGAGACAGTTTGATAATTACTCCCATGGAGGAAAGTGCGCATGGTGACTGTTGTATTCAATCCCGATGCAATTTCTGTGTTTCATCAACACTCTGATTGTCCACAGGTTACAGAATGCCACCAGATGTGCATCGGAAACTACTACAGGTCTTCCAGGGAACGATCAAGCGGAGTCTGTTTGAGAATTACTCCCATGGAGGAAAGTGCGCATGGTGACTGTTGTATTCAATCCCGATTCAATTTCTGTGTTTAATCAACACTCTGATAGTGCACAGATTACAGAATGCCTCCAGATGTGCATCGGAAACTACTACTGGTCTTCCAGGGAACGATCAAAGCGTAGACTGTTTGAGACATTACTCCCATGGAGGAAAGTGCGCATGGTGACTGTTGTATTCAATCCCGATGCAATTTCTGTGTCTCATCAACACTCTGATGGTCCACAGATTACAGTATGCCACCAGATGTGCATCGGAAACTACTACTGGTCTTCCAGGGATCGATCAAAGCGTAGACTGCTTGGAACATTACTCCCGTGGAGGAAAGTGCGCATGATGAGTGTTGTTTCCGTTCCCAATGCAATTTCTGTCTTTCATCAACACTCTGATAGTCCACAGATTACAGAATGCCTCCAGATGTGCATCGGAAACTACTACTGGTCTTCCAGGGAACGATCAAAGCGTAAACTCTTTGAGACATTACTCCCATGGAGGAAAGTGCGCATGGTGACTGTTGTATTCAATCCCGAGGCAATTTCTGTGTTACATCAACACTCTGATAGTCCACCGATTACAGGATGCCTCCCGATGTGCATCGGAAACTATTACTGGTCTTCCAGGGAAAGATCAAAGCGTAGACTGTTTGAGACATTACTAGCGTGTAGGTAAGTGCGCATGGTGACTGTTGTATTCAATCCCGATGCAATTTCTGTGTTTCATCAACACTCTGATAGTCCACAGTGTATAGAATGCCTCCAGATGTCAATCGGAAACTACTACTGGTCTTGCAGGGAACGATCAAAGTGTAGACTGTTTGAGACATGACTCCCATGGAGGAAAGTGCGCATGGTGACTGTTGTATTCAATCCCGATGCATTTTCTGTGTTTCATCAACACTCTGATAGTCAACAGATTACAGAATGCCACCATATGTGCATCGGAAACTACTACTGGTCTTCCAGGGAACGATCAAAGCGTAGACTGTTTCAGACATTACTCCAATGAAGGAAAGTTTGGATGGTGACTGTTGTATTCAATCCCAATGCAATTTCTGTGTTTCATCAACACTCTGATAGTCCACAGATTACAGAATGCCTCCAGATGTGCATCGGAAACTACTACTGGTCTTCCAGGGAACGATCAAAGCGTAAACTCTTTTGATATTACACCCATTGGAGGAAAATGCGCATGGTGACTGTTGTATTCAATCCCGATGCAATTTCTGTGTTTCATCAACACTCTGATAGTCCACAGATTACAGAAAGCCTCCAGATGTGCATCGGACACTACTACTGGTCTTCCAGGGAACGATCAAAGCGTAAACTCTTTGAGACATTACTCCCATGGAGGAAAGTGCGCATGGTGACTGTTGTATTCAATACCGATTCAATTTCTGTGTTTCATCAACACTTTGAAGGTCCACAGATTACAGAATGCCTCCAGATGTGCATCGGAAACTACTACTGGCCTTCCTGGGAACGATCAAAGCGTACACTGTTTGAGACATTACTCCGATTTAGGAAAGTGCGCATGGTGACTGTTGTATTCAATCCCGATGCATTTTCTGTGTTTCATCAACACTCTGATAGTCAACAGATTACAGAATGCCACCATATGTGCATCGGAAACTACTACTGGTCTTCCAGGGAACGATCAAAGCGTAAACTCTTTTGATATTACTCCCATTGGAGGAAAATGCGCATGGTGACTGTTGTATTCAATCCCGATGCGATTTCTGTGTTTCATCAACACTCTGATAGTCGACAGATTACAGAAAGCCTCCAGATGTGCATCGGACACTACTACTGGTCTTCCAGGGAACGATCAAAGCGTAAACTCTTTGAGACATTACTCCCATGGTGGAAAGTGCGCATGGTGACTGTTGTATTCAATCCCGATTCAATTTCTGTGTTTCATCAACACTTTGAAGGTCCACAGATTACAGAATGCCTCCAGATGTGCATCGGAAACTACTACTGTTCTTAGAGGGAACGATCAAAGCGTACACTGTTTGAGACATTACTCTCATTTAGGAAAGTGCGCATGGTGACTATTGTATTCAATCCCGATGCATTTTCTGTGTTTCATCAACACTCTGATAGTCCACAGATTACAGAATGCCACCAGACGTGCATCGGAAACTACTACTGGTCTTCCAGGGAGCGATCAAAGCGTAGACTGTTTGAGACATTACTCCCGTGGAGGAAAGTGCGCATGGTGACTGTTGTATTCAATCCCGATGCATTTTCTGTGTTTCTTCAACACTCTGATAGTCCACAGGTTTCAGAATGCCTCCAGATGTGCATCGGTAACTACTACTGGTTTTCCAGATGAACGATCAAAGCGTAGACTGTTTGAGACATTACTCCCATGAAGGAAAGTGCACATGGTGACTGTTGTATTCAATCCCGATGCAATTTCTGTGTTTCCTCAACTCTCAGATAGTAAACAGATTATAGAATGCCTCCAGATGTGCATCGGAAACTACTTCTGGTCTTCGAGGGAACGATCGAAGCGTAGACTGTTTCAGACATTACTCCCATGGAGGAAAGTACGGATGGTGACTGTTGTATTCAATCCCGATGCAATTTCTGTGTTTGATCAACACTCTGATTGTCCACAGGTTACGGAATGCCACCAGATGTGCATCGGAAACTACTACTGGTCTTCCAGGGAACGATCAAGCGGAGACAGTTTGAGAATTACTCCCATGGAGGAAAGTGCGCATGGTGACTGTTGTATTCAATCCCGATGCAATTTCTGTGTTTCATCAACACTCTGATTGTCCACAGGATACAGAATGCCACCAGATGTGCATCGGAAACTACTACTGGTCTTCCAGGGAACGATCAAGCGGAGTCTGTTTGAGAATTACTCCCACGGAGGAAAGTGAGCATGGTGACTGTTGTATTCAATCCCGATTCAATTTCTGTGTTTAATCAACACTCTGATAGTCCACAGATTACAGAGTGCCTCCAGATGTGCATCGGAAACTACTACTGGTCTTCCAGGGAACGATCAAAGCGTAGACTGTTTGAGACATTACTCCCATAGAGGAAAGTGCGCATGGTGACTGTTGTATTCAATCCCGATGCAATTTCTGTGTTTCATCAACACTCTGATAGTCCACAGATTACAGTATGCCACCAGATGTGCATCGGAAACTACTACTGGTCTTCCAGGGAACGATCAAAGCGTAGACTGTTTGGAACATTACTACCGTGGAGGAAAGTGCGCATGATGAGTGTTGTATTCAATCCCGATGCAATTTCTGTGTTTCATCAACACTCTGATTGTCCACAGGTTACAGAATGCCACCAGATGTGCATCGGAAACTACTACTGGTCTTCCAGGGAACGATCAAGCGGAGTCTGTTTGAGAATTACTCCCATGGAGGAAAGTGCGCATGGTGACTGTTGAATTCAATCCCGATTCAATTTCTGTGTTTCATCGACACTTTGAAGGTCCACAGGTTACAGAATGCCTCCAGATGTGCATCGGAAACTACTACTGGTCTTCCAGGGAACGATCAAAGCGTAGACTGTTTGAGACATTACTCCCGTGGAGGAAAGTGCGCATGGTGACTGTTGTATTCAATCCCGATGCATTTTTTGTGTTTCATCAACACTCTGATAGTCCAGAGATTACAGAATGCCTCCAGATGTGTATCGGACACTACTACTGGTCTTCCAGGGAACGATCAAAGCGTAAACTCTTTGAGACATTACTCCCACTTAGGAAAGTGCGCATGGTGACTGTTGTATTCAATCCCGATGCATTTTCTGTGTTTCTTCAACACTCTGATAGTCCACAGATTTCAGTATGCCTCCAGATTTGCATCGGTAACTACTACTGGTCTTCCAGATGAACGATCAAAGCGTAGACTGTTAGAGACATTACTCCCATGGAGGAAAGTGCGCATGGTGACTGTTGTATTCAATCCCGATGCATTTTCTGTGTTTCTTCAACACTCTGATAGTCCACAGGTTTCAGAATGCCTCCAGATGTGCATCGGTAACTACTACGGGTTTTCCAGATGAACGATCAAAGCGTAGACTGTTTGAGACATTACTCCCATGAAGGAAAGTGCACATGGTGACTGTTGTATTCAATCCCGATGCAATTTCTGTGTTTCCTCAACTCTCAGATAGTAAACAGATTATAGAATGCCCCCGGAGTGCATCGGAAACTACTTCTGGTCTTCCAGGGAACGATCGAAGCGTAGACTGTTTCAGACATTACTCCCATGGAGGAAAGTACGGATGGTGACTGTTGTATTCAATCCCGATGCAATTTCTGTGTTTGATCAACACTCTGATTGTCCACAGGTTACAGAATGCAACCAGATGTGCATCGGAAACTACTACTGGTCTTCCAGGGAACGATCAAGCGGAGACAGTTTGAGAATTAATCCCATGGAGGAAAGTGCGCATGGCGACTGTTGTATTCAATCCCGATGCAATTTCTGTGTTTCATCAACACTCTGATTGTCCACAGGTTGCAGAATGCCACCAGATGTGCATCGGAAACTACTACTGGTCTTCCAGGGAACGATCAAGCGGAGTCTGTTTGAGAATTACTCCCATGGAGGAAAGTGCGCATGGTGACTGTTGTATTCAATCCCGATTCAATTTCTGTGTTTAATCAACACTCTGATAGTCCACAGATTACAGAATGCCTCCAGATGTGCATCGGAAACTACTACTGGTCTTCCAGGGAACGATCAAGCGGAGTCTGTTTGAGAATTACTCCCATGGAGGAAAGTGCGCATGGTGACTGTTGAATTCAATCCCGATTCAGTTTCTGTGTTTCATCGACACTTTGAAGGTCCACAGGTTACAGAATGCCTCCAGATGTGCTTCGGAAACTACTACTGGTCTTCCAGGGAACGATCAAAGCGTAGACTGTTTGAGACATTACTCCCCTGGAGGAAAGTGCGCATGGTGACTGTTGTATTCAATCCTGATGCATTTTTTGTGTTTCATCAACACTCTGATAGTCCAGAGATTACAGAATGCCTCCAGATGTGTATCGGACACTACTACTGGTCTTCCAGGGAACGATCAAAGCGTAAACTCTTTGAGACATTACTCCCACTTAGGAAAGTACGCATGGTGACTGTTGTATTCAATCCGATGCATTTTCTGTGTTTCTTCAACACTCTGATAGTCCACAGATTTCAGTATGCCTCCAGATGTGCATCGGTAACTACTACTGGTCTTCCAGATGAACGATCAAAGCGTAGACTGTTAGAGACATTACTCCCATGGAGGAAAGTGCGCATGGTGACTGTTGTATTCAATCCCGATGCAATTTCTGTGTTTCGTCAACACTTTGAAGGTCCACAGATTATAGAATGCCTCCAGATGTGCATCGGAAACTACTACTGGTCTTCCAGGGAACGATCAAAGCGTAGACTGTTTGAGACATTACTCCCCTGGAGGAAAGTGCGCATGGTGACTGTTGTATTCAATCCCGATGCATTTTTTGTGTTTCATCAACACTCTGATAGTCCAGAGATTACAGAATGCCTCCAGATGTGTATCGGACACTACTACTGGTCTTCCAGGGAACGATCAAAGCGTAAACTCTTTGAGACATTACTCCCACTTAGGAAAGTGCGCATGGTGACTGTTGTATTCAATCCCGATGCATTTTCTGTGTTTCTTCAACACTCAGATAGTCCACAGATTTCAGTATGCCTCCAGATGTGCATCGGTAACTACTACTGGTCTTCCAGATGAACGATCAAAGCGTAGACTGTTAGAGACATTACTCCCATGGAGGAAAGTGCGCATGGTGACTGTTGTATTAAATCCCGATGCAATTTCTGTGTTTCATTAACAATCTGATAGTCCACAAATTACAGAATGCCTTCAGATGCGAATCTCTAACTACTACTGATCTTCCAGGGAACGATCAAAGCGTAGACTGTTTGAGACATTACTCCCGTGGAGGAAAATGCGCATGGTGACTGTTGTATTCAATCCCGATGTAATTTCTGTGTTTCATCAACACTCTGATTGTCCACAGGTTACAGAATGCCACCAGATGTGCATCGGAAACTACTACTGGTCTTCCAGGGAACGATCAAGCGGAGACTGTTTGAGAATTACTCCCATGGAGAAAAGTGCGCATGGTGATTGTTGTATTCAATCCCGATGCTATTTCTGTAATTCATCAACACTCTGATTGTCCACAGGTTACAGAATGCCACCAGATGTGCATCGGAAACTACTACTGGTCTTCCAGGGAACGATCAAAGCGTAAACTCTTTTGATATTACTCCCATTGGAGGAAAATGCGCATGGTGACTGTTGTATTCAATCCCGATGCAATTTCTGTGTTTCATCAACACTCTGATAGTCCACAGATTACAGAAAGCCTCCAGATGTGCATCGGACACTACTACTGGTCTTCCAGGGAACGATCAAAGCGTAAACTCTTTGAGACATTACTCCCATGGAGGAAAGTGCGCATGGTGACTGTTGTATTCAATCCCGATTCAATTTTTGTGTTTCATCAAAACTTTGAAGGTCCACAGATTACAGAATGCCTCCAGATGTGCATCGGAAACTACTACTGGTCTTCCTGGGAACGATCAAAGCGTACACTGTTTGAGACATTACTCTCATTTAGGAAAGTGCGCATGGTGACTATTGTATTCAATCCCGATGCATTTTCTGTGTTTCATCAACACTCTGATAGTCCACAGGTTACAGAATGCCACCAGATGTGCATCGGAAACTGCTACTCGTCTTCCAGGGAACGATCAAAGCGTAGACTGTTTGAGACATTACTCCGGTGGAGGAAAGTGCGCATGGTGACTGTTGTATTCAATCCCGATGCATTTTCTGTGTTTCAATAACACTCTGATAGTCCACAGATTACAGAATGCCTCCAGATGTGCATCGGACACTACTACTGGTCTTCCAGGGAACGATCAAAGCGTAAACTCTTTGAGACGTTACTCCAATGGAGGAAAGTGCGCATGGTGACTGTTGTATTCAATCCCGATGCATTTTCTGTGTTTCTTCAACACTCTGATAGTCCACAGGTTTCAGAATGCCACCAGATGTGCATCGGAAACTACTACAGGTCTTCCAGGGAACGATCAAGCGGAGTCTGTTTGAGAATTACTCCCATGGAGGAAAGTGCGCATGGTGACTGTTGTATTCAATCCCGATTCAATTTCTGTGTTTAATCAACACTCTGATAGTCCACAGATTACAGAATGCCTCCAGATGTGCATCGGAAACTACTACTGGTCTTCCAGGGAACGATCAAAGCGTAGACTGTTTGAGACATTACTCCTATGGAGGAAAGAGCGCATGGTGACTGTTGTATTCAATCCCGATGCAATTTCTGTGTTTGATCAACACTCTGATTGTCCACAGGTTACAGAATGCCACCAGATGTGCATCGGAAACTACTACTGGTCTTCCAGGGAACGATCAAGCGGAGACAGTTTGAGAATTACTCCCATGGAGGAAAGTGCGCATGGTGACTGTTGTATTCAATCCCGATGCAATTTCTGTGTTTCATCAACACTCTGATTGTCCACAGGTTACAGAATGCCACCAGATGTGCATCGGAAACTACTACAGGTCTTCCAGGGAACGATCAAGCGGAGTCTGTTTGAGAATTACTCCCATGGAGGAAAGTGCGCATGGTGACTGTTGTATTCAATCCCGATTCAATTTCTGTGTTTAATCAACACTCTGATAGTGCACAGATTACAGAATGCCTCCAGATGTGCATCGGAAACTACTACTGGTCTTCCAGGGAACGATCAAAGCGTAGACTGTTTGAGACATTACTCCCATGGAGGATAGTGCGCATGGTGACTGTTGTATTCAATCCCGATGCAATTTCTGTGTCTCATCAACACTCTGATAGTCCACAGATTACAGTATGCCACCAGATGTGCATCGGAAACTACTACTGGTCTTCCAGGGATCGATCAAAGCGTAGACTGCTTGGAACATTACTCCCGTGGAGGAAAGTGCGCATGATGAGTGTTGTTTCCGTTCCCAATGCAATTTCTGTCTTTCATCAACACTCTGATAGTCCACAGATTACAGAATGCCTCCAGATGTGCATCGGAAACTACTACTGGTCTTCCAGGGAACGATCAAAGCGTAAACTCTTTGAGACATTACTCCCATGGAGGAAAGTGCGCATGGTGACTGTTGTATGTAATCCCGATGCATTTTCTGTGTTTCTTCAACACTCTGATAGTCCACAGATTTCAGTATGCCTCCAGATGTGCATCGGTAACTACTACTGGTCTTCCAGATGAACGATCAAAGCGTAGACTGTTAGAGACATTACTCCCATGGAGGAAAGTGCGCATGGTGACTGTTGTATTAAATCCCGATGCAATTTCTGTGTTTCATTAACAATCTGATAGTCCACAAATTACAGAATGCCTTCAGATGCGAATCTGTAACTACTACTGGTCTTCCAGGGAACGATCAAAGCGTAGACTGTTTGAGACATTACTCCCGTGGAGGAAAATGCGCATGGTGACTGTTGTATTCAATCCCGATGCAATTTCTGTGTTTCATCAACACTCTGATTGTCCACAGGTTACAGTATGCCACCAGATGTGCATCGGAAACTACTACTGGTCTTCCAGGGAACGATCAAGCGGAGACTGTTTGAGAATTACTCCCATGGAGAAAAGTGCGCATGGTGATTGTTGTATTCAATCCCGATGCTATTTCTGTAATTCATCAACACTCTGATTGTCCACAGGTTACAGAATGCCACCAGATGTGCATCGGAAACTACTACTGGTCTTCCAGGGAACGATCAAAGCGTAAACTCTTTTGATATTACTCCCATTGGAGGAAAATGCGCATGGTGACTGTTGTATTCAATCCCGATGCAATTTCTGTGTTTCATCAACACTCTGATAGTCCACAGATTACAGAAAGCCTCCAGATGTGCATCGGACACTACTACTGGTCTTCCAGGGAACGATCAAACCGTAAACTCTTTGAGACATTACTCCCATGGAGGAAAGTGCGCATGGTGACTGTTGTATTCAATCCCGATTCAATTTTTGTGTTTCATCAACACTTTGAAGGTCCACAGATTACAGAATGCCTCCAGATGTGCATCGGAAACTACTACTGGTCTTCCTGGGAACGATCAAAGCGTACACTGTTTGAGACATTACTCTCATTTAGGAAAGTGCGCATGGTGACTATTGTATTCAATCCCGATGCATTTTCTGTGTTTCATCAACACTCTGATAGTCCACAGGTTACAGAATGCCACCAGATGTGCATCGGAAACTGCTACTCGTCTTCCAGGGAACGATCAAAGCGTAGACTGTTTGAGACATTACTCCCCTGGAGGAAAGTGCGCATGGTGACTGTTGTATTCAATCCCGATGCATTTTCTGTGTTTCAATAACACTCTGATAGTCCACAGATTACAGAATGCCTCCAGATGTGCATCGGACACTACTACTGGTCTTCCAGGGAACGATCAAAGCGTAAACTCTTTGAGACGTTACTCCCATAGAGGAAAGTGCGCATGGTGACTGTTGTATTCAATCCCGATGCATTTTCTGTGTTTCTTCAACACTCTGATAGTCCACAGGTTTCAGAATGCCACCAGATGTGCATCGGAAACTACTACAGGTCTTCCAGGGAACGATCAAGCGGAGTCTGTTTGAGAATTACTCCCATGGAGGAAAGTGCGCATGGTGACTGTTGTATTCAATCCCGATTCAATTTCTGTGTTTCATCAACACTCTGATAGTCCACAGATTACAGAATGCCTCCAGATGTGCATCGGAAACTACTACTGGTCTTCCAGGGAACGATCAAAGCGTAGACTGTTTGTGACATTACTCCTATGGAGGAAAGTGCGCATGGTGACTGTTGTATTCAATCCCGATGCAATTTCTGTGTTTGATCAACACTCTGATTGTCCACAGGTTACAGAATGCCACCAGATGTGCATCGGAAACTACTACTGGTCTTCCAGGGAACGATCAAGCGGAGACAGTTTGAGAATTACTCCCATAGAGGAAAGTGCGCATGGTGACTGTTGTATTCAATCCCGATGCAATTTCTGTGTTTCATCAACACTCTGATTGTCCACAGGTTACAGAATGCCACCAGATGTGCATCGGAAACTACTACAGGTCTTCCAGGGAACGATCAAGCGGAGTCTGTTTGAGAATTACTCCCATGGAAGAAAGTGCGCATGGTGACTGTTGTATTCAATCCCGATTCAATTTCTGTGTTTAATCAACACTCTGATAGTGCACAGATTACAGAATGCCTCCAGATGTGCATCGGAAACTACTACTGGTCTTCCAGGGAACGATCAAAGCGTAGACTGTTTGAGACATTACTCCCATGGAGGAAAGTGCGCATGGTGACTGTTGTATTCAACCCCGATGCAATTTCTGTGTCTCATCAACACTCTGATAGTCCACAGATTACAGTATGCCACCAGATGTGCATCGGAAACTACTACTGGTCTTCCAGGGATCGATCAAAGCGTAGACTGCTTGGAACATTACTCCCGTGGAGGAAAGTGCGCATGATGAGTGTTGTTTCCGTTCCCAATGCAATTTCTGTCTTTCATCAACACTCTGATAGTCCACAGATTACAGAATGCCTCCAGATGTGCATCGGAAACTACTACTGGTCTTTCAGGGAACGATCAAAGCGTAAACTCTTTGAGACATTACTCCCATGGAGGAAAGTGCGCATGGTGACTGTTGTATTCAATCCCGAGGCAATTTCTGTGTTACATCAACACTCTGATAGTCCACCGATTACAGGATGCCTCCCGATGTGCATCGGAAACTATTACTGGTCTTCCAGGGAACGATCAAAGCGTAGACTGTTTGAGACATTACTAGCGTGTAGGTAAGTGCGCATGGTGACTGTTGTATTCAATCCCGATGCAATTTCTGTGTTTCATCAACACTCTGATAGTCCACAGTGTATTGAATGCCTCCAGATGTCAATCGGAAACTACTACTGGTCTTGCAGGGAACGATCAAAGTGTAGACTGTTTGAGACATCACTCCCATGGAGGAAAGTGCGCATGGTGACTGTTGTATGTAATCCCGATGCATTTTCTGTGTTTCTTCAACACTCTGATAGTCCACAGATTTCAGTATGCCTCCAGATGTGCATCGGTAACTACTACTGGTCTTCCAGATGAACGATCAAAGCGTAGACTGTTAGAGACATTACTCCCATGGAGGAAAGTGCGCATGGTGACTGTTGTATTAAATCCCGATGCAATTTCTGTGTTTCATTAACAATCTGATAGTCCACAAATTACAGAATGCCTTCAGATGCGAATCTGTAACTACTACTGGTCTTCCAGGGAACGATCAAAGCGTAGACTGTTTGAGACATTACTCCCGTGGAGGAAAATGCGCATGGTGACTGTTGTATTCAATCCCGATGCAATTTCTGTGTTTCATCAACACTCTGATTGTCCACAGGTTACAGTATGCCACCAGATGTGCATCGGAAACTACTACTGGTCTTCCAGGGAACGATCAAGCGGAGACTGTTTGAGAATTACTCCCATGGAGAAAAGTGCGCATGGTGATTGTTGTATTCAATCCCGATGCTATTTCTGTAATTCATCAACACTCTGATTGTCCACAGGTTACAGAATGCCACCAGATGTGCATCGGAAACTACTACTGGTCTTCCAGGGAACGATCAAAGCGTAAACTCTTTTGATATTACTCCCATTGGAGGAAAATGCGCATGGTGACTGTTGTATTCAATCCCGATGCAATTTCTGTGTTTCATCAACACTCTGATAGTCCACAGATTACAGAAAGCCTCCAGATGTGCATCGGACACTACTACTGGTCTTCCAGGGAACGATCAAACCGTAAACTCTTTGAGACATTACTCCCATGGAGGAAAGTGCGCATGGTGACTGTTGTATTCAATCCCGATTCAATTTTTGTGTTTCATCAACACTTTGAAGGTCCACAGATTACAGAATGCCTCCAGATGTGCATCGGAAACTACTACTGGTCTTCCTGGGAACGATCAAAGCGTACACTGTTTGAGACATTACTCTCATTTAGGAAAGTGCGCATGGTGACTATTGTATTCAATCCCGATGCATTTTCTGTGTTTCATCAACACTCTAATAGTCCACAGGTTACAGAATGCCACCAGATGTGCATCGGAAACTGCTACTCGTCTTCCAGGGAACGATCAAAGCGTAGACTGTTTGAGACATTACTCCCCTGGAGGAAAGTGCGCATGGTGACTGTTGTATTCAATCCCGATGCATTTTCTGTGTTTCAATAACACTCTGATAGTCCACAGATTACAGAATGCCTCCAGATGTGCATCGGACACTACTACTGGTCTTCCAGGGAACGATCAAAGCGTAAACTCTTTGAGACGTTACTCCCATGGAGGAAAGTGCGCATGGTGACTGTTGTATTCAATCCCGATGCATTTTCTGTGTTTCTTCAACACTCTGATAGTCCACAGGTTTCAGAATGCCACCAGATGTGCATCGGAAACTACTACAGGTCTTCCAGGGAACGATCAAGCGGAGTCTGTTTGAGAATTACTCCCATGGAGGAAAGTGCGCATGGTGACTGTTGTATTCAATCCCGATTCAATTTCTGTGTTTAATCAACACTCTGATAGTCCACAGATTACAGAATGCCTCCAGATGTGCATCGGAAACTACTACTGGTCTTCCAGGGAACGATCAAAGCGTAGACTGTTTGTGACATTACTCCTATGGAGGAAAGTGCGCATGGTGACTGTTGTATTCAATCCCGATGCAATTTCTGTGTTTGATCAACACTCTGATTGTCCACAGGTTACAGAATGCCACCAGATGTGCATCGGAAACTACTACTGGTCTTCCAGGGAACGATCAAGCGGAGACAGTTTGAGAATTACTCCCATAGAGGAAAGTGCGCATGGTGACTGTTGTATTCAATCCCGATGCAATTTCTGTGTTTCATCAACACTCTGATTGTCCACAGGTTACAGAATGCCACCAGATGTGCATCGGAAACTACTACAGGTCTTCCAGGGAACGATCAAGCGGAGTCTGTTTGAGAATTACTCCCATGGAAGAAAGTGCGCATGGTGACTGTTGTATTCAATCCCGATTCAATTTCTGTGTTTAATCAACACTCTGATAGTGCACAGATTACAGAATGCCTCCAGATGTGCATCGGAAACTACTACTGGTCTTCCAGGGAACGATCAAAGCGTAGACTGTTTGAGACATTACTCCCATGGAGGAAAGTGCGCATGGTGACTGTTGTATTCAACCCCGATGCAATTTCTGTGTCTCATCAACACTCTGATAGTCCACAGATTACAGTATGCCACCAGATGTGCATCGGAAACTACTACTGGTCTTCCAGGGATCGATCAAAGCGTAGACTGCTTGGAACATTACTCCCGTGGAGGAAAGTGCGCATGATGAGTGTTGTTTCCGTTCCCAATGCAATTTCTGTCTTTCATCAACACTCTGATAGTCCACAGATTACAGAATGCCTCCAGATGTGCATCGGAAACTACTACTGGTCTTTCAGGGAACGATCAAAGCGTAAACTCTTTGAGACATTACTCCCATGGAGGAAAGTGCGCATGGTGACTGTTGTATTCAATCCCGAGGCAATTTCTGTGTTACATCAACACTCTGATAGTCCACCGATTACAGGATGCCTCCCGATGTGCATCGGAAACTATTACTGGTCTTCCAGGGAACGATCAAAGCGTAGACTGTTTGAGACATTACTAGCGTGTAGGTAAGTGCGCATGGTGACTGTTGTATTCAATCCCGATGCAATTTCTGTGTTTCATCAACACTCTGATAGTCCACAGTGTATTGAATGCCTCCAGATGTCAATCGGAAACTACTACTGGTCTTGCAGGGAACGATCAAAGTGTAGACTGTTTGAGACATCACTCCCATGGAGGAAAGTGCGCATGGTGACTGTTGTATTCAATCCCGATGCATTTTCTGTGTTTCATCAACACTCTGATAGTCAACAGATTACAGAATGCCACCATATGTGCATCGGAAACTACTACTGGTCTTCCAGGGAACGATCAAAGCGTAGACTGTTTCAGACATTACTCCAATGAAGGAAAGTTTGGATGGTGACTGTTGTATTCAATCCCGATGCAATTTCTGTGTTTCATCAACACTCTGATAGTCCACAGATTACAGAATGCCTCCAGATGTGCATCGGAAACTACTACTGGTCTTCCAGGGAACGATCAAAGCGTAAACTCTTTTGATATTACTCCCATTAGAGGAAAATGCGCATGGTGACTGTTGTATTCAATCCCGATGCAATTTCTGTGTTTCATCAACACTCTGATAGTCCACAGATTACAGAAAGCCTCCAGATGTGCATCGGACACTACTACTGGTCTTCCAGGGAACGATCAAAGCGTAAACTCTTTGAGACATTACTCCCATGGAGGAAAGTGCGCATGGTGACTGTTGTATTCAATACCGATTCAATTTCTGTGTTTCATCAACACTTTGAAGGTCCACAGATTACAGAATGCCTCCAGATGTGCATCGGAAACTACTACTGGCCTTCCTGGGAACAATCAAAGCGTACACTGTTTGAGACATTACTCCCATTTAGGAAAGTGCGCATGGTGACTGTTGTATTCAATCCCGATGCATTTTCTGTGTTTCATCAACACTTTGAAGGTCCACAGATTACAGAATGCCTCCAGATGTGCATCGGAAACTACTACTGGCCTTCCTGGGAACAATCAAAGCGTACACTGTTTGAGACATTACTCCCATTTAGGAAAGTGCGCATGGTGACTGTTGTATTCAATCCCGATGCATTTTCTGTGTTTCATCAACACTCTGATAGTCAACAGATTACAGAATGCCACCATATGTGCATCGGAAACTACTACTGGTCTTCCAGGGAACGATCAAAGCGTAAACTCTTTTGATATTACTCCCATTGGAGGAAAATGCGCATGGTGACTGTTGTATTCAATCCCGATGCGATTTCTGTGTTTCATCAACACTCTGATAGTCGACAGATTACAGAAAGCCTCCAGATGTGCATCGGACACTACTACTGGTCTTCCAGGGAACGATCAAAGCGTAAACTCTTTGAGACATTACTCCCATGGTGGAAAGTGCGCATGGTGACTGTTGTATTCAATCCCGATTCAATTTCTGTGTTTCATCAACACTTTGAAGGTCCACAGATTACAGAATGCCTCCAGATGTGCATCGGAAACTACTACTGGTCTTAGAGGGAACGATCAAAGCGTACACTGTTTGAGACATTACTCTCGTTTAGGAAAGTGCGCATGGTGACTATTGTATTCAATCCCGATGCATTTTCAGTGTTTCATCAACACTCTGATAGTCCACAGATTACAGAATGCCACCAGACGTGCATCGGAAACTACTACTGGTCTTCCAGGGAACGATCAAAGCGTAGACTGTTTGAGACATTACTCCCGTGGAGGAAAGTGCGCATGGCGACTGTTGTATTCAATCCCGATGCAATTTCTGTGTTTCATCAATACTCTGACAGTCCACAGGTTACAGAATGCCACCAGATGTGCATCGGAAACTGCTACTCGTCTTCCAGGGAACGATCAAAGCGTAGACTGTTTGAGACATTACTCCCGTGGAGGAAAGTGCGCATGGTGACTGTTGTATTCAATCCCGATGCATTTTCTGTGTTTCAATAACACTCTGATAGTCCACAGGTTTCAGAATGCCTCCAGATGTGCATCGGTAACTACTACTGGTTTTCCAGATGAACGATCAAAGCGTAGACTGTTTGAGACATTACTCCCATGAAGGAAAGTGCACATGGTGACTGTTGTATACAATCCCGATGCAATTTCTGTGTTTCCTCAACTCTCAGATAGTAAACAGATTATAGAATGCCTCCAGATGTGCATCGGAAACTACTTCTGGTCTTCCAGGGAACGATCGAAGCGTAGACTGTTTCAGACATTACTCCCATGGAGGAAAGTACGGATGGTGACTGTTGTATTCAATCCCGATGCAATTTCTGTGTTTGATCAACACTCTGATTGTCCACAGGTTACAGAATGCCACCAGATGTGCATCGGAAACTACTACTGGTCTTCCAGGGAACGATCAAGCGGAGACAGTTTGAGAATTACTCCCATGGCGGAAAGTGCGCATGGTGACTGTTGTATTCAATCCCGATGCAATTTCTGTGTTTCATCAACACTCTGATTGTCCACAGGTTACAGAATGCCACCAGATGTGCATCGGAAACTACTACAGGTCTTCCAGGGAACGATCAAGCGGAGTCTGTTTGAGAATTACTCCCATGGAGGAAAGTGCGCATGGTGACTGTTGTATTCAATACCGATTCAATTTCTGTGTTTAATCAACACTCTGATAGTCCACAGATTACAGAATGCCTCCAGATGTGCATCGGAAACTACTACTGCTCTTCTAGGGAACGATCAAAGCGTAGACTGTTTGAGACATTACTCCCATGGAGGAAAGTGCGCATGGTGACTGTTGTATTCAATCCCGATGCAATTTCTGTGTCTCATCAACTCTCTGATAGTCCACAGATTACAGTATGCCACCAGATGTGCATCGGAAACTACTACTGGTCTTCCAGGAAACGATCAAAGCGTAGACTGTTTGGAACATTACTCCCGTGGAGGAAAGTGCGCATGATGAGTGTTGTTTCCGTTCCCAATGCAATTTCTGTGTTTCATCAACACTCTGATAGTCCACAGATTACAGAATGCCTCCAGATGTCCATCGGAAACTACTACTGGTCTTCCAGGGAACGATCAAAGCGTAAACTCTTTCAGACATTACTCCCATGGAGGAAAGTGCGCATGGTGACTGTTGTATTAAATCCCGAGGCAATTTATGTGTCACATCAACACTCTGATAGTCCACCGATTACAGGATGCCTCCAGATGTGCATAGGAAACTATAACTGGTCTTCCAGGGAATGATCAAAGCGTAGACTGTTTGAGACATTACTAGCGTGTAGGTAAGTGCGCATGGTGACTGTTGTATTCAATCCCGATGCAATTTCTGTGTTTCATCAACACTCTGATAGTACACAGAGTACAGAATGCCTCCGGATGTCAATCGGAAACTACTACTGGTCTTGCAGGGAACGATCAAAGTGTAGACTGTTTGAGACGTCACTCCCATGGAGGAAAGTGCGCATGGTGACTGTTGCATTCAATCCCGATGCATTTTCTGTGTTTCATCAACACTCAGATAGTCCACAGATTACAGAATGCCACCAGACGTGCATCGGAAACTACTACTGGTCTTCCAGGGAACGATCAATGCGTAGACTGTTTGAGACATTACTCCTGTGGAGGAAAGTGCGCATGGTGACTGTTGTATTCAATCCCGATGCAATTTCTGTGTTTCATCAATACTCTGATAGTCCACAGATTACAGAATTCCTCCAGATGTGCATCGGAAAATAACACTGGTCTTCTAGGGAACGATCAAAGCGTAGACTGTTTGAGACATTACTCCCATGAAGGAAAGTGCACATGGTGACTGTTGTATTCAATCCCGATGCAGTTTCTGTGTTTCCTCAACTCTCAGATAGTAAACAGATTATAGAATGCCTCCAGATGTGCATCGGAAACTACTTCTGGTCTTCCAGGGAACGATCGAAGCGTAGACTGTTTCAGACATTACTCCCATGGAGGAAAGTGCGGATGGTGACTGTTGTATTCAATCCCCATGCAATTTCTGTGTTTCATCAACACTCTGATTGTCCACAGGTTACAGAATGCCACCAGATGTGCAACGGAAACTACTATTGGTCTTCCAGGGAACGATCAAGCGGAGACAGTTTGAGAATTACTCCAATGGAGGAAACTGCGCATGGTGACTGTTGTATTCAATCCCGATGCAATTTCTGTGTTTCATCAACACTCTGATTGTCCACAGGTTACAGAATGCCACCAGATGTGCATCGGAAACTACTACTGGTCTTCCAGGGAACGATCAAGCGGAGTCTGTTTGAGAATTACTCCCATGGAGGGAAATGCGCATGGTGACTGTTGTATTCAATCCCGATTCAATTTCTGTGTTTCATCAACACTTTGAAGGTCCACAGATTACAGAATGCCTCCAGATGTGCATCGGAAACTACTACTGGTCTTCCAGGGAACGATCAAAGCGTAGACTGTTTGAGACATTACTCCCATGGAGGAAAGTGCGCATGGTGACTGTTGTATTCAATCCCAAAGCATTTTTTGTGTTTCATCAACACTCTGATAGTCCAGAGATTACAGAATGCCTCCAGATGTGTTTTGGACACTACTACTGGTCTTCCAGGGAACGATCAAAGCGTAAACTCTTTTGATATTACTCCCATTGGAGGAAAATGCGCATGGTGACTGTTGTATTCAATCCCGATGCAATTTCTGTGTTTCTTCAACACTCTGATAGTCCACAGATTTCAGTATGCCTCCAGATCTGCATCGGTAACTACTACTGGTCTTCCAGATGAACGATCAAAGCGTAGACTGTTAGAGACATTACTCCCATGGAGTAAAGAGCGCATGGTGACTGTTGTATTCAATCCCGATGCAATTTCTGGGTTTCGTCATCACTTTGAAGGTCCACAGATTATAGAATGCCTCCAGATGTGCATCGGAAACTACTTCTGGTCTTCCAGAGAACGATCGAAACGTAGACTGTTTCAGACATTACTCCCATGGAGGAAAGTGCGGATGGTGATTGTTGTATTCAATCCCGATGCAATTTCTGTGTTGCATCAACACTCTGATAGTCCACAGGTTACAGAATGCCACTAGATGTGCATCGGAAACTACTTCTGGTCTTCGAGGGAATGATGAAAGCGTAGACTGTTAGGGAAATTACTCCCATGGAGGAAAGTGCCCATGGTGAGTGTTGTACACAATCCCGATGCAATATCTGTGTTTCATGAACACTCTGATAGTCCACAGATTTCAGAATGCCTTCAGATGTGCATCGGTAACTACTACTGGTCTTCCAGGGAACAATCAAAGCGTAGACTGTTTGAGACATTACTCCCATGGAGGAAAGTGCGCATGGTGACTGTTGTATTCAATCCCGATGAAATTTCTGTGTTTCATTAACAATCTGATAGTCCACAGATTACAGAATGCCTTCAGATGCGAGTCAGTAACTACTACTGGTCTTCCAGGGAACGATCAAAGCGTAGACTGTTTGAGACATTACTCCCGTGGAGGAAAGTGCGCATGGTGACTGTTGTATTCAATCCCGATGCAATTTCTGTGTTTCATCAACACTCTGATTGTCCACAGGTTACAGAATGCCACCAGATGTGCATCGGAAACTACTACTGGTCTTCCAGGGAACGATCAAGCGGAGTCAGTTCGAGAATTACTCCCATGGAGTAAAGTGCGCATGGTGACTGTTGTATTCAATCCCGATTCAATTTCCGTGTTTAATCAACACTCTGATAGTCCACAGATTACAGAATGCCTCCAGATGTGCATCGGAAACTACTACTGGTCTTCCAGGGAACGATCAAAGCGTAGACTGTTTGAGACATTACTCCCATGGAGGAAAGTGCGCATGGTGACTGTTGTATTCAATCCCGATGCAATTTCTGTGTTTCATCAACACTCTGATAGTCCACAGATTACAGAATGCCTCCAGATGTGCATCGGAAACTACTACTGCTCTTCTAGGGAACGGTCAAAGCGTAGACTGTTTGAGACATTACTCCCATGGAGGAAAGTGCGCATGGTGACTGTTGTATTCAATCCCGATGCAATTTCTGTGTCTCATCAACACTCTGATAGTCCACAGATTACAGTATGCCACCAGATGTGCATCGGAAACTACTACTGGTCTTCCAGGGAACGATCAAAGCGTAGACTGTTTGGAACATTACTCCCATGAAGGAAAGTGCACATGGTGACTGTTGTATTCAATCCCGATGCAGTTTCTGTGTTTCCTCAACTCTCAGATAGTAAACAGATTATAGAATGCCTCCAGATGTGCATCGGAAACTACTTCTAGTCTTCCAGGGAACGATCGAAGCGTAGACTGTTTCAGACATTACTCCCATGGAGGAAAGTGCGGATGGTGACTGTTGTATTCAATCCCCATGCAATTTCTGTGTTTCATCAACACTCTGATTGTCCACAGTGTACAGAATGCCTCCGGATGTCAATCGGAAACTACTACTGGTCTTGCAGGGAACGATCAAAGTGTAGACTGTTTGAGACGTCACTCCCATGGAGGAAAGTGCGCATGGTGACTGTTGTATTCAATCCCGATGCATTTTCTGTGTTTCATCAACACTCAGATAGCCCACAGATTACAGAATGCCACCAGACGTGCATCGGAAACTACTACTGGTCTTCCAGGGAACGATCAATGCGTAGACTGTTTGAGACATTACTCGTGTGGAGGAAAGTGCGCATGGTGACTGTTGTATTCAATCCCGATGCAATTTCTGTGTTTCATCAATACTCTGATAGTCCACAGATTACAGAATTCCTCCAGATGTGCATCGGAAAATAACACTGGTCTTCTAGGGAACGATCAAAGCGTAGACTGTTTGAGACATTACTCCCATGAAGGAAAGTGCACATGGTGACTGTTGTATTCAATCCCGATGCAGTTTCTGTGTTTCCTCAACTCTCAGATAGTAAACAGATTATAGAATGCCTCCAGATGTGCATCGGAAACTACTTCTAGTCTTCCAGGGAACGATCGAAGCGTAGACTGTTTCAGACATTACTCCCATGGAGGAAAGTGCGGATGGTGACTGTTGTATTCAATCCCCATGCAATTTCTGTGTTTCATCAACACTCTGATTGTCCACAGGTTACAGAATGCCACCAGATGTGCAACGGAAACTACTACTGGTCTTCCAGGGAACGATCAAGCGGAGACAGTTTGAGAATTACTCCAATGGAGGAAACTGCGCATGGTGACTGTTGTATTCAATCCCGATGCAATTTCTGTGTTTCATCAACACTCTGATTGTCCACAGGTTACAGAATGCCACCAGATGTGCATCGGAAACTACTACTGGTCTTCCAGGGAACGATCAAGCGGAGTCTGTTTGAGAATTACTCCCATGGAGGGAAGTGCGCATGGTGACTGTTGTATTCAATCCCGATTCAATTTCTGTGTTTCATCAACACTTTGAAGGTCCACAGATTACAGAATGCCTCCAGATGTGCATCGGAAACTACTACTGGTCTTCCAGGGAACGATCAAAACCGTAGACTGTTTGAGACATTACTCCCATGGAGGAAAGTGCGCATGGTGACTGTTGTATTCAATCCCAAAGCATTTTTTGTGTTTCATCAACACTCTGATAGTCCAGAGATTACAGAATGCCTCCAGATGTGTATCGGACACTACTACTGGTCTTCCAGGGAACGATCAAAGCGTAAACTCTTTTGATATTACTCCCATTGGAGGAAAATGCGCATGGTGACTGTTGTATTCAATCCCGATGCAATTTCTGTGTTTCTTCAACACTCTGATAGTCCACAGATTTCAGTATGCCTCCAGATCTGCATCGGTAACTACTACTGGTCTTCCAGATGAACGATCAAAGCGTAGACTGTTAGAGACATTACTCCCATGGAGTAAAGTGCGCATGGTGACTGTTGTATTCAATCCCGATGCAATTTCTGGGTTTCGTCATCACTTTGAAGGTCCACAGATTATAGAATGCCTCCAGATGTGCATCGGAAACTACTTCTGGTCTTCCAGAGAACGATCGAAACGTAGACTGTTTCAGACATTACTCCCATGGAGGAAAGTGCGGATGGTGATTGTTGTATTCAATCCCGATGCAATTTCTGTGTTGCATCAACACTCTGATAGTCCACAGGTTACAGAATGCCACTAGATGTGCATCGGAAACTACTTCTGGTCTTCGAGGGAATGATGAAAGCGTAGACTGTTAGGGATATTACTCCCATGGAGGAAAGTGCCCATGGTGAGTGTTGTACACAATCCCGATGCAATATCTGTGTTTCATGAACACTCTGATAGTCCACAGATTTCAGAATGCCTTCAGATGTGCATCGGTAACTACTACTGGTCTTCCAGGGAACAATCAAAGCGTAGACTGTTTGAGACATTACTCCCATGGAGGAAAGTGCGCATGGTGACTGTTGTATTCAATCCCGATGAAATTTCTGTGTTTCATTAACAATCTGATAGTCCACAGATTACAGAATGCCTTCAGATGCGAGTCAGTAACTACTACTGGTCTTCCAGGGAACGATCAAAGCGTAGACTGTGTGAGACATTACTCCCGTGGAGGAAAGTGCGCATGGTGACTGTTGTATTCAATCCCGATGCAATTTCTGTGTTTCATCAACACTGTGATTGTCCACAGGTTACAGAATGCCACCAGATGTGCATCGGAAACTACTACTGGTCTTCCAGGGAACGATCAAGCGGAGACTGTTTGAGAATTACTCCCATGGAGAAAAGTGCGCATGGTGATTGTTGTATTCAATCCCGATGCTATTTCTGTAATTCATCAACACTCTGATTGTCCACAGGTTACAGAATGCCACCAGATGTGCATCGGAAACTACTACTGGTCTTCCAGGGAACGATCAAAGCGTAAACTCTTTTGATATTACTCCCATTGGAGGAAAATGCGCATGGTGACTGTTGTATTCAATCCCGATGCAATTTCTGTGTTTCATCAACACTCTGATAGTCCACAGATTACAGAAAGCCTCCAGATGTGCATCGGACACTACTACTGGTCTTCCAGGGAGCGATCAAAGCGTAATCTCTTTGAGACATTACTCCCATGGAGGAAAGTGCGCATGGTGACTGTTGTATTCAATCCCGATTCAATTTCTGTGTTTCATCAACACTTTGAAGGTCCACAGATTACAGAATGCCTCCAGATGTGCATCGGAAACTACTACTGGTCTTCCTGGGAAAGATCAAAGCGTACACTGTTTGAGACATTACTCTCATTTAGGAAAAGCGCATGGTGACTATTGTATTCAATCCCGATGCTTTTTCTGTGTTTCATCAACACTCTGATAGTCCACAGATTACAGAATGCCACCAGACGTGCATCGGGAACTACTACTGGTCTTCCAGGGAACGATCAAAGCGTAGACTGTTTGAGACATTACTCCCGTGGAGGAAAGTGCGCATGGTGACTGTTGTATTCAATCCCGATGCAATTTCTGTGTTTCATCAACACTCTGATTGTCCACAGGTTACAGAATGCCACCAGAAGTGCATCGGAAACTACTACTGGTCTTCCAGGGAACGATCAAGCGGAGTCAGTTCGAGAATTACTCCCATGGAGTAAAGTGCGCATGGTGACTGTTGTATTCAATCCCGATTCAATTTCTGTGTTTAATCAACACTCTGATAGTCCACAGATTACAGAATGCCTCCAGATGTGCATCGGAAACTACTACTGGTCTTCCAGGGAACGATCAAAGCGTAGACTGTTTGAGACATTACTCCCATGGAGGAAAGTGCGCATGGTGACTGTTGTATTCAATCCCGATGCAATTTCTGTGTTTCATCAACACTCTGATAGTCCACAGATTACAGTATGCCACCAGATGTGCATCGGAAACTACTACTGGTCTTCCAGGGAACGATCAAAGCGTAGACTGTTTGGAACATTACTCCCGTGGAGGAAAGTGCGCATGATGAGTGTTGTTTCCGTTCCCGATGCAATTTCTGTGTTTCATCAACACTCTGATAGTCCACAGATTACAGAATGCCTCCAGATGTCCATCGGAAACTACTACTGGTCTTCCAGGGAACGATCAAAGCGTAAACTCTTTGAGACATTACTCCCATGGAGGAAAGTGCGCATGGTGACTGTTGTATTCAATCCCGAGGCAATTTCTGTGTTACATCAACACTCTGATAGTCCACCGATTACAGGACGCCTCCAGATGTGCATCGGAAACTACTACTGGTCTTCCAGGGAACGATAAAAGCGTAGACTGTTTGAGACATTACTAGCGTGTAGGTAAGTGCGCATGGTGACTGTTGTATTTAATCCCGATGCATTTTCTGTGTTTCATCAACCCTCTGATAGTCCACAGATTACAGAATGCCTCCAGTTTTGCATCGAAAACTGCTACTGGTCTTCCAGGGATTGATCAAAGCGTAGACTGTTAGAGATATTACTCCAGTGGAGGAAAGTGCGCATGGTGACTGTTGTATTCAATCCTGATGCAATTTCTGTGTTTCATCAACACTCTGATAGTCCACAGATTGCAGAATGCCCCAGATGTTCATCGGAAACTACTTTTGGTCTTCCAGGGAACGATCAAAGCGTAGACTGTTTGAGACATTACTCCCATGGAGGAAAGTGCGCATGGTGACTGCTGTATTCAATCCCGATGCTATTTCTGTGTTTCATCAACACTCTGATAGTCCACAGATTACAGTATGCCACCAGATGTGCATCGGAAACTACTACTGGTCTTCCAGGGAACGATTACAGCGTAGACTGTTTGGAACATTACTCCCGTGGAGGAAAGTGCGCATGATGAGTGATGTTTCCGTTCCCGATGCAATTTCTGTGTTTCAACAACACTCTGATGGTCCACCGATTACAGGATGCCTCCAGATGTGCATCGGAAACTACTACTGGTCTTCCAGGGAACGATCAAAGCGTAGACTGTTTGAGACATTACTTGCATGGAGGGAAGTGTGCATGGTGACATTTGTATTCGATCCCGATGCAATTTCTGTGTTTCATCAATAGTCTGACAGTACACAGATTACAGAGTGCCTCCAGATGGGCATCAGAAACTACTACTGGTCTTCCAGGGAACGATCAAAGCGTAAACTCTTTGAGACATTACTCCCATTTAGGAAAGTGCGCATGGTGACTGCTGTATTCAATCCCAATGCTATTTCTGTGTTTCATCAACACTCTGATAGTCCACAGATTACAGTATGCCACCAGATGTGCATCGGAAACTACTACTGGTCTTCCAGGGAACGATCAAAGCGTAGACTGTTTGCAACATTACTCCCATGGAGGAAAGTGCGCATGGTGACTGTTATATTCTATCCCGATGCATTTTCTGTGTTCCATCAACACTCTGATAGTCCACAGATTACAGAATGCCTCCAGATGTGCATCGGACACTACTACTGGTCTTCCAGGGAACGATCAAAGCGTAAACTCTCTGAGACATTACTCCCATGGAGGAAAGTTCGCATGGTGACTGTTGTATTCAATACCGATGCATTTTCTGTGTTTCATGAACACTCTGATAGTCCACAGATTACAGAATGCCTCCAGATGTGCATCGGAAACTACTACTGGTCTTCGAGGGAATGGTCAAAGCGTAGACTGTTAGTGCTATTACTAACATGGAGGAAAGTGCGCATGGTGACTGTTGCATTCAATCCCGATGCAATTTCCGTGTTTCATCAACACTCTGATAGTCCACTGATTGCAGAATGCCTGTAGGTGTGCATCGGAAACTACTACTAGTCTTCTAGAGAACGATCAAAGCGTAGTCTGTTTGAGACATTACTCCCATGGAGACAAGTGCGCCTGGTGACTGTTGTATTCAGTCCCGATGCAATTTCTGTGTTTCATCAACACTCTGATAGTCCTCAGATTACAGAATGCCACCAGATGTGCATCGGAAACTACTACTGGTCTTCCAGGGAACGATCAAAGCGTAAACTCTTTGAGACTTTACTCCCATGGAGGAAAGTGCGCATGGTGACTGTTGTATTCAATCCCGATGCATTTTCTGTGTTTCTTCAACACTCTGTAGGTCCACAGGTTTCAGAATGCCTCCAGATGTGCATCGGTAACTACTACTGGTCTCCCAGATGAACGATCAAAGCGTAGACTGTTTGAGACATTACTCCCATGAAGGAAAGTGCACATGGTGACTGTTGTATTCAATCCCGATGCAATTTCTGTGTTTCCTCAACTCTCAGATAGTAAACAGATTATAGAATGCCTCCAGATGTGCATCGGAAACTACTTCTGGTCTTCCAGGGAACGATCGAAGCGTAGACTGTTTCAGACATTACTCCCATGGAGGAAAGTGCGGATGATGACTGTTGTATTCAATCCCGATGCAATTTCTGTGTTTCATCAACACTCTGATAGTCCACAGATTACAGAATGCCTCCAGATGTGCATCGATAACTACTACTGGTCTTCCAGGGAACGATCAAAGCGTAAACTCTTTGAGACATTACTCCCATGGAGGAAAGGTCGCATGGTGACAGTTGTATTCAATACCGATGCATTTTCTGTGTTTCATCAACACTCTGATAGTCCACAGATTACAGAATGCCTCCAGATGTGCATCGGAAACTACTTTTGGTCTTCCAGGGAACGATCAAAGCGTAGACTGTTTTAGACATTACTACCATGGAGGAAAGTGCGCATGGTGACTGTTGTATTCAATCCCGAGGCAATTTCTGTATTACATCAACACTCTGATAGTCCACCGATTACAGGATGCCTCCAGATGTGCATCGGAAACTACTACTGGTCTTCCAGGGAACGATCAAAGGGTAGACTGTTTGAGACATTACTTGCATTTAGGAAAGTGTGCATGGTGACTGTTGTATTCAATCCCGATGCAATTTCTGTGTTTCATCAATAGTCTGACAGTACACAGATTACAGAGTGCCTCCAGATGTGCATCGGAAACTACTACTGGTCTTCCAGGGAACGATCAAAGCGTAAACTCTTAGAGACATTACTCCCATTTAATAAAGTGCGCATGGTGACTGTTGTATTCAATCACGATGCAGTTTCTGTGTTTCATCAATACTCTGATAGTCCACAGGTTACAGAATGCCACCAGATGTGCATCGGAAACTACTACTGGGCTTCCTGGGAACGATCAAAGCGTAGACTGTTTGAGACATTACTCTCGTGGAGGAAAGTGCGCATGGTGACTGTTATATTCTATCCCGATGCATTTTCTGTGTTCCATCAACACTCTGATAGTCCACAGATTACAGAATGCCTCCAGATGTGCATCGGACACTACTACTGGTCTTCCAGGGAACGATCAAAGCGTAAACTCTTTGAGACATTACTCCCATGGAGGAAAGTTCGCATGGTGACTGTTGTATTCAATACCGATGATTTTCAGTGTTTCATCACCACTCTGATAGTCCACAGATTACAGAATGCCTCCAGATGTGCATCGGACACTACTACTGGTCTTCCAGGGAACGATAAAAGCGTAAACTCTTTGAGACATTACTCCCATGGAGGAAAGTTCGCATGGTGACTGTTGTATTCAACCCCGATGCAATTTATGTGTTTCATCAACACTCTGATAGTCAACAGAGTACAGAATGCCTCCAGATGTCAATCGGAAACCTTTACTGGTCTTGCAGGGAACGATCAAAGTGTAGACTGTTTGAGACATCACTCCCATGGAGGAAAGTGCGCATGGTGACTGTTGTATTCAATCCCTATGCATTTTCTGTGTTTCATAAACACTCTGATAGTCAACAGATTACAGAATGCCACCATATGTGCATCGGAAACTACTACTGGTCTTCCAGGGAACGATCAAAGCGTAGACTGTTTCAGACATTACTCCCATGAAGGAAAGTTTGGATGGTGACTGTTGTATTCAATCCCGATGCAATTTCTGTGTTTCATCAACACTCTGATAGTCCACAGATTACAGAATGCCTCCAGATGTGCATCGGAAACTACTACTGGTCTTCCAGGGAACGATCAAAGCGTAAACTCTTTTGATATTACTCCCATTGGAGGAAAATGCGCATGGTGACTGTTGTATTCAATCCCGATGCAATTTCTGTGTTTCATCAACACTCTGATAGTCCAAAGATTACAGAAAGCCTCCAGATGTGCATCGGAGACTACTACTGGTCTTCCAGGGAACGATCAAAGCGTAAACTCTTTGAGACATTACTCCCATGGAGGAAAGTGCGCATGGTGACTGTTGTATTCAATACCGATTCAATTTCTGTGTTTCATCAACACTTTGAAGGTCCACAGATTACAGAATGCCTCCAGATGTGCATCGGAAACTACTACAGGCCTTCCTGGGAACGATCAAAGCGTACACTGTTTGAGACATTACTCCCATTTAGGAAAGTGCGCATGGTGACTGTTGTATTCAATCCCGATGGATTTTCTGTGTTTCATCAACTCTCTGATAGTCCACAGATTACAGAATGCCACCAGACGTGCATCGGAAACTACTACTGGTCTTCCAGGGAACGATCAATGCGTAGACTGTTTGAGACATTACTCCCGTGGAGGAAAGTGCGCATGGTGACTGTTGTATTCAATCCCGATGCAATTTCTGTGTTTCATCAATACTCTGATAGTCCACAGGTTACAGAATGCCACCAGATGTGCATCGGAAACTGCTACTCGTCTTCCAGGGAACGATCAAAGCGAAGACTGTTTGAGACATTACTCCCGTGGAGGAAAGTGCGCACGGTGACTTTTGTATTCAATCCCAATGCATTTTCTGTGTTTCAATAACACTCTGATAGTCCACAGATTACAGAATGCCTCCAGATGTGCATCGGACACTACTACTGGTCTTCCAGGGAACAATCAAAGCGTAAACTCTTTGAGACGTTACTCCCATGGAGGAAAGTGCGCATGGTGACTGTTGTATTCAATCCCGATGCATTTTCTGTGTTTCTTCAACACTCTGATAGTCCACAGATTACAGAATTCCTCCAGATGTGCATCGGAAAATAACACTGGTCTTCTAGGGAACGATCAAAGCGTAGACTGTTTGAGACATTACTCCCATGAAGGAAAGTGCACATGGTGACTGTTGTATTCAATCCCGATGCAATTTCTGTGGTTCCTCAACTCTCAGATAGTAAACAGATTATAGAATGCCTCCAGATGTGCATCGGAAACTACTTCTGGTCTTCCAGGGAACGATCGAAGCGTAGACTGTTTCAGACATTACTCCCATGGAGGAAAGTGCGGATGGTGACTGTTGTATTCAATCCCGATGCAATGTCTGTGTTTCATCAACACTCTGATTGTCCACAGGTTACAGAATGCCACCAGATGTGCATCGGAAACTACTACTGGTCTTCCAGGGAACGATCAAGCGGAGACAGTTTGAGAATTACTCTCATGGAGGAAACTGCGCATTGTGACTGTTGTATTCAATCCCGATGCAATTTCTGTGTTTCATCAACACTCTGATTGTCCACAGGTTACAGAATGCCACCAGATGTGCAACGGAAACTACTACTGGTCTTCCAGGGAACGATCAAGAGGAGTCTGTTTGAGAATTACTCCCATGGAGGAAAGTGCGCATGGTGACTGTTGTATTCAATCCCGATTCAATTTCTGTGTTTCATCAACACTTTGAAGGTCCACAGATTACAGAATGCCTCCAGATGTGCATCGGAAACTACTACTGGTCTTCCAGGGAACGATCAAAGCGTAGACTGTTTGAGACATTACTCCCGTGGAGGAAAGTGCGCATGGTGACTGTTGTATTCAATCCCGATGCATTTTTTGTGTTTCATCAACACTCTGATAGTCCAGAGATTACAGAATACCTCCAGATGTGTATCGGACACTACTACTGGTCTTCCAGGGAACGATCAAAGAGTAAACTCTTTTGATATTACTCCCATTGGAGGAAAATGCGCATGGTGACTGTTGTATTCAATCCCGATGCAATTTCTGTGTTTCTTCAACACTCTGATAGTCCACAGATTTCAGTATGCATCCAGATGTGCATCGGTAACTACTACTGGTCTTCCAGATGAACGATCAAAGCGTAGTCTGTTAGAGACATTACTCCCATGGGGTAAAGTGCGCATGGTGACTGTTGTATTCAATCCCGATGCAATATCTGTGTTTCGTCAACACTTTGAAGGTCCACAGATTATAGAATGCCTCCAGATGTGCATCGGAAACTACTTCTGGTCTTCCAGAGAACGATCGAAACGTAGATTGTTTCAGACATTACTCCCATTCAGGAAAGTGCGGATGGTGATTGTTGTATTCAATCCCGATGCAATTTCTGTGTTGCATCAACACTCTGATAGTCCACAGGTTACAGAATGCCACTAGATGTGCATCGGAAACTACTTCTGGTCTTCGAGGGAATGATGAAAGCGTAGACTGTTAGGGATATTACTCCCATGGAGGAAAGTGCCCATGGTGAGTGTTGTATACAATCCCGATGCAATATCTGTGTTTCATGAACACTCTGATAGTCCACAGATTTCAGAATGCCTTCAGATGTGCATCGGTAACTACTACTGGTCTTCCAGGGAACAATCAAAGCGTAGACTGTTTGAGACATTACTCCCATGGAGGAAAGTGCGCATGGTGACTGTTGTATTCAATCCCGATGAAATTTCTGTGTTTCATTAACAATCTGATAGTCCACAGATTACAGAATGCCTTCAGATGCGAATCAGTAACTACTACTGGTCTTCCAGGGAACGATCAAAGCGTAGACTGTTTGAGACATTACTCCCGTGGAGGAAAGTGCGCATGGTGACTGTTGTATTCAATCCCGATGCAATTTCTGTGTTTCGTCAACACTCTGATTGTCCAAAGGTTACAGAATGCCACCAGATGTGCATCGGAAACTACTACTGGTCTTCCAGGGAACGATCAAGCGGAGTCAGTTCGAGAATTACTCCCATGGAGGAAAGTGCGCATGGTGACTGTTGTATTCAATCCCGATTCAATTTCTGTGTTTAATCAACACTCTGATAGTCCACAGATTACAAAATGCCTCCAGATGTGCATCGGAAACTACTACTGGTCTTCCAGGGAACGATCAAAGCGTAGACTGTTTGAGACATTACTCCGATGGAGGAAAGTGCGCATGGTGACTGTTGTATTCAATCCCAAAGCAATTTCTGTGTTTCATCAACACTCTGATAGTCCACAGATTACAGTATGCCACCAGATGTGCATCGGAAACTACTACTGGTCTTCCAGGGAACGATCAAAGCGTAGACTGTTTGGAACATTACTCCCGTGGAGGAAAGTGCGCATGATGAGTGTTGTTTCCGTTCCCGATGCAATTTCTGTGTTTCATCAACACTCTGATAGTCCACAGATTACAGAATGCCTCCAGATGTCCATCGGAAACTACTACTGGTCTTCCAGGGAACGATCAAAGCGTAAACTCTTTGAGACATTACTCCCATGGAGGAAAGTGCGCATGGTGACTGTTGTATTCAATCCCGAGGCAATTTCTGTGTTACATCAACACTCTGATAGTCCACCGATTACAGGATGCCTCCAGATGTGCATCGGAAACTACTACTGGTCTTCCAGGGAACGATCAAAGCGTAGACTGTTTGAGACATTACTAGCGTGTACGTAAGTGCGCATGGTGACTGTTGTATTCAATCCCGATGCATTTTCTGTGTTTCATCAACCCTCTGATAGTCCACAGATTACAGAATGCCACCAGATTTGCATCGAAAACTGCTACTGGTCTTCCAGGGATTGATCAAAGCGTAGAATGTTAGAGATATTACTCCAGTGGAGAAAAGTGCGCATGGTGACTGTTGTATTCAATCCTGATGCAATTTCTGTGTTTCATCAACACTCTGATAGTCCACAGATTGCTGAATGCCCCAGATGTTCATCGGAAACTACTTTTGGTCTTCCAGGGAACGATCAAAGCGTAGACTGTTTGAGACATTACTCCCATGGAGGAAAGTGCGCATGGTGACTGCTATATTCAATCCCGATGCTATTTCTGTGTTTCATCAACCCTCTGATAGTCCACAGATTACAGTATGCCACCAGATGTGCATCGGAAACTACTACTGGTCTTCCAGGGAACGATCAAAGCGTAGACTGTTTGGAACATTACTCCCGTGGAGGAAAGTGCGCATGATGAGTGTTGTTTCCGTTCCCGATGCAATTTCTGTGTTTCAACAACACTCTGATATTCCACCGATTGCAGGATGCCTCCAGATGTGCATCGGAAAGTACTACTGGTCTTCCAGGGAACGATCAAAGCGTAGACTGTTTGAGACATTACTTGAATGGAGGAAAGTGTGCATGGTGACATTTGTATTCGATCCCGATGCAATTTCTGTGTTTCATCAATAGTCTGACAGTACACAGATTACAGAGTGCCTCCAGATGTGCATCGGAAACTACTACTGGTCTTCCAGGGAACGATCAAAGCGTAAACTCTTTGAGACATTACTCCCATTTAGGAAAGTTCGCATGGTAACTGTTGTATTCAATCACGATGCAATTTCTGTGTTTCATCAATACTCTGATAGTCCACAGGTTACAGAATGCCACCAGATGTGCATCGGAAACTACTACTGGTCTTCCAGGGAACGATCAAAGCGTAGACTGTTTGAGACATTACTCTCGTGGAGGAAAGTGCGCATGGTGACTGGTATATTCTATCCCGATGCATTTTCTGTGTTCCATCAACACTCTGATAGTCCACAGATTACAGAATGCCTCCAGATGTGCATCGGACACTACTACTGGTCTTCCAGGGAACGATCAAAGCGTAAACTCTTTGAGACATTACTCCCATGGAGGAAAGTTCGCATGGTGACTGTTGTATTCAATACCGATGCATTTTCTGTGTTTCATCAACACTCTGATAGCCCACAGATTACAGAGTGCCTCCAGATGTGCATCGGAAACTACTACTGGTCTTCGAGGGAATGGTCAAAGCTTAGACTGTTAGTGCTATTACTAACATGGAGGAAAGTGCGCATGGTGATTGTTGTATTCAATCCCGATGCAATTTCCGTGTTTCATCAACACTCTGATAGTCCACTGATTGCAGAATGCCTGTAGGTGTGCATCGGAAACTACTACTGGTCTTCTAGGGAACGATCAAAGCGTAGTCTGTTTTAGACATTACTCCCATGGAGACAAGTGCGCCTGGTGACTGTTGTATTCAGTCCCGATGCAATTTCTGTGTTTCATCAACACTCTGATAGTCCAAAGATTACAGAATGCCACCAGTTGTGCATCGGAAACTACTACTGGTCTTCCAGAGAACGATCAAAGCGTGGACTGTTTAAGACATTACTCCCGTGGAGGAAAGTGCGCATGGTGACTGTTGTATTCAGTCCCGATGCAATTTCTGAGTTTCTTCAACACTCTGATAGTCCACTGATTACAGAATGCCACCATATGTACATCGGAAACTACTACTGGTCTTCCAGGGAACTATCAAAGCGTAGACTATTTCAGACATTACTCCCATGAAGGAAAGTGTGGATGGTGACTGTTGTATTCAATCCCGATGCAATTTATGTGTTTCATCAACACTCTGATAGTCCTCAGATTACAGAATGCCACCTGATGTGCATCGGAAACTACTACTGGTCTTCCAGGGAACGATCAAAGCGTAAACTCTTTGAGACTTTACTCCCATGGAGGAAAGTGCGCATGGTGACTGTTGTATTCAATCCCGATGCATTTTCTGTGTTTCTTCAACACTCTGTAGGTCCACAGGTTTCAGAATGCCTCCAGATGTGCATCGGTAACTACTACTGGTCTTCCAGATGAACGATCAAAGCGTAGACTGTTTTAGACATTACTCCCATGAAGGAAAGTGCACATGGTGACTGTTGTATTCAATCCCGATGCAATTTCTGTGTTTCCTCAACTCTCTGATAGTAAACAGATTATAGAATGCCTCCAGATGTGCATCGGAAACTACTTCTGGTCTTCCAGGAAACGATCGAAGCGTAGACTGTTTCAGACTTTACTCCCATGGAGGAAAGTGCGGATGATGACTGTTGTATTCAATCCCGATGCAATTTCTGTGTTTCATCAACACTCTGATAGTCCACAGATTACAGAATGCCTCCAGATGTGCATCGGTAACTACTACTGGTCTTCCAGGGAACGATCAAAGCGTAAACTCTTTGAGACATTACTCCCATGGAGGAAAGTTCGCATGGTGACTGTTGTATTCAATACCGATGCATTTTCTGTGTTTCATCAACACTCTGATAGTCCACAGATTACAGAATGCCTCCAGATGTGCATCGGAAACTACTTTTGGTCTTCCAGGGAACGATCAAAGCGTAGACTGTTTTAGACATTACTACCATGGAGGAAAGTGCGCATGGTGACTGTTGTATTCAATCCCGAGGCAATTTCTGTATTACATCATCACTCTGATAGTCCACCGATTACAGGATGCCTCCAGATGTGCATCGGAAACTACTACTGGTCTTCCAGGGAACGATCAAAGAGTAGACTGTTTGAGACATTACTTGCATTTAGGAAAGTGTGCATGGTGACTGTTGTATTCAATCCCGATGCAATTTCTGTGTTTCATCAATAGTCTGACAGTACACAGATTACAGAGTGCCTCCAGATGTGGATCGGAAACTACTACTGGTCTTCCAGGGAACGATCAAAGCGTAAACTCTTAGAGACATTACTCCCATTTAGGAAAGTTCGCATGGTGACTGTTGTATTCAATCACGATGCAATTTCTGTGTTTCATCAATAATCTGATAGTCCACAGGTTACAGAATGCCACCAGATGTGCATCGGACACTACTACTGGTCTTCCAGGGAACGATCAAAGCGTAAACTCTTTGAGACATTACTCCCATGGAGGAAAGTTCGCATGGTGACTGTTGTATTCAATACCGATGATTTTCAGTGTTTCATCACCACTCTGATAGTCCACAGATTACAGAATGCCTCCAGATGTGCATCGGAAACTACTACTGGTCTTCTAGGGAACGATCAAAGCGTAGACTGTTTGAGACATTACTCCCATGGAGACAAGTGCGCCTGGTGACTGTTTTATTCAGTCCCGATGCCATTTCTGTGTTTCATCAACACTCTGATAGTCCACAGATTACAGAATGCCACCAGATGTGCATCGGAAACTACTACTGGTCTTCCAGAGAACGATCAAAGCGTGGACTGTTTGAGACATTACTCCCGTGGAGGAAAGTGCGCATGGTGACTGTTGTATTCAGTCCCGATGCAATTTCTGTGTTTCATCAACACTCTGATAGTCCACTGATTACAGAATGACACCATATGTGCATCGGAAACTACTACTGGTCTTCCAGGGAACGATCAAAGCGTAGACTGTTTCAGACATTACTCCCATGAAGGAAAGTGTGGATGGTGACTGTTGTATTCAATCCCGATGCAATTTCTGTGTTTCATCAACACTCCGATAGTCCTCAGATTACAGAATGCCACCAGATGTGCATCGGAAACTACTACTCGTCTTCCAGGGAACGATCAAAGCGTAAACTCTTTGAGACATTACTCCCATGGAGGAAAGTGCGCATGGTGACTGTTGTATTCAATCCCGATGCATTTTCTGTGTTTCTTCAACACTCTGTAGGTCCACAGGTTTCAGAATGCCTCCAGATGTGCATCGGTAACTACTGCTGGTCTTCCAGATGAACGATCAATGCGTAGACTGTTTGAGCCATTACTCCCATGAAGGAAAGTGCACATGGTGACTGTTGTATTCAATCCCGATGCAATTTCTGGTTTTCCTCAACTCTCAGATAGTAAACAGATAATAGTATGCCACCAGATGTGCATCGGAAACTACTTCTGGTCTTCCAGGGAACGATCGAAGCATGTACTGTTTCAGACATTACTCCCATTTAGGAAAGTGCGGATGGTGACCGTTGTATTCAATCCCGATGCAATTTCTGTGTTTCATCAACACTCTGATAGTCCACAGATTACAGAATGCCTCCAGATGTGCATCGGAAACTACTACTGGTATTCCAGGGAACGATCAAAGCGTAGACTGTTTGAGACATTATTCCCGTGGAGGAAAGTGCGCATAGTGACTGTTGTATTCAATCCCTATGCATTTTCTGTGTTTCAATAACACTCTGATAGTCCACAGATTACAGAATGCCTCCAGATGTGCATCGGACACTACTACTGGTCTTCCAGGGAACGATCAAAGCGTAAACTCTTTGAGACATTACTCCCATGGAGGAAAGAGCGCATGGTGACTGTTGTATTCAATCCCGATGCATTTTCTGTGTTTCGTCAACACTCTGATAGTCCACAGGATTACGTATGCCTCCAGATGTGCATCGGTAACTACTACTGGTCTTCCAGATGAACGATCAAAGCGTAGACTGTTTGAGACATTACTCCCATCAAGGAAAGTGCATATGGTGACTGTTGTATTCAATCCCGATGCAATTTCTGTGTTTCCTCAACTGTCAGATAGTAAACAGATTATAGAATGCCTCCAGATGTGCATCGGAAACTACTTCTGGTCTTCCAGGGAACGATCGAAGCGTAGACTGTTTCAGACATTACTCCCATGGAGGAAAGTGCGGATGGTGACTGTTGTATTCAATCCCGATGCAATTTCTGTGTTTCATCAACACTCTGATAGTCCACACATTACAGAATGCCTCCAGATGTGCATCGGAAACTACTACTGGTCTTCCAATGAACGATCAAAGCGTAAACTCTTTTGACATTACTCCCATTGGAGGAAAATGCGCATAGTGACTGTTGTATTCAATCCCGATGCAATTTCTATGTTTCATCAACACTCTGATAATCCACACATTACAGAATGCCTCCAGATGTGCATCGGAAACTACTACTGGTCTTCCAGATGAACGATCAAAGCGTAGACTGTTAGAGACATGACTCCCATGGAGGAAAGTGCGCATGGTGACTGTTGTAATCAATCCCGATGCAATTTCTGTGTTTCATCAACTCTCAGATAGTAATCAGATTATAGAATGCCTCGAGATGTGCATCGGAAACTACTTCTAGTCTTCCAGGGGACGATCGAAGCGTAGACTGTTACAGACATGACTCCCATGGAGGAAAGTGCGCATGGTGACTGTTGTATTCAATCCCGATGTAATTTCTGTGTTTCATCAACTCTCAGATAGTAATCAGATTATAGAATGCCTCGAGATGTGCATCGGAAACTACTTCTAGTCTTCCAGGGAATGATCAAAGCGTAGACTGTTAGGGATATTACTCCAATGGAGGAAAGTGCCCATGGTGAGTGTTGTATACACTCCGATGAAATATCTGTGTTTCATGAACACTCTGATAGTCCACAGATTTTAGAATGCCTCCAGATGTGCATCGGTAACTACTACTGGTCTTCCAGTGAACAATCAAAGCGTAGACTGTTTGAGACAATACTCCCATGGAGGAAAGTGCGCATGGTGACTGTTGTATTCAATCCCGATGAAATTTCTGTGTTTCATCAACAATCAGATAGTTCACAGATTACAGAGTACCTCCAGATGTGAATCAGTAACTACTACTGGTCTTCCAGGGAACGATCTAAGCGTAGACTGTTTGGGACCTTACTCCCGTGGAGGAAAGTGCGCATGATGAGTGTTGTTTCCTTTCTCGATGCAATTTCTGTGTTTCATCAACACTCTGATAGTCCATAGATTTCAGAATGCCTCCAGATGTCCATCGGAAACTACTACTGGTCTTCCAGGGAACGATCAAAGCGTAAACTCTTTGAGACATTACTCCCATGAAGGAAAGTGCGCATGGTGACTGTTGTATTCAATCCCGAGGCAATTTCTGTGTTACATCAACACTCTGATAGTCCACAGATTTCAGAATGCCTCCAGATGTGCATCGGTAACTACTACTGGTCTTCCAGGGAACAATCAAAGCGTAGACTGTTTGAGACATTACTCTCGTGGAGGAAAGTGCGCAAGGTGACTGTTGTATTCAATCCCGATGCAATTTCTGTGTTTCATCAACACTCTGATAGTCCACAGATTACAGAATGCCTCCAGATGTGCATCGGAAACTACTACTGCTCTTCCAGGGAACGATCAAAGCGTAGAATGTTTGAGACATTACTCCCATGGAGGAAAGTGCGCATGGTGACTGTTGTGTTCAATCCCGTTGCAATTTCTGTGTTTCGTCAACACTCTGATAGTCCACAGTTTACAGTATGTCACCAGATGTGCATCGGAAACTACTACTGGTCTTCCAGGGAACGATCAAAGCGCAGACTGTTTGGGACATTACTCCCATGGAGGAAAGTACGCATGATGAGTGTTGTTTCCTTTCTCGATGCAATTTCTGTGTTTCATCAACACTCTAATAGTCCATAGATTTCAGAATACCTCCAGATGTCCATCGGAAACTACTACTGGTCTTCCAGGGAACGATCAAAGCGTAAACTCTTTGAGACATTACTCCCATGGAGGAAAATGCGCATGGTGACTGTTGTATTCAATCCCGAGGAAATTTCTGTGTTACATCAACACTCTGATAGTCCACCGATTACAGGATGCCTCCAGATGTGCATCGGAAACTACTACTGGTCTTCCAGGGAACGATCAAAGCGTAGACTGTTTGAGACATTACTTGCATGGAGGAAAGTGTGCATGGTACTGTTGTATTCAATCCCGATGCAATTTCCGTGTTTCATCAATAGTCTGACAGTACACAGATTACAGAGTGCCTCCAGATGTGCATCGGAAACTACTACTGGTCTTCCAGGGAACGATCAAAGCGTAAACTCTTTTGACTTTACTCCCATTGGAGGAAAATGCGCATGGTGTCTGTTGTATTCAATCCCGATGCAATTTCTGTGTTTCATCAACACTCTGATGGTCCACAGATTACAGAAAGCCTCCAGATGTGCATCGGACACTACTACTGGTCTTACAGGGAACGATCAAAGCGAAAACTCTATGAGACATTACTCCCATGGAGGAAAGTGCGCATGGTGACTGTTGTATTCAATCCCGATTCAATTTCTGTGTTTCATCAACACTTTGAAGGTCCACAGATTACCGAATGCTTCCAGATGTGCATCGGAAACTACTTCTGGTCTTCCTGGGAACGATCAAAGCGTACACTGCTTGAGACATTACTCCCATCTAGGAAAGTGCGCATGGTGACTGTTGTATTCAATCCCGATGCATTTTCTGTGTTTCATCAACACTCTGATAGTCCACAGATTACAGAATGCCTCCAGATGTGCATCGGAAACTACTACTGCTCTTCCAGGGAACGATCAAAGCGTAGAATGTTTGAGACATTACTCCCATGGAGGAAAGTGCGCATGGTGACTGTTGTGTTCAATCCAGTTGCAATTTCTGTGTTTCATCAATACTCTGATAGTCCACAGGTTACAGAATGCAACCAGATGTGCATCGGAAACTGCTACTCGTATTCCAGGGAACGATCAAAGCGTAGACTGTTTGAGACATTACTCCCGTGGAGTAAAGTCCGCATGGTGACTGTTGTATTCAATCCCGATTCATTTTCTGTGCTTCATCAACACTCTGATAGTCCACAGATTACTGAATGCCTCCAGATGTGCATCGGACACTACTACTGGTCTTCCAGGGAACGATAAAAGCGTAGACTGTTTCAGACATTACTCCCATGGAGGAAAGTGCGGATGGTGAATGTTGTATTCAATCCCGATGCAATTTCTGTGTTTCATCAACACTCTGATGGTCCACAGATTACAGAATGCCTCCAGATGTGCATCGGAAACTACTACTGGTCTTCCAGGGAACGATCAAAGCGTAAACTCTTTTGACATTACTCCCATTGGAGGAAAATAAGCATGGTGACTGTTGTATTCAATCCCGTTGCAATTTCGGTGTTTCATCAACACTCTGATAGTCCACAGATTACAGAAAGCCTACAGATGTGCATCTGAGACTACTACTGGTCTTCCAGGAGCGATCGAAGCGTAGAATGTTAGAGACATTACTCCCATGGAGTAAAGTGCGCATGGTGACTGTTGTATTCAGTCCCGATGCAATTTCTGTGTTTCATCAACACTCTGATAGTCCACTGATTTTAGAATGCCACCATATGTGCATCGGAAACTACTACTGGTCTTCCAGGGAACGATCAAAGCGTAGACTGTTTCAGACATTACTCCCATAAAGGAAAGTGCGCATGGTAACTGTTGTATTCAATCCCGATGCAATATCTGTGTTTCATCAACTCTCAGATAGTAAACAGATTATAGAATGCCTCCAGATGTGCATCGGAAACTACTTCTGGTCTTCCAGGGAACGATCGAAGCGTAGACTGTTTCTGACATTACTCCCATGGAGGAAAGTGCGGATGGTGATTGTTGTATTCAATCCCGATGCAATTTCTGTGTTTCATCAACACTCTGATAGTCCACAGGTTACAGAATGCCACCAGATGTGCATCGGAAACTACTTCTGGTCTTCCAGGGAATGATCAAAGCGTAAACTCTTTTGACTTTACTCCCATTGGAGGAAAATGCGCATGGTGACTGTTGTATTCAATCCCGATGCAATTTCTGTGTTTCATCAACACCCTGATCGTCCACAGATTACAGAAAGCCTCCAGATGTGCATCGGACACTACTACTGGTCTTACAGGGAACGATCAAAGCGTAAACTCTATGAGACATTACTCCCATGGAGGAAAGTGCGCATGGTGACTGTTGTATTCAATCCCGATTCAATTTATGTGTTTCATCAACACTTTGAAGGTCCACAGATTACAGAATGCTTCCAGATGTGCATCGGAAACTACTTCAGGTCTTCCTGTGAACGATCAAAGCGTACACTGCTTGAGACATTACTCCCATGGAGGAAAGTGCGCATGGTGACTGTTGTATTCAATCCCGATGCATGTTCTGTGTTTCATCAACACTCTGATAGTCCACAGATTACAGAATGCCACCAGACGTTCATCGGAAACTACTACTGGTCTTCCAGGGAACGATCAAAGCGTAGACTGTTTGAGACATTACTCCCGTGGTGGAAACTGCGGTTGGTGACTGTTGTATTCAATCCCGATGCAATTTCTGTGTTTCATCAATACTCTGATAGTCCACAGGTTACAGAATGCCACCAGATGTGCATCGGAAACTGCTACTCGTCCTCCAGGGAACGATCAAAGCGTAGACTGTTTGAGACATTACTCCCGTGGAGTAAAGTGCGCATGGTGACTGTTGTATTCAATCCCGATGCATTTTCTGTGTTTCATCAACACTCTGATAATCCACAGATTACTGAATGCTTCCAGATGTGCATCGGACACTACTACTGGTGTTCCAGGGAACGATCAAAGCGTAGACTGTTTCAGACCTTACTCCCATGGAGGAAAGTGCGGATGGTGACTGTTGTATTCAATCCCGATGCAATTTCTGTGTTTCATCAACACTCTGATAGTCCACAGATTACAGAATGCCTCCAGATGTGCATCGGAAACTACTATTGGTCTTCCAGGTAACGATCAAAGCGTAAACTCTTTTGACATTACTCCCATTGGAGGAAAATAAGCATGGTGACTGTTGTATTCAATCCCGATGCAATTTCTGTGTTTCTTCAACATTCTGATAGTCCACAGATTACAGAAAGCCTACAGATGTGCATCGGAATCTACTTCTGGTCTTCCAGGGGACGATCGAAGCGTAGACTGTTTCAGACAGTACTCCCATGGAGGAAAGTGCGGATGGTGACTGTTGTATTCAATCCCGATGCAATTTCTGTGTTTCATCAACATTCTGATAGTCCACAGATTACAGAATGCCTCCAGATGTGCATCGGAAACTACTACTGGTCTTCCAGGTAACGATCAAAGCGTAAACTCTTTTGACATTACTCCCATTGGAGTAAAATGAGCATGGTGACTGTTGTATTCAATCCCGATGCAATTTCTGTGTTTCTTCAACACTCTGATAGTCCACAGATTACAGAAAGCCTACAGATGTGCATCGGAAACTACTTCTGGTCTTCCAGGGAATGATCAAAGCGTAGACTGTTAGGGATATTACTCCCATGGAGGAAAGTGCCCATGGTGAGTGTTCTATACAATCCCGATGCAATATCTGTGTTTCATGAACACTCTGATAGTCCACAGATTTCAGAATGCCTCCAGATGTGCATTGGCAACTACTACTGGTCATCCAGGGAACGATCAAAGCGTAGACAGTTTGAGACATTACTCCCATTGAGGAAAGTGCGCATGGTGACTGTTGTATTCAATCCCGATGCAATTTCTGTGTTTCATCAACAATGTGATAGTCCACAGATTACAGAGTGCCTCCAGATGTGAATCGGTAACTACTACTGGTCTTCCAGGGAACGATCAAAGCGTAGACTGAGAATTTCTCCCATGGAGGAAAGTGCGCATGGTGACTGTTGTATTCAATCCCGATGCAATTTCTGTGTTTCATCAACAATCTGATAGTCCACAGATTACAGAATGCAACAAGATGTGCATCGGAAACTACTACTGGACTTCCAGGGAACGATCAAAGCGTAGACTGTTTGAGACATAACTTTTATGGAGGAAAGTGCGCAGGGTGACAGTTGTATTCAATCCCGATGCAATTTCTGTATTTCATCAACACTCTGATAGTCCACAATTTACAGAATGCCTCCAGATGTCCATCGGAAACTACTACTTGTCTTCCAGGTAACGATCAAAGCGTAAACTCTTTGAGACATTACTCCCATGGAGGAAAGTGCGCATGGTGACTGTTGTATTCAATCCCGATGCAATTTCTGTGTTTCATGAACACTCTGACAATCAACAGATTACAGAATGCCTCCATATGTGCATCGGAAACTACTACTGGTCTTCCAGGGAACGATCAAATCGTAGACTGTTTCAGACATTAATCCCATGAAGGAAAGTGTGGATGACGACTGTTGTATTCAATCCCGATGCAATTTCTGTGTTTCATCAACACTCTGATAGTCCACAGATTACACAATGCCTCCAGATGTGCATCGGAAACTACTACTGGTCATCCAGGGAACGATTAAAGCGTAAACTCTTTTGACATTACTCCCATTGGAGGAAAATGCGCAAGGTGACTGTTGTATTAAATCCCGATGCCATTTCTGTGTTTCATCAACACTCTGATAGTCCACAGATTACAGAAAGCCTCCAGATGTGCAACGGACACTACTACTGGTCTTCCAGGGAACGATCAAAGCGTAAACTCTTTGAGACATTACTCCCATGGAGGAAAGAGCAAATGGTGACTGTTGTATTCAATCCCGATTCAATTTCTGTGTTTCATCAACACTTTGAAGGTCCACAGATTACAGAATGCCTCCAGATGTGCATCGGAAACTACTACTGGTCTTCCTGGGAACGATCAAAGCGTAAACTGTTTGAGACATTACTCCCATGGAGGAAAGTGCGCATGGTGACTGTTGTATTCAATCCCAATGCAATTTCTGTGTTACATCAACACTCTGATAGTCCACAGATTACAGAATGCCACCAGACGTTCATCGGAAACTACTACTGGTCTTTCAGGGAACGATCAAAGCGTAGACTGTTTGAGACATTACTCCCGTGGAGGAAAGTGCGGTTGGTGACTGTTGTATTCAATCACGATGCAATTTCTGTGTTTCATCAATACTCTGATAGTCCACAGGTTACAGAATGCCACCAGATGTGCGTCGGAAACTGCTACTCGTCTTCCAGGGAACGATCAAAGCGTAGACTGTTTGAGACATTACTCCCGTGGAGTAAAGTGCGCATGGTGACTGTTGTATTCAATCCCGATGCATTTTCTGTGTTTCATCAACACCCTGATAGTCCACAGATTACTGAATGCCTCCTGATGTGCATCGGACACTACTACTGGTGTTCCAGGGAACGATCAAAGCGTAGACTGTTTCAGACATTACTCCCATGGAGGAAAGTGCGGATGGTGACTGTTGTATTCAATCCCGATGAAATTTCTGTGTTTCATCAACAATCAGATAATTCACAGATTACAGAGTACCTCCAGATGTGAATCAGTAACTACTACTGGTCTTCCAGGGAACGATCAAAGCGTAGAATGTTTGGGACATTACTCCCGTGGAGGAAAGTGCGCATGATGAGCGTTGTTTCCTTTCTCGATGCAATTTCTGTGTTTCATCAACACTCTGATAGTCCATAGATTTCAGAATGCCTCCAGATGTCCATCGGAAACTACTACTGGTCTTCCAGGGAACGATCAAAGCGTAAACTCTTTGAGACATTACTCCCATGAAGGAAAGTGCGCATGGTGACTGTTGTATTCAATCCCGAGGCAATTTCTCTGTTACATCAACACTCTGATAGTCCACAGATTTCAGAATGCCTCCAGATGTGCATCGGTAACTACTACTGGTCTTTCAGGGAATAATCAAAGCGTAGACTGTTTGAGACATTACTCTCGTGGAGGAAAGTGCGCATGGTGACTGTTGTATTCAATCCCGATGCAATTTCTGTGTTTCATCAACACTCTGATAGTCCACAGATTACAGAATGCCTCCAGATGTGCATCGGAAAGTACTACTGCTCTTCCAGGGAACGATCAAAGCGTAGAATGTTTGAGACATTACTCCCATGGAGGAAAGTGCGCATGGTGACTGTTGTGTTCAATCCCGTTGCAATTTCTGTGTTTCGTCAACACTCTGATAGTCCACAGTTTACAGTATGTCACCAGATGTGCATCGGAAACTACTACTGGTCTTCCAGGGAACGATCAAAGCGCAGACTGTTTGGGACATTACTCCCGTGGAGGAAAGTGCGCATGATGAGTGTTGTTTCCTTTCTCGATGCAATTTCTGTGTTTCATCAACACTCTAATAGTCCATAGATTTCAGAATACCTCCAGATGTCCATCGGAAACTACTACTGGTCTTCCAGGGAACGATCAAAGCGTAAACTCTTTGAGACATTACTCCCATGGAGGAAAATGCGCATGGTGACTGTTGTATTCAATCCCGAGGCAATTTCTGTGTTACATCAACACTCTGATAGTCCACCGATTACAGGATGCCTCCAGATGTGCATCGGAAACTACTACTGGTCTTCCAGGGAACGATCAAAGCGTAGACTGTTTGAGACATTACTTGCATGGAGGAAAGTGTGCATGGTACTGTTGTATTCAATCCCGATGCAATTTCTGTGTTTCATCAATAGTCTGACAGTACACAGATTACAGAGTGGCTCCAGATGTGCATCGGAAACTACTACTGGTCTTCCAGGGAACGATCAAAGCGTAAACTCTTTTGACTTTACTCCCATTGGAGGAAAATGCGCATGGTGACTGTTGATTTCAATCCCGATGCAATTTCTGTGTTTCATCAACACTCTGATGGTCCACAGATTACAGAAAGCCTCCAGATGTGCATCGGACACTACTACTGGTCTTACAGGGATCGATCAGAGCGAAAACTCTATGAGACATTACTCCCATGGAGGAAAGTGCGCATGGTGACTGTTGTATTCAATCCCGATTCAATTTCTGTGTTTCATCAACACTTTGAAGGTCCACAGATTACCGAATGCTTCCAGATGTGCATCGGAAACTACTTCTGGTCTTCCTGGGAACGATCAAAGCGTACACTGCTTGAGACATTACTCCCATCTAGGAAAGTGCGCATGGTGACTGTTGAATTCAATCCCGATGCATGTTCTGTGTTTCATCAACACTCTGATAGTCCACAGATGACAGAATGCCACCAGACGTTCATCGGAAACTACTACTGGTCTTCCAGGGAACGATCAAAGCGTAGACTGTTTGAGACATTACTCCCGTGGTGGAAACTGCGGTTGGTGACTGTTGTATTCAATCCCGATGCAATTTCTGTGTTTCATCAATACTCTGATAGTCCACAGGTTACAGAATGCCACCAGATGTGCATCGGAAACTGCTAGTCGTCTTCCAGGGAACGATCAAAGCGTAGACTGTTTCAGACATTACTCCCATGGAGGAAAGTGCGGATGGTGACTGTTGTATTCAATCCCGATGCAATTTCTGTGTTTCATCAACACTCTGATAGTCCACAGATTACAGAATGCCTCCAGATGTGCATCGGAACCTACTATTGGTCTTCCAGGTAACGATCAAAGCGTAAACTCTTTTGACGTTACTCCCATTGGAGGAAAATAAGCATGGTGACTGTTGTATTCAATCCCGATGCAATTTCTGTGTTTCTTCAACACTCTGATAGTCCACAGATTACAGAAAGCCTACAGATGTGCATCGGAAACTACTTCTGGTCTTCCAGGGAACGATCGAAGCGTAGACTGTTTCAGACATTACTCCCATGGAGGAAAGTGCGGATGGTGACTGTTGTATTCAATCCCGATGCAATTTCTGTGTTTCATCAACATTCTGATAGTCCACAGATTACAGAATGCCTCCAGATGTGCATCGGAAACTACTACTGGTCTTCCAGGTAACGATCAAAGCGTAAACTCTTTTGACATTACTCCCATTGGAGTAAAATGAGCATGGTGACTGTTGTATTCAATCCCGATGCAATTTCTGTGTTTCTTCAACACTCTGATAGTCCACAGATTACAGAAAGCCTACAGATGTGCATCGGAAACTACTTCTGGTCTTCCAGGGAACGATCGAAGCGTAGACTGTTTCAGACATTACTCCTAATGCAGAAAAGTGCGCATGGTGACTCTTGTATTCATTAACGATGCAATTTCTGTGTTTCATCAACACTCTGATAGTCCACAGGTTACAGAATGCCACCAGATGTGCATCGGAAACTACTTCTGGTCTTCCAGGGAATGATCAAAGCGTAGACTGTTAGGGATATTACTCCCATGGAGGAAAGTGCCCATGGTGAGTGTTCTATACAATCCCGATGCAATATCTGTGTTTGATGAACACTCTGATAGTCCACAGATTTCAGAATGCCTCCAGATGTGCATTGGCAACTACTACTGGTCATCCAGGGAACGATCAAAGCGTAGACTGTTTGAGACATTACTCCCATTGAGGAAAGTGCGCATGGTGACTGTTGTATTCAATCCCGATGCAATTTCTGTGTTTCATCAACAATGTGATAGTCCACAGATTACAGAGTGCCTCCAGATGTGAATCGGTAACTACTACTGGTCTTCCAGGGAACGATCAAAGCGTAGACTGTTTGAGAATTTCTCCCATGGAGGAAAGTGCGCATGGTGACTGTTGTATTCAATCCCGATGCAATTTCTGAGTTTCATCAACACTCTGATAGTCCACAGATTACAGAATGCAACCAGATGTGCATCGGAAACTACGACTGGACTTCCAGGGAACGATCAAAGCGTAGACTGTTTGAGACATAACTTTTATGGAGGAAAGTGCGCAGGGTGACAGTTGTATTCAATCCCGATGCAATTTCTGTATTTCATCAACACTCTGATAGTCCACAATTTACAGAATGCCTCCAGATGTCCATCGGAAACTACTACTGGTCTTCCAGGTAACGATCAAAGCGTAAACTCTTTGAGACATTACTCCCATGGAGGATAGTGCGCATGGTGACTGTTGTATTCAATCCCGATGCAATTTCTGTGTTTCATCAACACTCTGATAGTCAACAGATTACAGAATGCCTCCATATGTGCATCGGAAACTACTACTGGTCTTCCAGGGAACGATCAAATCGTAGACTGTTTCAGACATTAATCCCATGAAGGAAAGTGTGGATGGTGACTGTTGTATTCAATCCCGATGCAATTTCTGTGTTTCATCAACACTCTGATAGTCCACAGATTACAGAATGCCTCCAGATGTGCATCGGAAACTACTACTGGTCATCCAGGGAACGATTAAAGCGTAAACTCTTTTGACATTACTCCCATTGGAGGAAAATGCGCAAGGTGACTGTTGTATTGAATCCCGATGCCATTTCTGTGTTTCATCAACACTCTGATAGTCCACAGATTACAGAAAGCCTCCAGATGTGCATCGGACACTACTACTGGTCTTCCAGGGAACGATCAATGCGTAAACTCTTTGAGACATTACTCCCATGGAGGAAAGAGCAAATGGTGACTGTTGTATTCAATCCCGATTCAATTTCTGTGTTTCATCAACACTTTGAAGGACCACAGATTACAGAATGCCTCCAGATGTGCATCGGAAACTACTACTGGTCTTCCAGGGAACGATCAAAGCGTAGACTGTTTGAGACATTACTCCCGTGGAGGAAAGTGCGGATGGTGACTGTTGTATTCAATCCCGATGAAATTTCTGTGTTTCGTCAACACTCTGATAGTCCACAGTTTACAGTATGTCACCAGATGTGCATCGGAAACTACTACTGGTCTTCCAGGGAACGATCAAAGCGTAAACTCTATGAGACATTACTCCCATGAAGGAAAGTTCGCATGGTGACTGTTGTATTCAATCCCGAGGCAATTTCTGTGTTACATCAACACTCTGATAGTCCACAGATTTCAGAATGCCTCCAGATGTGCATCGGTAACTACTACTGGTCTTCCAGGGAACAATCAAAGCGTAGACTGTTTGAGACATTACTCTCGTGGAGGAAAGTGCGCATGGTGACTGTTGTATTCAATCCCGATGCAATTTCTGTGTTTCATCAACACTCTGATAGTCCACAGATTACTGAATGCCTCCAGATGTGCATCGGAAACTACTACTGCTCTTCCAGGGAACGATCAAAGCGTAGAATGTTTGAGACATTACTCCCATGGAGGAAAGTGCGCATGGTGACTGTTGTGTTCAATCCCGTTGCAATTTCTGTGTTTCGTCAACACTCTGATAGTCCACAGTTTACAGTATGTCACCAGATGTGCATCGGAAACTACTACTGGTCTTCCAGGGAACGATCAAAGCGCAGACTGTTTGGGACATTACTCCCGTGGAGGAAAGTGCGCATGATGAGTGTTGTTTCCTTTATCGATGCAATTTCTGTGTTTCATCAACACTCTAATAGTCCATAGATTTCAGAATACCTCCAGATGTCCATCGGAAACTACTACTGGTCTTCCAGGGAACGATCAAATCGTAAACTCTTTGAGACATTACTCCCATGGAGGAAAATGCGCATGGTGACTGTTGTATTCAATCCCGATGCAATTTCTGTGTTACATCAACACTCTGATAGTCCACCGATTACAGGATGCCTCCAGATGTGCATCGGAAACTACTACTGGTCTTCCAGGGAACGATCAAAGCGTAGACTGTTTGAGACATTACTTGCATGGAGGAAAGTGTGCATGGTACTGTTGTATTCAATCCCGATGCAATTTCTGTGTTTCATCAATAGTCTGACAGTACACAGATTACAGAGTGCCTCCAGATGTGCATCGGAATCTACTACTGGTCTTCCAGGGAACGATCAAAGCGTAAACTCTTTTGACTTTACTCCCATTGGAGGAAAATGCGCATGGTGACTGTTGTATTCAATCCCGATGCAATATCTGTGTTTCATCAACACTCTGATGGTCCACAGATTACAGAAAGCCTCCAGATGTGCATCGGACACTACTACTGGTCTTACAGGGAACGATCAAAGCGAAAACTCTATGAGACATTACTCCCATGGAGGAAAGTGCGCATGGTGACTGTTGTATTCAATCCCGATTCAATTTCTGTGTTTCATCAACACTTTGAAGGTCCACAGATTACCGAATGCTTCCAGATGTGCATTTGAAACTACTTCTGGTCTTCCTGGGAACGATCAAAGCGTACACTGCTTGAGACATTACTCCCATCTAGGAAAGTGCGCATGGTGACTGTTGTATTCAATCCCGATGCATTTTCTGTGTTTCATCAACACTCTGATAGTCCACAGATTACAGAATGCCACCAGACGTTCATCGGAAACTACTACTGGTCTTCCAGGGAACGATCAAAGCTTAGACTGTTTGAGACATTACTCCCGTGGAGGAAAGTGCGGTTGGTGACTGTTGTATTCAATACCGATGCAATTTCTGTGTTTCATCAATACTCTGATAGTCCACAGGTTACAGAATGCAACCAGATGTGCATCGGAAACTGCTACTCGTATTCCAGGGAACGATCAAAGCGTAGACTGTTTGAGACATTACTCCCGTGGAGTAAAGTCCGCATGGTGACTGTTGTATTCAATCCCGATTCATTTTCTGTGTTTCATCAACACTCTGATAGTCCACAGATTACTGAATGCCTCCAGATGTGCATCGGACACTGCTACTGGTCTTCCAGGGAACGATAAAACCGTAGACTGTTTCAGACATTACTCCCATGGAGGAAAGTGCGGATGGTGACTGTTGTATTCAATCCCGATGCAATTTCTGTGTTTCATCAACACTCTGATAGTCCACAGATTACAGAATGCCTCCAGATGTGCATCGGAAACTACTACTGGTCTTCCAGGGAACGATCAAAGCGTAAACTCTTTTGACATTACTCCCATTGGAGGAAAATAAGCATGGTGACTGTTGTATTCAATCCCGATGCAATTTCGGTGTTTCATCAACACTCTGATAGTCCACGGATTACAGAAAGCCTACAGATGTGCATCTGAGACTACTACTGGTCTTCCAGGAACGATCGAAGCGTAGAATGTTAGAGACATTACTCCCATGGAGGAAAGTGCGCATGGTGACTGTTGTATTCAGTCCCGATGCAATTTCTGTGTTTCATCAACACTCTGATAGTCCACTGATTTTAGAATGCCACCATATGTGCATCGGAAACTACTACTGGTCTTCCAGGGAACGATCAAAGCGTAGACTGTTTCAGACATTACTCCCATGAAGGAAAGTGCGCATGGTAACTGTTGTATTCAATCCTGATGCAATATCTGTGTTTCATCAACTCTCAGATAGTAAACAGATTATAGAATGCCTCCAGATGTGCATCGGAAACTACTTCTGGTCTTCCAGGGAACGATCGAAGCGTACACTGCTTGAGACATTACTCCCATGGAGGAAAGTGCGGATGGTGATTGTTGTATTCAATCCCGATGCAATTTCTGTGTTTCATCAACACTCTGATAGTCCACAGGTTACAGAATGCCACCAGATGTGCATCGGAAACTACTTCTGGTCTTTCAGGGAATGATCAAAACGTAAACTCTTTTGACTTTACTCCCATTGGAGGAAAATGCGCATGGTGACTGTTGTATTCAATCCCGATGCAATTTCTGTGTTTCATCAACACTCTGATGGTCCACAGATCACAGAAAGCCTCCAGATGTGCATCGGACACTACTACTGGTCTTACAGGGAACGATCAAAGCGTAAACTCTATGAGACATTACTCCCATGGAGGAAAGTGCGCATGGTGACTGTTGTATTCAATCCCGATTCAATTTATGTGTTTCATCAACACTTTGAAGGTCCACAGATTACAGAATGCTTCCAGATGTGCATCGGAAACTACTTCTGGTCTTCCTGGGAACGATCAAAGCGTACACTGCTTGAGACATTACTCCCATGGAGGAAAGTGCGCATGGTGACTGTTGTATTCAATCCCGATGCATTTTCTGTGTTTCATCAACACTCTGATAGTCCACAGATTACAGAATGCCACCAGACGTTCATCGGAAACTACTACTGGTCTTCCAGGGAACGATCAAAGCGTAGACTGTTTGAGACATTACTCCCGTGGTGGAAACTGCGGTTGGTGACTGTTGTATTCAATCCCGATGCAATTTCTGTGTTTCATCAATACTCTGATAGTCCACAGGTTACAGAATGCCACCAGATGTGCATCGGAAACTGCTACTCGTCTTCCAGGGTACGATCAAAGCGTAGACTGTTTGAGACATTACTCCCGTGGAGTAAAGTGCGCATGGTGACTGTTGTATTCAATCCCGATGCATTTTCTGTGTTTCATCAACACTCTGATAGTCCACAGATTACTGAATGCTTCCAGATGTGCATCGGACACTACTACTGGTGTTCCAGGGAACGATCAAAGCGTAGACTGTTTCAGACATTACTCCCATGGAGGAAAGTGCGGATGGTGACTGTTGCATTCAATCCCGATGCAATTTCAGTGTTTCATCAACACTCTGATAGTCCACAGATTACAGAATGCCTCCAGATGTGCATCGGAAACTACTATTGGTCTTCCAGGTAACGATCAAAGCGTAAACTCTTTTGACATTACTCCCATTGGAGGAAAATAAGCATGGTGACGGTTGTATTCAATCCCGATGCAATTTCTGTGTTTCTTCAACACTCTGATAGTCCACAGATTACAGAAAGCCTACAGATGTGCATCGGAAACTACTTCTGGTCTTCCAGGGAACGATCGAAGCGTAGACTGTTTCAGACATTACTCCCATGGAGGAAACTGCGGATGGTGACTGTTGTATTCAATCCCAATGCAATTTCTGTGTTTCATCAACATTCTGATAGTCCACAGATTACAGAATGCCACCAGATGTGCATCGGAAACTACTACTGGTCTTCCAGGTAACGATCAAAGCGTAAACTCTTTTGACATTACTCCCATTGGAGTAAAATGAGCATGGTGACTGTTGTATTCAATCCCGATGCAATTTCTGTGTTTCTTCAACACTCTGATAGTCCACAGATTACAGAAAGCCTACAGATGTGCATCGGAAACTACTTCTGGTCTTCCAGGGAACGATCGAAGCGTAGACTGTTTCAGACATTACTCCTAATGCAGAAAAGTGCGCATGGTGACTCTTGTATTCATTAACGATGCAAACTTCTGTGTTTCATCAACACTCTGATAGTCCACAGGTTACAGAATGCCACCAGATGTGCATCGGAAACTACTTCTGGTCTTCCAGGGAATGATCAAAGCGTAGACTGTTAGGGATATTACTCCCATGGAGGAAAGTGCCCATGGTGAGTGTTCTATACAATCCCGATGCAATATCTGTGTTTCATGAACACTCTGATAGTCCACAGATTTCAGAATGCCTCCAGATGTGCATTGGCAACTACTACTGGTCATCCAGGGAACGATCAAAGCGTAGACAATTTGAGACATTACTCCCATTGAGGAAAGTGTGCATGGTGACTGTTGTATTCAATCCCGATGCAATTTCTGTGTTTCATCAACAATGTGATAGTCCACAGATTACAGAGTGCCTCCAGATGTGAATCGGTAACTACTACTGGTCTTCCAGGGAACGATCAAAGCGTAAACTGTTTGAGAATTTCTCCCATGGAGGAAAGTGCGCATGGTGACTGTTGTATTCAATCCCGATGCAATTTATGTGTTTCATCAACACTCTGATAGTCCACAGATTACAGAATGCAACCAGATGTGCATCGGAAACTACTACTGGACTTCCAGGGAACGATCAAAGCGTAGACTGTTTGAGACATAACATTTATGGAGGAAAGTGCGCAGGGTGACAGTTGCATTCAATCCCGATGCAATTTCTGTGTTTCATCAACACTCTGATAGTCCACAGATTACAGAATGCCACCAGACGTTCATCGGAAACTACTACTGGTCTTCCAGGGAACGATCAAAGCGTAGACTGTTTGAGACATTACTCCCGTGGAGGAAAGTGCGGTTGGTGACTGTTGTATTCAATCCCGATGCAATTTCTGTGTTTCATCAATACTCTGATAGTCCACAGGTTACAGAATGCCACCAGATGTGCATCGGAAACTGCTACTCGTCTTCCAGGGAACGATCAAAGCGTAGACTGTTTGAGACATTACTCCCGTGGAGTAAAGTGCGCATGGTGACTGTTGTATTCAATCCCGAATCAATTTCTGTGTTTCATCAACACCCTGATAGTCCACAGATTACTGAATGCCTCCAGATGTGCATCGGACACTACTACTGGTGTTCCAGGGAACGATCAAAGCGTAGACTGTTTCAGACATTACCCCCATGGAGGAAAGTGCGGATGGTGACTGTTGTATTCAATCCCGATGAAATTTCTGTGTTTCATCAACAATCAGATAGTTCACAGATTACAGAGTACCTCCAGATGTGAATCAGTAACTACTACTGGTCTTCCAGGGAACGATCAAAGCGTAGACTGTTTGGGACATTACTCCCGTGGAGGAAAGTGCGCATGATGAGTGTTGTTTCCTTTCTCGATGCAATTTCTGTGTTTCATCAACACTCTGATAGTCCATAGATTTCAGAATGCCTCCAGATGTCCATCGGAAACTACTACTGGTCTTTCAGGGAACGATCAATGCGTAAACTCTATGAGACATTACTCCCATGAAGGAAAGTGCGCATGGTGACTGTTGTATTCAATCCCGAGGCAATTTCTGTGTTACATCAACACTCTGATAGTCCACAGATTTCAGAATGACTCCAGATGTGCATCGGTAACTACTACTGGTCTTCCAGGGTACAATCAAAGCGTAGACTGTTTGAGACATTACTCTCGTGGAGGAAAGTGCGCATGGTGACTGTTGTATTCAATCCCGATGCAATTTCTGTGTTTCATCAACACTCTGATAGTCCACAGATTACAGAATGCCTCCAGATGTGCATCGGAAACTACTACTGCTCTTCCAGGGAAAGATCAAAGCGTAGAATGTTTGAGACATTACTCCCATGGAGGAAAGTGCGCATGGTGACTGTTGTGTTCAATCCCGTTGCAATTTCTGTGTTTCGTCAACACTCTGATAGTCCACAGTTTACAGTATGTCACCAGATGTGCATCGGAAACTACTACTGGTCTTCCAGGGAACGATCAAAGCGCAGACTGTTTGGGACATTACTCCCGTGGAGGAAAGTGCGCATGATGAGTGTTGTTTCCTTTCTCGATGCAATTTCTGTGTTTCATCAACACTCTAATAGTCCATAGATTTCAGAATACCTCCAGACGTCCATCGGAAACTACTACTGCTCTTCCAGGGAACGATCAAAGCGTAGAATGTTTGAGACATTACTTGCATGGAGGAAAGTGTGCATGGTACTGTTGTATTCAATCCCGATGCAATTTCTGTGTTTCATCAATAGTCTGACAGTACACAAATTACAGAGTGCCTCCAGATGTGCATCGGAAACTACTACTGGTCTTCCAGGGAACGATCAAAGCGTAAACTCTTTTGACTTTCCTCCCATTGGAGGAGAATGCGCATGGTGACTGTTGTATTCAATCCCGATGCAATTTCTGTGTTTCATCAACACTCTGATGGTCCACAGATTACAGAAACCCTCCAGATGTGCATCGGACACTACTACTGGTCTTACAGGGAACGATCAAAGCGAAAACTCTATGAGACATTACTCCCATGGAGGAAAGTGCGCATGGTGACTGTTGTATTCAATCCCGATTCAATTTCTGTGTTTCATCAACACTTTGAAGGTCCACAGATTACCGAATGCTTCCAGATGTGCATCGGAAACTACTTCTTGTCTTCCTGGGAACGATCAAAGCATACACTGCTTGAGACATTACTCCCATCTAGGAAAGTGCGCATGGTGACTGTTGTATTCAATCCCGATGCATTTTCTGTGTTTCATCAACACTCTGATAGTCCACAGATTACAGAATGCCACCAGACGTTCATCGGAAACTACTACTGGTCTTCCAGGGAACGATCAAAGCGTAGACTGTTTGAGACATTACTCCCGTGGAGGAAAGTGCGGTTGGTGACTGTTGTATTCAATCCCGATGCAATGTCTGTGTTTCATCAATACTCTGATATTCCACAGGTTACAGAATGCAACCAGATGTGCATCGGAAACTGCTACTCGTAATCCAGGGAACGATCAAAGCGTAGACTGTTTGAGACATTACTCCCGTGGAGTAAAGTCCGCATGGTGACTGTTGTATTCAATCCCGATTCATTTTCTGTGTTTCATCAACACTCTGATAGTCCACAGATTACTGAATGCCTCCAGATGTGCATCGGACACTACTACTGGTCTTCCAGGGAACGATAAAACCGTAGACTGTTTCAGACATTACTCCCATGGAGGAAAGTGCGGATGGTGACTGTTGTATTCAATCCCGATGCAATGTCTGTGTTTCATCAACACTCTGATAGTCCACAGATTACAGAATGCCTCCAGATGTGCATCGGAAACTACTACTGGTCTTCCAGGGAACGATCAAAGTGTAAACTCTTTTGACATTACTCCCATTGGACGAAAATAAGCATGGTGACTGTTGTATTCAATCCCGATGCAATTTCGGTGTTTCATCAACACTCTGACAGTCCACAGATTACAGAAAGCCTACATATGTGCATCTGAGACTACTACTGGACTTCCAGGAACGTTCGAAGCGTAGAATGTTAGAGACATTACTCCCATGGAGGAAAGTGCGCATGGTGACTGTTGTATTCAGTCCCGATGCAATTTCTGTGTTTCATCAACACTCAGATAGTCCACTGATTGTAGAATGCCACCATATGTGCATCGGAAACTACTACTGGTCTTCCAGGGAACGATCAAAGCGTAGACTGTTTCAGACATTACTCCCATGAAGGAAAGTGCGCATGGTAACTGTTGTATTCAATCCCGATGCAATATCTGTGTTTCATCAACTGTCAGATAGTAAACAGATTATAGAATGCCTCCAGATGTGCATCGGAAACTACTTCTGGTCTTCCAGGGAACGATCGAAGCGTAGACTGTTTCTGAAATTACTCCCATGGAGGAAAGTGCGGATGGTGATTGTTGTATTCAATCGCGATGCAATTTCTGTGTTTCATCAACACTCTGATAGTCCACAGGTTACAGAATGCCACCAGATGTGCATCGGAAACTACTTCTGGTCTTCCAGGGAATGATCAAAGCGTAAACTCTTTTGACTTTACTCCCATTGGAGGAAAATGCGCATGGTGACTGTTGTATTCAATCCCGATGCAATTTCTGTGTTTCATCAACACTCTGATGGTCCACAGATTACAGAAAGCCTCCAGATGTGCATCGGACACTACTACTGGTCTTACAGGGAACGATCAAAGCGTAAACTCTATGAGACATTACTCCCATGGAGGAAAGTGCGCATGGTGACTGTTGTATTCCATCCCGATTCAATTTATGTGTTTCATCAACACTTTGAAGGTCCACAGATTACAGAATGCTTCCAGATGTGCATCGGAAACTACTTCTGGTCTTCCTGGGAACGATCAAAGCGTACACTGCTTGAGACATTACTCCCATGGAGGAAAGTGCGCATGGTGACTGTTGTATTCAATCCCGATGCATTTTCTGTGTTTTATCAACACTCTGATAGTCCACAGATTACAGAATGCCACCAGACGTTCATCGGAAACTACTACTGGTCTTCCAGGGAACGATCAAAGCGTAGACTGTTTGAGACATTACTCCCGTGGTGGAAACTGCGGTTGGTGACTGTTGTATTCAATCCCGATGCAATTTCTGTGTTTCATCAATACTCTGATAGTCCACAGGTTACAGAATGCCACCAGATGTGCATCGGAAACTGCTACTCGTCTTCCAGGGAACGATCAAAGCGTAGACTGTTTGAGACATTACTCCCGTGGAGTAAAGTGCGCATGGTGACTGTTGTATTCAATCAGGATGCATTTTCTGTGTTTCATCAACACTCTGATAGTCCACAGATTACTGAATGTCTCCAGATGTGCATCAGACACTACTACTGGTGTTCCAGGGAACGGTCAAAGCGTAGACTGTTTCAGACATTACTCCCATGGAGGAAAGTGCGGATGGTGACTGTTGTATTCAATCCCGATGCAATTTCTGTGTTTCATCAACACTCTGATAGTCCACAGATTATAGAATGCCTCCAGATGTGCATCGGAAACTACTATTGGTCTTCCAGGTAACGATCAAAGCGTAAACTCTTTTGACATTACTCCCATTGGAGGAAAATAAGCATGGTGACTGTTGTATTCAATCCCGATACAATTTCTGTGTTTCTTCAACACTCTGATAGTCCACAGATTACAGAAGGCCTACAGATGTGCATCGGAAACTACTTCTGGTCTTCCAGGGAACGATCGAAGCGTAGACTGTTTCAGACATTACTCCCATGGATTAAAGTGCGGATGGTGACTGTTGTATTCAATCCCGATGCAATTTCTGTGTTTCATCAACATTCTGATAGTCCACAGATTACAGAATGCCTCCAGATGTGCATCGGAAACTACTACTGGTCTTCCAGGTAACGATCAAAGCGTAAACTCTTTTCACATTACTCCCATTGGAGGAAAATGAGCATGGTGACTGTTGTATTCAATCCCGATGCAATTTCTGTGTTTCATCAACACTCTGATAGTCCACAGATTACAGAATGCCTCCAAATGTGCATCGGAAACTACTACTGGTCATCCAGGGAACGATTAAAGCGTAAACTCTTTTGACATTACTCCCATTGGAGGAAAATGCGCAAGGTGACTGTTGTATTGAATCCCGATGCCATTTCTGTGTTTCATCAACACTCTGATAGTCCACAGATTACAGAAAGCCTCCAGATGTGCATCGGACACTACTACTGGTCTTCCAGGGAACGATCAAAGCGTAAACTCTTTGAGACATTACTCCCATGGAGGAAAGAGCAAATGGTGACTGTTGTATTCAATCCCGATTCAATTTCTGTGTTTCATCAACACTTTGAAGGTCCACAAATTACAGAATGCCTCCAGATGTGCATCGGAAACTACTACTGGTCTTCCTGGGAACGATCAAAGCGTAAACTGTTTGAGACATTACTCCCATTTAGGAAAGTGCGCATGGTGACTGTTGTATTCAATCCCAATGCAATTTCTGTATTTCATCAACACTCTGATAGTCCACAGATTACAGAATGCCACCAGACGTTCATCGGAAACTACTACTGGTCTTCCAGGGAACGATCAGAATCGTAGACTGTTTGAGACATTACTCCCGTGGAGGAAATTGCGGTTGGTGACTGTTGTATTCAATCCCGATGCAATCTCTGTGTTTCATCAATACTCTGATAGTCCACAGGTTACAGAATGCCACCAGATGTGCATCGGAAACTGCTACTCGTCTTCCAGTGAACGATCAAAGCGTAGACTTTTTGAGACATTACTCCCGTGGAGTAAAGTGCGCATGGTGACTGTTGTATTCAATCCCGATGCATTTTCTGTGTTTCATCAACACTCTGATAGTCCACAGATTACTGAATGCCTCCAGATGTGCATCGGACACTACTACTGGTGTTCCAGGGAACGATCAAAGCGTAGACTGTTTCAGACATTACTCCCATTGGAGGAAAATAAGCATGGTGACTGTTGTACTCAATCCCGATGCAATTTCTGTGTTTCTTCAACACTCTGATAGTCCACAGATTACAGAAAGCCTACTGATGTGCATCTGAGAGTACTACTGGTCTTCCACGAACGATCGAAGCGTAGAATGTTAGAGACATTACTCCCATGGAGGAAAGTGCGCATGGTGACTGTTGTATTCAGTCCCGATGCAATTTCTGTGTTTCATCAACACTCTGATAGTCCACTGATTACAGAATGCCACCATATGTGCATCGGAAACTACTACTGGTCTTCCAGGGAACGATCAAAGCGTAGACTGTTTCAGACATTACTCCCATGAAGGAAAGTGCGCATGGTGACTGTTGTATTCAATCCCGATGCAATTTCTGTGTTTCATCAACTCTCAGATAGTGAACAGGTCATAGAATGCCTCCAGATGTGCATCGGAAACTACTTCTGGTCTTCCAGGGAACGATCGAAGCGTAGACTGTTTCAGACATTACTCCCATGGAGGAAAGTTCGGATGGTGATTGTTGTATTCATTCCCGATGCAATTTCTGTGTTTCATCAACACTCTGATAGTCCCCAGGTTACAGAATGCCACCAGATGTGCATCGGAAACTACTTCTGGTCTTCCAGGGAATGATCAAAGCGTAGACTGTTAGGGATATTACTCCCATGGAGGAAAGTGACCATGGTGAGTGTTCTATACAATCCCGATGCAATATCTGTGTTTCATGAACACTCTGATAGTCCACAGATTTCAGAATGCCTCCAGATGTGCATCGGCAACTACTACTGGTCATCCAGGGAACGATCAAAGCGTAGACAGTTTGAGACATTACTCCCATTGAGGAAAGTGCGCATGGTGACTGTTGTATTCAATCCCGATGCAATTTCTGTGTTTCATCAACAATGTGATAGTCCACAGATTACAGAGTGCCTCCAGATGTGAATCGGTAACTACTACTGGTCTTCCAGGGAACGATCAAAGCGTAGACTGTTTGAGAATTTCTCCCATGGAGGAAAGTGCGCATGGTGACTGTTGTATTCAATCCCGATGCAATTTCTGTGTTTCATCAACACTCTGATAGTCCACAGATTACAGAATGCAACCAGATGTGCATCGGAAACTACTACTGGACTTCCAGGGAACGATCAAGCGTAGACTGTTTGTGACATAACTTTTATGGAGGAAAGTGCACATGGTGACAGTTGTATTCAATCCCGATGCAATTTCTGTATTTCATCAACACTCTGATAGTCCACAATTTACAGAATGCCTCCAGATGACCATCGGAAACTACTACTGGTCTTCCAGGTAACGATCAAAGCGTAAACTCTTTGAGACATTACTCCCATGGAGGAAAGTGCGCATGGTGACTGTTGTATTCAATCCCGACGCATTTTCTGTGTTTCATCAACACTCTGATAGTCCACAGATTACAGAATGAATCCAGATGTGCATCGGAAACAACTACTGGTCTTCCTGGGAACGATCAAAGCGTAGACTGTTTGAGACATTACTCCCATGTAGGAAAGTGCGCAAGGTGACTGTTGTATTCAATACCGATGCAATTTCTGTGTTTCATCAAAACTCTGATAGTCCACTGATGGCAGAATGCCCCCAGATTTGCATCGGAAACTACTACTGGTCTTCCAGGGAACAATCAAAGCGTGGACTGTTTGAGACATTACTCCCACAGAGGAAAGTGCGCATGGTGACTGTTGTATTCAATCCCGATGCAATTTCTGTGTTTCATCAACACTCTGATAGTCAACAGATTACAGAATGCCTCCAGATGTGCATCGGAAACTACTTCTGGTCTTCCAGGGAACGATCGAAGCGTAGACTGTTTCAGACATTACTCCCATGGAGGAAAGTGCGGATGGTCATTGTTGTATTCATTCCCGATGCAATTTCTGTGTTTCATCAACACTCTGATAGTCCACAGGTGACAGAATGCCACCAGATGTGCATCGGAAACTACTTCTGCTCTTCCAGGGAATGATCAAAGCGTAGACTGTTAGGGATATTACTCCCATGGAGGAAAGTGCCCATGGTGAGTGTTCTATACAATCCCGATGCAATATCTGTGTTTCATGAACACTCTGATAGTCCACAGATTTCAGAATGCCTCCAGATGTGCATCGGCAACTACTACTGGTCATCCAGGGAACGATCAAAGCGTAGACAGTTTGAGACATTACTCCCATTGAGGAAAGTGCGCATGGTGACTGTTGTATTCAATCCCGATGCAATTTCTGTGTTTCATCAACAATGTGATAGTCCACAGATTACAGAATGCCTCCAGATGTGAATCGGTAACTACTACTGGTCTTCCAGGGAACGATCAAAGCGTAGACTGTTTGAGAATTTCTCCCATGGAGGAAAGTGCGCATGGTGACTGTTGTATTCAATCCCGATGCAATTTCTGTGTTTCATCAACACTCTGATAGTCCACAGATTACAGATTGCAACCAGATGTGCATCGGAAACTACTACTGGACTTCCAGGGAACGATCAAAGCGTAGACTGTTTGAGACATAACTTATATGGAGGAAAGTGCGCATGGTGAGAGTTGTATTCAATCCCGATGCAATTTCTGTATTTCATCAACACTCTGATAGTCCACAATTTACAGAATGCCTCCAGATGTCCATCGGAAACTACTACTGGTCTTCCAGGTAACGATCAAAGCGTAAACTCTTTGAGACATTACTCCCATGGAGGAAAGTGCGCAAGGTGACTGTTGTATTCAATCCCGATGCAATTTCTGTGTTTCATCAAAACTCTGATAGTCCACTGATGGCAGAATGCCCCCAGATTTGCATCGGAAACTACTACTGGTCTTCCAGGGAACGATCAAAGCGTGGACTGTTTGAGACATTACTCCCACAGAGGAAAGTGCGCATGGTGACTGTTGTATTCAATCCCGATGCAATTTCTGTGTTTCATCAACACTCTGATAGTCAACAGATTACAGAATGCCTCCATATGTGCATCGGAAACTACTACTGGTCTTCCAGGGAACGATCAAATCGTAGACTGTTTCAGACATTAATCCCATGAAGGAAAGTGTGGATGGTTACTGCTGTATTCAATCCCGATGCAATTTCTGTGTTTCATCAACACTCTGATAGTCCACACATTACAGAATGCCTCCAGATGTGCATCGGAAACTACTACTGGTCATCCAGGGAACGATTTAAGCGTAAACTCTTTTGACATTACTCCCATTGGAGTAAAATGCGCAAGGTGACTGTTGTATTGAATCCCGATGCTATTTCTGTGTTTCATCAACACTCTGATAGTCCACAGATTACAGAGAGCCTCCAGATGTGCATCGGACACTACTACTGGTCTTCCAGGGAACGATCAAAGCGTAAACTCTTTGAGACATTACTCCCATGGAGGAAAGTGCAAATGGTGACTGTTGTATTCAATCCCGATTCAATTTCTGTGTTTCATCAACACTTTGAAGGTCCACAGATTACAGAATACCTCCAGATGTGCATCGGAAACTACTACTGGTCTTCCTGGGAACGATGAAAGCGTAAACTGTTTGAGACATTACACCCATGGAGGAAAGTGCGCATGGTGACTGTTGTATTCAATCCCAATGCATTATCTGTGTTTCATCAACACTCTGATAGTCCACAGATTACAGAATGCCACCAGACGTGCATCGGAAACTACTACTGGTCTTCCAGGGAACGATCAAAGCGTAGACTGTTTGAGACATTACTCCCGTGGAGGAAAGTGCGCATGGTGACTGTTGTATTCAATCCCGATGCAATTTCTATGTTTCATCAATACTCTGATAGTCCACAGGTTACAGAATGCCACCAGATGTGCATCGGAAACTGCTACTCGTCTTCCAGGGAACGATCAAAGCGTAGACTGTTTGAGACATTACTCCCGTGGAGGAAAGTGCGCTTGGTGACTGTTGTATTCAATCCCTATGCATTTTCTGTGTTTCATCAACACTCTGATAGTCAACAGATTACAGTATGCCTCCAGATGTGCATCGGACACTACTACCGGTCTTCCAGGGAACAATCAAAGCGTAAACTCTTTGAGACATTACTCCCATGGAGGAAAGTGCGCATTGTGACTGTTGTATTCTTTCCCGATGCAATTTCTGTGTTTCGTCAACACTCCGATAGTCCACAGATTACAGAATGGCTCCAGATGTGCATAGGAAACTACTACTGGTCTTCCAGGGAACTATCAAAGCGTAAACTCTTTTGACATTACTCCCATTGGAGGAAAATGCGCATGGTGACTGTTGTATTAAATCCCGATGCAATTTCTGTGTTTCATCAAAACTCTGATAGTCCACAGATTACAGAAAGCCTACAGATGTGCATCGGAAATTAGTACTGGTCTTCCAGGTAACGATCAAAGCGTAAACTCTTTGAGACATTACTCCCATGGAGGAAAGTGCGCATGGTGACTGTTGTATTCAATCCCGATGCATTTTCTGTGTTTCATCAACACTCTGATAGTTTACAGATTACAGAATGAATCCAGATGTGCATCGGAAACTACTACTGGTCTTCCTGGGAACGATCAAAGCGTAGACTGTTTGAGACATTACTCCCATGTAGGAAAGTGCGCAAGGTGACTGTTGTATTCAATACCGATGCAATTTCAGTGTTTCATCAAAACTCTGATAGTCCACTAATGGCAGAATGCCCCCAGATTTGCATCGGATACTACTACTGGTCTTCCAGGGAACAATCAAAGCGTGGACTGTTTGAGACATTACTCCCACAGAGGAAAGTGCGCATGGTGACTGTTGTATTCAATCCCGATGCAATTTCTGTGTTTCATCAACACTCTGATAGTCAACAGATTACAGAATGCCTCCAGATGTGCATCGGAAACTACTTCTGGTCTTCCAGGGAACGATCGAAGCGTAGACTGTTTCAGACATTACTCCCATGGAGGAAAGTGCGGATGGTGATTGTTGTATTCATTCCCGATGCAATTTCTGTGTTTCATCAACACTCTGATAGTCCACAGGTGACAGAATGCCAGCAGATGTGCATCGGAAACTACTTCTGCTCTTCCAGGGAATGATCAAAGCGTAGACTGTTAGGGATATTACTCCCATGGAGGAAAGTGCCCATGGTGAGTGTTCTATACAATCCCGATGCAATATCTGTGTTTCATGAACACTCTGATAGTCCACAGATTTCAGAATGCCTCCAGATGTGCATCGGCAACTACTACTGGTCATCCAGGGAACGATCAAAGCGTAGACAGTTTGAGACATTACTCCCATTGAGGAAAGTGCGCATGGTGACAGTTGTATTCAATCCCGATGCAATTTCTGTGTTTCATCAACAATGTGATAGTCCACAGATTACAGAATGCCTCCAGATGTGAATCGGTAACTACTACTGGTCTTCCAGGGAACGATCAAAGCGTAGACTGTTTGAGAATTTCTCCCATGGAGGAAAGTGCGCATGGTGACTGTTGTATTCAATCCCGATGCAATTTCTGTGTTTCATCAACACTCTGATAGTCCACAGATTACAGAATGCCTCCAGATGTGCATCGGAAACTACTACTGGACTTCCAGGGAACGATCAAAGCGTAGACAGTTTGAGACATTACTCCCATTGAGGAAAGTGCGCATGGTGACAGTTGTATTCAATCCCGATGCAATTTCTGTGTTTCATCAACAATGTGATAGTCCACAGATTACAGAATGCCTCCAGATGTGAATCGGTAACTACTACTGGTCTTCCAGGGAACGATCAAAGCGTAGACTGTTTGAGAATTTCTCCCATGGAGGAAAGTGCGCATGGTGACTGTTGTATTCAATCCCGATGCAATTTCTGTGTTTCATCAACACTCTGATAGTCCACAGATTACAGATTGCAACCAGATGTGCATCGGAAACTACTACTGGACTTCCAGGGAACGATCAAAGCGTAGACTGTTTGAGACATAACTTATATGGAGGAAAGTGCGCATGGTGACAGTTGTATTCAATCCCGATGCAATTTCTGTATTTCATCAACACTCTGATAGTCCACAATTTACAGAATGCCTCCAGATGTCCATCGGAAACTACTACTGGTCTTCCAGGTAACGATCAAAGCGTAAACTCTTTGAGACATTACTCCCATGGAGGAAAGTGCGCATGGTGACTGTTGTATTCAATCCCGATGCATTTTCTGTGTTTCATCAACACTCTGATAGTCCACAGATTACAGAATGAATCCAGATGTGCATCGGAAACTACTACTGGTCTTCCTGGGAACGATCAAAGCGTAGACTGTTTGAGACATTACTCCCATGGAGGAAAGTGCGCAAGGTGACTGTTGTATTCAATCCCGATGCAATTTCTGTGTTTCATCAAAACTCTGATAGTCCACTGATGGCAGAATGCCCCCAGATTTGCATCGGAAACTACTACTGGTCTTCCAGGGAACGATCAAAGCGTGGACTGTTTGAGACATTGCTCCCACAGAGGAAAGTGCGCATGGTGACTGTTGTATTCAATCCCGATGCAATTTCTGTGTTTCATCAACACTCTGATAGTCAACAGATTACAGAATGCCTCCATATGTGCATCGGAAACTACTACTGGTCTTCCAGGGAACGATCAAATCGTAGACTGTTTCAGACATTAATCCCATGAAGGAAAGTGTGGATGGTTACTGTTGTATTCAATCCCGATGCAATTTCTGTGTTTCATCAACACTCTGATAGTCCACACATTACAGAATGCCTCCAGATGTGCATCGGAAACTACTACTGGTCATCCAGGGAACGATTTAAGCGTAAACTCTTTTGACATTACTCCCATTGGAGTAAAATGCGCAAGGTGACTGTTGTATTGAATCCCGATGCTATTTCTGTGTTTCATCAACACTCTGATAGTCCACAGATTACAGAGAGCCTCCAGATGTGCATCGGACACTACTACTGGTCTTCCAGGGAACGATCAAAGCGTAAACTCTTTGAGACATTACTCCCATGGAGGAAAGTGCAAATGATGACTGTTGTATTCAATCCCGATTCAATTTCTGTGTTTCATCAACACTTTGAAGGTCCACAGATTACAGAATACCTCCAGATGTGCATCGGAAACTACTACTGGTCTTCCTGGGAACGATCAAAGCGTAAACTGTTTGAGACATTACTCCCATGGAGGAAAGTGCACATGGTGACTGTTGTATTCAATCCCAATGCATTTTCTGTGTTTCATCAACACTCTGATAGTCCACAGATTACAGAATGCCACGAGACGTGCATCGGAAACTACTACTGGTCTTCCAGGGAACGATCAAAGCGTAGACTGTTTGAGACATTACTCCCGTGGAGGAAAGTGCGCATGGTGACTGTTGTATTCAATCCCGATGCAATTTCTATGTTTCATCAATACTCTGATAGTCCACAGGTTACAGAATGCCACCAGATGTGCATCGGAAACTGCTACTCGTCTTCCAGGGAACGATCTAAGCGTACACTGTTTGAGACATTACTCCCGTGGAGGAAAGTGCGCTTGGTGACTGTTGTATTCAATCCCGATGCATTTTCTGTGTTTCATCAACACTCTGATAGTCCACAGATTACAGAATGAATCCAGATGTGCATCGGAAACTACTACTGGTCTTCCTGGGAACGATCAAAGCGTAGACTGTTTGAGACATTACTCCCATGTAGGAAAGTGCGCAAGGTGACTGTTGTATTCAATACCGATGCAATTTCAGTGTTTCATCAAAACTCTGATAGTCCACTAATGGCAGAATGCCCCCAGATTTGCATCGGATACTACTACTGGTCTTCCAGGGAACAATCAAAGCGTGGACTGTTTGAGACATTACTCCCACAGAGGAAAGTGCGCATGGTGACTGTTGTATTCAATCCCGATGCAATTTCTGTGTTTCATCAACACTCTGATAGTCAACAGATTACAGAATGCCTCCAGATGTGCATCGGAAACTACTTCTGGTCTTCCAGGGAACGATCGAAGCGTAGACTGTTTCAGACATTACTCCCATGGAGGAAAGTGCGGATGGTGATTGTTGTATTCATTCCCGATGCAATTTCTGTGTTTCATCAACACTCTGATAGTCCACAGGTGACAGAATGCCACCAGATGTGCATCGGAAACTACTTCTGCTCTTCCAGGGAATGATCAAAGCGTAGACTGTTAGGGATATTACTCCCATGGAGGAAAGTGCCCATGGTGAGTGTTCTATACAATCCCGATGCAATATCTGTGTTTCATGAACACTCTGATAGTCCACAGATTTCAGAATGCCTCCAGATGTGCATCGGCAACTACTACTGGTCATCCAGGGAACGATCAAAGCGTAGACAGTTTGAGACATTACTCCCATTGAGGAAAGTGCGCATGGTGACAGTTGTATTCAATCCCGATGCAATTTCTGTGTTTCATCAACAATGTGATAGTCCACAGATTACAGAATGCCACCAGATGTGCATCGGAAACTACTACTGGTCTTCCAGGGAACGATCATATCGTAGACAGTTTTAGTCATTACTCCCATCTAGGAAAGTGAGGATGGTGTCTGTTGTATTCAATCCCGATGCAATTTCTGTCTTTTATCAACACTCTGATAGTCCACGGATTACAGAATGCCACAAGATGTGCATCGGAAACTACTACTGGTCTTCCAGGCAACGATCAAAGCGTAGACTGTTTGAGACATTGCTTCCTTGGAGGAAGGTTAGCATCGTGACTGTTGTATACAATCCCGATGCAATTTCTGTGTTTCATCAACACTTTGACGGTCAAGACATTACAGATTGCCTCCAGATGTGGATTGGAAACTACTACTGGTGTTCCAGGGATCGATCAATGCGTAGACTGTTTGAGACATTACTCCCATGGAGGAAAGTTCGCATGGTGACTGTTGTATTGAATCCCGATGCAATTGCTGTGTTTCATTAACAATCTGACAGTCCACAGATTACAGAATACCTCCAGATGTGCATCGGAAACTACTACTGGTCTTCCAGGGAACGATCAAAGCGTACACAGTTTCAGACATTACTCCCAAGGAGGAAAGTGTGGATGGTGACTGTTGTATTCATTCCCGATGCAATTTCTGTATTTCATCAACACTGTGATAGTCCACAGATTACAGAATGCCTCCAGATGTGCATCGGCAACTACTACTGGTCTTCCAGGGAGCGATCAAATCGTAGTCTGTGTCAGACATTACTCCCATGGAGGAAAGTGTGGATGGTGACTGTTGTATTCAATCCCGATGCAATTTCTGTGTTTCATCAACACTCTGTTAGTCCATAGATGACAGATTGCCTCCAGATGTGCATTGGAAATTACTACTGGTCTTCCAGGGATCGATCAATGCGTAGACTCTTTGAGACATTACTCCCATGGAGGAAAGTTCGCATCGTGACTGTTGCATTGAATCCCGATTTAATTTCTGTGTTTTATCTACACTCTGATAGTCCACAGATTACAGAATGCCTCCAGACGTGCATCGGAAACTACTACTGGTCTTCCAGGCAACGATCAAAGCGTAGAATGTTTGAGACATTGCTTCCTTGGAGAAAGGTAAGCATCGTGACTGTTGTATACAATCCCGATGCAATTTCTGTGTTTCATCAACACTTTGACGGTCAAGACATTACAGATTGCCTCCAGATGTGGATCGGAAACTACTACAGGTCTTCCAGGGATCGATCAATGCGTAGACTGTTTGAGACATTACTCCCGTGGAAGAAAGTGCGCATGGTGACTGTTGTACTCAATCCCGTTGCAATTTCGGTGTTTCATTAACAATCTGACAGTCCACAGATTACAGAATACCTCCAGATGTGCATCGGAAACTACTACTGGTCTTCCCGGGAACGATCAAAGCGTAGAGAGTTTCAGACATTACTCCCATGGAGGGAAGTGTGGATGGTGACTGTTGTATTCAATCCCGATGCAATTTCTGTGTTTCATCAACACTCTGATAGTCCATAGATTACAGATTGCCTCCAGATGTGCATCGGAAATTACTACTGGTCTTCCAGGGATCGATCAATGCGTAGACTCTCTGAGACATTACTCCCATGGAGGAAAGTTCGCATCGTGACTGTTGCATTGAATCCCGAATTAATTTCTGTGGTTTATCAACACTCTGATAGTCCACAGATTACAGAATGCCTCCAGATGTGCATCGGACACTACTACTGGTCTTCCAGGGAACGATCAAAGCGTAGTCTGTTTCAGACATTACTCCCATGGAGGAAAGTGCGGATGGTGACTGTTGTATTCAATCCCGATGCAATTTCTGTGTTTCATCAACACTCTGATAGTCCACAGATTACAGAATGCCACCAGACGTGCATCGGAAGCTACTACTGGTCTTCCAGGCAACGATCAAAACGTAGACTCTTTGAGACATACCTCCCGTGGAGGAAAGTACGCATGGTGACTGTTGTATTCAATCCCGATGCAGTTTCTGTGATTTATCAACACTCTGATAGTCCACAGATTACAGAATGCCACCAGATGTGCATCGGAAACTACTACTGGTCTTCCAGGGAACGATCAAAGCGTAAACTCTTTGTGCCATTACTCCCACGGAGGAAGGTGCGCATGGTGACTGTTGTATTCAATCAATATGCAATTTCTGTGTTTCATCAACAGTCTGATAGTCCACAGATTACAGAATGCCTCCAGATGTGTATCGGAAACTACTACTGGTGTTCCAGGCAACGATCAAAGCGTAGACTCTTTGAGACATTACTCCCAATGGAGGAAGGTAAGCATCGTGACTGTTGTATGCAACCCGATGCAATTTCTGTATTTCATCAACACTGTGATAGTCCACAGATTACAGAATGCCTCCAGATGTGCATCGGAAACTACTACTGATCTTCCACGGAACGATCAAATCGTAGTCTGTTTCAGACATTACTCCCATCGAGGAAAGTGTGGATGGTGACTGTTGTATTCAATCCCGATGCAATTTCTGTGTTTCATCAACACTCTGATAGTCCACAGATTACAGAATGCCACCAGATGTGCATCGGAAGCTACTACTGGTCTGCCAGGCAACGATCAAAGTGTAGACTGTTTGTGACATTACTCCCGTGGAGGAAAGTGCGCATGCTGACTGTTGTATTCAATCCCGATGCATTTTCTGTGTTTCGTCAACACTCTGATAGTCCACAGATTACAGAATGCCACCAGATGTCCATCGGAAATTACTAAAGGTCTTCCAGGGAACGATCAAAGCGTAAACTCTTTGAGAAATTACTCCCTTGGAGGAAGGTGCGCATGGTGACTGTTGTATTCAATCCCGATGCAGTTTCTGTGATTTATCAACACTCTGATAGTCCACAGATTACAGAATGCCACCAGATGTGCATCGGAAACTACTACTGGTCTTCCAGGGAACGATCAAAGCGTAGACTGTTTGAGACATTACTCCCATGGAAGAAAGTGCGCATGGTGAGTGTTGTATTCAATCGCGATTCAATTTCTGTATTTCATCAACACTCTGATAGTCCACAGATTATAGAATGCCTCCATATGTTCATCGGAAACTACTACTGGTCCTCCTGGGAACGATCAAAGCGTAGACGGTTTGAGACATTACTCCAAAGGAGGAAAGTGCGCATGGTGACTGTTGTATACAATCCCGATGCAATTTCTGTGTTTCATCAACACTCTGATATTCCACAGATTACAGAATGCCTCCAGATGTCCATCGGAAATTACTAAAGGTCTTCCAGGGAACGATCAAAGCGTAAACTCTTTGAGAAATTACTCCCTTGGAGGAAGGTGCGCATGGTGACTGTTGTATTCAATCCCGATGGAATTTCTGTGTTTCATCAACACTCTGATAGTCCACAGATTACAGAATGCCTCCAGATGTGCTTCTGAAACTACTGCTGGTCTTCCAGGGAACGATCAAAGCGTAGACTGTTAGAGACATTACTCACATGGAGGAAAGTGCGCATGGGGACTGTTGTATTAAATCCCGATGCAAATTCTGTGTTTCATCAATGCTCTGGTAGACCACAGATTACAGAATGCCACGAGATGTGCATCGGAAACTACTACTGGTCTTCCAGGAAACGATCAAAGTGTAGACTGTTTGAGACATTACTCCCGTGGAGGAAAGTGTGCGTTGTTACTGTTGTATTCATTCCCGATGCAATTTCTGTGATTCATCAACACTCTGATAGTCCACAGATTACAGATAGCCTCTAGATGTGCATCGGCAACTACTACTGGTCTAGCAGGGAACGATCAAAGCGTAGACTGTTAGGGACATTACTCCCATGGAGGAAAGTGCACATGCTGACTGTTGTATTCAATCCCGATGTAATTTCTGTGTTTCATCAACACTCTGATAGTCCACAGATTACAGAATGCCACCAGATGTCCATCGGAAACTACTACTGGTCTTCCAGGCAACGATCAAGGCGTAGACTGTTTGAGACATTACTCCCATGTAGGAATGTGCGCATGGTGACTGTTGTATTCAATCCCGATGCAATTTCTGTGTTTCATCAACACTCTGATACTCCGCAGATTACAGAATGCCACCAGATGTGCATCGGAAACTACTACTGGTCTTCCAGGGAACGATCAAGTCGTAGGCTGTTTGAGACATTACTCTTATGGAGGAAAGTGCGCATGATGACTTTTGTATTCAATCCCAATGCAATTTCTGTGTTCCATCAACACTCTGATAGTCCACACATTACAGAATGCCTCCAGATGTGCATCAGAAACTACTACTGGTATTCCAGGGAACGATCAAAGCGTAAACTCTTTGAGACATCACTCCCATGGAGGAAAGTGCGCATGGTGACTGTTGTATTCAATCCCGATGCAATTTCTGTGTTTCATCAACACTCTGATACTCCACCGATTACAGAATACCTCCAGATGTACATAGGTAACTACTACTGGTCTTCCTGGGAACGATCAAAGCGTAGACTGTATGAGACATAACTCCCATGGAGGAAAGTGCGCATGATGATTGTTGTATTCAATCCCGATGCAATTTATGTGTTTCATCTACACTCTGATAGTCCACAGATTACAGAATGCCTCCAGATGTGCATCGGAAACTACTACTGGTCTTCCAGGGAACGATCAAAGCGTAGACTGTTAGAGACATTACTCGCATGGAGGGAAGTGCACATGGTGACTGTTGTATTCAATCCCGATGCAATTTCTGTGTTTCATCAACACTCTGATAGACCACAGATTACAGAACGCCACCATATGTGCATCGGAAACTACTACTGGTTTTCCAGGGAACGGTCAAAGGGTAGACAGTTTGAGACATACCTCCCGTGGAGGAAAGTGCGCATGGCGACTGTTGTGTTCAATCCCGACGCAATTTCTGTGTTTCATCAACACTCTGATAGTCCACAGATTACAGAATGCCTCCAGAAGTGCATCGGAAACTACTACTGGTCTTCCAGGGAACGATCAAAGCGTAGACTGTTTGAGACATACCTCCCGTGGAGGAAAGTGCGCATGGCGACTGTTGTGTTCAATCCCGACGCAATTTCTGTGTTTCATCAACACTCTGATAGTCCACAGATTACAGAATGCCTCCAGAAGTGCATCGGAAACTACTACTGGTCTTCCAGGGCACGATCAAAGCGTAGACTGTATGAGAATTACTCCCATTAAGGAAAGTGCTTTTGGTGACTGTTGTATTCAATCCCGGTGCAATTTCTGTGTTTCATCAACAGTCTGATAGTCCACAGATTACAGAATATCTCCAGATGTGCATCGGAAACTATTACTGGTTTTCCGGTGGACGATCAAAGCGTAGACTGTTTGAGACATAACTCAGATGGAGGAAAATGCGCATGGTGACTGTTGTATTCAATCGCGATTCAATTTATGTGCTTCGTCAACACTCTGATAGTCCACAGATTACATAATGCCTCCACATGTTCATCGGAAACTACTACTGGTCTTCTAGGAAACGAACAAAGCGTAGACTGTTTGAGACAATACTTTTATTGAGGAATGTGCGCCTTGTGACTGTTGTATTCAATCCCGATGCAATTTCTGTGTTTCGTCAACACTCTGATAGTCCACAGATTACAGAATGCCTACAGATGTGCATCGGAAACTACTACTGGTATTCCAGGGAACGATCAAAGCGTAAACTCTTTGAGACATGACTCCCATAGAGGAAAGTGCGGATGGTGACTGTTGTATTCAATCCCGATGCAATTTCTATGTTTCATCAACACTCTGATAGTCCACAGATTACAGATAGCCTCCAGATGTACATCGGCAACTACTACTGGTCTAGCGGGGAACGATCAAAGCGTAGACTGTTAGAGACATTACTCCCATGGAGGAAAGTGCACATGCTGACTGTTGTATTCAATCCCGATGTAATTTCTGTGTTTCATCAACACTCTGATAGTCCACAGATTACAGAATGCCTACAGATGTGCATCGGAAACTACTACTGGTATTCCAGGGAACGATCAAAGCGTAAACTCTTTGAGACATGACTCCCATTTAGGAAAGTGCGGATGGTGACTGTTGTATTCAATCCCGATGCAATTTCTATGTTTCATCAACACTCTGATAGTCCACAGATTACAGAATGCCACCAGATGTCCATCGGAAACTACTACTGGTCATCCAGGGAACGATCAAAGCGTGGACTCTTTGAGACATTACTCCAGTGGAGGAATGTGCGCATGGTGACTGTTGTATTTAATCCCGATTCCATGTCTGTGTTTCAAGAACACTCTGATAGTCCACAGATTACAGAATGCCTCCACATGTCCATCGGAAACTACTATTGGTCTTCCAGGGAACGATCAAAGCGTAGACTGTTTGAGACAATACTTTTATTGAGGAATGTGCGCCTGGTGACTGTTGTATTCAATCCAGATGCAATTTCTGTGTTTCGTGAACACTTTTATAGTCCACAGATTACACAATGCCACCTGATGTGCATCGGAAGCTACTACTGGTCTTCCAGGGAACGAGCAACGCGTAGACTGTTTGAGACGTACCACCTGTGGAGGAAAATGCGCATGGTGACTGTTGTATTCAATCCAGATGCAATTTCTGTGTTTCATCAACACTCTGATATTCCACAGATTACAGAATGCCACCAGATGTGCATCGGAAACTACTACTGGTCTTCCAGGGAACGATCAAGTCGTAGGCTGTTTGAGACATTACTCTTATGGAGGAAAGTGCGCATGATGACTTTTGTATTCAATCCCGATGCAATTTATGTGTTTCATCTACACTCTGATAGTCCACAGATTACAGAATGCCTCCAGATGTGCATCGGAAACTACTACTGGTCTTCCAGGGAACGATCAAAGCGTAGACTGTTAGAGACATTACTCGCATGGAGGGAAGTGCGCATGGTTACTGTTGTATTCAATCCCGATGCAATTTCTGTGTTTCATCAACACTCTGATAGACCACAGATTACAGAATGCCACCATATGTGCATCGGAAACTACTACTGGTTTTCCAGGGAACGGTCAAAGGGTAGACAGTTTGAGACATTACTCCCGTGGAGGAAAGTGCGCGTTATGACTGTTGTATTCAATACCAATGCAATTTCTGTGTTTCATCAACACTCTGATACTCCACAGATTACAGAATGCCACCAGATCTGCATCGGAAACTACTACTGGACTAGCAGGAAACGATCAAATCGTAGACTGTTAGAGACATTACTCCCATGGAGGAAAGTGCACATGCTGACTGTTGTATTCAATCCCGATGTAATTTCTGTGTTTCATCAACACTCTGATAGTCCACAGATTACAGAATGCCACCAGATGTCCATCGGAAACTACTACTGGTCTTCCAGGGAACGATCAAAGCGTGGACTGTTTGAGACATTACTCCCATGTAGGAATGTGCGCATGGTGACTGTTGTATTGAATCCCGATGCAATTTCTGTGTTTCATCAACACTCTGATACTCCGAAGATTACAGAATGCCACCAGATGTGCATCGGAAACTACTACTGGTCTTCCAGGGAACGATCAAGTCGTAGGCTGTTTGAGACATTACTCTTATGGAGGAAAGTGCGCATGATGACTTTTGTATTCAATCCCAATGCAATTTCTGTGTTCCATCAACACTCAGATAGTCCACACATTACAGAATGCCTCCAGATGTGCATCAGAAACTACTACTGGTATTCCAGGGAACGATCAAAGCGTAAACTCTTTGAGACATCACTCCCATGGAGGAAAGTGCGCATGGTGACTGTTGTATTCAATCCCGATGCAATTTCTGTGTTTCATCAACACTCTGATACTCCACAGATTACAGAATGCCACCAGATCTGCATCGGAAACTACTACTGGACTAGCAGGGAACGATCAAATCGTAGACTGTTAGAGACATTACTCCCATGGAGGAAAGTGCACATGCTGACTGTTGTATTCAATCCCGATGCAATTTCTGTGTTTCATCAACACTCTGATAGACCACAGATTACAGAATGCCACCATATGTGCATCGGAAACTACTACTGGTTTTCCAGGGAACGGTCAAAGGGTAGACAGTTTGAGACATTACTCCCGTGGAGGAAAGTGCGCGTTATGACTGTTGTATTCAATACCAATGCAATTTCTGTGTTTCATCAACACTCTGATACTCCACAGATTACAGAATGCCACCAGATCTGCATCGGAAACTACTACTGGACTAGCAGGGAACGATCAAAGCGTAGACTGTTAGAGACATTACTCCCATGGAGGAAAGTGCACATGCTGACTGTTGTATTCGATCCCGATGTAATTTGTGTGTTTCATCAACACTCTGATAGTCCACAGATTACAGAATGCCACCAGATGTCCATCGGAAACTACTACTGGTCTTCCAGGGAACGATCAAAGCGTAGACTGTTTGAGACATTACTCCCATGTAGGAATGTGCGCATGGTGACTGTTGTATTCAATCCCGATGCAATTTCTGTGTTTCATCAACACTCTGATACTCCGCAGATTACAGAATGCCACCAGATGTGCATCGGAAACTACTACTGGTCTTCCAGGGAACGATCAAAGCGTAGACTGTTAGAGACATTACTCGCATGGAGGGAAGTGCGCATGGTGACTGTTGTATTCAATCCCGATGCAATTTCTGTGTTTCATCAACACTCTGATAGACCACAGATTACAGAATGCCACCATATGTGCATCGGAAACTACTACTGGTTTTCCAGGGAACGGTCAAAGGGTAGACAATTTGAGACATTACTCCCGTGGAGGAAAGTGCGCGTTAAGACTGTTGTATTCAATCCCAATGCAATTTCGGTGTTTCATCAACACTCTGATACTCCACAGATTACAGAATGCCACCAGATCTGCATCGGAAACTACTACTGGTCTTCCAGGGAACGGTCAAAGCGTAGACTCTTTGAGACATTACTCCGATGGAGGAAAGTGCGCATGGTGACTGTTGTATTCAATCCCGATGCAATTTCTGTGTTTCATCAACAGTCTGATAGTCCAAACATTACAGAATGACTCCAGATGTGCATCAGAAACTACTACTGGTATTTCAGGGAACGATCAAAGCGTAAACTCCTTGAGACATCGCTCCCATGGAGGAAAGTGCGCATGGTGACTGTTGTATTCAATCCCGATGCAATTTCTGTGTTTCATCAACACTCTGATACTCCACAGATTACAGAATGCCTCCAGATGTGCATCGGAAACTACTACTGGTCTTCCAGGGAACGATCAAAGCGTAGACTGTTTGAGATATTACTCCCATGGAGGAAAATGCGCATGGTGGCTGTTGTATTTAATCCCGATTCAATTTCTGTGTTTCATCAACACTCTGATAGTCCAGAGGTTACAGAATGCCTCCAGATGTGCATCGGAAACTACTACTGGTCTTCCAGGGAACGATAAGAGTGTAGACTGTTTGAGACATACCTCCCGTGGAGGAAAGTGCGCATGGTGACTGTTGTGTTCAATCCCGACGCAATTTCTGTGTTCCATCAACACTCTGATAGTCCACAGATTACAGAATGCCTCCAGAAGTGCATCGGAAACTACTACTGGTCTTCCAGGGCACGATCAAAGCGTAGACTGTATGAGAATTACTCCCATTAAGGAAAGTGCTTTTGGTGACTGTTGTATTCAATCCCGGTGCAATTTCTGTGTTTCATCAACAGTCTGATAGTCCACAGATTACAGAATATCTCCAGATGTGCACCGGAAACTATTATTGGTTTTCCGGTGGACGATCAAAGCGTAGACTGTTTGAGACATAACTCAGATGGAGGAAAATGCGCATGGTGACTGTTGTATTCAATCGCGATTCAATTTATGTGCTTCGTCAACACTCTGATAGTCCACGGATTACATAATGCCTCCACATGTTCATCGGAAACTACTACTGGTATTCCAGGGAACGATCAAAGCGTAAACTCTTTGAGACATCACTCCCATGGAGGAAGGTGCGCATGGTGACTGTTGTATTCAATCCCGATACAATTTCTGTGTTTCATCAACACTCTAATACTCCACCGATTACAGAATATCTCCAGATGTACATCGGCAACTACTACTGGTCTAGCAGGGAACGATCAAAGCGTAGACTGTTAGAGACATTACTCCCATGGAGGAAAGTGCACATGCTGACTGTTGTATTCTATCCCGATGTAATTTCTGTGTTTCATCAACACTCTGATAGTCCACAGATTACAGAATGCCACCAGATGTCCATCGGAAACTACTACTGGTCATCCAGGGAACGATCAAAGCGTAGACTCTTTGAGACATTACTCCAGTGGAGGAATGTGCGCATGGTGACTTTTGTATTTAATCCCGATTCCATGTCTGTGTTTCAAGAACACCCTGATAGTCCACAGATTACAGAATGCCTCCAGATGTCCATCGGAAACTACTATTGGTCTTCCAGGGAACGATCAAAGCGTAGAATGTTTGAGACAATACTTTTATTGAGGAATGTGCGCCTGGTGACTGTTGTATTCAATCCCGATGCAATTTCTGTGTTTCGTGAACACTTTTATAGTCCACAGATTACACAATGCCACCTGATGTGCATCGGAAGCTACTACTGGTCCTCCAGGGAACGATCAAAGCGTAGACTGTTTGAGACGTACCACCTGTGGAGGAAAATGCGCATGGTGACTGTTGTATTCAATCCCGATGCAATTTCTGTGTTTCATCAACACTCTGATATTCCACAGATTACAGAGTGCCACCAGATGTGCATCGAAAACTACTACTGGTCTTCCAGGGAACGATCAAGTCGTAGGCTGTTTGAGACATTACTCTTATGGAGGAAAGTGCGCATGATGACTTTTGTATTCAATCCCGATGCAATTTATGTGTTTCATCTACACTCTGATAGTCCACAGATTACAGAATGCGTCCAGATCTGCATCGGAAACTACTACTGGTCTTCCAGGGAACGATCGAAGCGTAAACTGTTAGAGACATTACTCGCATGGAGGGAAGTGCGCATGGTGACTGTTGTGTTCAATCCCGATGCAATTTCTGTGTTTCATCAACACTCTGATAGACCACAGATTACAGAATGCCACCATATGTGCATCGGAAACTACTACTGGTTTTCCAGGGAACGTTCAAAGGGTAGACAGTTTGAGACATTACTCCCGTGGAGGAAAGTGCGCGTTATGACTGTTGTATTCAATCCAAATGCAATTTCTGTGTTTCATCAACACTCTGATACTCCACAGATTACAGAATGCCACCAGATCTGCATCGGAAACTACTACTGGTCTAGCAGGGAACGATCAAAGCGTAGACTGTTAGAGACATTACTCCCATGGAGGAAAGTGCACATGCTGACTGTTGTATTCAATCCCGATGTAATTTCTGTGTTTCATCAACACTCTGATAGTCCACAGATTACAGAATGCCACCAGATGTCCATCGGAAACTACTACTGGTCTTCCAGGGAACGATCAAAGCGTAGACTGTTTGAGACATTACTCCCATGTAGGAATGTGCGCATGGTGACTGTTGTATTCAATCCCGATGCAATTTCTGTGTTTCATCAACACTCTGATACTCCGCAGATTACAGAATGCCACCAGATGTGCATCGGAAACTACTACTGGTCTTCCAGGGAACGATCAAGTCGTAGGCTGTTTGAGACATTACTCTTATGGAGGAAAGTGTGCATGATGACTTTTGTATTCAATCCCAATGCAATTTCTGTGTTCCATCAACACTCTGATAGTCCAAACATTACAGAATGCCTCCAGATGTGCATCAGAAATTACTACTGGTATTCCAGGGAACGATCAAAGCGTAAACTCTTTGAGACATCACTCCCATGGAGGAAAGTGTGCATGGTGACTGTTGTATTCAATCCCGATGCAATTTCTGTGTTTCATCAACACTCTGATACTCCACCGATTACAGAATACCTCCAGATGTACATCGGTAACTACTACTGGTCTTCCTGGGAACGATCAAAGCGTAGACTGTATGAGACATAACTCCAATGGAGGAAAGTGCGCATGATGACTGTTGTATTCAATCCCGATGCAATTTATGTGTTTCATCTACACTCTGATAGTCCACAGATTACAGAATGCCTCCAGATGTGCATCGGAAACTACTACTGGTCTTCCAGGGAACGATCAAAGCGTAGACTGTTAGAGACATTACTCGCATGGAGGGAAGTGCGCATGGTGACTGTTGTATTCAATCCCGATGCAATTTCTGTGTTTCATCAACACTCTGATAGACGACAGATTACAGAATGCCACCATATGTGCATCGGAAACTACTACTGGTTTTCCAGGGAACGGTCAAAGGGTAGACAGTTTGAGACATTACTCCCGTGGAGGAAAGTGCGCGTTATGACTGTTGTATTCAATCCCAATGCAATTTCTGTGTTTCATCAACACTCTGATACTCCACAGATTACAGAATGCCACCAGATCTGCATCGGAAACTACTACTGGTCTTCCAGGGAACGGTCAAAGCGTAGACTCTTTGAGACATTACTCCGATTGAGGAAAGTGCGCATGGTGACTGTTGTATTCAATCCCGATGCAATTTCTGTGTTTCATCAACAGTCTGATAGTCCAAGCATTACAGAATGCCTCCAGATGTGCATCAGAAACTACTACTGGTATTTCAGGGAACGATCAAAGCGTAAACTCCTTGAGACATCGCTCCCATGGAGGAAAGTGCGCATGGTGACTGTTGTATTCAATCCCGATGCAATTTCTTTGTTTCATCAACACTCTGATACTCCACAGATTACAGAATGCCTCCAGATGTGCATCGGAAACTACTACTGGTCTTCCTGGGAACGATCAAAGCGTAGACTGTTTGAGATATTACTCCCATGGAGGAAAATGCGCATGGTGACTGTTGTATTTAATCCCGATTCAATTTCTGTGTTTCATTAACACTCTGATAGTCCAGAGGTTACAGAATGCCTCCAGATGTGCATCGGAAACTACTACTGGTCTTCCAGGGAACGATCAAAGCGTAGACTGTTTGAGACATACCTCCCGTGGAGGAAGGTGCGCATGGTGACTGTTGTGTTCAATCCCGACGCAATTTCTGTCTTTCATCAACACTCTGATAGTCCACAGATTACAGAATGCCTCCAGAAGTGCATCGGAAACTACTACTGGTCTTCCAGGGCACGATCAAAGCGTAGACTGTTTGAGAATTACTCCCATTAAGGAAAGTGCTTTTGGTGACTGTTGTATTCAATCCCGGTGCAATTTCTGTGTTTCATCAACAGTCTGATAGTCCACAGATTACAGAATATCTCCAGATGTGCATCGGAAACTATTACTGGTTTTCCGGTGGACGATCAAAGCGTAGACTGTTTGAGACATAACTCAGATGGAGGAAAATGCTCATGGTGACTGTTGTATTCAATCGCAATTCAATTTCTGTGCTTCGTCAACACTCTGATAGTCCACAGATTACATAATGCCTCCACATGTTCATCGGAAACTACTACTGGTCTTCTAGGGAACGAACAAAGCGTAGACTGTTTGAGACAATACTTTTATTGAGGAATGTGCGCCTTGTGATTGTTGTATTCAATCCCGATGCAATTTCTGTGTTTCGTCAACACTCTGATAGTCCACAGATTACAGAATGCCTACAGATGTGCATCGGAAACTACTACTGGTATTCGAGGGAACGATCAAAGCGTAAACTCTTTGAGACATGACTCCCATGTAGGAAAGTGCGGATGGTGACTGTTGTATTCAATCCCGATGCAATTTCTGTGTTCCATCAACACTCTGATAGTCCACAGATTTCAGATAGCCTCCAGATGTACATCGGCAACTACTACTGGTCTAGCAGGGAACGATCAAAGCGTAGACTGTTAGAGACATTACTCCCATGGAGGAAAGTGCACATGCTGACTGTTGTATTCAATCCCGATGTAATTTCTGTGTTTCATCAACACTCTGATAGTCCACAGATTACAGAATGCCACCAGATGTCCATCGGAAACTACTACTGGTCATCCAGGGAACGATCAAAGCGTAGACTCTTTCAGACATTACTCCAGTGGAGGAATGTGCGCCTGGTGACTGTTGTATTTAATCCCGATTCCATGTCTGTGTTTCAAGAAAACTCTGATAGTCCACAGATTACAGAATGCCTCCAGATGTCCATCGGAAACTACTATTGGTCTTCCAGGGAACGATCAAAGCGTAGACTGTTTCAGACATTACTCCCATGGAGGAAAGTGAGCATGGTGACTGTTGTATTCAATCCCTATGCAATTTCTGTGTTTCATCAACAGTCTGATAGTCCAAAGATTACAGAATGTCTCCAGATGTGCATCGGAAACTACTACTGGTCTTCCAGGGAACGATCAAAGCGTAAGCTATTTGAGACATTACTCCCATGGACGAAAGTGCGCATGGTGACTGTTGTATTCAATCCCGATGCATTTTCTGTGTTTCATCAACACTTTGAAGGTCCACAGATTACAGAATGCCTCCAGATGTGCATCGGAAACTACTACTGGTATTCCAGGAAACGATCAAAGCGTAAACTCTTTGTGCCATTACTCCCATGGAGGAAGGTGCGCATGGTGACTGTTGTATTCAATCCCTATGCAATTTCTGTGTTTCATCAACAGTCTGATAGTCCACAGATTACAGAATGCCTCCAGATGTGCATCGGAAACTACTACTGGTCTTCCAGGCAACGATCAAAGCGTAGACTCTTTGAGACAATACTCCCAATGGAGGAAGGTAAGAATCATGACTGTTGTATGCAAGCCGATGCAATTTCTGTATTTTATCAACACTGTGATAGTTCACAGATTACAGAATACCTCCACATGTGCATCGGAAACTACTACTGGTCTTCCAGGGAACGATCAAATCGTAGTCTGTTTCAGACATTACTCCCATGGAGGAAAGTGTGGATGGTGACTGTTGTATTCAATCCCGATGCAATTTCTGTGTTTCATCAACACTCTGATAGTCCATAGATTACAGATTTTCTCCAGATGTGCATCGGAAATTACTACTGGTCTTCCAGGGATCGATCAATGCGTAGACTCTTTGAGACATAACTCCCATGGAGGAAAGTTCGCATCGTGACTCTTGCATTGAATCCCGATTTAATTTCTGTGTTTTATCAACACTCTGATCGTCCACAGATTACAGAATGCCTCCAGATGTGCATCGGAAACTACTACTGGTCTTCCAGGGAACGATCAAAGCGTAGTCTGTTTCAGACTTCTCCCATGGAAGAAAGTGCGGATGGTGACTGTTGTATTCAATCCTGATGCAATTTCTGTGTTTCGTCAACACTCTGATAGTCCACTGATTACAGAATGCCTCCAGATGTGCATCGGAAACTACCACTGGTCTTCCAGGCAACGATCAAAGTGTAGACTGTTTGTGACATTACTCCCGTGGAGGAAAGTGCTCATGCTGACTGTTGTATTCAATCCCGATGCATTTTCTGTGTTTCGTCAACACTCTGATAGTCCACTGATTACAGAATGCCTCCAGATGTGCATCGGAAACTACTACTGGTCTTCCAGGGAATGATCACAGCGTAGACTGTTAGAGATATTACTCCCATGGAGGAAAGTGCGCATGGTGACTGTTGTATTCAATCCCGATGCAATTTCTGTGTTTCATCAACACTCTGATAGTCCACAGATTACAGAATGCCACCAGATGTGCATCGGAAACTACTACTGGTCTTCCAGGGAACGATCAAAGCGTAGACTGCTTGAGACATTACTCCCGTGGAGGAAAGTGCGCATGATGAGTGTTGTTTCCTTTCCGGATGCAATCTCTGTGTTTAATCAACATTTTGATAGTTCACAGATTACAGAATGCCACCAGATGTGCATCGGAAACTACTACTGGTCTTCCTGGGAATGATCAGAGCGTAGACAGTTTCAGACATTACTCCCATGGATAAAATTGTGGATGGTGACTGTTGTATTCAATCCCGATGCAATTTCTGTGTTTCATCAACACTCTGATAGTCCACAGATTACAGATTGCCTCCAGATGTGCATCGGAAACTACTACTGGTCTTCCAGGGATCGACCAATGGGTAGACTGTTTGAGACATTACTCCCATGGAGGAATGTTCGCATGGTGACTGTTGTATGGAATCCCGATGCAATTTCTGTGTTTCATCAACACCCTGATAGTCCACAGATTACTGAATGCCACCAGATGAGCATCGTAAACTACTACTGGTCTTCCAGGGAACGATCAAAGCGTAGACTGTTTGAGATATTACTCCCGTGGAGGAAAGTGCGCATGATGAGTGTTGTTTCCTTTCCCGATGCAATCTCTGTGTTTCATCAAAACTCTGATAGTCCACAGATTACAGAATGTCACCAGATGTGCATCGGAAACTACTACAGGTCTTCCAGGCAACGATCAAAGCGTAGAGATGTTTGAGACATTACTCCCATGGAGGAAGGTAAGCAGCGTGACTGTTGTATAAAATCCCGATGCAATTTGTGTGTTTCATCAACACTATGAAGGTCAAGACATTACAGATTGCCTCCAGATGTGGATCGGAAACTACTACTGGTCTTCCAGGGATCGATCAATGCGTAGACTGTTTGAGACATTACTCCCATGGAGGAAAGTTCGCATGGTGACTGTTGTATTCAATCCCGATGCATTTTCTGTGTTTCGTCAACATTTTGAAGGTCCACAGATTACAGAATGACTCCAGATGTGCTTCGGAAACTACTACTGGTGTTCCAGGGAACGATCAAAGAGTAAACTCTTCGTGACATTACTCCCATGGGGGAAGGTGCGCATGGTGACTGTTGTACTCAATCCCGATGCAATTTCGGTGTTTCATCAACACTCTGTTAGTCCATAGATTACTGAATGCCACCAGATGTGCATCGGAAACTACTACTGGTCTTCCAGGGAACGATCAAATCGTAGACTGTTTCATACATTACTCCCGTGGAGGAAAGTACGCATGATGAGTGTTGTTTCCTTTCCCGATGCAATCTCTGTGTTTAATCAACATTCCAATAGTCCACAGATTACAGAATGCCACCAGATGAGCATCGGAAACTACTACTGGTCTTCCAGGGAACGATCAAAGCGTAGACAGTTTCAGACATTACTCTCATGGATAAAAGTGTGGATGGTGACTGTTGTATTCAATCCCGATGCATTTTCTGTATTTCATCAACACTCTGATAGTCCACAGATTACAGAATGCCACCAGATGTGCATCGGAAACTACTACTGGTCTTCCAGGGAACGATCAAATCGTAGACTGTTTCATACATTACTCCCGTGGAGGAAAGTACGCATGATGAGTGTTGTTTCCTTTCCCGATGCAATCTCTGTGTTTAATCAACATTCCAATAGTCCACAGATTACAGAATGCCACCAGATGAGCATCGGAAACTACTACTGGTCTTCCTGGGAACGATCAAAGCGTAGACAGTTTCAGACGTTACTCTCATGGATAAAAGTGTGGATGGTGACTGTTGTATTCAATCCCGATGCAATTTCTGTATTTCATCAACACTCTGATACTCCACAGATTACAGAATGCCACCAGATCTGCATCGGAAACTACTACTGGTCTAGCAGGGAACGATCAAAGCGTAGACTGTTAGAGACATTACTCCTATGGAGGAAAGTGCACATGCTGACTGTTGTATTCAATCCCGATGTAATTTCTGTGTTTCATCAACACTCTGATAGTCCACAGATTACAGAATGCCACCAGATGTCCATCGGAAACTACTACTGGTCTTCCAGGGAACGATCAAAGCGTAGACTGTTTGAGACATTACTCCCATGTAGGAATGTGCGCATGGTGACTGTTGTATTCAATCCCGATGCAATTTCTGTGTTTCATCAACACTCTGATACTCCGCAGATTACAGAATGCCACCAGATGTGCATCGGAAACTACTACTGGTCTTCCAGGGAACGATCAAGTCGTAGGCTGTTTGAGACATTACTCTTATGGAGGAAAGTGCGCATGATGACTTTTGTATTCAATCCCAATGCAATTTCTGTGTTCCATCAACACTCTGATAGTCCACACATTACAGAATGCCTCCAGATGTGCATCAGAAATTACTACTGGTATTCCAGGGAACGATCAAAGCGTAAACTCTTTGAGACATCACTCCCATGGAGGAAAGTGTGCATGGTGACTGTTGTATTCAATCCCGATGCAATTTCTGTGTTTCATCAACACTCTGATACTCCACCGATTACAGAATACCTCCAGATGTACATCGGTAACTACAACTGGTCTTCCTGGGAACGATCAAAGCGTAGACTGTATGAGACATAACTCCAATGGAGGAAAGTGCGCATGATGACTGTTGTATTCAATCCCGATGCAATTTATGTGTTTCATCTACACTCTGATAGTCCACAGATTACAGAATGCCTCCAGATGTGCATCGGAAACTACTACTGGTCTTCCAGGGAACGATCAAAGCGTAGACTGTTAGAGACATTACTCGCATGGAGGGAAGTGCGCATGGTGACTGTTGTATTCAATCCCGATGCAATTTCTGTGTTTCATCAACACTCTGATAGACCACAGATTACAGAATGCCACCATATGTGCATCGGAAACTACTACTGGTTTTCCAGGGAACGGTCAAAGGGTAGACAGTTTGAGACATTACTCCCGTGGAGGAAAGTGCGCGTTATGACTGTTGTATTCAATCCCAATGCAATTTCTGTGTTTCATCAACACTCTGATACTCCACAGATTACAGAATGCCACCAGATCTGCATCGGAAACTACTACTGGTCTTCCAGGGAACGGTCAAAGCGTAGACTCTTTGAGACATTACTCCGATGGAGGAAAGTGCGCATGGTGACTGTTGTATTCAATCCCGATGCAATTTCTGTGTTTCATCAACAGTCTGATAGTCCAAGCATTACAGAATGCCTCCAGATGTGCATCAGAAACTACTACTGGTATTTCAGGGAACGATCAAAGCGTAAACTCCTTGAGACATCGCTCCCATGGAGGAAAGTGCGCATGGTGACTGTTGTATTCAATCCCGATGCAATTTCTGTGTTTCATCAACACTCTGATACTCCACAGATTACAGAATGCCTCCAGATGTGCATCGGAAACTACTACTGGTCTTCCTGGGAACGATCAAAGCGTAGACTGTTTGAGATATTACTCCCATGGAGGAAAATGCGCATGGTGACTGTTGTGTTCAATCCCGACGCAATTTCTGTCTTTCATCAACACTCTGATAGTCCACAGATTACAGAATGCCTCCAGAAGTGCATCGGAAACTACTACTGGTCTTCCAGGGCACGATCAAAGCGTAGACTGTTTGAGAATTACTCCCATTAAGGAAAGTGCTTTTGGTGACTGTTGTATTCAATCCCGGTGCAATTTCTGTGTTTCATCAACAGTCTGATAGTCCACAGATTACAGAATATCTCCAGATGTGCATCGGAAACTATTACTGGTATTCCGGTGGACGATCAAAGCGTAGACTGTTTGAGACATAACTCAGATGGAGGAAAATGCTCATGGTGACTGTTGTATTCAATCGCAATTCAATTTCTGTGCTTCGTCAACACTCTGATAGTCCACAGATTACATAATGCCTCCACATGTTCATCGGAAACTACTACTGGTCTTCTAGGGAACGAACAAAGCGTAGACTGTTTGAGACAATACTTTTATTGAGGAATGTGCGCCTTGTGATTGTTGTATTCAATCCCGATGCAATTTCTGTGTTTCGTCAACACTCTGATAGTCCACAGATTACAGAATGCCTACAGATGTGCATCGGAAACTACTACTGGTATTCCAGGGAACGATCAAAGCGTAAACTCTTTGAGACATGACTCCCATGTAGGAAAGTGCGGATGGTGACTGTTGTATTCAATCCCGATGCAATTTCTGTGTTCCATCAACACTCTGATAGTCCACAGATTTCAGATAGCCTCCAGATGTACATCGGCAACTACTACTGGTCTAGCAGGGAACGATCAAAGCGTAGACTGTTAGAGACATTACTCCCATGGAGGAAAGTGCACATGCTGACTGTTGTATTCAATCCCGATGTAATTTCTGTGTTTCATCAACACTCTGGTAGTCCACAGATTACAGAATGCCACCAGATGTCCATCGGAAACTACTACTGGTCATCCAGGGAACGATCAAAGCGTAGACTCTTTGAGACATTACTCCAGTGGAGGAATGTGCGCCTGGTGACTGTTGTATTTAATCCCGATTCCATGTCTGTGTTTCAAGAAAACTCTGATAGTCCACAGATTACAGAATGCCTCCAGATGTCCGTCGGAAACTACTATTGGTCTTCCAGGGAACGATCAAAGCGTAGACTGTTTCAGACATTACTCCCATGGAGGAAAGTGAGCATGGTGACTGTTGTATTCAATCCCTATGCAATTTCTGTGTTTCATCAACAGTCTGATAGTCCAATGATTACAGAATGTCTCCAGATGTGCATCGGAAACTACTACTGGTCTTCCAGGGAACGATCAAAGCGTAAACTATTTGAGACATTACTCCCATGGACGAAAGTGCGCATGGTGACTGTTGTATTCAATCCCGATGCATTTTCTGTGTTTCATCAACACTTTGAAGGTCCACAGATTACAGAATGCCTCCAGATGTGCATCGGAAACTACTACTGGTATTCCAGGAAACGATCAAAGCGTAAACTCTTTGTGCCATTACTCCCATGGAGGAAGGTGCGCATGGTGACTGTTGTATTCAATCCCTATGCAATTTCTGTGTTTCATCAACAGTCTGATAGTCCACAGATTACAGGATGCCTCCAGATGTGCATCGGAAACTACTACTGGTCTTCCAGGCAACGATCAAAGCGTAGACTCTTTGAGACAATACTCCCAATGGAGGAAGGTAAGAATCATGACTGTTGTATGCAAGCCGATGCAATTTCTGTATTTCATCAACACTGTGATAGTCCACAGATTACAGAATGCCTCCACATGTGCATCGGAAACTACTACTGGTCTTCCAGGGAACGATCAAATCGTAGTCTGTTTCAGACATTACTCCCATGGAGGAAAGTGTGGATGGTGACTGTTGTATTCAATCCCGATGCAATTTCTGTGTTTCATCAACACTCTGATAGTCCATAGATTACAGATTTTCTCCAGATGTGCATCGGAAATTACTACTGGTCTTCCAGGGATCGATCAATGCGTAGACTCTTTGAGACATAACTCCCATGGAGGAAAGTTCGCATCGTGACTCTTGCATTGAATCCCGATTTAATTTCTGTGTTTTATCAACACTCTGATCGTCCACAGATTACAGAATGCCTCCAGATGTGCATCGGAAACTACTACTGGTCTTCCAGGGAACGATCAAAGCGTAGTCTGTTTCAGACTTCTCCCATGGAAGAAAGTGCGGATGGTGACTGTTGTATTAAATCCTGATGCAATTTCTGTGTTTCGTCAACACTCTGATAGTCCACTGATTACAGAATGCCTCCAGATGTGCATCGGAAACTACCACTGGTCTTCCAGGCAACAATCAAAGTGTAGACTGTTTGTGACATTACTCCCGTGGAGGAAAGTGCTCATGCTGACTGTTGTATTCAATCCCGATGCATTTTCTGTGTTTCGTCAACACTCTGATAGTCCACTGATTACAGAATGCCTCCAGATGTGCATCGGAAACTACTACTGGTCTTCCAGGGAATGATCACAGCGTAGACTGTTAGAGATATTACTCCCATGGAGGAAAGTGCGCATGGTGACTGTTGTATTCAATCCCGATGCAATTTCTGTGTTTCATCAACACTCTGATAGTCCACAGATTACAGAATGCCACCAGATGTGCATCGGAAACTACTACTGGTCTTCCAGGGAACGACCAAAGCGTAGACTGCTTGAGACATTACTCCCGTGGAAGAAAGTGCGCATGATGAGTGTTGTTTCCTTTCCGGATGCAATCTCTGTGTTTAATCAACGTTTTGATAGTTCACAGATTACAGAATGCCACCAGATGTGCATCGGAAACTACTACTGGTCTTCCTGGGAATGATCAGAGCGTAGACAGTTTCAGACATTACTCCCATGGATAAAATTGTGGATGGTGACTGTTGTATTCAATCCCGATGCAATTTCTGTGTTTCATCAACACTCTGATAGTCCACAGATTACAGATTGCCTCCAGATGTGCATCGGAAACTACTACTGGTCTTCCAGGGATCGACCAACGGGTAGACTGTTTGAGACATTACTCCCATGGAGGAATGTTCGCATGGTGACTGTTGTATGGAATCCCGATGCAATTTCTGTGTTTCATCAACACCCTGATAGTCCACAGATTACTGAATGCCACCAGATGAGCATCGTAAACTACTACTGGTCTTCCAGGGAACGATCAAAGCGTAGACTGTTTGAGATATTACTCCCGTGGAGGAAAGTGCGCATGATGAGTGTTGTTTCCTTTCCCGATGCAATCTCTGTGTTTCATCAAAACTCTGATAGTCCACAGATTACAGAATGTCACCAGATGTGCATCGGAAACTACTACAGGTCTTCCAGGCAACGATCAAAGCGTAGAGATGTTTGAGACATTACTCCCATGGAGGAAGGTAAGCAGCGTGACTGTTGTATAAAATCCCGATGCAATTTGTGTGTTTCATCAACACTATGAAGGTCAAGACATTACAGATTGCCTCCAGATGTGGATCGGAAACTACTACTGGTCTTCCAGGGATCGATCAATGCGTAGACTGTTTGAGACATTACTCCCATGGAGGAAAGTTCGCATGGTGACTGTTGTATTCAATCCCGATGCATTTTCTGTGTTTCGTCAACATTTTGAAGGTCCACAGATTACAGAATGACTCCAGATGTGCTTCGGAAACTACTACTGGTCTTCCAGGGAACGATCAAAGGGTAAACTCTTCGTGACATTACTCCCATGGGGGAAGGTGCGCATGGTGACTGTTGTACTCAATCCCGATGCAATTTCGGTGTTTCATCAACACTCTGTTAGTCCATAGATTACTGAATGCCACCAGATGTGCATCGGAAACTACTACTGGTCTTCCAGGGAACGATCAAATCGTAGACTGTTTCATACATTACTCCCGTTTAGGAAAGTACGCATGATGAGTGTTGTTTCCTTTCCCGATGCAATCTCTGTGTTTAATCAACATTCCAATAGTCCACAGATTACAGAATGCCACCAGATGAGCATCGGAAACTACTACTGGTCTTCCAGGGAACGATCAAAGCGTAGACAGTTTCAGACATTACTCTCATGGATAAAAGTGTGGATGGTGACTGTTGTATTCAATCCCGATGCATTTTCTGTATTTCATCAACACTCTGATAGTCCACAGATTACAGAATGCCACCAGATGTGCATCGGAAACTACTACTGGTCTTCCAGGGAACGATCAAATCGTAGACTGTTTCATACATTACTCCCGTGGAGGAAAGTACGCATGATGAGTGTTGTTTCCTTTCCCGATGCAATCTCTGTGTTTAATCAACATTCCAATAGTCCACAGATTACAGAATGCCACCAGATGAGCATCGGAAACTACTACTGGTCTTCCAGGGAACGATCAAAGCGTAGACAGTTTCAGACATTACTCTCATGGATAAAAGTGTGGATGGTGACTGTTGTATTCAATCCCGATGCAATTTCTGTATTTCATCAACACTCTGATAGTCCACAGATTACAGAATGCCACCAGATGTGCATCGGAAACTACTACTGGTCTTCGAGATAACGATCAAAGCGTAGACTGTTTCAGATATTACTCCCGTGGAGAAAGTGCGCATGATGAGTGTTGTTTCCTTTGCCGATGCAATCTCTGTGTTTCACCAACACCCTGATAGTCCACAGATTACAGAATGCCACCAGATGTGCATTGGAAACTACTACAGGTCTTCCAGGCAACGATCGAAGCGTAGACTGTTTGAGACACTACTCCCATGGAGGAAGGTAAGCATCGTGACTGTTGTATACAATCCCGATGCAATTTCTGTGTTTCATCAAAACTTTGAAGGTCAAGACATTACAGATTGCCTCCAGATGTGGATCGGAAACTACTACTGGTCTTCCAGAGATCGATCATTGCGTAGACTGTTTGAGACATTACTCCCATGGAGGAAATTTTGCATTTTGACTGTTGTATTGAATCCCGATGCAATTTCTGTGTTTCATCAACACACTGAATGTCCTCAGATTACAGAATGCCTTTAGATGTGCATCGGAAACTACTACTGGTCTTCCAGGGAACGACCAAAACGTAGACTGTTTGAGACATATCTCCCGTGGAGGTAAGTTCGAATAGTGATTGTTATATTCAATCCCGAATGCAATTTCTGTGTTTCATCAACACTCTGATAGTCCACAGATTACAGAATGTCTTCGGATGTGCATCGGAAACTACTACTGGTCTTCCAGGGAACGATCAAAGCGTAAACTCTTTGAGACATTACTCCCATGGAGGAAAGTGCGTTTGGTGACTGTTGTATTGAATCCCGATGCAATTTCTGCGTTTCATCAACACTCTGATAGTCCACAGATTACAGAATGCCTCCAGATTTGCATCGGAGACTACTACTGGTGTTCCAGGGAACGATCAAACCGTGAACTTTTTGAGACATTACTCCCATGGAGGAAAGTGCGTTTGGTGACTGTTGTTTTCAATCCCGATGCATTTTCTGTGTTTCGTCAACACTTTGAAGGTCCACAGATTACAGAATGCCTCCAGATGTGCATCGGAAACTACTACTGGTCTTCCAGGGAACGATCAAAGGGTAAACTCTTTGTGACATTACTCCCATGGGGGAAGGTGCGCATGGTGACTGTTGTATTAAATCCCGATGCAAGTTCTGTGTTTAATCAATACTCTGATGGTCAACAGATTACAGAATGCCACCAGATGTGCATCGGAAACCGTTACTGGTCTTCCAGGTAATGATCAAAGCGTAGCTTGTTTGAGACATTACTCCCGTGAAAGAAAGTGCGCATGGTGACTGTTGTACTCAATCCCGATGCAATTTCTGTATTTCATCAACACTCTGATAGTCCACAGATTACAGAATGCCTCAAGATGTGCATCGGAAACTACTACTGGTCGTCCATTGAATCATCAAAGCGTAGACTGTTAGAAATATTAGTCCCATCTAGGAAAGTGCGCATGGTGACTGTTGTATTCAATCCCGATGCAATTTCTGTGTTTCATCAACACTCTGATAGTCCACAGATTACAGATTGCCTCCAGATGTGCAACGGAAACTACTACTCGGCTTCCAGGTATCGATCAAAGCGTAGACTGTTAGAGATAGTACTCCCATGGACGAAAGTGCGCATGGTGACTGTTGTATTCAATCCCGATGCAATTTCTGTATTTCATCAACAATCTGATAGTCCACAGATTACAGAATGCCACCAGATGAGCATCGGAAGCTACTACTGGTTGTCCAGGGAACGATCAAAGCGTAGACTGTTTGAGACATTACTCCCGTTAAGGAAAGTGCGCATGATGAGTGTTGTTTCCTTTCCCGATGCAATCTCTGTGTTTCATCAAAACTCTGATAGTCCACAGATTACAGAATGCCACCAGATGTGCATCGGAAACTACTACTGGTCTTCCAGGGAACGATCAAAACATAGACTGTTTGAGACATTACTCCCGTGGAGGAAAGTGAGCATGTTGAGTGTTCTTTCCTTTCCCGATGCAATCTCTGTGTTTCACCAACACCCTGATAGTTCTCAGATTACAGAATGCCACCAGATGTTCATCGGAAACTACTACAGGTCTTCCAGGCAACGATCAAAGCGTAGACTGTTTGGGGCATTACTCCCATGGAGGAAGGTAAGCATCGTGACTGTTGTATACAACCCCGATGTAATTTCTGTGTTTCATCAACACTTTGAAGGTAAGACATTACAGATTGCCTCCAGATGTGGATCGGAAACTACTACAGGTCTTCCTGGGATCGATCAATGCGTAGACTGTTTGAGACATTACTCCCATGGAGGAAAGTTCGCATGGTGACTGTTGTATTGAGTCCCGATGCAATTTCTGTGTTTCATCAACACTCTGATAGTCCATATATTACAGAATGCCTCCAGATGTGCATCGGAAACTACTACTGGTCTTCCAGGGAACGATCAAAACGTAGACTGTTTGAGACGTACCTCCTGTGGAGGTAAGTTCGCATAGTGATTGTTGTATTCAATCCCGATGCAATTTCTGTGTTTCATCAACACTCTGATAGTCCACAGATTACAGAATGTCTAAGGATGTGCATCGGAAACTACTACTGGTCTTCCAGGGAACGATCAAAGCGTGAACTCTTTGAGACATTACTCCCATGGAGGAAAGTGCGTTTGGTGACTGTTGTATTCAATCCCGATGCACTTTCTGTGTTTCGTCAACACTTTGAAGGTCCACAGATTACAGAATGCCTCCAGATGTGCATCGAAAACTACAACTGGTCTTCCAGGGAACGATCAAAGGTTAAACTCTTTGTGACATTACTCCCATGGGGGAAGGTGCCCATGGTGACTGTTGTATTCAACCCCGATGCAACTTCTGTGTTTAATCAATACTCTGATAGTCAACAGATTACAGAATGCCACCAGATGTGCATCGGAAACTGTTACTGGTCTTCCAGGTAATGATCAAAGCGTAGCTTATTTGAGACATTACTCCCGTGGAAGAAAGTGCGCATGGTGACTGTTGTACTCAATCCCGATGCAATTACGGTTATTCATCTACACTCTGTTAGTCCACAGATTACAGAATGCCACCAGATGTCCATTGGAAGCTACTATTGGTCTTCCAAGGAACGATCAAAGCGTAGACTATTTCAGACATTACTCCCATGGAGGAAAGTGCGGGTGGTGACTGTTGTATTCAATCCCGATGCAATTTCTGTGTTTCATCAACACTCTGATAGTCCACAGATTACAGAATGCCACCAGTGTGCATCGGATGCTACTACTGGTCTTCCAGGGAACGATCAAAGCGTAGACTGTTTGAGACATACCTCCCGTGGAGGAAAGTGCGCATGGTGACTGTTGTATTCAATCCCGATGCAATTTCTGTGTTTCATCAACACTCTGATAGTCCACAGATAACGGAATGCCACCAGATGTGCTTCGGAAGCTACTACTGGTCTTCCAGGCAACGATCAAAGCGTAGACTGTTTAGACATTACTCCCATGGTGGAAACTGAGCATTGTGACTGTTGTATTCAATCCCGATGCAATTTCTGTGTTTCATCAACAGTCAGATAGTAAACAGATTACAGATTGCCACCAGATGTGCATCGGAAACTACTACTCGTCTTCCAGGCAACGATCAAAGCGTAGACTGTTTGAGACATTACTCCCATGGAGGATGGTAAGCATCGTGACTGTTGTATACAATCCCAATGCAATTTCTGTGTTTCATCAACACTCTAATAGTTCACAGATTACGGATTGCCTCCAGATGTGCATCGGAAACTACTGCTGGTCGTCCAGGGATCGATCAATGCGTAGACTGTTTGAGATATTACTCCCATGGAGGAATGTTCGCATGGTGACTGCTGTATTGAATCCCGATGCAATTTCTGCGTTTCATCAACACTCTGATAGTCAACAGATTACAGAATGCCACCAGATTTGCATCGGAGACTACTACTGGTGTTCCAGGGAACGATCAAACCGTGAACTCTTTGAGATTACTCCCATGGAGGAAAGTGCGCATGGTGACTGTTTTATTCAATCCCGATGCAATTTCTGTGTTTCATCAACACTCTGATAGTCCACAGATTACAGAATGCCACCACATGTGCATCGGAAACTAATACTGGTCTTCCAGGGAACGATCAAAGCGTAGACTGTTTCAGACATTACTCCCGTGGATAAAAGTGCGCATAATGAGTGTTGTTTCCTTTGCCGATGCAATCTCTGTCTTTCATCACACTCTGATAGTCCACAGATTACTCTGGAGGTATTCTGTAACCTGTGGACCTTCAGGGTATTAATGAAACGCAGAAATTGCATCGAGATTGAATACAACAGGCTCCATGCGTACTTTTCTCCATGATAGTTATGTCTCAAAGTGTGTACGATTTGATCGATTCCTGGAAGACCAGTAGTACAGTCCGAACCACATCTGGAGACTTTCTGTAATCTATGCACCTTCAAAGTGTTGATGAAACACAGAAATTGCATCGGGATTGAATACAACAGGCTCCATGCGGACTTTTCTCCATGAGAGTAATGTCTCAAACTGTCTACGCTTTGATCGTTCCCTGGAAGACCAGCAGTAGTTTCCGAAGCACATCTGTAGGCATTCTGTGTTTTGTCGAACTTCACAGTGTTGATGAAACACAGAAATTGAATCGGGATTGAATACAACAGGCACCATGAGGACTTTTCTCCATGATATTAAAGTCTCAAACTGTCTACGCTTTGATCACTCCCTGGGAGACCAGTAGTAGTTTCCGAAGAACATCTGGAGGCATTCTGAAATCTGTGGACCTTCAGAGTGTTCATGACACAGAAATTGCATCGGGATTGACTAGAAGAGGCACCATGCGGACTTTACTACGTGGGAGTAATGTCTCAAACTGTATACGCTTTGATCGTTCCCTGGAGGAGCAGTAGTAGTTTGCGAAGCACATCTGGAGGCATCCTGTAATCTTTATACATTCAGAGTGTTGATGGAACACAGAAATTGCATCGGGATTGAATACAACAGGCACCATGCGGACTTATCTACATGGGAGTAATGTCTCCAACTGTCTACGCTTTGATCGTTCATTGGAAGACCAGTAGTAATTTCCGAAGCACATCTGGAGACTTTCTGTAATCTGTGGACATTTAGAGTGTTGATTAAACGCAGAAATTGCATCGAGATTGAATACAACAGGCTCCATGCGTACTTTTCTCCATGATAGTAATGTCTCAAACTGTGTACGATTTGATCGATTCGTGGAAGACCAGTAGTACATTCCGAACCACATCTGGAGACATTCTGTAATCTATGCACCTTTAGAGTGTTGATGAAACACAGAAATTGCATCGGGATTGATTACAACAGGCTCCATGCGGACCTTTCTCCATAGGCGTAATGTCTCAAACTGTCTACGCTTTGATCAACTTCTGAGAGACCAGTAGTAGTTTTTGAAGCACATCTGGATGCATTCTGTAATCTGTGGACCTTCAGAGTGTTCATGACTCACAGAAAGTCTATCGGGATTGACTAGAAGAGGCACCCTGCGGACTTTTCTCCATGGGAGTAATGTCTAAAATTCTCTACGCTTTGATCGTTCCTTGAAGACAAGTAGTAGTTTCCAAGGCACATATGGAGGCATTCTGAAATATGTGGACCTTCAGGGTGTTGCTGAAACACAGAAATTACATCGGGATTGAATACAACATGCACCATGGGGACTTTTCTCCATGGGAGTAATGTCTCAAACTCTCTACGCTTTGATCTTTCCCTGGAAGGCCACAAGTAGTTTGCGAAGCACATCTGGATGCATTCTGTAATCTGTAGACCTTCAGAGTGTTGTTGAAACACAGAATTGCATCGGGATTGAATGCAAAAGGCACCATGCGAACATTTATCCATGGGAGTTATGTCTCATACTGTCTACGCATTGATCGTTCCCTGGAAGACAAGTACGTGTTTCTGAAGCACATCTGAAGGCATTCCGTAATCTGTAGACCTTCAGAGTGTTTATGAAACACAGAAATTGCATAGGGATTAAATACAACATGCACCTTGGAGCATTCTGTAATCTTTGGAACTTCAGAGTGTAGATGAAACACATAAATCTCATCGGGATGGATTACAACAGGCACCATGCGGACTTGTCTCCATGAGAGTAATGTCTCAAACAGTCTACCATTTGATCGTTCCCTAGAAGACCAGTAGTAGTTTGCGAAGCACATCTGGAGGCATTCTGTAATCTGTATACATTCAGAGTGTTGATGGAACACAGAAATTGCATCGGGATTGAATACAACAAGCACCATGCGGACTTATCTCCATGGGAGTAATGTCTCAAACTGTGTACGATTTGATCGATTCCTGGAAGACCAGTAGAACATTCCGAACCACATCTGGAGACTTTCTGTAATCTATGCACCTTCCGAGTGTTGATGAAACACAGAAATTGCATCGGGATTGATTACAACAGGCTCCATGCGGACTTATCTCCATAGGCGTAATGTCTCAAACTGTCTACGCTTTGATCAACTTCTGGGAGACCAGTAGTAGTTCTTGAAGCACATCTGGATGCATTCTGTAATCTGTGGACCTTCAGAGTGTTCATGAACCACAGAAATTGCATCGGGATTGACTAGAAGAGGCACCATGCGGCCTTTACTACATGGGAGTATTATCTCAAACTTTATACGCTTTGATCGTTCCCTGGGAGACCAGTAGTAGTTTCCCAAGCACATCTGGAGGCATTCTGTATTCTGTGGACCTTCACAGTGTTGATGAAACACAGATATAGGATTGGGATTGAATACAACAGGCACCATGCGTACATGTCTCCATAGGAGTAATGTCTCAAAGTGGCTACGTTTTGATCGTTACCTGGAAGACCAGTAGTAGTTTTCGAAGCACATCTGGAGGCATTCTGTATTCTGTGGACGTTCAGAGTGTTGATGATACACAGAAATTGCATCGGGATTGATTACAAGAGGTACCATGCGGACTTTTCTTCATGATAGTAATGTCTCAAAACGTCTACGTTTCGATCGTTCCCCCGAACACCATTAGTAGTTTCCGAAGCAAATCAGGAGGCATTCTGTAATCTGTGGACCTTCAGAGTGTTCATAAACACAGAAATTGCTTCGGGATTGAATAGAACAGGCACCATGCGGACTTTTCTCTATGAGAGTAATGTCTAAAATTGTCTTCGCTTTGATCGTTAACTGGAAGGCCAGTAACAGTTTCCGTAGCATATCTGGAGGGATTTTGTAATCTGTTGACCTTCAGAGTGTAGATGAAACACAGAAATTGCATCAGGATTGAATACAACAGTCACCATGCGGTCTTTCCTATATGGGAGTAATGCCACAGAGAGTCTACGCTTTGATCGTTCCCTAGAAGCCCAGTAGTAGTCTCCAAGTCACATCTGGAGTCATTCTGTAATCTGTGTACCTTCAGAGTGTTGATGAAACACGGAAATTGCATCGGGATTGAATAAAACAGGCACCATGCGGAGTTTCCTAAATTGGAGTAACGTCTCAAACTGCCTACGCTTTGATCGTACCCTGGAAGACCAGCAGTAGTTTCGAAGCACATCTGGAGGCATTATGTAATATGTGGACTTTCAGAGTGTTTATAAACACAGTAATTGAATCGGAATTGAGTAGAACAGGCACCATGCCGACTTTTCTCATTGAGAGTAATGTCTCAAACTGTCTACGCTTTGATAGTTAACTGGAAGACCAGTAACAGTTTCCGAAGCACACCTGGAGGCATTCTGTAATCTGTTTACGTTCAGAGTTTTGATGGAACACAGAAATTGCATCGGGATTGAATACAACAGGCACCATGCGGATTTTACTCCATGTTAGTAATGTCTCAAACTGTCTACGATTTGATCGTTGCCTTGAAGACCAGTAGTAGTTTCTGAAGCACATCCGTAGGCATTCCGTAATCTGAGGACCTTCAGAGTGTTGATGAAACTCAGAAATTGCATCGGGATTGAATACAACATGCACCATGCGACCTTATCTCCATGGGAATATTGTCTCAAACAGACTACGCTTTGATCGTTCCCTGGAAGACCAGTAGTAGTTTATAAGGCACATCTGGAGGCATTCTGTAATCTTTCTGCCTTCAGAGTGTTGATGAAACACAGTAAATGCATCGGGATTGAATAAAACAATCACCATGCGGGCTTTTCTCCATGGGAGTAATGTCTCAAACTGTCTACGTTTTGATCGTTTCCTGGAAGACCAGTAGTAATATCCGAAGCACATCTGGAGGCATTCTGTAATCTATGGACCTGCAGGGTTTAGATGAAACTCAGGAATTGCATCGGGATTATATACAACAGATACCATGATGATCTTTGTCCATGGGAGAGATGTCTCAAACAGTCTACGAATTTTGATCGATTCCTCGAAGACCAGTAGTAGTTTACCAGCATATCTGGAGGCATTCTGTAGTCTGTGGACTTCAGAGTGTTGATGAAACACAGAAATTGCATCGGGATTGAATAAAACAGGCACCATGCGGATTTTTCTCCTTGGGAGTAATGTCTCAAACTGTATACAGTTTCATCGTAACCTGGAAGGGCAGTAGTTGTTTCCGAAGCACATCTGGAGGCATTCTGTAATCTGTGGACCTTCAGAATGATAATTAAATACAGAAATTGCATCGGGATTTAATAAAACAAACACCATGCGGACTTTTTTGCTTGAGAGTAATGTCTCAAACTCTCTACGCTTTGATCGTTCCCTAACAGAACAGTAGTAATTTCCGAAGCACATCTGGAGGCATTATGTAATCTGTGGAACTTCACAGTGTTGATGAATTACAGAAATGGGATCATTATTGTATACAACAGGTACCATGCGTACTTTTCTCCATGAGAGTAATGTCTCATACTGTGTACGACTTGATCGATCCTGGAAGACCAGTAGTAGTTTAAAAAGCACATCTGGAGGCATTCTGCATTCTGTGAGCCTTTAGAGTGACGGTGAAAGGCAGAAATTGCATCGGGATTGAATACAACAGGAACCATGCGGACTTTTCTCAATGCGAGTTATGTCTCAAACTGTGTACGATTTGATCGATTCCTGGAAGACCAGTAGTAGTTTCCGAACCACATCTCGAAGCATTCTGAATCTGTGCATCTTCAGAGTGTTGATGAAACACAGAAATTGCATCGGGATTGAATAGAACAGGCACGATGCGAACTTTTCTCCATATGAGTAATGTCTGAAACTGTGTACGATTTGATCTTTTCCTGGAAGACCAGAAGTCGTCTAAAAGGCACATCTGGAGGCATGATGTAATCTGTGGGCCTTCAGAGTGTTGGTGAAATGCAGAAATTGCATCGGGATTGAATACAACAGGAACCATGCGGAATTTTCTCCATGGGAGTAATATCTCACACTGCGTATGATTTGATCGATTCCTGGAAGACCAGTAGTAGCTTGCGAAGAAAATCTGGAGGCATTCTGTAATCCGTGCACCTTCAGAGTGTTGATGAAACACAGGAATTGCATCGGGATTCAATACAACATGCTCCATGCGGACTCTTCTCCATAGGCGTAATGTATCAAAATGTCTACGCTTTGATGTAATTCTGGGAGAACAGTAGTAGTTTTTGAAGCACATCTGGAGGCTTTCTGTAATCTTTGGACCTTCAAAGTGTTGATGAAACACAGTCATTTCATCGGGATTGAATAAAACAAGCACCATGCAGACTTTTCTCCATGGTAGTAATGTCTCAAACTGTCTACTATTTGGCCGTTCCCTGGAAGACCAGTAGTAGTTTCCGAAGCAGATCTGGAGGCATTCTGTAATCTTTTGACCTTCAGAGTGTTGATGAAACACGGAGATAGCATCGGGATTGAATACAACAATCACCATGCGGTCATGCCTATATGGGAGTAATGTCACAAACAGTCTTCGCTTTGATCGTTCCCTGGAAGACCAGTAGTAGTTTCCAAGTCACATTTGGAGGCATTCTGTAATCCGTGCACCTTCAGATTGTTGATGAAACACAGAAATTCCAACGGGATTGAATACAACAGGCACCAAGCGGAGTTTTCTCCATTGGAGTAATGTCTCAAACTGTCTACGCTTTGATCGTTCCCTGGAAGACCAGTAGTAGTTTTCGAAGCACATTAGGAGGCATTCTGTAATCTGTAAACCATCAGAGTGTTCATAAACACAGAAAGTGCATCGGAATTGAGTAGAACAGGCACCATGCGGAATTTTCTCATTGAGATTAATGTCTCAAACTGTCTACGCTTTGATCGTTAACTGGAAGACCAGTAACAGTTTCCGAAGCACATCTGGAGGCATTCTGTAATCTCTTTACGTTCAGAGTGTTGATGGAACACAGAAATTGCATCGGGATTTAATACAACATGCACCATGCGGTCCTTTCTCCATGGGAGTAATGTCTCGAACTGTCTACGTTTTGATCGATTCCTGGTAGACCAGTAGTAGATTCAGAATCACATCTGGAGGCAATCTGTAATCTATGGACCTTCAGAGTGTTGATGAAACACAGGAATTGCATCGGGATTAAATAGAACAGCCACCATGAGTGCCTTACTCCATGCCAGAAATGTCTCAAACTGTCTATGAATTTTGATCGATTCCTCGAAGGCCAGTAGTAGCTTCCGAAGCACATCTGGAGGCATTCCGTAATCTGAGGACCTTCAGAGTGTTGATGAAACACAGAATTTGCTCGGGATTTAATACAACATGCACCATGCAGTCTTTTCTCCATGGGAGTAGTGTCTCGACCAGACTAAGCTTTGATCGTTCCCTGGAAGACCATTAGTAGTTTATAAGGCACATCTGGAGGCATTATGTAATCTGCCTTCTGAGTGTTGATGATACACAGAAATTGCATCAGGACTGAATAAAACAGGCACCATGCGGACTTTTCTCAATGGGAGTAATGTCTAAAATTGTCTACGCTTTGATCGTTTCCTGGGAGACCAGTAGTAATATCCGATGCACATCTGGAGGCATTCTGTAATCTGTGGGCCTTCAGAGTGTTGATGAAACAAAGGAATTGCATCGGGATTCAATACAACAGGCACCGAGCGGACTTTTCTCCATGGGAGTAATGTCTGAAACTGTCTACGCCTGGAAGGACAGTAGTAGTTTCCGAAGCACTTCTGGAGGCATTCTGTAATCTGTGGACCTTCACAGTTTTGATGAAACACAGAAATTTGATCGGGATTGAAAACATCTGGGGGCATTCTGTAATCTGTGGGCCTTCAGAGTGTTGATGAAACACAGAAATTTGATCGGGATTGAATACAACAGGAACCATGCGTACTTTTCTTCATGAGAGTAATGTCTCAAACTGTATACGATTTGATCGATTCCTGGAAGCAAAGTAGTAGTTTAAAAGGCACATCTTAAGGCATTCTGTAATCTTTGGGCCTTCAGAGTGATGGTGAAACGCAGAAATTGCATCGGGATTTAATACAACAAGAACCATGCGGACTTTTCTCCATGGGAGTAATGTCACAAACTGTGTACGATTGATCGATTCCTGGAAGACCAGTAGTTGTTTCCGAACCACATCTGGAAGCATTCTGAATCTGTGCACCTTCAGAGTGTTGATGAAACACAGAGATTGCATCGGGATTGAATACAACAGGCACCATGCGGACTTCTCTCCATGGCAGTACGCTTTGGTCGATTCCTGGAAGATCAGTAGTAGTTTCAGAAACACATCTGGAGGCATTCTGTAATCTGTGGACCTTCAGAGTGTTGATGAAACACCGAAAAAGCATCGGTAAGAATACAACTAGCACCGTGCGCACTTTTCTCCATAGAAGTAATGTCTAAAACTGTCTACGCTTTGATCGATTCCTGGAAGACAATGAGTAGTTTCCGAATCACATCTGGAGGCATTCTATAATCTGTGGACCATCAGAGTGTTGATGAAACACAGAGGTTGCTTCGGGATTGAATACAACAGGCACAATGCGGACTTTTCTCCATGGGAGTAATGTCTCAAACTGTCTACGCTTTCATCGTTCCCTGGAAGACCAGTAGTAGTTAATAAGGCACATCTGGAGGCATTCTGTAATCTGCCTTCAGAGTGTTGATGAAGCACAGAAATTGCATCGGGATTGAATAAAACAGGCACCATGCGGACTTTTCTCCGTGGGAGTAATGTCTAAAATTTCCTACGCTTTGATCGTTTCCTGGGAGACCAGTAGTAATATCCGAAGCACATCTGGAGGCATTCTGTAATCTGCGGGCCTTCAGAGTGTTGATGAAACACAGACATTGCATCGGGATTCAATACAACAGGCACCGAGCGGACTTTTCTCCATGGGAGTAATGTCTGAAACTGTCTACGTTTTGATCATTCCCTGGAAGGACAGTAGTAGTTTCCGAAGCACTTCTGGAGGCATTCTGTAATCTGTGGACCTTCACAGTTTTGATGAAACACAGAAATTTGATCGGGATTGAATACAACAGAAACCATGTGTACTTTTCTCCATGAGAGTAATGTCTCAAACTGTATACGATCTGATCGTTTCCTGGAAGCAAAGTAGTAGTTTAAAAGGCACATCTGGAGGCATTCTGTATTCTGTGGGCCTTCAGAGTGATGGTGAAACGCATAAATTGCATCGGGATTGAATACAACAGGAACCATGCGGAGTTTTCTCCATTGGAGTAATGTCTCAAACTGTCTACGCTTTGATCGTTCCCTGGAAGACAAGTAGTAGTTTTCGAAGCACATTAGGAGGCATTCTGTAATCTGTAAACCATCAGAGTGTTCATAAACACAGAAATTGCATCGGAATTGAGTAGAACAGGCACCATGCGGAATTTTCTCATTGAGATTAATGTCTCAAACTGTCTACGCTTTGATCGTTAACTGGAAGACCAGTAACAGTTTCCGAAGCACATCTGGAGGCATTCTGTAATCTTTGGACCTTCAGAGTGTTGATGAAACACAGAATTTGCATCGGGATCGAATACAACAGGCACCATTTGGACTTTTCTCCATGGGAGTGGTCTCAAACTGTCTACGCTTTCATCGTTCCCTGGAAGACCAGTAGTAGTTTCCGAAGCACATCTGGAGGCATTCTGTAATCTGTGGAACTTTTAAGAGTTGATGAAACACAGAAATTGCATCTGGATTGAATACAAAAGGTACCATGCGGACTTTTCTCAATGGGAAAAGGTCTCAAACTGTCTACGAAATTAGATTGATTCCTCGAAGACCAGTAGTTGTTTCCTAGGCACATCCAGAGTCATTCTGTAACCTGTGGACCTTGAGAGTGTTGATAAAACACTGAAATTGCATGGGGATTGAATATAACGGGCAACATGCGGACTTTTCTCCATGGGATCAATGTCTCAAACTGTCTACGCTTTCAGCGTAACTTGGAAGTACGGTAGTAGTTTCCGAGGCACATCTGGAAGCATTCTATAATCTGTGGACCTTCAGAGTGTTGATGAAACACAGAAATTGCCTCGGGATTGAATACAACTGTCACCTTGCAGACTTTTTTCCATGGGAGTATTGTCTCAAATGTCCACGCTTTGATCGTTCCCTGGAAGACTAGTAGTAGTTTCCGAATCACATCTGGAGGCATTATGTAATCTGTGGACCTCCAGAGTGTTGATGAAACACAGAAATTGCGGCGGGATTGAACAGAACAGGCTCCATGCAGACTTTTATTCATGGGAGTAATGTCTACAACTGTCTACGTTTTGATCCTTCCCTAGCAGACCAGTAGTAATTTCCGAAGCACATCTGGAGGCATTCTGTAATCTGTGGACAATCAGAGTGTTGATGAAACACAGAAATTGGAACAGGATTGTATACAACAGGTACCATGTGAACTTTTCTCCATGAGAGTATTGTTTCAAACTGTGTACGATTTGATCGATTCCTGGGAGACCAGTAGTAGTTTAAAAGGCACATCTGGAGGCAATCTGTAATCTTTGGGCCTTCAGAGTGTTGGTGAAAAGCAGAAATTTCATCGGGATTGAATACAACAGGCTCCATGCAGACTTTCCTCCATAAGCGTAATGTCTCAAACTATCTACGCATTTATTGACTTCTGGGAGATCAGTAGGAGTTTTTGAAGCACATCTGGAGGCACTCTGTAATCTTTGGCATTTCAGAGTGTTGAAGAAACACAGAAATCGCATCACGATTGAATACAACGGGCACCAAGCGGTCTTTTCTCCATGGTAGTAATGACTCAAACAATCTACGCTTTGACCGCTTCCTGGATGACCAGTACTAGTTCACGAAGCACATCTGGAGGCATTCTGTAATCTTTGGACTCTCAGAGTGTTCATGAAACACAGAAATTGCTTCGGGATTGAATAGAACAGGCACCATGCAGACTTTTCTCCATGGGAGTAATGTCTCAAACTATGTACAATTTGATCGATTCCTGGTAGACCAGTTAGTTTCCGAACCACATCTGGAGGCATTCTGAATCTGTGCACCTTCAGAGTGTTGATGAAACACAGAGATTGCATCGGGATTGAATACAACAGGCACCATGCGGACTTCTCTCCATGGCAGTACGCTTTGGTCGATTCCTGGAAGATCAGTAGTAGTTTCAGAAACACATCTGGAGCCATTCTGTAATCTGTGGACCTTCAGAGTGTTGATGAAACACCGAAAAAGCATCGGTAAGAATACAACTAGCACCGTGCGCACTTTTCTCCATAGAAGTAATGTCTAAAACTGTCTACGCTTTGATCGATTCCTGGAAGACAATGAGTAGTTTCCAAGATACATCTGGAGTCATTCGGTAATCTGTGGACTTTCAGACTGTTGATGATACACAGAAATTGCAACGGGATTGAATACAACAGGCTCCATGCAGACTTTTATCCATGGGAGTATTGTCTCAAACTGTCTATGTATTGATCCTTCCCTAGCAGACCAGTAGTAATTTCCGAAGCACAACTGGAGGCATTCTGTAATCTGTGGACCATCACAGTGTTGATGAAACACAGAAATTGGATCAGGATTGTATACAACAGGTACGATGCGTTCCTTTCTCCATGAGAGTAATGTTTCAAACTGTGTACGATTTGATCGATTCCTGGAAGACCAGTAGTAGTTTAAAAGGCACATCTGGAGGCATTCGGCAATCTTTGGTCTTTCAGAGTGTTGATGAAACACAGAAATTGCATCACGATTGAATACAACAGGCACCAAGCGGTCTTGTCTCCATGGTAGTAATGACTCAAACAGTCTACGCTTTGATCGCTTCCTGGTAGACCAGTAGTAGTTCACGAGCACATCTGGAGGCATTCTGTAGTCTTTGGACTCTCAGAGTGTTCAAGAAACACAGAAATTGCATTGGGATTAAATAGAACAGGCACCATGCAGACTTTTCTCCATGGGAATAATGTCTCAAACTGTGTACAATTCGATAGATTCCTGGTAGACCAGTAGTAGTTTCCGAACCACATCTGGAGGCATTCTGTAATCTGTGCACCTTCAGAGTGTTGATGAAACACAGAGATTGCAATCGGGATTGCATACAACAGGCACCGTGCGGACTTCTCTCCATGGGAGTACGCTTTGGCCGATTCCTGGAAGACCAGTAGTAGTTACAGAAGCACATCTGGAGCCATTCTGTAATCTGTGGACCTTCAGAGTGTTGATGAAACACCGAATATGCATCGGGAAGAATACAACTGTCACCGTGCAGACTTTTCTCCATGGGAGTAATGTCTCAAACTGTCTACGCTTTGACCGTTCCCTGGAAAACCAGTAGTAGTTTATAAGGCACATCAGGAGGTATTCTGTATTCTGCCCTCAGAGTGTTGACGAAGCACAGAAATTGCATCGGGATTGAATAAAACAGGCACCATGCGGACTTTTCTCCATGGGAGTAATGTCTCAAACTGTCTACGCTTTGATCGTTTCCTGGAAGACCAGTAGTAATATCCGAAGCACATCTGGAGGCATTTTGTAATCTGTGGACCTTCAGAGTGTATATGAAACACAGGAATTGCATCGGAATTAAATAAAACAGATACCATGATGATCTTTCTCCACGGGTGAGATGTCTCAAACTGTCTACGAATTTTGATCGATTCCTCGAGGTCCAGTAAGAGTTTTTAAGCACGACTGGAGGCATTCTGTGATCTGTGGACCTTCAGAGTGTTGATGAAACGCAGAAATTGCATCGGGATTGAATACAACAGGCACCATGCATACTTTTTCTACGGGAGTAATTTCTCAAACTGTCTACAGTTTCATCGATCCCTGGAAGGGCAGTAGTTGTTACCGAAGCACATCTGGAGGCATTCCGTATTCTGTTTACGTTCAGGGTGTTGATGGAACACAGAAATTGCATCGGGATTCGATACAACAGGCACCATGCGGACTTTTCTCCATGGGATTAATGTCTCAAACTGTCTACGCTCTCATCATTCCCTGGAACGACAGTAGTAGTTTCCGAAGCAAATCTGGAGGCATTCTGTAATCTGTGGACCTCCAGGGTGTTGATGAACCACAGAAATTGCATCGAGATAGAACACAACAGGCTCCATGCGTACTTTTCTCCATGATAGTAATGTCTCAAACTGTGTACGATTTGATCGATTCTTGGAAGACCAGTAGTAGTTTCCGAACCACATCTGGAAGCATTCTGAATCTGAGCACCTTCAGAGTTTTGATGAAACACAGAAATTGCATCGGGATTGAATACAACAAGCTCCATGCAGACTTTTCTCCATAGGCGTAATGTCTCAAACTGTCTACGCTTTGATCGACTTCTTGGAGATCAGTAGGAGTTTTTGAAGCACATCTGGATTCATTCTGTAATCTTTGGTCTTTCAGAGTGTTGATGAAACACAGAAATTGCATCAGGATTGAATACAACAGCCATCTAGCGGTCTTTTGTCCATGGTAGTAATGACTCAAACAGTCTACGCTTTGATCGCTTCCTGGAAGACCAGTAGCAGTTCACGAAGCACATCTGGAGGCATTCTGTAATCTTTGGACTCTCAGAGTGTTCATGAAACACAGAAATTGCATCGGGATTGAATAGAACAGGCACCATGAAGACTTTTCTCCATGGGAGTAATGTCTCAAACTTTGTACAATTTAATCGATTCCTCGAAGACCAGTAGTTGTTTCCGAAGCACATCCAGAGTCATTCTGTAATCTGTGGACCTTGAGAGTGTTGATGAAACACAGAAATTGCATGGGGTTTGAATATAACAGGCAACATGTTGACTTTTCCCATGGGAGTAATGTCTCAAATGTCTACGCTTTGATCGTTCCTTTTAAGACAAGTAGTAGTTCCCAAGGCACATCTGGAGGCATTCTGAAATCTGCCTTCAGAGTGTTGACGAAACACAGAAATTGCATCGGGATTGAATACAAAAGGCACAATGCGGACTTGTCTCCATGAGTGTAATGTCTCAAAGTGTGTTCGATTTGATCCATTCCTTCAAGATAAGTAGTAGTTTCCGAACCACATCAGGAGTCATTCTGTAATCTGTGGACCTTCAGAGTGCTGATGAAACGCAGAAATAGCATCGATGTTGAATACAACAGGCTCCATGCGTACTTTTCTCCATGATAGTTATGTCTCAAACTGTGTACGATTTGATCGATTCCTGGAAGACCAGTAGTACATTCCGAACCACATCTGGAGACGTTCTGTAAACTATGCACCTTCAGAGTGTTGATGAAACACAGAGATTGCATCGGGATTGTATAAAACAGGCACCATGTGGACTTTTCCCCATGGGAGTAATGTCTCAAACTCTCTACGCTTTGATCTTTCCCTGGAAGGCCACAAGTAGTTTGCGAAGCACATCTGGATGCATTCTGTAATCTGTAGACCTTCAGAGTGTTGTTGAAACACAGAATTGCATCGCGATTGAATACAAAATGCACCATGCGAACATATATACATGGGAGTAATGTCTCATACTGTCCCTGGAAGACCAGTAGGAGTTTCTGAAGCACATCTGAAGGCATTCCGTAATCTGTAGACCTTCAGAGTGTTGATGAAACACAGAAATTGCATCGGGATTAAATTCAACATGCACCTTGGAGCATTCTGTAATCTTTGGAACTTCAGAGTGTAGATGATACACATAAAGCTCATCGGGATCGATTACAACAGGCACCATGCGGATTTTTCTCCATGAGAGTAATGTCTCAAACTGTCTACCCTTTGATCGTTCCCTGGAAGACCAGTAGTACTTTCCGAAGCACATCTGTAGGCATTCTGTATTTTGTGGAACTTCACAGTGTTGATGAAACACAGAAATTCAATCGGTATTGAATACAACAGGCTCCATGAAGACTTTTCTCCATGATATTAATGTCTCAAATTGTCTACGCTTTGATCGTTCCCTGGAAGACCAGTAGTAGTTTCCGTAGCACATCTGTAGGCATTTTGTTCCTTGTGGAAATTCACAGTGTTGATGAAACACAGAAATTGAATCGGGATTGAATACAACAGGCACCATGAGGACTTTTCTCCATGATATTAATGTCTCAAACTCTCTACGCTTTGATCGTTCCCTGGGAGACCAGTAGTAGTTTCCGAAACAAATCTGGAGGCATTCTTTAATCTGTGGACCTTCAGAGTGTTCATGAAACACAGAAATTGCATCGGGATTGACTAGAAGAGGCACCATGCGGACTTTACTACATGGGAGTAATGTCTCAAACTGTATACGCTTTGATCGTTCAATGGAAGACAAGTAGTAGATTGCGAAGCACATCTGGAGGCATTCTGTAATCTGTATACATTCAGAGTGTTGATGGAACACAGAAATTGCATCGGGATTGAATAAAACAAGCACCATGCGGACTTTTCTCCATGGGAGTAATGTCTCCAACTATCTACGCTTTGATCGTTCATTGGAAAACCAGTAGTAATTTCCGCAGCACATCTGGAGGTATTCTGTAACCTGTGGACCTTCAGAGTATTAATGAAACGCAGAAATTGCATCGAGATTGAATACAACAGGCTCCATGCGTACTTTTCTCCATGATAGTTATGTCTCAATGTGTGTACGATTTGATCGATATCTGGAAGACCAGTAGTACAGTCCGAACCACATCTGGAGACTTTCTGTAATCTATGCACCTTCAAAGTGTTGATGAAACACAGAAATTGCATCAGGATTGAATACAACGGGCTCCATGCGGACTTTTCTCCATGAGAGTAATGTCTCAAACTGTCTACGCTTTGATCGTTCCCTGGAAGACCAGTAGTAGTTTCCGAAGCACATCTGTAGGCATTCTGTGTTTTGTCGAACTTCACAGTGTTGATGAAACACAGAAATTGAATCGGGATTGAATACAACAGGCACCATGAGGACTTTTCTCCATGATATTAAAGTCTCAAACTGTCTCCGCTTAGATCACTCCCTGGGAGACCAGTAGTAGTTTCCGAAGCACATCTGGAGGCATTCTGTATTCTGTGGACCTTCACAGTGTTGATGAAACACAGATATAGGATTGGGATTGAATACAACAGGCACCATGCGTACATGTCTCCATAGGAGTAATGTCTCAAAGTGGCTACGTTTTGATCGTTACCTGGAAGACCAGTAGTAGTTTTCGAAGCACATCTGGAGGCATTCTGTATTCTGTGGACGTTCAGAGTGTTGATGATACACAGAAATTGCATCGGGATTGATTACAAGAGGTACCATGCGGACTTTTCTTCATGATAGTAATGTCTCAAAACGTCTACGTTTCGATCGTTCCCCCGAACACCATTAGTAGTTTCCGAAGCAAATCAGGAGGCATTCTGTAATCTGTGGACCTTCAGAGTGTTCATAAACACAGAAATTGCTTCGGGATTGAATAGAACAGGCACCATGCGGACTTTTCTCTATGAGAGTAATGTCTAAAATTGTCTTCGCTTTGATCGTTAACTGGAAGGCCAGTAACAGTTTCCGTAGCATATCTGGAGGGATTTTGTAATCTGTTGACCTTCAGAGTGTAGATGAAACACAGAAATTGCATCAGGATTGAATACAACAGTCACCATGCGGTCTTTCCTATATGGGAGTAATGCCACAGAGAGTCTACGCTTTGATCGTTCCCTAGAAGCCCAGTAGTAGTCTCCAAGTCACATCTGGAGTCATTCTGTAATCTGTGTACCTTCAGAGTGTTGATGAAACACGGAAATTGCATCGGGATTGAATAAAACAGGCACCATGCGGAGTTTCCTAAATTGGAGTAACGTCTCAAACTGCCTACGCTTTGATCGTACCCTGGAAGACCAGCAGTAGTTTCGAAGCACATCTGGAGGCATTATGTAATATGTGGACTTTCAGAGTGTTTATAAACACAGTAATTGAATCGGAATTGAGTAGAACAGGCACCATGCCGACTTTTCTCATTGAGAGTAATGTCTCAAACTGTCTACGCTTTGATAGTTAACTGGAAGACCAGTAACAGTTTCCGAAGCACACCTGGAGGCATTCTGTAATCTGTTTACGTTCAGAGTTTTGATGGAATACAGAAATTGCATCGGGATTGAATACAACAGGCACCATGCGGATTTTACTCCATGTTAGTAATGTCTCAAACTGTCTACGATTTGATCGTTGCCTTGAAGACCAGTAGTAGTTTCTGAAGCACATCCGTAGGCATTCCGTAATCTGAGGACCTTCAGAGTGTTGATGAAACTCAGAAATTGCATCGGGATTGAATACAACATGCACCATGCGACCTTATCTCCATGGGAATATTGTCTCAAACAGACTACGCTTTGATCGTTCCCTGGAAGACCAGTAGTAGTTTATAAGGCACATCTGGAGGCATTCTGTAATCTTTCTGCCTTCAGAGTGTTGATGAAACACAGTAAATGCATCGGGATTGAATAAAACAATCACCATGCGGGCTTTTCTCCATGGGAGTAATGTCTCAAACTGTCTACGTTTTGATCGTTTCCTGGAAGACCAGTAGTAATATCCGAAGCACATCTGGAGGCATTCTGTAATCTATGGACCTGCAGGGTTTAGATGAAACTCAGGAATTGCATCGGGATTATATACAACAGATACCATGATGATCTTTGTCCATGGGAGAGATGTCTCAAACAGTCTACGAATTTTGATCGATTCCTCGAAGACCAGTAGTAGTTTACCAGCATATCTGGAGGCATTCTGTAGTCTGTGGACTTCAGAGTGTTGATGAAACACAGAAATTGCATCGGGATTGAATAAAACAGGCACCATGCGGATTTTTCTCCTTGGGAGTAATGTCTCAAACTGTATACAGTTTCATCGTAACCTGGAAGGGCAGTAGTTGTTTCCGAAGCACATCTGGAGGCATTCTGTAATCTGTGGACCTTCAGAATGATAATTAAATACAGAAATTGCATCGGGATTTAATAAAACAAACACCATGCGGACTTTTTTGCTTGAGAGTAATGTCTCAAACTCTCTACGCTTTGATCGTTCCCTAACAGAACAGTAGTAATTTCCGAAGCACATCTGGAGGCATTATGTAATCTGTGGAACTTCACAGTGTTGATGAATTACAGAAATGGGATCATTATTGTATACAACAGGTACCATGCGTACTTTTCTCCATGAGAGTAATGTCTCATACTGTGTACGACTTGATCGATCCTGGAAGACCAGTAGTAGTTTAAAAAGCACATCTGGAGGCATTCTGCATTCTGTGAGCCTTTAGAGTGACGGTGAAAGGCAGAAATTGCATCGGGATTGAATACAACAGGAACCATGCGGACTTTTCTCAATGCGAGTTATGTCTCAAACTGTGTACGATTTGATCGATTCCTGGAAGACCAGTAGTAGTTTCCGAACCACATCTCGAAGCATTCTGAATCTGTGCATCTTCAGAGTGTTGATGAAACACAGAAATTGCATCGGGATTGAATAGAACAGGCACGATGCGAACTTTTCTCCATATGAGTAATGTCTGAAACTGTGTACGATTTGATCTTTTCCTGGAAGACCAGAAGTCGTCTAAAAGGCACATCTGGAGGCATGATGTAATCTGTGGGCCTTCAGAGTGTTGGTGAAATGCAGAAATTGCATCGGGATTGAATACAACAGGAACCATGCGGAATTTTCTCCATGGGAGTAATATCTCACACTGCGTATGATTTGATCGATTCCTGGAAGACCAGTAGTAGCTTGCGAAGAAAATCTGGAGGCATTCTGTAATCCGTGCACCTTCAGAGTGTTGATGAAACACAGGAATTGCATCGGGATTCAATACAACATGCTCCATGCGGACTCTTCTCCATAGGCGTAATGTATCAAAATGTCTACGCTTTGATGTAATTCTGGGAGAACAGTAGTAGTTTTTGAAGCACATCTGGAGGCTTTCTGTAATCTTTGGACCTTCAAAGTGTTGATGAAACACAGTCATTTCATCGGGATTGAATAAAACAAGCACCATGCAGACTTTTCTCCATGGTAGTAATGTCTCAAACTGTCTACTATTTGGCCGTTCCCTGGAAGACCAGTAGTAGTTTCCGAAGCAGATCTGGAGGCATTCTGTAATCTTTTGACCTTCAGAGTGTTGATGAAACACGGAGATAGCATCGGGATTGAATACAACAATCACCATGCGGTCATGCCTATATGGGAGTAATGTCACAAACAGTCTTCGCTTTGATCGTTCCCTGGAAGACCAGTAGTAGTTTCCAAGTCACATTTGGAGGCATTCTGTAATCCGTGCACCTTCAGATTGTTGATGAAACACAGAAATTCCAACGGGATTGAATACAACAGGCACCAAGCGGAGTTTTCTCCATTGGAGTAATGTCTCAAACTGTCTACGCTTTGATCGTTCCCTGGAAGACCAGTAGTAGTTTTCGAAGCACATTAGGAGGCATTCTGTAATCTGTAAACCATCAGAGTGTTCATAAACACAGAAAGTGCATCGGAATTGAGTAGAACAGGCACCATGCGGAATTTTCTCATTGAGATTAATGTCTCAAACTGTCTACGCTTTGATCGTTAACTGGAAGACCAGTAACAGTTTCCGAAGCACATCTGGAGGCATTCTGTAATCTCTTTACGTTCAGAGTGTTGATGGAACACAGAAATTGCATCGGGATTTAATACAACATGCACCATGCGGTCCTTTCTCCATGGGAGTAATGTCTCGAACTGTCTACGTTTTGATCGATTCCTGGTAGACCAGTAGTAGATTCAGAATCACATCTGGAGGCAATCTGTAATCTATGGACCTTCAGAGTGTTGATGAAACACAGGAATTGCATCGGGATTAAATAGAACAGCCACCATGAGTGCCTTACTCCATGCCAGAAATGTCTCAAACTGTCTATGAATTTTGATCGATTCCTCGAAGGCCAGTAGTAGCTTCCGAAGCACATCTGGAGGCATTCCGTAATCTGAGGACCTTCAGAGTGTTGATGAAACACAGAATTTGCTCGGGATTTAATACAACATGCACCATGCAGTCTTTTCTCCATGGGAGTAGTGTCTCGACCAGACTAAGCTTTGATCGTTCCCTGGAAGACCATTAGTAGTTTATAAGGCACATCTGGAGGCATTATGTAATCTGCCTTCTGAGTGTTGATGATACACAGAAATTGCATCAGGACTGAATAAAACAGGCACCATGCGGACTTTTCTCAATGGGAGTAATGTCTAAAATTGTCTACGCTTTGATCGTTTCCTGGGAGACCAGTAGTAATATCCGATGCACATCTGGAGGCATTCTGTAATCTGTGGGCCTTCAGAGTGTTGATGAAACAAAGGAATTGCATCGGGATTCAATACAACAGGCACCGAGCGGACTTTTCTCCATGGGAGTAATGTCTGAAACTGTCTACGCCTGGAAGGACAGTAGTAGTTTCCGAAGCACTTCTGGAGGCATTCTGTAATCTGTGGACCTTCACAGTTTTGATGAAACACAGAAATTTGATCGGGATTGAAAACATCTGGGGGCATTCTGTAATCTGTGGGCCTTCAGAGTGTTGATGAAACACAGAAATTTGATCGGGATTGAATACAACAGGAACCATGCGTACTTTTCTTCATGAGAGTAATGTCTCAAACTGTATTCGATTTGATCGATTCCTGGAAGCAAAGTAGTAGTTTAAAAGGCACATCTTAAGGCATTCTGTAATCTTTGGGCCTTCAGAGTGATGGTGAAACGCAGAAATTGCATCGGGATTTAATACAACAAGAACCATGCGGACTTTTCTCCATGGGAGTAATGTCACAAACTGTGTACGATTGATCGATTCCTGGAAGACCAGTAGTTGTTTCCGAACCACATCTGGAAGCATTCTGAATCTGTGCACCTTCAGAGTGTTGATGAAACACAGAGATTGCATCGGGATTGAATACAACAGGCACCATGCGGACTTCTCTCCATGGCAGTACGCTTTGGTCGATTCCTGGAAGATCAGTAGTAGTTTCAGAAACACATCTGGAGGCATTCTGTAATCTGTGGACCTTCAGAGTGTTGATGAAACACCGAAAAAGCATCGGTAAGAATACAACTAGCACCGTGCGCACTTTTCTCCATAGAAGTAATGTCTAAAACTGTCTACGCTTTGATCGATTCCTGGAAGACAATGAGTAGTTTCCGAATCACATCTGGAGGCATTCTATAATCTGTGGACCATCAGAGTGTTGATGAAACACAGAGGTTGCTTCGGGATTGAATACAACAGGCACAATGCGGACTTTTCTCCATGGGAGTAATGTCTCAAACTGTCTACGCTTTCATCGTTCCCTGGAAGACCAGTAGTAGTTAATAAGGCACATCTGGAGGCATTCTGTAATCTGCCTTCAGAGTGTTGATGAAGCACAGAAATTGCATCGGGATTGAATAAAACAGGCACCATGCGAACTTTTCTCCGTGGGAGTAATGTCTAAAATTTCCTACGCTTTGATCGTTTCCTGGGAGACCAGTAGTAATATCCGAAGCACATCTGGAGGCATTCTGTAATCTGCGGGCCTTCAGAGTGTTGATGAAACACAGACATTGCATCGGGATTCAATACAACAGGCACCGAGCGGACTTTTCTCCATGGGAGTAATGTCTGAAACTGTCTACGTTTTGATCATTCCCTGGAAGGACAGTAGTAGTTTCCGAAGCACTTCTGGAGGCATTCTGTAATCTGTGGACCTTCACAGTTTTGATGAAACACAGAAATTTGATCGGGATTGAATACAACAGAAACCATGTGTACTTTTCTCCATGAGAGTAATGTCTCAAACTGTATACGATCTGATCGTTTCCTGGAAGCAAAGTAGTAGTTTAAAAGGCACATCTGGAGGCATTCTGTATTCTGTGGGCCTTCAGAGTGATGGTGAAACGCATAAATTGCATCGGGATTGAATACAACAGGAACCATGCGGAGTTTTCTCCATTGGAGTAATGTCTCAAACTGTCTACGCTTTGATCGTTCCCTGGAAGACAAGTAGTAGTTTTCGAAGCACATTAGGAGGCATTCTGTAATCTGTAAACCATCAGAGTGTTCATAAACACAGAAATTGCATCGGAATTGAGTAGAACAGGCACCATGCGGAATTTTCTCATTGAGATTAATGTCTCAAACTGTCTACGCTTTGATCGTTAACTGGAAGACCAGTAACAGTTTCCGAAGCACATCTGGAGGCATTCTGTAATCTTTGGACCTTCAGAGTGTTGATGAAACACAGAATTTGCATCGGGATCGAATACAACAGGCACCATTTGGACTTTTCTCCATGGGAGTGGTCTCAAACTGTCTACGCTTTCATCGTTCCCTGGAAGACCAGTAGTAGTTTCCGAAGCACATCTGGAGGCATTCTGTAATCTGTGGAACTTTTAAGAGTTGATGAAACACAGAAATTGCATCTGGATTGAATACAAAAGGTACCATGCGGACTTTTCTCAATGGGAAAAGGTCTCAAACTGTCTACGAAATTAGATTGATTCCTCGAAGACCAGTAGTTGTTTCCTAGGCACATCCAGAGTCATTCTGTAACCTGTGGACCTTGAGAGTGTTGATAAAACACTGAAATTGCATGGGGATTGAATATAACGGGCAACATGCGGACTTTTCTCCATGGGATCAATGTCTCAAACTGTCTACGCTTTCAGCGTAACTTGGAAGTACGGTAGTAGTTTCCGAGGCACATCTGGAAGCATTCTATAATCTGTGGACCTTCAGAGTGTTGATGAAACACAGAAATTGCCTCGGGATTGAATACAACTGTCACCTTGCAGACTTTTTTCCATGGGAGTATTGTCTCAAATGTCCACGCTTTGATCGTTCCCTGGAAGACTAGTAGTAGTTTCCGAATCACATCTGGAGGCATTATGTAATCTGTGGACCTCCAGAGTGTTGATGAAACACAGAAATTGCGGCGGGATTGAACAGAACAGGCTCCATGCAGACTTTTATTCATGGGAGTAATGTCTACAACTGTCTACGTTTTGATCCTTCCCTAGCAGACCAGTAGTAATTTCCGAAGCACATCTGGAGGCATTCTGTAATCTGTGGACAATCAGAGTGTTGATGAAACACAGAAATTGGAACAGGATTGTATACAACAGGTACCATGTGAACTTTTCTCCATGAGAGTATTGTTTCAAACTGTGTACGATTTGATCGATTCCTGGGAGACCAGTAGTAGTTTAAAAGGCACATCTGGAGGCAATCTGTAATCTTTGGGCCTTCAGAGTGTTGGTGAAAAGCAGAAATTTCATCGGGATTGAATACAACAGGCTCCATGCAGACTTTCCTCCATAAGCGTAATGTCTCAAACTATCTACGCATTTATTGACTTCTGGGAGATCAGTAGGAGTTTTTGAAGCACATCTGGAGGCACTCTGTAATCTTTGGCATTTCAGAGTGTTGAAGAAACACAGAAATCGCATCACGATTGAATACAACGGGCACCAAGCGGTCTTTTCTCCATGGTAGTAATGACTCAAACAATCTACGCTTTGACCGCTTCCTGGATGACCAGTACTAGTTCACGAAGCACATCTGGAGGCATTCTGTAATCTTTGGACTCTCAGAGTGTTCATGAAACACAGAAATTGCTTCGGGATTGAATAGAACAGGCACCATGCAGACTTTTCTCCATGGGAGTAATGTCTCAAACTATGTACAATTTGATCGATTCCTGGTAGACCAGTTAGTTTCCGAACCACATCTGGAGGCATTCTGAATCTGTGCACCTTCAGAGTGTTGATGAAACACAGAGATTGCATCGGGATTGAATACAACAGGCACCATGCGGACTTCTCTCCATGGCAGTACGCTTTGGTCGATTCCTGGAAGATCAGTAGTAGTTTCAGAAACACATCTGGAGCCATTCTGTAATCTGTGGACCTTCAGAGTGTTGATGAAACACCGAAAAAGCATCGGTAAGAATACAACTAGCACCGTGCGCACTTTTCTCCATAGAAGTAATGTCTAAAACTGTCTACGCTTTGATCGATTCCTGGAAGACAATGAGTAGTTTCCAAGATACATCTGGAGTCATTCGGTAATCTGTGGACTTTCAGACTGTTGATGATACACAGAAATTGCAACGGGATTGAATACAACAGGCTCCATGCAGACTTTTATCCATGGGAGTATTGTCTCAAACTGTCTATGTATTGATCCTTCCCTAGCAGACCAGTAGTAATTTCCGAAGCACAACTGGAGGCATTCTGTAATCTGTGGACCATCACAGTGTTGATGAAACACAGAAATTGGATCAGGATTGTATACAACAGGTACGATGCGTTCCTTTCTCCATGAGAGTAATGTTTCAAACTGTATACGATTTGATCGATTCCTGGAAGACCAGTAGTAGTTTAAAAGGCACATCTGGAGGCATTCGGCAATCTTTGGTCTTTCAGAGTGTTGATGAAACACAGAAATTGCATCACGATTGAATACAACAGGCACCAAGCGGTCTTGTCTCCATGGTAGTAATGACTCAAACAGTCTACGCTTTGATCGCTTCCTGGTAGACCAGTAGTAGTTCACGAGCACATCTGGAGGCATTCTGTAGTCTTTGGACTCTCAGAGTGTTCAAGAAACACAGAAATTGCATTGGGATTAAATAGAACAGGCACCATGCAGACTTTTCTCCATGGGAATAATGTCTCAAACTGTGTACAATTCGATAGATTCCTGGTAGACCAGTAGTAGTTTCCGAACCACATCTGGAGGCATTCTGTAATCTGTGCACCTTCAGAGTGTTGATGAAACACAGAGATTGCAATCGGGATTGCATACAACAGGCACCGTGCGGACTTCTCTCCATGGGAGTACGCTTTGGCCGATTCCTGGAAGACCAGTAGTAGTTACAGAAGCACATCTGGAGCCATTCTGTAATCTGTGGACCTTCAGAGTGTTGATGAAACACCGAATATGAATCGGGAAGAATACAACTGTCACCGTGCAGACTTTTCTCCATGGGAGTAATGTCTCAAACTGTCTACGCTTTGACCGTTCCCTGGAAAACCAGTAGTAGTTTATAAGGCACATCAGGAGGTATTCTGTATTCTGCCCTCAGAGTGTTGACGAAGCACAGAAATTGCATCGGGATTGAATAAAACAGGCACCATGCGGACTTTTCTCCATGGGAGTAATGTCTCAAACTGTCTACGCTTTGATCGTTTCCTGGAAGACCAGTAGTAATATCCGAAGCACATCTGGAGGCATTTTGTAATCTGTGGACCTTCAGAGTGTATATGAAACACAGGAATTGCATCGGAATTAAATAAAACAGATACCATGATGATCTTTCTCCACGGGTGAGATGTCTCAAACTGTCTACGAATTTTGATCGATTCCTCGAGGTCCAGTAAGAGTTTTTAAGCACGACTGGAGGCATTCTGTGATCTGTGGACCTTCAGAGTGTTGATGAAACGCAGAAATTGCATCGGGATTGAATACAACAGGCACCATGCATACTTTTTCTACGGGAGTAATTTCTCAAACTGTCTACAGTTTCATCGATCCCTGGAAGGGCAGTAGTTGTTACCGAAGCACATCTGGAGGCATTCCGTATTCTGTTTACGTTCAGGGTGTTGATGGAACACAGAAATTGCATCGGGATTCGATACAACAGGCACCATGCGGACTTTTCTCCATGGGAGTAATGTCTCAAACTGTCTACGCTCTCATCATTCCCTGGAACGACAGTAGTAGTTTCCGAAGCAAATCTGGAGGCATTCTGTAATCTGTGGACCTCCAGGGTGTTGATGAACCACAGAAATTGCATCGAGATAGAACACAACAGGCTCCATGCGTACTTTTCTCCATGATAGTAATGTCTCAAACTGTGTACGATTTGATCGATTCTTGGAAGACCAGTAGTAGTTTCCGAACCACATCTGGAAGCATTCTGAATCTGAGCACCTTCAGAGTTTTGATGAAACACAGAAATTGCATCGGGATTGAATACAACAAGCTCCATGCAGACTTTTCTCCATAGGCGTAATGTCTCAAACTGTCTACGCTTTGATCGACTTCTTGGAGATCAGTAGGAGTTTTTGAAGCACATCTGGATTCATTCTGTAATCTTTGGTCTTTCAGAGTGTTGATGAAACACAGAAATTGCATCAGGATTGAATACAACAGCCATCTAGCGGTCTTTTGTCCATGGTAGTAATGACTCAAACAGTCTACGCTTTGATCGCTTCCTGGAAGACCAGTAGCAGTTCACGAAGCACATCTGGAGGCATTCTGTAATCTTTGGACTCTCAGAGTGTTCATGAAACACAGAAATTGCATCGGGATTGAATAGAACAGGCACCATGAAGACTTTTCTCCATGGGAGTAATGTCTCAAACTTTGTACAATTTAATCGATTCCTCGAAGACCAGTAGTTGTTTCCGAAGCACATCCAGAGTCATTCTGTAATCTGTGGACCTTGAGAGTGTTGATGAAACACAGAAATTGCATGGGGTTTGAATATAACAGGCAACATGTTGACTTTTCCCATGGGAGTAATGTCTCAAATGTCTACGCTTTGATCGTTCCTTTTAAGACAAGTAGTAGTTCCCAAGGCACATCTGGAGGCATTCTGAAATCTGCCTTCAGAGTGTTGACGAAACACAGAAATTGCATCGGGATTGAATACAAAAGGCACAATGCGGACTTGTCTCCATGAGTGTAATGTCTCAAAGTGTGTTCGATTTGATCCATTCCTTCAAGATAAGTAGTAGTTTCCGAACCACATCAGGAGTCATTCTGTAATCTGTGGACCTTCAGAGTGCTGATGAAACGCAGAAATAGCATCGATGTTGAATACAACAGGCTCCATGCGTACTTTTCTCCATGATAGTTATGTCTCAAACTGTGTACGATTTGATCGATTCCTGGAAGACCAGTAGTACATTCCGAACCACATCTGGAGACGTTCTGTAAACTATGCACCTTCAGAGTGTTGATGAAACACAGAGATTGCATCGGGATTGTATAAAACAGGCACCATGTGGACTTTTCCCCATGGGAGTAATGTCTCAAACTCTCTACGCTTTGATCTTTCCCTGGAAGGCCACAAGTAGTTTGCGAAGCACATCTGGATGCATTCTGTAATCTGTAGACCTTCAGAGTGTTGTTGAAACACAGAATTGCATCGCGATTGAATATACAAAATGCACCATGCGAACATATATACATGGGAGTAATGTCTCATACTGTCCCTGGAAGACCAGTAGGAGTTTCTGAAGCACATCTGAAGGCATTCCGTAATCTGTAGACCTTCAGAGTGTTGATGAAACACAGAAATTGCATCGGGATTAAATTCAACATGCACCTTGGAGCATTCTGTAATCTTTGGAACTTCAGAGTGTAGATGATACACATAAAGCTCATCGGGATCGATTACAACAGGCACCATGCGGATTTTTCTCCATGAGAGTAATGTCTCAAACTGTCTACCCTTTGATCGTTCCCTGGAAGACCAGTAGTACTTTCCGAAGCACATCTGTAGGCATTCTGTATTTTGTGGAACTTCACAGTGTTGATGAAACACAGAAATTCAATCGGTATTGAATACAACAGGCTCCATGAAGACTTTTCTCCATGATATTAATGTCTCAAATTGTCTACGCTTTGATCGTTCCCTGGAAGACCAGTAGTAGTTTCCGTAGCACATCTGTAGGCATTTTGTTCCTTGTGGAAATTCACAGTGTTGATGAAACACAGAAATTGAATCGGGATTGAATACAACAGGCACCATGAGGACTTTTCTCCATGATATTAATGTCTCAAACTCTCTACGCTTTGATCGTTCCCTGGGAGACCAGTAGTAGTTTCCGAAACAAATCTGGAGGCATTCTTTAATCTGTGGACCTTCAGAGTGTTCATGAAACACAGAAATTGCATCGGGATTGACTAGAAGAGGCACCATGCGGACTTTACTACATGGGAGTAATGTCTCAAACTGTATACGCTTTGATCGTTCAATGGAAGACAAGTAGTAGATTGCGAAGCACATCTGGAGGCATTCTGTAATCTGTATACATTCAGAGTGTTGATGGAACACAGAAATTGCATCGGGATTGAATAAAACAAGCACCATGCGGACTTTTCTCCATGGGAGTAATGTCTCCAACTATCTACGCTTTGATCGTTCATTGGAAGACCAGTAGTAATTTCCGCAGCACATCTGGAGGTATTCTGTAACCTGTGGACCTTCAGAGTATTAATGAAACGCAGAAATTGCATCGAGATTGAATACAACAGGCTCCATGCGTACTTTTCTCCATGATAGTTATGTCTCAATGTGTGTACGATTTGATCGATATCTGGAAGACCAGTAGTACAGTCCGAACCACATCTGGAGACTTTCTGTAATCTATGCACCTTCAAAGTGTTGATGAAACACAGAAATTGCATCAGGATTGAATACAACGGGCTCCATGCGGACTTTTCTCCATGAGAGTAATGTCTCAAACTGTCTACGCTTTGATCGTTCCCTGGAAGACCAGTAGTAGTTTCCGAAGCACATCTGTAGGCATTCTGTGTTTTGTCGAACTTCACAGTGTTGATGAAACACAGAAATTGAATCGGGATTGAATACAACAGGCACCATGAGGACTTTTCTCCATGATATTAAAGTCTCAAACTGTCTCCGCTTAGATCACTCCCTGGGAGACCAGTAGTAGTTTCCGAAGCACATTTGGAGGCATTCTGAAATCTGTGGACCTTCAGAGTGTTCATGACACAGAAATTGCATCGGGATTGACTAGAAGAGGCACCATGCGGACTTTACTACGTGGGAATAATGTCTCAAACTGTATACGCTTTGATCGTTCCCTGGTGGAGCAGTAGTAATTTCCGAAGCACATCTGGAAACTTTCTGTAATCTGTGGACATTCAGAGTGTTGATGAAACGCAGAAATTGCATCGAGATAGAACACAACAGGCTCCATGCGTACTTTTCTCCATGATAGTAATGTCTCAAACTGTGTACGATTTGATCGATTCCTGGAAGACCAGTAGTACATTCCGAACCACATCTGGAGACATTCTGTAATCTATGCACCTTCAGAGTGTTGATGAAACACAGAAATTGCATCGGGATTGATTACAACAGGCTCCATGCGGACCTTTCTCCATAGACGTAATGTCTCAAACTGTCTACGCTTTGATCAACTTCTGGGAGACCAGTAGTAGTTTTTGAAGCACATCTGGATGCATTCTGTAATCTGTGGACCTTCAGAGTGTTCATGAATCACAGAAATTCTATCGGGATTGACTAGAAGAGGCACCCTGCGGACTTTTCTCCATGGGAGTAATGTCTCAAAGTGTGCTCGATTTGATCCATTCCTTTAAGATAAGTAGCAGTTTCCGAAGCACATCTGGAGGCATTCTGTAATCTGTGGACCTTCCGAGTGTTGATGAAACATAGAAATTGCATCGGGATGAATACTACAGGCACCTTGCTTTTTTCTATGTGAGTAATGTATCAACTGTCTACGGTTTGATCGTTCCCTGGAAGACCAATAGTAGTTTTCGGATCACATCTGGAGGCATTCTGTAATCTGTGGACCTTGAGTGTTGATGAAACACTGCTTCGGCATTTATTACAACATGCATCATGCGGACTTTTCTCCATGCGAATAATGTCTAAAATTCTCTACGCTTTGATCGTTCCTTTGAAGACAAGTAGTAGTTTCCAAGGCACATATGGAGGCATTCTGTAATATGTGGACCTTCAGGGTGTTGCTGAAACACAGAAATTACATCGGGATTGAATACAACATGCACCATGCGGACTTTTCTCCATGGGAGTAATGTCTCAAACTCTCTACGCTTTGATCTTTCCCTGGAAGGCTACAAGTAGTTTGCGAAGCACATCTGGATGCATTCTGTAATCTGTAGACCTTCAGAGTGTTGTTGAAACACAGAATTGCATCGGGATTGAATACAAAAGGCACCATGCGAACAATTATACACGGGAGTAATGTCTCATACTGTCTACCCATTGATCGTTCCCTGGAAGACCAGTAGGAGTTTCTGAAGCACATCTGAAGGCATTCCGTAATCTGTAGACCTTCAGAGTGTAAATGAAACACATAAAGCTCATTGGGATGGATTACAACAGGCACCATGCGGACTTTTCTCCATGAGGGTAATGTCTCAAACTGTCTACCCTTTGATCGTTCCCTGGAAGACCAGTAGTACTTTCCGAAGCACATCTGTAGGCATTCTGTATTTTGTGGAACTTCACAGTGTAGATGAAACACAGAAATTCAATCGGGATGAATACAACAGGCACCATGAGGACTTTTCTCCATGAAATTAATGTCTCAAACTGTCTACGCTTTGATCGTTCCCTGGGAGACCAGTAGTAGTTTCCGAAACACATCTGGAGGCATCCTGTAATCTGTGGACCTTCAGAGTGTTCATGAAACACAGATATTGCATCGGGATTGACTAGAAGAGGCACCATGAAGACTTTGCTACATGGGAGTAATGTCTCAAACTGTATACGCTTTGATCGTTCAATGGAAGACAAGTAGTAGTTTTCAAGGCACATCTGGAGGCATTCTGTAATCTGTGGACCTTCAGAGTGTTCATGAAATACAGAAATTGCATCGGGATTGACTAGAAGAGGCACCCTGCGGACTTTTCTCCATGGGAGTAATGTCTCAAAGTGTGCTCGATTTGATCCATTCCTTTAAGATAAGTAGCAGTTTCCGAAGCACATCTGGAGGCATTCTGTAATCTGTGGACCTTCCGAGTGTTGATGAAACATAGAAATTGCATCGGGATGAATACTACAGGCACCTTGCTTTTTTCTATGTGGGTAATGTATCAACTGTCTACGGTTTGATCGTTCCCTGGAAGACCAATAGTAGTTTTCGGATCACATCTGGAGGCATTCTGTAATCTGTGGACCTTGAGTGTTGATGAAACACAGAGACTGCTTCGGCATTTATTACAACAGGCATCATGCGGACTTTTCTCCATGCGAATAATGTCTAAAATTCTCTACGCTTTGATCGTTCCTTTGAAGACAAGTAGTAGTTTCCAAGGCACATATGGAGGCATTCTGTAATATGTGGACCTTCAGGGTGTAGCTGAAACACAGAAATTACATCGGGATTGAATACAACATGCACCATGCGGACTTTTCTCCATGGGAGTAATGTCTCAAACTCTCTACGCTTTGATTTTTCCCTGGAAGGCCACAAGTAGTTTGCGAAGCACATCTGGATGCATTCTGTAATCTGTAGACCTTCAGAGTGTTGTTGAAACACAGAATTGCATCGGGATTGAATACAAAAGGCACCATGCGAACAATTATACACGGGAGTAATGTCTCATACTGTCTACCCATTGATCGTTCCCTGGAAGACCAGTAGGAGTTTCTGAAGCACATCTGAAGGCATTCCGTAATCTGTAGACCTTCAGAGTGTAAATGAAACACATAAAGCTCATTGGGATGGATTACAACAGGCACCATGCGGACTTTTCTCCATGAGAGTAATGTCTCAAACTGTCTACCCTTTGATCGTTCCCTGGAAGACCAGTAGTACTTTCCGAAGCACATCTGTAGGCATTCTGTATTTTGTGGAACTTCACAGTGTAGATGAAGCACAGAAATTCAATCGGGATGAATACAACAGGCACCATGAGGACTTTTCTCCATGAAATTAATGTCTCAAACTGTCTACGCTTTGATCGTTCCCTGGGAGACCAGTAGTAGTTTCCGAAACACATCTGGAGGCATCCTGTAATCTGTGGACCTTCAGAGTGTTCATGAAACACAGATATTGCATCGGGATTGACTAGAAGAGGCACCATGAAGACTTTGCTACATGGGAGTAATGTCTCAAACTGTATACGCTTTGATCGTTCAATGGAAGACAAGTAGTAGTTTTCAAGGCACATCTGGAAGCATTCTGTAATCTGTGGACCTTCAGAGTGTTCATGAAATACAGAAATTGCATCGGGATTGACTAGAAGAGGCACCATGCGGCCTTTACTACATGGGAGTAATGTCTCAAATTTTATACGCTTTGATCGTTCCCTAGGAGACCAGTAGTAGTTTCCGAAACACATCTGGAGGCATTCTGTAATCTGTTTACATTCACAGTGTTGATGGAACACAGAAATTGCATCGGGATTGAATACAACAAGCATCAAATGGACATTTCTCCATGGGAGTAATGTCTCCAACTGTCTATGCTTTGATCGTTCATTGGAAGACCAGTAGTAATTTCCGAAGCACATCTGGAGGTATTCTGTAACCTGTGGACCTTCAGAGTATTAATGAAACGCAGATATTGCATCGAGATTGAATACAACAGGCTCCATGCGTATTTTTCTCCATGATAGTCATGTCTCAAACTGTGTACGATTTGATCGATTCCTGGAAGACCAGTAGTACAGTCCGAACCACATCTGGAGACTTTCTGTAATCTATGCACCTTCAGAGTGTTGATGAAACACAGAGATTGCATCGGGATTGAATAAAACAGGCACCATGTGGACTTTTCCCCATGGGAGTAATGTCTCAAACTCTCTACGCTTTGATCGTTCCCTGGAAGACAAGTAGTAGTTTTCAAGGCACATCTGGAGGCATTCTGTAATCTGTGGACCTTCAGAATGTTGATGAAACACAGAAATTGCATCAGGATTGAATACAACAGGCACCATGCGGACTTTTCTCCACGGGATAATGTCTCAAACTGTCTACGAAATTTGATCGATTCCTCGAAGACCAGTAGTAGTTTCCGAAGCACGTCCTGAGTCATTCTGTAATTTGTGGATCTTGAGAGTGTTGATAAAACACAAAAATTGCATGGGGATTCAATACAACAGGCAACATGCGGACTTTTCTCCATGGGAGTAATGACTCAAAGTGTGCTCGATTTGATCCATTCCTCCAAGATAAGTAGCAGTTTCTGAAGCACATCTGGAGGCATTCTGTAATCTGTGGACCTTCCGAGTGTTGATGAAACATAGAAATTGCATCGGGATGAATACAACAGGCACCTTGCTGACTTTTTTCTATGTGAGTAATGTCTCAACTGTCTACGGTTTGATCGTTCCCTGGAAGACCAATAGTAGTTTTCGAATCACATCTGGAGGCATTCTGTAATCTGTGGACCTTGAGTGTTGATGAAACACAGAAATTGCGGCGGGATTGAATAGAACATGCTCCATGCAGACTTTTATCCATGGGAGTAATGTCTACAACTGTCTACGTTTTGATCCTTCCCTAGCAGACCAGTAGTAATTTCCGAAGGACATCTGGAGGCATTCTGTAATCTGTGGACAATCAGAGTGTTGATGAAACACAGAAATTGGAACAGGATTGTATACAACAGGTACCATGTGAACTTTTCTCCATGAGAGTATTGTTTCAAACTGTGTACGATTTGATCATTTCCTGGGAGACCAGTAGCAGTTTAAAAGGCACATCTGGAGGCAATCTGTAATCTTTGGGCCTTCAGAGTGTTGGTGAAAAGCAGAAATTTCATCGGGAATGAATACAACAGGAACCATGCGGACTTTTCTCCATGGGAGTAATGTCTCAAACTGTGTACGATTTGATCGATTCCTGGATGACCAGTAGTAGTTTCCGAACCACATCTATAAGGATTCTGAATCTGTGCACCTTCACAATGTTGATGAAACACAGAAATTGCATCGGGATTGAATACAACAGGCTCCATGCAGACTTTTCTCCATAAGCGTAATGTCTCAAACTATCTACGCATTTATTGACTTCTGGGAGATCAGTAGGAGTTTTTGAAGCACATCTGGAGGCACTCTGTAATCTTTGGCATTTCAGAGTGTTGATGAAACACAGAAATCGCATCACGATTGAATACAACGGGCACCAAGCGGTCTTTTCTCCATGGTAGTAATGACTCAAACAATCTACGCTTTGACCGCTTCCTTGATGACCAGTACTAGTTCACGAAGCTCATCTGGAGGCATTCTGTAATCTTTGGACTCTCAGAGTGTTCATGAAACACAGAAATTGCTTCGGGATTGAATAGAACAGGCACCATGCAGACTTTTCTCCATGGGAGTAATGTCTCAAACTATGTACAATTTGATCGATTCCTGGTAGACCAGTAGTAGTTTCCGAACCACATCTGGAGGCATTCTGTAATCTGTGGACCTCCAGAGTGTTGATGAAACACAGAAATTGCGTCGGGATTGAATACAACAGGCTCCATGCAGACTTTTATCCATGGGAGTATTGTCTCAAACTGTCTACGAATTGATCCTTCCCTAGCAGACCAGTAGTAATTTCCGAAGCACAACTGGTGGCATTCTGTAATCTGTGGACCATCACAGTGTTGATGAAACACAGAAATTGGATCAGGATTGTATACAACAGGTACGATGCGTTCCTTTCTCCATGAGAGTAATGTTTCAAACTGTGTACGATTTGATCGATTCCTGGAAGACCAGTAGTAGTTTAAAAGGCACATCTGGAGGCATTCGGCAATCTTTGGTCTTTCAGAGTGTTGATCAAACACAGAAATTGCATCACGATTGAATACAACAGGCACCAAGCGGTCTTGTCTCCATGGTAGTAATGACTCAAACAGTCTACGCTTTGATCGCTTCCTGGTAGACCAGTAGTAGTTCACGAGCACATCTGGAGGCATTCTGTAATCTTTGGACTCTCAGAGTGTTCAAGAAACACAGAAATTGCATTGGGATTAAATAGAACAGGCACCATGCAGACTTTCCTCCATGGGAATAATGTCTCAAACTGTGTACAATTCGATCGATTCCTGGTAGACCAGTAGTAGTTTCCGAACCACATCTGGAGGCATTCTGTAATCTGTGCACCTTCAGAGTGTTGATGAAACACAGAGATTGCAATCGGGATTGCACACAACAGGCACTGTGCGGACTTCTCTCCATGGGAGTACGCTTTGGTCGATTCCTGGAAGACCAGTAGTAGTTACAGAAACACATCTGGAGCCATTCTGTAATCTGTGGACCTTCAGAGTGTTGATGAAACACCGAAAATGCATCGGGAAGAATACAGCTGTCACCGTGCAGACTTTTCTCCATGGGAGTAATGTCTCAAACTGTCTACGCTTTGACCGTTCCCTGGAAAACCAGTAGTAGTTTATAAGGCACATCAGGAGGTATTCTGTATTCTGCCCTCAGAGTGTTGACGAAGCACAGAAATTGCATCGGGATTGAATAAAACAGGCAACATGCGGACTTTTCTCCATGGGAGTAATGTCTCAAACTGTCTACGCTTTGATCGTTTCCTGGAAGACCAGTAGTAATATCCGAAGCACATCTGGAGGCATTTTGTAATCTGTGGACCTTCAGAGTGTAGATGAAACACAGGAATTGCATCGGAATTAAATAAAACAGATACCATGATGATCTTTCTCCATGGGTGAGATGTCTCAAACTGTCTACGAATTTTGATCGATTCCTCGAAGTCCAGTAAGAGTTTTTAAGCACGACTGGAGGCATTCTGTGATCTGTGGACCTTCAGAGTGTTGATGAAACACAGAAATTGCATCGGGATTGAATACAACAGGCACCATGCATACTTTTCTCTACGGGAGTAATGTCTCAAACTGTCCACAGTTTCATCGATCCCTGGAAGGGCAGTAGTTGTTACCGAAGCACATCTGGAGGCATTCCGTATTCTGTTTACGTTCAGGGTGTTGATGGAACACAGAAATTGCATCGGGATTCGATACAACAGGCACCATGCGGACTTTTCTCCATGGGAGTAATGTCTCAAACTGTCTACGCTCTCATCATTCCCTGGAACGACAGTAGTAGTTTCCGAAGCAAATCTGGAGGCATTCTGTAATCTGTGGACCTCCAGAGTGTTGATGAACCACAGAAATTGCATCGGGATTGAATACAACAGGCTCCATGCACACTTTTCTCCATGGGAGTAATGTCTCAAACTGTGTACGATTTGATCGATTCGTGGAAGACCAGTAGTAGTTTCCGAACCACATCTGGAAGCATTCTGAATCTGAGCACCTTCAGAGTTTTGATGAAACACAGAAATTGCATCGGGATTGAATACAACAAGCTCCATGCAGACTTTTCTCCATAGGCGTAATGTCTCAAACTGTCTACGCTTTGATCGACTTCTTGGAGATCAGTAGGAGTTTTTGAAGCACATCTGGATTCATTCTGTAATCTTTGGTCTTTCAGAGTGTTGATGAAACACAGAAATTGCATCAGGATTGAATACAACAGGCACCTAGCGGTCTTTTGTCCATGGTAGTAATGACTCAAACAGTCTACGCTTTGATCGCTTCCTGGAAGACCAGTAGCAGTTCACGAAGCACATCTGGAGGCATTCTGTAATCTTTGGACTCTCAGAGTGTTCATGAAACACAGAAATTGCATCGGGATTGAATAGAACAGGCACCATGAAGACTTTTCTCCATGGGAGTAATGTCTCAAACTTTGTACAATTTAATCGATTCCTCGAAGACCAGTAGTTGTTTCCGAAGCACATCCAGAGTCATTCTGTAATCTGTGGACCTTGAGAGTGTTGATGAAACACAGAAATTGCATGGGGATTGAATATAACAGGCAACATGTTGACTTTTCCCATGGGAGTAATGTCTCAAATGTCTACGCTTTGATCGTTCCTTTTAAGACAAGTAGTAGTTCCCAAGGCACATCTGGAGGCATTCTGAAATCTGCCTTCAGAGTGTTGACGAAACACAGAAATTGCATCGGGATTGAATACAAAAGGCACAATGCGGACTTGTCTCCATGAGTGTAATGTCTCAAAGTGTGTTCGATTTGATCCATTCCTTCAAGATAAGTAGTAGTTTCCGAACCACATCAGGAGTCATTCTGTAATCTGTGGACCTTCAGAGTGCTGATGAAACGCAGAAATAGCATCGATGTTGAATACAACAGGCTCCATGCGTACTTTTCTCCATGATAGTTATGTCTCAAACTGTGTACGATTTGATCGATTCCTGGAAGACCAGTAGTACATTCCGAACCACATCTGGAGACGTTCTGTAAACTATGCACCTTCAGAGTGTTGATGAAACACAGAGATTGCATCGGGATTGTATAAAACAGGCACCATGTGGACTTTTCCCCATGGGAGTAATGTCTCAAACTCTCTACGCTTTGATCGTTCCCTGGAAGACAAGTAGTAGTTTTCAAGGCACATCTGGAGGCATTCTGTAATCTGTGGACCTTCAGAGTGTTGATGAAACACAGAAATTGCATCGGGATTGAATACAACATGCACCATGCGGACTTTTCTCCATGGGAGTAATGTCTCAAACTCTCTACGCTTTGATCTTTCCCTGGAAGGCCACAAGTAGTTTGCGAAGCACATCTGGATGCATTCTGTAATCTGTAGACCTTCAGAGTGTTGTTGAAACACAGAATTGCATCGCGATTGAATACAAAATGCACCATGCGAACATATATACATGGGAGTAATGTCTCATACTGTCCCTGGAAGGCCAGTAGGAGTTTCTGAAGCACATCTGAAGGCATTCCGTAATCTGTAGACCTTCAGAGTGTTGATGAAACACAGAAATTGCATCGGGATTAAATACAACATGCACCTTGGAGCATTCTGTAATCTTTGGAACTTCAGAGTGTAGATGATACACATAAAGCTCATCGGGATCGATTACAACAGGCACCATGCGGATTTTTCTCCATGAGAGTAATGTCTCAAACTGTCTACCCTTTGATCGTTCCCTGGAAGACCAGTAGTAATATCCGAAGCACATCTGGAGGCATTTTGTAATCTGTGGACCTTCAGAGTGTAGATGAAACACAGGAATTGCATCGGAATTAAATAAAACAGATACCATGATGATCTTTCTCCATGGGTGAGATGTCTCAAACTGTCTACGAATTTTGATCGATTCCTCGAAGTCCAGTAAGAGTTTTTAAGCACGACTGGAGGCATTCTGTGATCTGTGGACCTTCAGAGTGTTGATGAAACACAGAAATTGCATCGGGATTGAATACAACAGGCACCATGCATACTTTTCTCTACGGGAGTAATGTCTCAAACTGTCTACAGTTTCATCGATCCCTGGAAGGGCAGTAGTTGTTACCGAAGCACATCTGGAGGCATTCCGTATTCTGTTTACGTTCAGGGTGTTGATGGAACACAGAAATTGCATCGGGATTCGATACAACAGGCACCATGCGGACTTTTCTCCATGGGAGTAATGTCTCAAACTGTCTACGCTCTCATCATTCCCTGGAACGACAGTAGTAGTTTCCGAAGCAAATCTGGAGGCATTCTGTAATCTGTGGACCTCCAGAGTGTTGATGAACCACAGAAATTGCATCGGGATTGAATACAACAGGCTCCATGCACACTTTTCTCCATGGGAGTAATGTCTCAAACTGTGTACGATTTGATCGATTCGTGGAAGACCAGTAGTAGTTTCCGAACCACATCTGGAAGCATTCTGAATCTGAGCACCTTCAGAGTTTTGATGAAACACAGAAATTGCATCGGGATTGAATACAACAAGCTCCATGCAGACTTTTCTCCATAGGCGTAATGTCTCAAACTGTCTACGCTTTGATCGACTTCTTGGAGATCAGTAGGAGTTTTTGAAGCACATCTGGATTCATTCTGTAATCTTTGGTCTTTCAGAGTGTTGATGAAACACAGAAATTGCATCAGGATTGAATACAACAGGCACCTAGCGGTCTTTTGTCCATGGTAGTAATGACTCAAACAGTCTACGCTTTGATCGCTTCCTGGAAGACCAGTAGCAGTTCACGAAGCACATCTGGAGGCATTCTGTAATCTTTGGACTCTCAGAGTGTTCATGAAACACAGAAATTGCATCGGGATTGAATAGAACAGGCACCATGAAGACTTTTCTCCATGGGAGTAATGTCTCAAACTTTGTACAATTTAATCGATTCCTCGAAGACCAGTAGTTGTTTCCGAAGCACATCCAGAGTCATTCTGTAATCTGTGGACCTTGAGAGTGTTGATGAAACACAGAAATTGCATGGGGATTGAATATAACAGGCAACATGTTGACTTTTCCCATGGGAGTAATGTCTCAAATGTCTACGATTTGATCGTTCCTTTTAAGACAAGTAGTAGTTCCCAAGGCACATCTGGAGGCATTCTGAAATCTGCCTTCAGAGTGTTGACGAAACACAGAAATTGCATCGGGATTGAATACAAAAGGCACAATGCGGACTTGTCTCCATGAGTGTAATGTCTCAAAGTGTGTTCGATTTGATCCATTCCTTCAAGATAAGTAGTAGTTTCCGAACCACATCAGGAGTCATTCTGTAATCTGTGGACCTTCAGAGTGCTGATGAAACGCAGAAATAGCATCGATGTTGAATACAACAGGCTCCATGCGTACTTTTCTCCATGATAGTTATGTCTCAAACTGTGTACGATTTGATCGATTCCTGGAAGACCAGTAGTACATTCCGAACCACATCTGGAGACGTTCTGTAAACTATGCACCTTCAGAGTGTTGATGAAACACAGAGATTGCATCGGGATTGTATAAAACAGGCACCATGTGGACTTTTCCCCATGGGAGTAATGTCTCAAACTCTCTACGCTTTGATCGTTCCCTGGAAGACAAGTAGTAGTTTTCAAGGCACATCTGGAGGCATTCTGTAATCTGTGGACCTTCAGAGTGTTGATGAAACACAGAAATTGCATCGGGATTGAATACAACATGCACCATGCGGACTTTTCTCCATGGGAGTAATGTCTCAAACTCTCTACGCTTTGATCTTTCCCTGGAAGGCCACAAGTAGTTTGCGAAGCACATCTGGATGCATTCTGTAATCTGTAGACCTTCAGAGTGTTGTTGAAACACAGAATTGCATCGCGATTGAATACAAAATGCACCATGCGAACATATATACATGGGAGTAATGTCTCATACTGTCCCTGGAAGACCAGTAGGAGTTTCTGAAGCACATCTGAAGGCATTCCGTAATCTGTAGACCTTCAGAGTGTTGATGAAACACAGAAATTGCATCGGGATTAAATACAACATGCACCTTGGAGCATTCTGTAATCTTTGGAACTTCAGAGTGTAGATGATACACATAAAGCTCATCGGGATCGATTACAACAGGCACCATGCGGATTTTTCTCCATGAGAGTAATGTCTCAAACTGTCTACCCTTTGATCGTTCCCTGGAAGACCAGTAGTAGTTTCCGAAGCACATCTGTAGGCATTCTGTATTTTGTGGAACTTCACAGTGTTGATGAAACACAGAAATTCAATCGGTATTGAATACAACAGGCACCATGAGGACTTTTCTCCATGATATTAATGTCTCAAATTGTCTACGCTTTGATCGTTCCCTGGAAGACCAGTAGTAGTTTCCGTAGCACATCTGTAGGCATCTTGTTCCTTGTGGAAATTCACAGTGTTGATGAAACACAGAAATTGAATCGGGATTGAATATAACAGGCACCATGAGGACTTTTCTCCATGATATTAATGTCTCAAACTGTCTACGCTTTGATCGTTCCCTGGGAGACCAGTAGTAGTTTCCGAAACAAATCTGGAGGCATTCTTTAATCTGTGGACCTTCAGAGTGTTCATGAAACACAGAAATTGCATCGGGATTGACTAGAAGAGGCACCATGCGGACTTTACTACATGGGAGTAATGTCTCAAACTGTATACGCTTTGATCGTTCAATGGAAGACAAGTAGTAGATTGCGAAGCACATCTGGAGGCATTCTGTAATCTGTATACATTCAGAGTGTTGATGGAACACAGAAATTGCATCGGGATTGAATAAAACAAGCACCATGCGGACTTTTCTCCATGGGAGTAATGTCTCCAACTATCTACGCTTTGATCGTTCATTGGAAGACCAGTAGTAATTTACGAAGCACATCTCGAGGTATTCTGTAATCTGTGGACCTTCAGAGTGTTGATGAAACGCAGAAATTGCATCGAGATTGAATACAACAGGCTCCATGCGTACTTTTCTCCATGATAGTAATGGCTGAAACTGTGTATGATTGGATCGATTCCGGGAAGACCAGTAGTACATTCCAACCACATCTGGAGACTTTCTGTAATCCATGCACCTTCCGAGTGTTGATGAAACACAGAAATTGCATCGGGATTGATTACTACAGGCTCCATGCGGACTTTTCTCCGTAGGCGTAATGTCTCAAACTGTCTACGCTTTGATCAACTTCTAGGAGACCAGTAGTAGTTTTTGAAGCACATCTGGATGCATTCTGTAATCTGTGGACCTTCAGAATGTTCATGAAACACAGAAATTGCATCGGGATTGACTAGACGAGGCACCATGCGGACTTTACTACATGGGAGTAATGTCTCAAACTGTATACGCTTTGATCGTTCCCTGGGAGACCAGTAGTAGTTTCCGAAACACATCTGGAGGCGTTCTGTAACCTGTGGACCGTCAGAGTGCACATGAAACACAGAAATTGCATCGCGATTGACTAGAAGAGACAACATGCGGTCTTTACTACTTGGGAGTTATGTCTCAAACTGTATACGTTTTGATCGTTCCCTGGAGGAGCAGTAGTAGTTTACGAAGCACATCTGGAGGCATTCTGTAATCTGTTTACATTCAGAGTGTTGATGGAACACAGAAATTGCATCGGGATTGAATACAACAAGCATCAAATGGACATTTCTCCATGGGAGTAATGTCTCCAACTGTCTACGCTTTGATCGTTCATTGGAAGACCAGTAGTAATTTCCGCAGCACATCTGGAGGTATTCTGTAACCTGTGGACCATCAGAGTATTAATGAAACGCAGAAATTGCATCGAGATTGAATACAACAGGCTCCATGCGTACTTTTCTCCATGATAGTTATGTCTCAAAGTGTGTACGATTTGATCGATATCTGGAAGACCAGTAGTACAGTCCGAACCACATCTGTAGACTTTCTGTAATCTATGCACCTTCAAAGTGTTGATGAAACACAGAAATTGCATCAGGATTGAATACAACGGGCTCCATGCGAACTTTTCTCCATGAGAGTAATGTCTCAAACTGTCTACGCTTTGATCGTTCCCTGGAAGACCAGTAGTAGTTTCCGAAGCACATCTGTAGGCATTTTGTGTTTTGTCGAACTTCACAGTGTTGATGAAACACAGAAATTGAATCGGGATTGAATACAACAGGCACCATGAGGACTTTTCTCCATGATATTAAAGTCTCAAACTGTCTCCGCTTAGATCACTCCCTGGGAGACCAGTAGTAGTTTCCGAAGCACATTTGGAGGCATTCTGAAATCTGTGGACCTTCAGAGTGTTCATGACACAGAAATTGCATCGGGATTGACTAGAAGAGGCACCATGCGGACTTTACTACGTGGGAATAATGTCTCAAACTGTATACGCTTTGATCGTTCCCTGGAGGAGCAGTAGTAATTTCCGAAGCACATCTGGAGACTTTCTGTAATCTGTGGACATTCAGAGTGTTGATGAAACGCAGAAATTGCATCGAGATAGAACACAACAGGCTCCATGCGTACTTTTCTCCATGATAGTAATGTCTCAAACTGTGTACGATTTGATCGATTCCTGGAAGACCAGTAGTACATTCCGAACCACATCTGGAGACATTCTATAATCTATGCACCTTCAGAGTGTTGATGAAACACAGAAATTGCATCGGGATTGATTACAACAGGCTCCATGCGGACCTTTCTCCATAGGCGTAATGTCTCAAACTGTCTACGCTTTGATCAACTTCTGGGAGACCAGTAGTAGTTTTTGAAGCACATCTGGATGCATTCTGTAATCTGTGGACCTTCAGAGTGTTCATGAATCACAGAAATTCTATCGGGATTGACTAGAAGAGGCACCCTGCGGACTTTTCTCCATGGGAGTAATGTCTCAAAGTGTGCTCGATTTGATCCATTCCTTTAAGATAAGTAGCAGTTTCCGAAGCACATCTGGAGGCATTCTGTAATCTGTGGACCTTCCGAGTGTTGATGAAACATAGAAATTGCATCGGGATGAATACTACAGGCACCTTGCTTTTTTCTATGTGAGTAATGTATCAACTGTCTACGGTTTGATCGTTCCCTGGAAGACCAATAGTAGTTTTCGGATCACATCTGGAGGCATTCTGTAATCTGTGGACCTTGAGTGTTGATGAAACACAGAGACTGCTTCGGCATTTATTACAACAGGCATCATGCGGACTTTTCTCCATGCGAATAATGTCTAAAATTCTCTACGCTTTGATCGATCCTTTGAAGACAAGTAGTAGTTTCCAAGGCACATATGGAGGCATTCTGTAATATGTGGACCTTCAGGGTGTTGCTGAAACACAGAAATTACATCGGGATTGAATACAACATGCACCATGCGGACTTTTCTCCATGGGAGTAATGTCTCAAACTCTCTACGCTTTGATCTTTCCCTGGAAGGCCACAAGTAGTCTGCGAAGCACATCTGGATGCATTCTGTAATCTGTAGACCTTCAGAGTGTTGTTGAAACACAGAATTGCATCGGGATTGAATACAAAAGGCACCATGCGAACAATTATACACGGGAGTAATGTCTCATACTGTCTACCCATTGATCGTTCCCTGGAAGACCAGTAGGAGTTTCTGAAGCACATCTGAAGGCATTCCGTAATCTGTAGACCTTCAGAGTGTAAATGAAACACATAAAGCTCATTGGGATGGATTACAACAGGCACCATGCGGACTTTTCTCCATGAGAGTAATGTCTCAAACTGTCTACCCTTTGATCGTTCCCTGGAAGACCAGTAGTACTTTCCGAAGCACATCTGTAGGCATTCTGTATTTTGTGGAACTTCACAGTGTAGATGAAACACAGAAATTCAATCGGGATGAATACAACAGGCACCATGAGGACTTTTCTCCATGAAATTAATGTCTCAAACTGTCTACGCTTTGATCGTTCCCTGGGAGACCAGTAGTAGTTTCCGAAACACATCTGGAGGCATCCTGTAATCTGTGGACCTTCAGAGTGTTCATGAAACACAGATATTGCATCGGGATTGACTAGAAGAGGCACCATGAAGACTTTGCTACATGGGAGTAATGTCTCAAACTGTATACGCTTTGATCGTTCAATGGAAGACAAGTAGTAGTTTTCAAGGCACATCTGGAGGCATTCTGTAATCTGTGGACCTTCAGAGTGTTCATGAAATACAGAAATTGCATCGGGATTGACTAGAAGAGGCACCATGCGGCCTTTACTACATGGGAGTAATGTCTCAAATTTTATACGCTTTGATCGTTCCCTAGGAGACCAGTAGTAGTTTCCGAAACACATCTGGAGGCATTCTGTAATCTGTTTACATTCACAGTGTTGATGGAACACAGAAATTGCATCGGGATTGAATACAACAAGCATCAAATGGACATTTCTCCATGGGAGTAATGTCTCCAACTGTCTACGCTTTGATCGTTCATTGGAAGACCAGTAGTAGTTTCCGTAGCACATCTGTAGGCATCTTGTTCCTTGTGGAAATTCACAGTGTTGATGAAACACAGAAATTGAATCGGGATTGAATACAACAGGCACCATGAGGACTTTTCTCCATGATATTAATGTCTCAAACTGTCTACGCTTTGATCGTTCCCTGGGAGACCAGTAGTAGTTTCCGAAACAAATCTGGAGGCATTCTTTAATCTGTGGACCTTCAGAGTGTTCATGAAACACAGAAATTGCATCGGGATTGACTAGAAGAGGCACCATACGGACTTTACTACATGGGAGTAATGTCTCAAACTGTATACGCTTTGATCGTTCAATGGAAGACAAGTAGTAGATTGCGAAGCACATCTGGAGGCATTCTGTAATCTGTATACATTCAGAGTGTTGATGGAACACAGAAATTGCATCGGGATTGAATAAAACAAGCACCATGCGGACTTTTCTCCATGGGAGTAATGTCTCCAACTATCTACGCTTTGATCGTTCATTGGAAGACCAGTAGTAATTTACGAAGCACATCTCGAGGTATTCTGTAATCTGTGGACCTTCAGAGTGTTGATGAAACGCAGAAATTGCATCGAGATTGAATACAACATCCTCCATGCGTACTTTTCTCCATGATAGTAATGGCTGAAACTGTGTACCATTGGATCGATTCCGGGAAGACCAGTAGTACATTCCAACCACATCTGGAGACTTTCTGTAATCCATGCACCTTCCGAGTGTTGATGAAACACAGAAATTGCATCGGGATTGATTACTACAGGCTCCATGCGGACTTTTCTCCGTAGGCGTAATGTCTCAAACTGTCTACGCTTTGATCAACTTCTAGGAGACCAGTAGTAGTTTTTGAAGCACATCTGGATGCATTCTGTAATCTGTGGACCTTCAGAATGTTCATGAAACACAGAAATTGCATCGGGATTGACTAGACGAGGCACCATGCGGACTTTACTACATGGGAGTAATGTCTCAAACTGTATACGCTTTGATCGTTCCCTGGGAGACCAGTAGTAGTTTCCGAAACACATCTGGAGGCGTTCTGTAATCTGTGGACCGTCAGAGTGCACATGAAACACAGAAATTGCATCGCGATTGACTAGAAGAGACAACATGCGGTCTTTACTACTTGGGAGCTATGTCTCAAACTGTATACGTTTTGATCGATCCCTGGAGGAGCAGTAGTAGTTTACGAAGCACATCTGGAGGCATTCTGTAATCTGTTTACATTCAGAGTGTTGATGGAACACAGAAATTGCATCGGGATTGAATACAACAAGCATCAAATGGACATTTCTCCATGGGAGTAATGTCTCCAACTGTCTACGCTTTGATCGTTCATTGGAAGACCAGTAGTCATTTCCGCAGCACATCTGGAGGTATTCTGTAACCTGTGGACCATCAGAGTATTAATGAAACGCAGAAATTGCATCGAGATTGAATACAACAGGCTCCATGCGTACTTTTCTCCATGATAGTTATGTCTCAAAGTGTGTACGATTTGATCGATATCTGGAAGACCAGTAGTACAGTCCGAACCACATCTGTAGACTTTCTGTAATCTATGCACCTTCAAAGTGTTGATGAAACACAGAAATTGCATCAGGATTGAATACAACGGGCTCCATGCGGACTTTTCTCCATGAGAGTAATGTCTCAAACTGTCTACGCTTTGATCGTTCCTTGGAAGACCAGTAGTAGTTTCCGAAGCACATCTGTAGGCATTCTGTGTTTTGTCGAACTTCACAGTGTTGATGAAACACAGAAATTGAATCGGGATTGAATACAACAGGCACCATGAGGACTTTTCTCCATGATATTAAAGTCTCAAACTGTCTCCGCTTAGATCACTCCCTGGGAGACCAGTAGTAGTTTCCGAAGCACATTTGGAGGCATTCTGAAATCTGTGGACCTTCAGAGTGTTCATGACACAGAAATTGCATCGGGATTGACTAGAAGAGGCACCATGCGGACTTTACTACGTGGGAATAATGTCTCAAACTGTATACGCTTTGATCGTTCCCTGGAGGAGCAGTAGTAATTTCCGAAGCACATCTGGAGACTTTCTGTAATCTGTGGACATTCAGAGTGTTGATGAAACGCAGAAATTGCATCGAGATAGAACACAACAGGCTCCATGCGTACTTTTCTCCATGATAGTAATGTCTCAAACTGTGTACGATTTGATCGATTCCTGGAAGACCAGTAGTACATTCCGAACCACATCTGGAGACATTCTGTAATCTATGCATCTTCAGAGTGTTGATGAAACACAGAAATTGCATCGGGATTGATTACAACAGGCTCCATGCGGACCTTTCTCCATAGGCGTAATGTCTCAAACTGTCTACGCTTTGATCAACTTCTGGGAGACCAGTAGTAGTTTTTGAAGCACATCTGGATGCATTCTGTAATCTGTGGACCTTCAGAGTGTTCATGAATCACAGAAATTCTATCGGGATTGACTAGAAGAGGCACCCTGCGGACTTTTCTCCATGGGAGTAATGTCTCAAAGTGTGCTCGATTTGATCCATTCCTTTAAGATAAGTAGCAGTTTCCGAAGCACATCTGGAGGCATTCTGTAATCTGTGGACCTTCCGAGTGTTGATGAAACATAGAAATTGCATTGGGATGAATACTACAGGCACCTTGCTTTTTTCTATGTGAGTAATGTATCAACTGTCTACGGTTTGATCGTTCCCTGGAAGACCAATAGTAGTTTTCGGATCACATCTGGAGGCATTCTGTAATCTGTGGACCTTGAGTGTTGATGAAACACAGAGACTGCTTCGGCATTTATTACAACAGGCATCATGCGGACTTTTCTCCATGCGAATAATGTCTAAAATTCTCTACTCTTTGATCGTTCCTTTGAAGACAAGTAGTAGTTTCCAAGGCACATATGGAGGCATTCTGTAATATGTGGACCTTCAGGGTGTTGCTGAAACACAGAAATTACATCGGGATTGAATACAACATGCACCATGCGGACTTTTCTCCATGGGAGTAATGTCTCAAACTCTCTACGCTTTGATCTTTCCCTGGAAGGCCACAAGTAGTTTGCGAAGCACATCTGGATGCATTCTGTAATCTGTAGACCTTCAGAGTGTTGTTGAAACACAGAATTGCATCGGGATTGAATACAAAAGGCACCATGCGAACAATTATACACGGGAGTAATGTCTCATACTGTCTACCCATTGATCGTTCCCTGGAAGACCAGTAGGAGTTTCTGAAGCACATCTGAAGGCATTCCGTAATCTGTAGACCTTCAGAGTGTAAATGAAACACATAAAGCTCATTGGGATGGATTACAACAGGCACCATGCGGACTTTTCTCCATGAGAGTAATGTCTCAAACTGTCTACCCTTTGATCGTTCCCTGGAAGACCAGTAGTACTTTCCGAAGCACATCTGTAGGCATTCTGTATTTTGTGGAACTTCACAGTGTAGATGAAACACAGAAATTCAATCGGGATGAATACAACAGGCACCATGAGGACTTTTCTCCATGAAATTAATGTCTCAAACTGTCTACGCTTTGATCGTTCCCTGGGAGACCAGTAGTAGTTTCCGAAACACATCTGGAGGCATCCTGTAATCTGTGGACCTTCAGAGTGTTCATGAAGCACAGATATTGCATCGGGATTGACTAGAAGAGGCACCATGAAGACTTTGCTACATGGGAGTAATGTCTCAAACTGTATACGCTTTGATCGTTCAATGGAAGACAAGTAGTAGTTTTCAAGGCACATCTGGAGGCATTCTGTAATCTGTGGACCTTCAGAGTGTTCATGAAATACAGAAATTGCATCGGTATTGACTAGAAGAGGCACCATGCGGCCTTTACTACATGGGAGTAATGTCTCAAATTTTATACGCTTTGATCGTTCCCTAGGAGACCAGTAGTAGTTTCCGAAACACATCTGGAGGCATTCTGTAATCTGTTTACATTCACAGTGTTGATGGAACACAGAAATTGCATCGGGATTGAATACAACAAGCATCAAATGGACATTTCTCCATGGGAGTAATGTCTCCAACTGTCTACGCTTTGATCGTTCATTGGAAGACCAGTAGTAATTTCCGAAGCACATCTGGAGGTATTCTGTAACCTGTGGACCTTCAGAGTATTAATGAAACGCAGATATTGCATCGAGATTGAATACAACAGGCTCCATGCGTACTTTTCTCCATGATAGTCATGTCTCAAACTGTGTACGATTTGATCGATTCCTGGAAGACCAGTAGTACAGTCCGAACCACATCTGGAGACTTTCTGTAATCTATGCACCTTCAGAGTGTTGATGAAACACAGAGATTGCATCGGGATTGAATAAAACAGGCACCATGTGGACTTTTCCCCATGGGAGTAATGTCTCAAACTCTCTACGCTTTGATCGTTCCCTGGAAGACAAGTAGTAGTTTTCAAGGCACATCTGGAGGCATTCTGTAATCTGTGGACCTTCAGAATGTTGATGAAACACAGAAATTGCATCAGGATTGAATACAACAGGCACCATGCGGACTTTTCTCCACGGGATAATGTCTCAAACTGTCTACGAAATTTGATCGATTCCTCGAAGACCAGTAGTAGTTTCCGAAGCATGTCCTGAGTCATTCTGTAATTTGTGGATCTTGAGAGTGTTGATAAAACACAAAAATTGCATGGGGATTCAATACAACAGGCAACATGCGGACTTTTCTCCATGGGAGTAATGACTCAAAGTGTGCTCGATTTGATCCATACCTCCAAGATAAGTAGCAGTTTCTGAAGCACATCTGGAGGCATTCTGTAATCTGTGGACCTTCCGAGTGTTGATGAAACATAGAAATTGCATCGGGATGAATACAACAGGCACCTTGCTGACTTTTTTCTATGTGAGTAATGTCTCAACTGTCTACGGTTTGATCGTTCCCTGGAAGACCAATAGTATTTTTCGAATCACATCTGGAGGCATTCTGTAATCTGTGGACCTTGAGTGTTGATGAAACACAGATTGCTTCGGCATTTATTACAACAGGCATCATGTGGACTTTTCCCCATGCTAGTAATGTCTCAAATTCTCTACGCTTTGATCGTTCCTTTGAAGACAAGTAGTAGTTTCCAAGGCACATATGGAGGCATTCTGTAATATGTGGACCTTCAGGGTGTTGATGAAACACAGAAATTACATCGGGATTGAATACAACATGAACCATGCGGACTTTTCTCACAGGGAGTAATGTCTCAAACTCTCTACGCTTTGATCTTTCCCTGGAAGGCCACCAGTAGTTTGCGAAGCACATCTGGATGCATTCTGTAATCTGTAGACCTTCTGAGTGTTGTTGAAACACAGAATTGCATCGGGATTGAATGCAAAAGGCACCATGCGAACATTTATCCATGGGAGTAATGTCTCATACTGTCTACGCATTGATCGTTCCCTGGAAGACCAGTACGAGTTTCTGAAGCACATTTGAAGGCATTCCGTAATCTGTAGACCTTCAGAGTGTTGATGAAACACAGAAATTGCATAGGGATTAAATACAACATGCACCTTGGAGCATTCTGTAATCTTTGGAACTTCAGAGTGTAGATGAAACACATAAAGCTCATCGGGATGGATTACAACAGGCACCATGCGGACTTGTCTCCATGAGAGTAATGTCTCCAACTGTCTACGCTTTGATCGTTCATTGGAAGACCAGTAGTAATTTCCGAAGCACATCTGGAGGTATTGTGTAATCTGTGGACCTTCAGAGTGTTAATGATACGCAGAAATTGCATCGAGATAGAACACAACAGGCTCCATGCGTACTTTTCTCCATGATAGTTATGTCTCAAACTGTGTACGATTTGATCGATTCCTGGAAGACCAGTAGAAGATTCCGAACCACATCTGGAGACTTTCTGTAATCTATGCACCTTCCGAGTGTTGATGAAACACAGAAATTGCATCGGGATTGATTACAACAGGCTCCATGCGGACTTATCTCCATAGGCGTAATGTCTCAAACTGTCTACGCCTTGATCAGCTCCTGGGAGACCAGTAGTAGTTTTCGAAGCACATCTGGAGGCATTCTGTAATCTTTGGAACTTCAGAGTGTACATGAAACACATAAAGCTCATCGGGATGGATTACCACAGGCACCATGCGGACTTTTCTCCATGAGAGTAATGTCTCAAACTGTCTACGCTTTGATCGTTCCCAGGAAGACCAGTAGTAGTTTCCGAAGCACATCTGTAGGCATTCTGTGCTTTGTCGAACTTCACAGTGTTGATGAAACACAGAAATTGAATCGGGATTGAATACAACAGGCACCATGAGGACTTTTCTCCATGATATTAAAGTCTCAAACGGTCTACGCTTTGATCACTCCCTGGGAGACCAGTAGTAGTTTCCGAAGCACATCTGGAGGCATTCTGAAATCTGTGGACCTTCAGAGTGTTCATGACACAGAAATTGTATCGGGATTGACTAGAAGAGGCACCATGCGGACTTTACAACGTGGGAGTAATGTCTCAAACTGTATAGGCTTTGATCGTTCCCTGGAAGACCAGTAGTAGTTTGCGAAGCACATCTGGAGGCATTCTGTAATCCGTATACATTCAGAGTGTTGATGGAACACAGAAATTGCATCGGGATTGAATACAACAAGCACCATGCGGACTTATCTACATGGGAGTAATGTCTCCAACTGTCTACGCTTTGATCGTTCATTGGAAGACCTGTAGTAATTTCCGAAGCACATCTGGAGACTTTCTGTAATCTGTGGACATCTAGAGTGTTGATGAAACGCAGAAATTGCATCGAGATTGAATACAACAGGCTCCGTGCGTACTTTTCTCCATTATAGTAATGTCTCAAACTGTGTACGATTTGATCGATTCCTGGAAGACCAGTAGTACATTCCGAACCACATCTGGAGACATTCTGTAATCTATGCACCTTCAGAGTGTTGATGAAACACAGAAATTGCATCGGGATTGATTACAACAGGCTCCATGCGGACTTTTCTCCATAGGCGTAATGTCTCAAACTGTCTACGCTTTGATCAACTTCTGGGAAACCAGTAGTAGTTTTTGAAGCACATCTGGATGCATTCTGTAATCTGTGGACCTCCAGAGTGTTCATGAATCACAGAAATTCTATCGGGATTGACTAGAAGAGGCACCCTGCGGACTTTTCTCCATGGGAGTAATGTCTCAAAGTGTGCTCGATTTGATCCATTCCTTTAAGATAAGTAGCAGTTTCCGAAGCACATCTGGAGGCATTCTGTAATCTGTGGACCTTCCGAGTGTTGATGAAACATAGAAATTGCATCGGGATGAATACTACAGGCACCTTGCTTTTTTCTATGTGAGTAATGTATCAACTGTCTACGGTTTGATCGTTCCCTGGAAGACCAATAGTAGTTTTCGAATCACATCTGGAGGCATTCTGTAATCTGTGGACCTTGAGTGTTGATGAAACACAGAGACTGCTTCGGCATTTATTACAACAGGCATCATGCGGACTTTTCTCCATGCGAGTAATGTCTAAAATTCTCTACGCTTTGATCGTTCCTTTGAAGACAAGTAGTAGTTTCCAAGGCACATATGGAGGCTTTCTGTAATATGTGGACCTTCAGGGTGTTGCTGAAACACAGAAATTACATCGGGATTGAATACAACATGCACCATGCGGACTTTTCTCCATGGGAGTAATGTCTCAAACTCTCTACGCTTTGATCTTTCCCTGGAAGGCCACAAGTAGTTTGCGAAGCACATCTGGATGCATTCTGTAATCTGTAGACCTTCAGAGTGTTGTTGAAACACAGAATTGCATCGGGATTGAATACAAAAGGCACCATGCGAACATTTATACACGGGAGTAATGTCTCATACTGTCTACCCATTGATCGTTCCCTGGAAGACCAGTAGGAGTTTCTGAAGCACATCTGAAGGCATTCCGTAATCTGTAGACCTTCAGAGTGTTGATGAAACACAGAAATTGCATCGGGATTAAATACAACATGCACCTTGGAGCATTCTGTAATCTTTGGAACTTCAGAGTGTAAATGAAACACATAAAGCTCATCGGGATGGATTACAACAGGCACCATGCGGACTTTTCTCCATGAGAGTAATGTCTCAAACTGTCTACCCTTTGATCGTTCCCTGGAAGACCAGTAGTACTTTCCGAAGCACATCTGTAGGCATTCTGTATTTTGTGGAACTTCACAGTGTAGATGAAACACAGAAATTCAATCGGGATGAATACAACAGGCACCATGAGGACTTTTCTCCATGATATTAATGTCTCAATCTGTCTACGCTTTGATCGTTCCCTGGAAGACCGGTAGTAGTTTCCGTAGCACATCTGTAGGCACTCTGTTCTTTGTGGAAATTCACAGTGTTGATGAAACACAGAAATTGAATCGGGATTGAATACAACAGGCACCATGAGGACTTTTCTCCATGATATTAATGTCTCAAACAGTCTACCCTTTGATCGTTCCCTAGAAGACCAGTAGTAGTTTGCGAAGCACATCTGGAGGCATTCTGTAATCTGTATACATTCAGAGTGTTGATGGAACACAGAAATTGCATCGGGATTGAATACAACAAGCACCATGCGGACTTATCTCCATGGGAGTAATGTCTCCAACTGTCTACGCTTTGATCGTTCATTGGAAGACCAGTAGTAATTTCCGCAGCACATCTGGAGGTATTCTGTAATCTGTGGACCTTCAGAGTGTTAATGAAACGCAGAAATTGCATCGAGATAGAACACAACAGGCTCCCTGCGTAGTTTTCTCCATGATAGTTATGTCTCAAACTGTGTACGATTTGATCGATTCCTGGAAGACCAGTAGAACATTCCGAACCACATCTGGAGACTTTCTGTAATCTATGCACCTTCCGAGTGTTGATGAAACACAGAAATTGCATCGGGATTTATTACAACAGGCTCCATGCGGACTTATCTCCATAGGCGTAATGTCTCAAACTGTCTACGCTTTGATCAACTTCTGGGAGACCAGTAGTAGTTTTTGAAGCACATCTGGATGCATTCTGTAATCACAGAAATTCTATCGGGATTGACTAGAAGAGGCACCCTGCGGACTTTTCTCCATGGGAGTAATGTCTCAAAGTGTGCTCGATTTGATCCATTCCTTTAAGATAAGTAGCAGTTTCCGAAGCACATCTGGAGGCATTCTGTAATCTGTGGACCTTCCGAGTGTTGATGAAACATAGAAATTGCATCGGGATGAATACTACAGGCACCTTGCTTTTTTCTATGTGAGTAATGTATCAACTGTCTACGGTTTGATCGTTCCCTGGAAGTTCAATAGTAGTTTTCGAATCACGTCTGGAGGCATTCTGTAATCTGTGGACCTTGAGTGTTGATGAAACACAGAGACTGCATCGGCATTTATTACAACAGGCATCATGCGGACTTTCCTCCATGCGAGTAATGTCTAAAATTCTCTACGCTTTGATCGTTCCTTTGAAGACAAGTAGTAGTTTCCAAGGCACATATGGAGGCATTCTGTAATATGTGGACCTTCAGGGTGTTGCTGAAACACAGAAATTACATCGGGATTGAATACAACGTGCACCATGCGGACTTTTCTCCATGGGAGTAATGTCTCAAACTCTCTACGCTTTGATCTTTCCCTGGAAGGCCACAAGTAGTTTGCGAAGCACATCTGGATGCATTCTGTAATCTGTAGACCTTCAGAGTGTTGTTGAAACACAGAATTGCATCGGGATTGAATACAAAAGGCACCATGCGAACATTTATACACGGGAATAATGTCTCATACTGTCTACCCATTGATCGTTCCCTGGAAGACCAGTAGGAGTTTCTGAAGCACATCTGAAGGCATTCCGTAATCTGTAGACCTTCAGAGTGTTGATGAAACACAGAAATTGCATCGGGATTAAATACAACATGCATCTTGGAGCATTCTGTAATCTTTGGAACTTCAGAGTGTAAATGAAACACATAAAGCTCATCGGGATGGATTGCAACAGGCACCATGCGGACTTTTCTCCATGATAGTAATGGCTCAAACTGTGTACGATTTGATCGATTCCGGGAAAACCAGCAGTACATTCCAACCACATCTGGAGACTTTCTGTAATCCATGCACCTTCCGAGTGTTGATGAAACACAGAAATTGCATCGGGATTGATTACAACAGGCTCCATGCGGACTTTTCTCCATAGGCGTAATGTCTCAAACTGTCTACGCTTTGATCAACTTCTGGGAGACCAGTAGTAGTTTTTGAAGCACATCTGGATGCATTCTGTAATCTGTGGACCTTCAGAGTGTTCATGAAATACAGAAATTGCATCGGGATTGACTAGAAGAGGCACCATGCGGCCTTTACTACATGGGAGTAATGTCTCAAATTTTATACGCTTTGATCGTTCCCTGGGAGACCAGTAGTAGTTTCCGAAGCACATCTGGAGGCATTCTGTAATCTGTTTACAGAGTGTTGATGGAACACAGAAATTGCATAGGGATTGAATACAACAAGCATCAAATGGACATTTCTCCATGGGAGTAATGTCTCCAACTGTCTACGCTTTGATCGTTCATTGGAAGACCAGTAGTAATTTCCGAAGCACATCTGGAGGTATTCTGTAACCTGTGGACCTTCAGGGTATTAATGAAACGCAGAAATTGCATCGAGATTGAATACAATAGGCTCCATGCGTACTTTTCTCCATGATAGTTATGTCTCAAACTGTGTACGATTTGATCGATTCCTGGAAGACCAGTAGTACAGTCCGAACCACATCTGGAGACTTTCTGTAATCTATGCACCTTCAGAGTGTTGATGAAACACAGAGATTGCATCGGGATTGAATAAAACAGGCACCATGTGGACTTTTCCCCATGGGAGTAATGTCTCAAACTCTCTCCGCTTTGATCGTTCCCTGGAAGACAAGTAGTAGTTTTCAAGGCACATCTGGAGACATTCTGTAATCTGTGGACCTTCAGACTGTTGATGAAACACAGAAATTGCATCGGGATTGAATACAACAGGCACCATGCGGACTTTTCTCCACGGGATAATGTCTCAAACTGTCTACGAAATTTGATCGATTCCTCGAAGACCAGTAGTAGTTTCCGAAGCACGTCCTGAGTCATTCTGTAATTTGTGGATCTTGAGAGTGTTGATAAAACACAAAAATTGCTTGGGGATTCAATACAACAGGCAACATGCGGACTTTTCTCCATGGGAGTAATGACTCAAAGTGTGCTCGATTTGATCAATTCCTCCAAGATAAGTAGCAGTTTCCGAAGCACATCTGGAGGCATTCTGTAATCTGTTTACCTTCCGAGTGTTGATGAAACATAAAATTGCATCGGGATGAATACAACAGGCACCTTGCTGACTTTTTTCTATGTGAATAATGTCTCAACTGTCTACGGTTTGTTCGTTCCCTGGAAGACCAATAGTAGTTTTCGAATCACATCTGGAGGCATTCTGTAATCTGTGGACCTTGAGTGTTGATGAAACACAGATTGCTTCGGCATTTATTACAACAGGCATCATGTGGACTTTTCTCCATGCTAGTAATGTCTCAAATTCTCTACGCTTGGATCGTTCCTTTGAAGACAAGTAGTAGTTTCCAAGGCACATATGGAGGCAGTCTGTAATATGCGGAGCTTCAGGGTGTTGATGAAACACAGAAATTACATCGGGATAGAATACAACATGCACCATGCGGACTTTTCTCACAGGGAGTAATGTCTCAAACTCTCTTAGCTTTGATCTTTCCCTGGAAGGCCACAATTAGTTTGCGAAGCACATCTGGATGCATTCTGTAATCTGTAGACCTTCAGAGTGTTGTTGAAACACAGAATTGCATCGGGATTGAATGCAAAAGGCACCATGCGAACATTTATCCATGGGAGTAATGTCTCATACTGTCTACGCATTGATCGTTCCCTGGAAGACCAGTACGAGTTTCTGAAGCACATCTGAAGGCATTCCGTAATCTGTAGACCTTCAGAGTGTTGATGAAACACAGAAATTGCATAGGGATTAAATACAACATGCACCTTGGAGCATTCTGTAATCTTTGGAACTTCAGAGTGTAGATGAAACACATAAAGCTCATCGGGATGGATTAGAACAGGCACCATGCGGACTTGTCTCCATGAGAGTAATGTCTCAAACAGTCTACCCTTTGATCGTTCCCTAGAAGACCAGTAGTAGTTTGCGAAGCACATCTGGAGGCTTTCTGTAATCTGTATACATTCAGAGTGTTGATGGAACACAGAAATTGCATCGGGATTGAATACAACAAGCACCATGCGGACTTATCTCCATGGGAGTAATGTCTCCAACTGTCTACGCTTTGATCGTTCATTGGACGACCAGTAGTAATTTCCGAAGCACATCTGGAGGTATTCTGTAATCTGTGGACCTTCAGAGTGTTAATGAAACGCAGAAATTGCATCGAGATAGAACACAACAGGCTCCATGCGTACTTTTCTCCATGATAGTTATGTCTCAAACTGTGTACGATTTGATCGATTCCTGGAAGACCAGTAGAACATTCCGAACCACATCTGGAATCTTTCTGTAATCTATGCACCTTCCGAGTGTTGATGAAACACAGAAATTGCATCGGGATTGGTTACAACAGGCTCCATGCGGACTTATCTCCATAGGCGTAATGTCTCAAACTGTCTACGCTTTGATCAACTTCTGGGAGACCAGTAGTAGTTCTTGAAGCACATCTGGATGCATTCTGTAATCTGTGGACCTTCAGAGTGTTCATGAACCACAGAAATTGCATCGGGATTGACTAGAAGAGGCACCATGCGGACTTTACTACATGGGAGTAATGTCTCAAACTGTATACGCTTTGATCGTTCCCTGGAAGACCAGTAGTAGTTTGCGAAGCACATCTGGAGGCATTCTGTAATCTGTTTACCTTCAGAGTGTTGATGGAACACAGAAATAGCATCGGGATTGTATACAACAAGCACCATGCGGACGTTTCTCCTTGGGAGTAATGTCTCAAAGTATGTACGATTTGATCGTTGCCTGGAAGACCAGTAGTAGTTTGAGAACCACATCTGTAGGCATTCTGTAAACTATACACCTTTAGAGTTTTGATGAACCACATAAATTGCATCGGGATTGAATGCAACACGCTCCATGCGAACTTTTATGCATAGGCGTAATGTCTCAATCGGTGTACGCTTTGATCGACTTCTGGGACACCAGTAGTAGTTTTCGAAGCAGATCTGGAGGCAATCTGCAATCTTTAGACCTTCAGAGTGTTGATGAAACACAGTAATTTCATCGGGATTCAATACAACAGGCACCATGTGGACTTTTCGCCATTGGAGTAATGTCTCAAACTGTCTGCCCTTTGATCGTTCCCTGGAAGACCAGTAGTAGTTTCCGAACCACATCGGGAGGCATTCTGTATTCTGCGGACCTTCAGAGTGTTGATGAAACACAGAAATTACATCGTTTTTGAATACAAGAGGCATAATGCCGACTTTTCTCCATAGGAGTAATGTCTCAAACTGTCTACGCTTCGAACGTTCCCTGGAAGACCAGTAGTAGTTTCAAAGTCACATCTGGAGGCATTCTGTAATCTGTTTACATTGAGAGTCTTGATGGAACACAGGAATTGCATCGGGATTGATTAAACAAGCACCATGCGGACTTTATTGCATGAGAGAAATGTCCCAAACTTTCTACGCTTTGATCGTTCCCTAGAAGAGCAGTAGTAGATTATAAGGCACATCTGGAGGCATTATGTAACCTGTGGGCCTTCAGAGTGTTGATGAAACACAAAAATTGCATCGGAATTGAATAAAACAGGCTCCATGCTTACTTTTCCCCATGAGAGTAATGTCTCAAACTGTCTACGCTTTGATCGTTTCCTGGAAGACCAGTAGTAGATTCCGAACCACATGTGGATGCTTTCTGTAATCTCTGAACCTTCAGAGTGTTGATGAAACACAGAAATTGCATGGGGATTCAATACAACAGCCACTATGCGGAATTTTCTCAGTGATAGTAATGTCTTAAAGTGTCTACGCTTTGATGGATTACAGGAAGGCCAGTAGTAGATTCCGAAGTACATCTGGAGGCATTCTGTAAACTGTTGACCTTCAGAGTGTAGATGGAACACAGGAATTGCATCGGGATTAAATACAACAGCCCCCATGAGGACCTTTCTCCATGGGAGAGATGTCTCAAACTGTCTACGAATTTTGATCGATTCCTTGAAGGCGAGTAGTAGTTTCAAAGCACATCTTTAGGCATTCTGTGATCTGTGAACCTTCAGAGTGATGATGATACACAGAAATTGCATCGGGATTGAATACAACAGACACGATGCAGACTTTTCTCCATGGGAGTAATGTCTCAAACTGGCTACGCTTTGATCGTTCCCTGGAAGATCAGTCGTAGTTTCGGAAGCACATCTAGAGCCATTCTGTATACTGTGGACTTTCACAGTGTTGATGAAACACAGAAATTCAATCGGGATTGAATAAAACAGGGACCATGCGCACTTTTCCCCATGATAGTAACGTTTCAAACTGTCTACGTTATGAGCGTACCCTGCAAGACTAGTAGTAGTTTCCGAAGCACATCTGAAGGCATTCTGCAATCTGTGAACCGTCAGAGTGTTCATGAAACACAGAAATTGCAACGGGATTGAATACAACAGTCACCAATGCGGACTTTTCCCAATGATAGTAATGTCTCAAACTGTATACGCTTTGGTTGTTTCCTGGAAGACCAGTAGTATTTGAGAAGCACATCACGAGGTATTCTGCAATCTGTGGACCTTGAGTGTGTTCATAAAACACAGAAATTGCATCGGGATTGAATGGATCAGGCACCATGCGGACATTTCTCAATAGGAGTAATGTCTCAAACTGTCTACGCTTTGATCGTTCCCTGATAGACCAGTAGCAGTTTGCGAAGCACATCTGGAGGCATTCTGTGATCTGTGGACCTTCAGGGTGTTGATGAAACACAGAAATTGCATCGGGATTGAATACAACAGGCACCATGCAGACTTTTCTCTATGGGAGTAATGTCTCAAACCGTCTACACTTTCATAGTTCCCTGGAAGGGCAGTAGTTGTTTCCGAAGCAAATCTGGAGGCATTCTGGAATCTGTGGACCTTCAGAGTGTTAATGAAACACAGAAATTGCATCGGGAATGAAAACACAGGCTCCATGCGGACTTTTCTCCATAGGCGTAATGTCTCAAACTGTCTATGCTTCGAACGACTTCTGGGAGACCAGTAAGAGTTTTTGAAGCACATCTGTAGGCATTCTATAATCTTTGGATCTTCAGAGTTTTGATGAATCACAGAAGTTCCATCGGGTTAGAATACAACAGACACTATGCGGACTTGTCACCATGGGAGTAATCTCTCAAATTGACTACGCTTTGATCGTTACCTGGAAAACAAGTAGTAGTTTCTAAAGTTCATGTAGATGCACTCTGTAGTCTGTGGACCTTCAGAGTGTCGGTGAAACACAGAAAGTGCATCGGGGTGGAATACAACAGGCACCATGGGGACTTTTCTCCATGAGAGTAGTGTCTCAAACTGTATACTCTTTGATCGTTACTTGGAAGACCAGTAGTAGTTCTCGAAGCACATCTGGAGGCATTCTGTAATCTGTTTACATCCAGAGTGTTGATGGAGCACAGAAATTGATCGGGATTGAATACAACCGGCACCATGCGGACTTTTCTCAATGGGAGTAATGTCTCAAACTGTCTACGTTTTGAGTGTTCCCTGGAAGACCAGTAGTAGTTTCCGAAGCACATCTGGAGGCATTCTGCAATCTGTGAACCATCAGAGTGTTCATGAAACACAGAAATTGCATCGGGATTGAATAGAAAGGTATCATGCGAACTTTTCACCATGTCAGTAATGTCTCAAACTGTCTACGCTATAATTGTTCCTGGAAGACCAGTAGTAGTTTCCGAAGCACAACTGGAGTCATTCTGTAATCTGTGCACCTTCAGAGTGTTGATGAAACACTGAAATTGCATCGGGATTGATTACAACAGGCACCATGCGGTCTTTTCTCCATGGGAGTAATGTCTCAAACTGTCTACCCTTTGATCGTTCACTGAAAGACCAGTAGTAGTTTCCAAAGCACATCTGGAGGCATTCTGTATTCTGTGGACTTTCACAGTGTCGATGAAACACAGAAATGGCAACGGGATTGAATACAACAGTCACCATCCGGACTTTTCCCAATGATAGTAATGTCTCAAACTGTATACGTTTTGGTCGTTTCCAGATAGACCAGTAGTAAGTATTTAAGAAGCACATCAGGAGATATTCAGTAATCTGTGGAACTTCAGAGTGTTCATAAAACGCAGAAATTGCTTCGGGATGAATAGAACAGGCACGATGCGGACTTTCCTCCATGGGAGTAATGTCTCAAACTGTCTACGATTTGATCGTTTCCTGGAAGACCAGTAATAGTTTCCGAAGCACATCTGGAGGCATTCTGTAATCTGTGGACCATCAGAGTGTTGATGAAACACAGGAATTGCATCGGGAATAAATATAACAGCCACCATGAGGACCTTTTCCCATGGGAGAAATGTCTCAAACTGTCTACGAATTTTGATCGATTCCTCGAAGACCAGTAGTAGTTCCCGAGCACATCTGGAGGCATTCTGTGATCTGTGGATCTTCAGAGTTTTGATGAATCACTGAAGTTCCATCGGGTTAGAATACAACAGACACCATACGGACTTGTCTCCATGGGGGTAATCTCTCAAATTGACTAGGCTTTGATCGTTACCTGAAAAAAAAAGTAGTAGTTTCTAAAGTTCATGTAGATTCACTCTGTAGCCTGTGAACCTTCAGAGTGTCGGTGAAACACAGAAAGTGCATCGGGGTGGAATACAACCGGCACCATGCGGACTTTTCTCAATGGGAGTAATGTCTCAAACTGTCTACGTTTTAAGCGTTCCCTGGAAGACCAGTAGTAGTTTCCGAAGCACATCTGGAAGCATTCTGCAATCTGTGAACCATCAGAGTGTTCATGAAACACAGAAATTTCTTCGGGATTGATTAGAAAGGCATCATGCGAACTTTTCTCCATGTCAGTAATGTCTAAAACTCTCTACGCTATAATTGTTCCCTGGAAGACCAGTGGTAGTTTCCGAAGCACATCTGGAGGCATTCTGATATCTGTGGTCCCTCAGAGTGTCGATGAAATACAGAAATTGCATCGGGTTTGAATACAACAGGCACCATGCGGACTTTTCTCAATGGGAGTAATGTCTCAAACTGTCTGTTTGATCGTTAACTGGAAGACCGTAGTAGTTGCCGAAGCACATTTGGAGGCATTCTGTAATCAATGGACCTTCAGAGTGTTGATGAAACACAGGAATTGCATCGTGATTAAGTACAACAGCCACCATGAAGACCTTCCCCCATTGGAGAAATGTCTCAAACTGTCTACGAATTTTGATCGATTCCTCGAAGACCAGTAGTAGTTTCCATGCACATCTGGAGGAATTCTGTGGTCTGTGGACCTTCAGAGTGTTGATGAAACACAGAAATTGCACTGGGATTGAATACAATAGGCACCATGCAGACTTTTTTCCATGGGAGTAATGTCTCAAACTGTGAACGATTTGATCGATTCCTGGAAGACCAGTAGTAGTTTGCGAAGCACATTAGCAGGCATTCTGCAATCTGTGCACCTTCAGAGTGTTGATGAAACACAGAAATTGCATCGGGAATGAATACAACATTCACCATGCGGTCTTTCCTCCATGGGAGTAATGTCTTAAACAGTCTACGCTTTGATCGTTCCCTGGAAGACCAGTAGTAGTTTCCGAAGCACATCTGGAGTCATACTGTAATCTGTGCACCTTCCAAGTGTTGATGAAACATAGAAATTGCATCGGGATTGAATAAAAAAAAGGCACCATGCGGATTTTTCTCCATTAGAGTAATGTCTCAAACTTTCTACGCTTTGATCGTTTCCTGGAATACCAGTAGTAATTTCCGAAGCACATCTGGAGGCATTCTGTAATTTGTGGATCTTCAGAGTGTTGATGAAACACAGGAATTGCATCGGGATAAAATACAACAGCCACCATGATGACCTTTCTCCATGGGAGAAATGTCTCAAACTGTCTACGAATTTTGATCGATTCCACGAAGACCAGTAGTAGCTTCCAAGCACATCTGTAGGCATTCTGTGATCTGTGGACCTTCAGGGTGCTGATGAAACACAGCAATTGCATCGGGATTGAATACAACAGGCACCATGCAGACTTCTCACCATGGGAGTAATGTCTCAAACTGTCTCCGATTTTATCGTTCCCTGGAAGACCAGTAGTAGTTCCCGAAGCACATCTGGAGGCATTCTGTATTCTGATGACCTTGACAGTGTTGATGAAACACAGAAATTGGATCGGGATTGAATACAACAGGCACCATGGGTACTTTTCACCATAGGAGTAATGTCTCATTGTGGCTACGATTTGATCGTTCCCTGGAAGGGCAGTAGTTGTTTCCGTAGCACATCTGGAGGCATTCTGTAATCTGTGGACCTTGAGAGTGTTAAGGATACACTGAAATTGCATCGGGATTGAATAAAACAAGAACCATGCGGACTTTTTTGCATGAGAGTAATGTCTCAAACTTTCTACGCTTTGATCGTTCCCTGGAAGGATAGTTGTAGTTTCCGAAGGACATCTGGATGCATTCCGTAATCTGTGGACCTTCAGAGTGTTGATGAAACACAGAAATTCCATCGGGATTGAATACAATATGCACCATGCGGACTTTACAAAAGGGAGTAATGTCTCCAACTGTCCACGCTTTAATCGTTCCCTGGAAGACCAGTAGTAATTTCCGAAGCATATCTGGAGGCATTCTGTAATCTGTGGACCTTCAGAGTGTTGGTGAAACGCAGAAATTGCGAAGGGATTGAATACAACAGGAAAAAGGCGGACTTTTCTCCATGGGACTAATATCTCAAACTGTGTACGATTTGATAGATTCTTGGAAGACCAGTAGTTGTTTGCGAAGCACATCTGGAGGCAATCTGTAATCTGTGCACTTTCAGAGTGTTGATGAAACAAAGATATTGCATCGGGATTGAATACAACAGGCTCCATGCGGACTTTTCTTCATGAGAGTAATGTCTCAAACAGTCTACGATTTGATCGTTCCCTGTAAGACCAGTGGTAGTTTCCGAAGGGCATCTGGAGGCATTCTGTATTCTGTGGACATTCACAGTGTTGATGAAACACAGAAATGGGATCGGGATTGGATACCACAGGCACCATGCGTCCTTTTCTCCATAGGAGTAATGTCTCAAAGTGTCTACGCTTTGATCGTTACCTGGAAGACCAGTAGAAGTTTTCGAAGCACATCTGGAAGCATTTTGTAACTTCTGGAACTTCAGTGTGGTGATGATACACGGAAATTGCATCGGGATTGTATACAACTGGCACCATGCTGACTTTTGTCAATGGGAGTAACATCTCAAACTGTCTACGTCTTGATCGTTCTCTGGAAGATCAATAGTAGTTTCCGAAGCACATCAGGAGGCATTCAGTAATCTGTCGACCTTCAGAGTGTTGATGAAACAAAGAAATTGCATCGGGGTTGAATACAACAAGCACCATGCGGACTTTTCTCCATGGGAGTAATGTCTCAAACTGTCTGTACATTCATAGTTCTCTGGAAGGGCAGTAGTAATTTCCGAAGCACATCTGGAGGCATTCTGTAATCCGGGGACCTTCAGAGTTTTGATGAAACACAGAAATTGCATCAGGATTGAATACAACAGGCACCATGCGGTCTTTTCGCCACGGGAGTAATGTCACAAACAGTCTACGCTTCGAACGTTCCCTGGAAGACCAGTAGTAGTTTCAAAGTCACATCTGGAGGCATTCTGTAATCTGTTTACATTCAGAGTCTTGATGGAACACAGAAATTGCATCGGGATCGAACAAAACAGGCAACAAGCGGACTTTTCTATAGGGGAGTAATGTCTCAAACTGTCTACGTTTGATCGTTAAATGGAAGACCAGTAGTAATTGCCAAATCACATCTGGAGGCATTCTGTGATCTGTGGACCTTCAGAGTGTTGATGAAACACAGGAATTGTTTCGGGATTGAATACAACAGGTTCCATGCGGACTTTTCTCCATAGGCGTAGTGACACGACCTGTCTACGCTTTGATCGACTTCTTGGAGACTAGTAGGAGTTTTTGAAGCACATCTGTAGATATTCTGTGATCTTTGGACCTTCAGAGTGTTGATGAAACGCAGAAATTGGAAAGGGATTGAATACAACAGGAACCATGCGGCCTTTTCTCCATGGGAGTAATGTCTCAAACTGACTACGATATGATGGACACCTGGAAGACAAGTAGTAGTTTCCAAAGCTCATCTGGAGGCATTCTGTATTCTGTGGACATTCACAGTGTTGATGAAACAAAGAAATTGCATCGGGATTGAATACAACTCTCACCATGCTGACTTTTCTCAAAGGGAGTAATGTCTCAAACTGTCAACGCTTTGATCGTTCCCTGGAAGATCAGTAGTAGTTACCGAAGCACATCAGGAGGCATTCAGTACTCTGTCGACCTTCAGAGTGTTGATGAAACAAAGAAATTGCATCGGGATTGAATACTACAGGCACCATGCGTACTTTTCTCCATGGGAGTAATGTCTCAAACTGTCGACGTTTTGATCGATTCCTGGAAGACCAGTAGTAGATTCCGAAGCACATCTGGAGGCATTCCGTAATCTGAGGCGCTCAGAGTGTTGATGAAACACAAAAATTGCATCTGGATTGAATACAACATGCACCATGCGGCCTTTTCTCCATGGGAGTAATGTCTCAAACAGACTACGCTTAGATCGATTCCTGGAAGACCAGTAGTACTATCCGAAGCACATCTGGAGGCATTCTGTAATCGGTGGACCTTCAGAATGTAGATGAAACACAGGAATTGCATCGGGATTAAATACAGCAGATACCATGATGATCTTTCTCCATGGGAGAGATGTCTCAAGCTGTCTACGAATTTTGATCGATTCCTCGAAGACCAGTAGTAGCTTTAAAGCACAACTGGAGGCATTCTGTAATCTGTGGACCTTCAGAGTGTTGATGAAACACAGGAATTGCGTCAGGATTGAATACAAAAGTCACCATGCTGTCTTCTCTATATGGGAGTAATATCACAAACAGTCTACGCTTTGATCGTTCCCTGGAAGACCAGTAGTAGTTTCCAAGTCACATCTGGAGGCATTCTGTAATCTGTTTACCTTCAGTGCCTTGATGAATCACAGAAATTGCATCGGGATTGAGTACAACAGGCACCATGCGGACTTTTCTCCATGGGAGTAATGTAACAAACAGTCTACGCTTCGAACGTTCCCTGGAAGACCAGTAGTAGTTTCAAAGTCACATCTGGAGGCATTCTGTAATCTGTTTACATTCAGAGTCTTGATGGAACACAGAAATTGCCTCGGGATCGAACAAAACAGGCACCATGCGGACTTTTCTCCATGGGAGTAATAACTCAAACTGTCTACGCTTTGATCGTAACCTGGAAGACCAGTAGTAGTTTCCGAAGCACATCTGGAGGCATTCTGTAATCTGTGGAGCTTCAGAGTGTTGATGAAACACAGAAATTGCAACGGGATTAAAAACAACAGTCTCCATGCGTACTTTTCCCAATGATAGTAATGATTAAAACTGTATACGCTTTGGTCGTTTCCTGGAAGACCAGTAGTATTTAAGAAGCACATCAGGAGGTATCCAGTAATCTGTGGACCTTCAGAGTGTTCATAAAACACAGAAATTGCATCGGGATTGAATAGAACAGGCACCATGCGGACTTTTCTGCATGGTAGTAATGTCACAAACTATCTACGCTTTGATCGATCTCTGGAAGACCAGTAGCAGTTTCCCAAGCACAGCTGGAGCCATTTAGTAATCTGTTTACCCTCAGAGTGTTGATGAAACACAGATATTGCATCGGGATTTAATACAACAGGCACTATGCGGACTTTTCTCCATGGGTGTAATATCTCAAAGTGTCTATGTTTTTTTCGATTCCTGTGGACCTTCAGAGTGTTGATGAAACACAGATATTGCAGCGGGATTGAATACAACAGGCACCATGCGCACTTTTCTATATGGGAGTAATGTCTCAAACTGTCTACACTTTCATAGTTCCCTGGAAGGGCAGTAGTAGTTTCCGAAGCACATCTGGAGGCATTCTGTAATCTGTGGACCTTCAGAGTTTTGATGAAACACAGAAATTGCATCAGGATTGAATACAACAGGCACCATGCGGTCTTTTCGCCGTGGGAGTAATGTCACAAACAGTCTACGCTTCGAACGTTCCCTGGAAGACCAGTAGTAGTATCAAAGTCACATCTGGAGGAATTCTGTAATCTGTTTACATTGTGAGTCTTGATGGAACACAGAAATTGCATCGGGATTGATTAAACAAGCACCATGCGGACTTTATTGCATGAGAGAAATGTCCCAAACTTTCTACGCTTTGATCGTTCCCTAGAAGAGCAGTAGTACATTATAAGGCACATCTGGAGGCATTATGTAATCTGTGCGCCTTCAGAGTGTTGATGAAACACAAAAATTGCATCGGAATTGAATAAAACAGGCTCCATGCTTACTTTTCCCCATGAGAGTAATGTCTCAAACTGTCTACGCTTTGATCGTTTCCTGGTAGACCAGTAGTAATTTCCGAAGCACATCTGAAGTAATTCTGTAATCTGTGGAACTTCAGAGTGTTGATGAAACACAGGAATTGCATCGGGATTGAATACAACAGGAACCATGCGGTCTTTTCTCCATGGGAGTAATGTCTCAAACTGTGTACGAATTTTGATCGATTACTCGAAGAGCAGTAGTAGTTTCGAAGCACTTCTGGAGGCATCCTGTGACCTGTGGACCTTCAGGGTTTAGATGAAACACGGAAATTGCACCGGGATTGAATACAATAGGCACCATGCAGACTTTTCTGCATGGGAGTAATGTCTCAAACTGTGAACGATTTGATCGATACCTGGAAGACCAGTATAAGTTTGCGAAACACATTAGGAGGCTTTCTGTAATCTGTGGACCTTCAAAGGGATTGAATACAACAGGCACCATGCGGACTTTTCTCCATGGGAGTAATGTCTCAAACTGACTACGATATGATCGATACCTGGAATACAAGTAGTAGTTTCCAAAGCTCATCTGGAGGCATTCTGTATTCTGTGGACATTCACAGTGTTGATGAAACAAAGAAATTGCATCGGGATTGAATACAACTGGCACCACGCTGACTTTTTTCAATGGGAGTAATGTCTCAAACTGTCTACGCTTTGATCGTTCCCTGGAAGACCAGTAGTAGTTTCAAAGTCACATCTGGAGGCATTCTGTAATCTGTTTATATTCAGAGTCTTGATGGAAAACAGAAATTGCATCGGGATCCAACAAAACAGGCACCATGCGGACTTTTCTCCATGGGAGTAATGTCTCAAACTGTCTACGTTTGGTCGTTAAATGGAAGACCAGTAGTAATTGCCAAAGCTCATCTGGAGGCATTCTGTAATCTGTGGACCTTCAGAGTGTTGATGAAACACAGGAATAGCATCGGGATTAAATACAACAAGCACCATGAGGACCTTTCCTCATGGGAGAAATGCCTGAAACTGTCTACGAATGTTGATCGATTCCTCGAAGACCAGTAGTAGTTTCCAAGAACATCTGGAGGAATTCTGTGATTTGTGGACCTTCAGAGTGTTGATGAAACACTGAAATTGCATCGGGATTGAATACAACAGGCACCATGCGGACTTGTCTCCATGGGAGTAATGTCTCAAACTGTCTACACTTTCATAGTTCCCTGGAAGGGCAGTAGTTGTTTCCGAAGCATATCTGGAGGCATTCTGTAATCATTGGACCTTCAGTGTGTTAATAAACCAAAGAAATTACATCAGGATTGAATTAAACATTCACCATGCGGACTTTATTGCATGAGAGAAATGTCCCAAATTTTCTACGCTTTGATCGTTTCCTGGAAGACCAGTAGTAATTACTGAAGCACATCTGAAGTCATTCTGTAATCTGTGGACCTTCAGAGTGTTGATGAAACACAGGAATTGCATCGGGATTAAATACAACAGCCACCATGAGGACCTTACTCCATGGCAGAAATGTCTCAAACTGTGTACGAATTTTGATCGATTCCTCGAAGACCAGTAGTAGTTTCCAAGCACATCTGGAGGCATCCTGTGATCTGTGGACCTTCAGGGTGTTGATGAAACACAGAAATTGCACCGGGATTGAATACAATAGGCACCATGCAGACTTTTCTCCATGGGAGTAATGTCTCAAACTGTGAACGATTTGATCGATTCCTGGAAGACCAGTGGGAGTTTGAGAAGCACATCTGGAGGCATTCTCTAATCTGTGCACATTCAGAGCTTTAATGAAACACAGAAATTGTTTCGGGATTGAATACAACAGGTTCCATGCGGACGTTTCTCATTAGGCGCAATGACTCAACCTGTCTACGCTTTGATCGACTTCTTGGAGACCAGTAGGTGTTTTTGAAGCACATCTGTAGGTATTCTGTGATCTTTGGACCTTCAGAGTGTTGATGAAACACAGAAATTCCATCGGGATAGAATGCTACAGGCACCATGCGCACTTGTCTCCATGGGAGTAATTTCTTAAACTGACAACGATATGATCGATACCTGGAAGACAAGTAGTAGTTTCCAAAGCTCATCTGGAGGCATTCTGTAATCTGTTCACTTTCAGAGTGTTGATGAAACAAAGATATTGCATCGGGATTGAAAACAACAGGCTCCATGCGGACTTTTCTCCATGAGAGTAATGTCTCAAAGTGTCTACGCTTTGATCGTTCCCTGTAAGACCAGTGGTAGTTTCCGAAGGGCATCTGGAGGCATTATGTATTCTGTGGACATTCACAGTGTTGATGGAACACAGAAATGGCATAGGGATTGAATACCACAGGCACCATGCGTCCTTTTCTCCATAGGAGTAATGTCTCAAAGTGTCTACGATTTGATCGATACCTGGAAGACCAGTAGAAGTTTTCGAAGCACATCTGGAGGCATTTTGTAACCTCTCGACCTTCAGAGTGTTGAAGATACACAGACATTGCTACGGGATTGAATACAACTGGCACCATGCTGACTTTTTTCAATGGGAGTAATGTCTCAAACTGTCTACGTTTTGATCGTTCCCTGGAAGATCAGTAGTAGTTTCCGAAGCACATCAGGAGGCATTCAGTAATGTGTCGACCTTCAGAGTGTTGATGAAACAAAGAAATTGCATCGGGATTGAATACAACAGGCACCATGCGGTCTTTTCTCCATGGGAGTAATGACTCAAACTGTCTACGTTTTGATCGATTCCTGGAAGACCAGTAGTAGTTTCCAAGTCACATCTAGAGGCATTCTGTTATCTGTTTACCTTCAGTGCCTTGATGAATCACAGAAATTGCATCGGGATTGAATACAACAGGCACCATGCGGACTTTTCTCCATGGGAGTAATGTCTCAAACTGTCTACGTTTTGAGCGTTCCCTGGAAGACCAGTAGTAGTTTGCGAAGCACATCTGGAGGCGTTCTGTATTCTGTGTACATTCACAGTGATGATGAAACACAGAAACGGCATCGGTATTGAATTCAACAGGCACCATGCGTCCTTTTCTCCATAGGAATATTGTCTCAAACTGTCTACGCTTTGATCGTAACTTGGAAGGCCAGTAGTAGTTTCCGAAGCACATCAGGAGGTATTCAGTAATCTGTGGAACTTCAGAGTGTTCATGGAACACAGAAATTGCGTCGGGATTAAATAGAACAGGCACCATGCGGACTTTTCTCCATGGGAGTAATGTCTCAAACTGTCTACACTTTCATAGTTCCCTGGAAGGTCAGTAGTAGTTTCCGAAGCACATCTGGAGGCATTCTGTAATCTGTGGACCTTCAGAGTTTTGATGAAACACAGAAATTGCATCAGGATTGAATACAACAGGCACCATGCGGTCTTTTCGCCATGGGAGTAATGTCACAAACAGTCTACGCATCGAACGTTCCCTGGAAGACCAGTAGTAGTTTCAAAGTCACATCTGGAGGCATTCTGTAATCTGTTTACATTTAGAGTCTTGATGGAACACAGAAATTGCATCGGGATCGAACAAAACAGCCACCATGCGGAATTTTCTCCATGGGAGTAATGTCTCAAACTGTCTACTTTTGATCGTTAAATGGAAGACCAGTAGTAATTGCCAAACCACATCTGGAGGCATTCTGTAATCTGTGGACCTTCAGAGTGTTGATGAAACACAGGAATTGCATCGGGATTGAATACAACAGGCACCATGATTACCATTCCCCATGGGAGAAATGTCTCAAACTGTCTACGAATTTTGATAGATTCCTCGAAGACCAGTAGTAGTTTCCAAGCACATCTGGAGGAATTCTGTGATCTGTGGACCTTCAGAATGTTGATGAAACACAGAAATTGCGTCAGGATTGAATACAACAGTCACCATGCGGTCTTTTCTATATGAGAGTAATATCACAAACAGTCTACGCTTTGATCGTTACCTGGAAGACTAGTAGTAGTTTCCAAGTCACATCTGGAGGCATTCTGTAATCTGTTTACCTTCAGTGCCTTGATGAATCACAGAAATTGCATCGCGATTGAGTACAACAAGCACCATGCGGACGTTTCTCCATGGGAGTAATGTCTCAAACTGTCTACGATTTGAGCGTTCCCTGGAAGACCAGTAGTAGTTTCCGAAGCACATCTGGAGGCATTCTGCAATCTGTGAACCTTCAGAGTGTTCATGAAACACAGATATTGCATCGGGATTGAATAGAAAGGCACCATGCTAACTTTTCTCCATGGGAGTAATGTCTCAAACTGTCTACAATTTCATAGTTCCCTGGAAGGGCAGTAGTAGTCTCCGAAGCACATCTGGAGGCATTCTGTATTCTGAGGACCTCCAGAGTTTTGATGGAACACAGAAATTGCATCAGGATTGAATACAACAGGCACCATGCGGTCTTTTCACCATGGGAGTAATGTAACAAACAGTCTACGCTTCGAACGTTCCCTGGAAGACCAGTAGTAGTTTAAAAGTCACATCTGGAGGCATTCTGTAATCTGTTTACATTCAGAGTCTTGATGGAACACAGAAATTGCATCGGGATCGAACAAAACAGGCACCATGCGGACTTTTCTCCATGGGAGTAATGTCTCAAACTGTCTACGCTTTGATCGTAACCTGGAAGACCAGTAGTAGTTTCCGAAGCACATCTGGAGGCATTCTGTAATCTGTGGAGCTTCAGAGTGTCAATGAAACACAGAAATTGCAACGGGATTAAAAACAACAGTCTCCATGCGTACTTTTCCCAATGATAGTAATGATTAAAACTGTATACGCTTTGGTCGTTTCCTGGATGACCAGTAGAATTTAAGAAGCACATCAGGAGGTATTCAGTAATCTGTGGACCTTTAGAGTGTTCATATAACACAGAAATTGCATCGGGATTGAATAGAACAGGCACCATGCGGACTTTCTCCATGGGAGTAATGTCTCAAACTGTCTACACTTTCATAGTTCCCTTGAAGGGCAGTAGTAGTCTCCGAAGGAAATCTGGAGGCATTCTGTAATCTGTGGACCTTCAGAGTTTTGATGAAACACAGAAATTGCAACAGGATTGAATACATCAGGCACCATGCGGTCTTTTCGCCATGGGAGTAATGTCTCAAACTGTCTACACTTTCATAGTTCCCTGGAAGGGCAGTAGTTGTTTCCGAAGCATATCTGGAGGCATTCTGTAATCATTGGACCTTCAGTGTGTTAATAAACCAAAGAAATTACATCAGGATTGAATTAAACATTCACCATGCGGACTTTATTGCATGAGAGAAATGTCCCAAATTTTCTACGCTTTGATCGTTTCCTGGAAGACCAGTAGTAATTACTGAAGCACATCTGAAGTCATTCTGTAATCTGTGGACCTTCAGAGTGTTGATGAAACACAGGAATTGCATCGGGATTAAATACAACAGCCACCATGAGGACCTTACTCCATGGCAGAAATGTCTCAAACTGTGTACGAATTTTGATCGATTCCTCGAAGACCAGTAGTAGTTTCCAAGCACATCTGGAGGCATCCTGTGATCTGTGGACCTTCAGGGTGTTGATGAAACACAGAAATTGCACCGGGATTGAATACAATAGGCACCATGCAAACTTTTCTCCATGGGAGTAATGTCTCAAACTGTGAACGATTTGATCGATTCCTGGAAGACCAGTAGGAGTTTGAGAAGCACATCTGGAGGCATTCTCTAATCTGTGCACATTCAGAGCTTTAATGAAACACAGAAATTGTTTCGGGATTGAATACAACAGGTTCCATGCGGACGTTTCTCATTAGGCGTAATGACTCAAACTGTCTACGCTTTGATCGACTTCTTGGAGACCAGTAGGTGTTTTTGAAGCACATCTGTAGGTATTCTGTGATCTTTGGACCTTCAGAGTGTTGATGAAACACAGAAATTCCATCGGGATGGAATGCTACAGGCACCATGCGCACTTGTCTCCATGGGAGTAATTTCTTAAACTGACAACGATATGATCGATACCTGGAAGACAAGTAGTAGTTTCCAAAGCTCATCTGGAGGCATTCTGTAATCTGTTCACTTTCAGAGTGTTGATGAAACAAAGATATTGCATCGGGATTGAAAACAACAGGCTCCATGCGGACTTTTCTCCATGAGAGTAATGTCTCAAAGTGTCTACGCTTTGATCGTTCCCTGTAAGACCAGTGGTAGTTTCCGAAGGGCATCTGGAGGCATTATGTATTCTGTGGACATTCACAGTGTTGATGGAACACAGAAATGGCATAGGGATTGAATACCACAGGCACCATGCGTCCTTTTCTCCATAGGAGTAATGTCTCAAAGTGTCTACGATTTGATCGATACCTGGAAGACCAGTAGAAGTTTTCGAAGCACATCTGGAGGCATTTTGTAACCTCTCGACCTTCAGAGTGTTGAAGATACACAGACATTGCTACGGGATTGAATACAACTGGCACCATGCTGACTTTTTTCAATGGGAGTAATGTCTCAAACTGTCTACGTTTTGATCGTTCCCTGGAAGATCAGTAGTAGTTTCCGAAGCACATCAGGAGGCATTCAGTAATGTGTCGACCTTCAGAGTGTTGATGAAACAAAGAAATTGCATCGGGATTGAATACAACAGGCACCATGCGGTCTTTTCTCCATGGGAGTAATGACTCAAACTGTCTACGTTTTGATCGATTCCTGGAAGACCAGTAGTGGTTTCCAAGTCACATCTAGAGGCATTCTGTTATCTGTTTACCTTCAGTGCCTTGATGAATCACAGAAATTGCATCGGGATTGAATACAACAGGCACCATGCGGACTTTTCTCCATGGGAGTAATGTCTCAAACTGTCTACGTTTTGAGCGTTCCCTGGAAGACCAGTAGTAGTTTGCGAAGCACATCTGGAGGCGTTCTGTATTCTGTGTACATTCACAGTGATGATGAAACACAGAAACGGGATCGGTATTGAATTCAACAGGCACCATGCGTCCTTTTCTCCATAGGAATATTGTCTCAAACTGTCTACGCTTTGATCGTAACTTGGAAGGCCAGTAGTAGTTTCCGAAGCACATCAGGAGGTATTCAGTAATCTGTGGAACTTCAGAGTGTTCATGGAACACAGAAATTGCATCGGGATTAAATAGAACAGGCACCATGCGGACTTTTCTCCATGGGAGTAATGTCTCAAACTGTCTACACTTTCATAGTTCCCTGGAAGGTCAGTAGTAGTTTCCGAAGCACATCTGGAGGCATTCTGTATTCTGAGGACCTCCAGAGTTTTGATGGAACACAGAAATTGCATCAGGATTGAATACAACAGGCACCATGCGGTCTTTTCACCATGGGAGTAATGTAACAAACAGTCTACGCTTCGAACGTTCCCTGGAAGACCAGTAGTAGTTTAAAAGTCACATCTGGAGGCATTCTGTAATCTGTTTACATTCAGAGTCTTGATGGAACACAGAAATTGCATCGGGATCGAACAAAACAGGCACCATGCGGACTTTTCTCCATGGGAGTAATGTCTCAAACTGTCTACGCTTTGATCGTAACCTGGAAGACCAGTAGTAGTTTCCGAAGCACATCTGGAGGCATTCTGTAATCTGTGGAGCTTCAGAGTGTCAATGAAACACAGAAATTGCAACGGGATTAAAAACAACAGTCTCCATGCGTACTTTTCCCAATGATAGTAATGATTAAAACTGTATACGCTTTGGTCGTTTCCTGGATGACCAGTAGAATTTAAGAAGCACATCAGGAGGTATTCAGTAATCTGTGGACCTTTAGAGTGTTCATATAACACAGAAATTGCATCGGGATTGAATAGAACAGGCACCATGCGGACTTTCTCCATGGGAGTAATGTCTCAAACTGTCTACACTTTCATAGTTCCCTTGAAGGGCAGTAGTAGTCTCCGAAGGAAATCTGGAGGCATTCTGTAATCTGTGGACCTTCAGAGTTTTGATGAAACACAGAAATTGCAACAGGATTGAATACATCAGGCACCATGCGGTCTTTTCGCCATGGGAGTAATGTCTCAAACTGTCTACACTTTCATAGTTCCCTGGAAGAGCAGTAGTAGTTTCCGAAGCACATCTGGAGGCATTCTGTAATCTGTGGACCTTCAGAGTGTTGATGAAACACAGGAATTGCATCGGGATTGAATACAACAGGCACCATGATTACCATTCCCCATGGGAGAAATGTCTCAAACTGTCTACGAATTTTGATCGATTCCTCGAAGACCAGTAGTAGTTTCCAAGCACATCTGGAGGAATTCTGTGAGCTGTGGACCTTCAGAATGTTGATGAAACACAGAAATTGCGTCAGGATTGAATACAACAGTCACCATGCGGTCTTTTCTATATGAGAGTAATATCACAAACAGTCTACGCTTTGATCGTTACCTGGAAGACCAGTAGTAGTTTCCAAGTCACATCTGGAGGCATTCTGTAATCTGTTTACCATCAGTGCCTTGATGAATCACAGAAATTGCATCGGGATTGAGTACAACAAGCACCATGCGGACTTTTCTCCATGGGAGTAATGTCTCAAACTGTCTACGATTTGAGCGTTCCCTGGAAGACCAGTAGTAGTTTCCGAAGCACATCTGGAGGCATTCTGCAATCTGTGAACCTTCAGAGTGTTCATGAAACACAGATATTGCATCGGGATTGAATAGAAAGGCACCATGCTAACTTTTCTCCATGGGAGTAATGTCTCAAACTGTCTACAATTTCATAGTTCCCTGGAAGGGCAGTAGTAGTCTCCGAAGCACATCTGGAGGCATTCTGCATTCTGTGGACCTCCAGAGTTTTGATGAAACACAGAAATTGCATCAGGATTGAATACAACAGGCACCATGCGGTCTTTTCACCATGGGAGTAATGTAACAAACAGTCTACGCTTCGAACGTTCCCTGGAAGACCAGTAGTAGTTTAAAAGTCACATCTGGAGGCATTCTGTAATCTGTTTACATTCAGAGTCTTGATGGAACACAGAAATTGCATCGGGATCGAACAAAACAGGCACCATGCGGACTTTTCTCCATGGGAGTAATGTCTCAAACTGTCTACGCTTTGATCGTAACCTGGAAGACCAGTAGTAGTTTCCGAAGCACATCTGGAGGCATTCTGTAATCTGTGGAGCTTCAGAGTGTCAATGAAACATAGAAATTGCAACGGGATTAAAAACAACAGTCTCCATGCGTACTTTTCCCAATGATAGTAATGATTAAAACTGTATACGCTTTGGTCGTTTCCTGGATGACCAGTAGAATTTAAGAAGCACATCAGGAGGTATTCAGTAATCTGTGGACCTTTAGAGTGTTCATATAACACAGAAATTGCATCGGGATTGAATAGAACAGGCACCATGCGGACTTTTCTCCATGGGAGTAATGTCTCAAACTGTCTACACTTTCATAGTTCCCTTGAAGGGCAGTAGTAGTCTCCGAAGGAAATCTGGAGGCATTCTGTAATCTGTGGACCTTCAGAGTTTTGATGAAACACAGAAATTGCAACAGGATTGAATACATCAGGCACCATGCGGTCTTTTCGCCATGGGAGTAATGTCTCAAACTGTCTACACTTTCATAGTTCCCTGGAAGAGCAGTAGTAGTTTCCGAAGCACATCTGGAGGCATTCTGTAATCTGTGGACCTTCAGAGTTTTGATGAAACACAGAAATTGCATCAGGATTGAATACAACAGGCACCATGCGGTCTTTTTGCCATGGGAGTAATGTCACAAACAGTCTACGCTTCGAACGTTCCCTGAAAGACCAGTAGTAGATTCAAAGTCACATCTGGAGCCATTCTGTAATCTGTTTACATTCAGAGTTTTGATGGAACACAGAAATTGCATCGGGATGGAACAAAACAGGCAACATGCGTACTTTTCTCCATGGGAGTAATGTCTCAAACTGTCTACGTTTGATCGTTAAATGGAAGACCAGTGGGAATTGCCAAAGCACATCTGGAGGATTTCTGTAATCTGTGGACCTTCAGAGTGTTGACGAAACACAGGAATTGCATCGTGATTAAATACAACAGCCACCATGAGGACCTTTCCCCATTGGAGAAATGTCTCAAACTGTCTACGAATTTTGATCGATTCCTCGGAGACCAGTAGTAGTTTCCAAGCACATCTGGAGGCATCCTGTGATCTGTGGACCTTAAGGGTGTTGATGAAACACAGAAATTGCACCGGGATTGAATACAATAGGCACCATGCAGACTTTTCTCCATGGGAGTAATGTCTTAAACTGTGAACGATTTGATCGATTTCTGGAAGACCAGTAGGAGTTTGCGAAGCACATTAGGAGGCTTTCTGTAATCTGTGGACCTTCAGAGTGTTGGTGAAACGCAGAAATTGCAAAGGGATTGAATAAAACAGGAACCATGGGGTCTTTTCTCCATGGGAGTAGTGTCTCAAACTGTGTACGATTTGATCGATTCCTGGAAGACCAGTAGTAGTTTGCGAAGCACATCTGGAGGCATTCTCTAATCTGTGCACATTCAGAGCTTTGATGAAACACAGAAATTGTTTCGGGATTGAATACAACAGGTTCCATGCGGACGTTTCTCCATAGGCGTAATGACTCAACCTGTCTACGCTTTGATCGACTTCTTGGAGACCAGTAGGAGTTTTTGAAGCACATCTGGAGGCATTCTGTGATCTGTGGACCTTCAGAGTGTTGATGAAACACAGAAATTGCATCGGGATTGAATACAACAGGCACCATGCGGGCTTTTCTCTATGTTAGTATTGTCTCAATCAGTCTATGCTTTGATCGTACCCTGGGAGAACAGTATTAGATTCCGAAGCACATCTCGAGGCATTCTGTAATCTGTGGACCTTCAGAATGTTAATTAAATACAGAAATTGCATCCGGATTGAATAAAACAAACACCATATCGACTTTTTTGCATGAGATTAATGTCTTAAAATTTATACGATTTGATCGTTCCCTGGAAGACCAGTAGAAGTTTCCGAAGCACATCTGGAGGCATTCCGTAATCTGTGGATCTTCAGAGTGTTGATGAAACACAGGAATTGCGTCAGGATTGAATACAACAGTCACCATGCGGTCTTTTCTATATGGGAGTAATATCACAAACAGTCAACGGTTTGATCGTTCCCTGGAAGACCAGTAGTAGTTTCCAAGTCACATCTAGAGGCATTCTGTAATCTGTTTACCTTCAGTGCCTTGATGAATCACAGAAATTGCATCGGGATTGAATACAACAGGCACCATGCGGACTTTTTTCCTTGGGACTAATGTCTCAAACTGTCTACGTTTTGAGCGTTCCCTGGAACACCAGTAGTAGTTTCCGAAGCACATCTGGAGGCATTCTGTATTCTGTGTACATTCACAGTGTTGATGAAACACAGAAATGGGATCGGTATTGAATTCAACAGGCACCATGCGTCCTTTTCTCCATAGGAGTAATGTCTCAAACTGTCTACGCTTTAATCGTAACTTGGAAGTCCAGTGGTAGTTTCCGAAGCACATCAGGAGGTATTCAGTAATCTGTGGACCTTCAGAGTTTTGATGAAACACAGAAATTGCATCAGGATTGAATACAACAGGCACCATGCGGTCTTTTCGCCATGGGAGTAATGTCACAAACAGTCTACGCATCGAACGTTCCCTGGAAGGCCAGTAGTAGTTTCAAAGTCACATCTGGAGGCATTCTGTAATCTGTTTACATTCAGAGTCTTGATGGAACACAGAAATTGCATCGGGATCGAACAAAACAGGCACCATGCGGACTTTTCTCCATGGGAGTAATGTCTCAAACTGTCTACGTTTGTTCGTTAAATGGAAGACCAATAGTAATTGCCAATGCACATCTGGAGGCATTCTGTAATCTGTGGTCTATCAGAGTGTTGATGAAACACAGGAATTGCATCGGGATTGAATATAACAGGCACCATGAGGACCTTTCCCCATGGGAGAAATGGCTCAAACTGTCTACGAATTTTAATCGATTCCTCGAAGACCAGTAGTAGTTTCCAAGCACATCTGGAGGAATTCTGTGATCTGTGGACCTTCAGAGTGTTGATGAAACACAGAAATTTCATCGGGATTGAATAGAACAGGCACCATGCAGACTTTTCTCTATGTTAGTATTGTCTCAATCAGTCTATGCTTTGATCGTACCCTGGGAGAACAGTATTAGTTTCCGAAGCACATCTCGAGGCATTCTGTAATCATTGGACCTTCAGTGTTAATGAAACACAGAAATTACATCGGGATTGAATTAAACAAACACCACGCGGTCGTTATTGCATGAGAGAAATGTCCCAAACTTTCTACGCTTTGATCGTTCCCTAGAAGACCAGTAGTAGTTTATAAGGCACATCTGGAGGCATTCTGTAATCTGTGGGCCTTCAGAGTGTTGATGAAACACAAAAATTGCATCGGGATTGAATAAAACAGGCTCCATGCGGACTTTTCTCCATGAGAGTAATGTCTCAAACTGTCTACGATTTGATCGTTCCCTGGAAGACCAGTAGTAATTTCCGAAGCACATTCGAAGTCATTCTGTAATCTGTGGACCTTCAGAGTGTTGATGAAACACAGGAATTGCGTCGGGATTGAATACAACAGGCACCATGAGGACCTTTCCCCATGGGAGAAATGTCTCAAACTGTCTACGAATTTTGATCGATTCCTCGAAGACCAGTAGTAGTTTCCAAGCACATCTGAAGGAATTCTGTGATCTGTGGTCCTTCAGAGTTTTGATGAAACACAGAAATTGCATCGGGATTGAATACAAAAGGCACCATGCGGACTTTTCTCCATGGAAGTAATGTCTCAAACTGTCTACACTTTCATAGTTCCCTGGAAGGGCAGTAGTAGTTTCCGAAGCACATCTGGAGGCATTCTGTTATCTGTGGACCTTCAGAGTTTTGATGAAACACAGAAATTGCATCAGGATTGAATACAACAGGCACCATGCGGTCTTTTCGCCATGGGAGTAATGTCACAAAGAGTCTACGCTTCGAACGTTACCTGAAAGACCAGTAGTAGTTTCAAAGTCACATCTGGAGGCATTCTGTAATCTGTTTACATTCAGAGTCTTGATGGAACACAGAAATTGCATCGGGATCGAACAAAACAGGCACCATGCGTACTTTTCTCCTTAGGAGAAATGTCTCAAACTGTCTACGTTTGTTCGTTAAATGGAAGACCAGTAGTAATTGCCAAAACACATCTGGAGGCATTCTGTAATCTGTGGACCTTCAGAGTTTTGATGAAACGCAGGAATTGCATCGTGATTAAATACAACAGCCACCATGAGGACCTTTCCCCATGGGAGAAATGTCTCAAACTGTCTACGAATTTTGATCGATTCCTAGTAGACCTGTAGTAGTTTCCAAGCACATCTGGAGGATTTCTGTGATCTGTGGACCTTCAGAGAGTTGATGAAACACAGAAATTGCATCGGGATTGAATAGAACAGGCACCATGCAGACCTTTCTCTATGGGAGTAATGTCTCAAACTGTCTACACTTTCATAGTTCCCTAGAAGGGCAGTAGTTGTCTCCGAAGCACATCTGGAGGCATTCTGTAATCAATGGACCTTCAGAGTGTTATTGAAACACAGAAATTACATCGGGATTGAATTAAACAAACACCATGCGGACTTTATTGCGTGAGAGAAATGTCCCAAACTTTCTACGCTTTGATCGTTCCCTAGAAGACCAGTAGTAGTTTATAAGGCACATCTGGAGGCATTCTGTAATCTGTAGGCCTTCAGAGTGATGATGAAACACAAAAATAGCATCGGGATTGAATAAAACAGGCTCCATGCGGACTTTTCTCCCTGAGAGTAATGTCTCAAACTGTCTACGATTTGATCGTTTCCTGGACGACCAGTAGTAATTTCCGAAGCACATTCGAAGTCATTCTGTAATATGTGGACCTTCAGAGTGTTGATGAAACACAGGAATTGCATCGGGATTGAATTCAACAGTCATAATGCGCACTTTCCTCCATGGGAGTAATGTCTCAAACAGTGTACGAATTTTGATCGATTCCTCGAAGACCAGTAGTAGTTTCCAAGCACATCTGGAGGCATCCTGTGATCTGTGGACCGTCATGGTGTTGATGAAACACAGAAATTGCACCGGGATTGAATACAATATGCACCATGCAGACTTTTCGCCATGGGAGTAATGTCTCAAACTGTGAACGATTTGATCGATTAATGGAAGACCAGTAGGAGTTTGCGAAGCACATTTCGAGGCTTTCTGTAATCTGTGGACCTTCAGAGTGTTGGTGAAATGCAGAAATTGCAAAGGATTGAATACAACATCTGTGTAATCTGTGGACCTTCAGAGTGTTGGTGAAACGCAGAAATTGCAAAGGGATTGAATACAACATTAACCATGCGGTCTTTTCTCCATGGGAGTAATGTCTCAAACTGTCTACGCTTTGATCGACTTCTTGGAGACCAGTAGGAGTTTTTGAAGCACATCTGTAGGTATTCTGTGATCTTAGGACCTTCAGAGTGTTGATGAAACACAGAAATTGCATCGGGATTGAATACAACAGGCACCATGCGGACTTTTCTCCATGGGAGTAATGTCTCAAACTGTCTACGCTTTGATCGTTCCCTGGAAAACCAGTAGTAGTTTCGGAAGCACATCTGGAGGCATGGTGTAATCTGTGCACCTTCAGAGTGTTGATGAAACACAGAAATTTCATCGGGAATGAATACAACAGTCACCATGCGGTCTTTTCTCCATGGGAGTAATGTCTCAAACTGTCTACGCCTTGATCGTTCCCTGGAAGACCAGTAGTAGTTTCCGAAGCACACCTGGAGGCATTCTGTATTCTGTTGACCTTCAGAGTGTTGATGAAACACGGAAATTGCAACGGGATTGAATACATCAGGCACCATGCGGAGTACTTTCCATGGAAGTAATGTCTCAAATTGTCTACGCTTTGATCGTTCCCTGGAAGACCTGTAGTAGTTTCCGAAGGACATCTGGAGGCATTCTGTATTCTGCGGACCTTCAGAGTGTTGATGAAACACATAAATTGCAACGGGATAGAATACAACAGTCACGATGCGGACTTTTCTCAATGATAGTAATGTCTCAAACTGTATACGTTTTGGTCGTTTCCTGGAAGACCAGTAGTAATTTCAAAGTCACATCTGGAGGCATTTTGTAATCTATTTACATTTAGAAGGTTGATGGAACACAGAAATTGAATCGGGCTCGAATACAACAGGCACATGCGGACTTTCTTCCATGGGAGTAATGTCTCACACTGTGAACGATTTGATCGTTTCCTGGAAGACCAGTAGCAGTTTGCGATGCTCGTCTGGAGGAATTCTGTAATCTGTGGATCTTCAGAGAGTTGGTGAAACGCAGAATTTGCAAAGGGATTGAATATAACAGGAACCATGCGGACTTTTCTCAATGGGATTAATGTCTCAAACTGTGTACGATTGGATCGATTCCTGGAAGACCACTAGTAGTTTGCGAAGCACATCTGGAGGCATTCTGTAATTTGTGCACTTTCAGAGTGTTGATGAAACACAGAAATTGCATCGGGATTGAATACAACAGGCTCCATGCGGACTTTTCTCCATAGGCGTAATGACTCAAACTGTCTACGCTTTGATCGACTTCTGGGAGACCAGTAGCAGTTTTTGAAGCACATCTGTAGGCATTCTGTGATCTTTGGACATTCAGAGTGTTGATGAAACACAGAAATTGCATTGGGATTGAATATAACAGGCACCATGCAAACTTTTCTCCATGGGAGAAATGTCTCAAGCTGTCTATGAAATTTGTTCGATTCCTCGAAGACCAGTAGTAGTTTCTTAAGCACATCTGGAAGCATTCTGTATTCTGTGGACCTTGACAGTGATGATGAAACACAGAAATTGGATCGGCTTTGAATACAACAGGCACCATGCGTACTTTTCTCCATAGGAGTAATGTCTCATAGTGGCTACGATTTGATCGTTCCCTGGAAGGGCAGTAGTTGTTACCGACGCACATCATGAGGCATTCAGCAATCTGTCGACTTTCAGAGTGTTGATGAAACAAAGAAATTTCATCGGGATTGAGTACAAGAGGCACCATGCGGCCTTTTCTCCATGGGAGTAATGTCTCAAACTGTCTACGTTTTGATCGAATCCTGGAAGACCAGTAGTAGATTCCGAAGCACATCTGGAGGCATTCTGTAATCTGTGGACCTTCAGAGTATTGATGTAACACAGAAATTACATCGGGATTGAATACAACAAGCACCATGCGGACTTTCCTCCATGAGAGTAATGTCTCAGACTATCTACGCTTTAATCGTTCCCTGGAAGACCAGTAGTAGTTTCGGAAGTACTTCTGGAGGCATTCGGTAATCTGTAGGCATTCAGAGTCTTGATAAAATATAGAAATTGCATCGGGATTAAATACAAGAGGCACGAAGCTGACCTTTCTCGATAGGAGAAATGTCTCTGTCTGTCTACGAATTTTGATCGATTCCTCGAAGACCAGTAGTAGTTTCCGAAAAACATCTGGAGGCATTCCGTAATCTGAGGACTTTCAGAGTGTTGATGAAACACATAAATGGCATCAGGATTGAATACAACAGTCACCATGCGGTCTTTTCCATATGGGAGCAATATCACAAACAGTCTACGCTTTGATCGTTCCCTGGAAGACCAGCAGTAGTTTCCAAGTCACATCAGGAGGAATTCTGTAATCTGTGGACCTTCAGAATGTTAATTAAATACAGAAATTGCATCGGGATTGAATAAAACAAACACCATGCGGACTTTTTTTGCATGAGATTAATGTCTCAAACTTTCTACACTTTGATCGTTCCCTGGAAGACCAGTAGAAGTTTCCGAAGCACATCTTGAGGCATTCCGTAATCTGTGGACCTTCAGAGTGTTGATGAAACACAGAAATGGCATCAGGATTGAATACAATAGTCACCATGCGGTCTTTTCTATATGGGAGCAATATCACAAACAGTCTACGTTTTGATCGTTCCCTGGAAGACCAGTAGTAGTTTCCAAGTCACATCTGGAGGCAATCTGTAATCTGTTTACCTTCAGTGCGTTGATGAAACACAGAAATTGTATCGGGATTGAATACAACAGGCACCATGCGGACTTTTCTCCATGTGAGTAATGTCCCCATCAGTCTACGTTTTGATCCTTCCCTAGTAGACCAGTAGTAATTACTGAAGCGCATCTGGAGGCATTCTGTAATCTGTGGTCCTTCAGAGTGATGGTGAAACATAGAAATTGCATCGGGAATGAATACAACAGAAACCATGCGGTCTTTTACCCACGGGAGTAATGTCTCAAACTGTGTACGATTTGATCGATTCCTGGAAGATCAGTAGTAGTTTCCGAACCACATCTGGAAGCAATCTGAATCAGTGCACCTTCAGAGTATTGATGAAACCCAGAAATTGCATCGGCATTCAATACAACAGGCACCAAGCGGTCTTTTCTCCATGGTAGTAGTGACTCAAACCGTCTACGCTTTGATCGCTTCCTGTAGGACCAGTAATAGTTCACGAAGCACATCTGGAGGCATTCTGTAATCTTTGGACTCTCAGAGTATTCATGAAACACTAAAATTGCATCGGGATTGTATAGAACAGGCACCATGCGAACTTTTCTCCATGGGAGTAATGTCTCAAATTGTCTACGCTTTGATCGTTCCCTGGAATACCAGAGTAGTTTCCGAAGCACATCTGGAGGCATTCTGTATTCTGTGGACCTTCACAGTGTTGACGAAACACAGAAATTGCATCGGGATGGACTACAACAGGCACCATGCAGACTTTTCTCCATGGTAGTAATGTCTCAAACTGTCTACTATTTGGTCGCTCCCTGGAAGACCAGCAGTAGTTACCGAAGCAAATCTGGAGGCATTCTGTAATCTGTTGCCCTTCAGAGTGTTGATGAAACACAGAAATTGCATCGGGTTGAATACAAGAGGCACCATGCGGACTTTTCTCAATAATAGTAATGTCTCAAACTGTCTACGCTTTGATCGTCCAGTCGAAGACCATTAGTAGTTTCCGAACCACATCAGGAGGCATTCTGTAATCTGTGGACCTTCAGAGTCTTCATAAACACAGAAATTGCATCGGGATTGAATAGAAGAGGCACCATGCGGACTTTTGTCAATGAGAGTAATGTCTAAAACTGTCTAAGCTTTGATCGTTAACTGGAAGACAAGTAACAGTTTCCGAAGCACATCTAGAGGCGTTCTGTAATCTGTTGACCTTCAGAGTGTTGATGAAACAGGGAAATTGCATCGGGATTGAATACATCAGGCACCATGCGGACTTCTCTCCATGGGAGTAATGTCTCAAACTGTCTACACTTTGATCGTTCCCTGGAAGACCAGTAGTAGTTTCCGTAGCACATCTGGATGCATTCTGTATCCTGAGGACCTTCACAGTGTTGATGAAACACAGAAATTGGATCTTGATTGAATACAATAGGCACCATGCGTACTTTTCTCCATAGGAGTAATGTCTCAAAGTGTCTACGATTTGATCGTTACCTGGAAGATCAGTAGTAGTTTACGAAGCACTTCTGGAGGCTTTCTGTAATCTGTGGTCCTTCAGAATTTTGATGAAACACAGATATTCCATCGGGATTGAATACAACAGGCACCATGCAGAATTTTCTCCATTGGAGTAATGTCTCACACTGTCCACGCTTTGATCGTTCCCTTGAAGACCAATGGTAATTTTCGAAGCACGCATGGAGGCTTTCTGTAATCTGTGGACCTTCAGAGTGTTGATGATACACAGAAAATGCATCGGGATTGAATACAACAGGCACCATGCGGACTTTTCTCCATGATAGTAATGTCTCAAACTGTCTACGCTTTGATCGTTAACTGGAAGACCAGTAACAGTTTCCGAAGCACATCTGGAGGCATTCTGTAATCTGTTTACGTTCAGAGTGTTGATGGAACACAGAAATTGCATCGGGATTGAATACAACAGGCACCATGCGGACTTTTCTCCATGGGAGTAATGTCTCAAACTGTCTACGTTTTGATCGATTCCTGGAAGACCAGTAGTAGATTCCGAAGCACATCTGGAGGCATTCTGTAATCTGTGGAATTTCTGAGTGTTGATGAAACACAGGTATTGCATCGGGATTAAATAGAACAGCCACCATGAGGACCTTAATCCATGGGAGAAATGTCTCAATCTGTTTACGAATTTTGATCGATTCCTCGAAGACCAGTAGTAGTTTCCGAAGCACATCTGGAGGCATTCCGTAATCTGAGGACCTTCAGAGTGTTGATGAAACACAGAAATGGCATCAGGATTGAATACAACAGTCACCATGCGGACTTTACTCCATGCGAGTAATGTCCCCAACTGTCTACGATTTTGATCCTTCCCTAGCAGACCAGTTGTAACTACTGAAGCACATCTGGAGGCATTCTGTAATCTGTGGACTTTCACAGTGTTAATGACACTTAGAAATTGATCGGGATTGAATACAACAGGTACCATGCGTACTTTTCTCCATGAGAGTAATGTCTCAAACAGACTACTCTTAGATCCTTTCCTGGTAGACCAGTAGTAATATCCGAAGCACATCTGGAGGCATTTTGTAATCTGTGGACCTTCAGAGGGTAGATGAAACACAGGAATTGCATCGGGATTAAATACAACTGATACCATGATGATCTTTCTCCATGGGAGAGATGTCTCAATCTGTGTAAGAATTTTGATCGATTCCTCGAAGACCAGTAGTAGTTTTCAAGCACATCTGGAGGCATCTGTGATTTGTGGACCTTCAGAGTGTTGATGAAACACAGAAATTGCATCGGGATTGAATACAACAGGCAACAAGCCGGCTTTTCTCTATGGGAGTAATATCACAAACAGTCTACGCTTTGATCGTTCCCTGGAAGACCAGTAGTAGTTTCCAAGTCACTTCTGGAGGAATTCTGTGATCTGTGGACCTTCAGAATGTTAATTAAATACAGAAATTGCATCGGGATTGAATAAAACAACCACCATGCGGACTTTTTTGCATGAGATTAAAGTCTCAAACTTTCTACGCTTTGATCGCTCCCTGGAAGACCACTAGACGTTTCCGAAGCACATCTGGAGGCATTCCGTAATCTGTGGAGCTTCAGAGTGTTGATGAAACACAGAAATGACATCAGGATTAAATACAACAGTCACCGTGCGGTCTTTTCTATATGGGAGCAATATCACAAACAGTCTACGCTTTGATCATTCCCTGGAAGACCAGTAGTAGTTTCCAAGTGACATCTGGAGGCATTCTGTAATCTGTTTACCTTCTGAGTGTTGATGAAACACAGAAATTGCATAGGGATTCAATACAACAGGCACCAAGCGTTCTTTTCTCCATGGTAGTAGTGACTCAAACAGAATACGCTTTGATCGCTTCCTGTAGGACCAGTAATAGTTCACGAAGCACATCTGGAGGCATTCTGTAATCTTTGGACTCTCAGAGTGTTCTTGAAGCACTAAAATTGCATCGGGATTGTATAGAACACGCACCATGCGAACTTTTCTCCATGGGAGTAATGTCTCAAATTGTCTACGATTTGATCGTTCCCTGGAATACCAGAGTAGTTTCCGAAGCACATCTGGATTCATTCTGTATTCTGTGGACCTTCACAGTGTTGATGAAACACAGAAATTGAATCGGGATTGACTACAACAGGCACCATGCAGACTTTTCTCCATGGTAGTAATGTCTCAAACTGTCTACTATTTGGTCGCTCCCTGGAAGACCAGTAGTAGTTTCCGAAGCAGATCTGGAGGCATTCTTTAATCTGTTGCCCTTCAGAGTGTTGATGAAACACAGATATTGCATCGTAATTGAATAAAAGAGGCACCATGCGGACTGTTCTCATTGATAGTAATGTCTCAAACTGTCTACGCTTTGATCGTCCAGTCGAAGACCATTAGTAGTTTCCCAACCACACCGGTAGGCAATCTGTAATCTGTGGACCTTCAGAGTGTTCATAAACACAGAAATTGCATCGGGATTGAATACAAGAGGCACCATGCGTACTTTTCTCAATGAGAGTAATGTCTAAAACTGTCTACGCTTTGATCGTTAACTGGAAGACCAGTAACAGTTTCCGAAACACATCTGGAGGCATTCTGTTATCTGTTGACCTTCAGAGTGTTGATGAAATACAGAAATTGCATCAGGATTGAATACAAGTCACCATGCGGTCTTTCCTATATCGGAGTAATGTCACAAACAGTCTACGCTTTGATCGTTCCCTGGATGACCAGTAGTAGTTTCCAAGTCACATTCGCAGGCATTCTGTAATCTGTGGACCTTCAGAGTGTTGATGAAACAGGGAAATTGCATCGGGATTGAATACATCAGGCACCATGCGGACTTCTCTCCATGGGAGTAATGTCTCAAAGTGTCTACGATTTGATCGTTACCTGGAAGATCAGTAGTAGTTGTTTTCGAAGCACGACTGGAGGCTTTCTGTAATCTGTGGACATTCAGATTGTTGACGAAACACAGAAATTCCATCCGGGATTGAATACAACAGGCACCATGCGGAGTTTTCTCCATTGGAGTAATGTCTCAAACTGTCTACGCTTTGATCGTTCCCTGGAAGACCAGTGGTAGTTTTCGAAGCACGTCTGGAGGCTTTCTGTAATCTGTGGACCTTCAGAGTGTTGATGATACACAGAAATTGCATCGGGATTGAATATAACAGGCACCATGCGGACTTTTCTCCATGAGGGTAATGTCTCAAACTGTCTACGCTTTGATCGTTCCCTGTAAGACCAGTGGTAGTTTCCGAAGGGCACCTGGAGGCATTCTGTATTCTGTGGAAATTCACAGTGTTGATTAAACACAGAAATGGGATCGGTATTGAATTCAACAAGCACCATGCGTCCTTTTCTCCATAGGAGTAATGTCTCAAAGTGTCTACGGTTTGATCGTTACCTGGAAGACCAGTAGAAGTATTCGAAGCACATCAGGAGGCATTTTGTAACCTGTGGAACTTCAAAGTGTTGATGATACACAGAAATTGCATCAGAATTGAATACAACATGCACCATGCGGTGTTTTCTATATGGGAGCAATATCACAAACAGACTACGCTTTGATCGTTCCCTGGAAGACCTGTAGGAGTTTCCAAGTCACATCTGGAGGCATTCTGTAATCTGTTTACCTTCAGTGCGTTGATGAAACACAGAAAATGCATCGGGATTGAATACAACAGGCACCATGCGGACTTTTCTCCATGATAGTTATGTCTCAAACTGTCTACGCTTTGAACGTTAACTGGAAGACCTGTAACAGTTTCCGAAGCACATCTGGAGGCTTTCTGTAATCTGTTTACGTTCAGAGTGTTGATAGAACATTGAAATTGCATCGGGATTGAATACAACAGGCACCATGCGGACTTTTCGCCATGTTAGTAATGTCTTAAACTGTCTACGTTTTGATCGTTCCCTTGAAGACCAGTAGTAGTTTCTGAAGCACATCTGGAGGCATTCCGTACTCTGCGGACCTTCAGAGTGTTGATGAAACACAGAAATTGCATCTGGATTCAATACAACAGGCACCATGCGGTCTTTTCTATATGGGAGTAATATCACAAACAGTCTACGCTTTGATCGTTCCCTGGAAGACCAGTAGTAGTTTCCAAGTCGCATCTGGAGGCATTCTGTAATCTGTTAACCTTCAGTGCGTTGATGAAACACAGAAATTGCAACGGGATTGAATACAACAGGCATTATGCGGACTTTTCTCCATGTGAGTAATGTCCCCAACTGTCTACGTCTTGATCCTTCCCTAGCAGACCAGTAGTAATTACTGATGCACATCTGGAGGCATCCTGTAATCTGTGGACTTTCACAGTGTTGATGAAACATAGAAATTGGGTCGGGATTGAATACAACAGGTACCTTGCGTACTTTTCTCCATGAGAGTAATGTCTCAAACTGTGTACGATTTGATCGATTCCTGGAAGATCAGTAGTAGTTGAAAAGGCACATCTGGAGGCATTCTGTAATCTGTGGGCCTTCAGAGTGATGGCGAAACATAGAAATTGCATCGGGGATGAATACAACAGGAACCATGTGGACTTTTCTCAATGGGAGTAATGTCTCAAACTGTGTACGATTTGATCGATTCCTGTAAGACCAGTAGTAGTTTCCGAACCACATCTACAAGCATTCTGAATCTGTGCACCTTCAGAGTGTTGATGAAACACAGAAATTGCATCGGGATTCAATACAACAGGCACCAAGGGGTCTTTTCTCCATGGTAGTAATGACTCAAACAGTCTACGCTTTGATCGCTTCCTGTAGGACCAGTAATAGTTCACTAAGCACATCTGGAGGCATTCTCTAATCTGTGGAAATTCAGAGTGTTCATGAAACACAGAAATTGCATCGGGATTGAATAAAACTGGCACTATGCGGACTTTTTGTCATGGGAGTAAAGTGTTCAACTATCTACGATTTGATTGTTTCCGAGAAGACCAGTAGTAGTTTCCGAAGCACATCTGGAGGCCTTATCTAATCTGTGGACCTTCACAGTGTTCATGAAACACAGAAATTGGATCTGGATTGAATACAACAGGTACCATGCGTACTTTTCTCCATGAGAGTAATGTCTCAAACTGTGTACGATTTGATCGATTCCTGGAAGACCAGTAGTAATTTAAAAGGCACATCTGGAGGCATTCTGCAATCTGTGGGCCTTGAGAGTGTTGGTGAAACGCAGATATTGCATCGGGAATGAAAACAACAGGAACCATGCGCAATTTTCTCCATGGGAGTAATGTCTCACGCTGTTTACGATTTGATCGATTCCTGGAAGACCAGTAGTAGTTTGCGAAGCACATCTCAATGCATTCTGTATTCTGAGGACCTTCACAGTGTTGATGAATCACAGAAATTGGATCTTGATTGAATACAACAGGCACCATGCGTACTTTTCTCCATAGGAGTAATGTCTCAATGTGTCTACGATTTGATCGTTACCTGGAAGATCATTTGTAGTTTCCCAAGCACGTCTGGAGGCTTTCTGTAATCTGAGGACCTTCAGATTGTTGATGAAACACAGAAATTCCATCGGGAGTTGAATACAACAGGCACCATGCGGAGTTTTCTCCATTGGAGTAATGTCTCAAACTGTCTACGCTTTGATCGTTCCCTGGAAGACCAGTGGTAGTTTTCGAAGCACATCTGGAGGCATTCTGTAATCTGTTTACGTTCAGAGTGTTGATGGAACACAGAAATTGCATCGGGATTTAATACAACATGCACCATGCGGACTTTTCTCCATGTGAGTAATGTCCCCAACTGTCGACGTTTTGATCCTTTCCTAGCAGACCAGTAGTAATTACTGAAGCACATCTGGAGGCATTCTGTAATCTGTGGACTTTCACAGTGTTGATGAAACATAGAAATTGGATAGGGATTGAATAAAACAGGTACCATGCGGACTTTTCTCCATGGGAGTAATGTCTCAAACTGTGTACGATTTGATCGATTCCTGGAAGACCAGTAGTAGTTTCCGAACCACATCTGGAAGCATTCTGAATCTGTGGACCTTCAGAGTGTTGATGAAATACAGAAATTGCATCGGGATTCAATACAACAGGCACCAAGCGATCTTTTCTCCATGGTAGTAATGACTCAAACAGTCTACGCTTTGATCGCTTCCTGTAGAACCAGTAATAGTTCACGAAGTACATCTGGAGGCATTCTGTAATCTTTGGACTCTCAGAGTGTTCATGAAACACTAAAATTGCATCGGGATTGTATAGAACAGGCACCATGCGAACTTTTCTCCATGGGAGTAATGTCTCAAATTGTCTCCGCTTTGATCGTTCCCTGGAATACCAGAGTAGTTTCCGAAGCACACCTGGAGGCATTCTGTATTCTGTGGACCTTCACAGTGTTGATTAAACACAGAAATTGCATCGGGATTCAATACAACAGGCTGCATGCGGACTTTTCTCAATGGGAGTAATGTCTCAAACTGTCTACGCTATGATCGCACCCAGGAAGACCAGTAGTGGTTTCCGATGCACATCTCTAGGCATTCTGTAATCTGTGGACCTTCGGAGTGTTAATGAAATACTGAAATTGCTTCGGGATTGAATAGAACAGGCACCATGCGAACTTTTCTCCATGGGAGTAATGTCTCAAACTGTCTACACTTTGATCGATTCCTGGAAGATCAGTAGTAGTTCCGAAGCACATCTGGAGGCATTCAGCAATCTGTGGACACTCTGAGTGTTGATGAAACACAGAAACTGCATCGCGATTGAATTGAACAGACACCATGTGGACTTTTCTCCATGGGAGAAATTTCTCAAATTGTCTACGCTTTGATAGTTCCCTGGAAGACAAGTAGTAGTTTCTGAAGCACATCTGGAGGCGTTCTGTAATCTGTGGACCTTCAGAGTGTTGATGAAACACAAAATTTGCATCGGGATTGAATACAAAAGGCAATATGCGGTCTTTTCTCCATGGGAGTAATGTGTCAAACAGTCTACGCTTTGATCGTTACCTGGAAGACCGGTAGTAGATTCAAAGGCACAACTGGAGGCATTCTGTGATCTGTCGACCTTCAAAGTGTTGATGAAACACAGAAATTGCATCTGGTTTGAATACAACAACCACCATGCGGACTTGTCTCCATGGGAGTAATGTCTTAAACTGTCTACACTTTGATCGATTCCTGGAAGATCAGTAGTAGTTTCCGAAGCACATTTGGAGGCATTCTTTAACCTGTGGACCTTCAGAGTGTTGATGAAACACAGAAATTGCATTGGAATTGAATACAACAGGCATCATGCGGACTTATCTCCATGGGAGTAATGTCTCAAACTGTCTACGTTTTGATTGATTCCTGGAAGACCAGTAGTAGATTCCGAAGCACATCTGGAGGCATTGTGTTATCTGTGGACCTTCAGAGTGTTGATGAAACACAGAAATTGCATCAGGATTGAATACAACAGTCACCATGCGGTCTTTTCTATATGGGAGTAATATCACAAACAGTCTACGCTTTGATCGTTCCCTGGAAGACCAGTAGTAGTTTCCAAGTCGCATCTGGAGGCATTCTGTAATTTGATTACCTTCAGTGCGTTGATGAAACACAGAAACTGCATCGGGATTGAATACAACAGGCACCATGCAGACTTTTCTCCATGGGAGTAATGTCTCAAACCGTCTACAGTTTCATCGCCTCCTGGAAGGGCTGTAGTTGTTTCCGAAGCACATCTGGAGGCATTCTGTAATCTGTGGACTTTCAGAATGTTAATTAAATACAGAAATTGCATCGGGATTGAATAAAACAAGCAACATGCCAACTTTGTTGCATAAGAGTAATGTCTCAAACTTTCTACGCTTTGATCGTTCCCTGGAAGACCAGTAGAAGTTTCCGAAGCACATCTGGAGGCATTCCGTAATCTGTGGACCTTCAGAGTGTTGATGAAACACAGAAATTGCATCAGGATTGAATACAACATTCACCATGCGGTCTTTTCTATATGGGAGTAATATCACAAACAGTCTACGCTTTGTTCGTTCCCTGGAAGACTAGTAGTAGTTTCCAAGTCGCATCTGGAGGCATTCTGTAATCTGTTTACCTTCAGTGCGTTGATGAAACACAGAAATTGCATCGGGATTGAATACAACAGGCACCATGCGGACTTTTCTCCATGGGAGTAATGTCTCAAATTGTACACGCTTTGATCGTTCTCTGGAAGACCAGTAGTAGTTTTCGATGCACATCTGGAGGCACTCTGTAATATATTTACGTTCAGGGTGTTGATGGAACGCAGAAATTGCATCGGGATTGAATATAACATGCACCATGCTTACTATTCTCCATGTGAGTAATGTCCATAACTGTCTACGTTTTGATCCTTCCCTAGCAGACCAGTAGTAATTACTGAAGCACATCTGGAGGCATTCTGTAATCTGTGGACTTTCACAGTGTTGATGAAACATAGAAATTGGATCGGGATTGAATACAACAGGTACCATGCGTACTTTTCTCCATGAGAGTAATGTCTCAAACTGTGTACGATTTGATCGATTCGTGGAAGATCAGTAGTAGTTTAAAAGGCACATGTGGAAGCATTCTGTAATCTGTGGGCCTTCAGAGTGATGGTGAAACATAGAAATTGCATCGGGAATGAATACAACAGGAACCATGTGGACTTTTCTCCATGGGAGAAATGTCTCAAGCTGACTACGCTTTGATCGTTACCTGGAGGACAAGTAGTAGTTTCCGAAGCACATCTGGAGGCATTCTGTAATCTGTGGGTCTTCAGAGAGTTGATGAAACACAGAAATTGCATCGGCATTCAATATAATAGGCACCATGCGGGCATTTCTCCATGGGAGTAATGTCTCAAACTGTCTACGTTTTGATCGATTCCTGGAAGACTAGTAGTAGATTCCGAAGCACATCTGGAGGCATTCTGTAATCTGTAGACCTTCAGAATGTTAATGAAATACAGAAATTGCATCGTTATTGAATAAAACAAACACCATGTGGACTTTCTTGCATGCGATTAATGTCTCAAACTTTCTACGCTTTGATCGTTCCCTGGAAGACCAGTAGAAGTTTGCGAAGCACATCAGGAGGCATTCCGTAATCTGTGGACTTTCAGAGTGTTGATGTAACACAGAAATAGCATCAGGATGGAATACAACAGTCACCATGCGGTCTTTTCTATATGGGAGTAATATCAAAAACAGTCTACGATTTGATCGTTCCCTGGAAGACCAGTAGTAGTTTCCAAGTCACATCTGGAGGCATTCTGTAATCTGTTTACCTTCAGTGCGTTGATGAAACACAGACATTGCATCGGGATTGAATACAACAGGCACCATGCGGACTTTTCTCCATGGGAGTAATGTCTCAAATTGTATACGCTTTGATCGTTCTCTGGAAGACCAGTAGTAGTTTTCGAAGCACATCTGGAGGCATTCTCTAATCTGTTTACATTCAGGGTGTTGATGGAACACAGAAATTGCAACGGGATTGAATACAACAGGCACCATGCGGACTTATCTCCATGTGAGTAATCTCTCAAATTGTCTACGTTTTGATCGTTCCCTTGAAGACCAGTAGTAATTTCCGAAGCTCATCTGGAGGCCTTACGTAATCTGTGGACCTTCACAGTGTTGATGAAACACAGAAATTGGATCGGGATTGAATACAACAGGTACCATGCGTACTTTTCTCCATGAGAGTAATGTCTCAAACTGTGTACGATTTGATCGATTCCTGTTAGACCAGTAGTAGTTTCCGAACCACATCTGGAAGCATTCTGAATCTGTGCAGCTTCGAGTGTTGATGAAACACAGAAATTTCATCTGAATTGAATACAACAGGCTCCATGCAAACTTTTCTCCATAGACGTAATGTCTCAAACTGTCTACTCTTTGATCGACTTCTGGGAGATCAGTAGGAGTTTTTGAAGCACATCTGGAGGCTTTCTGTAATATTTGGACTTTCAGAGTGTTGATGAAACACAGAAATTGCATCAGTTTTGAATACAACAGGCACCAAGCGGTCTTTTCTCCATGGGAGTAATGTCTCAAACAGTCTACGCTTTGATCGCTTCCTGGAAGACCAGTAGTTGTTCACGAAGCACATCTCGAGGCATTCTGTAATCTTTGGACTCTCATAGTGTTCATGAAACACAGAAATTGCTTTGGGACTAAATACAACAGACACCATGCGGACCTCTCTCCATGGGAGGAATGTCTCAAACTGTCTACGAATTTTGATCGAATCCTAGAAGACCAGTAGTAGTTCCCAAGCACATCTGGAGGAATTTTGTAATCTGTGTGCCTTCAGAGTGTTGATGAAACACAGAAATTGCATCGGGATTGAATACAAGAGGCACCATGCGGACTTTTCTCGATGATAGTAATGTCTCAAACTGTCTACGCTTTGATCGTCCAGCCGAAGACCATTAGTAGTTTCTGAACCACATCAGGAGGCATTCTGTAATCTGTGCACCCTCAGAGTGTTCATAAACACAGAAATTGCATTGGAATTGCATACAACAGGCATCATGCGGACTTATCTCCATGGGAGTAATGTATCAATCTGTCTACGTTTTGATCGTCCGATGGAAGACAAGTTGTAGTTTCCGAAGCATTTCTGGAGCCATTCTCTAATCTGTGGACATTCAGAGTGTTGATGAAACACAGAAATTGCATCGGGATTGAATTCAACAGGCACCATGCGGACTTTTCTATATGGGAGTAATGTCTCAAACTTCTTACGTTTTGATCATTCCCTGGAAGGCCAGTAGTAGTTTACGAAGCACATCTGCAGACATTCCGTAATCTGTGGACCTTCAGAGTGTTGATGAAACACAGAAATTGCATCAGGTTTAAATACAACAGGCACCATGCGGACTTTTCTCCACGGGGGTAATGTCACAACCGTGTACACTTTAATCGATTCCTGGATGACCACTAGTAGTTTCCGACGCACATCTGGAGGCATTCTGTAATCTGTGGACCATCAGAGTGTTGATGAAACACAGAAATTGCATCGGGATTGAATACGACAGGCACCATGCGGACACTTCTCCATAGGAGTAATGTCTCAAACTGACTACTCTTTGATCGTTACCTGGAAGACAAGTAGTAGTTTCCGAAGCTCATCTGGAGGCATTCTGTAATCTGTGGACCTTCAGAGTGTCGATGAAACACAGGCAGTGCATCGGGTTTGAATACAACAGTCACCATGTGGACTTTTCTCTGTGGGAGTGATGTCTCAGAGTGTCTACGCTTTGATCGTTACCTGGAAGATCAGTAGTAGTTTCCGAAGCACGTCTGGAGGCTTTCTGTAATCTGTGGACCTTCAGATTGTAGATGAAACACAGAAATTCCATCGGGATTGAATACAACAGGCACCATGCGGAGATTTCTCCATTGGAGTAATGTCTCAAACTGTCTACGTTTGATCGTTCCCTGGAAGACCAGTGGTAGTTTTCGAAGCACATCTGGAGGCATTCTGTATTCTGAGGATTTTCAGAGTGTTGATGATACACAGAAATTGCTTCGGGATTGAATACAACAGGCACCATGCGGTCTTTTCTCCATGTGAGTAATGTACCCAACTGTCTACGTTTTGATCCTTCCCTAGCAGACCAGTAGTAATTACTGAAGCACATCTAGAGGCATTCTGTAATCTGTGGACTTTCAAAGTGTTGATGTAACATAGAAATTGGATCGGGATTGAATACAACAGGTACCATGCGGAGTTTTCTCCATGGCAGTAATGTCTCAAACTGTGTACGATTTGATCGATTCCTGGAAGACCAGTAGTAGTTTCCGAACCACATCTGGAAGCATTCTGAATCTGTGGACATTCAGAGTGTTGATGAAACACAGAAATTGCATCGTGATTGAAAACAACGGGCACCAAGCTAACTTTTCGTCATGGGAGTGATGTGTTCAACTATCTACGTTTTGATTGTTCCCTGAAAGACCAGTAGTAGTTTCCGAAGCGCATCTGGAGGCATTCTGCAATCTGTGGACATTCAGAGTGTTGATGAAACACAGAAACTGCATCGGGATTGAATTGAGCAGGCACCATGTGGACTTTTCTCCATGGGAGTAATGTCTCAAACTGTCTACGCTTTGATCGTTCCCTGGAAGACCTGTAGTAGTTTCAGAAGCACATCTGGAGGCTTACTGTAATGTGTGGACCTTCAGAGTGTTGATGGAACACAGAAATTGCTTCGGGATTGAATACAACAGGCACCATGCGGACTTTTGTGCATGAGTGTAGTGTCTCAAACTGTCTACGCTTTCGATCGTTCCCTGGAAGACCATTAGTAGTTTCCGAAGCACATCTTGAGGCTTTCTGTCATCTGTGGACCTTCAGAGTGTTGCTGGAACACAGAAATTGCATCGGGATAGAATACAACTGGCACCATGCGGACTTTTCTCCATGGGAGTATTGTCTCAAACTGTATACGATTTGATCGTTCTCTGGAAGACCAGTAGTAGTTTTCGAAGCACATCTGGAGGTATTCTGTAATCTGTTTACATTTAGGGTGTTGATGGAACGCTGAAATTGCATCGGGATTGAATACAACAGGCACCATGCGGACTTTTCTCAATGGGAGTAATGTCTCAAATTGTATACGCTTTGATCGTTCTCTGGAAGACCAGTAGTAGATTCCGAAGCACGTCTGGAGGCATTCTGTTATCTGTGGACCTTCAGAGTGTTGATGAAACACAGGAATTGCTTCGGGATTAAATAGAACAGCCACCATAAGGACCTTACTCCATGGGAGAAATGTCTCAAACTGTCTACGAATTTTGATCGATTCCTCGAAGACCAGTAGTAGTTTCCGAAGCTCATCTGGTAGCATTTCGTAATCTGTGGACCTTCAGAGTGTTGATGAAATACAGAAATTGCATCGGGATTGAATACAACATGCACCATGCGGTCTTTTCTCCATGGGAGTAATATCTCAAATAGACTACGCTTTGATCGTTCCTGGAAGACCAGTAGTAGTTTATAAGGCACATCTGGAGACATTCTGTAATCTGTCTGAATTCAGAGTGTTGATGAAACACAGAAATTGCATAGGGATTGAATAAAACAGGCACCATGAGGACTTTTCTCAATGGGAGTAATGTCTCAAACTGTCTACGCTATGATCGTTTCCTGGAAGACCAGTAGTAATATCCGAAGCACATCTAGAGGCATTCTGTAATCTGTGGACCTTCCGAGTGTAGATGAAACACAGGAATTGCATCAGGATTGAATACAACAGTCACCATGCGGTCTTTTCTATATGGGAGTAATATCACAAACAGTCTACTCTTTGATCGTTCTCTGGAAGACCAGTAGTAGTTTTCGAAGCACATCTGGAGGCATTCTGAAATCTGTTTACATTCAGGGTGTTGATGGAAAGCAGAAATTGCATCGGGATTGAATACAACAGGCACCATGCGGACTTTTCTCCATGTGAGTAATGTCCCCAACTGTCTACGTTTTGTTCCTTCCCTAGCAGACCAGTAGTAATTACTGAAGCACATCTGGAGGCATTCTTTAATCTGTGGACTTTCACAGTGTTGATGAAACACAGCAATTGGGTCGGAATTGAATACAACAGGTACCATGCGTACTTTTCTCCATGAGAGTAATGTCTCAAACTATGTACGATTTGATCGATTCCTGGAAGATCAGTAGTAGTTTAAATGGCACATCTGGAGGCATTCTGTAATCTGTGGGCTTTCAGAGTGATGGTGAAACATAGAAATTGCATCGGGAATGAGTACAACGGGAACCATGCGGAATTTTTTTCCATGGGAGTAATGTCTCAAACTGTGTACGATTTGATCGATTCCTGGAAGACCAGTAGTAGTTTCCGAACCTTATCTGGAAGCATTCTGAATCTGTGCACCTTCAGAGTGTTGATGAAACACAGAAATTGCATCGGCATTCAATACAACAGGCACCAAGCGGTCTTTTCTCGATGGTAGTAATGACTCAAACTGTCTACGCTTTGATCGTTCTCTGGAAGACCAGTAGTAGTTTTCGAAGCACATCTGGAGGCATTCTGTAATCTGTTTACATTTAGGGTGTTGATGGAACGCTGAAATTGCATCGGGATTGAATACAACAGCACCATGCGGACTTTTCACCATATGAGTAATGTCCCCAACTGTCTACGTTTTGATCCTTCAATAGCAGACCAGTAGTAATTACTGAAGCCCATCAGGAGGCATTGTGTAATCTGTGGACTTTCACAGTGTTATTGAAACACAGAAATTGGATCGGGATTGAATACAACAGGTACCATGCGGACTTTTCTCCATGGGAGTAATGTCTCAAACTTTCTACGCTTTGATCGTTCCCTGGAAGACCTGTAGTAGTTTCAGAAGCACATGGGGAGGCTAACTGTAATCTGTGGACCTTCAGAGTTTTGATGGAACACAGAAATTGCGTCGGGATTGAATACAACAGGCAATATGCGGACTTATGTGCATGAGTGTAGTGTCTCAAACTATCTACGCTTTGATCGTTCCCTGGAAGACCATTAGTAGTTTTCGAAGCACATCTTGAGGCTTTGTGTCATCTGTGGACCTTCAGAGTGTTGATGGAACACAGAAATTGCATCGGGATTGATTACAACAGGCACCATGCGGACTTTTCTCAATGGGAGTAATGTCTCAAATTGTATACGCTTTGATCGTTCTCTGGAAGACAAGTAGTAGATTCCGAAGCACGTCTGGAGGCATTCTGTTATCTGTGGACCTTCAGAGTGTTGATGAAACACAGGAATTGCTTCGGGATTAAATAGAACAGCCACCATGAGGACCTTACTCCATGGGAGAAATGTCTCAAACTGTCTACGAATTTTGATCGATTCCTCGAAGCTCATCTGATAGCATTCCGTAATCTGTGGACCTTCAGAGTGTTCATGTAATACAGAAATTGCATCGGGATTGAATAAAACATGCACCATGCGGTCTTTTCTCGATGGGAGTAATGTCTCAAATAGACTACGCTTTGATCGTTCCCTGGAAGACCAGTAGTAGTTTATAAGGCTTATCTAGAGACATTCTGTAATCTGTCTGAATTCAGAGTGTTGATGAAACACAGAAATTGCATAGGGATTGAATAAAACAGGCACCATGCGGTCTTTTCTATATGGGAGTAATATCACAAACATACTACGCTTTGATCGTTCCCTGGAAGACCAGTAGTAGTTTCCAAGCCAAATCTGGCGGCATTCTGTAATTTGTTTACCTTCAGTGCGTTGATGAAACACAGAAATAGCATCGGGATTGAATACAACAGGCACCATGCAGACTTTTCTCCATGGGAGTAATGTCTCAAACTGTACACGCTTTGATCGTTCTCTGGAAGACCAGTAGTAGTTTTCGATGCACATCTGGAGGCATTCTGAAATCTGTTTACATTCAGAGTGTTGATGGAAAGCAGAAATTGCATCGGGATTGAATACAACAGGCACCATGCGGACTTTTCTATATGGGAGTAATATTACAAAGAGTCTACGCTTTGATTGTTCCCTGGAAGACCAGTAGTAGTTTCCGAAGCACATCTTGAGGCTTTCTGTCATCTGTGGACCTTCAGAGTGTTGATGGAACGCAGAAATTGCATCGGGAATGAATACAACAGGCACCATGCGGACTTTTCTCCATGGGAGTAATGTCTCAAATTGTACACGCTTTGATCGTTCTCTGGAAGACCAGTAGTAGTTTTCGAAGCACATCTGGAGGCATTCTGAAATCTGTTTACATTCAGGGTGTTGATGGAAAGCAGAAATTGCATCGGGATTGAATACAACAGGCACCATGCGGACTTTTCTCCATGTGAGTAATGTCCCCAACTGTCTACGTTTTGTTCCTTCTCTAGCAGACCAGTAGTAATTACTGAAGCACATCTGGAGGCATTCTGTAATCTGTGGACTTTCACAGTGTTGATGAAACACAGCAATTGGGTCGGGATTGAATACAACAGGTACCATGCGTACTTTTGTCCATGAGAGTAATGTCTCAAACTGTGTACGATTTGATCGATTCCTGGAAGATCAGTAGCAGTTTAAATGGCACACCTGGAGGCATTCTGTAATCTGTGGGCCTTCAGAGTGATGGTGAAACATAGAAATTGCATCGGGAATGAGGACAACAGGAACCATGCGTACTTTTCTCCATGGGAGTAATGTCTCAAACTGTGTACGATTTGATCGATTCCTGGATAACCAGTAGTAGTTTCCGAACCATATCTGGAAGCATTCTGAGTCTGTGCACCTTCAGAGTGTTGATGAAACACAGAAATTGCATCGGCATTCAATACAACAGGCACCAAGCGGTCTTTTCTCCATGGGAGTAATGTCTCAAATGTATACGCTTTGATCGTTCCCTGGAAGACCAGTAGTAGTTTGGGAAGTCTATCTGGAGACATTCTGTAATCTGTGGACATTCAGAGTGCTGAGGGAACACAGAAATTGTACCGGGATTGAATACAACAGGCACCATGCGGACTTTTCTCCATGGGAGTAATGTCTCAAACTGTCTACGCTTTGATCGCTCCCAGGAAGACCAGTAGTGGTTTCCGATGCACATCTCTAGGCATTCTGTAATCTGTGGACCTTCGGAGTATTCATGAAACACAGAAATTGCTTCGGAATTGAATAGAACAGGCAACATGCGAACTTTTCTCTATGGGAGTAATGTCTCAAATTGTCCACGCTTTGATCGTTCCATAGAATACCAGAGTAGCTTCTGATGCACATCTGGAGGCATTCTCTAATCTGTGGAAATTCAGAGTGTTGATGAATCACAGAAATTGCATCGGGATTGAATACAACGGGCACCATGCGGACTTTTCGTCATGGGAGTGATGTGTGCAACTATCTACGTTTTGATTGTTCCCTGGAAGACCAGTAGTAGTTTCCGAAGCACATCTGGAGGCATTCTGCAATTGGTGGACATTCAGAGTGTTGATGAAACACAGAAACTGCATCAGGATTGAATTGAACAGGCACTATGTGGACTTTTCTAGATGGGAGAATTTTCTCAAATTGTCTACGCTTTGATAGTTCCCTGGAAGACAAGTAGTAGTTTCTGAAGCACAACTTATGGCATTCTGTGAGGTGTCGACATTCAAAGTGTTGATGAAACACAGAAATTGCATCTGGTTTGAATACAACAACCACCATGCTGACTTGTCTCCATGGGAGTAATGTCTCAAACTGTCTACACTTTGATCGATTCCTGGAAGGTCAGTAGTTGCTTCCGAAGCACATTTGGAGGCATTCTGTAACCTGTGGACCTTCAGAGTGTTGATGAAACACAGAAATTGCATTGGAATTGAATACAACAGGCATCATGCGGACTTATCTCCATGGGAGTAATGTCTCAATCTGTCTACGTTTTGATCGTTCCCTGGAAGACAAGTTTTAGTTTCCGAAGCATTTCTGGAGCCTTTCCCTAATCTGTGGGCATTCAGAGTGTTGATCAAACACAGAAATTGCATCGGGATTGAATACATCAGGCACAATGCGGACTTTTCTCCACGGGAGTAATGTCTCAAACCGTGTACACTTTAATCAGTTCCTGGAAAGCCAGTAGTAGTTTCCGACGCACATCTGGAGGCATTCTGCAATCTGTGGACCTTCAGAGTGTTGATGAAACACAGAGATTGCATCAGGATTAAATACAACAGTCACCATGCGGACTTTTCTCCATGGGAGTAATGTCCCAAACTGTGTACACATTAATCGATTCCTGGAAGAACAGTAGTATTTTCCGACGCACATACGGAGGCATTCTGTAATCTGTGGACCTTCAGAGTGTTGATGAAACACAGAAATTGCATCGGGATTGAATACGACAGGCACCATGCGGACTCTTCTCCATAGGAGTAATGTCTGAAGATGACTACGCTTTGATCGTTACCTGGAAGACAAGTAGTAGTTTCCGAAGCTCATCTGGAGGCATTCTGAAATCTGTGGACATTCAGAGTGTCGATGAAACACAGACACTGCATCGGGTTTGAATACAACAGTCACCATGTAGACTTTTCTCTATGGGAGTGATGTCTCAAAGTGTCTACGCTTTGATCGTTACCTGGAAGACCAGTAGTAGTTTCCGAAGCACATCTGGAGGCTTTCTGTTATCTGTGGACCCTCAGAGTGTAGATGAAACACGGAAATTGCATCTGGATTTGATACATCAGGCACCATGCAGTATTTTCTCCATGGGAGTAATGTCTCAAACTGTCTACGCTTTGATCGCTCCCAGGAAGACCAGTAGTGGTTTCCGATGCACATCTCTAGGCATTCTGTAATCTGTGGACCTTCGGAGTATTCATGAAACACAGAAATTGCTTCGGAATTGAATAGAACAGGCAACATGCGAACTTTTCTCTATGGGAGTAATGTCTCAAATTGTCCACGCTTTGATCGTTCCATGGAATACCAGAGTAGCTTCTGATGCACATCTGGAGGCATTCTCTAATCTGTGGAAATTCAGAGTGTTGATGAATCACAGAAATTGCATCGGGATTGAATACAACGGGCACCATGCGGACTTTTCGTCATGGGAGTGATGTGTGCAACTATCTACGTTTTGATTGTTCCCTGGAAGACCAGTAGTAGTTTCCGAAGCACATCTGGAGGCATTCTGCAATTGGTGGACATTCAGAGTGTTGATGAAACACAGAAACTGCATCAGGATTGAATTGAACAGGCACTATGTGGACTTTTCTAGATGGGAGAATTTTCTCAAATTGTCTACGCTTTGATAGTTCCCTGGAAGACAAGTAGTAGTTTCTGAAGCACAACTTAAGGCATTCTGTGAGGTGTCGACATTCAAAGTGTTGATGAAACACAGAAATTGCATCTGGTTTGAATACAACAACCACCATGCTGACTTGTCTCCATGGGAGTAATGTCTCAAACTGTCTACACTTTGATCGATTCCTGGAAGGTCAGTAGTTGCTTCCGAAGCACATTTGGAGGCATTCTGTAACCTGTGGACCTTCAGAGTGTTGATGAAACACAGAAATTGCATTGGAATTGAATACAACAGGCATCATGCGGACTTATCTCCATGGGAGTAATGTCTCAATCTGTCTACGTTTTGATCGTTCCCTGGAAGACAAGTTTTAGTTTCCGAAGCATTTCTGGAGCCTTTCCCTAATCTGTGGGCATTCAGAGTGTTGATCAAACACAGAAATTGCATCGGGATTGAATACATCAGGCACAATGCGGACTTTTCTCCACGGGAGTAATGTCTCAAACCGTGTACACTTTAATCAGTTCCTGGAAAGCCAGTAGTAGTTTCCGACGCACATCTGGAGGCATTCTGCAATCTGTGGACCTTCAGAGTGTTGATGAAACACAGAGATTGCATCAGGATTAAATACAACCGTCACCATGCGGACTTTTCTCCATGGGAGTAATGTCCCAAACTGTGTACACATTAATCGATTCCTGGAAGAACAGTAGTATTTTCCGACGCACATACGGAGGCATTCTGTAATCTGTGGACCTTCAGAGTGTTGATGAAACACAGAAATTGCATCGGGATTGAATACGACAGGCACCATGCGGACTCTTCTCCATAGGAGTAATGTCTGAAGATGACTACGCTTTGATCGTTACCTGGAAGACAAGTAGTAGTTTCCGAAGCTCATCTGGAGGCATTCTGAAATCTGTGGACATTCAGAGTGTCGATGAAACACAGACACTGCATCGGGTTTGAATACAACAGTCACCATGTAGACTTTTCTCTATGGGAGTGATGTCTCAAAGTGTCTACGCTTTGATCGTTACCTGGAAGACCAGTAGTAGTTTCCGAAGCACATCTGGAGGCTTTCTGTTATCTGTGGACCCTCAGAGTGTAGATGAAACACGGAAATTGCATCTGGATTTGATACATCAGGCACCATGCAGTATTTTCTCCATGGGAGTAATGTCTCAAACTGTCTACGCTTTGATCGTTCCCTGGAAGACCTGTAGTAGTTTCAGAAGCACATCTGGAAGTTTACTGTAGTCTGTGGACCTTCAGAGTGTTGATGGAACACAGAAATTGCATCGGGATTGAATACAACAGGCACCATGCGGACTTTTGTGCATGAATGTAGTGTCTGAAACTATCTACGTTTTGATCGTTCCCTGGAAGACCATTAGTAGTTTCCGAAGCACATCTTGAGGCTTTCTGTCATCAGTGGACCTTCAGAGTGTTGATGGAACGCAGAAATTGCTTCGGGAATGAATACAATAGGCACCATGCGGACTTTTCTCCATGGGAGTAATGTCTCAAATTGTACACGCTTTGATCGTTCTCTGGAAGACCAGTAGTAGTTTTCGAAGCACATCTGGAGGCATTCTGAAATCTGTTTACAATCAGGGTGTTGATGGAAAGCAGAAATTGCATCGGGATTGAATACAACAGGCACCATGCGGACTTCTCTCCATGTGAGTAATGTCCCCAACTGTCTACGTTTTGTTCCTTCCCTAGCAGACCAGTAGTAATTACTGAAGCACATCTGGAGGCATTCTGTAATCTGTGGACTTTCACAGTGTTGATGAAACACAGCAATTGGGTCGGGATTGAATACAACAGGTACCATGCGTACTTTTCTCCATGAGAGTAATGTCTCAAACTGTGTACGATTTGATCGATTCCAGGAAGATCAGTAGTAGTTTAAATTGCACATCTGGAGGCATTCTGTAATCTGTGGGCCTTCAGAGTGATGGTGAAACATAGAAATTGCATCGGGAATGAGTACAACAGGAACCATGCGGACTTTTCTCCATGGGAGTAATGTCTCAAACTGTGTACGATTTGATCGATTCCTGGAAGACCAGTAGTAGTTTCCGAACCATATCTGGAAGCATTCTGAATCTGTGCACCTTCAGAGTGTTGATGAAACACAGAAATAGCATCGGCATTCAATACAACAGGCACCAAGCGGTCTTTTCTCCATGGTAGACATGACTCAAACTGTCTATGCTTTGATCGTTCCTTGGAAGACCATTAGTAGTTTCCGAAGCACATCTTGAGGCTTTCTGTAATCTGTGGACATTCAGAGTGCTGATGGAACACAGAAATTGTATCGGGATTGAATACAACAGGCACCATGCGGACTTTTCTCCATGGGAGTAATGTCTCAAATTGTCTACGCTTTGATCGCTCCCAGGAAGACCAGTAGTGGTTTCCGATGCACATCTCTAGGCATTCTGTAACCTGTGGACCTTCGGAGTGTTTATGAAACACAGAAATTGCTTCGGAATTGAATAGAACAGGCACCATGCGAACTTTTCTCTATGGGAGTAATGTCTCAAACTGTCTACGCTTTGATCGTTCCCTGGAATACCAGAGTAGCTTCTGATGCACATCTGGAGGCATTCTCTAATCTGTGGAAATTCAGAGTGTTGTTGAAACAGAGAAATTGCATCGGGATTGAATACAACGGGCACCATGCGGACTTTTCATCATGGGAGTGATGTGTCCAACTATCTACGTTCTGATTGTTCCCTGGAAGACCAGTAGTAGTTTCCGAAGCACATCTGGAGGCATTCTGCAATCTGTGGACATTCAGAGTGTTGATGAAACACAGGAACTGCATCGGGATTGAATTGAACAGGCACTATGTGGACTTTTCTAGATGGGAGAATTTTCTCAAATTGTCTACACTTTGATAGTTCCCTGGAAGACAAGTAGTAGTTTCTGAAGCACAACATAAGGCATTCTGTGAGCTGTCGACCTTCAAAGTGTTGATGAAACACAGAAATTGCATCTGGTTTGAATACAACAACCACCATGCGGACTTGTCCCCATGGGACTAATGTCTCAAACTGTCTACACTTTGATCGATTCCTGGAGGATCAGTAGTAGCTTCCGAAGCACATTTGGAGGCATTCTGTAACCTATGGACCTTCAGAGTGTTGATGAAACACAGAAATTGCATTGGAATTGAATACAACAGGCACCATGCGGACTTATCTCCATGGGAGTAATGTCTCAATCTGTCTACGTTTTGATCGTTCCCTGGAAGACAAGTTGTAGTTTCCGAAGCATTTCTGGAGCCTTTCTCTAATCTGTGGGCATTCAGAGTGTTGATCAAACACAGAAATTGCATCGGGATTGAATACATCAGGCACCATGCGGACTTTTCTCCACGGGAGTAATATCTCAAGCCGTGTACACTTTAATCAGTTCCTGGAAGACCAGTAGTAGTTTCCGACGCACATCAGGAGGCATTCTGTAATCTGTGGACCTTCAGAGTGTTGATGAAACACAGAGATTGCATCAGGATTAAATACAACAGGCACCATGCGGACTTTTCTCCATGCGAGTAATGTCTCAAACTGTGTACACATTAATCGATTCCTGGAAGACCAGTAGTAGTTTCCGACGCACATACGGAGGCATTCTGTAATCGGTGGACCTTCAGAGTGTTGATGAAACACAGAAATTGCATCGGGATTGAATACGACAGGCACCATGCGGACTCTTCTCCATAGGAGTAATGTCTCAAGCTGACTACGCTTTGATCGTTACCTGGAAGACAAGTAGTAGTTTCCGAAGCTCATCTGGAGGCATTCTGTAATCTGTGGACATTCAGAGTGTCGATGAAAGAAAGACACTGCATCGGGATTGAATACAACAGTCACCATGTAGACTTTTCTCTATGGGAATGATGTCTCAAAGTGTCTACGCTTTGATCGTTACCTGGAAGACCAGTAGTAGTTTCCGAAGCACATCTGGAGGCTTTCTGTAATCTGTGGACCTTCAGAGTATAGATGAAACACGGAAATTGCATCTGGATTGAATACATCAGGCACCATGCAGTATTTTCTCCATGGGAGTAATGTCTCAAACTGTCTACGCTTTGATCGTTCCCTGGAAGACCTGTAGTAGTTTCAGAAGCACATCTGAAAGTTTACTGTAATCTGTGGACCTTCAGAGTGTTGATGGAACACAGAAATTGCATCGGGATTGAATACAACGGGCACCATGCGGTCTTTTCTCCATGGTAGCAATGACTCAAATTGTCTACGCTTTGAACGTTCCCTGGAAGACCATTAGTAGTTTCCGAAGCACGTCTTGAGGCTTTCTGTCATCTGTGGATCTTCAGAGTGTTGATGGAACACAGAAATTGCATCGGGATAGAATACATCAGGCACCATGCGGACTTTTCTCCGTGGGAGTAATGTCTCAAACTGTATACGCTTTGATCGTTCTCTGGAAGACGAGTAGTAGTTTTCGAAGCACATCTGGAGGCATCTGTAATCTGTTTACATTTTGGACGTTGATGGAACGCTGAAATTGCATCGGGATTGAATACAACAGCACCATGCCGACTTTTCACCATGTGAGTAATGTCCCCAACTGTCTACGTTTTGATCCTTCAATAGCAGACCAGTAGTAATTACTGAAGCCCATCAGGAGGCATTCTGTAATCTGTGGACTTTCACAGTGTTGATGAAACACAGAAATTGGATCGGGATTGAATACAACAGGTACCATGCGGGCTTTTCTCCATGGGAGTAATGTCTCAAACTGTCTACGCTTTGATCGTTCCCTGGAAGACCTGTAGTAGTTTCAGAAAAGCATCTGGAGGCTTACTGTAATCTGTGGACCTTCAGAGTGTTGATGGAACACAGATATTGCGTCGGGATTGAATACAACAGGCAACATGCGGACTTTTGTGCATGAGTGTAGTGTCTCAAACTATCTACGCTTTGATCGTTCCCTGGAAGACCATTAGTAGTTTCCGAAGCACATCTTGAGGCTTTCTGTCATCTGTGGACCTTCAGAGTGTTGATGGAACACAGAAATTGCATCGGGATTGAATACAACATGCACCATGCGGTCTTTTCTCCATGGGACTAATGTCTCAAATAGACTACGCTTTGATCGTTCCCTGGAAGACCAGTAGTAGTTTATAAGGCACATCTGGAGACATTCTGTAATCTCTCTGAATTCAGAGTGTTGATGAAACACAGAAATTGCATAGGGATTGAATAAATCAGGCACCATGCGAACTTTTCTCAATGGGAGTAATGTCTCGAACTGTCTACGCTATGATCGTTTCCTGGAAGACCAGTACTAATATAAGAAGCACATCTGGAGGCATTCTGTAATCTGTGGACCTTCCGAGTGTAGATGAAACACAGGAAATGCATCAGGATTGAATACAACGGTCACCATGCGGTCTTTTCTATATGGGAGTAATATCACAAACACTCTACGCTTTGATCGTTCCCTGGAAGACCAGTAGTAGTTTCCAAGTCGAATCTGGTGGCATTCTGTAATTTGTTTACCTTCAGTGCGTTGATGAAACGCAGAAATTGCATCGGGATTGAATACAACAGGCACCATGCAGACTTTTCTCCATGGGAGTAATGTCTCAAACTGTCTACAGTTTCATCGTACCCTGGAAGGGCTGTAGTTGTTTCCGAAGAACATCTGGAGTGATTCTGTAATCTGTGTACCTTCAGAATGTTAATTAAATACAGAAATTGCATCGGGATTGAATAAAACAAGCACCATGCCAACTTTGTTGCATGAGAGTAATGTCTCAAACTTTCTACGCCTTGATCGTTCCCTGGAAGACCAGTAGAAGATTCCGAAGCACATCTGGATGCATTCCGTAATCTGTGGACCTTCAGAGTGTTGATGAAACACAGAAATTGCATCAGGATTGAATACAACAGTCCCCATGCGGTCTTTTCTATATGGGAGTAATATCACAAACAGTCTACGCTTTGATTGTTCCCTGGAAGACCAGTAGTAGTTTCCAAGTCGCATCTGAAGTCATTCTGTAATCTGTTTACCTTCAGTGCGTTGATGAAACACAGAAATTGCATCGGGATTGAATACAACAGGCACCATGCGGACTTTTCTCCATGGAAGTAATGTCTCAAATTGTACACGCTTTGGAAGACCAGTAGTAGTTTTCGAAGCATATCTGGAGGCATTCTGAAATCTGTTTACATTCAGGGTGTTGATGGAAAGCAGAAATTGCATCGGGATTGAATACATCAGGCACCATGCGGACTTTTCTCCACGCGAGTAATGTCTCAAACGGTGTACACATTAATCGATTCCTGGAAGACCAGTAGTAGTTTCCGACGCACATACGGAGGCATTCTGTAATCTGTGGACCTTCAGAGTGTTGATGAAACACAGAAATTGCATCGGGATTGAATACGACAGGCACCATGCGGACTCTTCTCCATAGGAGTAATGTCTCAAGCTGACTACGTTTTGATCGTTACCTGGAAGACAAGTAGTAGTTTCCGAAGCACATCTGGGGGCATTCTGTAATCTGTGGACATTCAGAGTGTCGATGAAACACAGACACTGCATCGGGTTTGAATACAACAGTCACCATGTAGACTTTTCTCTATGGGAGTGATGTCTCAAACTGTCTACGCTTTGATCGTTCCCTGGGAGACCTGTAGTAGTTTCAGAAGCACATCTGGAAGCTTACTGTAATCTGTGGACCTTCAGAGTGTTGATGGAACACAGAAATTGCATCGGGATTGAATACAACAGGCACCATGCGGACTTTTGTGCATGAATGTAGTGTCTCAAACTGTCTACGCTTTGATCGTTCCCTGGAAGACCATTAGTAGTTTCCGAAGCACATCTTGAGGCTTTCTGTCATCTGTGGACCTTCAGAGTGTTGATGGAACACAGAAATTGCAACGGGATAGAATACAACAGGCACCATGCGGACTTTTCTAAATGGGAGTAATGTCTCAAACTGTATACGCTTTGATCGTTCTCTGGAAGACGAGTAGTAGTTTTCGAAGCACATCTGGAGGCATTCATTAATCTGTTTACATTTAGGTTGTTGATGGAACGCAGAAATTGCATCGGGATTGAATACAACAGGCACTATGCGGACTTTGTCCATGGGAGTAATGTCTCAAATTGTACACGCTTTGATCGTTCTCTGGAAGACCAGTAGTAGTTTTCGAAGCACATCTGGAGGCATTCTGAAATCTGTTTACATTCAGGGTGTTGATGGAAAGCAGAAATTGCATCGGGATTGAATACAACAGGCACCATGCGGACTTTTCTCCATGTGAGTAATGTCCCCAACTGTCTACGTTTTGCTCCTGCCCTAGCAGACCAGTAGTAATTACTGAAGCACATCTGGAGGCATTCTGTAATCTGTGGACTTTCACAGTGCTGTTGAAACACAGCAATTGGGTCGGGATTGAATACAACAGGTACCATGCGTACTTTTCTCCATGAGAGTAATGTCTCAAACTGTGTTCGATTTGATCGATTCCTGGAATATCAGTAGTAGTTTAAATGGCACATCTGGAGGCATTCTGTAATCTGTGGGCCTTCAGAGTGATGGTAAAACATAGAAATTGAATGGGGAATGAGTACAACAGGAACCATGCGGACTTTTCTCTATGGGAGTAATGTCTCAAACTATGTACGATTTGATCGATTCCTGGAAGACCAGTAGTAGTTTCCGAACCATATCTGGAAGCATTCTGAATCTGTGCACCTTCAGAGTGTTGATGAAACACAGAAATTGCATCGGCATTCAATACAACAGGCACCAAGCGGACTTTTCTCCATGGTAGCAATGACTCAAACTGTCTACGCTTTGATCGTTCCCTGGAAGACCATTAGTAGTTTCCGAAGCACATCTTGAGGCTTTCTGTCATCTGTGGACCTTCAGAGTGTTGATGGAACACAGAAATTGCATCGGGATAGAATACAACAGGCACCATGCGGACTTTTCTCCATGGGAGTAATGTCTCAAACTGTATACGCTTTGATCGTTCTCTGGAAGACCAGTAGTAGTTTTCGAAGCACATCTGGAGGCATTCATTAATCTGTTTACATTTAGGTTGTTGATGGAACGCAGAAATTGCATCGGGATTGAATACAACAGGCACTATGCGGACTTTTCTCCATGGGAGTAATGTCTCAAATTGTACACGCTTTGATCGTTCTCTGGAAGACCAGTAGTAGTTTTCGAAGCACATCTGGAGGCATTCTGAAATCTGTTTACATTCAGGGTGTTGATGGAAAGCAGAAATTGCATCGGGATTGAATACAACAGGCACCATGCGGACTTTTCTCCATGTGAGTAATGTCCCCAACTGTCTACGTTTTGCTCCTTCCCTAGCAGACCAGTAGTAATTACTGAAGCACATCTGGAGGCATTCTGTAATCTGTGGACTTCCACAGTGCTGTTGAAACACAGCAATTGGGTCGGGATTGAATACAACAGGTACCATGCGTACTTTTCTCCATGAGAGTAATGTCTCAAACTGTGTACGATTTGATCGATTCCTGGAATATCAGTAGTAGTTTAAATGGCACATCTGGAGGCATTCTGTAATCTGTGGGCCTTCAGAGTGATGGTGAAACATAGAAATTGCATCGGGAATGAGTACAACAGGAACCATGCGGACTTTTCTCTATGGGAGTAATGTCTCAAACTATGTACGATTTGATCGATTCCTGGAAGACCAGTAGTAGTTTCCGAACCATATCTGGAAGCATTCTGAATCTGTGCACCTTCAGAGTGTTGATGAAACACAGAAATTGCATCGGCATTCAATACAACAGGCACCAAGCGGTCTTTTCTCCATGGTAGCAATGACTCAAACTGTCTACGCTTTGATCGTTCCCTGGAAGACCATTAGTAGTTTCCGAAGCACATCTTGAGGCTTTCTGTCATCTGTGGACCTTCAGAGTGTTGATGGAACACAGCAATTGCATCGGGATTGAATACAACAAGCAACATGCGGACTTTTGTGCATGAGTGTAGTGTCTCAAACTATCTACGCTTTGATCGTTCCCTGCCAGACCATTAGCAGTTTCCGAAGCGCATCTTGATTCTTTCTGTCATCTGTGGACCTTCAGAGTGTTGATGGAACACAGAAATTGCATCGGGATTGAATACAACAGGCACCATGCGGACTTTTCTCAATGGGAGTAATGTCTCAAATTGTATACGCTTTGATCGTTCTCTGGAAGACCAGTAGTAGATTCCGAAGCACGTCTGGAGGCATTCTGTTATCTGTGGACCTTCAGAGTGTTGATGAAACACAGGAATTCCTTCGGGATTAAATAGAACAGCCACCATGAGGACCTTACTCCTTGGGAGAAATGTCTCAAACTGTCTACGAATTTTGATCGATTCCTCGAAGACCAGTAGTAGTTTCCGAAGCTCATCTGGTAGCATTCCGTAACCTGTGGACCTTCAGAGTGTTGATGAAATGCAGAAATTTTATCGGGATTGAATACAACATGCACCATGCGGTCTTTTCTCCATGGGAGTAATGTCTCAAATAGACTACGCTATGATCGTTCCCTGGAAGACCAGTAGTAGTTTATAAGGCACATCTGGAGACATTCTGTAATCTGTCTGAATTCAGAGTGTTGATGAAACTCAGAAATTGCATAGGGATTGAATAAAGCAGGCTCCATGCGGACGTTTCTCAATGTGAGTAATATCTCGAACTGTCTAAGCTATGATCGTTTCCTGGAAGACGAGTAGTAATATCCGAAGCACATCTGGAGGCATTCTGTAATCTTTGGACCTTCCGAGTGTAGATGAAATACAGGAATTGCATCAGGATTGAATACAACAGTCACCATGCGGTCTTTTCCATATGGGAGTAATATCACAAACCGTCTGCGCTTTGATCGTTCCCTGGAAGACCAGTAGTAGTTTCCAAGTAGAATATGGTGGCATTCTGTAATTTGTTTACCTTCAGTGCGTTGACGAAACACAGAAATTGCATCGGGATTGAATACAACAGGCACCATGCAGACTTTTCTCCATGGGAGTAATGTCTCAAACTGTCTACAGTTTCATCGTACCCTGGAAGGGCTGTAGTTGTTTCCGAAGCACATCTGGAGGGATTCTGTAATCTGTATACCTTCAGAAAGTTAATTAAATACAGAAATTGCATCGGGATTGAATAAAACAAGCACCATGCCAACTTTGTTGCATGAGAGTAATGTCTCAAACTTTCTACGCTTTGATCGTTCCCTGGAAGACCAGTAGAAGATTCCGAAGCCCATCTGGATGCATTCCGTAATCTGTGGACCTTCAGAGTGTTGATGAAACACAGAAATTGCATCAGGATTGAATACAACAGTCACCATGCAGTCTTTTCTATATGGGAGTAATATCACAAACAGTCTACGCTTTGATCGTTCCCTGGAAGATCAGTAGTAGTTTCCAAGTATCATCTGGAGGCATTCTGGAATCTGTTTACCTTCAGTGCGTTGATGAAACACAGAAATTGCATCGGGATTGAATACAACAGGCACCATGAAAACTTTTCTCCATGGGAGTAATGTCTCAAATTGTACACGCTTTGATCGTTCTCTGGAAGACCAGTAGTAGTTTTCGAAGCACATCTGGAGGCATTCTGAAATCTGTTTACATTCAGGGTGTTAATGGAAAGCAGAAATTGCATCGGGATTGAATACAACAGGCACCATGCGGACTTTTCTCCATGTGAGTAATGTCCCCAACTGTCTACGTTTTGTTCCTTCCCTAGCAGACCAGTAGTAATTACTGAAGCACATCTGGTGGCATTCTGTGATCTGTGGACATTCACAGTGTTGATGAAATACAGCAATTGGGTCGGGATTGAATACAACAGGTACCATGCGTACTTTTCTCCATGAGAGAAATGTCTCAAACTGTGTACGATTTGATCGATTCCTGGAAGATCAGTAGTAGTTTAAATGGCACATCTGGAGGCATTTGTAATGTGTGAGCCTTCAGAGTGATGGTGAAACATAGAAATTGCATCGGGAATTAGTACAACAGGAACCATGCGGCCTTTTCTCCATGGGAGTAATGTCTCAAACTGTGTACGATTTGAACGATTCCTGGAAGACCAGTAGTAGTTTCCGAACCATATCTGGAAGCATTCTGAATCTGTGCACCTTCAGGGTGTTGATGAAACACAGAAATTGCATCGGCATTCAATACAACAGGCACCAAGCGGTCTTTTCTCCATGCTAGTAATGACTCAAACAGTCTACGCTTTGATCGCTTCCTGTAGGACCAGTAATAGTTCACGAAGCACATCTGGAGGCATTCTGTAATCCTTGGACTCTCAGAGTGTTCATGAAACACTAAAATTGCATCGGGATTGTACAGAACAGGCACCATGCGAACTTTTCTCCATGGGACTAATGTCTCAAATTGTCTACGCTTTGATCGTTCCCTGGAATACCAGAGTAGTTTCCGAAGCACATCTGGAGGCATTCTGTATTCTGTGGATCTTCACAGTGTTGATGAAACACAGAAATTGCATCGGGATTCAATACAACAGGCTGCATGCGGACTTTTCTCCATGGGAGTAATGTCTCAAAGTGTATACGCTTTGATCGTTCCCTGGAAGACCAGTAGTAGTTTGGGAAGTCTATCTGGAGACATTCTGTAATCTGTGGACATTCAGAGTGCTGATGGAACACAGAAAGTGTATCGGGATTGAATACAACAGGCACCATGCAGACTTTTCTCCATGGGAGTAATGTCTCAAACTGTCTACGCTTTGATCGCTCCCAGGAAGACCAGTAGTGGTTCCCGATGCCCATCTCTAGGTATTCTGTAATCTGTGGACCTTCGGAGTGTTCATGAAACACAGAAATTGCTTCGGAATTGAATAGAACAGGCACCATGCGAAATTTTCTCTATGGGAGTAATGTCTCAAACTGTCTACGCTTTGATCGTTCCCTGGAATACCAGAGTAGTTTCCGATGCACATATGGGGGCATTCTCTAATCTGTGGAAATTCAGAGTGTTGATGAAACACAGAAATTGCATCGGGATTGAATACAACGGGCACCATGCGGACGTTTCGTCATGGGAGTGATGTGCTCAACTATCTACGTTTTGATTGTTCCCTGGAAGACCAGTAGTAGTTTCCGAAGCACATCTGGAGGCATTCTGCAATCTGTGGACATTCAGAGTGTTGATGAAACACAGAAACTGCATCGGGATTGAATTGAACAGGCACTATGTGGACTTTTCTCCATGGGAGAATTTTCTCAAATTGTCTACGCTTTGATAGTTCCCTGGAAGACAAGTAGTAGTTTCTGAAGCACAACTTAATGCATTCTGTGAGCTGTCGACCTTCAAAGTGTTGATGAAACACAGAAATTGCATCTGGTTTGAATACAACAACCACCATGCGGACTTGTCTCCATGGGAGTAATGTCTCAAACTGTCTACACTTTGATCGACTCCTGGAAGATTAGTAGTAGTTCCGAAGCACATTTGGAGGCATTCTGTAACCTGTGGACCTTCAGAGTGTTGATGAAACACAGAAATTGCATCGGGATTGAATACAACAGGCACCATGCGGGCTTTTCCGCATACGAGTAATATCTTAAACTGATTACACTTTGATCGTTACCTGGTGGACCAGTAGTGGTTTCTGAAGCACGTCTGGAGGCATTCTGTAATCAGTGGACCGTCTGAGTGATGATGAAACACAGAAATTGCATCGGGACTAAATACAACAGGTAATATGCGGACCTTTTATCATCGGGTAAATGTCTCAAACTGTCTACCGAATTTGATCGATTCCTCGAAGAATAGTAGTAGTTTCCAAACACATCTGGAGGGATTCTGTAATCTGTGGACTTTTAGAGTGTTGATGAAACACAGAAAATGCATCGGGATTGAATACAAAAGGCACCATCCGAACTTTTCTTGATGTGAGTAATGTCTCAAATTGTCTACGCTTTGATCGATCCATATAGGACAAGTAGTAGTTTCTGAATCACATCTGGGGGCATTCTATAATCTGTGGAAATTCAGAGTGTGGGTGAAACACAGAAATTGCATCGGGTTTGAATACAACAGGCAATATGTGGTCTTTATTCCATGGGAGTAATGAAATTAACAGTCTACGCTTTGATCGTAACCTGTAACACCAGTAGTAGTTTCCAAGGCACATCTGGAGGCATTCTGTAATCTGTGGACCTTCAGAGTGTTGATGAAACACAGAAATTGCATCGGGATTGAATACAACAGGCACCATGCGGACTTTTTTCCATTCGAGTATGGTCTCAAACTGTCTACGCTTTGATCGTTCCCTGGAAGACCGGTAGTAGTTTCCGAAGCACATCTGGAGACATTCCGAAAACAGTGGACCTTCAGAGTGTTGATGAAACACATAAATTGCATCGGGATTGAATACAACAACCACCATGCGGAATTTTCTCCATGGGAGCGATGTCTCAAACTGTCTACGCTTTGATCGATTCCTGAAGATCAGTAGTAGTTTCCGAAGCACATCTGGAGCCATTCCGTAATCTGTGGACGTTCAGAGTGTTGATGAAACACCGATATTGGATCAGGATTGAATACAACAGTCTCCATGCGGACTTTTCTCTATGGGCATAATGTCTCACACTGTCTACGCTTCGATCGATTCCTGGGAGACAAGTATCCAAAAGAGTCTACGCTTTGTTCGTTACTTGGAAGACCAGTAGCAGTTTCCGAAGCACATCTGGAGGCTTTCTGTAATCTGTGGACCTTCAGAGTGTTGATGAAACACAGAAATTGCATCGGGTTAGAATACAGGAGACACCATGCGGACTCTTCTCCATGATAGTAATGTCTCAAACTGTATACGCTTTGATCGTTCCCTGGAAGACCAGTAGTAGTTTGCGAAGCACATGTGGAGGCATTCTGTACTCCATGATAGTAATGTCTCAAACTGTCTACGCCTTGATCGTTCCATGGAATACCAGAAGTAATTTCAGATGCACATCTGGAGGCATTCTGTATTCTGTGGACCTTCAGAGTGTTGATGAAACACAGAAATTACATCGGGATTGAATACAACAGGCATCATTGCGGTCCTTTCTCCTTTGGCAGAAATGTCTTAAACTGTCTACGAATTTTGATCGATCCCTCGAAGACCTGTAGTAGTTTCATAGCATATCTGGAGGCATTCTGTAATCTGTCGACATTCGGAGTGTTGATGAAACACAGAAACTGCATCGGGATTAAATACAACAGGCACCATGCGGACTTTTCTCCACTTGAGCTATGTCTCAAACTTTCTACGCTTTGATCGTTCCCTGGTTGACCAGTAGTAGTTTCCGAAGCACTTCTGGAGACATTCCGTAAACAGTGGACCTTCAAAGTGTTGATGAAACACATAAATTGCATCGGGATTGAATACAACAACCACCATGCGGAATTATCTCCATGGGAGCGATGTCTGAAACTGTCTACGCTTTGATCGAATCCTGGAAGACCAGTAGTAGTTTCCAAATCACTTCTGTAGCAATTCTGTAATCTGTGGACCTTCAGAGCGTTCATGAAACACAGAAATTGCCTCGGGTTTGAATAGAACAGGCACAATGCGAACTTTTCTCCATAGGAGTAATGTCTCAAACTGTCTACGCCTTGATCGTTCCCTGGAATACCAGAAGTAGTTTCCGATGCACATCTGGAGGCATTCTGTATGCTGTGGACTTTCAGAGTGTTGATGAAACACAGAAATTACATCGGGATTGAAATAAACAGGCACTATGCGGTCTTTTCTATATGGGGGTAATGTCTCAAACAGTCTACCCTTTGATCGTTCCCTGGAAGACCAGTGGTAGTTTCCGAAGCACATCTGGAAACATTCTGTAATGTGTGGAACTTAAGAGTGTTGATGGAACACAGAAATTGCATCGGGATTGAATACAACAGGTAATATGTGGTCTTTATTCCATGGGAGTATTGTCTCAAACAGTCTACGCTTTGATCGTACCCTGGAAGACCAGTAGTAGCTTCCAAGGCACATCTGGAGGAATTCTGTAATATGTGGACCTTTAGAGTGTTGATGAAACACAGTGATTGCGTCGGGATTGAATACAATAGGCACCATGCGGACCTTTCTCCTTTGGCAGAAATGTCTTAAACTGTCTACGGATTTTGATCGATCGCTCGAAGGCCTGTAGTAGTTTCAAAGCATATCCAGGGGCATTCTGTAATCTCTCGACATTCGGAGTGTTGATGAAACACAGAAACTGCATCGTGATTGAATACAACAGGCACCATGCCGACTTTTCTCCACTAGTGTAATGTCTCAAACTGTCTACGCTTTGATCGTTCCCTGGATGACCAGTAGTAGTTTCAGAAGCACTTCTGGAGACATTCCGTAAACAGTGGACCTTCAAAGTGTTGATGAAACACATAAATTGCATCCGGATTGAATACAACAACCACCATGCGGAATTTTCTCCATGGGAGGGATGTCTCAAACTGTCTACGCTTTGATCGATTCCTGGAAGACCAGTAGTAGTTTCCAAATCACATCAGGAGCCATTCTGTAAGCTGTGGACCTTCAAAGCGTTCATGAAACACAGATATTGCCTCGGGTTTGAATAGAACATTCACAATGCGAACTTTTCTATATGGGGGTGATGTCTCAACAGTCTACCTTTTGATCGTTCCCTGGAAGACCAGTGGTAGTTACCAAGGCACATCTGGTGGCATTCTGTAATCTGTGGGGATTCAGAGTGTTAATGAAACACAGAAACTGCATCGGGATGGAATACAACAGGCACCATGCGGACTTTTCCCCATGGGAGTAATATCTCAAACTGACTACACTTTGATCGTTACCTGGTGGACAAGTAGTAGCTTGCGAAGCACATGTGGAGGCGTTCTGTAATCTGTGGACCTTCAGAGTGTTGATGAAACACAGAAAGTGCATTGGGATTGAATACAACAGGCACCATACGGTCTTCTCACCATGAGAGTAATGTCTCAAACTGTCTTCGCTTTGGTCGTTCCCTGGAAAATCAGTAGTAGTTTCCGAAGCATATCTGGAGGCATTCTGTAATCTGTGGACGTTCACAGGGTTGACGAAACACAGAAATTGAATCGGGATTGAATACAACTGGCACCATGTGGACTTTTTTTCATGGGAGTAATGTGTTAAACTGCCTACGCTTTGATCGTTCCCTGGAAGACCAGTAGTAGTTTCCGAAAGCACATCTGGAGGAATTCTGAAATCTGTGGACCTTCAGAGTGTTCATGAAACACAGAAATTGCATCGGGATTGAATTGAACAGGCACCACTCGAACTTTTCTCCATGGGAGAAGTTTCTCAAACTGTCTTCACTTTGATCGTGCCCTGGAAGACCAGTAGTAGTTTCCGATGCACATCTGGAAACATTCTGTAATCTGTGGACCTACAGAGTGTTGATGGAACACATAAATTGCATCGGGATTGAATACAACAGGCAATATGTGGTCTTTATTCCATGGGAGTATTTTCTCAAACAGTCTACGCTTTGATCGTTTCCTGGAAGACCAGTAGTAGTTTCATAGGCACATCTGGAGGAATTCTGTAATCTGTGGTCCTTCAGAGTGTTGATGAAACACAGATTTTGCTTCGGGATTGAATACAAAAGGCACCATGCGGACTTATCACCATGGGAGTAATGCCTCCCAGTGTCTACGCTGCGATCGATTCCTGGAAGGCAAGTAGTAGCTTTGAAGCACATCTGGAGGCACTCTATAATCTGTGGATGTTCAGAGTGTTGATGAATCACACAAACTGAATCGGGACTAAGTACAACAGGCACCATACGGACTTTTCACCATGGGAGAAATGTCTCCAACTGCCTACGATTTTTGATCGATTCCTCGAAGACCAGTAGTTGTTTATAAGCACATCTGGAGGCATTCTGAAATCTGTGGAACTTCTGTGTGTTGACGAAACACAGAAATTGCAACGGGATTGAATACAACAGGCACCATGCGGACTTTTCTGCATGTGGGTAATGTCTCAAACTGAGTACTCTTTAATCGATTCTTGGAAGACAAGTAGTAGTTTCAGAAGCACATCTGGAGGCTTTCTGTAATCTGTGGACCTTCCATGTGTTGATGAAACACAGAAATTGCATTGGGATTGAATACAACAGGCATCATGCGGTCTTTTCTAAATGGGAGTAATGTCTCAAACTGTCTACACTTCGATCGTTCAGTGGAAGACCAGTAGTAGTTTCCGAAGCCCATCTTGGGGCATTCTGTAATCTGTGGTCCTTCAGAGTGTTGAAGAAACACAGAAATTGCATCGGGATTGAGTACAACAGGCACCATGCGGACTTTTCTCCGTGGGAGTAATGTCTCAAACTGTATACGCTTTGATCGTTCCCTGGAACACCAGTAGTAGTTTCCGAAGCACATCTGGAGACATTCCGTAAACAGTGGACTTTCAGAGTGTTGATGAAACAACGAAATTGCATCGGGATTGAATACAACAGTCAGCATGCGGACTTTTCTCCATGGGCATAATGTCTCACACTAACTACGCTTCGAACGATTCCTGGGAGACAAGTAGTAGTTTTTGAAGAACATCTGGAGGCACTCTGTAATCTGTGGACGTTCAGAGTGTGATGAAACACACAAATTGCATCTGGACTAAATACAACAGGCACCATGCGGACTTTTCACCATGGGAGAAATGTCTCCAACTGCCTACGAATTTTGATCGATTCCTCGAAGACCAGTAGTGGTTACCAAGCACATCTGGAGGAATCCTGAAATCTGTGGACCTTCTGTGTGTTGACGAAACACAGAAATTGCAACGTGATTGAATACAACAGGCACCATGCGGACTTTTCTGCGTGGGGGTAATGTCTCAAACTGTGTACGCTTTAATCGATTCCTGGAAGACCAGTAGTTGTTTCCGAAATACATCTGCAGGCATTCGGTATTCTGTAGACCATCAAGTGTTTATGAAACACAGAAATTGCATCGGGATTAAGTACAACAGGCACCGTGCGGACTTTTCTCCATGGGAGTAATGTCTCAAACTGTCTAAGCTTTGATCGTTCCCTGGAAGACAAGTAGTACATTAAGAAGCACATCTGGAGGAATTCTGTATCTGTGGACGTTCGGAGTGTTGATCAAACACAGAATTACATCTGGATTGAATACAACAGGCACCATGCGGACTTTTCTCAATGGAAGTAAAGTCTCAAACTGTCTACGATTTGATCGTTCGCTGGAAGACCAGTAGTAGTTTATGAAGTACATCTGGAGGCATTCTGTAATCTGTGGACCTTCAGAGTGTTGGTGAAACACAGATATAGCATCGTGATTGAATACAACAGGAACAATGCGGACTTTTCTCCATGGGAGTAATGTCTCAAACTGTCTACGCTTTGATCCATCCCTGGAAGACCAGTAGTAGTTTCAGAAGCACATCTGGAGGCATTCTATAACCTGTAGAAATTCAGAGTGTCGATGAAACACAGATATTGCATCGTGATTCAATACAACAAACACAATGCGGACTTTTCTCCATAGGAATAATGTCTCAAACTTTAAACGCTTTGATGGTTCCCTGGAAGACCAGTAGCAGTTTCCGAAGCACATCTGGAATCATTCCGTAATCTGTGGAGCTTCAGAGCGTTGATGAAACACAGAAATTGCATCTGGATTGAATAGAACAGGCTCCATGCTTACTTTTCTCAATGGGAGAAATGTCTCAAACTGTCTAATAATTATGAACGATTGCTCGAACTCCATTAGTAGTTTTCCATCACATCTGGAGCCATTCTGTAATCTGTGGACCTTCAGAGAGTGATGGAACACAGAAATTGAATCGGGATTGAATACAACAGGCACCACGAGGACTTTTCTCCATGGGAGTAATGTCTCAAACTGTGTACGCTTTAATCGACTCCAGGAAGACCAGTAGTAGTTCCGACGCACATCTGGATGCATTCTGTATTCGGTGGAGCTTCAGAGTGTTGACAAAACACAGAAATTGAAACTTGATTGAATACAACTGGCACCATGCGGAATTTTTTCCATGAGAGTAATGTCTCAGACTATCTACGCAGTAATTGTTCCCTGGAAGACCAGTAGTAGTTTCCGAAGTAATTCTGGAGGCATTCGGTAATCTGTAGACCTTCAGAGTCTTGATGAAATATAGAAATTGCATCGGGATTAAATACAAGAGGCACGATGCTGACTTTTCTCCATGGGAGAAATGTCTCTGTCTACGAAGTTTGATCGATTCCTCGAAGACCAGTAGTAGTTTCCAAGCACATCTGGAGGCATTTTGTAAACTGTGGTCCTTCAGAATGTTGAAGAAGCACACAAATTGCATCGGTATTGAATACAACAGGCACCATGTGGACTTTCTCCATGGCAGTGTTGTCTGAAACTGTCTACATTTTGATCGTTCCCTGGAAGACAAGTAGTAGGTTAAGAAGCACATCTGGAGGCATTCCCTAATCTGTGCAGCTTCAGAGTGTTGATGGAACACAAAAATTGCATCGGGATGGAATACAACAGGCACCATGCGGACTATTCTCCATGGGAGTAATGTCTCCAAATATCTACGCTTTAATCATTCCCTGGAAGACCAGTAGTAGTTTCCGAAGCACATCTGGAGGCATTCCGTAATCTTTGGAGCTTCAGAGTGTTGATGAAACACAGAAATTGTGTCGGGATTGAATACAACAGGCACCATACGAACTCTTCTCCATGGGAGAAATATCTCAAACTGTCTAATAATTTTGAGCGAATCCTCGAAGACCATTAGTAGTTTCCAAGCCCATCTGGATGCATTCTGTAATCATTGGACCTTCAGAGTGTTGATGAAACACAGAAATTGGATCGGGATTGGATACAACAGGCACCACTCGGTTTTTTCTCCATGGGTGTTAAGTCCCTAACTGTCTACGCTTTGATCGTTCCCTGGAAGAGCAGTAGTAGTTTCCGAAGCACATCTGGAAGCTTTCCGTAATCTGTGAACCTTCACAGTGTTGATGAAACATTGAAATTGAATTGGGATTGATTACAACAGGCACCATGCGGACTTTTCTCCATGGGAGAAATGTCGCAAACTATCTACGGACTTTGATCAGTTCCTCGAATACCAGTTGTAGTTTCCAAGCAAATCTGGAGACATTCCGTAAACAGTGGACCCTCAGAGTGTTGATGAAACACAGAAATTGCATCGGGATTTAATACAAAATGCACCATGCGGACTTTTCATCATGGGAGTAATGCCTCCCAGTGTCTACGCTTAGATCGTTCCCTGGAAGACGAGTAGTAGATTCCGAAACATATTAGGATTCATTCTGTAATCTGTGGACCTACAGAGTGTTGACGAAACACTGAAATTGAATCGGGATTGAATACATTTGGCACTATGAGGACTTATCCCCATGGGCATAATGTCTCACACTGTCTACGCTTCGATCCATTCCTGTGAGACAAGTGCTAGTTTTTGAAGTACATCTGCTGGCATTCGGTATTCTGTAGACCTTCAGAGTGTTGATGAAACACAGAAATTGCATCGGGATTGAATACAACAGGCACCATGTAGAGTTTTCTCCATGGGAGTAATGTCAGAAACTATCTACGCTTCGATCGTTCAGTGGAAGACCAGTAGTAGCTTCCGAAGCACATCAAGGGGCATTCTGTACTCTGTCGTCCTTCCGAATGTTGTAGAAACACATAAATTGCATCGGGATTGAATACAACAGGCACCATGCGGACTTTTCTCCATGGGAGTAATGTCTCAAACTGTCTACGTTTTCATCGTTCCCTGGAAGACAAGTAGTAGATTAACAAGCACATCTGGTGGAATTCTGTAATCTGTGGACCTTCCGTGTGTTGATGAAACACAGAAATTGCATCGGAATTGAATACAACAGGCACCATGTGGATTTTCTCCATATCAGTGTTGTCTCAAACTGTCTACATTTTGATCGTTCCCTGGAAGACAAGTAGTAGATTAAGAAGCACAACTGGGGGCATTCCGTAATCTCTGCAGCTTCAGAGTGTTGATGGAACACAAAAATTGCATCGAGATGGAAAACAACAGGCACCATGCGGACTTTTCTCCATGGGAGTAATGTCTCCAAATGTCTACGCTTTAATCATTCCCTGGAAGACCAGTAGTAGTTTCCGAAGCACATCTGGAGGCATTCCGTAATCTTTGGAGCTTCAGAGTGTTGATGAAACACAGAAATTGTGTCGGGATTGAATACAACAGGCACAACGCAGACTTTTCTCCACGGGAGTAATGTCTCAAACTGAGTACGCGTTGATCGATTCCTGGAAGACAAGTAGTAGTTTCCGAAGCACATCTGGAGACATTCCGTAAACAGTGGACCCTCAGAGTGTTGATGAAACACAGAAATTGCATCGGGATTTAATACAAAATGCACCATGCGGACTTTTCATCATGGGAGTAATGCCTCCCAGTGTCTACGCTTAGATCGTTCCCTGGAAGACGAGTAGTAGATTCCGAAACATATTAGGATTCATTCTGTAATCTGTGGACCTACAGAGTGTTGTCGAAACACTGAAATTGAATCGGGATTGAATACATTTGGCACTATGAGGACTTATCTCCATGGGCATAATGTCTCACACTGTCTACGCTTCGATCCATTCCTGGGAGACAAGTGCTAGTTTTTGAAGTACATCTGCTGGCATTCGGTATTCTGTAGACCTTCAGAGTGTTGATGAAACACAGAAATTGCATCGGGATTGAATACAACAGGCACCATGTAGAGTTTTCTCCATGGGAGTAATGTCAGAAACTATCTACGCTTCGATCGTTCAGTGGAAGACCAGTAGTAGCTTCCGAAGCACATCAAGGGGCATTCTGTAATCTGTCGTCCTTCCGAATGTTGCAGAAACACATAAATTGCATCGGGATTGAATACAACAGGCACCATACGGACTTTTCTCCATAGGAGTAATGTCTCAAAATGTTAACGCTTTGATGGTTCCCTGGAAGACCAGTAGCAGTTTCCGAAGCACATATGGAGGCATTTCGTAATCTAAGGAGCTTCCGAGTGTTGATCAAACACAGATATTGCATCGGGATTGAATAGAAGAGGCACCATACGAACTATTCTCCATGGGAGAAATATCTCAATGTGTCTAATAATTTTGAACGATTCCTCGAAGACCATTAGTGGTTTCGAAGCCCATCTGGAGGCATTCTGTAATCATTGGACCTTCAGAGTGTTGATGAAACACAGAAATTGGATCGGGATTCAATACAACAGGCACCACTCGGTTTTTTCTCCATGGGAGTTAAGTCTCTAACTGTCTACGATTTGATCGTTCCCTGGATGAGCAGTAGTAGTTTCCGAAACACATCCGGAGGCATTCCGTAATCTGTGGAGCTTCAGAGTGTTGATAGAACACAAAAATTGCATCGGGATTGAATACAACAGGCACCATGCGGACTATGCTCCATGGGAGTAATGGCTCAAACTGTCTACGCTTTAATCATTCCCTGGAAGACCAGTAGTAGTTTCCGAAGAACATCTGGAAGCATTCCTTAATCTGTGGAGATTCAGAGTGTTGATGAAACACAGAAAATGCATCGGGATTGAATATAACAGGCACCATGCGGACTTTTCTCCATGGGAATAATGTCTCAAACTGTCTAAGCTTTGATCCTTCCCTGAAAGACAAGTAGTAGTTTCCGAAACTAATCAGAATTCATTCTCTAATCTGTGTAAATTCAGAGTGTTGATGAAACAGAGAAATTGCATCGGGATTGAATACAACAGGTACCATGCGGTCTTTTCTCCAAGGGAGAAATGTCTCAAACAGTTCACCTTTGATCGTTCCCTGGAAGACCAGTAGTAGTTACCAAGGCACATGTGGTGGCATTCTGTAATCTGTGGGGCTCCAGAGTATTAACGAAACACAGAAATTGCATCGGGATTGAATATAACAGGCACCATGCGGACTTTTCTCCATGGGAGTAATGCCTCCAAATGCCTACGCTCTAATCATATCCTGGAAGACCAGTAGTAGATTCCGAAGCACATTTGGAGACATTCCGTAGTCTTTGGAGCTTCAGAGTGTTGATGAAACACAGAAATTGCGTCGGGATTGAATACAACAGGCACAATGCAGACTTTTCTCCACGGGAGTAATCTTTCAAACTGTATACGCTTCGATCGTTCCCTGGAAAACCAGTAGTAGTTTCCGAAGCACATCTGGAGACATTCCGTAAACAGTGGACCTTCAGAGTGTTGATGAAACACAGAAATTTCATCGGGATTGGATACAACCGGCACCATGAGGACTATTCTCTATAAGATTAATATCTCAAACTGTAAACGTTTTGATCGTTCCCTGGAAGACCAGTAGTAGTTTGCGAAGCACATCAGGAGGCATTCTGTAATCTGTGGTCCTTCAGAATGTTGCAGAAAGACAGAAATTGCATCGCGATTGAATACAACATGTACCATGTGGACTTTCTCCATGGCAGTGTTGTCTCAAACTGTTTACATTTTGATCGTTCCCTGGAACACAAGTAGTAGATTAAGAAGCACACCTGGAGGCATTCCGTAATCTGTGGAGCTTCAGAGTGTTAATGAAACAAAGAAATTGCCTCGGGATTGATAACAACAGGCAGCATGCGGAGTTTTCTCCATTGGAGTAATGTCACAAACTGTCTACGCTTCGATCATTCAGTGGAAGACCAGTAGTAGTTAACGAAGCACATCTGGGGGCATTCTGTAATCTGTGGTCCTTCAGAGTGTTGATGTAACACAGAAATTACATCGGGATTGAAAACAACAGGCACCATGCCGACTTTCCTCCTTGGGAGTAATGTCTCAGACTATCTACGCTTTAATCGTTCCCTGGAAGACCAGTAGTAGTTTCGGAAGTACATCTGGAGGCGTTCGTTAATCTGTAGACCTTCAGAGTCTTGATAAAATATAGAAATTGCATCGGGATTAAATACAAGAGGCACGAAGCTGACCTTTCTCGATAGGAGAAATGTCTCTAATTGTCTACGAATTTTGATCAATTAATCGAAGACCGGTAGTAGCTTCCAAGCACATCTGGAGGCAGTTTGTAATCATTGGACCTTCAGAGTGTTGATGAAACACAGAAATTGCATCGGGATTGGATACAACAGGCACCATGCGGACTTTTCTCCACGGGAGTAATGTCTCAAACTGTATACGCTTCGATCGTTCCCTGGAAGACCAGTAGTAGTTTCCGAAGCACATCTGGAGACATTCCGTAATCAGTGGACCTTCAGAGTATTGATGAAACACAGAAATTGCATCGGGATGGGATACAATTGGCACCATGAGCACTTTTCTCCATGGGATTAATATCTCAAACTGTAAACGTTTTGATCGTTCCCTGGAATACCAGTAGTAGTTTGCGAAGCACATCTGGAGCCATTCTGTTATCTGTGGACATTCAGAGTCTTGATAGAACACAGAAATTACATCGGGATTGAATACAACAGGCACCATGCGGACTTTTCTCCATGGGAGTAATGTCTCAAACTGTCTACGCTTTAATCATTCCCTGGAAGGCAAGTAGTAGTTTCCGAAGCACATCTGGAGGCATTCCGTAATCTGTGGAGCTTCAGAGTGTTGATGAAACACAGAAATTGCATCGGGATTGAATACAACAGGCACCATGCGGACTTCTCTCCATGCGAGAAATGTCTCAAACTATCTACGAATTTTGATCAGTTCTTCGAAGACCAGTTGTAGTTTCCAAGCACATCTGGAGGCATTCTGTAATCTGTGGACCTTCCGTGTGTTGATGAAACACAGAAATTTCATCGGGATTGAATACAACAGGCACCATGCGGACTTTCTCCATGGGAGTAATGTCCCAAACTGTCTACATTTTCATCGTTCCCTGGAAGACAAGTAGTAGATTAAGAGGCACATCTGGAGGTATTCCGTAATCTGTGGAGCTTCAGAGTGTTGATTTAAGTCAAAAATTGAATCGGGATTGCATAAAACAGGCACCATGAGGACTTTTCTCCATAGGAGTTATGTCTCAAACTGTCTACGCTTTAATCATTCCCTGGAAGACCTGTAGTAGTTTCCAAAGCACATCTAGAGGCTTTCTGTAATCTGTGGATCTTCAGAGTGTAAACGAAACACAGAAATGCATCGGGATTGATACAACAGGCACCATGCGGACTTTTCTCCATGGGAGTAATGTCTCAAACTGTAAACGTTTTGATCGTTCCCTGGAATACCAGTAGTAGTTTGCGAAGCACATCTGGAGCCATTCTGTTATCTGTGGACATTCAGAGTGTTGATGGAACACAGAAATTACATCGGGATTGAATACAACAGGCACCATGCGGACTTTTCTCCATGGGAGTAATGTCTCAAACTGTCTACGCTTCAATCATTCCCTGGAAGGCCAGTAGTAGTTTCCGAAGCACATCTGGAGGCATTCCGTAATCTGTGGAGCTTCAGAGTGTTGATGAAACACAGAAATTGCATCGGGATTGAATACAACAGGCACCATGCGGACTTTTCTCCATGGGAGTAATGCCTCCCAGTGTCTACGCTTTGATCGTTCCCTGAAAGACAAGTAGTAGTTTCCGAAATTATTCAGGATTCATTCTCTCATCTGTGTAAATTCAGAGTGTTGATGAAACATAGAAATTGCATCGGGATTGAATACAACAGGTACCATGCGGTCTTTACTCCAAGGGAGTAATGTCTCAAACAGTTTACCTTTGATCGTTCCCTGGAAGACCAGTAGTAGTTACCAAGGCACATCTGGTGGCATTCTGTATTCTGTGGGGCTCCAGAGTGTTAATGAAACACAGAAATTGCATCGGGATATAATACAACAGGCACCATAAGGACTTTTCACCATGGGAGTAATTTCTCATACTGTGTACGCTTTAATCGGTTCCAGGAAGACCAGGAGTAGTTTCCAACGCCTATCTGGAACCATTCTGTAATCGGTGGACCTTCAGAGTCTTGATGAAACACAGAAATTGCATCGGGATTAAATACAACAGGCACGATGCTTACTTTTCTCCATGGGAGAAATGTCTCTAAGTGCCTACGAATTTTGATCGAATCCTCGAAGACCAGTAGTAGTTTCCAAGCACATCTAAAGGCACTCTGTAATCTGTGGGCCTCCCGAGTGTTGATGAATCACAGAAATTGCATCGGGATAGAATACAATAGGCACCATGCGGACTTTCCTCCTTGAGAGTAATGTCTCAGACTATCTACGCTTTAATCGTTCCCTGGAAGACCAGTAGTAGTTTCGGAAGTACATCTGGAGGCATTCGTTAATCTGTAGACCTTCAGAGTCTTGATGAAATATAGATATTGCATCGGGATTAAATACAAGAAGCACCATGCGGACTTTTCTCCATGGGAGAAATGTCTCAAACTGTCTAATAATTTTTACGATTCCTCGAACACCATTAGTAGTTTCCAAGCACATCTGGAGGCATTTTGTAACCATTGGACCTTCAGAGTGTTGATGAAACACAGAAATTGCATCGGGATTGGATACAACAGGCACCATGCGGACTTTTCTCCACGGGAGTAATGTCTCAAACTGTATACGCTTCGATCGTTCCCTGGAAGACCAGTAGTAGTTTCCGAAGCACATCTGGAGACATTCCGTAATCAGTGGACCTTCAGAGTATTGATGAAACACAGAAATTGCATCGGGATGGGATACAACCGGCACCATGAGCACTTTTCTCCATGGGATTAATGTCTCAAACTGTAAACGTTTTGATCGTTCCCTGGAATACCAGTAGTACTTTGCGAAGCACATCTGGGGCCATTCTGTTGTCTGTGGACATTCAGAGTCTTGATAGAACACAGAAATTACATCGGGATTGAATACAACAGGCACCATACGGACTTTTCTCCATGGGAGTAATGTCTCAAACTGTCTACGCTTTAATCATTCCCTGGAAGGCCAGTAGTAGTTTCCGAAGCACATCTGGAGGCATTCCGTAATCTGAGGAGCTTCAGAGTGTTGATGAAACACAGAAATTGCATCGCGACTGAATACAACAGGCACCATGCGGACTTCTCTCCATGCGAGAAATGTCTCAAACTATCTACGAATTTTGATCAGTTCCTCGAAGACCAGTTGTAGTTTCCAAGCACATCTGGAGGTATTCTGTAATCTGTGGACCTTCCGTGTGTTGATGAAACACAGAAAGTGAATCGGAATTGAATAAAAGAGGCACCATGCGGACTTTTCCCCATAGGAGTAATGTCTCAAATTGTCTGCGCTTCGATCGTTCATTGGAAGTCCAGTAACAGTTTCCGAAGCACATCTGGATTCATTCTGTAATCTGTGGTCCTTCAGAATGTTGAAGAAACACAGAAATTGCAACGGGATTGAATACAACAGGCACCGTGCGGACTTTCTCCATGGGAGTAATGTCTCAATCTGTCTTCATTTTGATCGTTCCCTGGAAGACAAGTAGTAGATTAAGAAGCACATCTGGAGACATTCCGTAATCAGTGGATCTACAGAGTATTGATGAAACACAGAAATTGCATCGGGATGGGATACAACCGGCACTATGAGCACTTTTCTCCATGGGATTAATGTCTCAAACTGTAAACGTTTTGATCGTTCCCTGGAATACCAGTAGTAGTTTGCAAAGCACATCTGGAGCCATTCTGTTATCTGTGGACATTCAGAGTGTTGATGGAACACAGAAATTACATCGGGATTGAATACAACAGGCACCATGCGGACTTTTCTCCATGGGAGTAATGTCTCAAACTGTCTACGCTTTAATCATTCCCTGGAAGGCCAGTAGTAGTTTCCGAAGCACAACTGGGGGCATTCTGTAATCTGTGGTCCTTGAGAATGTTGCAGAAACACATAAATTGCATCGGGATTGAATACAAGAAGCACCATGCGGACTTTTCTCCATGGGAGAAATGTCTCAAACTGTCTAATAATTTTTACGATTCATCGAACACCATTAGTAGTTTCCAAGCACATCTGGAGGCATTCTGTAAACATTGGACCTTCAGACTGTTGATGAAATACTGAAATTGCATCGGGATTGGATACCACTGGAACCATGAGGACTTTTCTCCATGGGAGTAATGTCTCAAACTGTCTACACTTTAATCATTCCATTGAAGGCCAGTAGTAGTTTCCGACGCACATCTGGAGGCATTCTGTAATCAGTGTTCCTTCAGCGTGTTGATGAAACACAGAAAATGCATCGGGATTGAATATGACAGGCACCATGCGGACTTTTCTCCATGGGAATAATGTCTCAAACTGTCTACGCTTTAATCATTCCCTGGAAGACCTGTAGTAGTTTCCAAAGCACATCTAGAGGCTTTCTGTAATCTGTGGATCTTCAGAGTGTAAACGAAACACAGAAATGCATCGGGATTGATACAACAGGCACCATGCGGACTTTTCTCCATGGGAGTAATGTCTCAAACTGTAAACGTTTTGATCGTTCCCTGGGATACCAGTAGTAGTTTGCGAAGCACATCTGGAGCCATTCTGTTATCTGTGGACATTCAGAGTGTTGATGGAACACAGAAATTACATCGGGATTGAATACAACAGGCACCATGCGGACTTTTCTCCATGGGAGTAATGTCTCAAACTGTCTACGCTTTAATCATTCCCTGGAAGGCCAGTAGTAGTTTCCGAAGCACATCTGGAGGCATTCCGTAATCTGTGGAGCTTCAGAGTGTTGATGAAACACAGAAATTGCATCGGGATTGAATACAACAGGCACCATGCGGACTTTTCTCCATGGGAGTAATGCCTCCCAGTGTCTACGCTTTGATCGTTCCCTGAAAGACAAGTAGTAGTTTCCGAAACTATTCAGGATTCATTCTCTCATCTGTGTAAATTCAGAGTGTTGATGAAACAGAGAAATTGCATCGGGATTGAATACAACAGGTACCATGCGGTCTTTTCTCCAAGGGAGTAATGTCTCAAACAGTTTACCTTTGATCGTTCCCTGGAAGACCAGTAGTAGTTACCAAGGCACATCTGGTGGCATTCTGTATTCTGTGGGGCTCCAGAGTGTTAATGAAACACAGAAATTGCATCGGGATATAATACAACAGGCACCATAAGGACTTTTCACCATGGGAGTAATTTCTCATACTGTGTACGCTTTAATCGGTTCCAGGAAGACCAGGAGTAGTTTCCAACGCCTATCTGGAACCATTCTGTAATCGGTGGACCTTCAGAGTCTTGATGAAACACAGAAATTGCATCGGGATTAATTACAACAGGCACGATGCTTACTTTTCTCCATGGGAGAAATGTCTCTAAGTGCCTACGAATTTTGATCGATTCCTCGAAGACCAGTAGTAGTTTCCAAGCACATCTAAAGGCACTCTGTAATCTGTGGGCCTTCCGAGTGTTGATGAAACACAGAAATTGCATCGGGATAGAATACAATAGGCACCATGCGGACTTTCCTCCTTGAGAGTAATGTCTCAGACTATCTACGCTTTAATCGTTCCCTGGAAGACCAGTAGTAGTTTCGGAAGTACATCTGGAGGCATTCGTTAATCTGTAGACCTTCAGAGTCTTGATGAAATATAGATATTGCATCGGGATTAAATACAAGAAGCACCATGCGGACTTTTCTCCATGGGAGAAATGTCTCAAACTGTCTAATAATTTTTACGATTCCTCGAACACCATTAGTAGTTTCCAAGCACATCTGGAGGCATTTTGTAACCATTGGACCTTCAGAGTGTTGATGAAACACAGAAATTGCATCGGGATTGGATACAACAGGCACCATGCGGACTTTTCTCCACGGGAGTAATGTCTCAAACTGTATACGCTTCGATCGTTCCCTGGAAGACCAGTAGTAGTTTCCGAAGCACATCTGGAGACATTCCGTAATCAGTGGACCTTCAGAGTATTGATGAAACACAGAAATTGCATCGGGATGGGATACAACCGGCACCATGAGCACTTTTCTCCATGGGATTAATGTCTCAAACTGTAAACGTTTTGATCGTTCCCTGGAATACCAGTAGTACTTTGCGAAGCACATCTGGAGCCATTCTGTTGTCTGTGGACATTCAGAGTCTTGATAGAACACAGAAATTACATCGGGATTGAATACAACAGGCACCATACGGACTTTTCTCCATGGGAGTAATGTCTCAAACTGTCTACGCTTTAATCATTCCCTGGAAGGCCAGTAGTAGTTTCCGAAGCACATCTGGAGGCATTCCGTAATCTGAGGAGCTTCAGAGTGTTGATGAAACACAGAAATTGCATCGCGACTGAATACAACAGGCACCATGCGGACTTCTCTCCATGCGAGAAATGTCTCAAACTATCTACGAATTTTGATCAGTTCCTCGAAGACCAGTTGTAGTTTCCAAGCACATCTGGAGGTATTCTGTAATCTGTGGACCTTCCGTGTGTTGATGAAACACAGAAAGTGAATCGGAATTGAATAAAAGAGGCACCATGCGGACTTTTCCCCATAGGAGTAATGTCTCAATCTGTCTGCGCTTCGATCGTTCATTGGAAGTCCAGTAACAGTTTCCGAAGCACATCTGGATTCATTCTGTAATCTGTGGTCCTTCAGAATGTTGAAGAAACACAGAAATTGCAACGGGATTGAATACAACAGGCACCGTGCGGACTTTCTCCATGGGAGTAATGTCTCAATCTGTCTTCATTTTGATCGTTCCCTGGAAGACAAGTAGTAGATTAAGAAGCACATCTGGAGACATTCCGTAATCAGTGGATCTACAGAGTATTGATGAAACACAGAAATTGCATCGGGATGGGATACAACCGGCACTATGAGCACTTTTCTCCATGGGATTAATGTCTCAAACTGTAAACGTTTTGATCGTTCCCTGGAATACCAGTAGTAGTTTGCGAAGCACATCTGGAGCCATTCTGTTATCTGTGGACATTCAGAGTGTTGATGGAACACAGAAATTACATCGGGATTGAATACAACAGGCACCATGCGGACTTTTCTCCATGGGAGTAATGTCTCAAACTGTCTACGCTTTAATCATTCCCTGGAAGGCCAGTAGTAGTTTCCGAAGCACAACTGGGGGCATTCTGTAATCTGTGGTCCTTGAGAATGTTGCAGAAACACATAAATTGCATCGGGATTGAATACAAGAAGCACCATGCGGACTTTTCTCCATGGGAGAAATGTCTCAAACTGTCTAATAATTTTTACGATTCCTCGAACACCATTAGTAGTTTCCAAGCACATCTGGAGGCATTCTGTAAACATTGGACCTTCAGACTGTTGATGAAATACTGAAATTGCATCGGGATTGGATACCACTGGAACCATGAGGACTTTTCTCCATGGGAGTAATGTCTCAAACTGTCTACACTTTAATCATTCCATGGAAGGCCAGTAGTAGTTTCCGACGCACATCTGGAGGCATTCTGTAATCAGTGTTCCTTCAGCGTGTTGATGAAACACAGAAAATGCATCGGGATTGAATATAACAGGCACCATGCGGACTTTTCTCCATGGGAATAATGTCTCAAACTGTCTACGCTTTGATCCTTCCCTGGAAGACCAGTAGTAGTTTCCGAAGCACATCTGGAGGCATTCTGTAATCTGTGGACCATCAGAGTATTGAGAAACACAGAAATTGCATCGGGATTAAATACAACAGGCACTTTGCTGACTTTTCTCCGTGGGATTAATGTCTCAAATTGTCTACGCTTTTATCGTTCCCTGAAAGACAAGTAGTAGTTTCCGAAGCTAATAAGGATTCATTCTCTAATCTGTGTAAATTCAGAGTGTTGATGAAACAGAGAAATTGCATCGGGATTGAATACAACAGGTACCATGCGGTCTTTTCTCCAAGGGAGTAATGTCTCAAACAGTTTACCTTTGATCGTTCCCTGGAAGACCACTAGTAGTTACCAAGGCACATCTGGTGGCATTCTGTAATCTGTGGTTCTCCAGGGTGTTAATGAAACACAGAAATTGCATCGGGATATAATACAACAGGCACCATGCGGACCTTTCTCCATGGGAGTAATGTCTCAAACTGTCTACGCTTTGATCTACTGCTGGAACACCAGTAGTAGTTTCCGAAGCACATCTGGAGGCATTCTGTAATCCGTGGACCTTCAGAGTGTTGATGAAACACAGAAATTGCATCGGGATTAAATACAACAGGCACCATGCGGACCTTTCTCCTTAGGAGAAATGTCTTAAACAGTCTACGAATTTTGATCGATCCCTCTAAGACCTGTAGTAGTTTCAAAGCATATCCGGAGATATTCTGTAATCTGTGGACATTCGGAGTGTTGATGAAACACAGAAAGTGAATCGGAATTGAATACAACAGGCACCATGCGGACTTTTCCCCATAGGAGTAATGTCTCAAACTGTCTACGCTTCGATCGTTCATTGGAAGTCCAGTAACAGTTTCCGAAGCACATCTGGATTCATTCTGTAATCTGTGGTCCTTCAGAATGTTGAAGAAACACAGAAATTGCAACGGGATTGAATACAACAGGCACCGTGCGGACTTTCTCCATGGGAGTAATGTCTCAATCTGTCTTCATTTTGATCGTTCCCTGGAAGACAAGTAGTAGATTAAGAAGCACATCTGGAGACATTCCGTAATCAGTGGATCTACAGAGTATTGATGAAACACAGAAATTGCATCGGGATGGGATACAACCGGCACCATGAGCACTTTTCTCCATGGGATTAATGTCTCAAACTGTAAACGTTTTGATCGTTCCCTGGAATACCAGTAGTAGTTTGCGAAGCACATCTGGAGCCATTCTGTTATCTGTGGACATTCAGAGTGTTGATGGAACACAGAAATTACATCGGGATTGAATACAACAGGCACCATGCGGACTTTTCTCCATGGGAGTAATGTCTCAAACTGTCTACGCTTTAATCATTCCCTGGAAGGCCAGTAGTAGTTTCCGAAGCACAACTGGGGGCATTCTGTAATCTGTGGTCCTTGAGAATGTTGCAGAAACACATAAATTGCATCGGGATTGAATACAAGAAGCACCATGCGGACTTTTCTCCATGGGAGAAATGTCTCAAACTGTCTAATAATTTTTACGATTCCTCGAACACCATTAGTAGTTTCCAAGCACATCTGGAGGCATTCTGTAAACATTGGACCTTCAGACTGTTGATGAAATACTGAAATTGCATCGGGATTGGATACCACTGGAACCATGAGGACTTTTCTCCATGGGAGTAATGTCTCAAACTGTCTACACTTTAATCATTCCATGGAAGGCCAGTAGTAGTTTCCGATGCACATCTGGAGGCATTCTGTAATCAGTGTTCCTTCAGCGTGTTGATGAAACACAGAAAATGCATCGGGATTGAATATAACAGGCACCATGCGGACTTTTATCCATGGGAATAATGTCTCAAACTGTCTACGCTTTGATCCTTCCCTGGAAGACGAGTAGTAGTTTCCGAAGCACATCTGGAGGCATTGTGTAATCTGTGGACCATCAGAGTATTGAGAAACACAGAAATTGCATCGGGATTAAATACAACAGGCACTTTGCTGACTTTTCTCCGTGGGATTAATGTCTCAAATTGACTACGCTTTTATCGTTCCCTGAAAGACAAGTAGTAGTTTCCGAAGCTAATAAGGATTCATTCTCTAATCTGTGTAAATTCAGAGTGTTGATGAAACAGAGAAATTGCATCGGGATTGAATACAACAGGTACCATGCGGTCTTTTCTCCAAGGGAGTAATGTCTCAAACAGTTTACCTTTGATCGTTCCCTGGAAGACCAGTAGTAGTTACCAAGGCACATCTGGTGGCATTCTGTAATCTGTGGTACTCCAGAGTGTTAATGAAACACAGAAATTGCATCGGGATATAATACAACAGGCACCGTGCGGACCTTTCTCCATGGGAGTAATGTCTCAAACTGTCTACGCTTTGATCTACTGCTGGAACACCAGTAGTCGTTTCCGAAGCACATCTGGAGGCATTCTGTAATCCGTGGACCTTCAGAGTGTTGATGAAACACAGAAATTGCATCGGGATTAAATACAACAGGCACCATGCGGACCTTTCTCCTTAGGAGAAATGTCTTAAACAGTCTACGAATTTTGATCGATCCCTCTAAGACCTGTAGTAGTTTCAAAGCATATCCGGAGATATTCTGTAATCTGTGGACATTCGGAGTGTTGATGAAACACAGAAAGTGAATCGGAATTGAATACAACAGGCACCATGCGGACTTTTCCCCATAGGAGTAATGTCTCAAACTGTCTACGCTTCGATCGTTCATTGGAAGTCCAGTAACAGTTTCCGAAGCACATCTGGATTCATTCTGTAATCTGTGGTCCTTCAGAATGTTGAAGAAAGACAGAAATTGCAACGGGATTGAATACAACAGGCACCGTGCGGACTTTCTCCATGGGAGTAATGTCTCAATCTGTCTTCATTTTGATCGTTCCCTGGAAGACAAGTAGTAGATTAAGAACCACATCTGGATTCATTCTGTAATCTGTGGTCCTTCAGAATGTTGAAGAAACACAGAAATTGCATCGGGATTGAGTACAACACGCCCCATGCGGACTTTCTCCATGGGAGTAATGTCTCAAACTGTCTACATTTTGATCGTTTCCTGGAAGACAAGTAGTAGATTAAGAAGCACATCTGGAGGCATTCCGTAATCCATGGAGCTTCAGAGTGTTGATGAAACACAGACATTGCATCGGGATTGAATACAACAGGCACGATGCGTACTTTTCTCCATGGGAGAAATGTCTCTAAGTGCCTACGAATTTTGATCGATTCCTCGAAGACCAGTAGTAGTTTCCAAGCACATCTAAAGGCACTCTGTAATCTGTGGGCCTTCCGAGTGTTGATGAAACACAGAAATTGCATCGGGATAGAATACAGTAGGCACCATGCGGACTTTTCTCCATGTGAGTAATGTGTCAAACTATCTACGCTTCAATCGTTCAGTGGAAGTCCAGTAACAGTTTCCGAAGCACATCTGGAGGCATTCCGTAATCTGTGGACCTTCAGAATGTAAAGAAGAATCACAGAAATTGCATCGGGATTGAATACAACAGGCACCATGCGGACTTTTCTCCATGGGAGTAATGTCTCAAACTGTAAACGTTTTGATCGTTCCCTGGAATACCAGTAGTAGTTTGCGAAGCACATCTGGAGCCATTGTGTTATCTGTATACATTCAGAGTGTTGATGGAACACAGAAATTAAATCGGGATTGAATACAACAGGCACCATGCGGACTTTTCTCCATGGGAGTAATGTCTCAAACTGTCTACGCTTTAATCATTCCCTGGAAGGCCAGTAGTAGTTTCCGAAGCACATCTGGAGGCATTCCGTAATCTGTGGAGCTTCAGAGTGTTGATGAAACACAGAAATTGCATCGGGATTGAATACAACAGGCACCATGCGGACTTTTCTCCATGGGAGTAATGCCTCCCAGTGTCTACGCTTTGATCGTTCCCTGGAAGACCAGTAGTAGTTTCCGAAGCACATATGGAGGCATTCCGTAATCTGTGGACCTTCCGTGTGTTGATGAAACACAGGAATTGCATCGGGATTGGAAACAACTGGCACCATGCGGACTTTTCTCCATGGGAGTAGTGTCTCAAACTGTCTACGCTTTGATCGTTCCCTGGATGACAAGTAGTAGATTAAGAAGCACGTCTGGAGGCATTCTGTAATCGTTGGAACTTCAGAGTGTTGACGAAACACAGAAATGGCAATGGAATTGGATACAACAGACAACATGCGGACTTTTCTCCATGGGAGTTATGTCTCAAACTGTCTACGCTTTGATCCTTCCCTGGAAGACCTGTAGTAGTTTCCGAAGCACATCTGGAGGCATTCTGTAATCAGTGTTCCTTCAGCGTGTTGATGAAACACAGAAAATGCATCGGGATTGAATATAACAGGCACCATGCGGACTTTTCTCCATGGGAATAATGTCTCAAACTGTCTACGCTTTGATCCTTCCCTGGAAGACCAGTAGTAGTTTCCGAAGCACATCTGGAGGCATTCTGTAATCTGTGGACCATCAGAGTATTGAGAAACATAGAAATTGCATCGGGATTAAATACAACAGGCACTTTGCTGACTTTTCTCCGTGGGAATAATGTCTCAAATTGTCTACGCTTTTATCGTTCCCTGAAAGACAAGTAGTAGTTTCCGAAACTATTCAGGATTCATTCTCTAATCTGTGTAAATTCAGAGTGTTGCTGAAACAGAGAAATTGCATCGGGATTGAATACAACAGGTACCATGCGGTCTTTTCTCCAAGGGAGTAATGTCTCAAACAGTTTACCTTTGATCGTTCCCTGGAAGACCAGTAGTGGTTACCAAGGCACATCTGGTGGCATTCTGTAATCTGTGGGGCTCCAGAGTGTTAATGAAACACAGAAATTGCATCGGGATATAATACAACAGGCACCATAGGGACTTTTCACCATGGGAGTAATTTCTCATACTGTGTACGCTTTAATCGGTTCCAGGAAGACCAGGAGTAGTTTCCAACGCCTATCTGGAACCATTCTGTAATCGGTGGACCTTCAGAGTCTTGATGAAACACAGTAATTGCATCGGGATTAAATACAACAGGCACGATGCTTACTTTTCTCCATGGGAGAAATGTCTCTAAGTGCCTACGTATTTTGATCGATTCCTCGAAGACCAGTAGTAGTTTCCAAGCACATCTAAAGGCACTCTGTAATCGGTGGGCCTTCCGAGTGTTGATGAAACACAGAAATTGCATCGGGATAGAATACAATAGGCACCATGCGGACTTTTCTCCATGTGAGTAATGTCTCAAACTAACTACGCTTCAATCGTTCAGTGGAAGTCCAGTAACAGTTTCCGAAGCACATCTGGAGGCATTCCGTAATCTGTGGACCTTCAGAATGTTGAAGAATCACAGAAATTGCATCGGGATTGAATACAACAGGCACCATGCGGACTTTCTCCATGGGAGTAATGTCTCAAACTGTCTACATTTTCATCGTTCCCTGGAAGACAAGTAGTAGATTAAGAAGCACATCTGGAGGCATGGAGGCATTCGGTAATCTGTGGAGCTTCAGAGTGTTGATTTAATACAAAAATTGAATCGGGATTGCATACAACAGGCACCATGAGGACTTTTCTCCATGGGAGATATGTCTCAAACTGTCTACGCTTTAATCATTCCCTGGAAGACCTGTAGTAGTTTCCGAAGCGATCTAGACGCATTATGTAATCGGTGGATCTTCAGAGTGTTAACGAAACACAGAAATGAATCGGGATTGAATACAACAGGCACCATGCGGACTTTTCTCCATGGGAGTAATGACTCAAACTGTCTACGCTTTGATCGTTCTCTGGGAGACCAGTAGTAGTTTCCGAAGCACATCTTGAGGCATTCTGTGATCTGTGGACCTTCAGAGTGTTTATGAAACACAGAAATTGCATCGGGATTGAATACAACAGGCACCATGCAGTTTTTTCTCAATGGGAGTAATGTCTCAAACTGTCTACACTTTGACAGATTCCTGGGAGACCTGTAGAAGTAACCGAATCTCATCTGGAGAAATTCTGTAATCTGTGGGCCTTCAGAGTGTTGATGAAACACAGAAATTGCATCGGGATTGAATTCAACAGGCACCATGCCGTTTTTTCTCAATGGGAGTAATGTCTCAAACTGTCTACACTTTACCGATTCCTGGGAGACCTGTAGAAGTAACCGAAGCTCATCTGGAGGCATTCTGTAATCTGTGGGCATTCAGAGTGTTGATGAAACAAAGAAATTACATTGGGCTTGAATACAACAGGCAATATGCGGACTTTTCTCCATCTGAGTAATGTCTCAAATTGTCTACGCTTTAATCTTCCATGGAAGACCAGTAGTAGTTTCAGAAGTACATCTGGAGGCATTCGGTAATCTGTAGTCCTCCCGCGTGTTGATGAAACACAGAAATTGCATCGGGATTGAATACAACAGGCACCATTATGTTTTTTCTCCATGGGAGTAATTTTTCAAACTGTCTCCGATGTGATTGTTCCCTAGAAGACCAGTAGTTCCCGAAGCACATCTATATAAATTCTGTAATCTGCGGACCTTCAGAGTGTTGATAAAATACGGAAACTGCATCGGGATTGAATACAACAGGCACCATGCGGACTTTCCTCCATGGCGGTAATGTCTCAAACTGTAAACGGTTTGATCGTTCCATGGAAGACCAGTAGCAGTTGCCGAAACACATCCAGAGGCATTCTGAAATCTGTGGTCCTTCAGAGTGTAGATGAAACACAGAAATTGCATCGGGCTTGAATACAACAGGCACCATGCCGTTTTTTCTCAATGGGAGTAATGTCTCAAACTGTCTACACTTTACCGATTCCTGGGAGACCTGTAGAAGTAACCGAAGTTCATCTGGAGGCATTCTGTAATCTGTGGGCATTCAGAGTGTTGATGAAACACAGAGTTTGCATTGGGCTTGAATACAACGGGCAATATGCGGACTTTTCTCCATCTGAGTAATGTCTCAAATTGTCTACGCTTTAATCTTCCATGGAAGACCAGTAGTAGTTTCCGAAGTACATCTGGATGCATTCGGTAGTCTGTAGACCTTCCGAGTGTTGATGAAACACAGAAATTGAATTGGGATTGAATACAACAGGCACCATGCGGACTATTCTCCGTGGGAATAATGTCTCAAACTGTCTTCATTTTGATCGTTCCCTGGAAGACCAGTAGTAGATTAAGGAGCACATCTGGAGGCATTCCGTAATCTGTGGAGCTTCAGATTGTTGATGGAACACTAAAATTGAATCGGCATTGAATACAACATTCACCATGCGGACTTTTCTCCATGGGAGTAATGTCTCAAACTGTATACGCTTAATCATTCCCTGGAAGACCAGTAGTAGTTTCAGAAGCACATCTGGAGGCATTCCGTAATCTGTGGAGCTTCAGAGTGTTGTTGAAACACAGAAATTGTTACAGGATTGAATACAACAGGCACCATGCGGACTTTTCTCCACGGGGGAAATGTCTCAAACTGTGTACGCTTTAATCGATTCCAGGAACACCATTAGTAATTTCCGACGCACATGTGGAGGCATTCTGTAATCGGTGGACCTTCAGAGTGTTGACGAAACACAGAAGTTGCAAAGGGATTTAATACACCAAGCACCATGCGGACTTTTCTCAATGGCGGTAATGTCTCAAACTGTCTACGCTTTAATCATTCCCTGGAAGACCAGTAGTAGTTTCCGAAGCACATCTGGAGGCTTTCTGTAATCGGTATATCTTCAGAGTGTTCACGAAACACAGAAATTTCATCGGGATTGAATACAACAGGCACCATGCAGTTTTTCCTAAATGGGAGTAATGTCTCAAACTGTCTACACTTTGACCGATTCCTGGGAGACCTGTAGAAGTAACCGAAGCTCATCTGGAGGCATTCTGTAATCTGTGGACCTTCAGAATGTTAAAGAAACACAGAAATTGCATCGGGAAGAATACAACAGGTCCCATGCGGACTTTCTCCATGGGAGTAATGTCTCAAACTGTCTACATTTTGATCGTTCCCTGGAAGACAAGTAGTAGATTAAGAAGCACATCTGGAGGCATTCCGTATTTCATGGAGCTTCAGAGTGTTGAAGAAACACAGCAATTGCATCGGGATTGAATACAACAGCCACCATGAGGACTTTTCACCATGGGAGTAATGGCTCATACTGTGTACGCTTTAATCGGTTCCAGGAAGACCAGGAGTAGTTTCCGACGCCTATTTGGAGGCATTCTGTAATCGGTTAACCTTCAGAGTCTTGATGACACACAGAAATTGCATCGGGATTAAATACAACAGGCACGATGCTTAATTTTCTCCATGTGACAAATGTCTCTAACTGCCTACGAATTTTGATAGATTCCTCGAAGACCAGTAGTAGTTTCCAAGCACATCTGGAGGCACACTGTAATCTGTGGGCCTTCAGAGTGTTGATGAAACACAGAAATTGCATTTTGATAGAATACAATAGGGACCATGCGGACTTTTCTCCATATGAGTAACGTCTCAAACTGTCTACGCTTCAATCGTTCAGTGGAAGTCCAGTAAGAGTTTCCGAAGCACGTCTGGAGGCATTCCGTAATCTCTGGACCTTCAGAATGTTGAAGAAACACAGAAATTGCATCGGGATTGAATACAACTGGCACCATGCGGACTTTCTCCATGGGAGTAATGTCTCAAACTTTCTACATTTTCATCGTTCCCTGGATGACAAGTAGTAGATTAAGAGCACCTCTGGAGGCATTCGGTAATCTGTGGAGCTTCAGAGTGTTGATGGAACACAAAAATTGAATCGGGATTGCATACAACAGGCACCATGAAGACTTTTCTCCATGGGAGTTATGTCTGAAACTGTCTACGCTTTATTCATTCCCTGGAAGACCTGTAGTAGTTTCCGAAGCACATCTGGAGGAATTCTGTAATCTGTGGACCTTCAGAGTGTTTATGAAACACAGGAACTGCATGGGGATTGAATACAACAGGCACCATGCAGTTTTTTCTCAATGGGAGTAATGTCTCAAACTGTCTACACTTTGACCGATTCATGGGAGACCTGTAGAAGTAACCGAAGCTCATCTGGAGAAATTCTTTAATCTGTGGGCCTTCAGAGTGTTGATGAAACACAGAAATTGCATCGGGCTTGAATACAACAGGCACCATGCAGTTTTTTCTCAATGGGAGTAATGTCTCAAACTGTCTACACTTTGACCGATTCCTGGGAGACCTGTAGAAGTAACCGAAGCTCATCTGGAGGCATTCTGTAATCTGTGGGCATTCAGAGTGTTGATGAAACAAAGAAATTACATTGGGCTTGAATACAACAGGCAATATGCGGACTTTTCTCCATCTGAGTAATGTCTCAAATTGTCTACGCTTTAATCTTCCATGGAAGACCAGTAGTAGTTTCAGAAGTACATCTGGAGGCATTCGGTAATCTGTAGTCCTCCCGCGTGTTGATGAAACACAGAAATTGCATCGGGATTGAATACAACAGGCACCATTATGTTTTTTCTCCATGGGAGTAATTTTTCAAACTGTCTCCGATGTGATTGTTCCCTAGAAGACCAGTAGTTCCCGAAGCACATCTATATAAATTCTGTAATCTGCGGACCTTCAGAGTGTTGATAAAATACGGAAACTGCATCGGGATTGAATACAACAGGCACCATGCGGACTTTCCTCCATGGCGGTAATGTCTCAAACTGTAAACGGTTTGATCGTTCCATGGAAGACCAGTAGCAGTTGCCGAAACACATCCAGAGGCATTCTGAAATCTGTGGTCCTTCAGAGTGTAGATGAAACACAGAAATTGCATCGGGCTTGAATACAACAGGCACCATGCCGTTTTTTCTCAATGGGAGTAATGTCTCAAACTGTCTACACTTTACCGATTCCTGGGAGACCCGTAGAAGTAACCGAAGTTCATCTGGAGGCATTCTGTAATCTGTGGGCATTCAGAGTGTTGATGAAACACAGAGTTTGCATTGGGCTTGAATACAACGGGCAATATGCGGACTTTTCTCCATCTGAGTAATGTCTCAAATTGTCTACGCTTTAATCTTCCATGGAAGACCAGTAGTAGTTTCCGAAGTACATCTGGATGCATTCGGTAGTCTGTAGACCTTCCGAGTGTTGATGAAACACAGAAATTGAATTGGGATTGAATACAACAGGCACCATGCGGACTATTCTCCGTGGGAATAATGTCTCAAACTGTCTTCATTTTGATCGTTCCCTGGAAGACCAGTAGTAGATTAAGGAGCACATCTGGAGGCATTCCGTAATCTGTGGAGCTTCAGATTGTTGATGGAACACTAAAATTGAATCGGCATTGAATACAACATTCACCATGCGGACTTTTCTCCATGGGAGTAATGTCTCAAACTGTATACGCTTAATCATTCCCTGGAAGACCAGTAGTAGTTTCAGAAGCACATCTGGAGGCATTCCGTAATCTGTGGAGCTTCAGAGTGTTGTTGAAACACAGAAATTGTTACAGGATTGAATACAACAGGCACCATGCGGACTTTTCTCCACGGGGGAAATGTCTCAAACTGTGTACGCTTTAATCGATTCCAGGAACACCATTAGTAATTTCCGACGCACATGTGGAGGCATTCTGTAATCGGTGGACCTTCAGAGTGTTGACGAAACACAGAAGTTGCAAAGGGATTTAATACACCAAGCACCATGCGGACTTTTCTCAATGGCGGTAATGTCTCAAACTGTCTACGCTTTAATCATTCCCTGGAAGACCAGTAGTAGTTTCCGAAGCACATCTGGAGGCTTTCTGTAATCGGTATATCTTCAGAGTGTTCACGAAACACAGAAATTTCATCGGGATTGAATACAACAGGCACCATGCAGTTTTTCCTAAATGGGAGTAATGTCTCAAACTGTCTACACTTTGACCGATTCCTGGGAGACCTGTAGAAGTAACCGAAGCTCATCTGGAGGCATTCTGTAATCTGTGGACCTTCAGAATGTTAAAGAAACACAGAAATTGCATCGGGAAGAATACAACAGGTCCCATGCGGACTTTCTCCATGGGAGTAATGTCTCAAACTGTCTACATTTTGATCGTTCCCTGGAAGACAAGTAGTAGATTAAGAAGCACATCTGGAGGCATTCCGTATTTCATGGAGCTTCAGAGTGTTGAAGAAACACAGCAATTGCATCGGGATTGAATACAACAGCCACCATGAGGACTTTTCACCATGGGAGTAATGGCTCATACTGTGTACGCTTTAATCGGTTCCAGGAAGACCAGGAGTAGTTTCCGACGCCTATTTGGAGGCATTCTGTAATCGGTTAACCGTCAGAGTCTTGATGACACACAGAAATTGCATCGGGATTAAATACAACAGGCACGATGCTTAATTTTCTCCATGTGACAAATGTCTCTAACTGCCTACGAATTTTGATAGATTCCTCGAAGACCAGTAGTAGTTTCCAAGCACATCTGGAGGCACACTGTAATCTGTGGGCCTTCAGAGTGTTGATGAAACACAGAAATTGCATTTTGATAGAATACAATAGGGACCATGCGGACTTTTCTCCATATGAGTAACGTCTCAAACTGTCTACGCTTCAATCGTTCAGTGGAAGTCCAGTAAGAGTTTCCGAAGCACGTCTGGAGGCATTCCGTAATCTCTGGACCTTCAGAATGTTGAAGAAACACAGAAATTGCATCGGGATTGAATACAACTGGCACCATGCGGACTTTCTCCATGGGAGTAATGTCTCAAACTTTCTACATTTTCATCGTTCCCTGGATGACAAGTAGTAGATTAAGAGCACCTCTGGAGGCATTCGGTAATCTGTGGAGCTTCAGAGTGTTGATGGAACACAAAAATTGAATCGGGATTGCATACAACAGGCACCATGAAGACTTTTCTCCATGGGAGTTATGTCTGAAACTGTCTACGCTTTATTCATTCCCTGGAAGACCTGTAGTAGTTTCCGAAGCACATCTGGAGGAATTCTGTAATCTGTGGACCTTCAGAGTGTTTATGAAACACAGGAACTGCATGGGGATTGAATACAACAGGCACCATGCAGTTTTTTCTCAATGGGAGTAATGTCTCAAACAGTCTACACTTTGACCGATTCATGGGAGACCTGTAGAAGTAACCGAAGCTCATCTGGAGAAATTCTTTAATCTGTGGGCCTTCAGAGTGTTGATGAAACACAGAAATTGCATCGGGCTTGAATACAACAGGCACCATGCAGTTTTTTCTCAATGGGAGTAATGTCTCAAACTGTCTACACTTTGACCGATTCCTGGGAGACCTGTAGAAGTAATCGAAGCTCATCTGGAGGCATTCTGTAATCTGTGGGCCTTCAGAGTGTTGATGTAACACAGAAATTGCATCGGGATTGAATACAACAGGCACCATGCAGTTTTTTCTCAATGGGAGTTATGTCTCTAACTGTCTACACTTTGACCGATTCCTGGGAGACCTGTAGAAGTAACCGAAGCTCATCTGGAGGCATTCTGTAATCTGTGGGCCTTCAGAGTGTTGATGTAACACAGAAATTGCATCGGGATTGAATACAACAGGCACCATGCAGTTTTTTCTCAATGGGAGTAATGTCTCAAACTGTCTACACTTTGACCGATTCCTGGGAGACCTGTAGAAGTAACCGAAGCTCATCTGGAGGCATTCTGTAATCTGTGGGCCTTCAGAGTGTTGATGTAACACAGAAATTGCATCGGGATTGAATACAACAGGCACCATGCAGTTTTTTCTCAATGGGAGTAATGTCTCAAACTGTCTACACTTTGACAGATTCCTGGGAGACCTGTAGAAGTAACCGAAGCTCATCTGGAGGCATTCTGTAATCTGTGGGCCTTCAGAGTGTTGATGTAACACAGAAATTGCATCGGGATTGAATACAACAGGCACCATTATGTTTTTTCTCCATGGGAGTAATTTTTCAAACTGTCTCCGATGTGATTGTTCCCTAGAGGACCAGTAGTTCCCGAAGCACATCTGGAGGAATTCTGTAATCTGCGGACCTTCAGAGTGTTGATAAAATACGGAAACTGCATCGGGATTGAATACAACAGGCACCATGCGGACTTTCCTCCATGGCGGTAATGTCTCAAACTGTAAACGGTTTGATCATTCCATGGAAGACCAGTAGCAGTTGCCGAATCACATCCAGAGGCATTCTGAAATCTGTGGTCCTTCAGAGTGTAGATGAAACACAGAAATAGCATCGGAATTGAATACAACAGACACCATGCGGACTTTTTTCAATGAGAGTAATGTCTCAAATTGTCTACGTTTTAATCTTCCATGGAAGACCAGTAGTAGTTTCCGAAGTACATCTGGATGCATTCGGTAATCTGTAGACCTTCCGAGTGTTGATGAAACACAGAAATTGCATTGGGATTGAATACAACAGGCACCATGAGGACTATTCTCCGTGGGAATAATGTCTCAAACTGTCTTCATTTTGATCGTTCCCTGGAAGACCAGTAGTAGATTAAGAAGCACATCTGGAGGCATTCCGTAATCTGTGGAGCTTCAGATTTTTGATGGAACACTAAAATTGAATCGGCATTGAATACAACATTCACCATGCGGATTTTCTCCATGGGAGTAATGTCTCCAACTGTATACGCTTAATCATTTCCTGGAAGACCAGTAGCAGTTTCCGAAGCACATCTGGAGGCATTCCGTAATCTGTGGAGCTTCAGAGTGTTGTTGAAACACAGAAATTGTTACAGGATTGAATACAACAGGCACCATGCGGACTTTTCTCCACGGGAGTAATGTCTCAAACTATGTACGCTTTAATCGAATCCAGGAAGACCATTAGTAATTTCCGACGCACATGTGGAGGCATTCTGTAATCGGTGGACCTTCAGAGTGTTGACGAAACACAGAAATTGCAAAGGGATTTAATACACCAAGCACCATGCGGACTTTTCTCAATGGCGGCAATGTCTCAAACTGTCTACGCTTTAATCATTCCCTGGAAGACCAGTAGTAGATTCCGAAGCACATCTGGAGGCTTTCTGTAATCGGTATATCTTCAGAGTGTTCACGAAACACAGAAATTGCATCGGGATTGAATACAACAGGCACCATGCAGTTTTTCCTAAATGGGAGTAATGTCTCAAACTGTCTACACTTTGACCGATTCCTGGGAGACCTGTAGAAGTAACCGAAGCTCATCTGGAGGCATTCTGTAATCTGTGGACCTTCAGAATGTTAAAGAAAATCAGAAATTGCATCGGGAAAAATACAACAGGCCCCATGCGGACTTTCTCCATGGGAGTAATGTCTCAAACTGTCTACATTTTGATCGTTCCCTGGAAGACAAGTAGTAGATTAAGAAGCACATCTGGAGGCATTCCGTAATCCATGGAGCTTCAGAGTGTTGAAGAAACACAGAAATTGCATCGGGATTGAATACAACAGGCACCATGAGGACTTTTCACCATGGGAGCAATGTCTCATACTGTGTACGCTTTGATCGGTTCCAGGAAGACCAGGAGTAGTTTCCGACGCCTATCTGGAGGCATTCTGTAATCGGTGGACCTTCAGAGTCTTGATGACACACAGAAATTGCATCGGGAATAAATACAACAGGCACGATGCCTAATTTTCTCCATGTGACAAATGTCTCTAACTGCCTACGAATTTTGATAGATTCCTCGAAGACCAGTAGTAGTTTCCAAGCACATCTGGAGGCACTCTGTAATCTGTGGGCCTTCAGAGTGTTGATGAAACACAGAAATTGCATTTTGATAGAATACAATAGGCACCATGCGGACTTTTCTCCATATGAGTAATGTCTCAAACTGTCTACGCTTCAATCGTTCAGTGGAAGTCCAGTAAGAGTTTCCGAAGCACGTCTGGAGGCATTCCGTAATCTCTGGACCTTCAGAGTGTGGAAGAAACACAGAAATTGCATCGGGATTGAATACAACAGGCACCATGCGGACTTTCTCCATGGGAGTAATGTCTCAAACTTTCTACATTTTCATCGTTCCCTGGAAGACAAGTAGTAGATTAAGAGCACCTGTGGAGGCATTCGGTAATCTGTGGCGCTTCAGAGTGTTGATGGAACACAAAAATTGAATCGGGATTGCATACAACAGGCACCATGAGGACTTTTCTCCATGGGAGTTATGTCTGAAACTGTCTACGCTTTAATCATTCCCTGGAAGACCTGTAGTAGTTTCCGAAGCACATCTGGAGGCATTCTGTAATCTGTGGACCTTCAGAGTGTTTATGAAACACAGGAACTGCATGGGGTTGAATACAACAGGCACCATGCAGTTTTCTCTCAATGGGAGTAATGTCTCAAACTGTCTACACTTTGACCGATTCCTGGGAGACCTGTAGAAGTAACCGAAGCTCATCTGGAGGCATTCTGTAATCTGTGGGCCTTCAGAGTGTTGATGAAACACAGAAATGGCATCGGAATTGAATACAACAGGCGCCATGCAGTTTTTTCTCAATGGGAGTAATGTCTCAAACTGTCTACACTTTGACCGATTCCTGGGAGACCTGTAGAAGTAACCGAAGCTCATCTGGAGAAATTCTTTAATCTGTGGGCCTTCAGAGTGTTGATGAAACACAGAAATTGCATCGGGCTTGAATACAACAGGCACCATGCAGTTTTCTCTCAATGGGAGTAATGTCTCAAACTGTCTACACTTTGACCGATTCCTGGGAGACTTGTAGAAGTAACCGAAGCTCATCTGGAGGCATTCTGTAATCTGTGGGACTTCAGAGTGTTGATGTAACACAGAAATTGCATCGGGATTGAATATAACAGGCACCATGCAGTTTTTTCTCAATGGGAGTAATGTCTCAAACTGTCTACACTTTGACCGATTCCTGGGAGACCTGTAGAAGTAACCGAAGCTCATCTGGAGAAATTCTTTAATCTGAGGGCCTTCAGAGTGTTGATGAAACACAGAAATTGCATCGGGCTTGAATACAACAGGCACCATGCAGTTTTTTCTCAATGGGAGTAAGGTCTCAAACTGTCTACACTTTGACCGATTCCTGGGAGACCTGTAGAAGTAACCGAGGCTCATCTGGAGAAATTCTTTAATCTGTGGGCCTTCAGAGTGTTGATGAAACACAGAAATTGCATCGGGATTGAATACAACAGGCACCATGCAGTTTTCTCTCAATGGGAGTAATGTCTCAAACTGTCTACACTTTGACCGATTCCTGGGAGACCTGTAGAAGTAACCGAAGCTCATCTGGAGGCATTCTGTAATCTGTGGGCCTTCAGAGTGTTGATGAAACACAGAAATGGCATCGGAATTGAATACAACAGGCGCCATGCAGTTTTTTCTCAATGGGAGTAATGTCTCAAACTGTCTACACTTTGACCGATTCCTGGGAGACCTGTAGAAGTAACCGAAGCTCATCTGGAGAAATTCTTTAATCTGTGGGCCTTCAGAGTGTTGATGAAACACAGAAATTGCATCGGGCTTGAATACAACAGGCACCATGCAGTTTTCTCTCAATGGGAGTAATGTCTCAAACTGTCTACACTTTGACCGATTCCTGGGAGACTTGTAGAAGTAACCGAAGCTCATCTGGAGGCATTCTGTAATCTGTGGGACTTCAGAGTGTTGATGTAACACAGAAATTGCATCGGGATTGAATATAACAGGCACCATGCAGTTTTTTCTCAATGGGAGTAATGTCTCAAACTGTCTACACTTTGACCGATTCCTGGGAGACCTGTAGAAGTAACCGAAGCTCATCTGGAGAAATTCTTTAATCTGAGGGCCTTCAGAGTGTTGATGAAACACAGAAATTGCATCGGGCTTGAATACAACAGGCACCATGCAGTTTTTTCTCAATGGGAGTAATGTCTCAAACTGTCTACACTTTGACCGATTCCTGGGAGACCTGTAGAAGTAACCGAAGCTCATCTGGAGGCATTCTGTAATCTGTGGGCCTTCAGAGTGTTGATGTAACACAGAAATTGCATCGGAATTGAATACAACAGACACCATGCGGACTTTTCTCCATGAGAGTAATGTCTCAAATTGTCTACGCTTTAATCTTCCGTGGAAGACCAGTAGTAGTTTCCGAAGTACATCTGGATGAATTCGGTAATCTGTAGACCTTCCGGGTGTTGCTGAAACACAGAAATTGCATTGGGATTGAATACAACAGGCACCATGCGGACTATTCTCCGTGGGAATAATGTCTCAAACTGTCTTCATTTTGATCGTTCCCTGGAAGACCAGTAGTAGATTAAGAAGCACATCTGGAGGCATTCCGTAATCTGTGGAGCTTCAGATTGTTGATGGAACACTAAAATTGAATCGGCATTGAATACAACATTCACCATGCGGACTTTTCTCCATGGGAGTAATGTCTCAAACTGTATACGCTTAATCATTCCCTGGAAGACCAGTAGTAGTTTCCGAAGCACATCTGGAGACATTCCGTAATCTGTGGAGCTTCAGAGTGTTGTTGAAACACAGAAATTGTTACAGGATTGAATACAACAGGCACCATGCGGACTTTTCTCCACGGGAGTAATGTCTCAAACTGTGTACGCTTTAATCGATTCCAGGAAGACCATTAGTAATTTCCGACGCACATGTGGAGGCATTCTGTAATCGGTGGACCTTCAGAGTGTTGACGAAACACAGAAATTGCAAAGGGATTTAATACACCAAGCACCATGCGGACTTTTCTCAATGGCGGTAATGTCTCAAACTGTCTACGATTTAATCATTCCCTGGAAGACCAGTAGTAGTTTCCGAAGGACATCTGGAGGCTTTCTGTAATCGGTATATCTTCGGAGTGTTCACGAAACACAGAAATTGCATCGGGATTGAATACAACAGGCACCATGCAGTTTTTCCTAAATGGGAGTAATGTCTCAAACTGTCTACACTTTGACCGATTCCTGGGAGACCTGTAGAAGTAACCGAAGCTCATCTGGAGGCATTCTGTAATCTTTGGACCTTCAGAATGTTAAAGAAACACAGAAATTGCATCGGGAAAAATACAACAGGCCCCATGCGGACTTTCTCCATGGGAGTAATGTCTCAAACTGTCTACATTTTGATCGTTCCCTGGAAGACTGGTAGTAGATTAAGAAGCACATCTGGAGGCATTCCGTAATCTGTGGAGCTTCAGATTGTTGATGGAACACTAAAATTGAATCGGCATTGAATACAACATTCACCATGCGGACTTTTCTCCATGGGAGTAATGTCTCAAACTGTATACGCTTAATCATTCCCTGGAAGACCAGTAGTAGTTTCCGAAGCACATCTGGAGGCATTCCGTAATCTGTGGAGCTTCAGAGTGTTGTTGAAACACAGAAATTGTTACAGGATTGAATACAACAGGCACCATGCGGACTTTTCTCCACGGGAGTAATGTCTCAAACTGTGTACGCTTTAATCGATTCCAGGAAGACCATTAGTAATTTCCGTCGCACATGTGGAGGCATTCTGTAATCGGTGGACCTTCAGAGTGTTGACGAAACACAGAAATTGCAAAGGGATTTAATACACCAAGCACCATGCGGACTTTTCTCAACGGCGGTAATGTCTCAAACTGTCTACGCATTAATCATTCCCTGGAAGACCAGTAATAGTTTCCGAAGGACATCTGGAGGCTTTCTGTAATCGGTATATCTTCAGAGTTTTCACGAAGCACAGAAATTGCATCGGGATTGAATACAACAGGCACCATGCAGTTTTTCCTAAATGGGAGTAATGTCTCAAACTGTCTACACTTTGACCGATTCCTGGGAGACCTGTAGAAGTAATAGAAGCTCATCTGGAGGCATTCTGTAATCTGTGGACCTTCAGAATGTTAAAGAAACACAGAAATTGCATCAGGAAGAATACAACGGGCCCCATGTGGACTTTATCCATGGGAGTAATGTCTCAAACTGTCTACATTTTGATCGTTCCCTGGAAGACAAGTAGCAGATTAAGAAGCACATCTGGAGGCATTCCGTAATCCATGGAGCTTCAGGGTGTTGAAGAAACACAGAAATTGCATCGGGATTGAATACAACAGGCACCATGAGGACTTTTCACCATGGGAGTAATGTCTCATACTGTGTACGCTTTAATCGGTTCCAGGAAGACCAGGAGTAGTTTCCGACGCCTATCTGGAGGCATTCTGTAATCGGTGGACCTTCAGAGTCTTGATGACACACAGAAATTGCATCGGGATTAAATACAACAGGCACGATGCTTAATTTTCTCCATGTGACAAATGTCTCTAACTGCCTACGAATTTTGATAGATTAATCGAAGACCAGTAGTAGTTTCCAAGCACATCTGGAGGCACTCTGTAATCTGTGGGCCTTCAGAGTGTTGATGAAACACAGAAATTGCATTTTGATAGAATACAATAGGCACCATGCGGACTTTTCTCCATATGAGTAATGTCTCAAACTGTCTACGCTTCAATCGTTCAGTGGAAGTCCAGTAAGAGTTTCCGAAGCGCGTCTGGAGGCATTCCGTAATCTCTGGACCTTCAGAATGTGGAAGAAACACAGAAATTGCATCGGGATTGAATACAACAGGCACCATGCGGACTTTCTCCATGGGAGTAATGTCTCAAACTTTCTACATTTTCATCGTTCCCTAGAAGACAAGTAGTAGATTAAGAGCACCTCTGGAGGCATTCTGTAATCTCTGGACCTTCAGAGTGTTTATGAAACAGGAGCTGCATGGGGATTGAATACAACAGGCACCATGCAGTTTTTTCTCAATGGGAGTAATGTCTCAAACTGTCTACACTTTGACCGATTCCTGGGAGACCTGTAGAAGTAACCGAAGCTCATCTGGAGAAATTCTTTAATCTGTGGGCCTTCAGAGTGTTGATGAAACACAGAAGTTGCATCGGGCTTGAATACAACAGGCACCATGCAGTTTTTTCTCAATGGGAGTAATGTCTCAAACTGTCTACACTTTGACCGATTCCTGGGAGACCTGTAGAAGTAACCGAAGCTCATCTGGAGGCATTCTGTAATCTGTGGGCCTTCAGAGTGTTGATGAAACACAGAAATTGCATCGGGATTGAATACAACAGGCACCATGCAGTTTTTTCTCAATGGGAGTAATGTCTCAAACTGTCTACACTTTGACCGATTCCTGGGAGACCTGTAGAAGTAACCGAAGCTCATCTGGAGAAATTCTTTAATCTGTGGGCCTTCAGAGTGTTGATGAAACACAGAAATTGCATCGGGCTTGAATACAACAGGCACCATGCAGTTTTTTCTCATTGGGAGTAATGTCTCAAATTGTCTACACTTTGACCGATTTCTGGGAGACCTCTAGAAGTAACCGAAGCTCTTCTGGAGGCATTCTGTAATCTGTGGGCCTTCAGAGTGTTGATGTAACACAGAAATTGCATCGGGATTGAATATAACAGGCACCATGCAGTTTTTTCTCAATGGGAGTAATGTCTCAAACTGTCTACACTTTGACCGATTCCTGGGAGACCTGTAGAAGTAACCGAAGCTCATCTGGAGGCATTCTGTAGTCTGTGGACCTTCAGAATGTTGAAGAAACACAGAAATTGCATCGGGATTAAATACAACAGTCACGATGCTTACTTTTCTCCATGTGAGAAATGTCTCTAAATGCCTACCAATTTTGATCGATTCCTCGAAGACCAGTAGTAGTTTCCAAGCACATCTGGAGGCACTCTGTAATCTGTGGGCCTTCAGAGTGTTGATGAAACACAGAAGTTGCATTGGGATAGAATACAATAGGCATCATGCGGACTTTTCTCCATGTGAGTAATGTCTCAAACTGTGAACGCTTCAATCGTTCAGTGGAGGTCCAGTAAGAGATTCCGAAGCACGTCTGGAGGCATTATGTAATCTGTGGGCCTTCAGAGTGTTGATGTAACACAGAAATTGCATCGGGATTGAATACAACAGGCACCATGCAGTTTTTTCTCAATGGGAGTTATGTCTGAAACTGTCTACACTTTGACCGATTCCTGGGAGACCTGTAGTAGTAACCGAAGCTCATCTGGAGGCATTCTGTAATCTGTGGGCCTTCAGAGTGTTGATGTAACACAGAAATTGCATCGGGATTGAATACAACAGGCACCATGCAGTTTTTTCTCAATGGGAGTAATGTCTCAAACTCTCTACACTTTGACCGATTCCTGGGTGACCTGTAGAAGTAATAGAAGCTCATCTGGAGGCATTCTGTAATCTGTGGACCTTCAGAATGTTAAAGAAACACAGAAATTGCATCGGGAAGAATACAACAGGCCCCATGCGGACTTTCTCCATGGGAGTAATGTCTCAAACTGTCTACACTTTGACCGATTCCTGGGAGACCTGTAGAAGTAACCGAAGCTCATCTGGAGAAATTCTTTAATCTGTGGGCCTTCAGAGTGTCAATGAAACACAGAAATTGCATCGGGCTTGAATACAACAGGCACCATGCAGTTTTTTCTCAATGGGAGTAATATCTCAAACTGTCTACACTTTGACCGAATCCTGGGAGACCTGTAGAAGTAACCGAAGCTCATCTGGAGGCATTCTGTAATCTGTGGGCCTTCAGAGTGTTGATGAAACACAGAAATTGCATCGGGATTGAATACAACAGGCACCATGCAGTTTTTTCTCAATGGGAGTAATGTCTCAAACTGTCTACACTTTGACCGATTCCTGGGAGACCTGTAGAAGTAACCGAAGCTCATCTGGAGAAATTCTTTAATCTGTGGGCCTTCAGAGTGTTGATGAAACACAGAAATTGCATCGGGATTGAATACAACAGGCACCATGCAGTTTTTTCTCAATGGGAGTAATGTCTCAAACTGTCTACACTTTGACCGATTCCTGGGAGACCTGTAGAAGTAACCGAAGCTCATCTGGAGAAATTCTTTAATCTGTGGTCCTTCAGAGTGTTGATGAAACACAGAAATTGCATCGGGCTTGAATACAACAGGCACCATGCAGTTTTTTCTCAATGGGAGTAATGTCTCAAACTGTGTACACTTTGACCGATTCCTGGGAGACCTGTAGAAGTAACCGAAGCTCATCTGGAGGGATTCTGTAATCTGTGGGCCTTCAGAGTGTTGATGTAACACAGAAATTGCATCGGGATTGAATATAACAGGCACCATGCAGTTTTTTCTCAATGGGAGTAATGTCTCAAACTGTCTACACTTTGACCGATTCCTGGGAGACCTGTAGAAGTAACCGAAGCTCATCTGGAGGCAGTCTGTAGTCTGTGGACCTTCAGAATGTTGAAGAAACACAGAAATTGCATCGGGAAGAATACAACAGGTACCATGCGTACTTTCTCCATGGGAGTAATGTCTCAAAACTGTCTACATTTTGATCGTTCCCTGGAAGACAAGTAGTAGATTAAGAAGCACATCTGGAGGCATTCCGTAATCCATGGAGCTTCAGAGTGTTGATGAAACACAGAAATTGAATCGGGATTGAATACAACAAGCACCATGAGGTCTTTTCACCATGGGAGTAATGTCTCATACTGTGTACGCTTTAATCGGTTCCAGGAAGACCAGGAGTAGTTTCCGACGCCTATCTGGAGGCATTCTGTAATCTGTGGGCCTTCAGAGTGTTGATGTAACACAGAAATTGCATCGGGATTGAATACAACAGGCACCATGCAGTTTTTTCTCTATGGGAGTTATGTCTCGAACTGTCTACACTTTGACCGATTCCTGGGAGACCTGTAGAAGTAACCGAAGCTCATCTGGAGGCATTCTGTAATCTGTGGGCCTTCAGAGTGATGATGTAACACAGAAATTGCATCGGGATTGAATACAACAGGCACCATGCAGTTTTTTCTCAATGGGAGTAATGTCTCAAACTGTCTACACTTTGACCGATTCCTGGGAGACCTGTAGAAGTAACCGAAGCTCATCTGGAGGCATTCTGTAATCTGTGGGCCTTCAGAGTGTTGATGAAACACAGAAATTGCATCGGGATTGAATACAACAGGCACCATGCAGTTTTTTCTCAATGGGAGTAATGTCTCAAACTGTCTACACTTTGACCGATTCCTGGGAGACCTGTAGAAGTAACCGAAGCTCATCTGGAGAAATTCTTTAATCTGTGGGCCTTCAGAGTGTTGATGAAACACAGAAATTGCATCGGGCTTGAATACAACAGGCACCATGCAGTTTTTTCTCATTGGGAGTAATGTCTCAAATTGTCTACACTTTGACCGATTCCTGGGAGACCTCTAGAAGTAACCGAAGCTCATCTGGAGGCATTCTGTAATCTGTGGGCCTTCAGAGTGTTGATGTAACACAGAAATTGCATCGGGATTGAATATAACAGGCACCATGCAGTTTTTTCTCAATGGGAGTAATGTCTCAAATTGTCTACACTTTGACCGATTCCTGGGAGACCTGTAGAAGTAACCGAAGCTCATCTGGAGGCATTCTGTAGTCTGTGGACCTTCAGAATGTTGAAGAAACACAGAAATTGCATCGGGTAGAATACAACAGGTACCATGCGTACTTTCTCCATGGAAGTAATGTCTCAAACTGTCTACATTTTGATCGTTCCCTGGAAGACAAGTAGTAGATTAAGAAGCACATCTGGAGGCATTCCGTAATCCATGGTGTTTCAGAGTGTTGATGTAACACAGATATTGCATCGGGATTGAATACAACAGGCACCATGATGTCTTTTCACCATGGGAGTAATGTCTCATACTGTGTACGCTTTAATCGGTTCCAGGAAGACCAGGAGTAGTTTCCGACGCCTATCTGGAGGCATTCTGTAATCGGTGGACCTTCAGAGTCTTGATGAAACACAGAAATTGCATCGGGATTAAATACAACAGTCACGATGCTTACTTTTCTCCATGTGAGAAATGTCTCTAAATGCCTACGAATTTTGATCGATTCCTCGAAGACCAGTAGTAGCTTCCAAGCACATCTGGAGGCACTCTGTAATCTGTGGGCCTTCAGAGTGTTGATGAAACACAGAAATTGCATCGGGATAGAATACAATAGGCATCATGCGGACTTTTCTCCATGTGAGTAAGGTCTCAAACTGTCAACGCTTCAATCGTTCAGTGGAAGTCCAGTAAGAGATTCCGAAGCACGTCTGGAGGCATTCTGTAATCTGTGGGCCTTCAGAGTGTTGATGTAACACAGAAATTGCATCGGGATTGAATACAACAGGCACCATGCAGTTTTTTCTCAATGGGAGTTATGTCTCAAACTGTCTACAATTTGACCGATTCCTGGGAGACCTGTAGAAGTAACCGAAGCTCATCTGGAGACATGCTGTAATCTGTGGGCCTTCAGAGTGTTGATGAAACACAGAAATTGCATCGGGCTTGAATACAACAGGCACCAAGCAGTTTTTTCTCAATGGGAGTAATGTCTCAAACTGTCTACACTTTGACCGATTCCTGGGAGACCTGTAGAAGTAACCGAAGCTCATCTGGAGGCATTCTGTAATCTGTGGGCCTTCAGAGTGTTGATGAAACACAGAAATTGCATCGGGATTGAATACAACAGGCACCATGCAGTTTTTTCTCAATGGGAGTAATGTCTCAAACTGTCTACACTTTGACCGATTCCTGGGAGACCTGTAGAAGTAACCGAAGCTCATCTGGAGAAATTCTTTAATCTGTGGGCCTTCAGAGTGTTGATGAAACACAGAAATTGCATCGGGCTTGAATACAACAGGCACCTTGCAGTTTTTTCTCAATGGGAGTAATGTCTCAAACTGTCTACACTTTGACCGATTCCTGGGAGACCTGTAGAAGTAACCGAAGCTCATCTGGAGGCATTCTGTAGTCTGTGGACCTTCAGAATGTTGAAGAAACACAGAAATTGCATCGGGAAGAAAACAACAGGTACCATGCGTACTTTCTTCCATGGGAGTAATGTCTCAAACTGTCTACATTTTGATCGTTCCCTGGAAGACAAGTAGTAGATTAAGAAGCACATCTGGAGGCATTCCGTAATCCATGGAGCCTCAGAGTGTTGATGAAACACAGAAATTGCATCGGGATTGAATACAACAGGCACCATGATGTCTTTTCACCATGGGAGTAATGTCTCATACTGTGTACGCTTTAATCGGTTCCAGGAAGACCAGGAGTAGTTTCCGACGCCTATCTGGAGGCATTCTGTATTCGGTGGACCTTCAGAGTCTTGATGAAACACAGAAATTGCATCGGGATTAAATACAACAGTCACGATGCTTACTTTTCTCCATGTGAGAAATGTCTCTAAATGCCTACGAATTTTGATCGATTCCTCGAAGACCAGTAGTAGTTTCCAAGCACATCTGGAGGCACTCTGTAATCTGTGGGCCTTCAGAGTGTTGATGAAACACAGAAATTGCATTGGGATAGAATACAATAGGCATCATGCGGACTTTTCTCCATGTGAGTAATGTCTCAAACTGTGAACGCTTCAATCGTTCAGTGGAAGTCCAGTAAGAGATTCCGAAGCACGTCTGGAGGCATTATGTAATCTGTGGGCCTTCAGAGTGTTGATGTAACACAGAAATTGCATCGGGATTGAATACAACAGGCACCATGCAGTTTTTTCTCAATGGGAGTTATGTCTGAAACTGTCTACACTTTGACCGATTTCTGGGAGACCTGTAGTAGTAACCGAAGCTCATCTGGAGGCATTCTGTAATCTGTGGGCCTTCAGAGTGTTGATGTAACACAGAAATTGCATCGGGATTGAATACAACAGGCACCATGCAGTTTTTTCTCAATGGGAGTAATGTCTCAAACTGTCTACACTTTGACCGATTCCTGGGAGACCTGTAGAAGTAACCGAAGCTCATCTGGAGGCATTCTGTAATCTGTGGGCCTTCAGAGTGTTGATGTAAAACAGAAATTGCATCGGGATTGAATACAACAGGCGCCATGCAGTTTTTTCTCAATGGGAGTAATGTCTCAAACTCTCTACACTTTGACCGAATCCTGGGAGACCTGTAGAAGTAACCGAAGCTCATCTGGAGGCATTCTGTAATCTGTGGGCCTTCAGAGTGTTGATGTACCACAGAAATTGCATCGGGATTGAATACAACAGGCACCATGCAGTTTTTTCTCAATGGGAGTTATGTCTCAAACTGTCTACACTTTGACCGATTCCTGGGAGACCTGTAGAAGTAACCGAAGCTCATCTGGAGGCATTCTGTAATCTGTGGGCCTTCAGAGTGTTGATGTAACACAGAAATTGCATCGGGATTGAATACAACAGTCACCATGCAGTTTTTTCTCAATGGGAGTAATTTCTCAAACTGTCTACACTTTGACCGATTCCTGGGAGACCTGTAGATGTAACCGAAGCTCATCTGGAGACATTCTGTAATCTGTGGGCCTTCAGAGTGTTGATGTAACACAGAAATTGCATCGGGATTGAATACAACAGGCACCATGCTGTTTTTTCTCAATGGGAGTAATGTCTCAAACTGTCTAAACTTTGACCGATTCCTGGGTGACCTGTAGAAGTAATAGAAGCTCATCTGGAGGCATTCTGTAATCTGTGGACCTTCAGAATGTTAAAGAAACACAGAAATTGCATCGGGAAGAATACAACAGGCCCCATGCGGACTTTCTCCATGGGAGTAATGTCTCAAACTGTCTACATTTTGATCGTTCCCTGTAAGACAAGTAGTAGATTAAGAAGCACATCTGGAGGCATTCCGTAATCCATGGAGTTTCAGAGTGTTGAAGAAACACAGAAATTGCATCGGGATTGAATACAACAGGCACCATGAGGACTTTTCACCATATGAGTAATGTCTCAAACTGTCTACGCCTCAATCGTTGAGTGGAAGTCCAGTAAGAGTTTCCGAAGCACGTCTGGAGGCATTCCGTAATCTCTGGACCTTCAGAATGTTGAAGAAACACAGAAATTGCATCGGGATTGAATACAACAGGCACTATGCGGACTTTCTCCATGGGAGTAATGTCTCAAACTTTCTACATTTTCATCGTTCCCTGGAAGACAAGTAGTAGATTAAGAGCACCTCTGGAGGCATTCGGTAATCTGTGGAGCTTCAGAGTGTTGATGGAACACAGAAATTGCATCGGGATTGCATACAACAGGCACCATGAGGACTTTTCTCCATGGGAGTTATGTCTGAAACTGTCTACGCTTTAATCATTCCCTGGAAGACCTGTAGTAGTTTCCGAAGCACATCTGGAGGCATTCTGTAATCTGTGGACCTTCAGAGTGTTTATGAAACACAGGAACTGCATGGGGATTGAATACAACAGGCACCATGCAGTTTTTTCTCAATGGGAGTAATGTCTCAAACTGTCTACACTTCGACCGATTCCTGGGAGACCTGTAGAAGTAACCGAAGCTCATCTGGAGAAATTCTTTAATCTGTGGGCCTTCAGAGTGTTGATGAAACACAGAAATTGCATCGGGCTTGAATACAACAGGCACCATGCAGTTTTTTCTCAATGGGAGTAATGTCTCAAACTGTCTACACTTTGACCGATTCCTGGGAGACCTGTAGAAGTAACCGAAGCTCATCTGGAGGCATTCTGTAATCTGTGGGCCTTCAGAGTGTTGATGAAACACAGAAATTGCATCGGGATTGAATACAACAGGCACCATGCAGTTTTTTCTCAATGGGAGTAATGTCTCAAACTGTCTACACTTTGACCGATTCCTGGGAGACCTGTAGAAGTAACCGAAGCTCATCTGGAGAAATTCTTTAATCTGTGGGCCTTCAGAGTGTTGATGAAACACAGAAATTGCATCGGGCTTGAATACAACAGGCACCTTGCAGTTTTTTCTCAATGGGAGTAATGTCTCAAACTGTCTACACTTTGACCGATTCCTGGGAGACCTGTAGAAGTAACCGAAGCTCATCTGGAGGCATTCTGTAGTCTGTGGACCTTCAGAATGTTGAAGAAACACAGAAATTGCATCGGGAAGAAAACAACAGGTACCATGCGTACTTTCTTCCATGGGAGTAATGTCTCAAACTGTCTACATTTTGATCGTTCCCTGGAAGACAAGTAGTAGATTAAGAAGCACATCTGGAGGCATTCCGTAATCCATGGAGCCTCAGAGTGTTGATGAAACACAGAAATTGCATCGGGATTGAATACAACAGGCACCATGATGTCTTTTCACCATGGGAGTAATGTCTCATACTGTGTACGCTTTAATCGGTTCCAGGAAGACCAGGAGTAGTTTCCGACGCCTATCTGGAGGCATTCTGTATTCGGTGGACCTTCAGAGTCTTGCTGAAACACAGAAATTGCATCGGGATTAAATACAACAGTCACGATGCTTACTTTTCTCCATGTGAGAAATGTCTCTAAATGCCTACGAATTTTGATCGATTCCTCGAAGACCAGTAGTAGTTTCCAAGCACATCTGGAGGCACTCTGTAATCTGTGGGCCTTCAGAGTGTTGATGAAACACAGAAATTGCATTGGGATAGAATACAATAGGCATCATGCGGACTTTTCTCCATGTGAGTAATGTCTCAAACTGTGAACGCTTCAATCGTTCAGTGGAAGTCCAGTAAGAGATTCCGAAGCACGTCTGGAGGCATTATGTAATCTGTGGGCCTTCAGAGTGTTGATGTAACACAGAAATTGCATCGGGATTGAATACAACAGGCACCATGCAGTTTTTTCTCAATGGGAGTTATGTCTGAAACTGTCTACACTTTGACCGATTCCTGGGAGACCTGTAGTAGTAACCGAAGCTCATCTGGAGGCATTCTGTAATCTGTGGGCCTTCAGAGTGTTGATGTAACACAGAAATTGCATCGGGATTGAATACAACAGGCACCATGCAGTTTTTTCTCAATGGGAGTAATGTCTCAAACTGTCTACACTTTGACCGATTCCTGGGAGACCTGTAGAAGTAACCGAAGCTCATCTGGAGGCATTCTGTAATCTGTGGGCCTTCAGAGTATTGATGTAAAACAGAAATTGCATCGGGATTGAATACAACAGGCGCCATGCAGTTTTTTCTCAATGGGAGTAATGTCTCAAACTCTCTACACTTTGACCGAATCCTGGGAGAACTGTAGAAGTAACCGAAGCTCATCTGGAGGCATTCTGTAATCTGTGGGCCTTCAGAGTGTTGATGTACCACAGAAATTGCATCGGGATTGAATACAACAGGCACCATGCAGTTTTTTCTCAATGGGAGTTATGTCTCAAACTGTCTACACTTTGACCGATTCCTGGGAGACCTGTAGAAGTAACCGAAGCTCATCTGGAGGCATTCTGTAATCTGTGGGCCTTCAGAGTGTTGCTGTAACACAGAAATTGCATCGGGATTGAATACAACAGTCACCATGCAGTTTTTTCTCAATGGGAGTAATTTCTCAAACTGTCTACACTTTGACCGATTCCTGGGAGACCTGTAGATGTAACCGAAGCTCATCTGGAGACATTCTGTAATCTGTGGGCCTTCAGAGTGTTGATGTAACACAGAAATTGCATCGGGATTGAATACAACAGGCACCATGCTGTTTTTTCTCAATGGGAGTAATGTCTCAAACTGTCTAAACTTTGACCGATTCCTGGGTGACCTGTAGAAGTAATAGAAGCTCATCTGGAGGCATTCTGTAATCTGTGGACCTTCAGAATGTTAAAGAAACACAGAAATTGCATCGGGAAGAATACAACAGGCCCCATGCGGACTTTCTCCATGGGAGTAATGTCTCAAACTGTCTACATTTTGATTGTTCCCTGTAAGACAAGTAGTAGATTAAGAAGCACATCTGGAGGCATTCCGTAATCCATGGAGTTTCAGAGTGTTGAAGAAACACAGAAATTGCATCGGGATTGAATACAACAGGCACCATGAGGACTTTTCACCATATGAGTAATGTCTCAAACTGTCTACGCCTCAATCGTTGAGTGGAAGTCCAGTAAGAGTTTCCGAAGCACGTCTGGAGGCATTCCGTAATCTCTGGACCTTCAGAATGTTGAAGAAACACAGAAATTGCATCGGGATTGAATACAACAGGCACTATGCGGACTTTCTCCATGGGAGTAATGTCTCAAACTTTCTACATTTTCATCGTTCCCTGGAAGACAAGTAGTAGATTAAGAGCACCTCTGGAGGCATTCGGTAATCTGTGGAGCTTCAGAGTGTTGATGGAACACAGAAATTGCATCGGGATTGCATACAACAGGCACCATGAGGACTTTTCTCCATGGGAGTTATGTCTGAAACTGTCTACGCTTTAATCATTCCCTGGAAGACCTGTAGTAGTTTCCGAAGCACATCTGGAGGCATTCTGTAATCTGTGGACCTTCAGAGTGTTTATGAAACACAGGAACTGCATGGGGATTGAATACAACAGGCACCATGCAGTTTTTTCTCAATGGGAGTAATGTCTCAAACTGTCTACACTTTGACCGATTCCTGGGAGACCTGTAGAAGTAACCGAAGCTCATCTGGAGAAATTCTTTAATCTGTGGGCCTTCAGAGTGTTGATGAAACACAGAAATTGCATCGGGCTTGAATACAACAGGCACCATGCAGTTTTTTCTCAATGGGAGTAATGTCTCAAACTGTCTATACTTTGACCGATTCCTGGGAGACCTGTAGAAGTAACCGAAGCTCATCTGGAGGCATTCTGTAATCTGTGGGCCTTCAGAGTGTTGATGTAAAACAGAAATTGCATCGGGATTGAATACAACAGGCGCCATGCAGTTTTTTCTCAATGGGAGTAATGTCTCAAACTGTCTACACTTTGACCGAATCCTGGGAGACCTGTAGAAGTAACCGAAGCTCATCTGGAGGCATTCTGTAATCTGTGGGCCTTCAGAGTGTTGATGTACCACAGAAATTGCATCGGGATTGAATACAACAGGCACCATGCAGTTTTTTCTCAATGGGAGTTATGTCTCAAACTGTCTACACTTTGACCGATTCCTGGGAGACCTGTAGAAGTAACCGAAGCTCATCTGGAGAAATTCTTTAATCTGTGGGCCTTCAGAGTGTTGATGAAACACAGAAATTGCATCGGGCTTGAATACAACAGGCACCTTGCAGTTTTTTCTCAATGGGAGTAATGTCTCAAACTGTCTACACTTTGACCGATTCCTGGGAGACCTGTAGAAGTAACCGAAGCTCATCTGGAGGCATTCTGTAGTCTGTGGACCTTCAGAATGTTGAAGAAACACAGAAATTGCATCGGGAAGAAAACAACAGGTACCATGCGTACTTTCTTCCATGGGAGTAATGTCTCAAACTGTCTACATTTTGATCGTTCCCTGGAAGACAAGTAGTAGATTAAGAAGCGCATCTGGAGGCATTCCGTAATCCATGGAGCCTCAGAGTGTTGATGAAACACAGAAATTGCATCGGGATTGAATACAACAGGCACCATGATGTCTTTTCACCATGGGAGTAATGTCTCATACTGTGTACGCTTTAATCGGTTCCAGGAAGACCAGGAGTAGTTTCCGACGCCTATCTGGAGGCATTCTGTATTCGGTGGACCTTCAGAGTCTTGATGAAACACAGAAATTGCATCGGGATTAAATACAACAGTCACGATGCTTACTTTTCTCCATGTGAGAAATGTCTCTAAATGCCTACGAATTTTGATCGATTCCTCGAAGACCAGTAGTAGTTTCCAAGCACATCTGGAGGCACTCTGTAATCTGTGGGCCTTCAGAGTGTTGATGAAACACAGAAATTTGCATTGGGATAGAATACTATAGGCATCATGCGGACTTTTCTCCATGTGAGTAATGTCTCAAACTGTGAACGCTTCAATCGTTCAGTGGAAGTCCAGTATGAGATTCCGAAGCACGTCTGGAGGCATTATGTAATCTGTGGGCCTTCAGAGTGTTGATGTAACACAGAAATTGCATCGGGATTGAATACAACAGGCACCATGCAGTTTTTTCTCAATGGGAGTTATGTCTGAAACTGTCTACACTTTGACCGATTCCTGGGAGACCTGTAGTAGTAACCGAAGCTCATCTGGAGGCATTCTGTAATCTGTGGGCCTTCAGAGTGTTGATGTAACACAGAAATTGCATCGGGATTGAATACAACAGGCACCATGCAGTTTTTTCTCAATGGGAGTAATGTCTCAAACTGTCTACACTTTGACCGATTCCTGGGAGACCTGTAGAAGTAACCGAAGCTCATCTGGAGGCATTCTGTAATCTGTGGGCCTTCAGAGTGTTGATGTAAAACAGAAATTGCATCGGGATTGAATACAACAGGCGCCATGCAGTTTTTTCTCAATGGGAGTAATGTCTCAAACTCTCTACACTTTGACCGAATCCTGGGAGACCTGTAGAAGTAACCGAAGCTCATCTGGAGGCATTCTGTAATCTGTGGGCCTTCAGAGTGTTGATGTACCACAGAAATTGCATCGGGATTGAATACAACAGGCACCATGCAGTTTTTTCTCAATGGGAGTTATGTCTCAAACTGTCTACACTTTGACCGATTCCTGGGAGACCTGTAGAAGTAACCGAAGCTCATCTGGAGGCATTCTGTAATCTGTGGGCCTTCAGAGTGTTGATGTAACACAGAAATTGCATCGGGATTGAATACAACAGTCACCATGCAGTTTTTTCTCAATGGGAGTAATTTCTCAAACTGTCTACACTTTGACCGATTCCTGGGAGACCTGTAGATGTAACCGAAGCTCATCTGGAGACATTCTGTAATCTGTGGGCCTTCAGAGTGTTGATGTAACACAGAAATTGCATCGGGATTGAATACAACAGGCACCATGCTGTTTTTTCTCAATGGGAGTAATGTCTCAAACTGTCTAAACTTTGACCGATTCCTGGGTGACCTGTAGAAGTAATAGAAGCTCATCTGGAGGCATTCTGTAATCTGTGGACCTTCAGAATGTTAAAGAAACACAGAAATTGCATCGGGAAGAATACAACAGGCCCCATGCGGACTTTCTCCATGCGAGTAATGTCTCAAACTGTCTACATTTTGATCGTTCCCTGTAAGACAAGTAGTAGATTAAGAAGCACATCTGGAGGCATTCCGTAATCCATGGAGTTTCAGAGTGTTGAAGAAACACAGAAATTGCATCGGGATTGAATACAACAGGCACCATGAGGACTTTTCACCATATGAGTAATGTCTCAAACTGTCTACGCCTCAATCGTTGAGTGGAAGTCCAGTAAGAGTTTCCGAAGCACGTCTGGAGGCATTCCGTAATCTCTGGACCTTCAGAATGTTGAAGAAACACAGAAATTGCATCGGGATTGAATACAACAGGCACTATGCGGACTTTCTCCATGGGAGTAATGTCTCAAACTTTCTACATTTTCATCGTTCCCTGGAAGACAAGTAGTAGATTAAGAGCACCTCTGGAGGCATTCGGTAATCTGTGGAGCTTCAGAGTGTTGATGGAACACAGAAATTGCATCGGGATTGCATACAACAGGCACCATGAGGACTTTTCTCCATGGGAGTTATGTCTGAAACTGTCTACGCTTTAATCATTCCCTGGAAGACCTGTAGTAGTTTCCGAAGCACATCTGGAGGCATTCTGTAATCTGTGGACCTTCAGAGTGTTTATGAAACACAGGAACTGCATGGGGATTGAATACAACAGGCACCATGCAGTTTTTTCTCAATGGGAGTAATGTCTCAAACTGTCTACACTTTGACCGATTCCTGGGAGACCTGTAGAAGTAACCGAAGCTCATCTGGAGGCATTCTGTAATCTGTGGGCCTTCAGAGTGTTGATGTAAAACAGAAATTGCATCGGGATTGAATACAACAGGCGCCATGCAGTTTTTTCTCAATGGGAGTAATGTCTCAAACTCTCTACACTTTGACCGAATCCTGGGAGACCTGTAGAAGTAACCGAAGCTCATCTGGAGGCATTCTGTAATCTGTGGGCCTTCAGAGTGTTGATGTACCACAGAAATTGCATCGGGATTGAATACAACAGGCACCATGCAGTTTTTTCTCAATGGGAGTTATGTCTCAAACTGTCTACACTTTGACCGATTCCTGGGAGACCTGTAGAAGTAACCGAAGCTCATCTGGAGAAATTCTTTAATCTGTGGGCCTTCAGAGTGTTGACGAAACACAGAAATTGCATCGGGCTTGAATACAACAGGCACCTTGCAGTTTTTTCTCAATGGGAGTAATGTCTCAAACTGTCTACACTTTGACCGATTCCTGGGAGACCTGTAGAAGTAACCGAAGCTCATCTGGAGGCATTCTGTAGTCTGTGGACCTTCAGAATGTTGAAGAAACACAGAAATTGCATCGGGAAGAAAACAACAGGTACCATGCGTACTTTCTTCCATGGGAGTAATGTCTCAAACTGTCTACATTTTGATCGTTCCCTGGAAGACAAGTAGTAGATTAAGAAGCACATCTGGAGGCATTCCGTAATCCATGGAGCCTCAGAGTGTTGATGAAACACAGAAATTGCATCGGGATTGAATACAACAGGCACCATGATGTCTTTTCACCATGGGAGTAATGTCTCATACTGTGTACGCTTTAATCGGTTCCAGGAAGACCAGGAGTAGTTTCCGACGCCTATCTGGAGGCATTCTGTATTCGGTGGACCTTCAGAGTCTTGATGAAACACAGAAATTGCATCGGGATTAAATACAACAGTCACGATGCTTACTTTTCTCCATGTGAGAAATGTCTCTAAATGCCTACGAATTTTGATCGATTCCTCGAAGACCAGTAGTAGTTTCCAAGCACATCTGGAGGCACTCTGTAATCTGTGGGCCTTCAGAGTGTTGATGAAACACAGAAATTTGCATTGGGATAGAATACAATAGGCATCATGCGGACTTTTCTCCATGTGAGTAATGTCTCAAACTGTGAACGCTTCAATCGTTCAGTGGAAGTCCAGTAAGAGATTCCGAAACACGTCTGGAGGCATTATGTAATCTGTGGGCCTTCAGAGTGTTGATGTAACACAGAAATTGCATCGGGATTGAATACAACAGGCACCATGCAGTTTTTTCTCAATGGGAGTTATGTCTGAAACTGTCTACACTTTGACCGATACCTGGGAGACCTGTAGTAGTAACCGAAGCTCATCTGGAGGCATTCTGTAATCTGTGGGCCTTCAGAGTGTTGATGTAACACAGAAATTGCATCGGGATTGAATACAACAGGCACCATGCAGTTTTTTCTCAATGGGAGTAATGTCTCAAACTGTCTACACTTTGACCGATTCCTGGGAGACCTGTAGAAGTAACCGAAGCTCATCTGGAGGCATTCTGTAATCTGTGGGCCTTCAGAGTGTTGATGTAAAACAGAAATTGCATCGGGATTGAATACAACAGGCGCCATGCAGTTTTTTCTCAATGGGAGTAATGTCTCAAACTCTCTACACTTTGACCGAATCCTGGGAGACCTGTAGAAGTAACCGAAGCTCATCTGGAGGCATTCTGTAATCTGTGGGCCTTCAGAGTGTTGATGTACCACAGAAATTGCATCGGGATTGAATACAACAGGCACCATGCAGTTTTTTCTCAATGGGAGTTATGTCTCAAACTGTCTACACTTTGACCGATTCCTGGGAGACCTGTAGAAGTAACCGAAGCTCATCTGGAGGCATTCTGTAATCTGTGGGCCTTCAGAGTGTTGATGTAACACAGAAATTGCATCGGGATTGAATACAACAGTCACCATGCAGTTTTTTCTCAATGGGAGTAATGTCTCAAACTGTCTACACTTTGACCGATTCCTGGGAGACCTGTAGATGTAACCGAAGCTCATCTGGAGACATTCTGTAATCTGTGGGCCTTCAGAGTGTTGATGTAACACAGAAATTGCATCGGGATTGAATACAACAGGCACCATGCTGTTTTTTCTCAATGGGAGTAATGTCTCAAACTGTCTAAACTTTGACCGATTCCTGGGTGACCTGTAGAAGTAATAGAAGCTCATCTGGAGGCATTCTGTAATCTGTGGACCTTCAGAATGTTAAAGAAACACAGAAATTGCATCGGGAAGAATACAACAGGCCCCATGCGGACTTTCTCCATGCGAGTAATGTCTCAAACTGTCTACATTTTGATCGTTCCCTGTAAGACAAGTAGTAGATTAAGAAGCACATCTGGAGGCATTCCGTAATCCATGGAGTTTCAGAGTGTTGAAGAAACACAGAAATTGCATCGGGATTGAATACAACAGGCACCATGAGGACTTTTCACCATATGAGTAATGTCTCAAACTGTCTACGCCTCAATCGTTGAGTGGAAGTCCAGTAAGAGTTTCCGAAGCACGTCTGGAGGCATTCCGTAATCTCTGGACCTTCAGAATGTTGAAGAAACACAGAAATTGCATCGGGATTGAATACAACAGGCACTATGCGGACTTTCTCCATGGGAGTAATGTCTCAAACTTTCTACATTTTCATCGTTCCCTGGAAGACAAGTAGTAGATTAAGAGCACCTCTGGAGGCATTCGGTAATCTGTGGAGCTTCAGAGTGTTGATGGAACACAGAAATTGCATCGGGATTGCATACAACAGGCACCATGAGGACTTTTCTCCATGGGAGTTATGTCTGAAACTGTCTACGCTTTAATCATTCCCTGGAAGACCTGTAGTAGTTTCCGAAGCACATCTGGAGGCATTCTGTAATCTGTGGACCTTCAGAGTGTTTATGAAACACAGGAACTGCATGGGGATTGAATACAACAGGCACCATGCAGTTTTTTCTCAATGGGAGTAATGTCTCAAACTGTCTACACTTTGACCGATTCCTGGGAGACCTGTAGAAGTAACCGAAGCTCATCTGGAGGCATTCTGTAATCTGTGGGCCTTCAGAGTGTTGATGTAAAACAGAAATTGCATCGGGATTGAATACAACAGGCGCCATGCAGTTTTTTCTCAATGGGAGTAATGTCTCAAACTCTCTACACTTTGACCGAATCCTGGGAGACCTGTAGAAGTAACCGAAGCTCATCTGGAGGCATTCTGTAATCTGTGGGCCTTCAGAGTGTTGATGTACCACAGAAATTGCATCGGGATTGAATACAACAGGCACCATGCAGTTTTTTCTCAATGGGAGTTATGTCTCAAACTGTCTACACTTTGACCGATTCCTGGGAGACCTGTAGAAGTAACCGAAGCTCATCTGGAGAAATTCTTTAATCTGTGGGCCTTCAGAGTGTTGACGAAACACAGAAATTGCATCGGGCTTGAATACAACAGGCACCTTGCAGTTTTTTCTCAATGGGAGTAATGTCTCAAACTGTCTACACTTTGACCGATTCCTGGGAGACCTGTAGAAGTAACCGAAGCTCATCTGGAGGCATTCTGTAGTCTGTGGACCTTCAGAATGTTGAAGAAACACAGAAATTGCATCGGGAAGAAAACAACAGGTACCATGCGTACTTTCTTCCATGGGAGTAATGTCTCAAACTGTCTACATTTTGATCGTTCCCTGGAAGACAAGTAGTAGATTAAGAAGCACATCTGGAGGCATTCCGTAATCCATGGAGCCTCAGAGTGTTGATGAAACACAGAAATTGCATCGGGATTGAATACAACAGGCACCATGATGTCTTTTCACCATGGGAGTAATGTCTCATACTGTGTACGCTTTAATCGGTTCCAGGAAGACCAGGAGTAGTTTCCGACGCCTATCTGGAGGCATTCTGTATTCGGTGGACCTTCAGAGTCTTGATGAAACACAGAAATTGCATCGGGATTAAATACAACAGTCACGATGCTTACTTTTCTCCATGTGAGAAATGTCTCTAAATGCCTACGAATTTTGATCGATTCCTCGAAGACCAGTAGTAGTTTCCAAGCACATCTGGAGGCACTCTGTAATCTGTGGGCCTTCAGAGTGTTGATGAAACACAGAAATTTGCATTGGGATAGAATACAATAGGCATCATGCGGACTTTTCTCCATGTGAGTAATGTCTCAAACTGTGAACGCTTCAATCGTTCAGTGGAAGTCCAGTAAGAGATTCCGAAGCACGTCTGGAGGCATTATGTAATCTGTGGGCCTTCAGAGTGTTGATGTAACACAGAAATTGCATCGGGATTGAATACAACAGGCACCATGCAGTTTTTTCTCAATGGGAGTTATGTCTGAAACTGTCTACACTTTGACCGATACCTGGGAGACCTGTAGTAGTAACCGAAGCTCATCTGGAGGCATTCTGTAATCTGTGGGCCTTCAGAGTGTTGATGTAACACAGAAATTGCATCGGGATTGAATACAACAGGCACCATGCAGTTTTTTCTCAATGGGAGTAATGTCTCAAACTGTCTACACTTTGACCGATTCCTGGGAGACCTGTAGAAGTAACCGAAGCTCATCTGGAGGCATTCTGTAATCTGTGGGCCTTCAGAGTGTTGATGTAAAACAGAAATTGCATCGGGATTGAATACAACAGGCGCCATGCAGTTTTTTCTCAATGGGAGTAATGTCTCAAACTCTCTACACTTTGACCGAATCCTGGGAGACCTGTAGAAGTAACCGAAGCTCATCTGGAGGCATTCTGTAATCTGTGGGCCTTCAGAGTGTTGATGTACCACAGAAATTGCATCGGGATTGAATACAACAGGCACCATGCAGTTTTTTCTCAATGGGAGTTATGTCTCAAACTGTCTACACTTTGACCGATTCCTGGGAGACCTGTAGAAGTAACCGAAGCTCATCTGGAGGCATTCTGTAATCTGTGGGCCTTCAGAGTGTTGATGTAACACAGAAATTGCATCGGGATTGAATACAACAGTCACCATGCAGTTTTTTCTCAATGGGAGTAATTTCTCAAACTGTCTACACTTTGACCGATTCCTGGGAGACCTGTAGATGTAACCGAAGCTCATCTGGAGACATTCTGTAATCTGTGGGCCTTCAGAGTGTTGATGTAACACAGAAATTGCATCGGGATTGAATACAACAGGCACCATGCTGTTTTTTCTCAATGGGAGTAATGTCTCAAACTGTCTAAACTTTGACCGATTCCTGGGTGACCTGTAGAAGTAATAGAAGCTCATCTGGAGGCATTCTGTAATCTGTGGACCTTCAGAATGTTAAAGAAACACAGAAATTGCATCGGGAAGAATACAACAGGCCCCATGCGGACTTTCTCCATGCGAGTAATGTCTCAAACTGTCTACATTTTGATCGTTCCCTGTAAGACAAGTAGTAGATTAAGAAGCACATCTGGAGGCATTCCGTAATCCATGGAGTTTCAGAGTGTTGAAGAAACACAGAAATTGCATCGGGATTGAATACAACAGGCACCATGAGGACTTTTCACCATATGAGTAATGTCTCAAACTGTCTACGCCTCAATCGTTGAGTGGAAGTCCAGTAAGAGTTTCCGAAGCACGTCTGGAGGCATTCCGTAATCTCTGGACCTTCAGAATGTTGAAGAAACACAGAAATTGCATCGGGATTGAATACAACAGGCACTATGCGGACTTTCTCCATGGGAGTAATGTCTCAAACTTTCTACATTTTCATCGTTCCCTGGAAGACAAGTAGTAGATTAAGAGCACCTCTGGAGGCATTCGGTAATCTGTGGAGCTTCAGAGTGTTGATGGAACACAGAAATTGCATCGGGATTGCATACAACAGGCACCATGAGGACTTTTCTCCATGGGAGTTATGTCTGAAACTGTCTACGCTTTAATCATTCCCTGGAAGACCTGTAGTAGTTTCCGAAGCACATCTGGAGGCATTCTGTAATCTGTGGACCTTCAGAGTGTTTATGAAACACAGGAACTGCATGGGGATTGAATACAACAGGCACCATGCAGTTTTTTCTCAATGGGAGTAATGTCTCAAACTGTTTACACTTTGACCGATTCCTGGGAGACCTGTAGAAGTAACCGAAGCTCATCTGGAGAAATTCTTTAATCTGTGGGCCTTCAGAGTGTTGATGAAACACAGAAATTGCATCGGGCTTGAATACAACAGGCACCATGCAGTTTTTTCTCAATGGGAGTAATGTCTCAAACTGTCTACACTTTGACCGATTCCTGGGAGACCTGTAGAAGTAACCGAAGCTCATCTGGAGGCATTCTGTAATCTGTGGGCCTTCAGAGTGTTGATGAAACACAGAAATTGCATCGGGATTGAATACAACAGGCACCATGCAGTTTTTTCTCAATGCGAGTAATGTCTCAAACTGTCTACACTTTGACCGATTCCTGGGAGACCTGTAGAAGTAACCGAAGCTCATCTGGAGAAATTCTTTAATCTGTGGTCCTTCAGAGTGTTGATGAAACACAGAAATTGCATCGGGCTTGAATACAACAGGCACCATGCAGTTTTTTCTCAATGGGAGTAATGTCTCAAACTGTGTACACTTTGACCGATTCCTGGGAGACCTGTAGAAGTAACCGAAGCTCATCTGGAGGGATTCTGTAATCTGTGGGCCTTCAGAGTGTTGATGTAACACAGAAATTGCATCGGGATTGAATATAACAGGCACCTTGCAGTTTTTTCTCAATGGGAGTAATGTCTCAAACTGTCTACACTTTGACCGATTCCTGGGAGACCTGTAGAAGTAACCGAAGCTCATCTGGAGGCATTCTGTAGTCTGTGGACCTTCAGAATGTTGAAGAAACACAGAAATTGCATCGGGAAGAATACAACAGTTACCATGCGTACTTTCTCCATGGGAGTAATGTCTCAAAACTGTCTACATTTTGATCGTTCCCTGGAAGACAAGTAGTAGATTAAGAAGCACATCTGGAGGCATTCCGTAATCCATGGAGCTTCAGAGTGTTGATGAAACACAGAAATTGCATCGGGATTGAATACAACAAGCACCATGAGGTCTTTTCACCATGGGAGTAATGTCTCATACTGTGTACGCTTTAATCGGTTCCAGGAAGACCAGGAGTAGTTTCCGACGCCTATCTGGAGGCATTCTGTAATCTGTGGGCCTTCAGAGTGTTGATGTAACACAGAAATTGCATCGGGATTGAATACAACAGGCACCATGCAGTTTTTTCTCAATGGGAGTTATGTCTCGAACTGTCTACACTTTGACCGATTCCTGGGAGACCTGTAGAAGTAACCGAAGCTCATCTGGAGGCATTCTGTAATCTGTGGGCCTTCAGAGTGTTGATGTAACACAGAAATTGCATCGGGATTGAATACAACAGGCACCATGCAGTTTTTTCTCAATGGGAGTAATGTCTCAAACTGTCTACACTTTGACCGATTCCTGGGAGACCTGTAGAAGTAACCGAAGCTCATCTGGAGGCATTCTGTAATCTGTGGGCCTTCAGAGTGTTGATGTAACACAGAAATTGCATCGGGATTGAATACAACAGGCACCATGCAGTTTTTTCACAATGGGAGTAATGTCTCAAACTGTCTACACTTTGACCGATTCCTGGGAGACCTGTAGAAGTAACCGAAGCTCATCTGGAGGCATTCTGTAATCGGTGGACCTTCAGAGTCTTGATGACACACAGAAATTGCATTGGGATTAAATACAACAGGCACGATGCTTAATTTTCTCCATGTGACAAATGTCTCTAACTGCCTACGAATTTTGATAGATTCCTCGAAGACCAGTAGTAGTTTCCAAGCACATCTGGAGGCACTCTGTAATCTGTGGGCCTCCAGAGTGTTGATGAAACACAGAAATTGCATTTTGATAGAATACAATAGGCACCATGCGGTCTTTTCTCCATATGAGTAATGTCTCAAACTGTCTACGCTTCAATCGTTCAGTGGAAGTCCAGTAAGAGTTTCCGAAGCACGTCTGGAGGCATTCCGTAATCTCTGGATCTTCAGAATGTTGAAGAAACACAGAAATTGCATCGGGATTGAATACAACATGCACCATGCGGACTTTCTCCATGGGAGTAATGTCCCAAACTTTGTACATTTTCATCGTTCCCTGGAAGACAAGTAGTTGATTAAGAGCACCTCTGGAGGCATTCGGTAATCTGTGGAGCTTCAGAGTGTTGATGGAACACAAAAATTGAATCGTAATTGCATACAACAGGCACCATGAGGACTTTTCTCCATGGGAGTTATGTCTGAAACTGTCTACGCTTTAATCATTCCCTGGAAGACCTGTAGTAGTTTCCGAAGCAAATCTGGAGGCATTCTGTAATCTGTGGACCTTCAGAGTGTTTATGAAACACAGGAACTGCATGGGGATTGAATACAACAGGCACCATGCAGTTTTTTCTCAATGGGAGTAATGTCTCAAACTGTCTACACTTTGACCGATTCCTGGGAGACCTGTAGAAGTAACCGAAGCTCATCTGGAGAAATTCTTTAATCTGTGGGCCTTCAGAGTGTTGATGAAACACAGAAATTGCATCGGGCTTGAATACAACTGGCACCATGCAGTTTTTTCTCAATGGGAGTAATGTCTCAAACTGTCTACACTTTGACCGATTCCTGGGAGACCTGTAGAAGTAACCGAAGCTCATCTGGAGGCATTCTGTAATCTGTGGGCCTTCAGAGTGTTGATGTAACACAGAAATTGCATCGGGATTGAATACAACAGGCACCATGCAGTTTTTTCTCAATGGGAGTAATGTCTCAAACTGTCTACACTTTGACCGATTCCTGGGAGACCTGTAGAAGGAACCGAAGCTCATCTGGAGAAATTCTTTAATCTGTGGGCCTTCAGAGTGTTGATGGAACACAGAAATTGCATCGGGCTTGAATACATCAGGCACCATGCAGTTTTTCCTCAATGGGAGTAATGTCTCAAACTGTCTACACTTTGACCGATTCCTGGGAGACCTGTAGAAGTAACCGAAGCTCATCTGGAGAAATTCTGTAATCTGTGGGCCTTCAGAGTGTTGATGAAACACAGAAAATGCATTCGGGATTGAATACAACAGGCTCTTTGCGGACTTTCCTCCGTCTGAGTAATGTCTCAAATTGTCTACGCCTTTATCGTTCCCTGAAAGACAATTGGTAGTTTCCAAAACTAATCAGGATTCATTCCCTAATCTGTGTAAATTCAGAGTGTTGATGAAACAGAGAAATTGCATCGGGATTGAATACAACAGGCACCGTGCGGACTTTTCTCCATGGGGGTAATGTCACAATCTGTAAACGCTTTGATCGTTCCATGGATGACCAGTAGTAGTTGCCGAATCACATCTGGAGGCATACTGTAATCTGTGGACCTTCAGAGTGTTGATGAAACACAGAAATTGCATCGGGATTGAATAGAACTGTCACCATGCGGACTTTTCTCCATGGGAGCAATGTCTCAAACTGTCTAATAATTTTTATCGATTCCTCGAAGACCATTAGTAGTTTCCATGAATATCTGGTGGCATTCTGTAATTATTGGACCTTCAGAGTGTTGATAAAACACAGAAATTACATCGGGACTGAATATAACAGGCACCATGCGGACTTGTCTCCATGGGAGAAATGTCTCAAACTATCGACGCTTCAATCATTCCCTGGAAGGCCAGTAGTAGTTTTCGAAGCACATCTGGAGGCGTTCCGTAATCTGTGGAGCTTCAGAGTGTTGATGAAACACAGAAATTGCATCGGGATTGAATAGAACAGGCAGAATGCGGACTTTTCTCCATGGGAGAAATGTAACAAACTGACTACGCTTTGATCCTTCCCTGGAAGACAAGTAGTAGTTTTCGAGTAACATCTGGAGGCATTTTTTAATCTGTTGAGCATCAGAGTGTTGACGAAACACAGAAAATGCATCGGGATTGAATACAAAAGGCACAATGCGGACCTTTCTCGATGTGAGTAATGTCTTAAACTGTCTACGCATTGATCGTTCCCTGGAAGACAAGTAGTACTTTCCGAAGAACATCCGGAGGCGTTCTATAATTTGTGGAAATTGAGATTGGCGGTTAAACACAGAAATTGCATCGGGATTTAATACAACAGGCACCATGCGGACTTTTCTCCTTAGGAGTAATGTCTCAAACTGTAAACGCTATGATGGTTCCCTGGAAGACCAGTAGCAGTTTCCGAAGCACATCTGGAGGCGTTCCGTAAACTGTGGAGCTTCAGAGTGTTGATGAAACACAGAAATTGCATCGGGATTGAATACAGCAGACACCATGCCACCATGCAGACTTTTCTCCATGAGAGTAATGTTTCAAATGGTCTACGCTTTAATCTTTCCCTGGAATACCAGTAGTAGTTTCCGAGGAACATATGGAGGCATTTTTTAATCTGTGGAGCTTCAGAGTGTTGACGAAACACAGAATATGTATCGGGATTGAATACAAAAGGCACAATGCGGACTTTTCACGATGTGAGTAATCTCTTAAACTGTCTACGCTTTGATCTTTCCCTGGAAGACAAGTAGTACTTTCCAAAGCACATCTGGAGGCATTTTATGATATGTGGCAATTCAGAGTGTCGATGAAACACGGAAATTGCATCGGGATAGAATACAACAGGCACCATGCGGACTTTTCTCCATGGGAGTAATGTCTCAAACTGACTACGCTTCGATCGTTCATTGGAGGTCCAGTAAGAGTTTCCGAAGCACATCTGGAAGCATTCTGTAATCTGTGGTCCTCCAGAATGTTGAAGAAACGCAGAAATTGCATCGGGATTAAATACAACAGGCACCATGCGGACTTTATCCATGGGAGTAGTAGATTAAGAAGTACATCTGGTTGCATTCCGTAATCTGTGGAGCCTCCGAGTGTTCATGAAAGACAGAAATTGCAACGGGATTGAATACAACAGGCACCATGCGGACTTTTCTAAATGGGAGTAATGTCTCAAACTGGCTACGCTTTGATCCTTCACTGGAAGACCTGTAGTAGTTTCCGAATCACATCTGGAGGCATTCTGTAATCTGTGGGCCTTCAGAGTGTTGATGGAACACAGAAATTGCATCGCGATTGTATCCAACAGGCACCATTATGTTTTTTCTCCATCGGAGTCATTTCTCAAACTTTCTCCGATTTGATCGTTCCCTGGAAGACCAGTAGTAGTTTCCGCAGCACATCTGGAGGAATTCTGTAATCTGTGGACCTTCAGAGTGTTGATGAAACACAGAAATTGCATCGTGATTGAATCCAACAGGCACCAATATGTTTTTTCTCCATCGGAGTCATTTCTCAAACTGTCTCCGATTTGATCGTTCGCTGGAAGACCAGTAGTGGTTTCCGCAGCAAATCTGGAGGAATTCTGTAATCTGGGGACCTTCAGAGTGTTGGTGAAACACAGAAATTGCATCGGGATTGAATACAACAGACACCATGCGGACTTTTCTCCATGAGAGTAATGTCTCAAATTGTCTACGTTTTAATCTTCCCCTGGAAGAACAGTAGTAGTTTCCGAAGTAAATTTGGAGGAATTCGGTAATCTGTAGACCTTCCGAGTGTTAATGAAACACAGAAATTGCAACGGGAATGAAGACAAAAAGCATGATGCAAACTTTCCTCCATGGGAGAAATTTCTCAAACTGTCTACGAATTTTAATCGATTCCTCGAACACCAGTAGTGGTTCCCGAAGCACATCCTGAGTCATTCTGTAATTTGTGGACCTTGAGAGTGTTGATCAAACACAGAAATTGCATCTGGATTGAATACAACATGCACCATGCGGACTTTTCTCCATGGGAGTAATGTTTCAAACTGTCTACGCTTTGATCGATTCCTGGAAGACCAGTAGTAGTTTCAGAGGCACATCTGAGGGCTTTCTGTAAACTGTGGACCTTCAGAGTGTTGATAATACACAGTAATTGCATCGGGGTTAAATACAACAGGCACCATGCGGACTTTTCTCCATAGGAATAATGTCTCAAAGTGTGTACGCTTTGTTCTATTCCTGGATGATCAGTAGTAGTTTCAGAAGCACATCTCGTGGCGTTTCGTACTCTGTGGAGCTTCAGAGTGTTGATGAAACACAGATATTGCAACGGGAATGAAGACAAAAAGCATGATGCAAACTTTTCTCCATGGGAGAAATTTCTCAAACTGTCTACGAATTTTGATCGATTCCTCGAAGACCAGTAGTGGTTTCCGAAGCACATCCTGAGTCATTCTGTAATTTGTGGACCTTGAGAGTGTCGATGAAACACAGAAATGTCATCGGAACAGAATACAACAGGCACCATGCGGACTTCTCTCCAGGGGAGTAATGTCTCAAACAGTCTACGCTTTAATCATTCCCTGGAAGGCCAGTAGTAGTTTCCGAAGCACAGCTGGAGGCATTCCGTTATCTGTGGAGCTTCAGAGTGTTGATGATACACAGAAATTGCAGAATACAACAGGCACCATGCGGACTTCTCTCCAGGGGAGTAATGTCTCAAACAGTCTACGCTTTAATCATTCCCTGGAAGGCCAGTAGTAGTTTCCGAAGCACAGCTGGAGGCATTCCGTTATCTGTGGAGCTTCAGAGTGTTGATGATACACAGAAATTGCATCGGGATTCAATACACCAGGCACCATGCGGACTTTTGTCCATGGGAGTAATGTCTTAAACTGTGTTCGCTTTAATCAATTCCAGGAAGACCAGTAGTAGTTTACGACGAACTTCTGGAAGCATTCTGTAATCGGTGGACCTTTACAGTCTTGATGAAACACAGAAATTGCATCGGGATGAAATACAAGGGGCACGATGCTTACTTTTCTCCATGGGAGAAATATCTCTAACTGTCTGCGAATTTTGATCGATTCCTCAAACACCAGTAGTAGTTTCCAAGCACATCTAGAGGCATTCTGTAATCTGTGGGCCTTCAGAGTGTTGATGAACACAGAAATTGCATCTGGATTGAATACAACAGGCACCATGCGGACTTTTCTCCATGGGAGTAATGTCTCAAACTGTCTACGCTTTGATCGTTCTCTGAAAGACCTGTAGTAGTTTCCGAAGCACATCTGGAATCATTCTGTAATCTGTTGACCTTCAGGGTGTTGATGAAACGCAGAAATCGCATCGTGATTGAATACAACAGGCACCATGCGGACTTTTCTCCATGGGAGTAATGTCTCAAACTGTCTACGCTTTGATCCTTCCCTGGAAGACAAGTAGTAGTTTCCGAGGAACATCTGGAGGCATTTTGTAATCTGTGGGCCTTCAGAGTGTTGATGAACACAGAAATAGCATCTGGATTGAATACAACCGGCACCATGCGGACTTTTCTCCATGGGAGTTACGTCTCAAACTGTCTACGCTTTGATCGTTCTCTGAAAGACCTGTAGTAGTTTCCGAAGCACATCCCTAATCATTCTGTAATCTGTTGACCTTCAGAGTGTTGATGAAACACAGAAATCGCATCGTGATTGAATACAACAGGCACCATGCGGACTTTTCTCCATTGGAGTAATGTCTGAAACTGTCTGCGCTTTGATCCTTCCCTGGAAGACAAGTAGTAGTTTCCGAGGAACATCTGGAGGCATTTTTTAATCTGTGGAGCTTCAGAGTGTTGACGAAACACAGAAAATGCATCGGGATTGAATACAAAGGCACAATGCGGACTTTTCTCGATGTGAATAATGTCTTAAATTGTCTACGATTTGATCGTTCCCTGGAAGACAAGTAGTACTTTCCGAAGCACATCTGGAGGCATTCTATAATCTGTGGAAATTCAGAGTGTCGATGAAACACAGAAATTGCATCGGGATTGAATACAACAGGTACCATGCGGACTTTTCTCCATAGGAGTAAAATCTCAAACTGTAAACGCTTTGATGGTTCCCTGGAAGACCAGTAGCAGTTTCCGAAGCACATTTGGAGGCGTTCCGTAATCTGTGGAGCTTCAGAGTGTTGATGAAACAAAGAAATTGCATCGGGATTGAATAGAACAGGCGGAATGCGGAATTTTCCCCATGGGAGAAATGTCTCAAAGTGTCTAATAATTTTGATCGATTCCTCGAAGACCATTAGTAGTTTCCATGAACATCTGGAGGCATTGTGTAATCATTGGACCTTCAGAGTGTTGATAAAACACAGAAATTGCATCGGGACTGAATACAACAGGCACCGTGCGGATTTTTCTCCAAGAAAGTAATGTCTCAAACTGTCTACGCATTAATCGTTCCCTGGCAGGCCAGTAGTAGTTTCCGAAGCACAGCTGGAGGCATTCCGTAATCTGTGGAGCTTCAGAGTGTTGATGAAACACAGAAATTGCATCGGGATAGAATACAATAGGCACATTGCGAACTTTTCACCATGGGAGTAAACTCTCAAACTGTCTACGCTTCGATTCTACAGTGGAAGTCCAGTAACAGTTCCGAAGCACATCTGGAGGCATTCTGTAACCCGTGGACCTTCAGAATGTTGAAGAAACACAGAAATTCCATCGCGATTGATACAACAGTCACCATGCGGACTTTCTCCATGGGAGTAATGTCTCAAACTGTCTACATTTTGATCGTTCCCTGAAAGACAAGTAGTATATTAAGAAGCACATCTGGAGGCATTCGGTAATCTGTGGAGTTTCCGAGTGTTAATGGAACACAAAAATTGAATTGGTATTGAATACAACAGGCACGATGCGGACTTTTCTCCATGGGTGTTATGTCTCAAACTGTCTACGGTTTAATTATTCCCTGGAAGACCAGTAGTAGTTTCCGAAGCACATCTGGAGGCATTCCGTAACCGGTTGATCTGCAGAGTGTTGACGAAACACAGAAAATGTATCGGGATTGAATACAACACGCACCATGCGGACTTTTCTCCATGGGAGTAATGTCTCAAACTGTCAACGCTTTCATCGTTCTCTGGAAGACCAGTAGTAGTTTCCGAAACACATCTGGAGCCATTCTGTAATCTGTGGTCCTTCAGAGTGTTGATGGAACACAGAAATTGCATCTGGATTAAATACAAGAGGCCCGATGCTTACTTTTCTCAATGGGAGAAATGTCTCTAACTGTCTACGAATTTTGATCGAATCCTCGAAGACCAGTAGTAGTTTCCAAGCACATCTGGAATAATTCAGTAATCTGTGGACTTTCAGAGTGTTGATGAAACACAGAAATTGCATCTGGATGGAATACAAAAGACACCATGCAGACTTTTCTCCATGAGAGTAATATCTCAAATTGTCTACGCTTTAATCTTTCCCTGGAAGACCAGTAGTAGTTTCCGAAGTACATCATGAGGCATTCTGTAATCTGTGGACGTTCACAGTGTTGATGAAACACAGAAATCGCATCGTGATTGAATACAACAGGCACCATGCGGACTCTTCTCCATGGGAGTAATGTCACAAACTGTCTACGCTTTGATCCTTCCCTGGAAGACAAGTAGTAGTTTTCGAGGAACATCTGGAGGCATTTTTTAATCTGTTGAGCTTCAGAGTGTTGACGAAACACAGAAAATGCATCGGGATTGAATACAAAAGGCACAATGCAGACTTTTCTCGATGTGAGTAATGTCTTAAACTGTCTACGATTGGTCGTTCCCTGGAAGACAAGTAGTACTTTCCGAAGCACATCCGGAGGCATTCTATAATCTGTGGAAATTGAGATTAGCGATTAAACACAGAAATTGCATCGGGATTGAATACAACAGGCACCATGCGGACTTTTCTCCATAGGAGTAATGTCTCAAACTGTAAACGCTTTGATGGTTCCCTGGAAGACCAGTAGCAGTTTCCGAAGCACATCTGGAGGCATTCCGTAATCTGTGGAGCTTCAGAGTGTTGATGAAACACAGAAATTGCATCGGGATTGAATAGAACAGGCGGAATGCGGACTTTTTTCCATGGGAGATATGTCTCTAAGTGTCTAATAATTTTGATCGATTCCTCGAAGACCATTAGTAGTTTCCATGAACATCTGGAGGCATTCTGTAATCATTGGACCTTCAGAGCGTTGATAAAACACAGAAATGTCACCGGTACTGAATACAACAGGCACCATGCGGACTTTTCTCCAAGGGAGTAATGTCTCAAACTGTCTACGCTTTGATCGTTCTCTAAAAGACCTGTAGTAGTTTGAGAAGCACTTGTGGAGGCATTCTGAAATAGGTTGACCTTCAGAGTGTTGATGAAACACAGAAATTGCATCGGGATTGAATACAACAGGCACCTTGCGGACTTTTCTCCGTCTGAGTGATGTCTCAAATTGTCTACGCTTTTATCGTTCCCTGAAAGACAGTTAGTAGTTTCCGAAACTAATCAGTATTCATTCTCTAATCTGTTTAAATTCATAGTGTTGATGAAACACAGATATTGCATCGGGGTGGAATACAACAGGCACCATGCGGTCTTTTCTACATTTGAGTAAGGTCTCAAACTGTCTACGATTTGATCGTTCGCTTTAAGACCAGTAGCAGTTTTTGAAGTACATCTGGATGCATTCTGTAATCTCTGGTCTTTCAGAGTGTTGATGAAACACAGAAATTGCATCGAGATTGAATACAGCAGACACCATGCGGACTTTTCTTCATGAGAGTAATGTCTCAAATGGTCTACGCTTTAATCTTTCCCTGGAAGACCAGTAGTAGTTTCCGAGGAACATATGGGGGAATTTTTTAATCTGTGGAGCTTCAGAGTGTTGACGAAACACAGAATATGCATCGGGATTGAATACAAAAGGCACAAGGCGGACTTTTCTCGAAGTGAGTATTCTCTTAAACAGTCTACCCTTTGATCGTTCCCTGGAAGACTAGTAGTACTTTCCGAAGCACATCTGGAGGTATTTTATGATATGTGGCAATTCAGAGTGTTGATGAAACACAGAAATTGCATCGGGATTGAATACAACAGGCACCATGCGGACTTTTCTCCATGGGAGTAATGTCTCAAACTGTCTACGCTTTGATCGTTCTCTGAAAGACCTGTAGTAGTTTCCGAAGCACATCTGGAATCATTCTTTAATGTGTTGACCTTCAGAGTGTTGATGAAACACAGAAATCGCATCGTGATTGAATACAACAGGCACCATGCGGACTTTTCTCCATGGGAGTAATGTCTCAAATTTCCCACGCTTTGATCCTTCCCTGGAAGACAAGTAGTAGTTTCCGAGGAATATCTGGAGGCATTTTTTAATCTGTGGAGCTTCAGAGTGTTGACGAAACACAGAAAATGCATCGGGATTGAATACAAAATCACAATGCGGGCTTTTCTCGATGTGAGTAATGTCTCAAACTGTCTACGCTTTGATCATTTCCTGGAAGACAAGTAGTACTTTCCGAAGCACATCTGCAGGCATTCTATAATCTGTGGAAATTCAGAATGTCGATGACACACAGAAATTGCATCGGGATTGAATACAACAGGCACCATGCGGACTTTTCTCCATAGGAGTAAAGTCTCAAACTGTAAACGCTTTGATGGTTCCCTGGAAGACCAGTAGCAGTTTCCGAAGCACATTTGGAGGCGTTCCGTAATCTGTGGAGCTTCAGAGTGTAGAGGAAACAAAGAAATTGCATCGGGATTGAATAGAACAGGCGGAATGCGGACTTTTCTCCATGGGAGAAATGTCTCAAAGTGTCTAATAATTTTGATCGATTCCTCGAAGACCATTAGTAGTTTCCATGAATATCTGGAGGCATTCTGTAATCATTGCACCTTCAGAGTGTTGATAAAACACAGAAATGTCATCGGGACTGAATACAACAGGCACCATGCGGACTTTTCTCCAGGGGAGTAATGTCTCAGACTGTCTACGCTTTGATCGTTCCCTGGAAGACAAGTAGTACTTTCCGAAGCACATCTGGAGGCATTCTATAATCTGTGGAAATTCAGAGTGTCGATGAAACACAGAAATTGCATCGGGATTGAATACAACAGGCACCATGCGGACTTTTCTCCATAGGAGTAAAGTCTCAAACTGTAAACGCTTTGATGGTTCCCTGGTAGGCCAGTAGTAGTTTCCGAAGCACAGCTGGAGGCATTCCGTAATCTGTGGAGTTTCAGAGTGTTGATGAAACACAGAAATTGCATCGGGATTGAATACAACAGGCACCATGCGGACTTTTCTCCATGGGAGTAATGTCTCAAATTGTCTACGCTTTTATCGTTCCCTGAAAGACAAGTAGCAGTTTCCGAAACTAATCAGGATTCATTCTCCAATCTGTGTAAATTCAGAGTGTTGATGAAACACAGAAATTGCACCGGGATTAAATACAACAGGCACCATGCGGACTTTCTCCATGGGAGTAAAGTCACAAACTGTCTACGATTTGATCGTTTGCTTTAAGACCAGTAGTAGTTTTTGAAGTACATCTGGAATCATTATGTAATCTGAGGACTTTCAGAGTGTTGATGAAACACAGAAATTGCATCGGGATTGAATACAACAGACACCAGGATGACTTTTCTCCATGAGAGTAATGTCTCAAATTGTCTACGCTTTTATCTTTCCCTGGAAGACCAGTAGTAGTTTCCGAAGTACATCTGGAGGCATTCTATAATCTGTGGACCTTCACAGTGTTGATGAAACACAGAAATCGCATCGTCATTGAATACAACAGGCACCATGCGCACTTTTCTCCATGGGAGTAATGTCTCAAACTGTCTACGCTTTGATCCATCCCTGGAAGACAAGTAGTAGATTCCGAAGAACATCTGGAGGCATTTTTTAATCTGTGGAGATTCAGAGTGTTGACGAAACACAGAAAGTGCATCGGGATTGAATACAAAGGCACAATGCAGACTTTTCTCGATGTGAGTAATGTCTTAAACTGTCTAAGCTTTGATCGTTCCCTGGAAGACAAGTAGTATTTTCCGAAGCACATCTGGAGGCATTCTATAATCTGTGGAAATTCGGAGTGTCGATGAAACACGGAAATTGCATCTGGATTGAATACAACAGGCACCATGCGGACTTTTCTCTATAGGAGTAAAGTCTCAAACTGTAAACGCTTTGATGGTTCCCTGCAAGACCAGTAGCAGTTTCCGAAGCACATTTGGAGGCGTTCCGTAATCTGTGGAGATTCAGAGTATTGATGAAACAAAGAAATTGCATCGGGATTGAATGGAACAGGCAGAATGCGGACTTTTCTCCATGGGAAAAATGTCTCAAAGTGTCTAATAATTTTGATCGATTCCTCGAAGACCATTAGTAGTTTCCATGAACATCTGGAGGCATTCTGTTATCATTGGACCTTCAGAGTGTTGATAAAACACAGAAATTGCATCGGGACTGAATGCAACAGGCACCGTGCGGACTTTTCTCCAAGGAAGTAATGTCTCAAACTGTCTACGCTTTAATCGATTCCAGGAATACCAGTAGTAGTTTCCGACGCACATCTGGAGGCATTCTGTAATCTGTGGTCCTTCAGAATGTTGAAGAAACACAGAAATTGCATCGGGATTGAATACAACAGGCACCATGGGGACTTTCTCCATGGGAGTAATGTCTCAAACTGTCTACATTTTGATCGTTACCTGGAAGACAAGTAGTCGTTTAAGAAGCACATCTGGATTATTTCCGTAATCTGTGGAGCTTCAGAGTGTTGATGTAACACAAAAATTGCACCGGGATTGAATACAACAGGCACCAGATGGACTATTCTCCGTGGGAGTAATGTCTCAAACTGTCTACGCTTTAATCATTCCCTGGAAGACCAGTAGTAGTTTCCGAAGCACATCTGGAGGCATTACGTAATCTGTGGACCTTCCGAGTGTTGATGAAAGACAGAAATTGCAACGGAATTGAATACAACAGACACCATGCGGACTTTTCTCCATGAGAGTAATGACTCAAATTGTCTACGCTTTAATCTTTCCCTGGAAGACAAGTAGTAGTTTCCGAGGAACATCTGGAGGCATTTTTTAATCTGTGGAGCTTCAGGGTGTTGACGAAACACAGAAAAAGCATCGGGATTGAATACAAAGGCACAATGCGGACTTTTCTCGACGTGAGTAATGTCTTAAACTGTCTACGCTTTGATCGTTCCCTGGAAGACAAGTAGTACTTTCCGAAGCACATCTGGAGGCATCCTATAATCTGTGGAAATTCAGAATGTCGATGAAACACAGAAATTGCATCGTGATTGAGTACAACAGGCACCATGCGGACTTTTCTCCATAGGAGTAAAGTCTCAAACTGTAAACGCTTTGATGGTTCCCTGGAAGACCAGTAGCAGTTTCCGAAGCACATTTGGAGGCGTTCCGTAATCTGTGGAGCTTCAGAGTGTTGATAAAACAAAGAAATTGCATCGGGATTGAATAGAACAGGCAGAATGCGGACTTTTCTCCATGGGAGAAATATCTCAAAGTGTCTAATAATTTTGATCGATTCCTCGAAGACCATTAGTAGTTTCCATGAACATCTGGAGGCATTCTGTAGTCATTGGACCTTCAGAGTGTTGATAAAACACAGAAATTGCATCGGGACTGAATACAACGGGCACCGTGGGGACTTTTCTCCAAGGAAGTAATGTCTCAAACTGTCTACGCTTTAATCGTTCCCTGGAAGGCCAGTAGTAGTTTCCGAAGCACAGCTGGAGGCATTCCGTAATCTGTGGAGCTTCGGAGTGTTGATGAAACACAGAAAGTGCATCGGGATTGAATACAACAGACACCATGCGGACTTTTCTCCATGGGACTAATGTCTCAAACTGTGTACGCTTTAATCGATTCCAGGAATACCAGAAGTAGTTTCCGACGCACATCTGGAGGCATTCAGTAATCGGTGGACCTTTAGAGTCTTGATGAAACACAGAAATTGCATCGGGATAGAATACAACAGTCACCATGCGGATTTTTCTCCATGGTAGTAATGTCTCAAACTGTCTACGCTTCGATCGTTCAGTGGAAGTCCAGTAAGAGTTTCCGAAGCACATCTGGAGGCATTCTGTAATCTGTGGTCCTTCAGAGTGTTGATGAAACACAGAAATTGCATCGGGATTGTATACAACAGACACCATGCGGACTTTTCTCCATGAGAGTAATGTCTCAAATTGTCTAGGTTTTAATCTTTCCCTGGAAGACCAGTGGTAGTTTCCGAAGTACATCTGGAGGCATTCGGTAATCTGTAGACCTTCCGAGTGTTGATGAAACACAGACATTCCATCGTGATTGAATACAACAGTCACCATTATGTTTTTTCTCCATGGGAGTAATATCTCAAACTATCTCCGATTTGATCGTTCCCTGGAAGACCAGTAGTAGTTTCCGAAGCACATCTGGAGAAATTCTGTAATCTGTGGACCTTCAGAGTGTTGATAAAATACAGAAATTGTATCGGGATTGAATTCAACAGGCACCATGTGGACTTTTCTCCATGGGAGTAATGTCTCAAACTGAGTACGCGTTGATCGATTCCTGGAAGACCAGTAGTAGTTTCCGAAGCACTTCTGGAGGCATTCTGTAATCTGTGGACCTTCAGAGTGTTGATGAAACACAGAAAATTCATTTCGATTGAATACAACAGGCACCATGAGGGCTTTTCTCAATGGGCGTAATGTCTCAAACTGTCTACGCTTTGGTCGTTCCCTGGAAGACCAGTAGCAGCTTCCGAAGCACATCTAGAGGCATTCTGTAATCTGTGGACCTTCAGATTCTTGATGAAACACAGAAATTGCATTGTGAAGGAATACCAAAGCACCATGCGGACTTTACTCCATGGGAGTAATATCTCAAACTGTCTACGCTTTGATGGTTACCTGCTGACCAATAATAGTTTCGGAAGCACATCTCGAGGCATTGCCTAATCTGTGGACTTTCAGAGTGTTGATAAAGCACAGAAATTGCACAAGGATTGAATACAACAGGCACCATGCGGACATTTCTCCATGCGAGTAATGTCTCAAACTGTGTACGTTTTGATCGATTCCTCGAAGACCAGTAGTAGCTTCCGAAGCACATCAGGAGGCATTCTGTAATCTGTGGACCTTCAGAATTCAGATGAAACACAGAAATTGCATCGGGAACGAAGACAACAGCCACCATGCGGACTTTTCTCCAGGGGAGTAATGTCTGAAACTGTCTACGCATTTGATCGATTCCTGGAAGGCCAGTGGTAGTTTCCGAAGAACATCTGGAGGCAATCTGTAATCTGTGGACCTTCAGAGTGTTGATGAAACACTGAATTAGCAGCGTGATTGAATACACACAGGAACCATGCGGACTTTACTCCATGGGAGTAATGTCTCAATCTGTCTACAATTTGATCGTTCCCTGGAAGACCAGTAGTAATTTCCGAAGCACATCTGGAGGAATTGTGTAATATGTGGACCTTCAGAGTGATGATGAAATACAAAAATTGCATCGGGATTGTAAATAACAGGCACCAAGCGGGGATTTTTCTCCATGCGAGTACTGTCCCAATCTGTCTGCGTTTTGATCGATCCCTGGAAGATTAGTATTAGTTTTCGAAGTTCATCTTGAGTCATTCTGCAATCTGTGGACCTTCAGAGTGTTGATGAAACACAGAAATTGCATCGGGATAGAATACAACAGGCGCCATGGGGACTTTTCTCAATGGGAGTAATGTCTCAAACTCTCTACGCTTTGATTGATTCCTTGGAGACCAGTAGAAGTTTCCAAGCACATCTGGTGGCATTCTGTAAACATTGGACCTTCAGAGTGTGGATGAAACACAGAAATTGCAGCATGCTTGAATACAATAGGCACCATGCAGACTTTTCTCCATAGGAGTAATGTTTCAAACTGTCAACGCTTTGGTCGTTCCCTGGAAGATAAGTAATAGTTTCCGAAACACATCTGGAGGCTTTCTTTAATCTGTGGAAATTCAGAGTGTTGATGAAACACAGAAATTGAATCAGGATTGAATACAACAAACACCATGCGACCTTTTTTCCATGGGCATAATGTCTCAATCAGTCAACGCTTTGATCGATCCCTGGAAGACCAGTAGTAGTTTCCGAAGCACATGTGGAAGCATTCTGTAGTCTGTGGACCTTCACAGTGGTGATGAAACACCGAGATTGCATCAGGAGTGAATACAACAGGCTCCATGCGGACTTTTCTCCACCAGAGTAATGTCTCAAACTGTCACGCTTTAATCGATTTCTGGAAGACCAGTACTAGTTTCAGACGCACATCTCGATTCATTCTGTAATCTGATGACCTTCAGAGTTTTGATGAAACACAGGAATTGCAACGGGATTGAATACAACAGGCACCATGCGTACTTTTCGCCATGCGAGTAATGTCTCGTACTGACTACGTTTTGATCGTTACCTGGAAGACCAGTAGTAGTTTCTGAACCTCATCTGCAGGCATCCTGTAATCTGTGGACCTTCAGAGTGTTGATGAAACACAGTAATTGCATCGGGATTGAATACAACATGCACCATGCCGAGTTTTCTCCACGGGAGTAATGTCTCAAATTGCCTACCGTTTAATCGTTCTCTGGAAGACCAGTAGTAGTTTCATTAGAACATCTGGAGGCATTCTGTAATCTGTGGAACTTCAGAGTGTTGATGAAACACAGAAATTGCATAAGAATTGAATTCAACAGGCACCATGCGGACTTTTCTCCATGGGAGTAATGTCTCAAACTGAGTACGCTTTGATCGATTCCTGGAAGACCAGTAGTAGTTTCCGAAGCACATCTGGAGGCGTTCTGTATTCTGTGGCCCTAAAGAGTATTGATGAAACACATAAATTGCAACGAGATTGAATACAACAGGCACCATGCGGTCTTTTCTCCATGGGAGTAATGTCTCAAACTGTCACCGCTTTGGTCGTTCACTGGAAGACAAGTGGTAGTTTCAGAAAAACATCTGCGACGCATTCTGTAATCTGTGGACCTTCAGAGTGTTGATGAAACACAGAGATTGCATCAGGATTGAATATAACATGCACCGTGCGGACATTTCTCCGTGCGAGTAATGTCTCAAACTGTGTACGTTTTGATCGATACCTCGAAGACCAGTAGTAGTTTCCGAAGCACATCAGGAGGCATTCTGTAATCTGTTGACCTTCAGAGTGTTGTTGACACAAAGAAATTGCATCAGGATTGAATGCAACATGCACCATGTGGACTTGTCTAAATGGGCGTGATGTCTCAAACTGTCTACGATTTGATCGATTCCTGGGAGGCCAATAGTAGTTTTTGTAGCACATCTGTATTCATTCTGAAAATTGTGGACCTTAAGAGTGTTGATGTAACGCCGAAATTGCATCGGGATAGAATACAACAGTCACCATGCGGACTTTCTTCTATGGGAGTAATGTCTCAAACTGACCACGCTTTGATGGTTACCTGGAAGACCAGTAGTAGTTTCCGAAGCACATCTGGCGGCATTCTGTAATCTGTGGACCTTCAGAGTGTTGATGAAACACAGAAATTGCATCGGTATTGATTACAACAGACACCATGCGGACTTTTATCCATGTCAGTACTGTCTGAAACTGTCAACTATTTGATCGTTCCCTGGAAGACCAGTAGCAGTTTCCGAAGCTCATCTGGAGGCATTCTGTAATCTGTGAACCTTCAGAGTGTTGATGAAACACAGAAATTGAATCGGAAAGGAATACAACAGTCTCCATGCGGATTTTTCTACATGGCAGTACTGTCTCAAACTGTCTACGAATTGATCGTTCCCTGGAAGACAAGTAGTAGTTTCCGAAGCACATCTGGAGGCATTCTGTAATCTTCGGACCTTCAGAGTGTTAAAGAAATTCAGGAATTGCTTCTGGATTGAATTCAACAATCATCATACAGACTTTTCTCCATGTGAGAAACGTCTCAAGCTGTATAAGCTTTGATCGTTCCCTGGAAGACCAGTAGTAGGTTCCGAAGCACAGCTGTAGGCATTCTGTAATCTGTGGACCTTCAGAGTGTTGATGAAACACAGATATTGCATCAGGAACGAAGACAACAGCCACCATGTGGACTTTTCTCCATGGGATTATTGTCTCAAACTGTATACGCATTGATCGTTGTCTGGAAGACCAGTAGTAGTTTCCGAAGCACGTCTGGAGGCATTCTGTAATCTGTGGACCTTCAGAGTGTTGATGAAATACAGATATTGCTTCGGGATTTGATACAACAGGCACCATGCGGTCTTTTCTCGATGGGAGTAGTGTCTCAAACTATCTACGCTTTTAATCGATTCCTGGAACACCAGTAGTAGTTTCCGAAGCACATATGGAGGCATTATGTAATTTGTGGACCATCAGAGTGTTCATGAAACACTGAATTTGCAGCGATATTGAATACAACAGGAACCAAGCGGACTTTACCCCATGGGAGTAATGTATCAAACTGTCTACGCCTTGATTGTTCCCTGGAAGACCAGTAGTAATTTCCGAAGCACATCTGGAGGAATTCTGTAGTATGTGGACCTTCAGAGTGATGATGAAACACAGTAATTGCACCGGGAAAGAAGACAACAGCCACCATGCGGACATTTCTCCATGTGAGTAATGTCTCGAACTGTGTACACTTTGATCGATTCCTGGAAGACCAGTAGCAGTTTTCTAAGCTCATCTGGAGGCATTCTGTAATCTGTGGAACTTCAGAGTGTTGTTGAAACACAGAAATTGCATCAGGATTGAATACAATAGGCACCATGCGGACTTTTCTCCAGGGGAGTAATGTCTGAAACTGTCTACGCTTTTGATCGATTAATGGAAGGCCAGTGGTAGTTTCCGAAGCACATCTGGAGGCATTCTGTAATCTGTGGACCTTCAGAGTGTTGATGAAACACTGAATTAGCAGCGAGATTTAATACAACAGGAATCATGCGGACTTTACTCCATGGGAGTAATGTCTCAAACTGACTACGCTTTGATAGTTACCTGGAAGACCAGTAGTAGTTTACGAAGCACATCTGGAGGCATTCTGTAATCTGTGGACCTTCAGTGTGTTGATGAAACACAGAAATTGCATCTGAATTGAATACAACAGACGCCATGGCAATTTTTCTCCATGTGAGGAATGTCTCAGTCTGTCTACGCTTTTGATCGATTCCTGGAAGACCAGTAGTAGTTTCCGAAGCATATCTGGAGGCATTCTGTAATCTGTGGACCTTCAGAGTGTTGATGAAACACAGAAATTGCATCGGTATTCATTACAACAGGCACCATACGGACTTTTCTCGATGGGAGGAATGTCTCAAACTGTCTACGGTCTGATCGTTCCCTGGAAGACCAGTAGACATTTCCGAAGCACATCTGGAGGCATTCTGTAATCTGTGGACCTTCAGAGTGTTGATGAAACACTGAATTAGCAGCGAGATTTAATACAACAGGAATCATGCGGACTTTACTCCATGGGAGTAATGTCTGAAACTGACTACGCTTTGATAGTTACCTGGAAGACCAGTAGTAGTTTACGAAGCACATCTGGAGGCATTCTGTAATCTGTGGACCTTAAGGGTGTTGATGAAACACTGAATCTGCAGCGAGATTGAATACAACAGGCACCACACGGACTTTTCTCTATGGGAGTAATGTCTCAAACTGTCTACGCTTTGATCGTTCCCTGGAAGACCAGTAGACATTTCCGAAGCACATCTGGAGGTATTTTGTAATAAGTGGATGTTCAGAGTGTTGTTGAAACACAGAAATTGCATCAGGATTGAATACAATAGGCACCATGCGGACTTTTCTCCATGCGAGTATTGTCTCAAACTGTATAACCTTGGATCTTTCCCTGGAAGACCGGTAGTAGTTACAGATGCACATATGGAGGCATTCTGTTATCTATGGATCTTCAGAGTGTTGAGGAAATACAGAAATTGCATCGGGATTGAATAGAACAGGCACCATGCCGACTTTTCTCCATGGTAGTAATGTCTCGAACTGTCTACGCTTTGATCGTTCCCTGGAAGACCAATAGTAGTTTCCGAAGCACATCTGGAGGCGTCCTGTAATCTGTGGACCTTCGGAGTGTTGATGAAACACTGAATTTGCAGCAAGATTGAATACAACAGGCACCATGAGGACTTTTCTCTATGGGAGTAATGTCTCAAACTGTCTATGATTTTAAGGACTCCTGGAAGAACAGTAGTAGTTTCCGAAGCATATCCGGAGGCATTCTGTAATCTGCGGACCTTCAGAGTGTTGATGAAACACAGAAAATGCATCGGGATTCAATAAACCAGTCACCATGCGGAATTCTCTCCATGGGAGAAATGTCTCAAACTCTCTACTTATTTTGATCGATTCATCGAAGGCAAGTAATAGTTTCCGAAGCACATCTGGAAGCATTCTGTAATCTGTGGAACTTCAGAGTGTTGATGAACCACAGATATTACATCAGGATTGAATACAATAGATACCATGGTAGTAATGTCTCAAACCATCGACGCTTCGGTAGTTCTCTGGAACACCAGTAGTAGTTACCGAAGCACATATGGAGGCATTCTGTAACAATCAGGAGTTTTCTCAGTGAGAGCAATGTCTCAAACTGTCTAAGCTTTGATCGCTCCCTGTAAGACCAAGAGTGGTTTCCGCTGCACATATGGAGGCATTCTGTTATCTGTGGACCTTCAGAGTGTTGAAGAAACACAGAAATATAAACTGGATTGAATACAACTGGCATCATGCGGACTTTTCTCCATGGAACTATTGTCTCAATCTCTCTACGGTTTGATCGTTCCCTGGAAGACCAATAGTTGATTTCGGAGCACATCTGGAGGCATTCTGTAATCTGTGGACCTTCAGAGTGTTGATGAAACACTGAATTAGCAGCGAGATTTAATACAACAGGAACCATGCGGACTTCTCTCCATGCGAGTAATGCCTCAAACTTTATACCCTTTGATCGTTCCCTGGGAGACCAGTAGTCGTTTCCGAAGCACATCTGGTATCATTATATAATCAGTGGAACTTCAGAGTGTTGATGAAACACAGAAATTGCATCGTGATTGAATAGAACAGGCACCATGCAGACATTTCTCCACATGAGTAATGTCTCAAACTGTCTACGCCTTGATCTTTCCCTGGAAAACCAATAGTAGTTTCCGAAGCACATCTGGAGGCATTCTGTAACCTGTGGACCTTCAGAGTGTTGATGAAACACATAAATTGCATCGGGATTGATTAGAACAGGCACCATGCCGACTTTTGTCCATGGGAGTAATGTCACAAACTGTCTATGCATTTATCGATTCCTGGAAACCCAGTAGTAGTATCCGAAGCATATCTGGAGGCATTCTGTAATCTGCGGATCTTCAGAGTGTTAATGAAACACTGAATTTGCAGCGAGATTGAGTACAACAGGCAGCATGCGGACTTTTCTCCATGGGAGTAATGTCTCAAACTGTCTATGATTTTAAGGATTCCTGGAAGAACAGTAGTAGTTTCCGAAGCACATCTGGAGGCATTCTGTAATCTGTGGACCTTCAGAGTGTTGATGAAACACAGAAATGTGTACAGGATTGAATACAACAGGCACCATGCGGACTTTTCGCAATGGAAGTAATGTCTCAATCTCTCTACGGTTTGGTCGTTCCCTGGAAGACCAATAGTAAATTTCGAAGCACATCTGGAGGCATTCTGTAAACTGTGGAGCTTCAGAGTGTTGATGAAACACAGAAATTGCATCGGGATTGAATAGAGCAGGCACCATGCGGCCTTTTTCCATGGGAGTAATGTCTCAAACTGTCTAAGTTTTTGATCGATTCCTGGAGGCATAGTAGTAGTTTCAGAAGCACATCTCAAGGCATTCTGTAATCTGTGGACCTTCAGAGTGTTGATGAAACACTGAATTTGCAGCTACATTTAATACAACAGGCACCATGCGGACTTACTCCATGGGAGTAATGTCTCAAAGTGTCTACGATTTGATCGTTCCGTGGAAGACCAGTAGTAATTTCCGAAGCACATATGGAGGCATTCTGTAATCTGTGGACCTTCAGAGTGATGATGAAACACAGAAATTGCATCGTGATTGAAGAGAACAGTCACCATGCGGTCTTTTCTTTATGGGAGTAATGTCTCAAACTGTCTACGCTTTTGATCGATTCCTGGAAGACCAGTCGTAGTTTCCGAAGCACATCTGGAGGCATTCTGCAATCTGTGGACCTTCAGAGTGTTGATGAAACACTGAATTTGCATCGGGATTGAATAGAACAGGCACCATGCGGACTTTTGTCCATGGGAGTAATGTCTCAAATTGTCTATGCATTTATCGATTCCTGGAAGACCAGTAGTAGTTTTCGAAACACATCTGGAAGTATTCTGTAATCTGTGGACCTTCAGAGTGTTAATGAAACACTGAATTTGCATCGAGATTGAGTACAACAGGCACCATGCCGACTTTTCTCCATGGGAATAATGTCTCAAACAGTCTACGCCTTGATGGAGTCCTGGAAGACCATTAGTAGTTTCCGAAGCACATCAGGTGGCATTCTGTTATCTGTGGACCTTCAGAGTGTTGATGAAACACAGAAAATGCATCGGGACTCAATACACCAGTCACCATGCGGACTTTTCTCCATGGCAGAAATGTCGCAAACTATCTACGAACTTTCATAGATTCCTCGAAGTCAAGTATTAGTTTCCAAAGCACATCTGGAGGCATTCTGTATTATGTGGACCTTCAGAGTGTTGATGAAACACTGAATTTGCATCGGGATTGAATAGAACAGGCACCATGTGGACTTTTGTCGATGGGAGTAACGTCTCAAATTGTCTATGCATTTATCGATTCCTGTAAGACCAGTAGTAGTTTTCGAAGCACATCTGGAAGCAGTCTGTAATCTGTGGCCCTTCAGAGTGTTAATGAAACACTGAATTTGCAGCGAGATTGAGTACAACAGGCACCATGCCGACTTCTCTCCATGGGAGTAATGTCTCAAACAGTCTACGAATTGATGGATTCCTGGAAGACCATTAGTAGTTTCCGAAGCACATCAGGAGGCATTCTGTTATCTGTGGACCTTCAGAGTGTTGATGAAACACAGAAAATGCATCGGGACTCAATACACAAGTCACCATGCGGACTTTTCTCCATGGGAGAAATGTCGCAAACTATCTACGAACTTTCATAGATTCTTCGAAGTCAAGTATTAGTTTCCGAAGCACATCTGGAGGCATTCTGTATTATGTGGACCTTCAGAGTGTTGATGACACACAGAAATTGCATCGGGAAAGAAGATAACAGGCACCATGCGGACTTTTCTCCATGGGAGTTATGTCTCAAACTGTCTAGGTTTGATCGTTCCCTGGAAGAAAAGTAGCAGTTTCCGAAGCAAATCTGGAGGCATTCTGTAATCTGTGGACGATCAGAGTGTTAATGAAACACTGAATTTGCAGCGAGATTGAGTACAACAGGCACCATGCGGACTTTTCTCCGTGGGAGTAATGTCTCAAACTGTCTACGCCTTGATGGATTCCTGGAAGACCATTAGTAGTTTCCGAAGCACATCAGGAGGCATTCTGTTATCTGTGCACCTTCAGAGTGTTGATGTAACACAGAAATAGCATCGGGATTGAATACAACAGGCACCATGCGAACTTTTCTCCATGGGAGTAATTTCTCAAACTGTCTACGCTTTGATCATTCCCTCGAAGACAAGTAATAGTTTCCGAAGCAGATCTAGAGGCATTCTGTTGTCTGTGGACCTTCAGATTGTTGATGAAACACACAAATTGCATCGTAATTGAATATAACAGGCACCATGAGGACTTTTCTCCATGAGAGTAATGTCTCAAACTGTCAACGCTTTAATCGTACCCTAGAAGAACAGTAGTAGTCTCCGAAGCACATCTGGAGCCATACTGTAATCTGTGGACATTCAGAGTGTTGATGAAACACAGAAATTACACCGGGATTGAATACAACAGGCACCATGCGGACCTTTCTCAAAGGGAGTAATGTCTCAAACTGTCTAAGATTTGATCGTTCCCTGGAAGACCAGTAGTAGTTTCGGAAGCTCATCTGGAGGCATTATGTAATCTGTGGACCTTCAGAGTGTTGATGAAACACTGAATTTGCAGCGAGATTGAATACAACAGGCTCCATGCGGACTTTTCTCCATTGGAGTAATGTCTCAAAGTGTCTACGCTTTGATCGTTCCGAGAAAGACCAGTAGAAATTTGCTAAACACATCTGGAGGAATTCTGTAATATGTGGACCTCCAGATGGTTGATCAAATACAGAAATTGCATCGGGAAAGAAGACAGCAGCCACCATTCGGACTTTTCTCCATGGGAGTAATGTCTCAAACTGTCAACGATTTGATCGTGCCCTGGAAGGGCAGGACTAGCTTCTGAAGCACATCTGACGACATTCTGTAAACTGTGGACCTTCAGACTGTTGATAAAACACAAAACTTGCATCGGGATTGAATACAACATTCACCATGTGGACTTTCCTAAATATGATTAATGTCTCAAACTCCCTACGCTTTGATCGATACCTGGAAGACCAGTAGTAGTTACCCAAGCACATCTGGGGACATGCTGTAATCTGTGGAAATTCACAGTGTTGATGAAACACAGAAATTGCATAGCTATTGAATACAACAGGCACCATGTGGACTTTTCTCCATAGGAGTAATGACTCAAACTGTCTACGCTTTGATCGTTCCCTGGAACACCAGTAGTAGATTCCGAAGCACATATGGTGGCAGTCTGTAACCTGTGGACCTGCAAAGATTTGATAAAAGCACATAAATTGCACATGGATTGAATACAACAGGCACCATGCGGACTTTTCTCCATGGGAATAATGTCTGAACCTGTCTAAGCTTTCATCGTTACCTGGAAGACAGTAGTAGTTTCCGAACCACATTTGGAGGCGTTCTGTAATCTGTCCACTTTCAGAGTGTTGATCAAACACAGAAATTTCATTGGGAATTAATACAACGTGCACCTGGCGGAATTTTCTCCATGGGAGTAATATCTCAAACTGTCATCGCTTTGATCGTTCCCTGGATGACCAGTAGTAGTTTCCTAAGCACATCTGGAGACATTCTGTAATCTGTGGACCTTCAGAGTGTTGATGAAACACAGAAATTGCATCGGGATTTAGTACCACAGGCACCATATCGACTTTTCTGCATGGTAGTAATGTCACAAACTATCTACGCTTTGATCGATCCCTGGAAGACCAGTAGCAGTTTCCCAAGCACAGCTGGAGCCATTTAGTAATCTGTTTACCTTCAGAGTGTTGATGAAACACAGATATTGCATCGGGATTTAATACAACAGGCACTATGCGGACTTTTCTCCATGGGTGTAATATCTCAAAGTGTCTATGTTTTTTTCGATTCCTGGGAGACCAGTAGTAGCTTCCGAAGCACATCTGGTGGCATTCTGTAATCTGTGGACCTTCGCAGTGTTGAGGAAACACAGAAATTGCATCGAGATTCAATACAACAGGCACCATGCGGACTTTTCTCCATGAGAGTAATGTGTCAAACTGTCTACGCTTGATCGTTCCCTGGAAGGCCTGTAGTAGTTTCTGAAGCACATCTAGAAGCATTCTGTAAACTGTGGACCTTCAGAGTGTTGATGATACGCAGAAATTCAATCGGGATTGAATACAACAGGCACCATGCGGACTTATCTCCATGGGAGTAATGTCTCAAACTATCTACACTCTGATCGTTACCTGGAAGACCAGTAGTAGTTTCCGAAGCACATCTGGAGGCACTCTGTAATCTGTCGACCTTCAGAGTGTTGATGAAACATTAAAATTGCATCGGGATTGAATACAACAGGCACCATGCGGACCTTTCTCAAAGGGAGTAATGTCTCAAACTGTCTAAGATTTGATCGTTCCCTGGAAGACCAGTAGTAGTTTCGGAAGCTCATCTGGAGGCATTATGAAATCTGTGGACCTTCAGAGATTGAATACAACAGGCTCCATGCGGACTTGTCTCCATTGGAGTAATGTCTCAAAGTGTCTACGCTTTGATCGTTCCGAGAAAGACCAGTAGAAATTTGCTAAACACATCTGGAGGAATTCTGTAATATGTGGACCTCCAGATGGTTGATCAAACACAGAAATTGCATCGGGAAAGAAGACAGCAGCCACCATTCGGACTTTTCTCCATGGGAGTAATGTCTCAAACTGTCAACGATTTGATCGTGCCCTGGAAGGCCAGGACTAGCTTCTGAAGCACATCTGACGACATTCTGTAATCTGTGGACCTTCAGACTGTTGATAAAACACAAAACTTGCATCGGGATTGAATACAACATTCACCATGTGGACTTTCTTAAATATGATTAATGTCTCAAACTCCCTACGCTTTGATCGATACCTGGAAGACCAGTAGTAGTTACCCAAGCACATCTGGGGACATTCTGTAATCTGTGGAAATTCACAGTGTTGATGAAACACAGAAATTGCATAGCTATTGAATACAACAGGCACCATGTGGACTTTTCTCCATAGGAGTAATGACTCAAACTGTCTACGCTTTGATCGTTCCCTGGAACACCAGTAGTAGATTTCGAAGCACATATGGTGGCAGTCTGTAACCTGTGGACCTGCAAAGATTTGATAAAAGCACATAAATTGCACATGGATTGAATACAACAGGCACCATGCGGACTTTTCTCCATGGGAATAATGTCTGAACCTGTCTAAGCTTTCATCGTTACCTGGAAGACAGTAGTAGTTTCCGAACCACATTTGGAGGCGTTCTGTAATCTGTCCACTTTCAGAGTGTTGATCAAACACAGAAATTTCATTGGGAATTAATACAACGTGCACCTGGCGGAATTTTCTCCATGGGAGTAATATCTCAAACTGTCAACGCTTTGATCGTTCCCTGGATGACCAGTAGTAGTTTCCTAAGCACATCTGGAGACATTCTGTAATCTGTGTACCTTCAGAGTGTTGATGAAACACAGAAATTGCATCGGGATTTAGTACCACAGGCACCATATCGACTTTTCTGCATGGTAGTAATGTCACAAACTATCTACGCTTTGATCGATCCCTGGAAGACCAGTAGCAGTTTCCCAAGCACAGCTGGAGCCATTTAGTAATCTGTTTACCTTCAGAGTGTTGATGAAACACAGATATTGCATCGGGATTTAATACAACAGGCACTATGCGGACTTTTCTCCATGGGTGTAATATCTCAAAGTGTCTATGTTGTTTTCGATTCCTGGGAGACCAGTAGTAGCTTCCGAAGCACATCTGGTGGCATTCTGTAATCTGTGGACCTTCGCAGTGTTGAGGAAACACAGAAATTGCATCGAGATTCAATACAACAGGCACCATGCGGACTTTTCTCCATGAGAGTAATGTGTCAAACTGTCTACGCTTGATCGTTCCCTGGAAGGCCTGTAGTAGTTTCTGAAGCACATCTAGAAGCATTCTGTAAAGTGTGGACTTTCAGAGTGTTGATGATACGCAGAAATTCAATCGGGATTGAATACAACAGGCACCATGCGGACTTATCTCCATGGGAGTAATGTCTCAAACTATCTATACTCTGATCGTTACCTGGAAGACCAGTAGTAGTTTCCGAAGCACATCTGGAGGCACTCTGTAATCTGTGGACCTTCAGAGTGTTGATGAAACACAGAAATTGCATCGCGATTCAGTACAACAGGTACCATGCGGACTCTTCTCCATGAAAGTAATGTCTCAAACTGTGTAGGCCTTGATTGTTCCCTGGAAGACCAGTAGTAGTTTCAAAAGCACATCTGGAGGCAATCTGCAACCTATGGACTTTCAGAGTGTTGATGAAACACAGAAATGGCATTGCGATTGAATACAACATGTACCATGCTAACTTTTATCCATGGGAGTAATGTCTCAAACTGTATACGCTTTGTTCGTTTTTTGGAAGACCAGTAGTTGTTTCAGAAGCACATCTGGAGGCATTCTGTAATCTGTGGACCTTCAGAGTGTTGAAGAAACACGAAAATTGCATCGGGATTGAATACAACAGGCACCATGCGGACCTTTCTCAAAGGGAGTAATGTCTCAAACTGTCTAAGATTTGATCGTTACCTGGAAGACCAGTAGTAGTTTCCGAAGCACATCTGGAGCCATACTGTAATCTGTGGACATTCAGAGTGTTGATGAAACACAGAAATTACACCGGGATTGAATACAACAGGCACCATGCGGACCTTTCTCAAAGGGAGTAATGTCTCAAACTGTCTAAGATTTGATCGTTCCCTGGAAGACCAGTAGTAGTTTCGGAAGCTCATCTGGAGGCATTATGTAATCTGTGGACCTTCAGAGTGTTGATGAAACACTGAATTTGCAGCTAGTTTTAATACAACAGGCTCCATGCGGACTTTTCTCCATTGGAGTAGTGTCTCAAAGTGTCTACGCTTTGATCGTTCCGTGAAAGACCAGTAGAAATTTGCTAAACGCATCTGGAAGAATTCTGTAAAATGTGGACCTCCAGAGGGGTGATGAAACACAGAAATTGCTTCGGGAAAGAAGACAACAGCCACCATTCGGACTTTTCTCCATGGGAGTAATGTCTCAAACTGTCAACTATTTGATCGTGCCCTGGAAGGCCAGGACTAGCTTCTGAAGCACATCTGGCGGCATTCTGTAATCTGTGGACCTTCAGAGTGTTGATAAAACACAAAACTTGCATCGGGATTGAATAGAACATTCACCATGTGGACTTTTCTAAATATGATTAATGTCTCAATCTCCCTACGCTCTGATCGATACCTGGAAGACCAGTAGTAGTTACCCAAGCACATCTGGGGACATTCTGTAATCTGTGGAAATTCACAGTGTTGATGAAACACAGAAATTGCATAGCTATTGAATACAACAGGCACCATGTGGACTTTTCTCCATGGGAGTAATGACTCAAACTGTCTACGCTTTGATCGTTCCCTGGAACACCAGTAGTAGATTCCGAAGCACATATGGTGGCAGTCTGTAACCTGTGGACCTGCAAAGATTTGATAAAAGCACATAAATTGCACATGGGTTGAATACAACAGGCACCATGCGGACTTTTCTCCATGGGAATAATGTCTGAACCTGTCTAAGCTTTCATCGTTACCTGGAAGACAGTAGTAGTTTCCGAACCACATTTGGAGGCGTTCTGTAATCTGTCCACTTTCAGAGTGTTGATCAAACACAGAAATTTCATTGGGAATTAATACAACGTGCACCTGGCGGAAGTTTCTCCATGGGAGTAATATCTCAAATTGTCTAAGTTTTTATCGTTCCCTGGTAGACCAGTAGTAGTTTCCGAAGCAAATCAGGAGGCATTCTGTAATATATGGACCTCCAGAGGGTTGATGAAACACAGAAATTGCTTCGGGAAAGAAGGCAACAGCCACCATGGGAGTAATGTCTCAAACTTTCAACGCTTTGATCGTTCCCTGGAAGGCCAGGAGTAGGTTCGGAGGCACATCTGGGGGCATTCGTTAATCGGTGGACCTTCAGAGTGTTGAAGAAACAAAGAAATTGCATCGGGATAGAATACAACAGGCACCATGCGGACTTTTCTCCATTGGAGTAATGTCTCAAACTGTCTATGCCCTGATCATTCCCTGGAAGACCAGTAGTATTTTCCAAAGCACATCTGGAGGCACTTCGTAATTTGTGGAACTTCAGAGTGTTGATGAAACACAGAAATTGCATCGAGATTGAATACAACAGCTCCATGCGAACTTTTCGCTATGGAAGTAATGTCTCAAACTGTCTTCGCTTTGATCGTTCCCTGGATGACCAGTAGTAGTTTCCTAAGCACATCTGGAGGCATTCTGTAATCTGTGGACCTTCAGAGTGTTGATGAAACACAGAAATTGCATCGGGATTTAGTACAACAGGCACCATGCAGACTTTTCTGCATGGTAGTAATGTCACAAACTATCTACGCTTTGATCGATCTCTAGAAGACCAGTAGCAGTTTCCCAAGCACAGCTGGAGCCATTTAGTAATCTGTTTACCCTCAGAGTGTTGATGAAACACAGATATTGCATCGGGATTTAATACAACAGGCACTATGCGGACTTTTCTCCATGGGTGTAATTTCTCAAAGTGTCTATGTTATTTTCGATTCCTGGGAGACCAGTAGTAGCTTCCGAAGCACATCTGGTGGCATTCTGTAATCTGTGGACCTTCGCAGTGTTGAGGAAACACAGAAATTGCATCGAGATTCAATACAACAGGCACCATGCGGACTTTTCTCCATGAGAGTAATGTGTCAAACTGTCTACGCTTGATCGTTCCTTGGAAGGCCTGTAGTAGTTTCTGAAGCACATCTAGAAGCATTCTGTAAACTGTGGACCTTCAGAGTGTTGATGATACGCAGAAATTCAATCGGGATTGAATACAACAGGCACCATGCGGACTTATCTCCATGGGAGTAATGTCTCAAACTATCTACACTCTGATCGTTACCTGGAAGACCAGCAGTAGTTTCCGAAGCACATCTGGAGGCACTCTGTAATCTGTGGACCTTCAGAGTGTTGATGAAACACAGAAATTGCATCGCGATTCAGTACAACAGGCACCATGCGGACTCTTCTCCATGAGAGTAATGTCTCAAACTGTGTAGGCCTTGATTGTTCCCTGGAAGACCAGTAGTAGTTTCAAAAGCACATCTGGAGGCAATCTGCAACCTATGGCCTTTCAGAGTGCTGATGAAACACAGAAATGGCATTGCGATTGAATACAACATGTACCATGCTAACTTTTATCCATGGGAGTAATGTCTCAAACTGTATACGCTTTGTTCGTTTTTTGGAAGACCAGTAGTTGTTTCAGAAGCACATCTGGAGGCATTCTGTAATCTGTGGACCTTCAGAGTGTTGATGAAACACGAAAATTGCATCGGGATTGAATACAACAGGCACCATGCGGACCTTTCTCAAAGGGAGTAATGTCTCAAACTGTCTAAGATTTGATCGTTACCTGGAAGACCAGTAGTAGTTTCCGAAGCACATCTGGAGCCATAGTGTAATCTGTGGACATTCAGAGTGTTGATGAAACACAGAAATTACACCGGGATTGAATACAACAGGCACCATGCGGACCTTTCTCAAAGGGAGTAATGTCTCAAACTGTCTAAGATTTGATCGTTCCCTGGAAGACCAGTAGTAGTTTCGGAAGCTCATCTGGAGGCATTATGTAATCTGTGGACCTTCAGAGTGTTGATGAAACACTGAATTTGCAGCGAGTTTTAATACAACAGGCTCCATGCGGACTTTTCTCCATTGGAGTAGTGTCTCAAAGTGTCTACGCTTTGATCGTTCCGTGAAAGACCAGTAGAAATTTGCTAAACGCATCTGGAAGAATTCTGTAAAATGTGGACCTCCAGAGGGGTGATGAAACACAGAAATTGCTTCGGGAAAGAAGACAACAGCCACCATTCGGACTTTTCTCCATGGGAGTAATGTCTCAAACTGTCAACGATTTGATCGTGCCCTGGAAGGCCAGGACTAGCTTCTGAAGCACATCTGGCGGCATTCTGTAATCTGTGGACCTTCAGAGTGTTGATAAAACACAAAACTTGCATCGGGATTGAATACAACATTCACCATGTGGACTTTTCTAAATATGATTAATGTCTCAAACTCCCTACGCTCTGATCGATACCTGGAAGACCAGTAGTAGTTACCCAAGCACATCTGGGGACATTCTGTAATCTGTGGAAATTCACAGTGTTGATGAAACACAGAAATTGCATAGCTATTGAATACAACAGGCACCATGTGGACTTTTCTCCATGGGAGTAATGACTCAAACTGTCTACGCTTTGATCGTTCCCTGGAACACCAGTAGTAGATTCCGAAGCACATATGGTGGCAGTCTGTAACCTGTGGACCTGCAAAGATTTGATAAAAGCACATAAATTGCACATGGATTGAATACAACAGGCACCATGCGGACTTTTCTCCATGGGAATAATGTCTGAACCTGTCTAAGCTTTCATCGTTACCTGGAAGACAGTAGTAGTTTCCGAACCACATTTGGAGGCGTTCTGTAATCTGTCCACTTTCAGAGTGTTGATCAAACACAGAAATTTCATTGGGAATTAATACAACGTGCACCTGGCGGAAGTTTCTCCATGGGAGTAATATCTCAAATTGTCTAAGTTTTTATCGTTCCCTGGTAGACCAGTAGTAGTTTCCGAAGCAAATCAGGAGGCATTCTGTAATATATGGACCTCCAGAGGGTTGATGAAACACAGAAATTGCTTCGGGAAAGAAGGCAACAGCCACCATGTGGACTTTTCTCCATGGGAGTAATGTCTCAAACTTTCAACGCTTTGATCGTTCCCTGGAAGGCCAGGAGTAGGTTCGGAGGCACATCTGGAGGCATTCGTTAATCCGTGGACCTTCAGAGTGTTGAAGAAACAAAGAAATTGCTTTGGGATTGAATATAACAGGCACCATGCGGACTTTTTTCTATGGGAGTAATGTCTGAAACTGTCTAAGCTTTGAACGTTCCCTGGGAGACATGTAGTAGTTTAAGAAGCACATATGGAGGCATTCTGTAATCTGTGGACGTTCAGAGTGGTGATGAAACACAGAAATTGCATGGGGATTTAATACAACAGGCACCATGCAGTCTTATCTCCATGAGAGTGATGTCTCAAACTGTCTACGCTTTGATCATTCCCTGGACGACAAGTAGTAGTTTATGAAGCACATCTGGAGGCATCCTGTAATCTGTGAACATTCAGAGTCTTGATGAAACACAGAAATTGCATCGGGATAGAATACAACAGGCACCATGCGGACTTTTCTCCATTGGAGTAATGTCTCAAACTGTCTATGCCCTGATCATTCCCTGGAAGACCAGTAGTATTTTCCAAAGCACATCTGGAGGCACTTCGTAATTTGTGGAACTTCAGAGTGTTGATGAAACACAGAAATTGCATCGAGATTGAATACAACAGCTCCATGCGAACTTTTCGCTATGGAAGTAATGTCTCAAACTGTCTTCGCTTTGATCGTTCCCTGGATGACCAGTAGTAGTTTCCTAAGCACATCTGGAGGCATTCTGTAATCTGTGGACCTTCAGAGTGTTGATGAAACACAGAAATTGCATCGGGATTTAGTACAACAGGCACCATGCAGACTTTTCTGCATGGTAGTAATGTCACAAACTATCTACGCTTTGATCGATCTCTGGAAGACCAGTAGCAGTTTCCCAAGCACAGCTGGAGCCATTTAGTAATCTGTTTACCCTCAGAGTGTTGATGAAACACAGATATTGCATCGGGATTTAATACAACAGGCACTATGCGGACTTTTCTCCATGGGTGTAATTTCTCAAAGTGTCTATGTTATTTTCGATTCCTGGGAGACCAGTAGTAGCTTCCGAAGCACATCTGGTGGCATTCTGTAATCTGTGGACCTTCGCAGTGTTGATGAAACACAGAAATTGCATAGCTATTGAATACAACAGGCACCATGTGGACTTTTCTCCATAGGAGTAATGACTCAAACTGTCTACGCTTTGATCGTTCCCTGGAACACCAGTAGTAGATTTCGAAGCACATATGGTGGCAGTCTGTAACCTGTGGACCTGCAAAGATTTGATAAAAGCACATAAATTGCACATGGATTGAATACAACAGGCACCATGCGGACTTTTCTCCATGGGAATAATGTCTGAACCTGTCTAAGCTTTCATCGTTACCTGGAAGACAGTAGTAGTTTCCGAACCACATTTGGAGGCGTTCTGTAATCTGTCCACTTTCAGAGTGTTGATCAAACACAGAAATTTCATTGGGAATTAATACAACGTGCACCTGGCGGAATTTTCTCCATGGGAGTAATATCTCAAACTGTCAACGCTTTGATCGTTCCCTGGATGACCAGTAGTAGTTTCCTAAGCACATCTGGAGACATTCTGTAATCTGTGTACCTTCAGAGTGTTGATGAAACACAGAAATTGCATCGGGATTTAGTACCACAGGCACCATATCGACTTTTCTGCATGGTAGTAATGTCACAAACTATCTACGCTTTGATCGATCCCTGGAAGACCAGTAGCAGTTTCCCAAGCACAGCTGGAGCCATTTAGTAATCTGTTTACCTTCAGAGTGTTGATGAAACACAGATATTGCATCGGGATTTAATACAACAGGCACTATGCGGACTTTTCTCCATGGGTGTAATATCTCAAAGTGTCTATGTTGTTTTCGATTCCTGGGAGACCAGTAGTAGCTTCCGAAGCACATCTGGTGGCATTCTGTAATCTGTGGACCTTCGCAGTGTTGAGGAAACACAGAAATTGCATCGAGATTCAATACAACAGGCACCATGCGGACTTTTCTCCATGAGAGTAATGTGTCAAACTGTCTACGCTTGATCGTTCCCTGGAAGGCCTGTAGTAGTTTCTGAAGCACATCTAGAAGCATTCTGTAAAGTGTGGACTTTCAGAGTGTTGATGATACGCAGAAATTCAATCGGGATTGAATACAACAGGCACCATGCGGACTTATCTCCATGGGAGTAATGTCTCAAACTATCTATACTCTGATCGTTACCTGGAAGACCAGTAGTAGTTTCCGAAGCACATCTGGAGGCACTCTGTAATCTGTGGACCTTCAGAGTGTTGATGAAACACAGAAATTGCATCGCGATTCAGTACAACAGGTACCATGCGGACTCTTCTCCATGAAAGTAATGTCTCAAACTGTGTAGGCCTTGATTGTTCCCTGGAAGACCAGTAGTAGTTTCAAAAGCACATCTGGAGGCAATCTGCAACCTATGGACTTTCAGAGTGTTGATGAAACACAGAAATGGCATTGCGATTGAATACAACATGTACCATGCTAACTTTTATCCATGGGAGTAATGTCTCAAACTGTATACGCTTTGTTCGTTTTTTGGAAGACCAGTAGTTGTTTCAGAAGCACATCTGGAGGCATTCTGTAATCTGTGGACCTTCAGAGTGTTGAAGAAACACGAAAATTGCATCGGGATTGAATACAACAGGCACCATGCGGACCTTTCTCAAAGGGAGTAATGTCTCAAACTGTCTAAGATTTGATCGTTACCTGGAAGACCAGTAGTAGTTTCCGAAGCACACTGGAGCCATACTGTAATCTGTGGACATTCAGAGTGTTGATGAAACACAGAAATTACACCGGGATTGAATACAACAGGCACCATGCGGACCTTTCTCAAAGGGAGTAATGTCTCAAACTGTCTAAGATTTGATCGTTCCCTGGAAGACCAGTAGTAGTTTCGGAAGCTCATCTGGAGGCATTATGTAATCTGTGGACCTTCAGAGTGTTGATGAAACACTGAATTTGCAGCTAGTTTTAATACAACAGGCTCCATGCGGACTTTTCTCCATTGGAGTAGTGTCTCAAAGTGTCTACGCTTTGATCGTTCCGTGAAAGACCAGTAGAAATTTGCTAAACGCATCTGGAAGAATTCTGTAAAATGTGGACCTCCAGAGGGGTGATGAAACACAGAAATTGCTTCGGGAAAGAAGACAACAGCCACCATTCGGACTTTTCTCCATGGGAGTAATGTCTCAAACTGTCAACTATTTGATCGTGCCCTGGAAGGCCAGGACTAGCTTCTGAAGCACATCTGGCGGCATTCTGTAATCTGTGGACCTTCAGAGTGTTGATAAAACACAAAACTTGCATCGGGATTGAATAGAACATTCACCATGTGGACTTTTCTAAATATGATTAATGTCTCAATCTCCCTACGCTCTGATCGATACCTGGAAGACCAGTAGTAGTTACCCAAGCACATCTGGGGACATTCTGTAATCTGTGGAAATTCACAGTGTTGATGAAACACAGAAATTGCATAGCTATTGAATACAACAGGCACCATGTGGACTTTTCTCCATGGGAGTAATGACTCAAACTGTCTACGCTTTGATCGTTCCCTGGAACACCAGTAGTAGATTCCGAAGCACATATGGTGGCAGTCTGTAACCTGTGGACCTGCAAAGATTTGATAAAAGCACATAAATTGCACATGGGTTGAATACAACAGGCACCATGCGGACTTTTCTCCATGGGAATAATGTCTGAACCTGTCTAAGCTTTCATCGTTACCTGGAAGACAGTAGTAGTTTCCGAACCACATTTGGAGGCGTTCTGTAATCTGTCCACTTTCAGAGTGTTGATCAAACACAGAAATTTCATTGGGAATTAATACAACGTGCACCTGGCGGAAGTTTCTCCATGGGAGTAATATCTCAAATTGTCTAAGTTTTTATCGTTCCCTGGTAGACCAGTAGTAGTTTCCGAAGCAAATCAGGAGGCATTCTGTAATATATGGACCTCCAGAGGGTTGATGAAACACAGAAATTGCTTCGGGAAAGAAGGCAACAGCCACCATGGGAGTAATGTCTCAAACTTTCAACGCTTTGATCGTTCCCTGGAAGGCCAGGAGTAGGTTCGGAGGCACATCTGGGGGCATTCGTTAATCGGTGGACCTTCAGAGTGTTGAAGAAACAAAGAAATTGCATCGGGATAGAATACAACAGGCACCATGCGGACTTTTCTCCATTGGAGTAATGTCTCAAACTGTCTATGCCCTGATCATTCCCTGGAAGACCAGTAGTATTTTCCAAAGCACATCTGGAGGCACTTCGTAATTTGTGGAACTTCAGAGTGTTGATGAAACACAGAAATTGCATCGAGATTGAATACAACAGCTCCATGCGAACTTTTCGCTATGGAAGTAATGTCTCAAACTGTCTTCGCTTTGATCGTTCCCTGGATGACCAGTAGTAGTTTCCTAAGCACATCTGGAGGCATTCTGTAATCTGTGGACCTTCAGAGTGTTGATGAAACACAGAAATTGCATCGGGATTTAGTACAACAGGCACCATGCAGACTTTTCTGCATGGTAGTAATGTCACAAACTATCTACGCTTTGATCGATCTCTAGAAGACCAGTAGCAGTTTCCCAAGCACAGCTGGAGCCATTTAGTAATCTGTTTACCCTCAGAGTGTTGATGAAACACAGATATTGCATCGGGATTTAATACAACAGGCACTATGCGGACTTTTCTCCATGGGTGTAATTTCTCAAAGTGTCTATGTTATTTTCGATTCCTGGGAGACCAGTAGTAGCTTCCGAAGCACATCTGGTGGCATTCTGTAATCTGTGGACCTTCGCAGTGTTGAGGAAACACAGAAATTGCATCGAGATTCAATACAACAGGCACCATGCGGACTTTTCTCCATGAGAGTAATGTGTCAAACTGTCTACGCTTGATCGTTCCTTGGAAGGCCTGTAGTAGTTTCTGAAGCACATCTAGAAGCATTCTGTAAACTGTGGACCTTCAGAGTGTTGATGATACGCAGAAATTCAATCGGGATTGAATACAACAGGCACCATGCGGACTTATCTCCATGGGAGTAATGTCTCAAACTATCTACACTCTGATCGTTACCTGGAAGACCAGCAGTAGTTTCCGAAGCACATCTGGAGGCACTCTGTAATCTGTGGACCTTCAGAGTGTTGATGAAACACAGAAATTGCATCGCGATTCAGTACAACAGGCACCATGCGGACTCTTCTCCATGAGAGTAATGTCTCAAACTGTGTAGGCCTTGATTGTTCCCTGGAAGACCAGTAGTAGTTTCAAAAGCACATCTGGAGGCAATCTGCAACCTATGGCCTTTCAGAGTGCTGATGAAACACAGAAATGGCATTGCGATTGAATACAACATGTACCATGCTAACTTTTATCCATGGGAGTAATGTCTCAAACTGTATACGCTTTGTTCGTTTTTTGGAAGACCAGTAGTTGTTTCAGAAGCACATCTGGAGGCATTCTGTAATCTGTGGACCTTCAGAGTGTTGATGAAACACGAAAATTGCATCGGGATTGAATACAACAGGCACCATGCGGACCTTTCTCAAAGGGAGTAATGTCTCAAACTGTCTAAGATTTGATCGTTACCTGGAAGACCAGTAGTAGTTTCCGAAGCACATCTGGAGCCATAGTGTAATCTGTGGACATTCAGAGTGTTGATGAAACACAGAAATTACACCGGGATTGAATACAACAGGCACCATGCGGACCTTTCTCAAAGGGAGTAATGTCTCAAACTGTCTAAGATTTGATCGTTCCCTGGAAGACCAGTAGTAGTTTCGGAAGCTCATCTGGAGGCATTATGTAATCTGTGGACCTTCAGAGTGTTGATGAAACACTGAATTTGCAGCGAGTTTTAATACAACAGGCTCCATGCGGACTTTTCTCCATTGGAGTAGTGTCTCAAAGTGTCTACGCTTTGATCGTTCCGTGAAAGACCAGTAGAAATTTGCTAAACGCATCTGGAAGAATTCTGTAAAATGTGGACCTCCAGAGGGGTGATGAAACACAGAAATTGCTTCGGGAAAGAAGACAACAGCCACCATTCGGACTTTTCTCCATGGGAGTAATGTCTCAAACTGTCAACGATTTGATCGTGCCCTGGAAGGCCAGGACTAGCTTCTGAAGCACATCTGGCGGCATTCTGTAATCTGTGGACCTTCAGAGTGTTGATAAAACACAAAACTTGCATCGGGATTGAATACAACATTCACCATGTGGACTTTTCTAAATATGATTAATGTCTCAAACTCCCTACGCTCTGATCGATACCTGGAAGACCAGTAGTAGTTACCCAAGCACATCTGGGGACATTCTGTAATCTGTGGAAATTCACAGTGTTGATGAAACACAGAAATTGCATAGCTATTGAATACAACAGGCACCATGTGGACTTTTCTCCATGGGAGTAATGACTCAAACTGTCTACGCTTTGATCGTTCCCTGGAACACCAGTAGTAGATTCCGAAGCACATATGGTGGCAGTCTGTAACCTGTGGACCTGCAAAGATTTGATAAAAGCACATAAATTGCACATGGATTGAATACAACAGGCACCATGCGGACTTTTCTCCATGGGAATAATGTCTGAACCTGTCTAAGCTTTCATCGTTACCTGGAAGACAGTAGTAGTTTCCGAACCACATTTGGAGGCGTTCTGTAATCTGTCCACTTTCAGAGTGTTGATCAAACACAGAAATTTCATTGGGAATTAATACAACGTGCACCTGGCGGAAGTTTCTCCATGGGAGTAATATCTCAAATTGTCTAAGTTTTTATCGTTCCCTGGTAGACCAGTAGTAGTTTCCGAAGCAAATCAGGAGGCATTCTGTAATATATGGACCTCCAGAGGGTTGATGAAACACAGAAATTGCTTCGGGAAAGAAGGCAACAGCCACCATGTGGACTTTTCTCCATGGGAGTAATGTCTCAAACTTTCAACGCTTTGATCGTTCCCTGGAAGGCCAGGAGTAGGTTCGGAGGCACATCTGGAGGCATTCGTTAATCCGTGGACCTTCAGAGTGTTGAAGAAACAAAGAAATTGCTTTGGGATTGAATATAACAGGCACCATGCGGACTTTTTTCTATGGGAGTAATGTCTGAAACTGTCTACGCTTTGAACGTTCCCTGGGAGACATGTAGTAGTTTAAGAAGCACATATGGAGGCATTCTGTAATCTGTGGACGTTCAGAGTGGTGATGAAACACAGAAATTGCATGGGGATTTAATACAACAGGCACCATGCAGTCTTATCTCCATGAGAGTGATGTCTCAAACTGTCTACGCTTTGATCATTCCCTGGACGACAAGTAGTAGTTTATGAAGCACATCTGGAGGCATCCTGTAATCTGTGAACATTCAGAGTCTTGATGAAACACAGAAATTGCATCGGGATAGAATACAACAGGCACCATGCGGACTTTTCTCCATTGGAGTAATGTCTCAAACTGTCTATGCCCTGATCATTCCCTGGAAGACCAGTAGTATTTTCCAAAGCACATCTGGAGGCACTTCGTAATTTGTGGAACTTCAGAGTGTTGATGAAACACAGAAATTGCATCGAGATTGAATACAACAGCTCCATGCGAACTTTTCGCTATGGAAGTAATGTCTCAAACTGTCTTCGCTTTGATCGTTCCCTGGATGACCAGTAGTAGTTTCCTAAGCACATCTGGAGGCATTCTGTAATCTGTGGACCTTCAGAGTGTTGATGAAACACAGAAATTGCATCGGGATTTAGTACAACAGGCACCATGCAGACTTTTCTGCATGGTAGTAATGTCACAAACTATCTACGCTTTGATCGATCTCTGGAAGACCAGTAGCAGTTTCCCAAGCACAGCTGGAGCCATTTAGTAATCTGTTTACCCTCAGAGTGTTGATGAAACACAGATATTGCATCGGGATTTAATACAACAGGCACTATGCGGACTTTTCTCCATGGGTGTAATTTCTCAAAGTGTCTATGTTATTTTCGATTCCTGGGAGACCAGTAGTAGCTTCCGAAGCACATCTGGTGGCATTCTGTAATCTGTGGACCTTCGCAGTGTTGAGGAAACACAGAAATTGCATCGAGATTCAATACAACAGGCACCATGCGGACTTTTCTCCATGAGAGTAATGTGTCAAACTGTCTACGCTTGATCGTTCCTTGGAAGGCCTGTAGTAGTTTCTGAAGCACATCTAGAAGCATTCTGTAAACTGTGGACCTTAAGAGTGTTGATGATACGCAGAAATTCAATCGGGATTGAATACAACAGGCACCATGCGGACTTATCTCCATGGGAGTAATGTCTCAAACTATCTACACTCTGATCGTTACCTGGAAGACCAGCAGTAGTTTCCGAAGCACATCTGGAGGCACTCTGTAATCTGTGGACCTTCAGAGTGTTGATGAAACACAGAAATTGCATCGCGATTCAGTACAACAGGCACCATGCGGACTCTTCTCCATGAGAGTAATGTCTCAAACTGTGTAGGCCTTGATTGTTCCCTGGAAGACCAGTAGTAGTTTCAAAAGCACATCTGGAGGCAATCTGCAACCTATGGCCTTTCAGAGTGCTGATGAAACACAGAAATGGCATTGCGATTGAATACAACATGTACCATGCTAACTTTTATCCATGGGAGTAATGTCTCAAACTGTATACGCTTTGTTCGTTTTTTGGAAGACCAGTAGTTGTTTCAGAAGCACATCTGGAGGCATTCTGTAATCTGTGGACCTTCAGAGTGTTGATGAAACACGAAAATTGCATCGGGATTGAATACAACAGGCACCATGCGGACCTTTCTCAAAGGGAGTAATGTCTCAAACTGTCTAAGATTTGATCGTTACCTGGAAGACCAGTAGTAGTTTCCGAAGCACATCTGGAGCCATACTGTAATCTGTGGACATTCAGAGTGTTGATGAAACACAGAAATTACACCGGGATTGAATACAACAGGCACCATGCGGACCTTTCTCAAAGGGAGTAATGTCTCAAACTGTCTAAGATTTGATCGTTCCCTGGAAGACCAGTAGTAGTTTCGGAAGCTCATCTGGAGGCATTATGTAATCTGTGGACCTTCAGAGTGTTGATGAAACACTGAATTTGCAGCGAGTTTTAATACAACAGGCTCCATGCGGACTTTTCTCCATTGGAGTAGTGTCTCAAAGTGTCTACGCTTTGATCGTTCCGTGAAAGACCAGTAGAAATTTGCTAAACGCATCTGGAAGAATTCTGTAAAATGTGGACCTCCAGAGGGGTGATGAAACACAGAAATTGCTTCGGGAAAGAAGACAACAGCCACCATTCGGACTTTTCTCCATGGGAGTAATGTCTCAAACTGTCAACGATTTGATCGTGCCCTGGAAGGCCAGGACTAGCTTCTGAAGCACATCTGGCGGCATTCTGTAATCTGTGGACCTTCAGAGTGTTGATAAAACACAAAACTTGCATCGGGATTGAATACAACATTCACCATGTGGACTTTTCTAAATATGATTAATGTCTCAAACTCCCTACGCTCTGATCGATACCTGGAAGACCAGTAGTAGTTACCCAAGCACATCTGGGGACATTCTGTAATCTGTGGAAATTCACAGTGTTGATGAAACACAGAAATTGCATAGCTATTGAATACAACAGGCACCATGTGGACTTTTCTCCATGGGAGTAATGACTCAAACTGTCTACGCTTTGATCGTTCCCTGGAACACCAGTAGTAGATTCCGAAGCACATATGGTGGCAGTCTGTAACCTGTGGACCTGCAAAGATTTGATAAAAGCACATAAATTGCACATGGATTGAATACAACAGGCACCATGCGGACTTTTCTCCATGGGAATAATGTCTGAACCTGTCTAAGCTTTCATCGTTACCTGGAAGACAGTAGTAGTTTCCGAACCACATTTGGAGGCGTTCTGTAATCTGTCCACTTTCAGAGTGTTGATCAAACACAGAAATTTCATTGGGAATTAATACAACGTGCACCTGGCGGAAGTTTCTCCATGGGAGTAATATCTCAAATTGTCTAAGTTTTTATCGTTCCCTGGTAGACCAGTAGTAGTTTCCGAAGCAAATCAGGAGGCATTCTGTAATATATGGACCTCCAGAGGGTTGATGAAACACAGAAATTGCTTCGGGAAAGAAGGCAACAGCCACCATGTGGACTTTTCTCCATGGGAGTAATGTCTCAAACTTTCAACGCTTTGATCGTTCCCTGGAAGGCCAGGAGTAGGTTCGGAGGCACATCTGGAGGCATTCGTTAATCCGTGGACCTTCAGAGTGTTGAAGAAACAAAGAAATTGCTTTGGGATTGAATATAACAGGCACCATGCGTACTTTTTTCTATGGGAGTAATGTCTGAAACTGTCTACGCTTTGAACGTTCCCTGGGAGACATGTAGTAGTTTAAGAAGCACATATGGAGGCATTCTGTAATCTGTGGACGTTCAGAGTGGTGATGAAACACAGAAATTGCATGGGGATTTAATACAACAGGCACCATGCAGTCTTATCTCCATGAGAGTGATGTCTCAAACTGTCTACGCTTTGATCATTCCCTGGACGACAAGTAGTAGTTTATGAAGCACATCTAAAGGCATCCTGTAATCTGTGAACATTCAGAGTCTTGATGAAACACAGAAATTGCATCGGGATAGAATACAACAGGCATCATGCGGACTTTTCTCCATTGGAGTAATGTCTCAAACTGTCTATGCCCTGATCATTCCCTGGAAGACCAGTAGTATTTTCCAAAGCACATCTGGAGGCACTTCGTAATTTGTGGAACTTCAGAGTGTTGATGAAACACAGAAATTGCATCGAGATTGAATACAACAGCTCCATGCGAACTTTTCGCTATGGAAGTAATGTCTCAAACTGTCTTCGCTTTGATCGTTCCCTGGATGACCAGTAGTAGTTTCCTAAGCACATCTGGAGGCATTCTGTAATCTGTGGACCTTCAGAGTGTTGATGAAACACAGAAATTGCATCGGGATTTAGTACAACAGGCACCATGCCGACTTTTCTGCATGGTAGTAATGTCACAAACTATCTACGCTTTGATCGATCTCTGGAAGACCAGTAGCAGTTTCCCAAGCACAGCTGGAGCCATTTAGTAATCTGTTTACCCTCAGAGTGTTGATGAAACACAGATATTGCATCGGGATTTAATACAACAGGCACTATGCGGACTTTTCTCCATGGGTGTAATATCTCAAAGTGTCTATGTTTTTTTCGATTCCTGGGAGACCAGTAGTAGCTTCCGAAGCACATCTGGTGGCATTCTGTAATCTGTGGACCTTTGGAGTGTTGAGGAAACACAGAAATTGCATCGAGATTCAATACAACAGGCACCATGCGGTCTTTTCTCCATGAGAGTAATGCGTCAAACTGTCTACGCTTGATCGTTCCCTGGAAGGCCTGTAGTAGTTTCTGAAGCACATCTAGAAGCATTCTGTAAACTGTGGACCTTCAGAGTGTTGATGATACGCAGAAATTCAATCGGGATTGAATACAACAGGCACCATGCGGACTTATCTCCATGTGAGTAATGTCTCAAACTATCTACACTCTGATCGTTACCTGGAAGACCTGTAGTAGTTTCCGAAACACATCTGGAGGCACTCTGTAATCTGTGAACCCTTCAGAGTGTTGATGAAACACAGAAATTGCATCACGATTCAATACAACAGGCACCATGCGGACTCTTCTCCATGAGAGTAATGTCTCAAACTGTGTACGCTTGATTGTTCCCTGGGAGACCAGTAGTAGATTCAAAAGCACATCTGGAGGCAATCTGCAAGCTATGGACTTTCAGAGTGTTGATGAAACACAGAAATGGCATTGCGATTGAATACAACATGTACCATGCTAACTTTTATCCATGGGAGTAATGTCTCAAACTGTATACGCTTTGTTCGTTTTTTGGAAGACCAGTAGTTGTTTCAGAAGCACATCTGGAGGCATTCTGTAATCTGTGGACCTTCAGAGTGTTGATGAAACACGAAAATTGCATCGGGATTGAATACAACTGGCACCATGCGGACCTTTCTCAAAGGGAGTAATGTCTCAAACTGTCTAAGATTTGATCGTTACCTGGAAGACCAGTAGTAGTTTCCGAAGCACATCTGGAGCCATACTGTAATCTGTGGACATTCAGAGTGTTGATGAAACACAGAAATTGCATCGGAATTGTATGCAACAGGCACCATGCGGACTTTTCTCCATGGGAGTAATATCTCAAACTGTCTACGCTTTAATCGTTCCCTGGAAGGCCAGTAGTAGTTTCCGAAGCACATGTGGAGGCACTCTGTTATCTGTGGAACTTCAGAGTGTTGATGAAACACAGAAATTGCATCGGGATTTAGTACAACAGGCACCATGCCGACTTTTCTGCATGGTAGTAATGTCACAAACTATCTACGCTTTGATCGATCTCTGGAAGACCAGTAGCAGTTTCCCAAGCACAGCTGGAGCCATTTAGTAATCTGTTTACCCTCAGAGTGTTGATGAAACACAGATATTGCATCGGGATTTAATACAACAGGCACTATGCGGACTTTTCTCCATGGGTGTAATTTCTCAAAGTGTCTATGTTATTTTCGATTCCTGGGAGACCAGTAGTAGCTTCCGAAGCACATCTGGTGGCATTCTGTAATCTGTGGACCTTCGCAGTGTTGAGGAAACACAGAAATTGCATCGAGATTCAATACAACAGGCACCATGCGGACTTTTCTCCATGAGAGTAATGTGTCAAACTGTCTACGCTTGATCGTTCCCTGGAAGGCCTGTAGTAGTTTCTGAAGCACATCTAGAAGCATTCTGTAAACTGTGGACCTTCAGAGTGTTGATGATACGCAGAAATTCAATCGGGATTGAATACAACAGGCACCATGCGGACTTATCTCCATGGGAGTAATGTCTCAAACTATCTACACTCTGATCGTTACCTGGAAGACCAGTAGTAGTTTCCGAAGCACATCTGGAGGCACTCTGTAATCTGTGGACCTTCAGAGTGTTGATGAAACACAGAAATTGCATCGCGATTCAGTACAACAGGCACCATGCGGACTCTTCTCCATGAGAGTAATGTCTCAAACTATGTAGGCCTTGATTGTTCCCTGGAAGACCAGTAGTAGTTTCAAAAGCACATCTGGAGGCAATCTGCAACCTATGGACTTTCAGAGTGTTGATGAAACACAGAAATGGCATTGCGATTGAATACAACATGTACCATGCTAACTTTTATCCATGGGAGTAATGTCTCAAACTGTATACGCTTTGTTCGTTTTTTGGAAGACCAGTAGTTGTTTCAGAAGCACATCTGGAGGCATTCTGTAATCTGTGGACCTTCAGAGTGTTGATGAAACACGAAAATTGCATCGGGATTGAATACAACAGGCACCATGCGGACCTTTCTCAAAGGGAGTAATGTCTCAAACTGTCTAAGATTTGATCGTTACCTGGAAGACCAGTAGTAGTTTCCGAAGCACATCTGGAGCCATACTGTAATCTGTGGACATTCAGAGTGTTGATGAAACACAGAAATTACACCGGGATTGAATACAACAGGCACCATGCGGACCTTTCTCAAAGGGAGTAATGTCTCAAACTGTCTAAGATTTGATCGTTCCCTGGAAGACCAGTAGTAGTTTCGGAAGCTCATCTGGAGGCATTATGTAATCTGTGGACCTTCAGAGTGTTGATGAAACACTGAATTTGCAGCTAGTTTTAATACAACAGGCTCCATGCGGACTTTTCTCCATTGGAGTAGTGTCTCAAAGTGTCTACGCTTTGATCGTTCCGTGAAAGACCAGTAGAAATTTGCTAAACGCATCTGGAAGAATTCTGTAAAATGTGGACCTCCAGAGGGGTGATGAAACACAGAAATTGCTTCGGGAAAGAAGACAACAGCCACCGTTCGGACTTTTCTCCATGGGAGTAATGTCTCAAACTGTCAACGATTTGATCGTGCCCTGGAAGGCCAGGACTAGCTTCTGAAGCACATCTGGCGGCATTCTGTAATCTGTGGACCTTCAGAGTGTTGATAAAACACAAAACTTGCATCGGGATTGAATACAACATTCACCATGTGGACTTTTCTAAATATGATTAATGTCTCAAACTCCCTACGCTCTGATCGATACCTGGAAGACCAGTAGTAGTTACCCAAGCACATCTGGGGACATTCTGTAATCTGTGGAAATTCACAGTGTTGATGAAACACAGAAATTGCATAGCTATTGAATACAACAGGCACCATGTGGACTTTTCTCCATGGGAGTAATGACTCAAACTGTCTACGCTTTGATCGTTCCCTGGAACACCAGTAGTAGATTCCGAAGCACATATGGTGGCAGTCTGTAACCTGTGGACCTGCAAAGATTTGATAAAAGCACATAAATTGCACATGGATTGAATACAACAGGCACCATGCGGACTTTTCTCCATGGGAATAATGTCTGAACCTGTCTAAGCTTTCATCGTTACCTGGAAGACAGTAGTAGTTTCCGAACCACATTTGGAGGCGTTCTGTAATCTGTCCACTTTCAGAGTGTTGATCAAACACAGAAATTTCATTGGGAATTAATACAACGTGCACCTGGCGGAAGTTTCTCCATGGGAGTAATATCTCAAATTGTCTAAGTTTTTATCGTTCCCTGGTAGACCAGTAGTAGTTTCCGAAGCAATCAGGAGGCATTCTGTAATATATGGACCTCCAGAGGGTTGATGAAACACAGAAATTGCTTCGGGAAAGAAGGCAACAGCCACCATGCGAACTTTTCTCCATGTGAGTAATGTCTCAAACTGTCTACGCTTTGATCGGTTCCGTGAAGACCAGTAGTATTTACCGAAGCACATCTGGAGGCATTCTGTAATCTGTGGACGTTCAGAGTGGTGATGAAACACAGAAATTGCATGGGGATTTAATACAACAGGCACCATGCAGTCTTATCTCCATGAGAGTGATGTCTCAAACTGTCTACGCTTTGATCATTCCCTGGACGACAAGTAGTAGTTTATGAAGCACATCTGGAGGCATCCTGTAATCTGTGAACATTCAGAGTCTTGATGAAACACGAAAATTGCATAGGGATTGAATACAACTGGCACCATGCGGACCTTTCTCAAAGGGAGTAATGTCTCAAACTGTCTAAGATTTGATCGTTACCTGGAAGACCAGTAGTAGTTCCCGAAGCACATCTGGAGCCATACTGTAATCTGTGGACATTCAGAGTGTTGATGAAACACAGAAATTGCATCGGAATTGTATGCAACAGGCACCATGCGGACTTTTCTCCATGGGAGTAATATCTCGAACTGTCTACGCTTTGATCGTTCCCTGGAAGGCCAGTAGTAGTTTCCGAAGCACATCTGGAGGCACTCTGTTATCTGTGGAACTTCAGAGTATTGATGAAACACTGAAATTGCATCGGGATTGAATACAACAGGCACCATGCGGACTTTCCTCCATGGGAGTAATGACTCAAACTGTCTACCTCCTGATCGTTCAATCGAAGACCAGTAGTATTTTCTGAAGCACATCTGGAGGCACTCTGTAATTTGTGGACCTTCAGAGTGTTGATGAAACACAGAAATTGCATCGGGATTGAATACAACAGAATAATGCGAACTTTCGACATGGAATTAATGTCGCAAACTGTCTCCGCTTTGATCGTTCCCTGGGAGGCCACTAGTAGTTTCCGAAGCACATCTGGAGGCATTCTGTAATCTGTGGACCTACAGAGAGTTGTTGAAACACAGAAATTGCATCGAGATTCAATACAACAGCACCATGCGGACTTTTCTCCATGAGAGTAATGTCTCAAACTGTCTATGCACTCATCGTTCATTGGAAGGCCAGTAGTAGTTTCCGAAGCACATCTGGAGGCATTCTGTAATCTGTGGACCTTCAGAGTGTTGATGAAACACAGAAATTGCATCGGGATTTAGTACAACAGCTACCATGCGGACTTTTCTCCATGGGAGTTATGTCTCAAACTGTCTATGTCCTGATCGTTCCCTGGAAGCCCAGTAGTATTTTCCGAAGCACATCTGGAGGCACTCCGTAATTTGTGGCCCTTCAGAGTGTTGATGAAACACAGAAATTGCATCGGAATTGAATACAACAGCACCAATGCGATCTTTTCGCAATGGAAGTAGTGTCTCAAACTGTCTCCGCTTTGATCGTTCCCTGGAAGACCAGCAGTAGTTTCCGAAGCACATCTGGAGGCATTCTGTAACCTGCGGACCTTCAGAGTGTTGATGAAACACAGAAATTGCATCGGGATTTAGTACAACAGGCACCATGCGGACTTTTCTGCATGGTAGTAATGTCTCACCCTATCTACGCTTTGATCGTTCCCTATCAGACCAGTAGCAGTTTCCAAAGCACTCCTGGAGCCATTCTGTAATCTGTGGACATTCAAAGTGTTGAGGAGACACAGAAATTGCACCGAGATTGAATACAACAGGCACCATGCGGACTTTTCTGAATGAGAGTAATGTCTCAAACTGTCTACACTTTGATCGTTCCCTGGAAGACCAGTAGTAGTTTCCGAAGCACATCTGGAGGCATTCTGTAATCTGTGGACCTTCAGAGTGTTGATGAAACACGAAAATTGCATCGGGATTGAATACAACTGGCACCATGCGGACCTTTCTCAAAGGGAGTAATGTCTCAAACTGTGTAAGATTAGATCGTTACCTGGAAGACCAGTAGTAGTTTCCGAAGCACATCTGGAGCAATACTGTAATCTCTGGACATTCAGAGTGTTGATGAAACACAGAAATTGCATAGGAATTGTATACAACAGGCACCATGCGGACTTTCCTCCATGGGAGTAATGTCTCAAATTGTCTACCCCCTGATCGTTCAATCGAAAACCAGTAGTATTTTCTGAAGCACATCTGGAGGCCCTCTGTAATTTGTGGACCTTCAGAGTGTTGATGAAACACAGAAATTGCATCGGGATTGAATACAACAGAATAATGCGAACTTTTCGACATGGAATTAATGTCTCAAACTGTCTCCGCTTTGATCGTTCCCTGGGAGGCCAGTAGTAGTTTCCGAAGCACATCTGGAGGCATTCTGTAATCTGTGGACATTCGGAGTGTTGATGAAACACAGAAATTGCATCGAGATTCAATACAACAGCACCATGCGGACATTTCTCCATGAGAGTAATGTCTCTAAGTGTCTACGCTTAGATCGTTCCCTGGAAGACCAGTAGTATTTTCCAAAGCACATCTGGAGGCACTCCGTAATTTGTGGACCTTGAGTGTGTTGATGAAACCCACAAATTGCATCGGGATTGAATACAACAGCTCCATGCGAACCTTTCGCAACGGAAGTAATGTCTCAAACTGTCTCCGCTTTGATCATTCCCTGGAAGACCAGTAGTAGTTTCCGAAGCACATCTGGAGGCATTCTGTAATCTGTGGACCTTCAGAGTGTTGATGAAACAGAGAAATTGCATCGGGATGGAATACAACAGGCACCATGCGGACTTTTCTGCATGGGAGTAATGTCTCAAACTATCTATGCTTTGATCGTTCAGTGGAAGACCAGCAGCAGTTTCCGAAGCACAGCTGGAGCCATTCTGTCATCTGTGGACCTTCAGAGTGTTGATGAAACACAATAAATTGCATCGGGATTGTATACAATAGGCACCATGCGGACTTTTCTCCATGGGAGTAATGTCTCAAACTGTCTACGCTTTGATCGTTCCCTGGAAGACCAGTAGCGGATTCAGAAGCACATTTGGGGGCATCTGTAAGCTGTGGACGTTCAGAGTGTTGAAACACATAAGTTGCATCGGGATTGAATACAACAGGCTGCATGCGGCCTTTTTTTTATGAGAGTAGTGTCTCAAACTTTCTACCCTTTGATCGTTCCCTGGAAGAACAGTAGCTGTTTCCGAAGCATATCTGGAGGCATCTGTAATCTGTGACCTTCACAGTGTTGATGAACCACAGACATTGCATCAAAATTGAATACAACATCACCATGCAGACTTATCTCCATGAGAGTGATGTCTCAAATTGTCTACGCTTTGATTGTTCCCTGGAAGACCAGTAGTAGTTTCCGAAGCACATTTGGGGGCATCTGTAATCTGTGGACGTTCAGAGTGTTGAAACACATAAGTTCCATCTGGATTGAATAGAGCAGGCACCAAGCGGACTTTCTTTTATGGGAGTAAAGTCTCGAACTTTCTACGTTTTGATCGTTCCCTGCAAGAACAGTAGTAGTTTCCGAAGCACATCTGGAATCATCTGTAATCTGTGGACCTTCAGAGTGTTGATGAAACACTGAAATTGCATCGGGATTGAATACCAGATGCACCATGCGGACTTTTCTCTAGGGGACTAATTTCTCAAACTGTTTACTCTTTGATCGATCCCTGGAAGACCAATGGTAGGTTACGAAGCACATTTGGAGGCATTCTGTAATCTGTAGACCTTCAGAGTGTTGATGAAACACATAAATTGCATCTGGATTGAATACTACAGGAACCATGCAGACTTTTCTCCATGGGAGTAATGTCTGAAACTGTCTACGCTTTGATCGATTCCAGGAGAGCAGGAGTAGATTCAGAAACACATCTGGAGGCATTCTGTAATCTGTGGACTTTTAGAGTGTTGATGAAACACAGAAATTGCACCGGGGTGAATACAAGAGGCACCATGCGGATTTTCCTCCATGGGAGTAATGTCTTTTACTGTCTACGCTTCGATCGTTCCCTGGAAGACCAGTAGTAGATTCCGAAGCACATTTGGAGGCATTCTGTAATCTGTGGACCTTCAGAGCGTTGATGAAACACAGATATTGCATCGGGATTGAATACAACAGGCACTATGCCGACTTTTCTCCATTTGAATAATGTCACACACTGTCTAATCTTTGATCGGTTCCAGGAGAGCAGTAGTAGTTTCCGTAGCACATCTGGAGGCTTTCTGTAATCTGCGGACCTTCAGAGTGTTGATGAAACACAGTGATTGCATTGGGATTGAAAACAAATGACACCAAGCGGACTTTTCTCCATGGGAGTAATGTCTCAAACTGCCTACGCTTTCATCGTTCCCTGGAATACCAGTAGTAGCTTCCGAAGCACATCTGGTGGCATTCTGTAATCTGTGGACCTTCAGAGTATTGATGAAACACAGAAATTGCATCGGGATTGAATACAACAGGCACCATAAGGTCATTTCTCGATGGGAGTAATGTCTTAAATGGTCTACGATTTGGTCGTTCCCTGGAAGACCAGTATTAGTTTCCGAAGAGCATCTGTTGGCATTCTGTAATCAGTGGACCTTCAGAGTGTTGATGAAACACAGAAATTGCATCAGGATTGAATACAACTGGCACGATGCGGACTTTTCTCCATGGGAGTAATGTCTCAAACTATCGACGCTTTGATCGTTCACTGGAAGACCAGTAGAGGTTTCCGAACCACAGCTCTAGCCATTCTGTAACCTGTGGACCTCCAAAGTGTTGATGATACACAGAAATTGCATCGGGATTTAATGCAACAGGCACCATGCGGACTTTTCTCCATGGGAGTAATATCTCAAACTGTCTACGCTTTGATCGTTCCCTGGAAGACCAGTAGTAGTTTCCGAAGCACATCTGGAGGCATTCTGTAATCTGTGGACCTTCAGAGTGTTGATGAAACACAGAAATTGCATCGGGATTTAGTACAACAGCCATCATGCGGACTTTTCTCCATGGGAGTAATGTCTCAAACTGTCTATGTCCTGATCGTTCCCTTGAAGACCAGTAGTAGTTTCCGAAGCACATCTGGAGCCATACTGTAATCTGTGGACATTCAGAGTGTTGATGAAACACAGAAATTGAATCGGGATTGTATACAACAGACACACTGCGGACTTTTCTCCATGGGACTAATGTCTCAAACTGTCTACACTTTGATCGTTCCCTGGAAGACCAGTAGTAGTTTCCGAAGCACATCTGTAAGCACTTTATTATCTGTGGAACTACAGGGAGTTGATGAATCACAGAAATTGCATCAGGATTGAATACAACAGGCACGATGCGGACTTTTCTCCATGGGAGTAATGTCTAAAACTGAGTACGCCCTGATCGTTCCCTGGAAGACCAGTAGTATTTTCCAAAGCACATCTGGAGGCACTCCGTAATTTGTGGACCTTGAGTGTGTTGATGAAACCCACAAATTGCATCGGGATTGAATACAACAGCTCCATGCGAACCTTTCGCAACGGAAGTAATGTCTCAAACTGTCTCCGATTTGATCATTCCCTGGAAGACCAGTAGTAGTTTCCGAAGCACATCTGGAGGCATTCTGTAATCTGTGGACCTTCAGAGTGTTGATGAAACACAATAAATTGCATCGGGATTGTATACAATAGGCACCATGCGGACTTTTCTCCATGGGAGTCATATATCAAACTGTCTATGATTTGATCGATTCCTGGGAGACCAGTAGTAGTTTCCGAAGCACATCTGTAGGCATTCTGTAATCTGTGGACCTTCAGAGTGTTGATCAAACACAGAAATTGCATCGAAATTCAATACATCAGGCACCATGCGGACTTTTCTCCATGTCAGTAATGTCTCAAACTGTCTACGCTTTGATCGTTCCCTGGAAGACCAGTAGCGGTTTCAGAAGCACATTTGGGGGCATCTGTAAGCTGTGGACGTTCAGAGTGTTGAAACACATAAGTTGCATCGGGATTGAATACAACAGGCAGCATGCGGCCTTTTTTTTATGAGAGTAGTGTCTCAAACTTTCTACCCTTTGATCGTTCCCTGGAAGAACAGTAGCTGTTTCCGAAGCATATCTGGAGGCATCTGTAATCTGTGGACCTTCACAGTGTTGATGAACCACAGACATTGCATCAAAATTGAATACAACATCACCATGCAGACTTATCTCCATGAGAGTGATGTCTCAAATTGTCTACGCTTTGATTGTTCCCTGGAAGACCAGTAGTAGTTTACGAAGCACATTTGGGGGCATCTGTAATCTGTGGACGTTCAGAGTGTTGAAACACATAAGTTCCATCGGGATTGAATAGAGCAGGCACCAAGCGGACTTTCTTTAATGGGAGTAAAGTCTCGAACTTTCTACGTTTTAATCGTTCCCTGCAAGAACAGTAGTAGTTTCCGAAGCACATCTGGAGGCATCTGTAATCTGTGGACCTTCAGAGTGTTGATGAAACACTGAAATTGCATCGGGATTGAATACCAGATGCACCATGCGGACTTTTCTCTAGGGGACTAATTTCTCAAACTGTTTACTCTTTGATCGATCCCTGGAAGACCAATGGTGGGTTACGAAGCACATTTGGAGGCATTCTGTAATCTGTAGACCTTCAGAGTGTTGATGAAGCATATAAATTGCATCTGGATTGAATACTACAGGAACCATGCAGACTTTTCTCCATGGGAGTAATGTCTGAAACTGTCTACGCTTTGATCGATTCCAGGAGAGCAGGAGTAGATTCAGAAACACATCTGGAGGCATTCTGTAATCTGTGGACTTTTAGAGTGTTGATGAAACACAGAAATTGCACCGGGGTGAATACAAGAGGCACCATGCGGATTTTCCTCCATGGGAGTAATGTCTTTTACTGTCTACGCTTCGATCGTTCCCTGGAAGACCAGTAGTAGATTCCGAAGCACATTTGGAGGCATTCTGTAATCTGTGGACCTTCAGAGCGTTGATGAAACACAGATATTGCATCGGGATTGAATACAACAGGCACTATGCCGACTTTTCTCCATTTGAATAATGTCACACACTGTCTAATCTTTGATCGGTTCCAGGAGAGCAGTAGTAGTTTCCGTAGCACATCTGGAGGCATTCTGTAATCTGTGGACCTTCAAGGTGTTGATGAAAGACAGAAATTTCATCGGGATTGAATTCAAGGAGCACAATGCGTACTTTTATCCCTTCAGAGTGTTGATGAAACACAGAAATTGCATCGGGATTGAATACCAGAGGCACCTTGCAGACTTTTCTCCATGGGAGTAATGCCTCAAGCTGTCTACGCTTTGATCGTTTCCTGGAAGACCAGTAGTAATTTCCGAATCACATCTTCAGGCATTCTATAATCTGTGGACATTCAGAGGGTTGATGAAACACAGAAATTGCATGGGGATTGAATACAACAGCAACCATGAGGACTTTCCTCCATGGGAGTAATATCTCAAACTGTCCGCGCTTTGATCGATTACAGGAAGACCAGTAGTAGTTTCCGAAGCACATATGGAGGCATTCTGTAATCTGTATACCTTCAGAGTGTTGATGAAACAGAGAAATTGCAGCGGCATGGAATACAATAGGCACCATGCGAACTTTTCTCCATGGGAGTAAAGTCTCAAACCGTCTACGCTTCGATCGTTCCCTGGAAGACCAGTAGTAGATTCCGAAGCACATCTGGAGGCATTCTGTAATTTGTGGACTTCCAAAGTGTTGATGAAACACAGAAATAGCATCGGTATTTAATACTACGGGCACCATGCGGGATTTTCTCAATGGGAGTAATGTCTCAAACTGCCAACGCTTTTATCGTTCCCTCGAATACATGTAGTAGTGTCCAAAGCACATCTGGGCTCGTTTTGTAAACTGTGGACCTTCAGTGTGTTGATGAAACACAGGAATTGCATCGGGATTGAATACCACATTCACCATGCGGACTTTTCTCCATGGGAGTAACGTCTAAAACTGTCTACGCTAAGGTCGTTTCCTGGAAGGGCAGTAGTAGTTCCCCAAACACATCTGGAGGGATTCTGTAATCTGTAGACCTTCAGAGTGTTGATGAACCACAGAGATTGAATTGGGATTGAAAACAAATGAAACCAAGCGGACTTTTCACCATGGGAGTAATGACTCAAATTGTCTACGCTTTGGTCGTTTACTGGAAGGCCACTAGTAGTTTCCGAAACGAATCTGGAGGCTTTCTGTAATCTGCGGACTTTCAGAGTGTTGATGAAACACAGTGATTGCATTGGGATTGAAAACAAATGACACCAAGCGGACTTTTCTCCATGGGAGTAATGTCTCAAACTGCCTACGCTTTCATCGTTCCCTGGAATACCAGTAGTAGCTTCCGAAGCACATCTGGTGGCATTCTGTAATCTGTGGACCTTCAGAGTATTGATGAAACACAGAAATTGCATCGGGATTGAATACAACAGGCACCATAAGGTCATTTCTCGATGGGAGTAATGTCTTAAATGGTCTACGATTTGATCGTTCCCTGGAAGACCAGTATTAGTTTCCGAAGAGCATCTGTTGGCATTCTGTAATCAGTGGACCTTCAGAGTGTTGATGAAACACAGAAATTGCATCAGGATTGAATACCAGTGGCACCATGCAGACTATTCTCCATGGGTGTAATGTTTCAAGCTGTCTACGATTTGATCGTTCCATGGAAGACCAGTAGTAGTTTCCGAATCACATCTTAAGGCATTCTGTAATCTGTGGACTTTCAGAGTGTTGATGAAACACAGAAATTGCATCGGGATTGAATGCAACAGGCACCATGCGGACTTTTCCCAATGGGAGTAATGTCTCAAACTGTCTGCGCTTTGATTGTTCCCAGGGAGACCACTAGTAGTTTCCGAAGCACATCTGGAGGCATTCCGTAATATGTGGACCTTCAGAGTGTTGATGAAACACAGAAATTGCATCGGGATTGAATACAAGTGGCACCATGCGGACTTTTATCCATGGAAGTAGTATCTCAAACTGTCTACGCGCTAATCGTTCCCTGGAAGACCAGTAGTTGTTTCTTAAGCACATCTGGAGGCATTCTGTAATTTGTGGACTTGCAAAGTGTTGATGAAACACAGAAATTGCATCGGTATTGAATACAACAGGCACCATGCGGACTTTTTCCATGGGAGTAATGTCTCAAACTGTCTACGATTTGGTCCTTTCTACGAAGGCCAGTAGTAGTTTACGAAACACATCAGGAAGCATTCTGTAATCTGTGGACATACAGAGTGTTGATGAAAGACAGAAATTGCATCGGGATTGAATACAAGAAGCACAATGCGGACTTTTATCCTTGGAAGTTATGTCTCAAACTGTCTACGCTTTGATCTATTACTGGAGGACAAGTAGTAGTTTGCGAAGCACATCTGGAAGCACTCTGCAATCTGTGGTCCATCGGAGTGTTGATGAACACCGAAATTGCATCGGGATTGAATACAACAGGCACCATGCGTACTTTTCTACATGGTAGTAATGTCTCAAACTGTCTACGATTTGATCGTTCCCTGGAAGACCAGTATTAGCTTCTGAAGCACATCTGGTGGCATTATATAATCTCTGGACCTTCAGAGGGTTGATGAAACACAGAAATTGCATCGGGATTGAATGCAACAGGCACCATGCGGACTTTTTCCATGCGAGTAGTGTCTGAAACTGTCTACACTTTGATCGTTCCCTGGAAGACCTGTAGTAGTTTCCGAAGCACATCTGGAGGCATTCTGAAATCTGACGACCTTCAGAGTGTTGATGAAACACAGAGATTGCATCGGGATTGAATACAAAAGAGACCAAGCGGACTTTTCACCATGGAAGTAATGTCTCAAACTGTCTACGCTGTGATCGATTCCGTAAAGACCAGTTTAGTTTCCTAAGCACATCTGGAGGCATTCTGTAATCTGTGGACCTTCAGAGTAATGATGAAACACAGAAATAGCGTCTGTATTGAATACCACAGGCACCATGCGGACTTTTCTCCATGGGAGTAATGTTTCAAACTGTCTACGCTTTGATCGATTCCTGGAAGACCACTAGTAGCTTCCGAAGCACATCTCAAGGCATTCTGTAATATGTGGACCTTCAGAGTGTTGATGAAACACAGAAATTGCATCGGGATTGAATACAAGAGGCACCATGCGGACTTTTATCCATGGGTGTAATATCTCAAACTGTCTACGCTCTGATCTTTCCCTGGAAGACCAGTAGTTGTTTCTTAAGCACATCTGGATTCATTCTGTAATTTGTGGAAATCCAGAGTGTTGGTGAAACACAGAAATTGCATCGTTATTGAATACAACGATCACAATGCGGACTTTTTCCATGGGAGTAATGTCTCAAACTGTCTACGCTTTGGTCCTTTACTCGAAGGCCAGTAGTAATTTCCGAAACACATCTGGAGGCATTCTGTAATCTGTGGACTTTCAGAATGTTGATGAATGACAGAAATTGCATCGATATTGAATACAAGAAGCACAATGCGGACTTTTATCCATGGGAGTTATGTCTCAAACTGAGTACGCTTTGATCTATCCCTAGAGGACCAGTAGTAGCTTCCCAAGCACATCTGGAGGCATTCTGTAATCTGTGGACCTTCAGAGTTTTGATGAAACACAGAAACTGCATCGGGATGAATACAACAGGCCCCATGCGGACTTTTCTACGTGGGAGTAATGTCTCAAACTGTCTACGATCTGATCGATACCTGGGATACCAGTATTAGTTTCCGAAGCACATCTGTAGGCATTCTGTAAACTGTGTACCTTCAGTGTGTCGATGAAACACAGAAATTGCATCGGGAATGAATACAACTGGCACCATGCAGACTTTTCTCAATGGGAGTAATGTCTCAAACAGCCTACGATTCGATCGTTACCTGGAAAACCAATAGTAGTTTCCGAAGCATATCTGGAGGCGTTCTGTAATCTGTGGACCTTCAGAGTGTTGATGAAATACAGAAATTGCATCGGGATTGAATACAACAGTCACCATACGGACTTTCCTCCATGGGAGTATTGTCTCAAACGGTCTATGCTTTGATCGTCCCCTGGAAGACCAGTAGTAGTTTCCGATGCACACCTGGAGGCTTTCTGTAATCTTTGGACTTCCAGAATCTTGATGAAACACAGAATTTGCATTGGGATTGAATACAACAGGCACCATGCATACATTTCTCCATGGGAGTAATGTCTTAAACTGTCTACGCTTTGATCGTTTTCTGGAAGGCCAGTAGTAGTTTCAGAAGCACATCTGGAGGCACTCTGCAATCTGTGGTCCATCGGAGTGTTGATGAACACCGAAATTGCATCGGGTTTGAATACAACAGGCACCATGCGTACTTTTCTACATGGTAGTAATGTCTCAAACTGTCTACGATTTGGTCGTTGACTGGAAGACCAGTAGTAGTTTCTGAAGCACATCTGGTGGCATTCTATAATCTGTGGACCTTAAGAGTGTTGATGAAACACGGAAATTGCATCTTGATTGAATACAACAGGCACCATGCGGACTTTTTCCATGCGAGTAGTGTCTGAAACTGTCTACACTTTGATCGTTCCCTGGAAGACCTGTAGTAGTTTCAGAAACACATCTGGAGGCTTACTGTAATCTGTGGACCTTCAGAGTATTGATGAAACACAGAAATTGCATCGGGAATGAATACAACGGGCACCAAGCAGACTTTTCTCCATGGCAGTAATGTCTCAAACAGTCTACGATTTGATCGATTCCTGGGAGACCGGTATTAGTTTCCGAAGCACATCTGGAGGCATTCTGTAATCTGTGGACCATCAGAGTGTTGATGAAACACAGAAATTGCATCGGGATTGAATACAACAGGCACCATGCAGACTTTTCTCCATGGGAGTCATGTCTCAAACTGTCAAGGATTTGATCGTTCGATGGAAGACCTGTGGTAGTTTCCGAAACACATCTAGCGGCATTCTGTAATCTGTGGACCTTCAGAGTGTTGATGAAACACAGAAATTGCATCGGGTATGAATACAATAGGCACCATGCAGACTTTTCTCCATGTCAGTATTGTCTCAAACTGTCTACGCTTTGATCGTTACCTGGAAGACCAGTAGTAGTTATTGAAGCACGCCTGGAGGCATTCAGTAATCTGTGGACATTTTTAGAATGTTGATGACACAGTAATGGCATTGGGATTGAATACAACAGGGCCCATGCGGACTTTTCTCCATGGGGGTATTGTCTCAAAAGGTCTATGCTTTGATCGTCCCCTGGAAGACTAGTGGTAGTTTCCGAAGCACATCTGGAGGCATTCTGTAATCTCTGGAACTAAAGAGAGTTGATGAATTACAGAAAATGCATCGGGACTAAATACAACAGGCACTATGCAGACTTTTCTGCATGGGAGTAATGTCTCATACTGTCTACGCTTTGATCGATTCCTGGAAGACCAGTTGTAGTTTCCGAAGCACATCTAGGGGCATTCTGTAATCTGTGGACATTCAGAGTGTTGATGAAACACAGAAATTGCATCGGGAATGAATACAACAGGCACAATGCATAATTTTCTCCATGAAAGTAATGTATAAAACTGTCTACGCTTTGGAAGTTTCCATGAAGACCAGTAGTAGTTTCCGAAGCACATCTGGAGGCATTCTGTAGTCTATATATCTTCAGAGTGTTGATGATACACAGAAATTGCATTGGGATTGAATACAACAGTAGCCATGCGAAAATTTCTCCATGGGTGTAATGTCTCAAACTGTCTACGCTTTGATCGTTCCCTGGAAGACCAGTAGTAGTTTGCGAAGCACATCTGGAGGCATTCTGTATTCTGTGGACCTTCAGAATGTTGATGAAACAAAGAAATTGCAAGGGGATTGAATAAAACAGGCCCCATGCAGGTTATTCTCCGTGGGAATAATGTCTCAAACTGTCTACGATATGCTCGACTCCTGGAAGAGCAGTATAAGTTTCCGAAGCACATCTGGAAGGATTCTGTAATCTGTGGACCTTCAGAGTGTTGATGAAACACGAAAATTGCATCGGGCTTGAATACAACATTCACCATGCGGACTTTTCTCCATGGGATTAATGTCTCAAACTGTCTACGCATTGATCGATTCCTGGAAGACCAGTAGTATTTTCCGAAGGACATGTTGTGGCACTCTGTAATCTGTGGACCTTCATTGTATTGATGAAACACAGAAATTGCATTGGGATTGAATACAACAGGCACCATGCCGACATTTCTCCATGGGAGTATTGTCTCAGACTGTATACGCTTTGATCAATTAGTGGAAGACCAGTAGTAGTTTCCGAAGCACATCTGGAGGCATTCTGTAATCTGTATACTTTCCGAGTTTTGATGAAACACAGAAATTGCATCGGGATTGAATACAACAGGCACCGTAAGTACTTTTCTCCATGGGAGTAATGTCTCAAACTGCCTACGCTTTGATCGATACTGGGAGATCAGTAGTAGTTTCCGAAGCACGAATTAAGTCATTCTGTAATCTGTGGACCTTAAGAGTGTTGATGAAATACAGAAATTGCATCAGGATTGAATACAACAGACACCATGCGGACTTTTATCCATGGGAGTGTTGTCTCAAACGGTCTATGCTTTGATCGTCCACTGGAAGACCAGTAGTAGTTTCCGAAGCACCCCTGGAGGCATTCTGTAATCTTTGGACTTTCAGAATCTTGATGAAACACAGAATTTGCATTGGGATTGATTACAACAGGCACCATGCGGACATTTCTCCATGGGAGTAATGTCTTAAACTGTCTTCGCTTTCATTGTTTTCTGGAAGACCAGTAGTAGTTTCCGAAGCACATCTGGAGGCATTCTGACATCTGTGGACCTTCAGAGTGTTGATGAATTTTAGAAATTGCATCGGGATTGAATACAACAGGCACCATTCAGACTTTTCTCGTTGGGAGTAATGTCTCAAACTGTCTACTGTTTGATTGTTCCATCGAAGACCGGTAGTAGTTTCCGAAGCAAATCTAGGGGCATTCTGTAATCTGTGGACCGTCAGAGTGTTGATGAAACACAGAAATTGTATCGGGATTGAATACAACAGGCACCATGCAGACTTTTCTGATTGGGAGTAATGTCTCAAACTGTCTACGCTTTGATCGATTCCTGGAAGACCAGTTGTAGTTTCCGAAGCACATCAAGGGGCATTCTGTAATTTGCGGAATTTCAGAGTGTTGATGAAACACAGAAATTGCATCGGGAATGAATACAACTGGCACCAGGCAGACTTTTCTCAATGGGAGTATTGTCTCAAACTGTCTACGCTTTTATCGTTCCCTGATAGACCAGTACTAGATTCCGAAGCATACCTGGAGGCATTCTGTTATCTGTGGACATTTTTAGAATGTTGATGAAACAGAGCAATTGCATCTTGATTGAATGCAACAGGCACCATGCGGACATATCTCCATGGGAGTAATGTCTCAACCTGTTTACGCTTTGATCGTTGCCTGGAAGACCAGTATTAGTTTCCGAAGCACATCTGGAGGCATTCTGAAATCTGTGGTACTTCAGAGTGTTCATGAAAACATAAATTGCATCGGAATTGATTACAACAGGCACCACATTGACTTTTCTACATGGTAGTAATGTCTCAAACTGTCTACGATTTGATCGTTCCCTGGAAGACCAGTAGTAGCTTCTGAAGCACATCTGGTGGCATTATATAATCTCTGGACCTTCAGAGGGTTGATGAAACACAGAAATTGCATCGGGATTGAATGCAACAGGCACCATGCGGACTTTTTCCATGCGAGTAGTGTCTGAAACTGTCTACACTTTGATCGTTCCCTGGAAGACCTGTAGTAGTTTCCGAAGCACATCTGGAGGCATTCTGAAATCTGACGACCTTCAGAGTGTTGATGAAACACAGAGATGGCATCGGGATTGAATACAAAAGAGTCCAAGCGGACTTTTCTCCAAGGGAGTAATGTCTCAAACTGTCTTCGCTGTGATCGATTCCGTAAATACCAGTTTAGTTTCCTAAGCACATCTGGAGGCATTCTGTAATCTGTGGACCTTCAGAGTAATGATGAAACACAGAAATAGCGTCTGTATTGAATACCACATGCACCATGCGGACTTTTCTCGATGGGGGTAATGTTTCAAACTGTGTACGCTTTGATCGATTCCTGGAAGACCACTAGTAGCTTCCGAAGCACATCTCAAGGCATTCTGTAATATGTAGACCTTCAGAGTGTTGATGAAACACAGAAATTGCATCGGGATTGAATACAAGAGGCACCATGCGGACTTTTATCCATGGGTGTAATATCTCAAACTGTCTACGCTCTGATCTTTCCCTGGAAGACCAGTAGTTGTTTCTTAAACATATCTGGATTCATTCTGTAATTTGTGGAAATCCAGAGTGTTGGTGAAACACAGAAATTGCATCGTTATTGAATACAACGATCACAATGCGGACTTTTTCCATGGGAGTAATGTCTCGAACTGTCTACGCTTTGGTCCTCACTCGAAGGCCAGTAGTAATTTCCGAAACACATCTGGAGGCATTCTGTAATCTGTGGACTTTCAGAATGTTGATGAATGACAGAAATTGCATCGATATTGAATACAAGAAGCACAATGCGGACTTTTATCCATGGGAGTTATGTCTCAAACTGAGTACGCTTTGATCTATCCCTAGAGGACCAGTAGTAGCTTCCCAAGCACATCTGGAGGCATTCGGTAATCTGTGGACCTTCAGAGTTTTGATGAAACACAGAAACTGCATCGGGATGAATACAACAGGCCCCATGCGGACTTTTCTACGTGGGAGTAATGTCTCAAACTGTCTACGAACTGATCGATACCTGGGATACCAGCATTAGTTTCCGAACCACATCTGTAGGCATTCTGTAAACTGTGTACCTTCAGTGTGTCGATGAAACACAGAAATTGCATCGGGAATGAATACAACGGGCACCAAGCAGACTTTTCTCCATGGCAGTAATGTCTCAAACAGTCTACGATTTGATCGATTCCTGGGAGACCGGTTAGTTTCCGAAGCACATCTGGAGGCATTCTGTAATCTGTGGACCATCAGAGTGTTGATGAAACACAGAAATTGCATAGGGATTGAATACAACAGGCACCATGCAGACTTTTCTCCATGGGAGTCATGTCTCAAACTGTCAAGGATTTGATCGTTCCATGGAAGACCTGTGGTAGTTTCCGAAACACATCTAGCGGCATTCTGTAATCTGTGGACCTTCAGAGTGTTGATGAAACACAGAAATTGCATCGGGAATGAATACAACAGGCACCATGCAGACTTTTCTCCATGTCAGTATTGTCTCAAACTGTCTACGCTTTCATCGTTACCTGGAAGACCAGTAGTAGTTATCGAAGCACGCCTGGAGGCATTCAGTAATCTGTGGACATTTTTAGAATGTTGATGACACACAGTAATGGCATTGGGATTGAATACAACAGGGCCCATGCGGACTTTTCTCCATGGGGGTATTGTCTCAAAAGGTCTATGCTTTGATCGTCCCCTGGAAGACTAGTGGTAGTTTCCGAAGCACATCTGGAGGCATTCTGTAATCTCTTGAACTCAAGAGAGTTGATGAATTACAGAAAATGCATCGGGACTAAATACAACAGGCACTATGCGGACTTTTCTGCGTGGGAGTAATGTCTCATACTGTCTACGCTTTGATCGGTTCCTGGAAGACCAGTTGCAGTTTCCGAAGCACATCTAGGGGCATTCTGTAATCTGTGGACATTCAGAGTGTTGATGAAACACAGAAATTGAATCGGGAATGAATACAACAGGCACAATGCATAATTTTCTCCATGAAAGTAATGTATAAAACTGTCTACGCTTTGGAAGTTTCCATGAAGACCACTAGTAGTTTCCGAAGCACATCTGGAGGCATTCTGTAGTCTATATATCTTCAGAGTGTTGATGATACACAGAAATTGCATTGGGATTGAATACAACAGGAGCCATGCGAAAATTTCTCCATGGGAGTAATGTCTCAAACTGTCTACGCTTTGATCGTTCCCTGGAAGACCAGTAGTAGTTTGCGAAGCACATCTGGAGGCATTCTGTATTCTGTGGACCTTCTGAATGTTGATGAAACAAAGAAATTGCAAGGGGATTGAATAAAACAGGCACCATGCAGGTTATTCTCCGTGGGAGTAATGTCTCAAACTGTCTACGATATGCTCGACTCCTGGAAGAGCAGTATAAGATCCGAAGCACATCTGGAAGGATTCTGTAATCTGTGGACCTTCAGAGTGTTGATGGAACACGAAAATTGCATTGGGATTGAATACAACAGGCACCATGCCGACATTTCTCCATGGGAGTATTGTCTCAGACTGTATACGCTTTGATCAATTAGTTGAAGACCAGTAGTAGTTTCCGAAGCACATCTGGAGGCATTCTGTAATCTGTATACTTTCCGAGTTTTGATGAAACACAGAAATTGCATCGGGATTGAATACAACAGGCACCGTAAGTACTTTTCTCCATGGGAGTAATGTCTCAAACTGCCTACGCTTTGATCGATACTGGGAGATCAGTAGTAGTTTCCGAAGCACGTCTTAAGTCATTCTGTAATCTGTGGACCTTAAGAGTGTTGATGAAATACAGAAATTGCATCAGGATTGAATACAACAGACACCATGCGGACTTTTATCCATGGGAGTATTGTCTCAAACGGTCTATGCTTTGATCGTCCACTGGAAGACCAGTAGTAGTTTCCGAAGCACACCTGGAGGCATTCTGTAATCTTTGGACTTTCAGAATCTTGATGAAACACAGAATTTGCATTGGGATTGATTACAACAGGCACCATGCGGACATTTCTCCATGGGAGTAATGTCTTAAACTGTCTTCGCTTTCATTGTTTTCTGGAAGACCAGTAGTAGTTTCCGAAGCACATCTGGAGGCATTCTGACATCTGTGGACCTTCAGAGTGTTGATGAATTTCAGAAATTGCATCGGGATTGAATACAACAGGCACCATTCAGACTTTTCTCGTTGGGAGTAATGTCTCAAACTGTCTACTGTTTGATCGTTCCATCGAAGACCGGTAGTAGTTTCCGAAGCAAATTTAGGGGCATTCTGTAATCTGTGGACCGTCAGAGTGTTGATGAAACCCAGAAATTGCATCGGCAATGAATACAACAGGCACCATGCAGACTTTTCTGATTGGGAGTAATGTCTCAAACTGTCTACGCTCTGATCGACTCCTGGAAGAACAGTAAAAGTTTCCGAAGCCCATCTGGGGGGATTCTGTACTCTGTGGACCTTCAGAGTGTTGATGAAACACGAAAATTCCATTGGGCTTGAATACAACATTCACCATGTGGACTTTTCACCATGGGAGTAATGTCTCAAACTGTCTCCGGTTTGATCGTACTCTGCAAGACCAGTAAGAGTTTCCGAAGCTCATCTGGAGGCATTCTGTAGTCTGTGGAACTGCACAGTGTTGATAAAACACAGAAATGGCATCGGGAATGAATACAACTGGCCCCATGCAGACTTTTCTCAATGGGAGTATTGTCTCAAACTGTCTACGCTTTGATCGTTCCCTGGAAGACCAGTAGTAGTTTCCGACGCACGCCCGGAGGCATTCTGTAAAATTTGGACGTTTTTAGAATGTTGATGAAACACAGAAATTGCATTGGGATTGAATACATCAGTCACCATACGGACATTTCTCCTTGGGAGTAATGTCTCTAACTGTCTACGTTTTGATCGTTCCCTGGAAGAACAGTATTAGTTTCCGAAGCACATCTGGAGGAATTCTGTAATCTGTGGACTTTCAGAGTGTTGATGAAACACAGAAATTGCATCGGGATTGAATACAACAGGCACCATGCAGACTTTTCTGATTGGGAGTAATGTCTCAAACTGTCTACGCTTTGATCGATTCCTGGAAGACCAGTTGTAGTTTCCGAAGCACATCAAGGGGCATTCTGTAATTTGCGGAATTTCAGAGTGTTGATGAAACACAGAAATTGCATCGGGAATGAATACAACTGGCACCAGGCAGACTTTTCTCAATGGGAGTATTGTCTCAAACTGTCTACGCTTTTATCGTTCCCTGAAAGACCAGTACTAGATTCCGAAGCATACCTGGAGGCATTCTGTTATCTATGGACATTTTTAGAATGTTGATGAAACAGAGCAATTGCATCGGGATTGAATGCAACAGGCACCATGCGGACATTTCTCCATGGGAGTAATGTCTCAACCTGTTTACGCTTTGATCGTTGCCTGGAAGACCAGTATTAGTTTCCGAAGCACATCTGGAGGCATTCTGAAATCTGTGGAACTTCAGAGTGTTCATGAAACACATAAATTGCATCGGAATTGATTACAACAGGCACCACATTGACTTTTCTGCATGGGAGTAATGTCTCAAAGTTAGTACGATTTAAACTATTCCTGGGATATTAGTATTAGTTTCCGAACCACATCTGGAGGAATTCTGTAATCTGTTTACGTTCAGAGAGATGACGAAACACAGAAATTGCATCTTGGTTGAATACAGGCACCATGCTGACTTTTCTCGATGAGAGTGATGTCTCAAACTGTCTACGCTTCGATCGTTCTCTGGAAGACCAGTAGTAGCCTTAGAAACACATCTGGAATCATTCTGTTATCTGAGGACATTCAGAGTGTTGATGAAACACAGAAATTGATCGGGATTGAATACAACAGGCACCATGCGGACTACACTCCATGGGAGTAATGTCTCAAACTATCTACGCCTTGATCGTTCCATGGAGGCCAGTTTTGGTTCCCGAAGCCCATCTGGAGGCATTATGTAATCTGTGGACCTTCAGAGTGTTGATGAAACACAGAAATTGCATCGGAAATGAATACAACAATCAGCATGCAGCCATTTCTCAATGGGAGTAATGTCTCAAACAGTCTACGATTTGATTGTACCTAGAAGACCAATAGTAGTTTCCGAAGAACATCTAAAGGCGTTCTGTAATCAATGGACAATCAGAGTGTTAATGACACACACTAATTTCATCGGGATTCAATACAACAGTAAAATGGCAGACTTTTCTCCATGGGAGTAATGTCTCAAACTGTATACGCTTTGATCGATTCCTGGGAGACCAGTACTAGTTTCCGAAGCACACCTGGATGCATTCTGTATTCTGTGGACTTTCAGAATGTTGAAGAAACACAGATATTGCATTGGAATTGAATACAACAGGCAACATGCGGACATTTCTACATGGAAGTAATGTCTTAAACTGTCTACGCTTTGATCGTTCTCTGAAGATCAGTACTAGTTTCCGAAGCACACCTTGAGGCATTCTGTAATCTGTGGACCTTCAGAGTGTCGATAGAAACACAGAAATAGCATCGGGATTGAATACAACCGGCACCATGCGGTATTTTCTCCATGGGACTAATTTCTCAAAAAGTCAATACTGTGATCGATTCCTGGAAGACCAGTTGTAGTTTCCGAAGCACATCTGGATGCATTCTGTAATCTGTGGACTTTCAGAATGTTGATGAAACACAGAAATTAGATTGGGATTGAATACAACAGACACAATGCGGACTTTTCTCCATTTGAGTATTGCCTCAAACTGTCTATGCTTTGATCGTTCCCTGGAAGATTAGTAGTAGTTTCTGAATCATATCTGGAGGCATTCTGTATTCTGTGGGCCTTCTGAGTGTTGATGAAACACAGAAATTGCATCGAGATTGAATTCAACAGACACCATGCGGATTTTTCTCCAAGGGTGTAATGTCTCAAACTGTCTCTGCTTGGATCTTTCCTGGGAGACCAGTAGTATGTTCCGAAGCACATCTGGAGGCATTCTGTAATCTGTGGGCCTTCAGAGTGTTGGTAAAACACTGAAATTGCATGGGGATTAATACAACAGGCTCATGCGGACTTTTCACCATGGGAGTAATGTCTCAAAGTGTCTTTGCTTTGATCGTTCCCTGGAAGACCAGTAGTAGTTTCCGAAGCACATCTGGAGGCATTCTGACATCTGTGGACCTTCAGAGTGTTGATGAATTTCAGAAATTGCATCGGGATTGAATACAACAGGCACCATTCAGACTTTTCTCGTTGGGAGTAATGTCTCAAACTGTCTACAGTTTGATCGTTCCATGGAAGACCGGTAGTAGTTTCCGAAGCAAATCTAGGGGCATTCTGTAATCTGTGGACATACAGAGTGTTGATGAAACCCAGAAATTGCATCTCGAATGAATACAACAGGCACCATGCAGGTTTTTCTCCATGGGAGTAATGTCTTAAACTGTCTACGCTCTGATCGACTACTGGAAGAACAGTATAAGTTTCCGAAGCCCATCTGGGGGGATTCTGTAATCTGTGGACCTTCAGAGTGTTGATGAAACACGAAAATTCCATCGGGCTTGAATACAACATTCACCATGTGCACTTTTCACCATGGGAGTAATGTCTCAAACTGTCTACGCTTTGATCGTACTCTGCAAGACCAGTAGTAGTTTCCGAAGCTCATCTGGAAGCATTCTGTAATCTGTGGAACTGCAGAGTGTTGATAAAACAGAGAAATTGCATCGGGAATGAATACAACTGGCACCAGGCAGACTTTTCTCAATGGGGAGTATTTCTCAAACTGTCTACGCTTTGATCGTTCACTGAAAGACCAGTACTAGATTCCGAAGCATACCTGGAGGCATTCTGTAATCTGTGGACATTTTTAAAATGTTGATGAAACAGAGCAATTGCATCGGGATTGAATGCAACAGGCACCATGCGGACATTTCTCCATGGGAGTAATGTCTCAACCTGTCTACGCTTTGATCGTTGCCTGGAAGACCAGTATTAGTTTCCGAATCACATCTGGGGGCATTCTAAAATCTGTGGACCATCAGAGTGTTCATGAAACCCATCAATTGCATCGGAATTGATTACAACAGGCACCATATTGACTTTTCTGCATGGGAGTAATGTCTCAAAGTTTGTACGATTTGATCGATTCCTGGGATATTAGTATTAGTTTCCGAACCACCTATGGAGGCATTCTGTAATCTGTTTACCTTCAGAGTGTTGATGAAACACAGAAATTGCATCGTGATTGAATACAGGCACCATGCTGACTTTTCTCGATGAGAGTGATGTCTCAAAATGTCTACGCTTCGATCGTTCCCTGGAAGACCAGTTGTGGTTCCCGAAGCCCATCTGGAGGCATTATGTAATCTGTGGACCTTCAGAGTGTTGATGAAACACAGAAATTGCATCGGAAATGAATACAACAATCAGCATGCAGCCTTTTCTCAATGGGAGTAATGTCTCAAACAGTCTACGATTTGATCGAACCTAGAAGACCAATAGTAGTTTCCGAAGAACATCTAAAGGCGTACTGTAATCTATGGACTATCAGAGTGTTAATGACACACACTAATTTCATCGGGATTCAATACAACAGTAAAATAGCAGACTTTTCTCCATGGGAGTAATGTCTCAAACTGTATACGCTTTGATCGATTCCTGGGAGACCAGTACTAGTTTCCGAAGCACACCTGGATGCATTCTGTATTCTGTGGACTTTCAGAATGTTGAAGAAACACAGATATTGCATCGGAATTGAATACAAAAGGCAACATGCGGACATTTCTACATGGAAGTAATGTCTTAAACTGTCTACGCTTTGATCGTTCTCAGAAGATCAGTACTAGTTTCCGAAGCACACCTTGAGGCATTCTGTAATCTGTGGACCTTCAGAGTGTCGATAGAAACACAGAAATAGCATCGGGATTGAATACAACCGGCACCATGCGGTATTTTCTCCATGGGACTAATTTCTCAAACGGTCAATACTTTGATCGATTCCTGGAAGACCAGTTGTAGTTACCGAAGCACATCTAGTTGCATTCTGTAATTTGTGGACTTTCAGAGTGTTGATGAAACATAGAAATAGCATCACGAATGAATACAACAGGCATCGTGCAGACATTTCTCCATGGGAGTAATGTCTAATACTGTCTACGCTTTGATAGAGTCCTGGGAGACTAGTAGCAGTTTCAGAAGCACATCTGGAGGCATTCTGTAATCTGTGAAGCTTCTGAGTGTTGATGAAACACAGAAATTGTATGGGGATTAATACAACAGGCACCATGCGGACTTTTATCTATGGGAGTAGTGCCTTAAACTGTCTACACTTTGATCGTTCCCTCGAAGACCAGTGGTAGTTTCCGAATCACATCTGGAGGCATTCTGTAAACTGTGGAGCTTCTGAGTACTGATGAAACACAGAAATTGCATCGGGATTGAGTACAACAGGCACCATGCCGACTTTTCTCCATGGGAGTAATGTCACAAACTGTTTACGCTTTGATCAATACTGGGAGACCAGTAGTAGTTTCCGAAGCACATCTGGAGTCATTCTGTAATCTGTGGACCATAAGAGTGTTGATGAAATACAGAAATTGCACTGGGATTGAATAGAACAGACACCATGCGGACTTTTATCCATGGGAGTATTGTCTCAAACGGTCTATGCTTTGATCGTCCCCTGGAAGACAGTAGTAGTTTCCGAAGCACCCCTGGAGGCATTCTGTAATCTTTGGACTTTCAGAATCTTGATGAAACACAGCATTTGCATTGGGATTGATTACAACAGGCACCATGCGGACATTTCTCCATGGGAGTAATGTCTTAAACTGTCTTCGCTTTCATTGTTTTCTGGAAGACCAGTAGTAGTTTCCGAAGCACATCTGGAGGCATTCTGACATCTGTGGACCGTCAGAGTGTTGATGTATTTCAGGAATTGCATCGGTATTGAATACAACAGGCACCAATCAGACTTTTCTCGTTGGGAGGAATGTCTCAAACTGTCTACTGTTTGATCGTTCTATGGAAGACCGGTAGTAGTTTCCGAAGCAAATCTAGGGGCATTCTGTAATCTGTGGACATTCAGAGTGTTGATGGAACCCAGAAATTGCATCGGGAATGAATACAACAGGCACCATGCAGGTTTTTCTCCATGGGAGTAATGTCTCAAACTGTCTACGCTCTGATCGACTCCTGGAAGAACAGTTTAAGTTTCCTAAGCCAATCGGGGGGGATTCTGTAATCTGTGGACCTTCAGAGTGTTGATGAAACAAGAAAATTCCATCGGGCTTGAATACAACATTCACCATGTGGACTTTTCACCATGGGAGTAATGTCTCAAACTGTCTACGCTTAGATCGTTCCCTGAAAGACCAGTACTAGATTCCGAAGCATACCTGGAGGCATTCTGTAATCTGTGGACATTTTTAGAATGTTGATGAAACAGAGCAATTGCATCGGGATTGAATGCAACAATCACCATGCGGACATCTCTCCATGGGAGTAATGTCTCAACCTGTCTACGCTTTGATCGTTGCCTGGAAGACCAGTATTAGTTTCCGAAGCACATCTGGAGGCATTCTGAAATCTGTGGAACTTCAGAGTGTTCATGAAACACATAAATTGCATCGGAATTGATTACAACAGGCACCATATTGACTTTTCTGCATGGGAGTAATGTCTCAAAGTGTGTACGATTTGATCGACTCCTGGGATATTAGTATTAGTTTCCGAACAACATCTGGAGGCATTCTGTAATCTGTTTACCTTCAGAGTGTTGATGAAACACAGAAATTGCATCGTGATTGAATACAGGCACCATGCTGTCTTTTCTCGATGAGAGTGATGTCTCAAACTGTCTACGCTTCGTTCGTTCCCTGGAAGACCAGTAGTAGCCTTAGAAGCACATCTGGAGGCATTCTGTTATCTGTGGACCTTCAGAGTGTTGATGAAACACAGAAATTGCATCGGGATTGAATACAACAGGCACCATGCGGACTTCACTCCATGGGAGTAATGTCTCAAACTGTCTACGCCTTGATCGTTCCATGGAAGACCAGTTGTGGTTCCCGAAGCCCATCTGGAGGCATTATGTAATCTGTGGACCTTCAGAGTGTTGATGATACACAGAAATTGCATCGGAAATGAATACAACAATCAGCATGCAGCCTTTTCTCAATGGGAGTAATGTCTCAAACAGTCTACGATTTGATCGTACCTAGAAGACCAATAGTAGTTTCCGAAGAACATCTAAAGGCGTTCTGTAATCTATGGACCATCAGAGTGTTAATGACACACACTAATCTCATCGGGATTCAATGCAACAGTAAAATAGCAGACTTTTCTCCATGGGAGTAATGTCTCAAAGTGTATACGCTTTGATCGATTCCTTTGAGACCAGTACTAGTTTCCGAAGCACACCGGGATGCATTCTATATTCTGTGGACTTTCAGAATGTGGAAGAAACACAGATATTGCATCGGAATTGAATACAACAGGCAACATGCGGACATTTCTACATGGAAGTAATGTCTTAAACTGTCTACTCTTTGATCGTTCTCTGAAGATCAGTACTAGTTTCCGAAGCACACCTTGAGGCATTCTGTAATCTGTGGACCTTCAGAGTGTCGATAGAAACACAGAAATTGCATCGGGATTGAATACAACTGGCACCATGCGGTATTTTCTCCATGGGACTAATTTCTCAAACAGTCAATACTTTCATCGATTCCTGGAAGACCAGTTGCAGTTTCCGCAGCACATCTAGGGGCATTCTGTAATTTGTGGACTTTCAGAGTGTTGATGAAACATAGAAATAGCATCGCTAATGAATACAACAGGCACCGTGCAGACATTTCTCCATGGGAGTAATGTCTAATACTGTCTACGCTTTGATCGAGTCCTGGGAGACCAGTAGCAGATTCAGAAGCACATCTGGAGGCATTCTGTAATCTGTGAAGCTTCTGAGTGTTGATGAAACACAAAAATTGCATCGCGATTTAATACAACAGGCACCATGCGTACTTTTCCACATGGGAGTAATGTCTCAAACTGTCTACGCTTTGATCGTACGCAGGAAGACCAGTAGTAGTTTAAGAAGCACATCTGGAGGCCTTCTGTAATCTATGGACCATCAGAGTGTAGATGAAACACAGGAATTGCAATGGGATTGAATACAACAGCCACCATGCAGACTTTTCTCAATGCGAGTAATGTCTCAAACTGTCCACGATTTGATCGTTCCCTGGAAGACCAGTAGTAGTTTCCGAAGGACATCTGGATGCATTGTGTAATCTGTGGAGTTTCAGAATGTTGATGAAACACAGAAATTAGATTGGGATTGAATACAACAGGCACTATGCGAACTTTTCTTCATGGGATTATTGTCTCAAACTGTCTATGCTCTGATCGTTCCCTGAAAGACCAGTAGAAGTTTCCGAATCACATCTGGAGGCATTCTGTAATCTGTGGGTCTTCTGAATGTTGATGAAACACAGAAATTGCATCGGGATTGAATACAAGCGGCAACATGCCAACTTTCCTCCATGGGAGTAATGTCTCAAACTGTCGACGCTTAGATCGTTTCCTCGAAGACCAGTAGCAGTTTCCGAATCAACACTCGATGCATTCTGTAATCTGTGGACTTTAAGAATGTTCATGAAACACAGAAATTGCATCGTGATTGAGTACAACAATCAACATGCGAACAATTCTCCATGGGAGTAATGTCTCAAACTGTCTACGCTTTGATCGTTCCCTGGAAGACCAGTAGTAGTTTCCGAAGCACACCTGGAGGCATTCTGTAATCTGTGGACCTTCAGAGTGTTGATGAAACACAGAAATTGCACCGGGGTGAATACAAGAGGCACCATGCGGACTTTCCTCCATGGGAGTAATGTCTCAATCTGTCTACGCTTTGATCGCTCCCTGGAAGACCAGTGGTAGTTTCCGAAGCACGTCTGGTGGCATTCTGTAATCTGTGGACATTCTGAGTGTTGATGAAACACAGAAATTGCGTTGGGATTGAATAAAACAGGCACCATGCAGATTTTTCACCATGGGAGTAACGTCTAAAACTTTCCACGATTTGATCGTTCCCTGGGATACCAGTAGTAGTTTCCGAAGTACATCTGGTGGCATTCTGTAATCTGTGGACCTTCAGAGTGTTGATGAAACACAGAAATTACATCGGGATTGAATACAACCGGCACCATGCGGTCTTTTCTCCATGGCAGTAATGTCCCAAATTGTCTCCGCTTTGATCGTTCCCTGGAAGACCAGTAGAATTTTCCGAAGCACATCTGGAGGCAATCTGTAATCTGTAGGGCTTCTGAGTGTTGATGAAACACGAAAATTGCATGGGGATTGAATACAACAGGCACCATGCCGACTTTGATCCATGGGAGTAATGTCTCAAACTGTCTACGCTTTGAACATTCCCTTTAGGACCTGTAGTAGTTTCCGAAGCACATCTGGTGGCATTCTGTAACCTGTGGACCTTCAGAGTGTTGATGAAACACAGAAATTGCACCGGGGTGAATACAACAGGCACCATGCAGACTTTTCCTCCATGGGAGTAATGTCTCAAACTGTCTACGCTTTGATCGTTCCCTGGAAGACCAATAGTAGTTTCCGAAGCACAACTGGAGGCATTCTGTAATCTGTGGACCTTCAGAGTGTTGATGGAACACAGAAATTGCATCGGGATTTAATACACAGGCACCATGTGGACTTTTCGACATGGGAGTAATGTCTCAAACTGTTCAAGCTTTGATCGTACGCAGGAAGACCAGTAGTAGATTCCGAAGCACATCAGGAGGCATTCTCTAATCTGTGGACCTTCAGAGTGTGGATGAAACACAGTAATTGCATCGGGATTGAATAAAAAAGGGACCTTTCGGAATTTTCTCAATGGGAGTAGTGTCTCAAACTTTCTTCACTTTGATCGTTCCCTGGAAAACCAGTAGTAGTTTCTGGAGCACATCTGGAGGCATTCCGTAATCTGTGGGGCTTCTGAGTGTTGATAAAACACAGAAATTGCATGGGGAATGAATACAACAGGCACCATGCCGACTTTTCTCCATGGGAGTAATGTCTCAAACTGTCTACGCTTTGATCATACCCTTTAAGACCAGTAGTAGTTTCTGAAGCACATCTGGTGGCATTCTGTAATCTGTGGACCTTCAGAGTGTTGATGAAACACAGAAATTACATCGTGATTGAATACAACAGGCACCATTAGCTCTTTTCTCCATGGCAGTAATGTCCCAAGCTGTCTCCGCTTTGATTTATCCCTGGAAGACCAGTAGTATTTTCCGAAGCACATCTGGAGGCATTCTGTAAACTGTGGACCTTCAGAGTGTTGATGAGACAAAGGAATTGCATCGGGATTGAATACAACAGGCACCATGCGGACTTTTCTCCATGGGATTAATGTCTCTAACTGTCTACGCTTTGATCGTACACTGGATGACCAGTAGTAGTTTCCCAAGCACATCTGGATGAATTCTGTAATCTGTTGACCTTCAGAATGTTGATGAAACAAAGAAATTGCATCGGGATTGAATACAACAGGCATCATGTGGACGTTTCTCCGTGGAAGTAGTGTCTCAAACTGTCTACACTTTGATCGTTCCCTGGAAGACCAGTAGTAGTTTCTGAAACACATCTGGAGGCATTCTGTAATATGTGGACCTTCAGAGTGTTGATGAAACAAGAAAATGCATCGGGATTGAATACAACAGCCACAATGCGGACTTGTCTCCATGGGAATAATGTCTCAAACTGTCTACGCTTTGATCGTACCCTGGAAGACCAGTAGTAGTTTCCCAACCACATCAGGTTGCATTCTCTAATCTGTGGACCTTCAGAGTGTGGATGAAACACAGTAATTGCATCGGGATTGAATAAAAAAGGGACCTTTCGGAATTTTCTCAATGGGAGTAGTGTCTCAAACTTTCTTCACTTTGATCGTTCCCTGGAAAACCAGTAGTAGTTTCTGGAGCACATCTGGAGGCATTCCGTAATCTGTGGGGCTTCTGAGTGTTGATAAAACACAGAAATTGCATGGGGAATGAATACAACAGGCACCATGCCGACATTTCTCCATGGGAGTAATGTCTCAAACTGTCTATGATTTGATCGATTCCTGGGAGACCAGTAGAAGATTTAGAACCACATCTGGAGGCATTCTGAAATGTGTGGATGTTCAGAGTGTTGATGAAACACAGAAATGGCATCGGGATTGAATACAACATCCACAATGTGGGTTTTTCTCCAATCGCGTAATGTCTCAAACTGTCTACGCTTTGATCTTTCCTGGGAGACCAGTAGCAGTTTCTGAAGCACATCTGGAAGCATTCAGTAATCTGTGGAGCTTCTGAGTGTTGATGAAACACAGAAACTGCATGGGGATTGAATACAACAGGCACCATGCCGACTTTTCTCCATGGGAGTAATGTCTCAAACTGTCTATGCTTTGATCGATTCCTGGGAGACCAATAGAAGTTTTAGAACCACATCTGGAGACATTCTGAAATGTGTGGATGTTCAGAGTGTTGATGAAACACAGAAATGGCATCGGGATCGAATACAACAGGCACCATGCGGACTTTCTTCCATGGGAGTAATGTCTCACTCTGTCTACGCTTTGAACGTTCCCTGGAAGACCAGTAGTACTTTCAGAAGCACATCTGGAGACATTCTGTAATCTGTGGACCTTCTGAGTGCTGATGAAACACAGAAATTAACATTGGGATTTAATAAAACAGGCACCATGTAGATTTTTCACCATGTTAGTAATGTCTCAAACTGTCCACGATTTGATCGTTCCCTGGAAGACCAGTAGTAGTTTCCAAAGCACATCTGGAGGCATTCTGTAACCTGTGGACCTTCAGAGTGTTGCTGAAACACAGAAATTACATCGGGATTGAATTCAACAGCCACCATGTGGATTTTTCTCCAATCGAGTAATGTCTGAAAGTGTCTACGCTTTGATCTTTCCTGTGAGACAAGTAGCAGTTTCCGAAGCACACCTGGAGGCATTATGTAATCTGTGGACTTTCAGAGTGTTGATAAAGCAAAGAAATGGCATCGGGAATGAATACAACAGGCACCATGGGGACTTTTCTCCATGCGAGTAATGTCTCAAACTGTCGTCGTTTTGTTCGCTCCATGGAACACCAGTAGTAGCTTCTGAAGCACATCTGGATGCATTCTGTAATCTGTGGACTTTCAGAGTGTTGATGAAACACAGAAATTGCATCGGGAATGAATACAACTGGCACCAGGCAGACTTTTCTCAATGGGAGTATTGTCTCAAACTGTCTACGCTTTGATCGTTCCCTGAAAGACCAGTACTAGTATCCGAAGCATACCTGGAGACATTCTGTAATCTGTGAACATTTTTAGAGTGTTGATGAAACAAAGAAATTGCATCGGGATTGAATACAACAGGCACCAATCGGACTTTTCTCCATGGGAATAATGTCTCTAACTGTCTACGGCTTGATCGTACCCTGGAAGACCAGTAGTAGTTTCCCAAGCACATCTGGATGAATTCTGTAATCTGTGGACCTTCAAAATGTTGATGAAACACAGAAATTGCATCGGGATTGAATACAATGGGCACCATGTGGACGTTTCTCCATGGAAGTAGTGTCTCAAACTGTCTACGCTTTGATCGCTCCCTGAAGGACCAGTACTAGTTTCCGATGCATACCTGGAGACATTCTGTAATCTGTGGACATTTTTAGATTGTTGATGAAGCAAAGAAATTGCATCGGGATTGAATACAACAGGCACCAATCGGACTTTTCTCCATGGGAATAATGTCCCTAACTGTCTACGCTTTGATCGTACCTTGGAAGACCAGTAGTAGTTTCCCAACCACGTTTGGATGCATTCTGTAATCTGTGGACCATCAGAGTGTTGATGAAACACAGAAATTGAATCGGGAATGATTAAAACAGGCACCATGCAGACTTTTCTCCTTCGGAGTAATGACTCAAAGAGCTTACGATTTGATCGTTACCTGGAAGACCAATAGTAGTTTCCGAAGCACATCTGGAGGCGTTCTGTAATCTGTGGACTTTCAGAGTGTTGATGAAACACAGAAATGGCATCGGGATCGAATACCACAGGCACCATGTTGAGTTTTCTCCATGGGAGTAATGTCTCTAACTGTCTACGTTTTGATCGTTCCCTGGAAGACCAGTAGTAGATTCCAAAGCACATCTGGTGGCATACTGTAATCTGTGGACCTTCAGCGTGTTGATGAAACACAGAAATGGCATCGGGATCGAATACAACAGGCACCATGCGGACTTTTCTCCATTGGAGTAATTTCTTAAACTGTCTACGCTTTGATCGTTCCCTGGAAGACCAGTAGTAGTTTCCGAAGCACATCTGGATGCATTCTGTAATCTGTGGGGCTTCAGCGTAATGATGAAACACTGAAATTGCATCGGGAATTAATACTACAGGCACCATGCAGACTTTTCTCCATGGCAGTAATATCTCAAACTATCTACGCTTTGATCGTTCCCTGGAAGACAAGTACTAGTTTTAGAAGCACATCTGGTCTCATTCTGTAATCTGTGGACCTTTAGAGTGTTGATGAAACACAGAAGTTGCATCGCCATTGAATACAACAGCCACAATGCAGACTTTTCTCCATGGGAGTAATGTCTCAAACTGTCTACGCTTTGATCGTGCCCTGGAAGACCAGTAGTAGTTTCCGAAACACATCTGGTGGCATTCTGTACTTTGTGGACCTTCAGAGTGTTAATGAAACACCGAGATTGCTTCGGGATTGAATAAATCAGGTACCATGCAGACTTTTCTCCATGGGAGTAATGTCTCAATTTGTCTACGATACGATCGTACCCTGGAAGACCAGTAGTAGTTTCCGAAGCACATCTGTAGGCATTCTGTAATCTGTGGACCTTCAGAGTGTAGATGAATCACAGAACTTGCATCGGGATTGAATAGAACAGGCACCATAAGGACTTTTCTCGATGGGAGTAGTGTGTCAAACTGTCTACACTTTGATCGCTCGCTGAAAGACCAGTAACAGTTTCCGAATCACTTCTGGAGGCATTCTGTAAACTGTGGAACTTCGAAGTGTTGATGAAACACAGAAATTGCATTAGGATCGAATACAACAGGCACCATGCAGACTTTTCTACATGGCAGTTATTTCTCAAACTATCTACGCTTTGATCGTTCTCTGGAAGACAAGTAGTAGTTTACGAAGAACATCTGGTCTCATTCTGTAATCTGTGGACCTTTAGAGTGTTGATGAAACACTGAAATTGCATCGGGATTTAATACTACAGGCACCATGCGGACTTTACTCCATCGGAGTAATGTCTCAAACTGTCAATGCGTTGGTCGTACACTGGAAGACCAGCAGTAGTTTCCGAGGCACATGTGGAGGCAGTCCGTAATCTGTGGACCTTTAGAGTGTTGATGAAACACAAAAATTGCATTGGGATTGAATATAACAGGCACCATGCTGACTTTTCTCCATGGCAGTAATATCTCAAACTAACTACGCTTTGATCGTTCCCTGGAAGACAAGTAGTAGTTTCCGAAGCACATCTGGTCTCATTCTGTAATCTGTGGAACTTTAGAGTGTTGATGAAACACAGAAATTGCATCGCCATTGAATACAACAGGCACAATGCCGACTTTTCTCCATGGGATTACTGTCTCAAATTGTCTACGGTTTGGTCGTTTCCTGGAAGGCCAGTAGCAGTTTTAGAAGCAAATCTGGATGCAATTCTGAAACGTGTGGAACTTCAGAGTGTTCATGAAACACAGAAATTGAATCGGGAATGAATACAACAGTCATCATGCGCACTTTCCTCCGTAGGAGTAATGTATCAAACAGTCTACGCTTTGATCGTTCCCTGGAAGACCAGTAGTAGTTTCCGATGCACATCTGCAGGCAATCTGTAATCTGTGGACTATCAGAGTGTTGATGAAACACAGAAAATGCATCGAGATTGAATACAAAAGTCACCATGCGCACTTTCCTCCATGGGAGTAATGTCTCAAACAATTTATGCTTTGATCGTTCCCTGGAAGACCAGTAGTAGTTTCCGAAGCACATCTGGATGCATTCTGTAACCTGTGGACCTTCAGAGTGTGGATGAAACACATAAATTGCATTGGGATTTAATAAAAAAAGGCACCATTCGGCCTTTTCTCAATGGGAGTAGTGTCTCAAAATGTCTTCATTTTGATCGTTCCCTGGAAGACCAGTAGGAGATTCCAATTTACTTCTGGAGACAATCTGTAATCTGTCTATCCTCTGAGTGTTGATGAAACAAAGAAATTGCATCGGTATTGAATACAACAGGCACCATGCAGACTTTTCTCCATGGAAGTAATGTCTCAATCTGTCTATGCTTAGATCGTACGATGGAAGACCAGTATTAGCTTCCGAAGCACACCTGGATGCATTCTGTAATCTGTGGACCTTCAGCGTGTTGATGAAACACTGAAATTGCATCGGGATTTAATACTACAGGCACCATGCGGACTTTACTCCATGGGAGTAATGTCTCAAACTGTCTATGCGTTGATCGTACACTGGAAGACCAGCGGTAGTTTCCGAAGCACATGTGGAGGCAGTCCGTAATCTGTGGACCTTTAGAGTGTTGATGAAACACAAAAATTGCATTGGGATTGAATATAAACAGACAGCATGCTGACTTTTCTCCATGGCAGTAATATCTCAAACTATCTACGCTTTGATCGTTCCCTGGAAGACAAGCAGTAGTTTCCGAAGCACATCTGGTCCCCTTCTGTAATCTGTGGACATTCAGAGTATTAATGAAACACAGAGATTGCTTCGGGATTGAATAAAACTGGCACCATGCAGAGTTTTCTCCATGGGAGTAATGTCTCAATCTGTCTACGCTATGATCGTACCCCGGAAGACCAGTAGTAGTTTCCGAAGCACATCTGTAGGCATTCTGAAATCTGTGGACCTTCAGAGTGTAGATGAAACACAGAACTTGCATCGGGATTGAATAGAACAGGCACCATAAGGACTTTTCTCGATGGGAGTAGTGTGTCAAACTGTCTAAACTTTGATCGCTTGCTGGAAGACCAGTAGCACCTTCCGAATCACTTCTGGAGGCCTTCTGTAATCTGTGGAACTTCGAAGTGTTGATGAAAAACAGAAATTGCATTGGGATTGAATACAAAAGGCACCATGCATACTTTTCTCCATGGCAGTAATTTCTCAAACTATCTACGCTTTGATCTTTCCCTGGAAGACAAGTAGTAGTTTACGAAGCACATCTGGTCTCATTCTGTAATCTGTGGACCTTTAGAGTGTTGATGAAACACAGAAATTGCATCGCGATTGAATACAACAGGCACAATGCAGACTTTTCTCCAAGGGAGTAATGTCTCAAACTGTATAAGCTTTGACCGTTCACTGGAAGACCAGTAGTAGTTTCCGATGCACATCTGGATGCATTTAGTAATCTGTGGACCTTCAGAGTGTGGATGAAACACAGAAATTGCATCGGGATTGAATACAACTGGCACCATGCGGTCTTTACTCCATGGGAGTATTTTCTCAAACAATATACGCTTTGATCATACCCTGGAAGACCAGTGGTATCTTCCGATGGACATCTGGTGGCATTCTGTAATCTGTGGACCTTCATATTGTTGATTGATTGTTGATTGAAGACCAGTAGGAGTTTCCAATTTACATCTGGAGACAATCTGTAATCTGTGGATCCACTGAGTGTTGATGAAACAAAGAAATTGCATCGGGATTGAATACAACAGGCACCATGCGGACTTTTCTCCATGGGAATGATGTCTCTAACTGTCTACGCTTTGATCGTTTCCTGGAAGACAAGTACTAGTTTACGAAGCACATCTAGTCTCATTCTGTAATCTGTGGACCTTTAGAGTGTTGATGAAACACAGAAGCTGCATCGCGATTGAATACAACAGGCACCATGCAGACTTTTCTCCATGGGAGTAAGGTCTCAAACTGTCTACATTTTGATCGTTACCTGGAAGACTAGTATTAGTTTCCGAAGCACATCTGGTGGCATTCTGTAATCTGTGGAACTTCTAAGTGTTGATAAAACACAGAAATTGCATCGGGAATGAATACAATAAGCATCATGCTGACTTATCTCCATTTGAGTAATGTCTCAAACTGTCTACGCTTTGGTCGTTTCCTGGAAGGCCAGTAGTAGTTTTCGAAGCACATCTAGAAGCATTCCGTAAACTGTTGACCGTCAGAGTGTTGACGAAACACATAAATTGCATCGGGATTGAATACAACAGTCAGCATGCGGACTTCTCTCCATGGGTCTAATGTCTCTAACTGTCTACGCTTAGATCGTTCCCTGGAAGACCAGTAGTAGTTTCCGAAGCACATTTGGGGGTATCTGTAATCTGTTGACATTCAGAGTGTTGATGAAACACAGAAATTGCATCGGGATTGTATACAACAGGCACACTGCGGACTTTTCTCCATGTGAGTAATGTCTCAAACTGTCTACGTTTTGATCGATTCCTGGAAGACCAGTAGTAGTTTCCGAAGCACATCTGGAGGCATTCTGTAATCTGTATACCTTCAGAGTGTTGATGAAACACAGAAACAGCATTGGGATTGGATACCACAGTCACCATGCTAACATTTTTCCATAGGAGTAATGTCTCAAACTGTCTACGCTTTGATTTTTTCGTGGAAGACCACTACTTGTTTCCGAAGCACATCTGGATTCATTCTGTAATATGTGGAACTTCAGAGTGTCGATGACACAGAAATTGCATCGGGATTGTATACCACATTCACCATGCGGACTTTTCCCCATGGGAGTAATGTCTCAAACTGTCAACGCTTTGATCGATTCTGGAAGAGCAGTTGTAGTTTAAGAAGCACATCCGGAGGCATTCTGTAATTTGTAGACGTTCAGAGTATTGATGAAACACAGAAATAGCATCGGGATTGTTTACAACAGGCACCATGCGGAATTTTCTCCATGTTAGTAATGTCTCAAACTGTCTGCGCTTTTATCGATTCCTGGAAGACCAGTAATAGTTTCTGAACCACATCTCGAGGCGTTCTGTAATCTGTGGACCATCAGAGTGTTGATGAAACACATAAATTGCATCGTAATTGTATACCACAGGCACCAAGCGGACATTTCACCATCGGAGCTTTGTCTCAAATTGTCTGCGCTTTGATCGATTCCATTAAGACCAGTAGAAGCTTCCGAAGCACATCTGGAGGCATTCTGTAATCTATAGACCTTCAGAGTACTGATGAAACAAAGAAATTGCTTAAGGATTGAATACAACAGGCATCATAAAGACTTTTCTCCATGGGAGTAATGTCTCAAATTGTCAACGCTTTGATCGACCCCTGGGAGAGCAGTAGTAGTTTAAGAAGCACATCTGCTGGCATTATAATCTGTGGACCTTCAGTGTGTTGATGAAACACAGAAATAGCATCGTGATTAAATACCACAGGCACCATGCGGACTTTTCACCATGGGAGTAATGTCTCAAACTGTCTACGCTTTGATCGACTCCTGGAAGACCAGTAGAAGCTTCTGAAGCACATCTGGAGGCATTCTGTAATCTGTAGACCTTCAGAGTATTGATGATACACAGAAATAGTATCGGGCATTGTTAACAACAGGCACCATGCGGACTTTTATCCATGGGACAAATGTCTCAAATTATCTGCGCTTTGATCGATTTCTGGAAGACCAGTAGTAGTTTCCGAAGCACATCTGGAGGCATTCTGTAATCTGTGGACCTTCAGTGTGTTGATGAAACAAAGAAATAGCATCGTAATTAAACACAACATGCACCAAGCGGACTTTTCTCCATGGGAGTAATGTCTCAAACTGTCTACGCCTTGATCGTTCTCTGGAAGACCTGTAGTAGTTTCCGAAGCACATCTTGAGTGATTCTGTAATCTGTGGTCGTTCAGGGTGTTGATGAAGCTCAGAAATGTCATCGGGATTGGATACAAAAGGAACCATGCGGACTTTTCTCCACAGGAGCAATGTCTCAAACTGTCTACGATCTGATCGTTCCCTGGAAGACCAGTAATATTTTACGAAGCACATCTGGAAGCATTCTGTAATCTGTGGACCTTCAAACTGTTGATGAAACACAGAAAATGCGTCGGGATTGAATACAAAAGGCACCATGTGGACTTTTCTCTATGGGAGTAGTGTCTCAAACTGTCTGCAATTTGATCGTTCCTTGGACGACCAGTAGTAGTTTCCGAATCACATCCGGAGGCATTCTGTAATGTATGGAGATTCTGAGTGTTGATGAAACCACCGAAATTGCATCGGGATTGAATACAACAGGCACCATGCGTACTCTTCTCCATGGGAGAAATGTCTCAAACTGTCTACGATTTGTTCGTTCCCTGGAAGACCAGTAGTAGTTTGCGAATCACATCTGGAGGCCTTCTGTAATCTGTGGACATTCAGGGTGTTGATGAAAGAAAGAAATTGCTTCGGGATTGAATACAACACGCACCATGCAGACTTTTCTCCATGGGAGTAATGTCTCAAATTGTCATCGAGTTGATCGATCCCTGGAAGAGCAGTAGTAGTTTAAGAATCACATCTGCTGGCATTCTGTAATCTATGGAGTTTCTGAGTGTTGATGGAACACCGAAATGCATCGGGATTGAAAACAACAACCACCATGCGAACTTTTCTCCATGGGATTAATGGCTCATACTGTCTACGATTTGATCGTTCCCGAAAGACCAGTAGTAGTTACCGAAACACATCAGGAAGCATTCTTTAATCTGTGGACCTTCTGAGTGTTGATGAAACAAATAAATTGCATCGTAATAGAACACAACATGCACCAATCGGACTTTTCTCCATGGGAGTAATGTCTCAAACTGTCTACGGTTTGATCGTTCCCTGGAAGACCAGTAGTAGTTTCCGAAGCACATCTGGAGGCCCTCTGCAATCTGTGGACCTTCTGAGTGTTGATGCAGCACAGAAATGGCATCGGGATTGGATACAACAGGAAACATGCGGACTTTTCTCCATAGGAGTAATGTCTCAAACTTTCTACGACTTGTTCGTTCCATGGAAGACCAGTAGTAGTTTACGAAGCACATCTGGAAGCATTCTGTAATCTGTGGACCTTCAGACTGTTGATGAAACACAGAAATTGCATCGGGATTGAATACCACAGGCACCATGTGGACTTTTCTCCATGGGAGTAGTGTCTCAAACTGTCTACACTTTGATCGTTGCTTGGAAGACCAGTAGTAGTTTCCGAATCACATCTGGAGGCATTCTGTAATCTATGGAGTTTCTGAGTGTTGATGAAGCACCAAATTTGCATCGGGATTAATTACCACAGGCACCATGCGGTCTTTTCTCCATGGGAGTAATGTCTCAAACTGTCTACGCTTTGTTCGTTCCCTGGAAGACCAGTAGTAGCTTCCGAATCACATCTGGAGGCCTTCTGTAATCTGTGGACATTCAGGCTGTTGACGAAACTAAGAAATTTGCTTCGGGATTGAAGACAACATGCACCATGCGGACTTTTCTCCATGGGAGTAATGTCTCATACTGTCTACGCTTTGATCGTTCCCTGGAAGACCAGTAGTAGTTTCCGAAGCACATCTGGATGCACTCTGTAATCTGTGGACCTTCACAGTGTTGATGAAGCACAGAAATGGCATCGGGATTGGATACAACAGGCACCATGAGGACTTTTCCCCATAGAAGAAATGTCTCAAACTGTCTACGATTTGATCGTTCCCTGGAAGACTAGCAGTAGTTTCCGAAGCACATCTGTTGGCATTCTGTAATCTATGGGGTTTCTGAGTGTTGATGAAACATCGAAATTGCATCGGGATTGAATACAACATGCACCATGCGTACTTTTCTCCATGGGTGAAATGTCTCAAACTGTCTACGTTTTATTCATTCCCTGGAAGACCAGTAGTAAGTTCCAAATCAAATCTGGACCCCTTCTGTAATCTGTGGACCTTAAGAGTGTTGATGAAACACAGAAATTGCATCGGGATTGAAAACAACAAAGACCATGTGAACTTTTCTCCATAGTATTAATGTCTCAAACTGTCTACGATTTGATCGTTCCCTGAAAGACCAGTAGTAGTTACCGAAACACATCTGGAAGCCTTCTTTTATCTGTGGACCTTCTGAGTGTTGATGAAACAAAGAAATTGCATCGTAATTGAAGACAACATGCACCAATTGGACTTTTCTCCATGGAAGAAATGTCTCAAACGGTCTACGGTTTGATTGTTCCCTGGAAGACCAGTAGTAGTTTCCGAATCACATCTGGAGGCATTCTTCAAACTATGGAGTTTCTGAGTGCTGATGAAACACCGTAATTGCATCGGGATTGAATACAACAGGCATCATGCCGACTTTTCTCCATGGGAGTAATGTCTTTAACTTTAAACGCTTTGATCTATTCCTGGAAGAGCAGTAGTAGTTTCTGAAGCACATCTGTATTCATTATGTAATCTGTGGACATTCAGAGTGTTGATGAAACACAGAAATTGCATCGTGATTAAATACCACAGGCACCACGGGGACTTTTCTCGATGGGAGTAATGTCTCAAATTGTCTAGGCTTTGATCGATTCCTGGAAGACCAGTAGAAGCTTCCGAACCACATCTGGAGGTATTCTGTAATCTGTAGACCTTCAGAGTAATGATGAAACACAGAAATAGCATCGGGATTGAATACAACATGCACCATGCGGACTTTTCTCCATGGGAGTAATGTCTCATATTGTCTACGCTTTAATCGTTCCCTGGAAGCCCAGTAGTAGTTTCCGAAGCACATCTGGAGGCAATCTGTAATCTGTGGACGTTCAGGGTGAGGATGAAAGAAAGAAATTACTACGGGATTGAATAAAACAGGCACCATGCAAACTTTTCTCCATGGGAGTAATGTCTCAAATGGTCTGCGCTTTGATCGATTCCTGGAAAACCAGTAGTAGTTTCCGCAGCACATCTGGAGTCATTCTGTAATCTGTGGACCTTAAGAGTGTTGATGAAACACAGAAATTGCATCGGAATTGAATACAACAACCACCATGCGAACTTTTCTCCATGGCAGCAATGTCTCAAACTGTCTACGATCTGATCGTTCCCTCAAAGACCAGTAGTAGTTTCCGAAGCACATCTGGAGTAATTCTGTAATCTGTGGACGTTCAGGGTGTTGATGAAACAAAGAAATTGCATCGAGGCTAAATACCACAGGCACCATGTGCACTTTTCTCCATGGGAGTAATGTCTCAAACTGTCTACGCCTTGATCGATTCCTGGAAGAGCAGTAGTACTTTAAGAAGCACATCTGGAGGGATTCTGTAATCTGTGGACATTCAGGGTGTTGATGAAACAAAGAAATTACTTCGGGATTGAATACAACACTCACTATGCAGACTTTTTTCCTTGGCAGTAATGTCTCAAACTGTCAAAGCTTTGATCGATCCCTGGAAGAGCAGTGGTAGTTTAAGAAGCACATCTGGATGCATTCTGCAATCTGTGGACCTTCAGACTGTTGATGAAACACAGAAATTGCATCGTGATTAAATACCACTGTCACCATGCGCACTTCTCTACATGGGAGTAATGTCTCAAACTGTCTACTCTTTGATCGATTCCTGGAAGATTAGTAGAAGCTTCCGAAGCACATCTGGAGGCATTCTGTAATCTGTAGACCTTCAGAGTAATGATGAAACACAGAAATAGCATCGGGATTGTATACAACAGGAACCATGCGGACTTTTCTCCATGGGAGTAATATCTCAAAATGTCTGCGCTATGATCGATTCCTGGAAGACCAGTAGTAGTTTCCGAAGCACTTCTGGAGGCATTGTGTAATCTGAGGACCTTCAGAGTGTTGATGAATCACAGAAATGGCATCGGGTTTGGATTCAACAGGCACCATGCGGACTTTTCTCCATGGGAGTAATATCTCAAATTGTATACGAATTGATCGTTCCCTGGAAGTCCAGTAGTAGTTTCCGAAGCTCATCTGGAAGCAGTCTGTAATCTGTGGACCTTCAGAGTGTTGATGAAACACAGATATTGCATCGTGATTGCATACCACAGGCACCATGTTGTCTTTTCTCCATGGGATTAACGTCTCAAACTGTCTACGCTTTGATCGATTCCTGGAAGACCAGGACAAGCTTCTGAAGCACATCTGGAGCCATTCTGTAATCTGTAGATCTTCAGAGTATTGATGAAACACTGAAATTTCATCGGGATTGTATACAACAGGCCCCATGCGGACTTTTCTCCATGGGAGTAATGTCTCAAATTGTCTGCGCTTTGATCGATTCCTGGAAGACCAGTAGTAGTTTCCGAAGCACATCTGGAGGCCCTCTGTAATATGTGGACCTTCAGAGTGTTGATGAAGCACAGAAAAGGCATCGGGACAGAATACAACAGGCACGATGCCGACTTTTCTCCATGGGAATAATGACTCAAACTGTCTACGATTTGATCGTTGCCTGGAAGAACAGTAGTAGTTTCCAAAGCACATCTGGAGGCACTCTGTAATCTGTGGCCCTTCAGAGTGTTGATGAAACAAAGAAATTGCATCGTAATTGAACACAACATGCACCAAGCGGACTTTCCTCCATGGGAGTAATGTCTCAAACAGTTTTCGCTTTGATCGTTGCCTGGAAGAACTGTAGTAGTTTCCGAAGCACATCTGGCGGCACTCTGTAATCTGTGGACTTTCAGAGTGTTGTTGAAGCACGGAAATGGCATCGGGATTGAATACCACAGGCACCATGTGGACTTTTCTCCATGGGAGTAGTGTCTCAAACTGTCTACACTTTGATCGTTGCTTGGAAGACCAGTAGTAGTTTCCGAATCACATCTGGAGGCATTCTGTAATCTATGGAGTTTCTGAGTGTTGATGAAACACCAAATTTGCATCGGGATTGAATACCACAGGTACCATGCGGTCTTTTCTCCATGGGAGTAATGTCTCAAACTGTCTACGCTTTGTTCGTTCCCTGGAAGAGCAGTAGTAGTTTCCGAATCACATCTGGAGGCGTTCTGTAATCTGTGGACCTTCAGGGTGTTGATGAAACAAAGAAATTCCTTCGGGATTTAATACAACACGAACCATGCAGACTTTTCTCCATGGGAGTGATGTCTTTAACTGTAAACGTTTTGATCTATTCCTGGAAGAGCAGTAGCAGTTTCTGAAGCACATCTGGAGTCATTCTGTAATCTGTGGACTTTAAGAGTGTTGATGAAACACAGAAATTGCATCGGGATTGAATACAACAGGCACCATGAGGACTTTTCTCCATGGGAGAAATGTCTCAAACTGTCTACGCTTTGTTCGTTCATTGGAAGACCAGTAGTAGTTTCCGAATCACATCTGGAGGCCTTCTGTAATCTGTGGACATTCAGGCTGTTGACGAAACTAAGAAATTTGCTTCGGTATTGAATACAACATGCACCATGAGGACTTTTCTCCATGGGAGTAATGTCTCAAATTGTCATCGAGTTGATCGATCCCTGGAAGAGCAGTAGTAGTTTAAGAATCACATCTGTTGGCATTCTGTAATCTATGGAGTTTCTGAGTGTTGATGGAACACCGAAATTGCGTCGGGATTGAAAACAACAACCACCATGCGAACGTTTCTCCATGAAATTAATGGCTCAAACTGTCTACGATTTGATCGTTCCCGAAAGACCAGTAGTAGTTACCGAAACACATCTGGAAGCATTCTTTACTCTGTGGACCTTCTGAGTGTTGATGAAACAAAGAAATTGCATCGTAATTGAACACGACATGCACCAAGCGAACTTTTCTCCATGGGAGTAATGTCTCAAACAGTCTACGCTTTGATCGTTCCTCGGAAGACCTGTAGTAGTTTCCGAAGCACATCTGGAGTAATTCTGTAATGTGTGGACGTTCAGGGTGTTGATGAAACAAAGAAATTGCATCGAGGCTAAATACCACAGGCACCATGTGCACTTTTCTCCATGGGAGTAATGTCTCAAACTGTCTACGCCTTGATCGATTCCTGGAAGAGCAGTAGTACTTTAAGCAGCACATCTGGAGGGATTCTGTAATCTGTGGACATTCAGGGTGTTGATGAAGCAAAGAAATTGCTTCGGGATTGAATACAACACTCACTATGCAGACTTTTTTCCTTGGCAGTAATGTCTCAAACTGTCAAAGCTTTGATCGATCCCTGGAAGAGCAGTGGTAGTTTAAGAAGCACATCTGGATGCATTCTGCAATCTGTGGACCTTCAGACTGTTGATGAAACACAGAAATTGCATCGTGATTAAATACCACTGTCACCATGCGCACTTTTCTCCATGGGAGTAATGTCTCAAACTGTCTACTCTTTGATCGATTCCTGGAAGATTAGTAGAAGCTTCCGAAGCACATCTGGAGGCATTCTGTAATCTGTCGACCTTCAGAGTAATGATGAAACACAGAAATAGCATCGGGATTGTATACAACAGGAACCATGCGGACTTTTCTCCATGGGAGTAATATCTCAAAATGTCTGCGCTATGATCGATTCCTGGCAGACCAGTAGTAGTTTCCGAAGCACTTCTGGAGGCATTGTGTAATCTGAGGACCTTCAGAGTGTTGATGAAGCACAGAAATGGCATCGGGTTTGGATACAACAGGCACCATGCGGTCTTTTCTCCATGGGAGTAATATCTCAAACTGTCTACGAATTGATCGTTCCCTGGAAGTCCAGTAGTAGTTTCCGAAGCTCATCTGGAAGCATTCTGTAATCTGTGGACCTTCAGAGTGTTGATGAAATAAAGAAATTGCATCGCAATTGAACACAGCATGCACCAAGCGGACTTTCCTCCATGGGAGTAATGTCTCAAACAGTTTTCGATTTGATCGTTGCCTGGAAGAACTGTAGTAGTTTCCGAAGCACATCTGGAGCCACTCTGTAATCTGTGGACCTTCAGAGTGTTGATGAAGCACGGAAATGGCATCGGGATTGGATACAACAGGCACCATGCGGACTTTTCTCCATAGGAGTAATGTCTCAAACTGTATAAGATTTGATCGTTCCCTGGATGACCAGTAGTAGTTTACGAAGCACATCTGGAACCATTCTGTAATCTGTGGACCTTCAGAGTGTTGATGAAACAAAGAAAATGCATCGGGATTGAATAGCACAGGCACCATGCGGACTTTTCTCCATAGGAGTAATGTCTCAAACTGTTTACGATTTGATCGTTCCCTGGAAGTCCAGTAGGAGTTTCCGAAGCTCATCTGGAGGCACTCTGTAATCTGTGGACCTTCAGAGTGTTGATGAAATACAGATATTGCATCGTGATTGAATACAACATTCACTATGCGGACTTTTCTCCATGAGAGTAATGTCTCAAACAGTCTACGTTTTTATCGTTCCCTGGAAGACCAGTAATAGTTTCCGAAGCACATCTGGAGGGATTCTGTTATCTGTGGACGTTCAGGATGTTGATGGAACAAAGAAATTGCATCTTGATTAAATACCACAGGCACCATGCAGTCTTTTCTCTATGGGAGTAATATCTGAATTTGTCGACGCTTTGATCGATTCCTGGAAGACCAGTAGCAGTTTCAGAAGCACATCAGGAGGCATTCTGTAATCTGTGGTCCTTCAGAGTGTTGATGAAACACAGAAATTGCATTGGGATTGAATACAACATTCACCATGCGGACTTTTCTCAATGGGAGTAATGTCTCAAACAGTCTACGATTTGATCGTTCCCTGGAATACCAGTAGTAGTTTCCAAAGCACATCTGGAGGCATTCTGTAATCTGTGGACCTTCAGAGTGTTGATTAAACATAGAAATTGTATCGTGATTGAATACCACAGGCATTATGCGGACTTCCCTCCATGGGAGTAATGTCTCAAATTGTCTGCGCTATGATCGATTCCTGGAAATGCAGTAGTAGTTTAAGAAGCACATCTGGAGGCATTCTGTAAACTGTGGACCTTCAGAGTTTTGATTTAACACAGAAATTGTAACTTGATTAAATACCACAGGCACCATGCGGACTTTTCTCCATGAGAGTAATGTCTCAAACTGTCTACGATTTGATCGTTCCCTGGAAGACCACTACTAGTTTCCGAAGCACATCAGGAGGCATTCTATAATCAGAGTACATTGAGAGTGTTGATGAAACACAGAAATTGCATGTTGATTGAATACAACAGGCACCGTGAAGACTTTTCTCCATGGGAGTAATGCCTCAAACTGTCTATGCTTTGATCGATTCCTGGGAGACCAGTAGCAGTTTCAGAAGCACATCTGGAGGCAATTCTGAAATGTGTGGTCCTTTAGAGTGTTGATGAAATGCAGAAATGTTATCGGGATTGAATACAACAGGCACCATGCGGACTTCTCTCCATGGGAGTGATGTCTAAAACTGTCTACGCTTTGATCGATTTCTGGAAGACCAGTAGTAGCTTCCGAAGCACATCTGGGGGCATTCTGTAATCTGTAGACCTTCAGAGTATTCATGAAACACAGAAAGTGCACCAGGATTGTATACAAGAGGCACCATGCGAACTTTCCTCCATGGGAGTAATGTCTCAAACTGTCTACGCTTTGATCGATTCCTGGAAGACCATTGGTAATTTCCGATGCACGTCTGGCGGCATTCTGTAATCTGTGGATATTCAGAGTGCTGATGAAACACAGAAATTGCATCGGGACTGAATACAACAGGCACCATGCGGACTTTTCTCAATGTGAATAGTGTCTCAAACTGTTTACACTTTGATCGTACCCTGGAAGACCAGTAGGAGTTTTCGAAGCACATCTGGAGGCACTCTGTAATCTGTGGACCTTCAGAGTGTTGATGAAGCACATAAATGGCATCGTTATTGAATACAACATGCACCATGCGAACTTTTCTCCATAGGAGTAATGCCAGAAACTGTCTTCAATTTGATCGTTCCCTGGTAGACCAGTAGTAGTTTCCGAAGCACATCTGGATGCATTCTGTAATCTGTGGACCATCAGAGTGTTGATGAAACACAGAAATTGCATCTGGATTGAATACAACAGGCACTATGTGGACTTTTCTCCATCGGAGAAGTGTCTCTAACTGTCTACACTTTCATCGTTCCCTGGAAGACCAGTATTAGTTTCCGAAGCACATCTGGATGCATTCTGTAACCTGTGGATCTTCAGAGTGTTGATGAAACACAGAAATTGCATCGGGATTGAATACAACAGGCGCCATGCCGACTTTTCTCCATGGGAATAATGTCTCTAACTGTCTGCGCTTTGATCGTTGCCTGGAAGACCAGTAGTAGTTTCCGAAGCACATCTGGAGGCGCTCTGTAATCTGTGGACATTCGGATTGTTGATGAAGCACAAATATGGCATCGGGATTGCATACAACATGCACCATGCGGACATTTCCCCATGGGAGTCATGTCTCAAACTGTCTTCGATTTGATCGTTTCCCCGAAGACCAGTAGTATCTTCCGAAGCACATCTGGAAGCATGCTGTAAGCTGTTTACCTTCAAAGTGTTGATGAAACACAGAAATTGCATTGGAATTGAGTAGAACAGGCACCATGTGGACTTTTCTCCAAGGGTGTAGTTTGTCACACGGTCTACACTTTGATCGTTCCCTGGAAGACCAGTAGAAGTTTCCGAATCACATCTGGAAGCATTCTGTAATCTATGGAGTTTCTGAGTGATGATGAAACACCGACATTGCATCTGGATTGAATACAACATGCACCATGCGGACTTTTCTCCATGCGAGTAATGTCTAAAACTGTCTACGCTTTGATCGTTCCCTGGAAGACCAGTAGAACTTTGTGAAGCCCATCTGGAGTCATTCTGTAATCTGTGGCCCTTCAGAGTGTTTATGAAACACAGAAATTGCATTGGGATTGAATACAACAGGCACCATGTGTACTTTTCTCCAAGGGAGTAGTGTCTCACACGGTCTACACTTTGATCGTTCCCTGGAAGACCAGTAGTAGTTTCCGAATCACATCTGGGAGCATTCTGTAATCTATGGAGTTTCTGAGTGATGATGAAACACCGAAATTGCATCAGGATTGTATACAACAGGCACCATGCGGACTTTTCTCCATGTGTGTAATGTCTAAAACTGTCTCCGCTTTGATCGTTCCCTGGAAGACTAGTAGTACTTTCTGAAGCACATCTGGAGGCATTCTGTAATCTGTGGACCTTCAGAGTGTTGATGAAACAAAGAAATTGCATCTGGATTGTATACAACAGGCACCATGACGACTTTTCTAGATGGGAATAATGTCTCTAACTGTGTGCGCTTTGATCGTTGCTTGGAAGACCAGTAGTAGTTTCCGAAGCTCATCTGGAGGCAATCTGTAATCTGTGGACCCTCAGATTGTTGATGAAGGACAAATATGCCATCGGGATTGCATACAACAGGCACAGTGCGGACATTTCTCCATGGGAGTCATGTCTCAATTTGTTTTCGATTTGATCGTTTCCTGGAGGACCAGTAGTATCTTCCGAAGCACATCTGGAAGCATTCTGTAATCTGTGGAGTTTCTGAGTGTTGATGAAACACCGAAATTGCATCGGGATTGAATACAACAGGCACCATGTGGACTTTTGTCCATGGGAGAAATGTCTCGAACTGTATACACTTTCATCGTTCCCTTGAAGACCAGTATTAGTTTCCGAAGCACATCTGGAGGCATTCTGTAATATATGGAGCTTCTGAGTGTTGATGACACATAGAAATTGCATCGGGAGTGAATACAACAGGCAACAAGCGGACTCTTCTCCTTGTGAGTAATGTCTCAAACTGTCTACGCCTTGAACGTTCCCTGGAAGAAGAAGTGTACTTTCTGAAGCACATCTGCAGGCATTCTGTAATCTGTGGACCTTCAGAGTGTTGATGAAACAAAGAAATTGCATCGGGATTGAATACAACAGGCACCATGCCTACTTTTCTCCATGGTAATAATGTCTCTAACTGTGTGCGCTTTGATCGTTGCCTGGAAGACCAGTAGTAGTTTCCGAAACACATCTGGAGGCAATCTGTAATCTGTGGAATTTCAGATTGTTGATGACGCACAAATATGGCATCGGGATTGCATACAACAGGCACCGTGCGGACATTTCTCCATGGGAGTCATGTCTCAAACTGTTTTCGATTTGATCGTTTCCTGGAAGACCAGTAGAATCTTACGAAGCACATCTGGAAGCTTTCTGTAATCTGTGGAATTTCTGAGTGTTGATGAAACACCGAAATTGCATCGGGATTGAATACAACAAGTACCATGTAGACTTTTCTCCATGCGAGTAATGTCTAAAACTGTCTACGCTTTGATCGTTCCCTGGAAGACCAGTAGTACTCTCTGAAGCACATCTGGAGGCATTCTGTAATCTGTGGATCTTCAGGGTGTTGATCAAACACAGAAATTGCATCTGGATTGAATACCACTTGCACCATGCGGACTTTTCTCCATGGGAGTAATATCTCAAACTGTCTACGCTTTGATCGTTCCTGGGAGACCAGTAGTAGTTTTCGAAGAACACCTGGAGGTATTCTGTAATCTGTGGACATTCAGGGTGTTGATGAAACACAGAAATTGCATCGGGATTGAATACTAGAGGCACCATGCGTACTTTTTTCCATGTGAGTAATGTCTCAAACTGTCTACGCTTTGATCGATTCCTGGAAGACCAGTAGAAGCTTCCAAAGCACATCTGGAGGCATTCTGTAATCTGTAAACATTCAGGGTGTTGATGAAACAAAGAAATTGCATCGGGAGTGAATACGACAGGCACCATGCCGACTTTCCTCTATGGGATTAATGTCTCAAACTGTCTTCGATTTGATCGATGCCTGGAACACCAGTAGTAGCTTCCGAAGCACATCTGGAGGCATTTTGTAATCTGTGGACCTACAGAGTGTTGTTGAAACACAGTCATTTCATCATAAGTGAATACAACAACCACCATGCGGACATTTCTCCATGAAATTAATGTCTCAAACTGTAGACGCTTTGATCGTTTCCTGGGAGAATAGTAGCAGTTTTAGAAGCACATCTAGAGGCAGTTCTGAAATGAGTTGACCTTTAGAGTGTCGATGAAATACAGAAATTGCATCGAGATTGAATACAATATCCACCATGCAGATTTTTCTCCAAGGGGTAATGTCTCTAACTGTGTACGTTTTGATCGTTCCTGGGAGACCAGTAGTAGTTTTCGAAGCACACCTGGAGGAATTCTGTAATCTGTGGACATTCAGAGTGTTGATGAAACACAGAAATTGCATCGGGATTGAATACCACAGGCACCATGCGGAGTTTTCTCCATGATAGGGATATTTAAACTAACTACGCTTTGATCGTTCCCTGGAAGACCAGTAGTACTCTCTGAAGCACATCTGGAATCATTCTGTAATCAGTGGACCTTCAGAGTGATGACGAAACACCGAAATTGCATCGGTATTGAATACAACAGGCACCGTGTGGACTTTTCTACACGGGAGTAGTGACTCAAACTGTCTACACTTTGATCGTTGCCTGGAAGACCAGTAGGTGTTTCCGAATCACATCTAGAGGCATTCTGTAATCTATGGAGCTTCTGAGAGCTGCTGAAAGAAAGAAATTGCATCGGGATTGAATACAACAGGCACCCAGCGGACATTTCTCCATGGGAGTAATGTCTCAAATTGTCTACGGTTTGATTGTTCCCTGGACACCAGTAGTACTTTCTGAAGCACATCTGTAGGCATTCTGTAATCTCTGGACCTTCAGAGTTCTCATAAAACACAGAAAATGCATCGGGATTGAATACAAAAGGCACCCTGCGAACTTTTCTAGATGGGAGTAATGTCTCAAACTGTCTCCGCTTTGATCGTTCCCTGGGAGACCAGTAGTAGTTGCCGAAGCACATCTGGAGGCACTCTGTAATCTGTGGACCTTCAGAGTGTTGATGAAACACAGAAATTGCATCGGGATTGAATACAACAGGCACCATGCGGGCTTATCTCTATGAGAGGAATGTCTCAAACTGTCTACGATTTGATCGTACCCTGGAAGACCAGTAGTAGTTTCCGAAGCACATCTGGAGGCATTCTGTAATCTGTGGACTTTCAGAATGTTGATGAAATAAATAAATTGCATCGGGTATGAATACAACAGGCACCATGCGGACTTTTCTCCATGGGAGTAATGTCTAAAAGTGTCTACGCTTTGATCGATTACTGGAAGACCAGTAGATGTTTCTCAAACACAACTGTAGGCATTCTGTAATCTATGGACCATCAGAGTTTTCAAGAAACACAGAAAATGCATCGGGATTGAATACAAAAGGCACCATGCTCACTTTTCTCCGTGGGTGTAATGTCTCAAACTGTCTCCGATTTGATCGTACCCTGGAAGACCAGTAGTTGTTTCCGAAGCACATCTGGAGGCAATCTGTAATCTCTGGACGATCAGAGTGTTGATGAAACACAGAAATTGCTTTGGGATTGAATACAACTGGCACCATGCGGACTCTTCTCCATGGGAGTAATGTCTCAAACTGTCTCCTCTTTGATCGTTCCCTGGGAGACCAGTAGTAGTTGCCGAAGCACATCTGGAGGCACTCTGTAATCTGTGGATCTTCAGAGAGTTGATGAAACACAGAAATTGCATCTGGATTGAATACAACAGGCACCATGCGGACGTTTCTCCATGGGAGTAATGTTTAAAACTGTCTACGCCTTGATCGATTCCTGGAAGAGCAGTAGTACTTTAAGAAGCATATCTGGAGGGATTCTGTAATCCGTGGACATTCAGTATGTTGATGAAACAAAGAAATTGCTTCGGGATTGAATACAACACTCACTATGCAGACTTTTTTCCTTGGCAGTAATGTCTCAAACTGTCAAAGCTTTGATCGATCCCTGGAAGAGCAGTGGTAGTTTAAGAAGACATCTGGATGCATTCTGCAATCTGTGGACCTTCAGACTGTTGATGAAACACAGAAATTGCATCGTGATTAAATACCACTGTCACCATGCGCACTTTTCTCCATGGGAGTAATGTCTCAAACTGTCTACTCTTTGATCGATTCCTGGAAGATTAGTAGAAGCTTCCGAAGCACATCTGGAGGCATTCTGTAACCTGTAGACCTTCAGAGTAATGATTAAACACAGAAATAGCATCGGGATTGTAAACAACAGGAACAGAGCGGACTTTTTTCCATGGGAGTAATATCTCAAAATGTCTGCGCTATGATCGATTCCTGGAAGAAAAGTAGTAGTTTCCGAAGCACTTCTGGAGGCATTGTGTAATCTGAAGACCTTCAGAGTGTTGATGAAGAACAGAAATGGCATCGGGTTTGGATACAACAGGCACCATGCGGACTTTTCTCCATGGGAGTAATATCTCAAACTGTCAACGAATTGATCGTTCCCTGGAAGTCCAGTAGTAGTTTCCGAAGCTTATCTGGAAGCAGTCTGTAATCTGTGGACCTTCAGAGTGTTGATGAAACACAGATATTGCATCGTGATTGCATACCACATTCACCATGTTGTCTTTTCTCCATGGGATTAATGACTCAAACTGTATACGCTTCGATCGATTCCTGGAAGACCAGGACAAGCTTCTGAAGCACATCTGGAGCCATTCTGTAATCTGTAGATCTTCAGAGTATTGATGAAACACTGAAATTTCATCGGGATTGTATACAACAGGCACCATGCGGCCTTTTCTCCATGGGAGTAATGTCTCAAATTGTCTGCGCTTTGATCGATTCCTGGAGACCAGTAGTAGTTTCCGAAGCACATCTGGAGGCCCTCTGTAATATGTGGACCTTCAGAGTGTTGATGAAGCACTGAAAAGGCATCGGGACAGAATGCAACAGGCACGATGCCGACTTTTCTCCATGGGAATAATGTCTCAAACTGTCTACGATTTGATCGTTGCCTGGAAGAACAGTAGTAGTTTCCGAAGCACATCTGGAGGCACTCTGTAATCTGTGGACCTTCAGAGTGTTGATGAAACAAAGAAATTGCATCGTAATTGAACACAATATGCACCAAGCGGACTTTCCTCCATGGGAGTAATGTCTCAAACAGTTTTCGCTTTGATCGTTGCCTGGAAGAACTGTAGTAGTTTCCGAAGCACATCTGGAGGCACTCTGTAATCTGTGGACCTTCAGAGTGTTGATGAAGCACGGAAATGGCATCGGGATTGGATACAACAGGCACCATGCGGACTTTTCTCCATAGGAGTAATGTCTCAAACTGTATAAGATTTGATCGTTCCCTGGATGACCAGTAGTAGTTTACGAAGCACATCTGGAACCATTCTGTAATCTGTGGACCTTCAGAGTGTTGATGAAACAAAGAAATTGCATCGGGATTGAATAGCACAGGCACCATGCGCACTTTTTTCCATAGGAGTAATGTCTCAAACTGTTTACGATTTGATCGTTCCCTGGAAGTCCAGTAGGAGTTTCCGAAGCTCATCTGGAAGCACTCTGTAATCTGTGGACCTTCAGAGTTTTGATGAAATACAGATATTGCATCGTGATTGAATACAACAATCACTATGCGGACTTTTCTCCATGAGAGTAATGTCTCAAACAGTCTAAGTTTTTATCGTTCCCTGGAAGACCAGTAATAGTTTCCGAAGCACATCTGGAGGGATTCTGTTATCTGTGGACGTTCAGGATGAGGATGGAACAAAGAAATTGCATCTTGATTAAATACCACAGGCACCATGCAGACTTTTCTCTATGGGAGTAATATCTAAATTTGTCGACGCTTTGATCGATTCCTGGAAGACCAGTAGCAGTTTCAGAAGCACATCAGGAGGCATTCTGTAATCTGTGGTCCTTCAGAGTGTTGATGAAACACAGAAATTGCATTGGGATTGAATACAACATTCACCATGCGGACTTTTCTCAATGGGAATAGTGTCTCAAACTGTTTACACTTTGATCGTTCCCTGGAAGACCAGCAGGAGTTTTCGAATCACATCTGGAGGCATTCTGTAATCTGTGGAACTTTGAAGTGTTGATTAAACAAAGAAATTGCATCGGAAATGAATACAACAGGCACCATGCGGACTTATCTCAATGCGAGTAATGTCTAAAACTGTGTTACGCTTTGGTCGTTTCCTGGAAGGCCAGTAGTAGTTTCGAAGCACATCTGGGGGCTTTCTGTAGTCTGAGGACATTCGGAGTGTTGATGAAACTCAGAAATGGCATGGGGATTGAATACAACAGGCACTGTGCACACTTCTCTCCATGGGAGAAATGTCTCAAACTGTCTCCGCCTTGATCGATTCCTGTGAGACCAGTAGCAGTTTTAGAAGCACATCTGGAGGCAATTCTGAAATGTGTGGACGTTTAGAGTGTTGATGAAGCACAGAAATAGAATCGGGATTGAATACAACATCCACCATGCAGATTTTTCTCGAAGGGATTAATGTCTCAAACTGTCTACGCTTTGATCGTTCCTGTGAGACCAGTAGTACTCTCTGGTACACAACTGGAGGCCTTCTGTAATCTGTGGAAGTTCTGAGTGTTGATGAAACAAAGATAATGCATCGGGATTGAATACAACATGCACCATGCGGACTTTTCTTCGTGGGAGAAATGTCTCAAATTGTATACGCTTTGATCGTTCCCTGGAAAACTAGTAGTAGTTTCCGAAGCACATCTGGAGGCACTCTGTAATCTGTGGACCTTCTGAGTGTTGATGAAGCACATAAATGGCATCGGGATTGAATACAACATGCACCATGCGAACTTTTCTCCATAGGAGTAATGCCCCAAACTGTCTTCAATTTGATCGTTCCCTGGTAGACCAGTAGTAGTTTCCGAAGCACATCTGGATGCATTCTGTAATCTGTGGACCATCCGAGTGTTGATGAAACACCGACATTGCATCGGGATTGAATACAACATGCACCATGCGGACTTTTCTCCTTGAAAGTAATGTCTAAAACTGTCTACGCTTTGGTTGTTCCCTGGAAGACCAGTAGAACTTTCTGAAGCCCATCTGGAGGCATTCTGTAATCTGTGGCCCTTCAGAGTGTTGATGAAACAAAGAAATTGCATCTGGATTGAATACAACAGGTACCATGCGGTCTTATCTCTATGGGAGGAATGTCTCAAACTGTCTACTCTTTGATCGTACCCTGGAAGACCAGTAGTTGTTTCCGAAGCACATCTGGAGGCAATTTGTAATCTCTGGAGGATCAGAGTGTTGATGAAACACAGAAATTGCTTTGAGATTGAATACAACTGGCACCATGCGGACTCTTCTCCATGGGAGTAATGTCTCAAACTGTCTCCTCTTTGATCGTTCCCTGGGAGACCAGTAGTAGTTGCCGAAGCACATCTGGAGGCACTCTGTAATCAGTGAACCTTCAGAGAGTTGATGAAACACAGAAATTGCATCGGGATTGAATACAACAGGCACCATGCGGGCTTATTTCTATGAGAGGAATGTCTCAAACTGTCTACGCTTTGATCGTACCCTGGAAGACCAGTAGTAGTTTCCGAAGCACATCTGGACATCAATGGACCATCAGAGTTTTCAAGAAACACAGAAAATGCATCGGAATTGAATACTAAAGGCACCATGCTCACGTTTCTCCGTGGGTGTAATGTCTCAAACTGTCTCCGATTTGATCGTGCCCTTGAAGACCAGTTGCAGCTTCCGAAGCACACCTCGAGGCATTCTCTAATCTGTGGACCTTCAGAGTGCTGATGAAACAAAGAAATTGCATCGGGATTGAAGACAACAGGCATCATGCGGACTTTTGTCCATTGGAGTAATGTCTCAAACTGTCTACGATTTGATCGATACCTGGGAGACCAGTAGCAGTTTCAGAAGCACATCAGGAGGCATTCTGTAATCTGTGCACATACAGAGTGTTGATGAAACACAGAATTTGCATCGGGACAGAATACACAGGCACTATGCGGACTTTTCTCCATGGGAGTAATGGCTCAAACTGTCAAAGATTTGATCGTACCCTGGAAGACCAGTAGTTGTTTCCGAAGCACATCTGGAAGCATTCTGTATTCCGTGGACATTCAGAGTATTGATGAAACACAGAAATTGCATCGGGATTCAGTACAACGGGCACAATGCCGACTCTTCTCCATGGGAATAATGTCAGGAACTGTCTACGCTTTGATCGATTCCTGGAAGACCAGTGGTAGTTTCCGAAGCACATCTGTAGGCATTCTGTAATCTGTGGACCTTCAGAGTATTTATGAAACACAGCAATTGCATCGGGATTGAATAAAACAGGCACTATGCTTGCTTTTCTCTATTGGAGTATTGTCTCAAACTGTCTACGCTTTGATCCTTACCTCGCAGACAATAGTAGATTCCAAAGCACATCTGGAGGCGATCTGTAGTATGTAGAAGTTCAGAGTGTGCTTGACACACAGAAATGGCATCAGGATTGAATACAACAATCACCATGCGGACTTCTCTCCATACTAGTAATGTCTCAAACTGTCTACGATTTGATCGTTCCCAAGAATACCAGTAGTAGATTCCGAAGCACATCTGGAGGCATTCTGTAATCCGTGGTAATTCAGAGTGATGATGAAACACAGGGATTGCATCGGGATTGAATACAACTGGCACCATGCGGACTTTTCTCCATACTAGTAATGTCTCAAACTGTCTACCTTTTGATCGTTCCCTTGAAGACCAGTAGTCGTTTCAAAAGCACATCTGGAGGCATTCTGTAACCTGTGGAATTTCAGAGTGTTGATGAAACATATAAATTCCATCGGCATTGATTACAACAGGCTCCATAAGGACTTTTCACCATGGGAGTAATGTCTCAAAGTGTCTACGCTCTGTTCGTTCCCTGGAAGACCAGTAGTAGTTGCCGAAGCACATCTGGAAGCATTCTGTATTCCGTCGACATTCAGATTATTGATGAAACACAGAAATTGCATCGGGATTCAATACAACAGGCACAATGCGGACTCTTCTCCATGGGACTAATGTCTAGAACTGTCTACGCTTTGATCGACTCCTGGAAGACCAGTGGTAGTTTCCGAAGCACATCTGTAGGCATTCTGTAATCTGTTGACCTTCAGAGTATTGATGAAACACAGCAATTGCATCGCGATTGAATAAAACAGGCACCATGCTTGCTTTTCTCTATGGGAGTATTGTCTCAAACTGTCTACGCTTTGATCCTTACCTGGCAGACAATAGTAGTTTCTGAAGCACATCTATAGGCGTTCTGTAGTATGTGGAACTTCAGAAGGTTGTTGACACACAGAAATGGCATCGGCATTGAATACAACAGGCAACATGCGGACTTCTCTCCATGGGAGTAATGCCTCAAACTGTCTACGATCTGATCGTTCCCTGGAAGACCAGTACTAGTTTCCGAATCACATCTGGAGGCATTCTGTAATCCGTGGTCATTCAGAGTAATGATGAAACACAGAGGTTCACTGGAAGACCAGTTGTAGCTTCCGAAGCAAACCTCGATGCATTCTGTAATCTGTGGACCTTCAGAGTGCTGGCGAAAGAAAGAAATTGCATCGGGATTGAATACGGCAATCACCATGCGAACTTTTCTCCATGGGAATAATGTCTCAAACCGTCTACGATTTGATCGATACCTGGGAGACTAGTAGCAGTTTCAGAAGCACATAAGGAGGCATTCTGAAATCTATGGACGTTCTGAATTTTGATGAAACACAGAAATTGCATCGGGATTGAATACAACATGCACCATACGGACTTTTCTCCATGGGAGTAATGTCTTAAACTGTCTACGATTTGATCGTTCACTGGAAAACCAGTTGTTGTTTCCGAAGAACACCTCGAGACATTCTGTAATCTGCGGACCTTCAGAGTGTTGATGAAATAAAGAAATAGCATCGGGATTGAATACAACAGGCACCTTGCGGACTTTTCTCCATTGGAGTAATGTCTCAAACTGTCTAGGATTTGATCGTTCCCTGGAAGACCAGTAGTAGTTGCCGAAAAACATCTGGAGGCATTCTGTAGTCTGCGGGCCTTCGGAGTGTTGATAAAACAATGAAATTGCGTCGTGATTCAATACGACAGGCACCATGAGGACTTTTCCCCATTGGAGTAATGTCTCAAACAGTCTACGATTTAATCGTTCCCTGGAAGACCAGTAGTAGTTTCAAAAACACATCTGGAGGCATTCTGTAATCTGTGGACCTTCAGAGTGTTGATGAAACATATAAATTGCATCGGGATTGATTACAACATTCTCCAAAATAACTTTTCACAATGGGAGTAATGTCTCAAACTATCTACCCTTTGTTCGTTCCCTGGAAGACCAGTAGTAGTTGCCAAAGCACAACTGGATTCATTCTGCAATCTGTGTACCTTCAGTGTGTTGATGAAACAAATAAATTGCATCGGGATTGATTACAACAGTCACCATAAGGACTATTCACCATGGGAGTATTGTCTCAAACTGTCTACGCTTTGATCCTTACCTCGCAGACAATAGTAGATTCCAAAGCACATCTGGAGGCGATCTGTAGTATGTGGAAGTTCAGAGTGTGCTTGACACACAGAAATGGCATCGGTATTGAATACAACAATCATCATGCGTACTTCTCTCCATACTAGTAATGTCTCAAACTTTCTACGCTTTGATCGTTCCCAAGAATACCAGTAGTAGATTACGAAGCACATCTGGAGGCATTCTGTAATCCGTGGTCATTCAGAGTGATGATGAAACACAGGGATTGCATCGGGATTGAATACAACTGGCACCATGCGGACTTCTCTCCATACTAGTAATGTCTCAAACTGTCTACGATTTGATCGTTCCCTTGAAGACCAGTAGTCGTTTCAAAAGCACATCTAGAGGCATTCTGTAACCTGTGGACTTTTAGAGTGTTGATGAAACATATAAATTCCATCGGCATTGATTACAACAGGCTCCATAAGGACATTTCACCATGGGAGTAATGTCTCAAAGTGTCTACGCTCTGTTCGTTCCCCGGAAGACCAGTAGTAGTTGCCGAAGCATATCTGGAAGCATTCTGTATTCCGTGGACATTCAGAGTATTGATGAAACACAGAAATTGCATCGGGATTCAATACAACAGGCACAATGCGGACTCTTCTCCATGGGACTAATGTCTAGAACTGTCTACGCTTTGATCGATTCCTGGAAGATCAGTGGTAGTTTCCGAAGCACATCTGTAGGCATTCTGTAATCTGTGGACTTTCAGAGTGTTGATGAAACACAACATTTGCAACGGGATTGAATAAAACAGGCACCATGCTTGCTTTTCTCTATGGGAATATTGTCTCAAACTGTCTACGCTTTGATCGTTACCTGGCAGACAATAGTAGTTTCTGAAGCACATCTATAGGCGTTCTGTAGTATGTGGAACTTCAGAAGGTTGTTGACACACAGAAATGGCATCGGCATTGAATACAACAGGCAACATGCGGACTTCTCTCCATGGGAGTACTGCCTCAAACTGTCTACGATCTGATCGTTCCCTGGAAGACCAGTACTAGCTTCCGAAGCACATCTGGAGGCATTCTGTAATCCGTGGTCATTCAGAGTAATGATGAAACACAGAGATTGCATCGGGATTGAATACAACAGGTACAATGCGGTCCTTTCTCCATGGGAGTAATGTCTCAAACTGTCTACGCTTTGATCGTTCCCTGGAAGACCAGTTGTAGTTTCCGAAGCAAACCTCGATGCATTCTGTAATCTGTGGACCTTCAGAGTGCTGGCGAAAGAAAGAAATTGCATCGGGATTGAATACAGCAATCACCATGCGAACTTTTCTCCATGGGAAAAATGTCTCAAACTGTCTACGATTTGATCGATACCTGGGAGACTAGTAGCAGTTTCAGAAGCACATCAGGAGGCATTCTGAAATCTGTGGACGTTCTGAATTTTGATGAAACACAGAAATTGCATCGGGATTGAATACAACAGGCACCATGCGGACTTTTCTCCATGGGAGTAATGTCTTAAACTGTCTACGAATTGATCGTACACTGGAAAACCAGTTGTAGTTTCCGAAGAACACCTCGAGACATTCTGTAATCTGTGGACCTTCAGAGTGTTGATGAAATAAAGAAATAGCATCGGGATTGAATACAACAGGCACCATGCGGACTTTTCTCCATGGGAGTAATGTCTCAAACTGTCTACGCTTTGTTCGTTCCCTGACAGACCAGTAGTAGTTGCCAAAGCACAACTGGATTCATTCTGCAATCTGTGTACCTTCAGTGTGTTGATGAAACAAATAAATTGCATCGGGATTGATTACAACAGTCACCATAAGGACTATTCACCATGGGAGTATTGTCTCAAACTGTCTACGCTTTGATCCTTACCTCGCAGACAATAGTAGATTCCAAAGCACATCTGGAGGCGATCTGTAGTATGTGGAAGTTCAGAGTGTGCTTGACACACAGAAATGGCATCGGGATTGAATACAACAATCACCATGCGGACATCTCTCCATACTAGTAATGTCTCAAACTGTCTACGATTTGATCGTTCCCAAGAATACCAGTAGTTGATTCGGAAGCACATCTAGAGGCATTCTGTAATCCGTGGTCATTCAGAGTCATGATGAAACACAATGATTGCATCGGGATTGAATACAACTGGCACCATGCGGACTTCTCTCCATACTAGTAATGACTCAAACTGTCTACGATTTGATCTTTCCCTTGAAGACCAGTAGTCGTTTCAAAAGCACATCTGGAGGCATTCTGTAACCTGTAGACTTTCAGAGTGTTGATGAAACATATAAATTCCATCGGCATTGATTACAACAGGCTCCATAAGGACTTTTCACCATGGGAATAATGTCTCAATGTGTCTACGCTCTGTTCGTTCCCTGGAAGACCAGTAGTAGTTGCCGAAGCACATCTGGAAGCATTCTGTATTCCGTGGACATTCAGAGTATTGATGAAACACAGAAATTGCATCGGGATTTAATACAACAGGCACAATGCGGACTCTTCTCCATGGGACTAATGTCTAGAACTGTCTACGCTTTGATCGATTAATGGAAGACCAGTGGTAGTTTCCGAAGCACATCTGTAGGCATTCTGTAATCTGTGGACCTTCAGAGTGTTGATGAAACACAGCAATTGCATCGGGATTGAATAAAACAGGCACCATGCTTGCTTTTCTCTATGGGAGTATTGTCTCAAACTGTGTACGCTTTGATCCTTACCTGGAAGACAATAGTAGATTCCAAAGCACATCTGGAGGCGATCTGTAGTATGTGGAAGTTCAGAGTGTGCTTGACACACAGAGATGGCATCGGGATTGAATACAACAGGCACCATGCGGACTCTTCTCCATGGGACTAATGTCTACAACTGTCTACGCTTTGATCGTTTCCTGGAAGACCAGTGGTAGTTTCCGAAGCACATCTCTAGGCATTCTGTAATCCGTGGTCATTCAGAGTGATGATGAAACACAGAGATTGCATCGGGATTGAATACAAAAGGCACCATGCGGTCTTTTCTCCATGGGAGTAATGTCTCAAACTGTCTACGCTTTGATCGATTAATGGAAGACCAGTAGAAGTTTTCGAAGCACATCTGGAGGCATTCTGTAATCTGTAGACCTTCTGAGTAATGATGAAACACAGAAATAGCATCGGGATTGTATACAACATGCACCATGCGGACTTTTCTCCATGTGAGTAATGTCTCAAACTGTCTACACTTTGATCGATCCCTGGAAGACGAGTAGTAGTTGCCGAACACATCTGGAGGCATTCTCTAATCTGTGGACCGTCCGAGCGTTGATGAAACACAGAAATTGCATCGGGATTGAATACAACAGGCCCCATGCGAGCTTTTCTCTATGGGAGTATTGTCTCCAACTGTCTACGCTTTGATCCTTACCTGGTCGACAATAGTAGTTTCTGAAGCACATCTAAAGGCATTCTGTTATCCGTGGTCATTCAGAGTGATGATGGAACACAGAGATGGCATCGGGATTGAATACAACAGGCACCATGCGGGCTTTTCTCCATGGGAGTAATGTCTCAAACTGTCTACGATTTGATCGATACCTTGGAGTCTAGTAGCAGTTTCAGAAGCACATCAGGAGGCATTGTGAAATCTGTGGACCATCTGAGTGTTGATGACTCACAGAAATTGCATCGGGATTGAATACAACAGGCACCATGCGGACTTTTGTCCATACTAGCAATGTCTCAAACTGTCTACGATTTCATCGTTCCCTGGTAGACCAGTAGTAGGTTCCGAAGCACATCTGCAGGCATTCTGTGATCTGTCGACATTCAGAGTGTTGATGAAACACGGAACTTGCATCGGGATTGGATACAACAGGCTCCATGCGGACCTTTCTCCATGGGATTAGTGTCTTAAACTGTCTACTCTTTGATCGCTCCCTGGAAGACTAGTAGTAGTTGCCGAAGAACATCTGGAAGCATTCTGTAGTCTGTGGACCTTCAGAATGTTGATGAAACAAAGAAATTGCATCGGGTTTGAATACAACAGGCACCAGGCGCACTTTTCTTCATGGGAGTAATGTGTCAAAGTTTCTACGCTTTGATCGACTCCTGAAAGACCAGTGGTAGTTTCCGAAGCATATCTGGAGGCATTCTGTAATCTCTGGACCTTCAGAGTGTTGATGAAACTCAGATATTGCATCGGGACTGAATACAACAGGCACTATGCGGACTTCTCCCCATGGGAGTAATGTCTCAACCTGTCTACACTTTGTTCGTTCCTTGGAAGACCAGTATTAGTTTCCGAAGCACATCTAGAAGCATTCTGTAATCTGTGGACCTTCAGAGTGTTGATGAAACACAGAAATTGCATCGGGATTGAATACAACAGGCCCATGCGGGATTTTCTTAATGGGAGTATTATCTCAGACTGTCTACGCTTTGATCCTTACCTTGTCGACAATAGTAGTTCCTGAAGCACATCTGGAGGCATTTTGTAATCCGTGGTCATTCGGAGTGACGATGAAACACAGAGATTGCATCGGGATTGAATACAACAGGCACAATGCGGTCTTTTCTCCATGGGAGTAATGTCTTAAACTGTCTACGCTTAGATCGTTCCCTGGAAGACCAGTTGTAGTTTCCGAAGCACACCTCGAGGCTTTCTGTAATCTGTGGACATTCAGAGTGCTGATGAAACTAAGAAATTGCATTGGGATTAAATACAAAAGGCACCATGCGACTTTTCTCCATAGGAGTAATGTCTCAAACTGTCTACGATTTGATCGATACCTGGGAGACTAGTAGCAGTTTCAGAAGCACATCAGGAGGCATTCCGAAATCTGTGGACCTTCTGAGTGTTGGTGAAACACAGAAATTGCATCGGGATTGAATACAAAAGGCACCATGCGAACTTTTCTCCATGGGAGTAATGTCTTAAACTGTCTACATTATGATCGTTTACTGGAAAACCAGTTGTAGTTTCCGAAGCACACCTCGAGGCACTCTGTAATCTGTGGAGCTTCTGGGTGTTGATGAAACAAAGAAATTGCATCGGGATTGAATGCAACAGGCACCAGGCGGACTTATCTTCATGGGAGTAATGTCTCAAAGTTTCTACGTCTTGATCGATTCCTGGAAGACCAGTGGTAGTTTCCGAAGCACATCTAGAGGCATTCTGTAATCTGTGAACCTTCAGAGTGTTGATGAAACACAGAAATTGCATCGGAACTGAATACAACAGGCACCATGCGGACTCTTCTACATTGGACTAATGTCTAGAACTGTCTACGCTTTGATCGATTACTTGAAGATCAGTGGTAGTTTACGAAGCACGTCTGTAGACATTCTGTAATCTGTGTACCTTCAGGAGGTTCATGAAACACAGAAATTGCATCGGAGTTGGATACAACAGGCACCATGCGAAGTTTGCTAATTGGGAGTAATGTCTCAAACTGTCTACACTTTGATCGTTCCCTGGAAGACGAGTAGTAGTTTCCGGAGCACTCCTAGAGGCCTTCTGTAATCTCTGGACCTTCAGAGTATTGATGAAAAACAGAAACTGCATCGGGATTGAATACAACAGGCACCATGCGGATTCTTCTCATTGGGACTAATGTCTACAACTGTCTACGCTTTGATCGTTTCCTGGAAGACCAGTGGTAGTTTCCGGAGCACATCTGCAGGCATTTTGTAATCTGTGGACTTTCAGACTGTTGATGAAACACAGATATTGCATCGGGACTGAATACAACAGGCTCTACTTGGACTTTTCCCCATGGGAGTAATGTCTCACACTGTCTACGCTTTGTTCGTTCCCTGGAAGATAAGTAGTAGTTGTTGAAGCACATCTAGAGGCATTCTGTAATCTGTGGACCTTCAGAGTGTTGATGAAACACAGAAATTGCATCGGGATTGAATACAACAGGCCCATGCGGGATTTTCTCAATGGGAGTATTATCTCAGACTGTCTACGCTTTGATCCTTACCTTGTCGACAATAGTAGTTCCTGAAGCACATCTGGAGGCATTCTGTAATCCGTGGTCATTCAGAGTGACGATGAAACACAGAGATTGCATCGGGATTGAATACAACAGGCACAATGCGGTCTTTTCTCCATGGGAGTAATGTCTTAAACTGTCTACGCTTAGATCGTTCCCTGGAAGACCAGTTGTAGTTTCCGAAGCACACCTCGAGGCTCTCTGTAATCTGTGGACATTCAGAGTGCTGATGAAACTAAGAAATTGCATTGGGATTAAATTCAAAAGGCACCATGCGACTTTTCTCCATAGGAGTAATGTCTCAAACTGTCTACGATTTGATCGATACCTGGGAGACTAGTAGCAGTTTCAGAAGCACATCAGGAGGCATTCCGAAATCTGTGGACCTTCTGAGTGTTGATGAAACACAGAAATTGCATCGGGATTGAATAAAAAAGGCACCATGCGAACTTTTCTCCATGGGAGTAATGTCTTAAACTGTCTACATTATGATCGTTTACTGGAAAACCAGTTGTAGTTTCCGAAGCACACCTCGAGGCATTCTGTAATCTGAGGAGCTTCTGGGTGTTGATGAAACAAAGAAATTGCATCGGGATTGAATACAACAGGCACCAGGCGGACTTATCTTCATGGGAGTAATGTCTCAAAGTTTCTACGTCTTGATCGATTCCTGGAAGACCAGTGGTAGTTTCCGAAGCACATCTAGAGGCATTCTGTAATCTGTGAACCTTCAGAGTGTTGATGAAACACAGAAAATGCATCGGAACTGAATACAACAGGCACCATGCGGAATCTTCTACATTGGACTAATGTCTAGAACTGTCTACGCTTTGATCGATTACTTGAAGTTCAGTGGTAGTTTACGAAGCACGTCTGTAGACATTCTGTAATCTGTGTACCTTCAGGAGGTTCATGAAACACAGAAATTGCATCGGAGTTGGATACAACAGGCACCATGCGAAGTTTGCTAATTGGGAGTAATGTCTCAAACTGTCTACACTTTGATCGTTCCCTGGAAGACGAGTAGTAGTTTCCGGAGCACTCCTGGAGGCCTTCTGTAATCTCTGGACCTTCAGAGTATTGATGAAAAACAGAAACTGCATCGGGATTGAATACAACAGGCACCATGCGGATTCTTCTCATTGGGACTAATGTCTACAACTGTCTACGCTTTGATCGTTTCCTGGAAGACCAGTGGTAGTTTCCGGAGCACATCTGCAGGCATTTTGTAATCTGTGGACTTTCAGACTGTTGATGAAACACAGATATTGCATCGGGACTGAATACAACAGGCTCTACTCGGACTTTTCCCCATGGGAGTAATGTCTCACACTGTCTACGCTTTGTTCGTTCCCTGGAAGATAAGTAGTAGTTGTTGAAGCACAACTAGAGGCATTCTGTAATCTGTGAACCTTCAGAGTGTTGATGAAAAACAGAAATTGCATCGGAACTGAATACAACAGGCTCCATGCGGACTTTTCTCCATTGGTGTAATGTCTCATACTGTCTACGAATTGATCGTTCCCTGGAAGACCAGTAGTAGTTGCCGAAGAACATCTGGAGGCATTCTGTAATCTGTGGACTTTCAGAGTGTTGATGAAACACAGAAATTGCATCGGGATTGAATACAACAGGCACCATGCGTACTTTTCTCCATGGGAGTAATGCCTCAAACTGTCTACGCTTTGATCGTTCCCTGGAAGACCAGTAGTTGTTTGCGAAGCACATCTGGAGGCATTCTGTAATCCGTGGTCATTCAGAGTGATGATGAGACACAGTGATTGCATCGTGATTGAATACAACAGGCACCATGTGGACTCTTCTCCATGTGAGTAATGTATCAAAATGTCTACGCTTTGATCGTACCCTGGGAGACCAGTTGTAGTTTCCGAAGCACACCTCGAGGCATTCTGTAATCTGTGGACCTTCAGAGTGTTGATAAAACAAAGAAATTGCATCAGGATTGAATTCTACAGGCCCCATGCGGGCTTTCCTCTATGGGAGTATTGTCTCAAACTATCTACGCTTTGATCCTTACTTGGCCGACAATAGTAGTTTCTGAAGCACATCTGGAGGCGTTCGGTAGTATGTGGATCTTCATGGTGTTGTTGACACACAGAAATGGCATCGGGATTGAATACAACAGGCAGCATGCGGACTTTTCTCCATGGGAGTAATGCCTCAAACTGTCTACGCTTTGATCGTTAACTGGAAGACCAGTAGTAGTTTCCGAAGCACATCTGGAGGCATAATTCATCCGTGGTCATTCAGAGTGATGATGAGACACAGTGATTGCATCGTGATTGAATACAACAGGCACCATGCGGACTTTTCTCCATGGGAGTAGTGTCTTAAACTGTCTACACTTTGATCGCTCCCTGAAAGACCAGTGATAGTTTCCGAAGCACATCTGGAAGCGTTCTCTAATCTCTGGACCTTAAGAGTGTTGATGAAACACAGAAAATGCATCGGGACATAATAGTACAGGCACTATGCGGACTTTTATCCATGGGAGTAATGTCTTAAACTGTCTACACTTTGATCGTTCCCTGGCAGACCAGTAGTAATTTCCGGAGCACACCAATAGGCATTCTCTAATCTCTGTACCTTTAGAGTGTTGATGAAGCACAGAAATTGCATCGGGACTGAATACAATATTCACTATGCGGACTTTTCTCCATGTGAGAAGTGTCTCAATATGCCTACGCTTTGATCGATTCCTGGGAGAACAGTATTAATTTCCGGAGCACATCTGGAGGCATACTGTAATCTCTGGAATTTCTGAGTGTTGAAAATACACAGAAATTGCATCGGGATTGAATACAACAGGCACCGTGCGGACTTTTCTCCATGGGAGTAATGTCTCAAACTGCCTACGCATTGATCGTACCCTGGAAGACCAGTAGTAGTTTTCGAAGCACATCTGGGGCCATTCTGTAGTCTGTGGACCTTCAGAAGGTTCATGAAACACAGAAATTGAATCGGAATTGGGTACAACAGGCACCATGCGAAATTTTCTCCATGGGAGTAACGTCTGAAACTGTCTACATTTTGATCGTTCCCTGGAAGACGAGTAGGAGTTTCCGGAGCACACTTGGAGGCATTCTGTAATCTCTGGAGCTTCAGAGTATTGATGAAACACAGAAATTGCATCGGGATTGAATACAGCAGGCTCCATGCGGACTCTTCTCCATGTGACTAATGTCTACAACTGTCTACGCTTTGATCGGTTCCTGGAAGACCAGTGGTAGTTTCCGAAGCACATCTGTTGGCATTCTGTAATCTCTGGACCTTCATAGTGTTGATGAAACACAGAAATTGCATCGGGATTGAATACAAAAGGCACCATGAGGGCTTTTCTCTATGGGAGTATTGTCTCATACTGTCTCATCTTTGATCGGTCCCTGGAAGACCAGTTGCAGTTTGAGAAGCACACCTGGGGGCATTCTCTAAACTGTGGACCTTCAGAGTGTTGATGAAACACGGGACTTGCATCGGAATTGGATACAACAGGGTCCATGCGGACTTTTCTCCATAAGAGTAGTGACTTAAACTATCTACACTTGGATCGCTCCCTGGAAGACCAGTAGTAGTTGTCGAAGAACATCTGGAGGCATACTGTAGTCTGTGGACCTTCAGAATGTAGATGAAAGAAAGATATTGCATCGGGATTGAATACAACAGGCACCATGCGGACTTTTCTCCATTGGAGTAATGTATAAAACTGTCTACCCTTTGATCGATTCCTGGACGACCAGTAGTAGTTTCCGAAGCACATCTGCAGGCATTCTGTAATCTGTGGACCTTCAGAGTGTTGATGAAACACAGAAAATGCATCGGGATTGAATACAAAAGGCACCATGCGGAATTTTCTCCATTGGAGTAATGTCTCAAACTGTCTACGATTTGATCGTTCCCTAGAAGACAAGTAGTAATTTCAAAAGCACATCTGGATTCATTCTGTAATCTGTAGACCTTCAGAGTGTTGATGAAACATATAAATTGCATCGGGATTCATTACATCCGGCACCATAAGTACTTTTCACCATGGGAGCAGTGTCTCAAACTGTCTACGCTTTGTTCGTTGCCTCGGAGACCAGTAGTAGTGGCCGAAGCACATCTGGAAGCATTCTGTAATCTGTTGACCCTTAGAGTATTGATGAAACACAGAAATTGCATCGGGATTGAATAAAAATTCACCATGGTGTCATTTATTCATGGGAGTAATGTCTCAAACTGTCTACAACTTGATCGTTCCGTGCAAGACCAGTAGTAATTTCCGGAGCACACCAATAGCCATTCTGTAATCTCTGTAACTTCAGAGTAATGATGAAACACAGAAATTGCACGGAACTGAATACAATAGGCACTATGCGGACTTTTCTCCATGGGAGAAGTGTCTCAAAGTGACTACGACTTGATCGATTCCTGGGAGAACAGTATTAATTTCCAAAGAACATCTGGAGGCATTCTGTAATCTGTAGACCTTCTGAGTGTTGATGATACACAGAAATTGCATCGGGATTGAATACGACAGGCACCATGCGGACTTTTTCCCATTGGGGTAATGTGTCAATCTGTCTACGCTTTGATCGTACCATGGAAGACCAGTAGAAGTTTCCGGAGCACACCTGCAGGCATTCTGTTATCTCTGGACCTTCAGAGTGTTGATGAAACACAGAAATTGCATCTTGATTGAATACAACAGGCACCATGCGGGCTTTTCTCTATGAGAGGATTGTCTCAAACAGTCTATGCTTTGATCGTACCCTGGAAGAACAGTAGTAGTTTACAAAGCACATCTGGAGGCATTCTGTAATCTGTGGACCTTCAGAGTGTTGATGAAACAAAGAAATAGCATCGGGATTGAATACGACAGGTACCATGCGGACTTTTTTCCATTGGAGTAATGTCTCAAACTGTCTACGATTTGATCGATCCCTTTAAGACCATTTGTAGTTTCAAAAGCACATCTGAATTCATTCCGTAATCTGTGGACCTTCAGAGTGTTATTGAATAATAGAAATTGCATCGGGATTGAAAACAACAGGCACAATACGGACTCTTCTCCATGGGACTAATGTCTACAACCGTCTATGTTTTGATCGATTCCTGGAAGACCAGATGTAGTTTGCGAAGCACATATGTAGGCAATCTGTAATCTGGGGACCTTCCGAGTGTTCATGAGATACAGAAATTGTATCGGGACTGAATACACAGGCACTATGCAGACTTTTCTCCATGGGAGTAATGTCTCAAGCTGTCTACGCTTTGATCAAATCCTGGACGACCAGTAGTAGTTTCCGAAGCACATCTGTAGGCATTCTGTAATCTGTGGACCTTCAGAGTGTTGATGAAACACAGAAAATGCACTGGGATTGAATACAAAATGCACCAAGCGGACTTTTCTCCATGGGAGAAGTGTCTCAAACTGCCCACGCTTTGATTGATTCCTGGGAGAACAGTATTAATTTCCAAAGCACATCTGGAGGCATTCTGTAATCTCTGGACTTTCTGAGTGTTGATGATACACAGAAATTGCATCGTGATTGAATACAACGGGCACCATGAGGACTTTTCTCCTTGGGAGTAATGTCTCAAACTGTCTACGCTATTTTCGTTCCTTGGAAGACCAGTAGTAGTTGCCGAAGCACATCTGGAGGCATTCTGTAATCTGTTGACCTTCAGATTGTTGATGAAACAAAGAAATAGCATCGGGACTGAATACGACAGGCACCATGCGAACTTTTTTCCATTCTACTAATGTCTCAAACTGTCGACGCTTTGATCGTACCATGGAAGAACAGTAGAAGTTTCCGAAGCGCACCTGCAGGCATTCTGTAATCTCTGGACCATCAGAGTGTTGATGAAACACAGAAATTGCATCTTGATTGAATACAACAGGAACCACGCGGGCTTTTCTCTATGAGAGTATTGTCTCAAACAGTCTATGCTTTGATCGTAAGCTGGAAGAACAGTAGTAGTTTCCGAAGCAAGTCTGGAGGCATTCTGTAATCTGTGGACCTTCAGAGTGTTGATGAAACAAAGAAATAGCATTGGGATTGAATATGACAGGCACCATGCGGACCTTTACCCATTGGAGTAATGTCTCAAACTGTCTACGATTTGATAGGTCCTTGGAAGACCATTAGTAGTTTCAAAAGCACATCTGGATTCATTCCGTAATCTGTGGACCTTCAGAGTGATTTTGAATAATAGAAATTGCATCGGGATTGAAAACAACAGGCACCATGCTGACTCTTCTCCATGGGACTAATGTCTACAACTGTCTGCGTTTTGATCCATTCCTGGAAGACCAGTTGTAGTTTCCGAAGCACATATGTAGGCATTCTGTAATCTGGGGACCTTTAGAGTGTTGATGAGATACAGAAATTGTATCGGGACTGAATACACAGGCACTATGCAGACTTTTCTCCATGTGAGTAATGTCTCAAATTGTCTACGCTTTGATCGATTCCTGGACGACCAGTAGTAGTTTCCGAAGCACATCTGTTGGCATTCTGTAATCTGTGGACCTTCAGAGTGTTGATGAAACACAGAAAATGCACCGGGATTGAATACTAAACGCACCAAGCGGACTTTTCTCCATGGGAGTAATGTCTAAAACTGTCTACGCTTTGATCAATTTCTGGACGACCAGTAGTAGTTTCCGAAGCACATCTGTAGGCATTCTGCAATCTGTGGACCTTCAGAGTGTTGATGAAACACAGAAAATGCATCGGGATTGCATACAAAAGGCACCATGCGGACTTTTCTCCATGGGAGTAATGTCTAAAATTGACTACGCTTCGATCGATCCCTGGACGACCAGTAGTAGTTTCCGAAGCACATCTGTAGGCATTCTGTTATCTGTGGACCTTCAGAGTGTTGATGAAACACAGAAAATGCATCGGGATTGAATACAAACTGCACCATGCGGATTTTTCTCCATTGGAGTAATGTCTCAAACTGTCTACGATTTGATCGTTCCCTAGAAGACAAGTAGTAATTTCAAAAGCACATCTGGATTCATTCTGTAATCTGTAGACTTTCAGAGTGTTGATGAAACATATAAATTGCATAGGGATTCATTACAACAGGCACCATAAGGACTTTTCACCATGGGAGTAGTGTCTCAAACTGACTACGCTTTGTTCGTTGCCTCGGAGACCAGTAGTAGTGGCCGAAGCACATCTGGAAGCATTCTGTAATCTGTTGACCTTTAGAGTATTGATGAAACACAAAAATTGCACGGAAATGAATACAATAGGCACTATGCGGACTTTTCTCCATGGGAGAAGTGTCTCAAACTGCCTACGCTTTGATCGATTTCTGGGAGAACAGTATTAATTTCCAAAGCACATCTGGAGGCATTCTGTAATCTCTGGACCTTCTGAGTGTTGATTATACACAGAAATTGCATCGTGATTGAATACAACAGGCAGCATGTGGACTTTTCTCCATGGGAGTAATGTCTCAAACTGTCTACACTTTGATCGTTCCCTGGAAGACGAGTAGTATTTTCTGGAGCACACTTGGAGGCATTCTGTAATCTCTGGACCTTCAGAGTATTGATGAAACACAGAAATTGCATCGGGATTGAATACAGCAGGCACTATGCGGACTCTACTCCATTGGACTAATGTCTACAACTGTCTACGCTTTGATCGATTCCTGGAAGACCAGTGTTAGTTTCCGAAGCTCATCTGCAGGCATTATGTATTCTGTGGACCTTCAGAGTGTTGATGAAACACAGAAATTGCATCGGGACTGAATACAAAAGGCACTATGCGGACTTTTTGAAACATCCCCTTTGAAAAATTTATACACGACTGTGCTTAAACCGACACACAATAGTTTTTAGTGCAACGCAATCTGACTTTCAATAATCCCTACAAGAGAATAGCCCTGACTAACATTAACCTATATGTTTCACAAATCACTTACCTCACAAAAATCTTCGTTACTCGAACTACTGCAATACAGCGAGCGCCACTACTGCCTGCTAACTAAAAGATTCAAACTACGGAAGTCACTAACTACTGATAGGCACAGTTAGCAAATGAAAGATTTTAATAGAGAACATACAATGTATTTACCTTTATAGTCATAATATATATATATATATATATATATATATATATATATATATATATATATATATATATATATATCAGTTTATGACACCAACTCTTTCAAATTTCAAAACTCTGCCATCTCTCTCCCCACGTCCACCACTGCTGGCGGCTCACCTCCAACTGCGCAACGCTACGCGCTGTTAGCATCCAGCTGCCGCTGCCCAACACTACAATGGCAGATAACAATGCAAACCAGCCACTGACTGCACGTGGCACAGCCAGTGATTTTTATACAGAGCGCTACGTGGCGGCGTTACCAATAAAAAAAAAACTAAACAGCCTACTTACATAGCCCCCATGCTCACCACAAAAGAAATTTACAAATTGTTTTGGGCAGTGGCCAATACAGATTTGAAAAATTTTTTCTTAATCACAATGACAAAGAAATGAAAAGCACACACTTATCGATACGATGTTGGTCAAAAGCTACAATTTTCTCACAGTCCATAAAGACAGTCCTGATCATTCATCAAAGTAAAATTGCAGTGTTTTTCTCAAAGTCTGAGTAGTAAATGAAAATGCACACGGAAGTAGTGGATTTCCTTGCAGTCTTGAAAAGTAGTGTTGTCCTTCCAACAGAAAGACAGTGCTGACTCTTGACATGCAGACAGGTAATGGGCCACAACAGAGCAAACCCACAGCAGAGTCAGTCGAAGTTTTGAAGAATATTGGTAGGTAGGTCATCATAGAGTAAACCCCTTGTAGTCCTGGTAGAGATTATGGTATTGGTGGGCCACCAGAGGTGCAGGCCCACTGCAGTCCTTGTAGAAATAATGGTATCAGTGAGTCATACAATCACCATCGAAGAGTGTTGTGTACAAGCAGGTCCATAAACCACCCCTTGTCCACTGACAAAGAATTTGTTTGAAATGTCCTTAGAACCAGCAATGCTGTTATCCAGTCCCTTGTTGAATTATTAACGCACATGCAAACACTATCAGTCCCCACTTCTCACATATTGTCCATATACTATGACCAACAGAAAAGTGTGCAGTGAAATGTAATTTACAAGTTACTTAATTTGATGAACTGGTGTCAATTACAATTTTATAACATGAAAATACAATAACAAAGGTACAAAATACATCTTTAAGGAACATAACAATACAGATAACATTTGCAATAGTACAGGCTTTACAAAAGAATCTAAATAGCAAATACATCAGTGTTACAAAAATTACGACATAAGTACATACATAAAAGATCAGATTAACTTTTGAAACATCAACTTCACACATGAGTATTGGAACAAAACAGAATAAATAATGTGTAAACATCTTTACAAAGTAAATAACATGTTATTAATGCAAATTATATTTGAGGATAAGTGTATTCCTCATCATAGTGATTGTAGCTTAGTATTAGAACAGAAAAAATTCTATGAAACAGTACACAGAGGCAGGAAGAAAACAAATACACAAGGATACACAAACACATAGTGGGATAACACAAAAGGAAAGGACAGGTAAAATTTGGTACTGCACTCAAACCCAAAACTTCATTCTGTAGATCTTTCGTCGTGTCTCAACATCTGCTTCCTCCAAAAATATCCTATCCAAGAATGGTTTCTGTATTTTGTTCACATCCTCTTTCAAAAATAGTTTTTCTCCACAGTACACTACTTTTTTTTGGCCAAACCATTTTCTTATACCTTCTCAATGCTTTTCTTCCAATTCACCATAGTTAGTTTCTTATATATTCTACCCCCTCTTAAGCTAACTTAAATCTACTGAGCTCAAATGCGTAACTAAGGGACGAGGCAATGCAGCAGCACAAAACAGTTAATACAAACAGCAATGACAAAAAAATGCAAGTAAGCAAAGCAAGCAGCAATAAATGTAATAACTTATACCTAAACATGACAAACCCACAAGCAGAAAAAATAGTACACTAAAGACAACAACACAAATAAGGGAAATTTATATTCACATCTTAATGTCTATATAATTAAAGGGGTGCACCACAAAAACTTATTGTAAAAAGAATATTACCATGTACTTGAAAAGAAAATTCTGTATGCAATTCCTGTGAAGGGAAATGTCTTTTTGAGCTCCTTCGTTTTTTTAAGTACATCATGAAGTTATTATTTACTGGATCTGTAGGCTTAAAATATTTATATTAGTACATCCATTAAATTTTGTAGTAACCAAAGCTGCAGTGCAGCTAGAAACTAGGTATTAAACAAAATAGGCAAAGCAAGGCGTGAAACGTCTTTCACTAGCCATATGGCATTTCATAATGCAGTAAACAATCTTTCAACTAGCAAGACAATACTCGTGAAACGTTTCTCGTCGTTTCATTAAGCATTTTAATAATTATCATCAGTTCAGAGCTCCATGGTAAAATTATATGTTTTCAAGTTTGAGCCTGTCGTATTTGCGATGCTTTCTACAAAGGAATGAATGTCAATAGCGAGGATAATGGCCTCTTTCTTTTTCACCTAATAGCTTTCTTTTGTCAGACGACTACCTCTCAGCTGGGCGCCCAGAATGCATTACGTCAAGGTCACTTACCTTTCTTACTGAAATATTTACGACAGCAGTTTCCGCTACAATGACAGTCTCATATAAAAAAATTTCACAGGTCAAGAATTTGCGTTACACATCTGTAGAAACAAAATCCTATTGATATAACAGTGTCCAAAAAATTTTCGTCGGCATTGTAATACATTCACACATTTACATACATTTCATAATCTAAAAGTACGATTCTCGGTTTCCAACATCCTCTTGAACCTTACCTAACGTAACCTAACCTAATCTAACGTAAACAAATCAGAGTCCCTAACCACTACTCATTATTCTTACCTTATTACACATATACATATTCGTCGACACTTCTTCAATATTTCATCATAAGGAATACATAGCATAATCAAATTCCTCATATAAGGTAGCATCATCTTATTGATCATAATCATACCGCAACATCATAATACACAGTCATCGTACTAATATCATAAACCTCAGTCAAATTCTCAAAATCCTCGTAGCTTCCTCCAATAATTTCAAAACCTAAAAAAAAAAAATTCTCTGCTCATGTCAAAAGTGTCATCTACCGCAAACGTACTTTAAAAATCATAATCCCATACCAAATACATCACTCAAATCTCTCATAGTATCACAATGGTTCCTAAAAAATATGAACAGTTTACAAAGTACAGGCAAATTACAATTTCATAAGTGTGAAGTTATCCACCTGCGTAATTGCGTAAACATGTGTCACTGATGTAGTAAAAACATGTTTGTTTCTCTGTCAAATAATCAGATAGCTGTGTAATTCTGTGTTACAGAAATATGGTACCGATGTTCTACATCTACATGACTACTCTGCAATTCACATTTTAAGTGCTTGGCAGAGGGTTCACCGAACCACAATCATACTATCTCTCTACTATTCCACTCCCGAACAGCGAGCGGGAAAAACGAACACCTAAACCTTTCTGTTCGAGCTCTGATTTCTCTTATTTTATTTTGATGATCATTCCTACCTATGTAGGTTGGGCTCAACAAAATATTTTCGCATTTGGAAGAGAAAGTTGGTGACTGAAATTTCGTAAAAAGGTCTCGCCGCGAAGGAAAACGTCTATGCTTCAATCACTTCCATCCCAACTCGTGTACCATATCTGCCACACTCTCTGCCCTATAACGTGATAATACAAAACGAGCTGCCTTTTTTTGCACCCTTTCGATGTCCTCCGTCAATCCCACCTGGTAAGCATCCCACTCCGTGCAGCAATATTCTAACAGAGGACGAACGAGTGTAGTGTAAGCTGTCTCTTTAGTGGACTTGTTGCATCTTCTAAGTGTCCTGCCAATGAAACGCAACCTTTGGCTCGCCTTCCCGACAATATTATCTATGTGGTCCTTCCAACTGAAGTTGTTCGTAATTTTAACACCCAGGTACTTAGTTGAATTGACAGCCTTGAGAATTGTACTATTTATCGAGTAATTGAATTCCAACGGATTTCTTTTGGAACTCATGTGGATCATCTCACACTTTTCGTTATTTAGCGTCAACTGCCACCTGACACACCATACAGCAAACTTTTCTAAATCGCTTTGCAACTGACACTGGTCTTCGGATGACCTTACTAGACGGTAAATTACAGCATCATCTGCGAACAGTCTAAGAGAACTGCTCAGATTGTCACCCAGGTCAATTAAATAGATCAGGAACAGTAGAGGTCCCAGGACGCTTCCCTGGGGAACACCTGATATCACTTCAGTTTTACTCGATGATTTGCCGTCTATTACTACGAACTGCGACCTTCCTGACAGGAAATCACGAATCCAGTTGCACAACTGAGACGATACCCCATAGCTCCGCAGCTTGATTAGAAGTCGCTTATGAGGAACGGTGTCAAAAGCTTTCCGGAAATCTAGAAATACGGAATCAACTTGAGATCCCCTGTCGATAGCGGCCATTACTTCGTGCGAATAAAGAGCTAGCTGCGTTGCACAAGAGCGATGTTTTCTGAAACCATGCTGATTACGTGTCAATAGATCGTTCCCTTCGAGGTGATTCATAATGTCTGAATACAGTATATGCTCCAAGACCCTACTGCAAACCGACGCCAATGATATAGGTCTGTAGTTAAATGGATTACTCCTACTACCCTTCTTGAACACTGGTGCGACCTACAAATACCATATTAGCTAGGGCTCCTTGTGCTTGCCAAACACATGGTACATTAAGTGAGCGTGTACCCCCCTGAGGATTAATATAATTCTACCCTCAGGTGTTAGAGGTTGCAGCAATGGAATGAAATGTATCACGAAAAACTTAATTTGTAATTCAACTACGTTGAAAAATAAATGGTTTACGTAAAAAATTAATCACTCAAATGCATGCCCTGTAGTGCTAAATGTGCGTTTTGCTGTGAGATAATCTCTGTGGAAGTGTCGTAGTTATCGTCCTCCGAAAGCGAAGTTCTGCAGAAGTCAATGTACTTATCTCATGCTAAGCAAGAGTGAAATGCTTTGCATATAGATATCGTAGATAATACACTTACTGCCGTGATGAAGTAAGTACTGTACTGTAACGTATTGTAGTGCTACAGAAAAGGCTGTCTCATTGTAGCTATACCACAAAAGTTACAACTAAAATATGTTTTACTTTCTAGAATAATACAGAAAAACTGTGCAGATATAAAACAGATACACCGCAAAAGCAACAATGTAAATCGTGTCACATGTTAGTAGCGCCATGATATAATCGTGTAGCTATCATAGAAACCAAATGCTAAGTCATCTTTAGTCTCACCAAATGTTCTTCAAATAAAGAATGTATTTTTAAGTAAACCAAAATGTAGCGTTATAATCTGATTAGGAGTACTGGTAAATGTTCTAAGTATGGAAGCCTTATAGTCGTTACGTAATCGTGCAACTAACAAGCAAGAATGTACACACACACAATAACACTGTGCCGTCTGTTCACTATAACAATGCACTTGTAAATACTGTCTAAATATGTTCCGTAGGTTCTAGACTGGATACTTAACTGCAAAACATTGTTACATGTTAAGATTCTCAGTGTGACAAATTGTTCTAGTAGCGTGAATTGAAAATTTTTATGGCAAAGACAAAGTTAAAAAGCAGATTATCTTTCAATAAACGGTTTTACATTTGAAATGTGGTACAATCTTTTACTCTTCATAGTACTCAGAGTTTCAGCTTGAACGCAATTATCATGCAGTATACGTCGGTAAAGAATACTGGAATTTTTCTCAAGGTTAGCGTCTATGTTATTTTTCTCTGCGCGAGCCGGCGCACGACGCTGCCTGCGGTGCGAGTCATTGTCTGCTATCTCTTTGTTGGCTTGCGTCGTTATTGGGATTAGGAGACCTAACTTCTACAAATTCACCTTGCCGAGAGGGCCCAGCTCTGTTTGAATCCCGCCAGTTCTGATGAAATTCCGGTCTGTCATTATGACTATATCGTCTGTTGTCATGTCCATAGTTTCTTTCTTGTCGGTCACGTGGTGGAGAATTTCTCCCTGAGTCGCGCTGGACCGTTGCGTCTTAAGTTATTCTGTCTCCCTTGATAATAATTATTTTGGTTCCCATATTGTCTGTTTCTCTGATTGTCTCTGTGTTGTCACTACCGCGGTGAGGTGATCTTTCCGTGTAATTATTACTACTTTGCCAACGGTTGCCATACGGGTGGTGTCTATTTTGGTCACGATTTGTATTGTGAGAATAGCCTTGTCGTGTCCAGTTATTATTTCTTTTATCTCGGATTTGTGACGGATGTGACTTGTAATTGTTGTGTTCCTATTTTCGCGTTCCGCGATTGTCAGTGTCAATTCCCAATTCTTGTAACAGTCCCTGAAAAGCTTCAATGTCCTCTTTGCTACGTCCTGCCAAAATAATATGTAGTAAATGTTCAGGCAATTATCAATTTGATTAAGCAAATGCGGATGAGTTCTGAGGGGCTGTATGGGTTTGAAAGATACTGGTTCTTATGTAACATGTCTTCAAAATATTTCACAAGACTGGAAAATTCAGATTGTTCGAAATGTTTCATCATAATGATGCTATGTTTTACTCGGTCTTGTGTAGCTTGAGACCAATATGCTGAAAGGAAGGCATGATAAAATTCTCCTTCATTGTGACAAACGTGAATGACCGATCGCATTCTTACAGCTCGTTCATTCTCTAAGTAGCCACACATAAATTCTAATCTGTGCTCTAATGACCAGTTAGGAGAAATACAATGGGAGAATTGATGGAGCCACGCTTGTGGATGAATGTCGTTGACAGAATTCTTAAAGGTTTTGAATTCACGTGCAGTAATGAACAGCTTATAGTCAAAATCATCGTGTCGGCGGGTGGCATATCGGTCATTGTTACGGTGTCGACGGTTCCATCTCAAAATTCGGTGCACCTTGCCAATTTCTTTTATAAATTCCGAAATGGCCTGTGTTATTATTTTGTGGTTTTTGCGTATTTCTAAGTCCCTCTTCCCGTGTTGGAGCGCGAGTGTCCTTTGAAATACGTAATTCTTGTATTACCTGTGTCAGCTGATCGTGTACTTCCCGGATTTCTCTTTGGTGTTGCGTATTAATTTCATTCTGATTTTGTTTTAATTTCCTAATTTGTTCGCACTCTTCTGTATTATTCAGATCATCATCTACCTTTGCAGATATGTTAATGAACTGATCCGAAAGTTCGGTTACTTTCTCCGATAGTGTACTTATTTCCTCATTGTGTTTTTCTGAACCACATTTCATAGCGTCCATTTGTTTTGAAATCGTATCTACTGTGTCCTTTAAGTTTTTCTGAGTTATTGCAAGTTGCGTAACCGAATTGGTAGATGCAACTGAGTAAATTTTAGCTTGCAACGTCTCATTATTTTCATGAACAATAGTTTGCAGTTCTTTTATGGCTGATTCTTGATTCTGTGAGATATTTTTATGCCGCGAAAAAATAGGTTGGAAATGCTCACAAATTTGTGTTTTTACGTCATTACAGACTTTTTGACATTTCTATTCGATTTTATGCTACTCAGTAGTTAAATCTTCACGTGTTGGTCAAGCGTATGTTCCACTGAGTCTAACTTTTGAAGCTTTTGTTCCATTGTGTCTAACTTTTGAAGATTTTGTTCCATTGTGTCTAACTGTTTTTATGTTTGTCTCTGGTTTTGTTTCATTTGTTGCATTAATTCCAGTAATAATGTATTAATCTCTGGAATCTGTCCCTCTATGCTTTTCGGTAGTGCATTTGCACCGGCAACATTCACATTTTGACAAGCAGAAAATGTGTCTTGACTTATTTAAGAAAACGATGAGGATGCAAAACCTGAATGTACAGTATTTGCAAGATTCTGTCCTGTCATTTCGGATTCCTGACGCGAGCTGTTGCCGACCGATCGATCGATAATGCTTCCCTGTTCACTAACTGTTTCACTGCCTACACCATTATTTACAGCCCGCTCCATTTCCCTATGCACAATTACCAAATTAATACTTTGAACATTAGTTAATTCATTACACAGTGGCGCTAACACACTGCTTTCGTCTTCACTATCATTTCTCAGTTTACTTTGTAGCCTAGTATTACTTTTTTCACACGCCATTATTGTCACAATATTTCACACTACAACACAGAAAAACACAATTTGATGAGCAAAAATAAGAGAACACATTGACATAGCAAATAATATCTAGTTAATTGAAAGCGCAGCTGCGAAATACTTTGTGCAAATCTACATGAATGCCACAACTGTTTTACTGTACAAAAATGAAAGACTACAACTACAAAGGATATTCTCTCTATGATTACGCGCTAGCAAATAAACAAAAGCTACACTAATTACACAAACTACAAGAAAAAAATCAGAAGATTCCAGTGAGGTTTTCCTGGCAGGGTCGCCGTATGAAATGTCCCCTTTGAAAAATTTATACACGAATGTGCTTAAACTGACACACAATAGTTTATAGCGCAACGGAATCTGACATTCAATAACCCCTACAAGAGAATGGCCCTGACTAACATTAACCTATATGTATCACAAATCACTTACCTCACAAAAATCTTCGTTACTCGAACTACTGCAATACAGCGAGCGCCACTACTGCCTGCTAACAAAAAGATTCAAATTACGGAAGTCACTAACTACTGATAGGCACAGTTAGCAAATGAAAGATTTTAATAGAGAACAAACAATGTATTTACTTTTATAGACATAATATATATATATATCAGTTCATGACACCAATTCTTACAAATTTCAAAACTCACCCATCTCTCTCCCCACGTCCACCACTGCTGGTGGCTCACCTCCAACTGCGCAACGCTACACGCTGTTAGCATCCAGCTGCCGCATCCAAACACTACAATGGCAGACAACAATGCAAACCAGCCACAGACTGCACATTGCACAGCCAGTGATTTTTATACAGAACGCTAGGTGGCGGCGGCGTTACCAATAAAAAAACCTAAACAGCCTACTTACATTTTCCCCATGGGAGTAGTGTCTCAAACTGTCTACGCATTGTTCGTTCCCTGGAAGATCAATAGTAGGTTCCCAAGCACATCTGGAGGCATTCTGTAATCTGTGGACATTCAGAGTGTTGATGAAACACAGAAAATGCATCGGGTTTGAATACAACAGGAACCATGCGGAATTTTCTCCATGGGAGTAATGTCTCAAACTGTCTACGCTTTGATCGCTCCCTGGAAGACCAGAAGTAGTTTCTCAAGCACATCTGGAGGCATTCTGTAATCTGTGGAGATTCAGAGTGTTGATGAAACACAGAAATTCCATCGGGATTGAATACAACAGGAACCATTCGGAATTTTCTCCATGGGAGTAATTTTTTCAAACTGTCTCCGCTTTGATCGATTCCTGGACGACCAGTGTAGTTTTCGAAACCCATCTGGAGGCATTCTGTAATCTGTCGACATTCAGACTGTTGACGAAACACAGAAATTGCATCGGTATTGAATACAACAGGCACCATGCAGACTTTTGTCCATGGGAGTAATGTCTCAAACTGTCTACGCTTTGATCGATACCTGGAAGACCAGTAGTAGTTTTCGAAGCACATCTGGATGCATTCTGTAATACACTCCTGGAAATGGAAAAAAGAACACATTAACACCGGTGTGTCAGACCCACTATACTTGCTCCGGACACTGCGAGAGGGCTGTACAAGCAATGATCACACGAACGGGACAGCAGACACACCAGGAATCGCGGTGTTGGCCGTCGAATGGCGCTAGCTGCGCAGCATTTGTCCACCGCCTCCGTCAGTGTCAGCCAGTTTGCCGTGACATACGGAGCTCCATCGCAGTCTTTAACACTGGTAGCATGCCGCGACAGCGTGGACGTGAACCGTATGTGCAGTTGACGGACTTTGAGCGAGGGCGTATAGTGGGCATGCGCGAGGCCGGGTGGACATACCGCCGAATTGCTCAACACGTGGGGCGTGAGGTCTCCACAGTACATCGATGTTGTCGCCAGTGGTTTGCGGAATGTGCAGTGTCCGTCGACCTGGGACCGGACCGCAGCGACGCACGGATGCACGCCAAGACTGTTGGATCCTACGCAGTGCCGTAGGGGACCTCACCGCCACTTCCCAGCAAATTAGGGACACTGCTGCTCCTGGGGTATCGGCGAGGACCATTCGCAACCGTCTCCATGAAGCTGGGCTACGGTCCCGCACACAGTTAGGCCGTCTTCCGCTCACGCCCCAACATCGTGCAGCCCGCCTCCAGTGGTGTCGCGACAGGCGTGAATGGAGGGACGAATGGAGACGTGTCGTCTTCAGCGATGAGAGTCGCTTCTGCCTTGGTGCCAATGATGGTCGTATGCGTGTTTGGCGCCGTGCAGGTGAGCGCCACAATCAGGAGTGCATACGACCGAGGCACACAGAGCCCACACCCGGCATCATGGAGTGGGAGCGATCTCCTACACTGGCCGTACACCTCTGGTGATCGTCGAGGGGACACTGAATAGTGCACGGTACATCCAAACCGTCATCGAACCCATCGTTCTACAATTCCTAGACCGGTAAGGAAACTTGCTGTTCCAACAGGACAATGCACGTCCGCATGTATCCCGTGCCACCCAACGTGCTCTAGAAGGTGTAAGTTAACTACCCTGGCCAGCAAGATCTCCGGATCTGTCCCCCATTGAGCATGTTTGGGACTGGATGAAGCGTCGTCTCACGCGGTCTGCACGTCCAGCACGAACGCTGGTCCAACTGAGGCGCCAGGTGGAAATGGCATGGCAAGCCGTTCCACAGGACTACATCCAGCATCTCTACGATCGTCTCCATGGGAGAATAGCAACCTGCATTGCTGCGAAAGGTGGATATACTCTGTACTAGTGCCGACATTGTGCATGCTCTGTTGCCTGTGTCTATGTGCCTGTGGTTCTGCCAGTGTGATCATGTGATGTATCTGACCCCAGGAATGTGTCAATAAAGTTTCCCCTTCCTGGGACAATGAATTCACGGTATTCTTATTTCAATATCGAGGAGTGTTGAAGAAACAAAGAAATTGCTTCCGGATTGAATACAACAGGCACCATGCCTACTTTTCTCCATGGTAGTAATGTCTCAAATTGTCTACGCTTTGATCGTACCCTGGAAGACCAGTAGTAGTTTCCCAAGCACATCTGGAGGCATTCGGTAAACTGTGGAGCTTCTGAGTGTTGATGAAACACAGAAATTGCTTTGGGACTGAATACAACTGGCACCATGCGGACTTTTCTCCATGGGAGTAATGTCTCAAACTGTCTACGCTTTGATCGCTCCCTGGAAGACCAGTAGTAGTTGCCGAAGCACATCTGGAGGCATTCTGTAATTTGTGGACCTTCAGAGTATTGACGAAACACAGAAATTGCATCGGGATTGAATACAACAAGCACCATGCGGACTTTTCCCCATGGGAGTAATGTCTCAAACTGTCTACGTTTTGATCGTTCCCTGGAAGACCAGAAGTAGTTTCCCAAGCACATCTGGAATCATTCTGTAATCTGTGGACCTTCAGAGTGTTGATGAAACACAGAAATTGCATCGGGATTGACTACAACAGGCACCATGCGGACTTTTCTCCATGGGAGTAATGTCTCAAACTGTCTACGATCCGATCGTTCCCTGGAAAACCAATAGTAGTTTCTCAAGCACATCTGGAGGCGTCCTGTAATCTTTGGACATTCAGAGTGTTGATGAAACACAGAAATTGCATCTGGTTTTAATACAACAGTCACCATGCGGGATTTCCTCCATGAGAGTAATGTCTAAAACTGCCTTCGATTCCCAATGCACAAAGTGTGTGGTCTTGTTTCCCAGTCTGTATTTGGTCGGGCTCGTAAGAGGTTGAATGTAACGAATGGGTGCGAAAGAGCAAGGGGCAGTGGCTATGTAGAACGAAAACACAATTCCTCAGGGGTGTGAGCGTTTCGAGATAAGTCGCATATATGTTATACTTGGTCGTCAGTGAGCGTTTGGCCTAATGGATAAGGCGTCGAATTTCGGTTCCAAAGATTGCAGGTTCGAATCCTGTCACAGAGGGTGTTCTTCCAGTTCTGAAAAAGAAACATACCGTTTTATTATAGCAATTGAGCAGTACGAAACCGTCTGAATGTTGCTGTTGACCATTTTCTGCTTGAGATGCTCTTGAGCTTGAAACACACATAACAAGACCGGTGTTAACTGGCGAAATGGTCGGCAGAGTGCCGTCATTGCGAGTTTTGACTGGCACTTGCACATCTAAAATAACGTCGGAAAGTAACTCTTTCGTCTTTTGAGTCACATGAAGTATGTGTGTTAATTTTGACGCCACTAGCTCTGCAGGTTGTCATGCAATTCCTTTACGTCTCAGAAATGATTATGAAATAAAAGTGAAGTACGTGACGAGTGTGACGTTAGGAAAACAATAGGCAGCTTGGAGAGATTCTGTATGGGACGACCCAACCCAAACGAGTACTGTGTGACGTGCTACCCGGCAGCTAGTCACCGACGCAGCCCGCCTAGCTCAGTAGGTGGAGCATGAGTTTCTTCTTCTAAGGGACGTGGGTTCGAGCACCACACTTGGCGGAACGGAATTTTGTTCTGCAGCAGATTTAAATTACCGTTTTTCTGATTAACGTGATGTAATGGAAATAGAAACATTAAACTTTGCCTACGTCTCCGTCAGTCGCAAGGAAACTGTATTTGAAGGACAAGGTGATTTTGTAGACATGTGTGAAAGGCATGTGCTGAAATGCCAATGGTATTGTTTGGAGAGAACATCGGTTACGAGTCAGATGTGTAGCCAAGCAGTAATGGGTCGCCATTGCTGCAAATATTAGTCGGTAATATGAAATGTTGTCAGCTGAAGTCTGATGATCCAGACGACCGTAAGGACGAAGTACGCAAAAGTACCGGTAGGCCGCGCATCTTTAGCTCAGTGGTAGAGCACTGGTCAAGTAAAGCAGGGGTCGTGAGTTCCATCCTCAGAGGAGAATGACGAATTTTGGAAATCATTTGCGCGTCGTGGCCGTATAGCAAACAGTTTCTGTGATGACGAACAATTAGCGACAGGAGTTTTATTAAGAATTACTCCCAGATGTGATTAAGGCGAATGGCGCAGATGTAGCATTTGCCAAAGCGGTACAGCATAAGGTGAGACGAGGCAGACACAATTACATTTTATAGATGTATTTCTCACATATCTCAGAGCCTCTCCCGGTCGTCGTCGTCGTCGCCGTCGTCGTCGTCGTCGTCGTCGTCGCCGCCGCCGCTTCTGCAGAAGTAGCAAATGGCCATCGTAGCAAATGCGGCGAGGGACGCTCTGCCTTCGATTCCTAATGCACAAAGTGTGTGGTCTTGTTTCCTAGTCTATATTTGGTCGGTCTCGTAAGAGGTTGAATGTAACGAATGGGTGGGAAAGAGCAAGGTACAAGCGGCTGTGTAGAACGAAAACACAATTCCTCAGGGGTGTGAGCGTTTCGAGATGAGTCGTATACAAGATAAAGTTGGTAGTCAGTGAAAGTGGCGTAATGGATAAGGCGTCCGACTTCATATCCAAAGATTGCAGGTTCGAATCCTGTCACGCTCGTGTTTTTTCAGTTCTGAAAAGAAACATACCGTTTTAATGTAGCAATTGAGCAGTACGAAACCGTCTGAATGTTGCTGTTGACCATTTTCTGCTTGGAGATGCTCTTGAGGTTGATACACACACAACAAGACCGGTGTTAACTAGCGAAATGGTCTTCAGAGTGCCGTCACCGCGAGTTTTGACTGGCACTTGCACATCTAAAAATGATTCCGCCGCCAGCGGCCGTGCTGTGCGGACGTGCGGTGCGGCTGTTGCGGTGATTACATCGTAGCTGCGAGCGGCCGGCGCTGTGTGATGAGTGCGAACTTTCTGCGTTAGTCATAGTTCACGATCACATTTTTAGATTGACATAATGGATCAGACAACGCGACACGATACTTTGAAGTTGATTTCGATCCGAACTACGTCCGACCGAAATCTTACGAAGTTGAGGCATTTATCGAAGAAACTTTTCAGATCAAAGTGGATGAAATGATTGGAATACACCTGTCGATTGTCAGTCCGACTGTGTTCCTTAAGTTATCCATTTCTGACCAAATAGTAGAAGCATGTGGTAGGGTGGCAAAATTCAAAGATTCAGACGGACACATAGGACAGGTCACGGTATCGCGTGCCGGAATGGGAATACGAACGGTTCGAATCTTTGAGCTCCCCTTTTAAATAACGCCCGAGAATATTAACAACAAACTGAAAGACTATGGCGCCATTATCAGCAATGTCGCCGATTAATGGTCTAGCTTGCACAAGTATCCAGTATTAAATGGAGTCAGTCAAGTTAAGATTGACATGCTGAAATATATCCCGTCGTATCTCTGGATTGGTGGATATAGAGCGATCATCATTTACGATGGCCAGCCGAGAACCTACTCGGGCTGTGGTTCTACCCAACACGTCCGCGCGCAGTGTGTTCAACGGCGTGTGACGCAACTGCCGACTGGGGAGCGAGACCCGCCTAGTCAAATGGCCACTCTACCCGTGACGTACGCCGCCGCACTACACAGTGACATGTGTTTCGACACGGCGGTAGTTGCTTATGCTGACGTTCCCGATGGTAGCGTAGCCATGGATACTAGCAGCACAGAAGCTACAGGTCCAGCACACTCACAAGACGTGGAAACTAACAGACGTGGAGAACAAGACCAGGCTAAGACGGCAGAAGAAGGCATGTGCAAATCACTCGAAGACGTCGGGCAACACAAAGAAGATACGGTTGCCACGTCGGAGGATAATGACCAGCAGCCTACAACTGTTACACCAAAGAAACGGAAGAAACGTCGAATAGCCCGTCAGGGAGCAGCAGAAGTCGCGCCAATTCTGCGTGAAAAGGCGAAACAAATAGGCCAAGTACTGGCGGAGACGGCACAGGCAACTCCTCTGGAAGATCGAACAACAAAAAAGAAGACTCGAAATGAGGACACTGACCCCGACCGTGGAATCCACATTGAAGACGGTACAGCTAGTCTGAAGGACCTTCCACCTGTACCCAACACGTACACGCGGGAAGTTACGTACACGCGAGTCTGGGCGGATGACATGGAGGAGCAAAGCCATGATGCAGAGATGGCTGACATAGCACAACGTTCAAGACGGACGGCACCCGACCGTCGACAGGATGTGTCCACCCGGCAACAAACCACCATCAAAGATGCTCGTGCGGCAGATGATGATGCCGACTTCTTTTAAGTGGAGCAATCATCCACTTCCCTTGGCAAACAGTACCCCACCTGACATGGTATCGTCGACATGATATCTTTACAGGCGTACAGAATTGCAACCTTGAATATAAATAAAATTAGCAGCACCATCAATCTGAGAAATCTCCAAGATTTTCTGTACGCCGGTGATATTGACATCTTAATGCTGCAAGAAGTAACGGCTACCCGTTTGGACGACATCACTGGCTACAACGCCGTCATCAATCCTGGCAATGACAATAGCCTCGGCACAGCGATTATGACTAAAGAGGGGATCCTACTTACAGACGTGGCGCAACTGCCTAACAGTAGAGGTCTTGGTGTCACGATAAACAACACCAGGATTATCAACATATATGCCCCGTCAGGAACAGGAAACAAGCGCCGCAGGGCCGAATTTTTCAAGGCGGACATCGCCCCCCTTTTCGCGGTGCGATTTGAACAAATAATATTTGCGGGTGACTTTAATTGCGTGCTGAGTCCGAAAGATCAGACGCCAAATTTTAACAAATCTCTGGAGCTGGAGGACATCGTCAGAGACTTCCAACTGTTTGATACGTGGGAACTAAAACACGGTGATAGGCTAGGTTTCACCTATATCACCAGCCATTCTGCCAGTCGTATCGACAGGATTTACGCAACATCCAATTTAAGGAGACACGTTTTACAGTCCGAGCTATGGCCCACGATTTTCTCTGATCATATCGCGTGCATATGTACGGTAAATTTAGAGAAACAAGGCACTTACAGGGCGAGAGGTCAGTGGAAGCTAAACGTTACTCATCTTTCGGATCCTAGATGTCACGCCGCCTTCCACACCACTTGGGCAGAATGTGAAAGGAAGTTCCACTTGTACGGCACGGCGCTGAATTGGTGGCTAAACTGCGCGAAGCCCACAATATTAAAGACAATGAAAACTTACTCCCGTGAAAAAGTCGCCTGGCGGAAGCGGACAGTAGACTTTTACTTCAGCTGTCTGAGAGACTTGTGCGTTCGTGATGCTACAGTCATAACAAATTATGGGCAAATCAACAGAATAAAAGCAAAATTGCTCAACCTGCAGGGACACAATCTCGAAGGCTGTACAATACGAACGCGTTTGCAGAACGGTACACGAGAAGAAACAACATCGATGTACCACATTCTCCAAGAGAACAAAAGACAATAACGGAAAATTCCGACGGAACTCAAAACTTCAGACGGGAGACTCTTGAAAGATCAAGCTGCAATACGAGACGAGATCCATCGACACTTTAGTGAATTGCTGGCCAATACACAGACAGATGAAACAGCGCAGCAAGCTCTCACTGCTAGGACGACAGAGCGACTCACTCCTGAAGAAGCTGATGTGCTCGCAGCGAGAATAACTGACGAAAACGTCGAAGATGCCATCTCGAAGAGCCCAAAGAACAAATCACCTGGACCAAATGGGCTACCCGCTGAATTTTATCAAACTTTTCGCGAACAAATAATTGCTAAATTGACACTCGTATGCAATGAAATACTAAATGCGGACACTGACCTTCCGAAGGAATTCTGTGAAGGTACAGTGGTCTTAGTCCCCAAAACACCAGGAGGCAAAACCGTGGAGAATCTTCGACCCATAACACTTCTCAGTAGTGATTATAAAATCTTCGCCCGTATCATGATGCAAAGGTTGAATTCTGTTATTCGTACAGTGACAGGAGCCTACCAGACAAGTGTGGGAAAGGACAGAACGATATTTCAGACCTTATGCGACTACAGAGACAGTATAGCGATATCGCAAGCCTGCAACATTCGCTGTGCTCTGATGTCGCTTGACTTTGAAAAAGCTTTTGATAAAGTTAATCATTCGTACCTGCTCCGGTGTATGACATCCATGCACTTCCCCCAGAAAATTATAGCCTCCGTGAAAAACATACTGACGAATAGCACGTCAAGAATCAGTGTCAACGGACAACTCAGTCACCCGATCAATATTCAGAGTTCGGGAACACAAGGTTGCCCAATGTCCATGACGCTTTTCGCAATTGCGCTTGAACCTCTCTTAGTATCTCTGACTCGGCAACTCCGTGGATTACATATACACGGACACAAGATCATATGTCAAGCCTACGCGGACGATGTAGGGGTACTTGTGACTGACGAAAGCGAGGTGGAAACAGTACTTGAAGTTGTGGCGACCTACGAAATGGCGTCAGGAGCTAAACTCAACCGCAATAAATCTGGTATTATGAATCTTGGTCGGGGTATAGAGATCAGAGCCGCTGGAAGTATCAACACTGTGGAAAAAATCAAATGCCTTGGAATAGAATATACGAGTAATATTCGCCGCACGGCCGCTCTCAATTATCGAAAATTACTTGCCACATTACGGGCAAGCATAAAACAACACAGCTTGCGTAATTTAAATGTAATACAAAAAGTGCAACTGGCCAATACATACATCACTTCCAAAGTCAACTATGTTGCTCAAGTGCTGCCTCTGCCAAAAACCATTGCACACCAAATGCAAGCAGCGCTTGGTTATTTTTTCAACAGAGGTCAGATATTTAAGGTTTCATATGATACCTTGACGCTACCGACACGCAATGGAGGGCTACAACTGACAGACATCTACCTCAAAGCGCAAGCGCTATACGTTAGCAAAACTTATAAACAGTGGCAACGATCACCGCGGTCCATAGTGGCTCACCTCTTACGTGAAATCACCCCAGTCAGCAGAGATCCACCAATCGATGTGCATCACATCTCCCACGAGCTGTACCACTATAAACATTTTCTGGTGGAATACAGCTATGTACGCCATAGAATACAGGAGAAGGACATATATCGGGTTAAGGAGGTTTACAACACCTTGCTGGAAGGAAAATTGCGCAATCGAATAGAAAACAAGTTTCGACATTATAATTGGAAAAACATATTGGACAACATATCTGACCCCCATCTACCATCCAATGTGCGATCGACGTGGTACCTCGCAGTCAATAGAAAAATCCCAATCAACTCCAAACTACACGTGATACGTCTGGCACACACACCAAACTGTTCCAGCTGCAATGTCGTCGACACTGCAGAACATCGCTTCGTCTGTGAAGATGTGAAAGACGTGTGGAATCTCTTCAGGCAAAAACTAGCACATGTGCTACGTACGTCACCTAACACAATTTCACCGACACACGTCCTTCTGCCTGATGACGTGCCATATCCTAACACTAAAAGAAGGTCAGCCAACAGGCTCAAAGGACTGACAGTCCGTTACATCTCAACGGCTATGACGAAAAGTGAAGCAGATTATTGGATGTACCTGATGACAGAACATCAAAAGCTCGAACGACAAATCAAATACAAAGACAACTACGCAAATTTCTTGAACCGAATATTGTCTCACCGACAGAGCTGAAGAACGATCAAACGACATGTAGTTCAACCTCAAGATTCCTTTTTTTCCTTTATGAAATTATCTAATTATCTATTAAGCTTCTCATTCATTTTACGACAACAAGGTGGCTATTTCGTTTACCCTTCGCCCTCGTGTCGCAGCACTAATAGGTTGCTGACACACCCATGAGAAGCCATCAGGCTGAAGTAAGCCTGGCTCTAATATAAAAATCGCGCCCACTCAATGATGGAAGAATGTAGCGGAACTATTTCCTTTCCATAACCCCAAAAGAAGGGATTTTATTTACTTGTATACATTTACTTCGTCACTCACCTGTCTCATTTGGACCAAACATAGCACAGAAGCTAGCCGAAGAAGGCACAAATGGCGAGCGGAAGGACGGGCTGTAGGGGAGGAAGGAGGCCCGATTTCAAAAGAAAAAAAAAGTCGGTAGAGCATGAGACTCTTAATCTCAGGGTCGCGGGTCCGAGCCCAACGCTGGGCGGAACGGAATTTTGTTCCGCTGCAGATGTAAATTACCGTTCTTCTGATTAACGTGATGTAATGGAAATAGCAACTTTAAACTTTGCCTACGTCTCCGTCAGTCGCAAGGAAACTGTATTTGAAGGTGAAGGTGATTTTGTAGACTTGTGTGAAAGAAATGTTCTGAAATGCAAGTGGTGTTGTTTGGAGAAAACATCGGTTACGTGTCAGATGTGTAGCCAAACAGTAATGGGTCGCCATAGCTGCAAATATTAGTCGGTAATATGAAGTGTTGTCAGCTGAAGTCTGATGAACCGAACGTCCGTAAGGACGAAGTACGTAAAAGTACCGCTAGGCCGCGACTCTTTAGCTCAGTGGTAGAACACTGGTCTAGTTAAGCAGGGGTCGTGAGATCCATCCTCACAGGAGCAAGACGAATTTTGGAAATCAGTTGCGCGTCGTGCCGTATAGCAAAAAGTTTCTGTGATGACGAACAATTAGCGACAAGCGTTTTATTAAGAATTACTCTCAGATGTGATTAAGGCAAATGGCGCAGACAAATTATTTGCCAAAGCGGTACAGCATAAGGTGGGCCGAGGCAGTCTCAATTACATTTTATAGATGTATTATTCACATATCTCAGAGCGGTTCGCGGTCGTCGTCGTTGCCATCGTAGCAAATGCGCCGAGGGACGCCCTGCCTTCGATTCCGAATGCACAAAGTGTGTGTTGTCGTTTCCCAGTCTATATTTGGTCGGTCTTTATCTCTGCAGGTTGTCATTCAATTCCTTTACCTCTCAGAAATGATTATGAAATAAAAGTGAAGTACGTGACGAGTGTGACGTTAGGAAAACATTAGGCAGCATGGAGAGATTCTGTATGGGACCACACGACCCAAACGAGTACTGTGTAACGTGCTAAGAGGTTGAATGTAACGAATGGGTGGGAAAGAGCAAGGGGCAGCGGCTGTGTAGCACGAAAACACAACTCCTCAGGGGTGTGAGCCTTTCGAGATAAGTCGCATATAAGTTATACTTGGTCGTCAGTGACCGTGTGGCCTAAGGAATAAGGCGTCGGACTTCGGATCCGAAGATTGCAGGTTCGAATCCTGTCACGGTCGTGTTTCTTCCAGATCTGAAAAAGAAACATACCGTTTTAATGTAGCAATTGAGCAGTACGAAACCGTCTGAATGTTGCTGTTGACCATTTTCTGCTTGGAGATGCTCTTGAGCATGAAACACACACAACAAGACCGGTATTAACTACCGAAATGGTCGGCAGAGTACCGTCACCGCGAGTTTTGACTGGCACTTGCACATTTAAACAATGTCGGAAAGTAACCCGTTCGGCTTTTGAGACACATCAAGTATGTGTGTTAATTTTGACGACACTAGCTCTGCATGTTGTCATGCAATTCATTTACCTCTCAGAAATGATTATGAAATAAAAGTGAAGTACGTGACGAGTGTGACGTTAGGAAAACACTAGGCAGCATAGAGAGATTCTTTATGGGACCACCCAACCCAAACGAGTACTGTGTGACGTGGTACCCGGCAAGTATAACCGAGGTAGCGCCCCTGACTTAGTCGGTAGAGCATGAGACGCTTAATCTCAGGGGCGTCGGTTCCAGCCCCACGCTGAGCGGAGCGGAATTTTGTTCCGCTGCAGATGTAAATTACTGTGTTTCTGATTAAAGTTGATGTAATGGAAATAGCAACTTTTAACTTTGCCTACGTCTCCGTCAGTCTCAAGGAAACTGTAATTGAAGGTGAAGGTGCTTTTGTAGACATGTGTGAATGACATGTTCCGAAATGCAAGTGGTGTTCTTTGGAGAGAACATCGGTTACGTGTCAGATGTGTAGCCAAGCTGTAATGGGTCGCCATAGCTGTAAATATTAGTCTGTAATACGAAGTGTTGTCAGCTGAAGTCTGATAATGCAGACGACCGTAAGAACGAAGTACGCAAAAGTGCCGCTAGGCCGCGCCTGTTTAGCTCAGTGGTAGAGCACTGGTCTAGTAAACCAGGGGTCGAAAGTTCCATCCTCACAGGAGGAAGACGAATTTTGGAAATCAGTTGCCCGTCGTGCTGTATAGCAAACAGTTTCTGTGATGACGGACAATTAGCGACAGGCGTTTTATTAAGAATTACTCTCATATGTGATTAGGGCGAATGGCGCAGATAAAGCATTTGCCAAAGCGGTACACCATAAGGCGGGACGAGGTAGTCTGAATTACATTTTATAGATGTATTTCTCACATATCTCAGAGCGTCGTCGTCGTCGTCGTCGAATGCACAAAGTGTGTGGTCTTGTTTCCCAGTCTATATTAGGTCGGTCTCGTAAGAGGTTGAATGTAACGAATAGGTGGGAAAGAGCATGGGGCAGCGCCTGTGTAGAACGAAAACACAAAACATCAGGGGTGTGAGCGTTTCGAGATGAGTCGTATGCAAGTTATACTTGGTCGTCAGTGACCGTGTGACCTAATGGATAAGGCGTCGGACTTAGGATCTGAAGATTACAGGTTCTAATTCTGTCACTCTCGTGTTCGTTTAGATCCTAACCACATTATCGGAATCCATTTTTCGATCACGAGTAGTGTCGTTCATATTAAAATGACAAACACCGAAGGTTGTGAAGGTGTTATTCGCCGCCATACCAATGGACTTAAGTTCAAATACTCTGATGGTCACGTCGGACCAGTAACACTTAAACTCGCAGAGTACGGTCAACGCACGATTAGGGTGTTTGAACTACCTTTTGAAGTGCCGAAGGACGTAGTTGTCTCTGAGTTACAACCATACGGTAACGTCATCGGTTACGTAGAGGAAAAATGGCAAACTTTCACGACCTACCATGTCCTTAATGGTGTGCGTCAGGTAAAAATTGAACTGAAAAAACATATACCATCATACCTGACAATTGGCGGTGTGCGAGCCATTGTCAAGTACGACGGCCAACCCCGAACATGTGCGGGTTGTGGACAAGAAGGCCACGTCAGATCTGCCTGGATGCGACGCCACCTGATCCGAACGCCGGTCGGCGAGGAAGCGTCCCCACATATGACAAGGTTGCCCAGGAAGGTAGCACCTCTGCACAGGGTCTTCCTGCTCTGTTGACGTCGTCTGATCAGGCAGATGCAACCGCTACTGAGATTCCTTCTGAGGTGCCACAGACGCCAGATCCCGACCTTCCACATCATCGCAGCACTGTGACTGAAAATGCTGCTGAAATGGACGTTGCTCCGGGAGTGGTACCTACTTCTGCTTTCCTTCAGACTGATCCGGAGTCAGACGAAGGCCACCCGCAATCAGACTCGGAACGACCTGTTCGAAAACAAGGGTCGACACGAAAGAGAAAGAAACGTAGCCGTACACCCCCTGATGAATCCATTCTACGGATGGGTGCCAGAGATGCAGAACCGAAGATGGACGACAAACCGCTCTATGATGTCCAAAAGTCGATGCGAACGGCCCGCCACAGGCGACCACTGGCAACGATCACCACTCCTTACTGGCGAAGTCGCCCCCACAGGTCGACGTTGAAGAAAGTCTATATGCTGAGCCGAAAACTACGTCTCCTCTCCACATGGATGATGAAAACAGTCGGTACCCTACCGCAGTATCAGTCTCCTGGGCAGACGATGTGGAGATCGAAGGGAATGGGGTGGACAGCGCTGATGATGGGGCGCCCCCATCGGTTGCGCCCGCGCCTGCAAACACTCCACAATAGCAACCTCTTCAGCGGACCGGCAAGATCGACGACCTCTCGCCCCTGAAGAGGCAGCCCCACCTGTGCCTGTGGGACTCCTACACCAGCATTATAGTGTCGCAACGATTAACCTCGCGACCATTCGTGCGCCCCACAAACTAGCGCTGCTCCGCGATATGATTTACGATGCGGACATTGATATTGCGCTTTTTCAGGAAGTGCATGTCGCCGATTTTTCACCACCACATGGCTTCACGGCGCATCTTTCTCCCGCTTCGGACACCGGTAGTGGTGTTGCCATCATCTTACGAGAAGGTCTTCCTGCCGAAGATGTCCTATACCTCCCCAGCGGCAGAGGTATGGCCCTTACTCTCTTTGGTGTACGCATCCTCAACATTTATGCGCCGTCGGGCTCCAGCTACCGTCTTGAACGCAATGCCTTCTTCGCAGATGAAGTTGCACCCCTTTTTATGGGACTTCAACTGCACCCAGCGACCTCAGGATCAATTGCCGCGTCACTCACCATGCGCAGCTCTGGAAACAGTCGTGACGCGGCTACAATTTGTCGACACGTGGAGACATGTTCACGGTGATCGTTTGGGCTTTACGTACTACACTGCTCACTCCTCTAGCCGACTGGATCGCATCTACATCTCGCGATCCCTAATTCAACACACACGACAGGCTGAAATCTGGCCTGTTGCTTTCTCAGATCATGAGGCTTACTTCAGTGACGTTGTTCTCACAAGACAGGCAGTATGGCACGGACGTGGTTTATGGAAACTGAACACGGCACTTCTTAATTCACCTGACTGTCGACTTCTAATAGAAGACACTTCGATCACATGTAATAGACGCCGTCCCACGTATCCGTCTACCATATCCTGGTGGATCCAGTGTGCAAACCCTGCTCTTCGAAAAACTTTGATCCGATATGGCAAAGATGTTGTTGCCTGGAGGAAGAGCACTACGCACTTTTACTACAGGATCCTACGAGAATGCTCCACGATGCCAGCCTCCCCTGAGCGCCATACAAGGATAAACCATGCTAAGTCCCAAATCTCCAATCTCATGCGAAGGCACTTGGAAGGAGCGATAGTACGATCTCGTACTGCTGATCGCATGCCTCATGAACATCCATCTATGTACCATATCATCCAAGAGCGCCAACATCGTCGCCGAAAATTTTTTCCCATCCTAACAGACCAAGATGGGCGTCGCTACGTAACCCAATCTGCAATAGGGAATGTGCTTCACGCCCACTACCAGCAGCTCTACGCCGCAATTCCACATTCCCCAGAGTTGATCGAGGAAGTCTCACAGCTCAACTTCGGTGGTCTCCCAGGAGATGCGGCGATTGACTTGGTGTCAGAGGTGACTGATGATGAAGTCCGCGATGCGATCCGAGCAGGAACCATCAATCGCTCCCCAGGACCCTACGGTCTTCCCCTCGAATTTTATCGCACCTTCCGTGATTTGTTAGAGTCCACCTTCACCTCCATATGTCGGGAACTGAAGTCTCCAGAAGTACCTGTGCCAGACTCTTTCATGGAAGGAATTATTATTCCTGTACATAAACCGCATGGTGGCTACAATATCAGTGATTATCGGCCCCTCACCCTCCGTAACAGTGATATGAAAATCTTCACTCGCCTTTTGGCGGCACGACTTAAAACCGTTGCCCGATATGTTGTGTCGCCAGACCAAGCATCTCTGGGAGGGGATAATAATATCCGCACGGCTTTATGCCGCTACAGGGATATGATCGCCGTTACCCAGGCACAATGCCTCTCTCGGGCACTTGCGTCTTTGGACTTTAGTCAAGCTTTTGATAGGGTTGACCATTCGTTCCTTACGGCCGCTCTCCACCATATGGGTTTCCCAGTCGCCGTTATCACGGTAGTGATGCGCCTTCTGCGGGATGCTTCTTCCAGGATTATGTACAATGGCAGACTCACTCCTCCGATAAAAATAGGTCGATCCGTACGTCAAGGTTGCCCTCTATCAGCGATTTTGTACGCCTTTTCCTTGGAATCCTTGCTATGTGGGCTCAGACAACGTTTGTTAGGGTTGTCCATAGATCGATACCGATTCTGTTGCACGGCCTATGCTGACGATGTAGTCATCTGTTTGCGTAATGCCGACGAGGTTAGAGCTGTTTTGACGTGGGTAGCGACTTATGGTGAGGCGTCAGGTAGCTCTTTAAAGGTACGTAAGTCACAAGTTATGTTCATTGGCACGGGACTCCCTGTGGAGTGTGTTACACCTCTCACCACCGTTGATACCATTCGCTGTTTGGGAATAGACTTTTCATCTGATCTCAGGCGTTCAGCCACCATCAACTGCAGACGCCTCCTTTTAATGATCAGAGCAGGTCTTATGGATCATCGTCTTCGATCCCTAGATATTCTCCAAGGAGCTCGATATGTCAATATATATATCGCATCCCGAGTGCCCCATGTAGTACAAGTTCTACCTTTCCCGCTTACTATGGCACGTCGCATGTTGGCAGCGATGGCATCTTTCGTCAGCTCTGGGCTGTTGTTCAAAGTGAACTATGGAACCCTTACTCTTCCCCATGAATGAGGTGGGATAGGTGTGTTTCACGTGCTGGATAGAGCTTGCGCCCTATTTGTGAGCTCCCAGATGACGGTATGGACACGATGCCCAATGAGCCTCACTGGTCTCCTCCTGACGGCATATACGCCGGTCTCACTGTCAGCCCCAGTGATGATCTAGGACGTTCTGGTCCATTTCTATTATATACGATACTTGTTTCTTGAACTCAGTTATCTACGCCTCACCTTACCAAGACAGCTTTTACTCAAGACAAAGGCAGTATACAATGTCCTCCAATTAGGTCGTCCACCTAACCCGATTGAACAAAAGTTCCCCCAGATAGACTGGCGTCATGTATGGCGCGCGGTTTTCGCCCATTACCTTGACATGAATGTTCAATCTGTCTGGTACCTAACTGTCAATGGTAAGAAAATCAATCAATCACGCCTTCATCGTATCTACCTCGCCCAATCACCTCTCTGTTCCACGTGCGGAGTCCCAGACAATGATGAACATCGGTTTGTTTGCGGACCGGCGGCGGAGGTTTGGCAATTCATTCGTCTTATTGTCGTTTTTCTAAAGCGGGACATTCCGGATCGGATTACTCCCCTTTCATTATTATTTCCGGATCGTGAATATTTTCCTCGGACAAAGACCAATGCTGTGAATTGGATTCGCGGACATGCCATTCACTACCTATTTGGACAAACTGTAGACTCTGTACTCGATTTTTGGACATACTTCAATGACAGTCATTATGTCGTTGTCCGTCACCCAAAATACAAACAATTTTTCTCGAACTTCCTTGGGAGTGCTTTCCACGACCCGCCTCGCAGCTGGAATGTATTAAGTCAAGAGAGAGGAACGTTTCCTGCTTGAACCAATGAACATTTCTGAGAAATTGAACAGAACACATAAATTTCGAGAAGACGTGACTCAACATATTACCAGCGGGGCGCAGAAGGCCTCTGATCAACGACACAACAAAACTAAACAAAAACAAAAAAAATAACATAGCAACAATAAAAAATAAAATTCAGAAAAAATAAGATTTTGTTTTGTTTGTAAGGACAGCCCTAACCTTGATTTCCTATATTTACCCTGGTAGATAGACAGCTCTCTGGGGTAGGTTCAGTCAGGAGCCAACGCCTGAAGTGGAACAGATTTATCTTCTTTTTTTTTTAGGATGAAAAGTGGCGGTGGCACTTGGTTCTTTTTTTTTAGTTCCATTTCATAAAAGGGTTAACTAATGAAAAAAAAATGAAAAAAAAGTGGTAAGGGGTCTGGAACGTTCCAGCGCCTCGGCTGGGGCGAATAGCCCCAGCCGGGCCAGTGTTCAAACCTGGCCGGCGCTGGAATTTTCAGACTTCCATACACTATATATATATATATATATATATATGTGTGTGTGTGTGTGTGTGTGTGTGTATAAGGCGTAGGACTTCAGATCCGAATATTGCAGGTTCGAATCCTGTCACGGTCGTGTTTTTCCAGTTCTGAAAAAAAGTATCGTTTTAATGTAGCAATTGAGCAGTACGAAACCGTCTGAATGTTGCTGTTGACCATTTTCTGCTTAGAGATCCTCTTGAGCTTGAAACACACATGACAAGACCGGTGTTAACTAGTGAAATGGTCGGCAGAGTGCTGCCACCGCGAGTTTTGACTGGCACTTGCACATCTAAAACAACGTCGGAAATTAACTCGTTCAGCTTTTGAGTCACATCAAGTATGTGTGTTAATTTTGACGCCACTAGCTCTGCATGTTGTCATGCAATTCCTTTATCTCTCAGAAATGATTATGAAATAAAAGTGAATTACGTGACGAGTGTGACGTTAAGAAAACATTAGGCAACATGGAGAGATTCCGTTTGGGACCACCCAACCCAAACGAGTACTGTGTGACGTGCTACCCGGCAGGCATTCACCGAGGCAGCCGGCTAGCTCAGTCGGGAGAGTGTGGGACTCTTAACCCATAGTCGTTGGTTTGAGCCCCACGCTGGGCGGAACGGAATTTTGTTCCGCTGCAGATGTAAATTACCGTTTTTCAGATTAACGTGATGTAATGGAAATAGCAAGTTTAAACTTTGCCTACGTCTCCGTCAGTCGCAAGGAAACTGTATTTGAAGGTGAATGTGATTTTGTAGACATGTGTGAAAGACATGTTCTGAAATGCAAGTGTTGTTGTTTGGAGAGCACATCGGTTACGTGTCAGATGTGTAGCCAAGCAGTAATGGGACGCCATAGCTGCAAATATTAGTCGGTAATATGAAGTGTTGTCAGCTGAAGTCTGATGATGCAGACGACCATAACGACGAAGTACGAAACTTACCGCTTTACCGCGCCTTTTTAGCTCAGTGGCAGAGCACTGGTCTAGTAAACCAGGGGTCGTAAGTTCCCTCCTCACAGGAGGAAGACGAATTTTGGAAATCAGTTGCGCTTCGTGGCCGTGTAGCAAACAGTATCTGTGATGACGAACAATTAGCGACTTGCGTTTTATTAAGAATTACTCTCAGATGTGATTAAGGCGAATGGCACAGATAAAGCATTTGCCAAAGCGGTACAGCATAAGGTGGGACGAGGCAGTCTGAATTACATTTTGTAGATGTATTTCTCACATATCTCAGAGCCTTTCGCGGTCGTCGTCGTCGTCGTCGTCGTCGTCGTCGTCGCCGCAGCCGCTTCTGCAGAAGTAGCAAATGGCCATCGTAGCAAATGCGGCGAGGGACGCCCTGGCTTCGATTCCGAATGCTCAAAGTGTGTGGTCTTGTTTCCCAGTCTATATTTGGTCGGTCTCGTAAGAGGTTGAGTGTAACGAATGGGTGGGAAAGAGCAAGGGGCAGCGGCAGTGTTGAACGAAAACCCAATTCCTCAGGGGTGTGAGCGTTTCGAGATGAGTCGTATACAAGTTATAGTTGGTCGTCAGTGACCGTGTGGCCTAATGGATCAGGCGTCGGGCTTCGGATCTGAAGATTACAGGTTCGAATGCTGTCACGCTTGTGTTTTTCCAGTTCTGAAAAGATACATACCGTTTAACGTCGCAATTGAGCAGTACGAAACCGTCTGAATGTTGTTGTTGACCATTTTCTGCTTGGAGATGATCTTGAGCTTGAAACACACACAACAAGACCTGTCTTAACTAGCAAAATGGTCGGCAGAGTGCCGTCACCGCGAGGTTTGACTGGCACTTGCACATTTTAAACAACGTCGGAGAGTAACTCGTTCGGCCTTTGAGTCACTTCAAGTATGTGTGTTAATTTTGACGCCACTAGCTCTGCATGTTGTCATGCAATTCATTTACCTCTCAGAAATGATTATGAAATAAAAGTGAAGTACGTGACGAGTGTGACGTTAGGACAACATTAGGCAGCATGGAGAGATTCTGTATGGGACCACCCAACCCAAACGAGTACTGTGTGACGTGCTACCCGGCAGGTATTCACCGAGGCAGCCTGCAAGCTCAGTCGGCGAAGATCGCTGTGGTCCCGTGGTTAGCGTGAGCAGCTGCGGAACGAGAGGTCCTTGGTTCAAGTCTTCCCTCGAGTGAAAAGTTTAAATTTAGTGTCGAGGCGCGGCCGTCGTGCAGGTCGGACGTGCCTGGAGCGTTGTTTACGTGCTCAGCTGCGGTCCTGCGGTGCGGCACGTGGTGAGTCGAAGGCCGTTGCGGCGCGCATAACATCTTGTTGTTAACGAATAGAACCTAACATGGATCACCCAGAGCGGAAAGATAATATGAGGTTTATGTTTGATGGAAGTTTTTCTCGACCGAAATATTACGAAGTCGAACGATTTCTCGATGAAGACGTAAAATTGCCTCCCACCGATAGCATTGGTATCCATTTGTCTATTGTCAGTAGCACAGTCTATATCAAATTGCGTGAACCAAAATTGTGCGACAAAAGCATCGATTCATGTGGCGGTACCTATAAATTTCGACACAGTGACGGGAATGTTGGTGAGGTGACTGTTGTCCACGCTGGTCTTGGTATTCGCACCGTCATGATTTTCGAGTTGCCTTTTGAAATCACGGCTGAACAAATTAATGCTTCTATTAAGTCCTACGGCAAAATTATCAGTAAAATTGCCGAAAAGTGGGCTCCGTTCCATAAGTACCCTGTTTTGAACGGTGTGCGGCAAATTAAGATCGAATTGCAATGGCATATTCCATCCTACCTAACGATTTGTGGATATAGGGCGATAATCATGTATGAGGGACAGCCTCGTACATGTTCAGGCTGTAATTCCACGGGACACGTCCGGGCACAGTGCATCCAACGACATGTAACGCAGCTGCCTGCGGGTGAACTGGGCCCTCCCCCGCAACTGACAATATTACCGACTACTTATGTAGCGGCGGTCCGTGCAAATACACCCACTGCGTCGGCTGCGGAAGTCGGACTTAGTGTGGCCGATGTTACGAATGGCGGAGATGTACCTATGGAAATCTGTACCACTCAGGAAGCCTTGCCGGTCGCTGGCTTGCTAGCCGCGGTGCCCCGTGATGCCTCACGTGAGGAAGCCAGGGTTGACGTTGTGGAGGCGGCCACTACCGCCACTGACAGCCAGCAAGAGACAGAGACTCTTCCTCTTCCTTTAGAGAATGCGGAAGCCTCTGTCAGTAGGTCCTCCCCGAAAAAGCACAAGAAAAATCGGATCGCTCGTCCTGCGGCAGCCCAATCGGCACCTCCCTTGCGTGAAAAGGCCAAACACGCGGGCCGCATGATCTGCGATGACACTTCGGGGACCGAAGACTCTCTTCCGTCGTTGGCCTCACCCATGAATATTGACGATGATGTCTCCAACCTTGACACGTGGAGGGCACATATTTGTGCTCCATCGCGGACGGCCTAAGTTGCAGATGTGCAGGGTGACGGCCCGCAATGCGGTTCCGGAACTGCTGCAGCAGGCGCGACGACGGCTGTGTCTGTCGATAATTGGGAGGATGATATTGAAGATATGACTGGCAATACCGAGCGTGAAGAACCGATGGCAACTGGAGATACGCTGCTTACGTCTCGGCGCAATGCAGCGTCCACGGACGGCGACGTCTACACTTATTCGACCTCCGAAGCGGACGACTGTTGAAGGGATAAAAATCGTACCTGTTTTCATCTGCAGATGACCAGTCGTCCCACATCGCTCCGTTCACGACAATCCTATAAGATTTCTACCATGAATGTTAACCGCATTGTCTCTCAAGCAAAAATCCACAGCCTTCGACAATATTTACGGGCCGTTCGTACAGGAAGCACTGACTCCGCTCCTAGCCGACGTCCCCGGTTATGACGCCATTGTCAATGTAGGAACGGAGGCAGGTACGATCATTCTGTATCGGGAAGGCATTGAATGTTCTTGTTTGTCCATGTTACCTACCGGACGAGGCATTGCCGCACAGTTCCATGATGTACTCCTTCTTAATGTGTACGCCCCTTCCGGTTCCAACGCGCGAGCGGCGAAGAGGGAGTTTTACACGGGAGAGATACCGAATCTAATCACCGACTTGCGTCTGCGTATTATTATGGGTGGTGACTTTAACTGCATTTTGCGCCGCACCGATCAAACGCCGAACTTTAACTTCAGCCAAGAACTGCTAACACTAGTTACAGAATTGCAGTTAGTCGACACGTGGGCGACCTTACACCCAGATGAAGTTGCCTTTACTCACTTTACGCAGACGTCTTCCAGCAGGTTAGATCGCATATATGTGCAACGCGGTCTTTTAGCCGACGTGGGAACTTGCGAATATTGGCCCGTTAATTTCAGTGACCATATCGCTTACCACATCGTCTTTAATCACTCACCGCAGAAAGTTTATAGAGGCTTCGGACGATGTCAACGCAACTGTCGCCTCTTACAAGACGCCACTTTAGAGCGTGAGATCCTGTCAGCTTGGCACTCCGTAACATCAAGCAGGCCCACGTACCCCACGTGGATTGATTGGTGGACGCTTCATGCAAAGGGGAAACTCATTACTTGCATCAAGCACCACGCCCGGCTTCGTGCGCGCGGTGAGAAGGAAATCACTGAAATCTATTTCTGTGCCCTGCGGGAATTGTACCGGGATTATCATCAGGTGCCTAATAACATCACGCACGTACGCAGACTCCAAGCCAAGATTACATCCTTGACGGGTTGCACCGCCATCGGCCACCAGATTCGAGCACGTGACTTCACAAACTTGCCGCAACAGCACACGTCTGTCCATCATATCGTCCAACTGTTACATACAGCGCGCAGGAAACTTATTCATAAGTTGCAGGATGCAGACGGTGCTTGTTATACCCTACAGCGAGACATCAAAAACCATGTTACCAACCACTTTGCTGCACTTTACACCCGTGCTGGTGTACCTCATGAGAAAGTGCGAGAATGGTATCATTCTGGACCCCCGCCGTACCGCATTACCGACGACCTCAATCGGGACTTGCTTGCTCCCTTTACCAAAGAAGAACTGAAGGATGCCCTGCTTGCTGCGCCACGAAATAAATCTCCGGGCACGGACGGGCTCTCTGTCGAGTTTTACGTCAAATATTGGCCTATATTAGGGGACAAACTCACGGAGATGTACAATGAAGTACTACATGGGATTGCTCTACCCCCAGCCTTCACAGAGGGGTTAACTGTTTTAATACCTAAGACGCCGACGCCGACCACCACCAAAGATCTGCGGCCCATTACTCTGCTCAATGCCGACTTTAAGCTTCTGACGCGCGCCCTCAATGCCCGATTACGACAGCTGTTACCCTGTCTTCTGGGACCATACCAAATGAGCGCGATCCGTGGTCGGTCGCTGTCCACCATTTTGCCGCTCTATCGGGACCTCGTCTCCCTCACCTGGGCCACCCGCACTCCTATGGCCATAGCATTTCTTGACTTCGATAAGGCTTACGATCGAGCTGACTATCACTACCTCAGCGGCGTGATGGAATCAATATGCTTTAGTCTTAATTTTATCCACCTCATCAACAACTGTATCAGTGGTACCCGTACACGCTTCCTGATCAATAATACATTGACGGAGTACGTCCAGCTCTCACGGGGTATCAAGCAAGGCTGTCCTCTTTCAACGACGCTCTATGCGATCCTCATGAAACCCTTGTTGCGCCATCTACATCATAGCCTCCCTGGATTCCATTTTTATGGTATCAAGTCTGTGGTCCAAGCTTACGCAGACGATGTCAGCGTGCTTCTTAACGACGTCCGCGATGTCACCGCAGTGAAACGCATTCTTGAGGAATTCCAAAGAGATAGTGGTGCCATGTTAAACGTCAATAAATCCACCACCTTAACGCTTGGTCAAGAACGACCTATCACAGGCGACGCTTGGCTGCCCTGTGTACAGACTAGAAAACACCTTGGTCTCTACGTCACTGCCCGGCCTCTGGACATGTCTCACAAGAATTGGATACCCCAAATTCAGGCGATAAAAGCACTCCTGCGCGACCTGAACATGCGACACCTCGATCGTCTGCAGCGAGCCTTTTTCGTCAACTCTTATGCCCTCTCCAAATTACAATTTGTTGCCGCCGTCCTACCTATGCCACGCATAGTAGCAAGATCACTCCAAGCGGCGGCCGCCTGGTACGTCTGGAAGCTCAATATTTTTAAGGTTTCCTTCACCACGACAGCACTGCCATGCGATATGGAAGGCCTTGGGCTGAAAAACCCCGGCGTTCATGCCCTGGCTCTGTATCTGAAACGCTCATGGCAGATACTCACCGCCAGCGAGGACACAGTCACGAAGCGGCTCTATCAACTGTCCCGCCCTCGAAACTTATCTCCGCCTGTGGACATTGGCCACGTCGGCCCGCGTTTTCAGCATATAGCACTGTATTACCTTGAAATTAGCTATCTCGACGACGAGCTTTTCAAGAAGCCGACAGTAAAACTGTACCGCCACTTACTTCGGCCGTCACTGCCTGGCCCCTTGGAAAAGAAGTATCCGGCTTACAATTGGTCCCTCGTTTGGGCAAACATCCATAATCCAACGCTTCCGACAGATGTTCGCTCCAAATGGTATGACGTGGTCGCTGAAACAATTCCGACGAAAGAAAAGCGGCACAGGATTAATCTTGCACCCAGTCCCTACTGCGACTTGTGCCACATGGTTGAGACTATTGCACATCTGTTTGTCTGCAAGGATCAAGGGCACATCTGGAATTGGACGGGCAAAAAACTCGCTGTGCTCAACCGGACTCCGCCTCATGCGATTCAGATCCACGACATTCTGCGCCCGGATTACCGACTCTTCCCTGCAGCCAAACATAACAGCTACCTATGGCTCATGGGACATTTTATCCACTATATTCTGTCCGGCAGTGCCCCTAATGTCTTAAATTTTCAAGTATATCTCTCACACCAACACTGGCGCACAACCAACAAATATGGGCACCGGTATCAGTCAACATTTCAAAATTTTCTTCACATCGTCCTTGAGATGCCGTAGGACGTGGATAACATGCATATCTGTTATAACAATTAGATTTTCCTGTACTACAATCAAGGATATACTCACTGCAAAGACTTCCATTTGTCTCATTGAGATTATGAATAAAGCCACGTATGAGATCAAGACTATGTCCTTCCCAGGAGCAGTTATTTCTACGACATATTAAATTTGGTGCATTTTGAATGAAACAAAAGCGCAAAACAGACAGCAGAAACGAGCAAAGAGGATGGATAGGAAACAAACGACTATACAAATTAAAAAAACAAAACAAAAACATAAAAAGTCGGTAGAGGATGAGGCTCTTAACATCAGTGTCGTGGGTTCGTGCCTCACGCTGGGCGGAACGGAATTTTGTTCCGCTGCAGATGTAAATTACCGTTTTTCTGGTTAACGTGATGTAATGGAAATAGCAACATTAAACTTTGCCTACGTCTCTGTCAGTCGCAAGGAAACTTTGTTGAAAGTGAAGGTGATTTTGTAGACATGTGTGAAAGACATGTTCTGAAATGCAAGTGTTGTTGTTTGGAGAACACATCGGTTACGTGTCAGATGTGTAGCCAAGCAGTAATGGGTCGCCATAGCTGCAAATATAAGCCGGTAATATGAAGTGTGTTGTCAGCTGAAGTCTAATGATGCGGACGACAGTGAGGCCGAAGTACGCAAGAGTACCGCTAGGTGGTAGAGCACTGGTCTAGCAAGCCAGGGGTCGGAAGTTCCCTCCTCACAGGAGGAAGACGAATTTTGGAAATCAGTTGCGCGTCATGGCCGTATAGCAAACAGTATCTGTGATGACGAACAATTAGCGACAGGTGTTTTATTAAGAATTACTCTCAGATGTGGTTAAGGCGAATGGCGCAGATAAAGCATTTGCAAAGCGGTACAGCATACCTTCTTCGGCGGAACTCGAGAGAGTTGCGCCCTTCGAGGATTGATTTCCGCAATCGTCGAAGCGATAGGTTTAGCAGCAGCAGCAGCAGCAGCAGCAGTTCCAGTTCCAGTTCCAGTTCCAGTTCCAGTAGCGGTTCCCGTCGCAGTTCCGGCAGCGCAGGCACCAGTGTCAGCAGCAGCAGCAGCAGCAGCAGCCGCCGCCCCCGCAGCGCGACTCCTGTCGCCGGTGCAGCCCTTCCTGCTCGCCGTTCTCGTCGACGGCTGACGCAGTCTGCCCCGTTCGTCGTCATCGCCGCCGCCTCCGCCAGCCCGCCGCCGAGCCCGTTCGCCCCCGCCGCCGCAGCAGCAGGGCGGGGCCCCGGACCCCGCTCCCCGCCGTCGCAGCAGCAGCCGCCGCCGCCGTCTTCGTCTTCCTGGACTTGTGCAGTGTAGTATAGTGTTCGTCTTCATCTTCGTCTTCGTTTAGTGTTTCTTTTTCCCTCCTCCCGTTCAGTTGTTTCATTTCACCATGACCACCCCTACAACCACCGTCACTATCACAGCCATAACTTACACCTCCCACTCAGCAGCTGCCACCACCATTACTTGGTGTGCTCAAAAAACCCCCGCCCCCTACATCCCAAACCTCCTCACCCTTCCCTCCCCAGCTCCCTTTGTCGCTCCTTCTCCCCCAGCCACCTCACCTGACCCCTTCCCTCCACTCCCCCACGCCACTTCATCCGCTCATGCAGCCCCCGCCAGGGTTGTGGCTCGGAGAGCCACCACCCATGCCGCGCCTTCACCAGCACCAGCACGGGCACCAGCACCTGCGCCCGCACCTGCATCATCTGCAGAACCGGCCCCAGCACCACTGCCGGGACCTGCCTCCTCCCACCATCTCCTGGTTGCTCCTGTACCCCGCCCCTCTTCCCTTCCTGTAAAACGTCCAAGTGGCACCACTGCCTACTCCACTCCCAAGAAATCACAGCCCCTTCCCCCTCCTCCCCCCAAAGATGTCATGGATGTCTCCCCGCCCGCCCCTTCTACCGCTTCCTCTACCACCCCCTCCTACAGATACCTCCTTTCCCATCCATATCCCTCTCTCCTGGAGGCCCGCAACCTCACCTTGCTCCTCCGCCAACACTTTCCTGGTGCCCCTATCTCCCTTCTCACCCCTCGTAGGGACTCCGTCCTTATCGCCTCCTCTAGCCCCACCCTCCACACCGACATCCTATCCTGCATCCCCATTACCCGCTTCGGCCCCAATGCCTCTCTCGCCCCTGCTCCTTCCCCTTCCTCCACCCGTCAACCCCAACCCCCGCGTCGCCCGCCAACCCTCACCGCCGTGATCACTCGGCTTAGTCCGACGATCACGGAGGAGGAGGTGTTGGCAGAGCTTAAGGCGCATCCCTACCTCGATGTTCGTTCCGTTCGCTGGATCCACAACCCTGCCGGCCCCACCCACCTTATGCGGGTTTTTTCTGAGCACGCTCCTTCGATCGACCTTCTCCTTAAGGAGGGTGCCCTCCTCTTCAACCGCCGCTACCAGGTCGACCCTTCCCGCTCCCCTCCCCAGTCCATCCGATGCCAGAGGTGCCTGCACTATAATGCACACCCAACATCTGAGTGCCGCAAGGCCCCTGTCTGCCCGCACTGCAAACAAGCGCACTTCCTCCGGCAGTGCCGCAACCTTCAGTCCCCTCCATCCTGCAACACCTGTAACCTCCCTCACCCCACATACTCCCAGAAATGCAAGGCTCGACCAGCCCCTTCCACTCCTGAACTCGCCGTCCCTGTCCGCCCTCTGGATGACCCTACCCCCCCTGGTAACTCACTTCGTCCCCCCCCCCACCGCCGAGGACATCATCCGCTTTGTCACCATTGTCCTCCAAAACGTCCATCCTTTTCAGCGCCCCCACACCCTCCAGCAGATATCCCTCGCCGCATGCTCCGTGTTCCATCTCAATACCTGTGCCACCTACTCCCATAACCAGGCTCACTTCACCTTCTCCCGTCTTGACACCCTCGTCTAAATTCCCATCATGGCGCGACAGCACCGTATCTTGTTCAATAACATCCGCTCCCTTCCTGTCAACAAGAACTTCCTTCTGCATACACTCACGACCCACTGCGTGGATGCCTTCCTCCTGAACGAAACCTTTCTCCAGCCCCACTTCACCGTCTACACCTCCCCCTACCTCCTTCATCGCTCCTACAATCCCCTCCCAATAGCGTGTGGTGGAGTCTCCATTGGCCACCACTGCCAGATCCCTGTTCGGCTCCAACCCCTCCTTCCTGACCCCACAGAACATCTGATCCTCAGCCTCTTCTTCCCCGGCCTCACCATTACCTGTGCCACCATTTATGTCCTCTCCACTGCCCCTATTCCTTTCGACTTCCTTTCCCACATCGACCGTACCTTCTCCTCCTACGTGATTGCTGCCGACCTTAATATCCATAGTCTCTCCGCTGCCCAGCTACAGCGGTGGCATCGGTCCTCGCCACCCTCCAAGGAGATGTCCTTCCTCTTCCCCAACACACCCGCCCTGAATCCAATACCACTCCCGATGTTGTCCTGGCCTCCCCCAACCTCCTTGGCCGCATCGCGGTGGACGTCTTTGATCCTATTGGCAGTGACCATCTCCCTGTCCTCCTTACCATATCTGACGGTCGTCGTCCCCGTCCCGACCCTCGCCTTGACCCACCCCCCAAGTATGTCCATGATTACTCCCATGCCGAGTGGAATGTCTACTGGGATACCCTTACTGCCCGAGTCGATAGCCACCCTCTCACCTACCACCAACCTGATGACATCGCCCATGCCGCGTCCTTTCTCCAACAGACCTTGTCTGAGGCCGTGGAGGCCCACATCCCTACCATCGCTATCCACCCGCACCGTCCCACTTTACCCCCACAGGCCGTCCTCCTCCTTCTACAATCCCGTCGTCTTTACCGTGCCTTCCTTCACACGTGTGACCGGGACACACTACGACGCCACCGGCAACTCCAGAGACACATCTGGAACTTGCTCGCGGCTAAGAAACGCCGGGACTGGCGACAGACATGCACCTGTCTTAATGCTACCCTACCTCTTAACTCGTCCAAGTACTGGTCTGCCTTCCGCCGCCTTTACCGGATCTAACCCCCCCCCCCCTTACTATCCTCTCCTCCATAATGACCGTCCCTTTCCTGACAACCTTAGTAAGGCCAACCATTTTGCCTCCTACCTCACGGATATCTTTACCGTCCCTGACGATCCCCAGTTCGATTATTCCCTCTTCCCCGATGTCCGCGATCGAACTGACACCTCTGTCCCTCCACACGCTCCAGGCTTCCAATACTTGGACAACATTACACACACCGAACTCAATACCCCTATCACTACTCAAGACATCCTAGCTATACTCCGCACCAAACGCAACAACGCTCCTGGTCACGACCGTGTTACTTACCGTCACCTCCGTGAAGTTCTCGCCTCCTTCCTCTCCACCCTGGCCAGACTGTAAAATGTGGTCTTGTCCACCGGCTTCTACCCCGACCTGTGGAAAACCTCCCGGATCCTGATGTTCCTCAAACCTGATAAACCACCTTCCGCTGTCTCCTCCTACCGTCCTATAAGCCTTACCTCGGTCTTCAGCAAGGTCCTGGAATCCATTCTTACCCGCCGCATCCACCAGCACCTCCACCAGCACCGCTTCCTTCTCTCCACCCATTGTGGGTTTTGGCCATCCTTCTCTGCCGATGACCTTCTCTTTCACCTCACTCACCTCCTATCAGAATGACTCAACTCAGTCGCTCTGCCATCTTCCTCTCCCTCGACCTTGAACGCGCATATGACCGTGTATGGCATTCTGGTCTCCTCTTCAAGCTCCAAACCTTTGCCCTTCCCATAAACTGCGTCCGTCTGGTCGCCTCCTTCATCTCCCACCGTCTTTCCTATGTCACCATCCATAACAAGGATTCCTACACCTTCTACCCCTCCGCCGTTGTGCCCCAAGGCTCCGTCCTTTCCCCTCTTCTTTACCTTCTTTATACGGCGGAAATGCCTCCGCCTGCACCCCCCCTACACCTTCTCCAGTACGCCGATGACACCGCCTTCCTAGCCCTCGCCCCCAGCCTGCAACGCTCCCAGCACCTTCTCCAATCCCATCTTGACCGGTTCACCTCTAGGTGTAACCAGTGGTTGCTCAAGGTCAATCCTTCCAAGACCCAGGCAATCATCGTAGGCAAAACTACCCCTTCCTTCCGTCTCCTTGATTTCTATCTTACCATTTATGGCCGTCCTATTAACCTCACCCCCACCCTCAAGTACCTTGGCGTCACCCTTGATCGTCACCTCTCCTGGACCCCTCATCTCCGGACAATCCAAGCCAAGGCACGCTCCCGACTCCGCCTCCTCAAGCTCCTATCTGGCCGCACATGGGGTCTGGACCCGTCCACCGTCCTCCACACCTATAAATCCCTCATCCGTCCTATCATTTGTTATGCCCATCCCGCCTGGATCTCCGCCCCTCCTACCTTTTACCAATCCCTTCAAATCCTTGAACGCCATGCGATCCGCCTCGCCTACCGCATCCGCCTCCCTTCCCCCACGCGGATCCTCTATGACCTCATCCCCTTCCCACACCTCCTCCTTTTCCTCGAACGGATACGGATCCTCTACACCTCCCGCAACCTTGATCCTCCCCACCCGCTTGTCTCTCCCATCTCTCCCACCCCAACCTGCTGCCGCGCCTGTACTCCTGTATCCCACCTGCTCTCCATCTTTACACTCTCCACACCCTCTCCCAAGGTGGCTTCCCCCAACTCACCCTCCCAGATGATGCCCTCCTCCCCTCCATCTACCCCTCCTACCAACTTTGAGCCTTGCCTTCCCTCTCCTCTCCTTATCCTGTGGGCACCCTCTCTCCCTTCTCTCCCTCCCTCCTTCCCTCCCCTCCCCCTCTCCCTGGGCTTCCACACACCACCCCTCCCTCTCCCATCCCCTCCCCATTGGCATCAAACCCTCCCCCATTCCCTCCTACCCTCGCTCCTTCCCTCTGGCAGGTCCCCGGCCTTACTCGTGTGACAAGTGCATCACCAACCGCCGGAGATTGTCGCCGCAGTGATTATGTGTTTTGTCGTCCTGTTAGTGGATCTGTGTCTCTTGTTCCGTGCTCCATCGTTCACGTGTGCTACTTTGTATCTCTCCGTTATGTGCTGTGTGACTTGCTTTTAACTTGACTGCTCCACAGTGAACGGCCTCTGTTATTTTACTCTGTTTGTCTACTGTTTTTTAACCTCCATGTCCCTTTGTATCTCTTACTGCTTGTACTATGTTCTTGTCTGTGGCCGAAGAGCGGCTTAGTTACGCCACTTCTGGTCTACCTATGTATAGGTATGAAATAACAATAAAGAAAAAAAAAGTACAGCATAAGGTGGGACGAGGCACTCTGAATTAAATTTTATAGATGTATTTCTCTCATATCTCAGAGCCTCTCACGAACGTCGTAGTCGTCGTCGTCGTCGCCGTCGCCGTCGCCGCCGCCGCTTCTGCAGAAGTAGCAAATGGCCATAGTAGCAAATGCGGCGAGGGACGCCCTGCCTTCGATTCCGAATGCACAAAGTGTGTGGTCTTGTTTCCCAGTCTATATTTGGTCGGTCTCGTAAGAGGTTGAATGTAACGAATGGGGGGGGGGGGGGAAAGAGCAAGGGGCAGCGGCAGTGTTGAACGAAAACACAATTCCTCAGGGGTGTGAGCGTTTCGAGATGAGTCGTATACAAGTTATAGTTGGTCGTCAGTGACCGTGTGGCCTAATGGATCAGGCGTCGGACTTCGGATCTGAAGATCCAACCCAAACGAGTACTGTGTGATATGCTACCCGTTAGGTATTCACCGAGGCAGCCGGCTATCTCAGTCGGTATAGCGTGAGACTCTTAATCGCAGGGTTGTAGGTTCGAGCCCCACACTGGGCGGAACGGAATTTTGTTTCGCTGCAGATGTAAATTACCGTTTTTCTGGTTAACGTGATGTAATGGAAATAGCAACATTAAACTTTGCCTACGTCTCTCTCAGTCGCAAGGAAATTGTATTTGAAGGTGAAGGTGATTTTGTAGACATGTGTGAAAGACATGTTCTGAAATGCAAGTGTTGTTGTTCGGAGAGCACATCGGTTACGTGTCAGATGTGTAGCCAAGCAGTAATGGGTCGCCATAGCTGCAAATATTAGCCGGTAATATGAAGTGTTGTCAGCTGATGTCTGATGATGCAGACGACCGTAAGGCCGAAGTACGCAAGAATACCGCTATGCCGCGCCTCCTTAGCTCAGTGGTAGAGCACTGGTCTAGTAAACCAGGGGTCATAAGTTCCATCCTCAGAGGAGGAAGACGAATTTTGGAAATCAGTTTCGCGTCGTGGCCGTATAGCAAACTGTATCTGTGATGACGAACAATTAGCGACAGGCTTTTTTGGGAGCCGTGGGCCCGAACACATCGCGCGCTCGCTCCGACGTATCGTGCGGTGTTTACGTGTGCTTCGCGGTTGGCGGCGGTTCGGCGCGGTGCCTGTTTCTTCGCTGCTGTAGTCAGCTGAACTGTAAGTTACGATGGATTCTGAAGAACGCGAAAATAATATCCAATGTGAATTTGACAGAAACGTAACCCGACCATTTGCTTTCGAAATTCATTCGTGGCTGAAAACTGACTTGAAATTTTCTGAAAGTGATGTGCTAGGCTTGCAATTAGACGCGGTCCTGAACTCTTTCTTCGTCAAACTGAAAAGTCCGGAACTGTGTGATGCCCTCGTCATTGAAAACGGTGGTGTACGAAAATTTAAACACTCTGATGGGTCAATTAGCAATGTTACTTTGTCGAATGCGGGTTTTGGTATCAGAAATGTGAGAGTATTTAATCTTCCGTTCGAAACTAGAAATGAGACAATAGCTCGTAGCCTTACGCCTTATGGTACAGTTTTGTCTGTTACGAAAGAAAAGTGGTCATCCGCTTATATATATCAAGTGGAAAACGGTATCAGTAGTGTTAAAATGATTGTGAGGAAGCACGTCCCTTCGTTTTTCGTTATGGCCGGCCACCGGGCTTTTATTTCGTATAGTGGTCAGCCGCAAACCTGCTCCTATTGTAATGCCACAGACCATTTTAGGCAAAATTGTCCTTGGCGTCGGCGCCCTGTGGAGCTGCCGCCCCGTGGCCAAGATGACGACGCGTCATACGCTGCCGTGTTGTTAGATGTTCCCCGTTCATTGGCACGTTCCGTGGAAATGGCAACGCCTTTAATTGCTGCGGTCGCGGTGGATACTGATCCCATTGCAACCGGTATTGATTCTGTTCAAGCCATGTCCGTCCCTTCGCAGTCAGTTCCCGTAGCTAGTGTAGTACTTCAGCCTCTGGCTGTGCCTGAAGTTCCGGAACGGACCGGATCAGAACCCGTTCAGGTGGTTACTCCCCCTGTTGTGGTTTTGGATTCGTCCCCGTCAAATGCCGTACTTCAAGGTGTTCCGGACGGGGCTACTGCCACACAGGAACCAAAGCCACGGCGAGAAAGTGTTTCGGAGAGGCGTGGTAATACCGAACGCTTCCGCAGTGCCAGTAGTTCACGGATTTTAGAAAAGCGATCCCTTTCTCGCGGAGAACGAAGCCCGTCTCCGGAATGGAAGCAGGTTCCGCGTCCAAAGTCGAAAGAAAAGCCAAAATCTGTGCAAAGGTCGGCGCACAAGCCCTTGCCCCGCCCCGTAGTCGAATCTCGGCCGTCGGTTGCGGCAGGACGTCGTCCACAGCGTCCTGTGGCGAGCAGTCAGCCAGCGCCTACGACAAGTGTGTCGGAAGACAGGCGGGAAGAGGTTGTCCGGCAGTTAAAAGAAATGTTGCACCACTCTGATGCAACGTTAGCGATGGACACTACGACGTCTCAGGCAACGAACCCGGCACAACTTTCGTTTAAGCGTAAGGCGGAGGACACCCCCCAGCGGCGCACGCGCCCCTCTTCGCAGGATTCGGCGTCTGCACCTCCCACACAAGAACCGCCTACTTCGGCTGCACCGTCTGCACGTTCTGACTGGGCAGACGATATGGAGGAGGAGGGTGGGTCCACTCCCGCAGTCTAATTTGTTTAAATTTGTGTAGTTTTTTTTCCCCTGTAGTCTATGGTAGCACGCTCACCATCTGTCGTTGCTACTATAAATCTTATTAAATTGGAGTCATATGTAAAGTTTGCAAGTTTTGTGGGTTTTTTAAATAACGTTGCTGCTGACGTAGTGTTTTTGCAGGAGGTTGTGACAGACCTAATTCACTCGATTCCGGGATATCAAGTCCTCTTGAACTTGGATGTCGAGTGTAATTGTGGTACTGCCATTTTAATTCGGGTTGGTCATGATTTTAGTAATGTTGCTACAATTCCGAATGGTCGTGGTATAGCTTCCACGATTAACAACGTACGATATATTAACGTGTACGCCCGTTCTGGAGCCGACGGACAGCCGCTTCGCCGCGTTTTTTATAGTAGTGATGTTTGTCACCTTTTACAGGGCCCCCACCTGCCTGTAGTCATGAGCGGCGATTTTAGTTGTGTGCTGGACGATAGAGATCAGGAGCCGCGGCCGTATAAGTGCCTTGAATTGCAGACGCTCGTTACGGAGATGAATTTAATTGACTCTTGGTGTTGTTTACACCCACGGGACGTGGGATTTACTTTCTTTTACCCCACGGGTAGGAGTCGGCTTGACAGAATTTATGTTTCTCGGGAGAAACAGCACTGTCTCACGGAGTCCTGTGTTCACCCCGTGATTTTTTCCGATCATTGCGCGTATGTCTGCAGATTTCATTCTCTGTTGGCGATTAAACCCCGCGCAAGTCGGTTATGGAAGTTTAATGTGAGACATATTTCACACCCACAGTTTGCGCCGGTTATCGTGCGTGTGTGGCAGAGGGTGCTGAAATATCGCGGCCTATATGCCTCCACTTTGTCTTGGTGGGTAGAATCTGTTAAGCCGGCTTTACGCAAGACCATCCTGGAGTTTAGTCAGAATGTTGCTCATTAGGAGCGATGTACATTGCAATTTTATGAGAGCTGTTTAAATGATGCCATCCACTGGCACACAGATAATCCCGCTCTTCGGATGGCGACAATTCGGCAAATAAAACACCGTCTTCTTAACTTGAAAAGGGACTCATTGCGCGGATCTGTCGTACGGAGTCGGGCCCCCAGAAGCTTGTCGATGAAGCACCCTCCGTCTTTCACCAGCTGCGCGAACGCCGGCGCGCTACGCGACGTTACGTCACGGAGCTGGAATCAGCTGACGGTGCGCGTCTTTACAGCCAGGCGGCAATTCTTGCCGAGACCCGCCGTCACTTTGTCGAAATTTTCAGTGAGAAACGCATAGATGCTGCTGCCATTTCCGAGCTTCTCCATGACGTTCCATACGTCTTATCAGTAAGGGACCGCCGTCACCTCACTGAAGAATTTACCGTAGAGGAAGTGCGTGATGTCTTAAAACTATGTTCCCCTAATAAATCCCCGGGTGCAGATGGCTTGCCACCGGAATTTTATCTACACTTTTGGCACTTCTTTGGCTCGGCCCTGACTGATGTTTTTAATGAAATTTTAAATGGCGTGGACGTCCCTGCGTCCTTCCTGGAGGGTATTGTGGTATTGGCTCCAAAGGTTACAGTCACAAGGAAACTGTGCAATCTTCGACCGATCACCCTTCTTAATGGCGCTTATAAACTCTTTACCAAATGTGTCTCCTTTCGCTTGAAATTAGTCATGAAAAAACTGATTAGTCCCTTTCAATACTGTGCAGTGCCGAAACGCACTATCTATGGTGCTGTCTCGACGTACCGAGATGCCATTGCCTATGCTTCAACGAATAGAATTCCTTTTGGCATTTTATCCATCGATTTCGCAATGGCATTTGACAGAGTTAGCCACCTATATCTCCGGCGAGTGCTACAGAAATTTGGTTTCGGTGTAAAGTTTATCACTATGATTTTTAACCTTTTCAATAATTCCACCTCACGGATTAGCATCAATGGATTTTTGTCGGAACCTGTGCCACTCCGCTGTTCTGTTAAACAAGGGTGCCCTCTGTCAATGGCACTTTACGCAATTTCCATAGATCCTTTGTTGCGTAATTTGCACAGTTCTTGCAGGGGAATACGGATTGGGGATGAGAAGCACGTTTGTCGCGCTTACGCCGATGACCTTGGCCTCTTGGATCCTCGGCCACAGACTTCGACACAATACGCGTAGTCCTCACCCAGTATGAACGTGCATCCGGTGCGAGCATCAATACCCGAAAGACGGTTTGTCTGCCCGTTTATGCGGCGACGCGGGGCTTCAAACGCCCGTGGTTTACAGTGAAACGGGAACACAAAATTTTGGGTGTTCGTTTTCAACCCAATCTGCTATAGACTGCGTCTTACAACTGGCGCATTGTCTTAAATGGCATACGAGCTATGGCTAGCCTGTGCGCGACTCGCACCCTCGCATTAACACAGCGGGTGCTTTTAATAAATATTTTCTTGCTCAGCAAAGCTTGGTACCTCGCACAGTTATTTCAGGTACCCAAGAATTTGGGCAGAGCCATAACTCAGGCAGTCTAGTGGCTGTTGTGGCGGGGACATATTTTCAAGGTGGCTTACGACACATGTACTTTGCCGCGCGAACAGGGAGGACTCGGCCTTATTCATTTCGCAACGAAAGCCGCGGCGTTGCTCGTTCATCGGACGAGCGTCACCATTGAACAGGATCCGTTTGGCCCAACGGCTGTCTTGTTCGATATTCATCGTCCTCTGTCTGACGTGGCCCCTCTCGACCCGACTACAATACCGTTTCAGCTGCGGTATGTTCGAGAATACATTCAGAAAAGTTATCTCGCCGCCGACGTACTTGACCATCGAACGCGGACTGTGAAAGGTGTCTACCAGGGACTAAGAGGACGGCCAGTCGGCAATAAGATGGAGGCGCGCTACCCGCGGTCTGCGTGGAGGACGGCGTGGGCTCACGTTCACGCTCCTTACCTGTCAGCGGAAGTCAGCAGCTTTTGGTACCAAGTGGTTAACAGAATTATCCCCACCAACGAAAAGCTGCGCCGCATCCATTTATCTCCGTCGAGCTTGTGTGAAGACTGTCGACAAGACGACACGTTAGAACATCGTTTCGTGTGCCTGCGGTCATTGTCGATCTGGAACCTTTCCGCCAGGATGCTCGCACTTATTAACCGGACCAGAGCTGCCAGTTTTTCTGCGGACACGGATTTGATCCCAGACTTTAATCCGTATCCGCCTACGAAGCGTGCCGCTACCGTATGGATCGTGGCTCACACTGTGTTCGCCATCCTGCGTTTAAGACTTACGGGTGACTATGCCTTTTTGGTTTATTTGGCTACGCAACATGACCTTACTAAAACCAGGAACGATTATCTTAAACTCTTTGCCAATTTCCTGCAAATTGCACTCGCATTTGCCCACGACAGACTGCTATAATACGGACTTCACTGCTGCAATCTTTATTTCCCTCAGTGCTCTGAACTGTTTTTGAGTACGAAATCATGGTCCTTGCAAATAGAATGCTACAGGAAGAGTGCCTATTGTACAAGAACTGCCATGTGGAAATTACGACGAATGTTCCCAATGTATTATCCTGTGTTCGTGTGTGTTTTGTGTTCGCTGTCGTTTAGTGTTTTTTTTATGTTTTCTCTTTCTCTTTTTTTTCCAACGTCTGATTCCTGCGTCATCGGCGTCCCATCACGAATGCGTTGCGCACGACGCTGCCACGGAGTTATTTGGGTTTCAATAAAGGAGGACTTTTACTTAATTTTAATTTATTTTTAACACGTCGGGGAGAATTGTGTTTTCCTTTTCCTTAGACGACAGACAGTTTGTAAAGGTCGGGAGTGTACTTCTTCCTTTGATAATGTGCGTCGATACTTTACCATTAAATATATTTACTGGCCGCCACGAAGCTTTGGAACATAATATCATGGAACGCGTGAAGGGTGTACCGCCCCTATGGCTGAGAGGACTACTCAGGCATTATTTGCTTTTTATTCCCTTTTTTTCAACCTAAATTCTTTATTTTATCGATTTTCGGTGCAATGCGCCTGATACGCTGTCATACTTTTATTTTCTAATTTTTAATTTATGAAGTGTAGGCGCAAAGCGACTGATTCGCTGTCGTCATAAGCATGAGCTTCCACTTCAAGAGGACTTTATTTTTCTTCGATGCTTCGATTGCGGTCAATGAACACAAGAAATTTTCCACTTAGGAATTCAGTGTCTCCGCTTTCATCACTTCAACTGGAACGTGCACGTCTTACACAGGACGTCGACGGCCACGGAACATGTACCGAGAAGTTTCCTCTTTTCAGACTACATGAAGAGTTAACAAATTCGTCTTCTAACTTTGGAAGAAGCAGCGTATTTTTATTTATAGCTAAAGAAGCTCGCCGAAGAAGGCGTAATTGGAGAGCGCAAGGACGGGCTATAAGAGGAGTTGGGAGGCGCAAAAAAAAAAAAAGAAAAAAAAACTGGGCGGAACGGAATTTTGTTCCGCTGCAGATGTAAATTACCGTTTTTCTGGTTCACGTAATGGAAATAGCAACATTAAACTTTGCCTATGTCTCTGTCAGTCGCAAGGAAACTATTTCAAGGTGAAGGTGATTTTGTAGACATGTGTGAAAACATGTTCTGAAATGCAAGTGTTGTTGTTTGGAGAGCACATCGGTTACGAGTCAGATGTGTAGCCAAGCAGTAATGGGTCGCCATAGCTGCAAATATTAGCCGGTAATATGAAGTGTTGTCAGCTTAAGTCTGATGATGCAGACGACCGTAAGGCCGAAGTACGCAAGAGTACCGCTAGGCCGTGCCTCTTTAGCTCAGTGGTACAGCGCTGGTCTAGTAAACGAGGGGTTATAAGTTCCTTCCTCAGAGGAGGAAGACGAATTTTGGAAATCAGTTTCGCGTCGTGGCCGTATAGCAAGCAGTATCTGTGATGACGAACAATTAGCGACCGGCGTATTATTAAGAATTACTCTCAGATGTGATTAAGGCGAATGGCGCAGATAAAGCATTTGCCAAAGCGGTACACCATAAGGTGGGACGAGGCAGTCTCAATTACATTTTATAGATGTATTTCTCACATATCTCAGAGCCTCTCGCGGTCGTCGTCGTCGTCGTCGTCGTCGTCGTCGTCGTCGTCGTAGTCGTCGCTTCTGCAGAAGTAGCAAATGGCCATCGTAGCAAATGTGGCGAGGGGTGCCCTGCCTTCGATTCCGAATGCACAAAGTGTGTGGTCTTGTTTCCCAGTGTATATTTGGTCGGTCAAATAGAAGGTTGAATGTAACGAATGGGTGGAAAGAGCATGGGGCAGCGGCTGTGTAGAACGAAAACACAATTCCTCAGGGGTGTGAGCGTATCGAGATGAGTCCTATACAAGTTAAAGTTGGTCGTCAGTGACCGTGTGGCCTAATGGATCAGGCGTCAGACTTCGGATCTGAAGATTACAGGTTCGAATGCTGTCACGCTCGTGTTTTTCCAGTTCTGAAAGGGAAACATACCGTTTGATGTAGCAATTGAGCAGTACGAAACCGTCTGAATGTTGCTGTTGACCATTTTTTGCTTGGAGTTGCTCTTCAGCTTGAAACACACACAACAAGACCGGTGTTAACTAGCGAAATGGTCGGCAGAGTGCCGTCACCGCGAGTTTTGACTGGCACTTGCACATCTAAAACAACGTCGGAAATCAACTCGTTCGGCTTTTGAGTCACATCAAGTATGTGTGTTAATTTTGACGCCACTAGCTCTGCATGTTGTCATGCAATTCCTTTACCACTCAGATATGATTATGAAATTAAAGTGAAGTACGTGACGAGTGTGACGTTAGGAAAACGTTAGGCAGCATGGAGAGATTCTGTATGGGACCACCCAACCCAAACGAGTACTGTGTGACGTGCTACCCGGGAGGTATTAACCGAGGCAGCCGGCTAGCCCAATCTGTGGAGCGTGTGACTCTTAATCCCCGGGTTGTGGGTTCGAGCCCCACGCTGGGCGGCACGGAATTTTGTTCCGCTGCAGATGTAAATAACCGTTTTTCTGGTTAACGTGATGTAATGGAAATAGCAACATTAAACTTTGCCTACGTCTCTGTCAGTCGCAAGGAAACTGTATTTGAAGGTGAAGGTGATTTTGTAGACATGTATGAAAGACATGTTCTGAAATGCAAGTGTTGTTATTTGGAGAGCCCATCGGTTACGTGTCAGATGTGTAGCCAAGCAGTAATGGGTGGCCATAGCTGCAAATATTAGACGGTAATATGAAGTGTTGTCAGCTGAAGTCTGATGATGCAGACGACAGTGAGGCCGAAGTACGCTAGAGTACCACTAGGCCGCGCCTCTTTAGCTCAGTGGCAGTTCCGCTTGAGACGCGACAGCGATCGGACGTGCTGTGTATTCGATTCGCCGTTACCCTCGGGTTGTGAATATTTACCTTCTGTGTGTGACGTTTCTTTGTCTTCTGTTTTTCGTTGTTTCTTTGCCTTAGTGTTTGTTTTGTGTCTTGCGTTGTATTGCGGCTTTTGCCGCATTAATTAAGTGTTATGGCTTCCCGGTTGTTTCCGCGGAAGTGTACTCTCAGTTTAACAAGTCTACCAGGAATGTCCAACCGACATCGTTGGAAATTCACGAATGGATTGTGGACACGATTGGCATTACATCGGACCAGGTACATATTGCGTATTTTGATACAGAATTATACTGCTTTTTTGTGAAATTGTTGAACCCGGTTTTGCTGGATAAGATATTACTTAAACATGGTTAGCAAGTGTCGTTCCGTCATAGGGATGGTTCTGTTAGCAGTGTTACTGTCTCAAATGCTGAAATTACGTATACCACAGTTCGGGTGTATAATTTACCCCCTGAAGTTGACAACAGCTATCTTAAGGAAGCTTTGCTTGGTTATGGTACTGTTCGGTCAATTCGAAATGAACGTTGGTCTGCACAACATAAGCTGCAATGTTATAATGGTGTCAGATCAGTTGAAATGCATATTAAGTCTAATATACCGTCCCATCTGGTTGTATGTGGTTATCGTGTACATCTTACTTATGAGGGGCAGCTTGGTACATGTTTCCTATTTAATGAACATGGTCATGTTCGAGCTAATTGCCCTAAGCGGGTATTTGTGCTTAAAAATGGCCTAGCACAGCGCCGCAAATTAACGGTTGCCGATCTTGTGCCAGCAGCTTCCTCCACTGTTTCCTATCTGCCTCCTGCAGTAGCTTCTTCACAACAGGTGTCACCCTCTCCTGATGCAGGTTTTCCTCCGCTACCCACTCGCCCAGACGTATCGGCTGCTCCTATACCGATTCCGTCTGTTTCCAACAACAAACGCCGTCGTGCTAGTGATACCGGTAGCACTGATGACGAAGCTGCTGTTACGCAGCCGGTTTGCGAATGTGATGAGAGAATTCCAGAATCTCCCATGCCTGTTTCGGATTCTGTTCCCGCTGTGTCTACTGCTTTGCCTGATGACGTCAAACTTGCTGCCAGGCCGTCGGCGCAAGAGCCACAACATTCGGTCGAGGTGTTGTTGACATCCCCACCGCCACAGGCATCACAACATGTTGACGACACTTCGGTGGAGACGGCTGTTTGTCGGAAAACCGCTCCTAGACCTGAGCGCTCCGCATCAGCAGACTCCAAACCTATCTTACCACCTCCTACACTTCCAATACCTACACATTCTGAAACCGGTGCCGATGTTCCTGATGCAGTTTTCCCCATGATGGCTCCTCCTTCTGACTGCTCTCGCCCTGCTAATCCTTCGGACGCTTTGGTTGACGTGCCTGATCTCGAACCCCCCACTCCGCCTGCTCTTGAATCTGGTGTGCATCAGATACGTCGTCGCGTGAAAGTGCCCCCCAATCTCCACGCGGTGCGGAAGAAACATAAGCATGCGAAGGACGACTCTGATTCCGTTGATTCTGGACAATCACCCTCTGCCATGTCTGATGTTGATGAAATGGATGTAGTTGCTTCCAGTGTGGTGTAATTTGAGTTTTCTTCCCATTTTTTGGTTGATGTTGCTGGCGTACATGTTTATATCCTTAAATATAAATGGCATTCAATCTGCTCTGAAGTTAGCGTCTCTGCAGCAGTTTATTTATGACTCTGCAGCTGATATTGTTTTCCTGCAGGAAGTCTCCGTTGCACACCTGTTTGTTCCTGGTTTTCGCACTATTATAAATTTTGCACCTGAGTTTTCTGCAGGTACTGCTTTCCTAATTTGTGACGGTATCCCCGTTACCGAAATTGAGCTTTTAGACTCGGGACGGGACATTGGTTGTCGGTTATTTGACACGACCTTGGTTAACATTTACGCCCCCTCTGGTTCTAGCAAGCGGCAGGAAAGGTCTCGTTTTTATAAAGAGTATCTGATTTACCTTTTACGAAAAAATCCTGCGACCTTGATATTGGGGGGCGATTTTAATTGTGTGTTACAAGCTAAAGACCAATCCCCTCATTTTAATTATTGTTTCGAGCTACATTCTCTTGTACGTCAATTACGACTACGCGATGCGTGGGAGGTTAAACACCCCACTTTTGTTAAATTTACATTTTTTACTGCCACCTCAAGTAGTCGACTTGATCGATTGTATATTTCTGATCCCCTTAATGTTTCTGTTTTAGATGTAGATGTTATTCCAGCCAGTTTTACGGATCATTGTGCCCTTGCTGTTATAATTAATTTGGAGCGTCAACCTCTTAAACTTTATAGGCCGCTGTGGAAATTAAATGTCTCCTTGCTCGATGACCCTGACATCGAACCTCTAATACAGACGGCGTGGGACATTTGTTTACGTTCTCTGCGATACTATCCGTCTAAGCTTCACTGGTGGATCCACTGTGTGAAGCCAAAATTACGTCGCACTTTAATGTCCTACAGTTATAATAGAGCGCGAGTTCTGAAACTGACTTTTGAATATTACTATTCGGTGCTTCGCGAACTTTATGATAATTCTACAATGACATGTGCCCACCTTTCTGAGATTCGGAAAATTAAGGCCAAGCTTCTTAGTATTAAGCGGCTTCAGATGGAAGGATTGAAGATTAAATCTAAACCACCGTCCACGTTAGCACATGAAATGACTTCTATGTACCATCTGTTTCGTCACCACAAGAACCGTCGACGTGTATTGATTGACGGCCTTATGGCAGCTGATGGTCGCCGGCTTACCTTACAGAATCAAATAACCCATGAACTTACCTGCTACTATGAGACGTTATATACTGCGGCTGATTCTGATCCGATTGATGTTGACGAGATTTTAACTGCTATCCCATCAGTTTTAACAGAGGACCATAATGCGAAATTTTTAGCTCCTTTTACTGCAGACGAAATTTCAGCTTTCATTGCTTGGTCAGCATCTCACAAATCTCCTCGTCCTGATGGCCTACCTAAGGAGTTTTTTGTTCGCTTTTGGCCTATTATAGGGCCTGCTTTTACGGATATTGTGAATGAAATCTTGAATGGTGGCACAATTCCAGCCGATTTCAAGAGAGGTACGGTTGTCCTGATACCTAAATCTGCTGGTTTGAAGACAGCTAGTGACTTTCGTCCTTTAACCCTTTTAAATTTTGACTATAAGACGGCCGCTAGGGCTGTTAATGCACGTCTATCCCTCTTGCTTACACCTGTGATACCTCCTTGTCAAAGCTGCTTTCCAGGGCGCTCCATATTGACGTCTCTGGCGAGGTATCGTGATGTCGTGTCGATTGTCGCTGTCACCAATATTTCCTGTGCGCTTTTATTTGTTGATTTTAGTAAGGCCTTTGATCGTGTGTCCCATTCGTTTTTAGAGCTTCTGCTGCACCGGCTCGGTTTTAATGAACAGGCGCTGCTGGTACTTAAGAATATGACGACTGGCATTTCTGCTAAGATTGACATTAATGGGCAGCTAACAAAGGTCATTGATATTCAACGTGGCTTCCCGCAAGGTAGTCCTTTATCCATGACCCTTTATGCTCTCTCCCTTCAACCACTCCTCACACGTCTCAACTCGACACTTCGTGGTCTTACGATCTCTGGGGTTACCCAGACGGCAACAGCTTATGCTGATAATTTGGTTGTTTTGCTTCGTTCCACCGCAGAAGTGCCGCAGTTGAAAATGGAACTTGATAAATTTTCTGCTGCCTCAGGTTCTCGTATCAATCCCCGTAAAAGCAAGCTCCTGAATTTGCGGGGCTTTGAACGTGTGGTTGTTCCGTGGGTTACAGCTGTTGAACACCATACACATTTAGGTATCTATCTTGAACGTTGTCCTATTCGGATGGCTGCAAAAAATTGGCAAGTGGCCATTTCCAAGCTGCAAGGTGTTTTATTAGAACACTCATGGCGTTCGATACCGCTACTGCAAAAAAAGCGTGTATTAGACACTTATGTTTTATGTAAAGTATATTACGTTGCTCAGCTTTTTCCGCTTCCCCGAATGCAGGGTGCAAAAATGGTCCAGCTTACTAACAGATATATTTGGCGGGGGCATATTTTTAAATTACGTTGTGATGTTCTTACGAAGCCGCGTCTTGAGGGCGGCTTGTCGTTCACCGATGTCCGTGTCAAGGCTGCTGCCCTTTATGTTAAGCGAACCCTCCATCTTTTATTATCTGAGTCCCCGACTGTTACTTCGCGATTATTCCATGTCGTTCGTCCTGCGAGCTTGTCACCGCCTATTAACGTTGGGCCTCTAAATGCGAAGCTACGGCATGTTCGAGACTTCTACATTGAGATTAGTTACCTAGATCTCCACTTACAACGTCGTCCTGTTATTACTACGCTAGCCCTGCTTGACAAATGGCACCGGTCTTCTTCTTCCAAACCGATTGTTTTGCATTATCCCAGTTTTAAATGGCGTAACATATGGACGAATATTAGCTTACCCGTTCATTCAGCAACTGTTGCCTCCCTATGGTATAAGGTAGTTAATCAGCTGATTCCTACGAACGAACGCCTTCATCGTATAGGTTTATGTGTCTCTCCGCTTTGTCAAACGTGTGGTTGTGTTGATACACTCCAACACACTCCAACACCGATTTACCTGCGCTGACCGTCATTGCATGTGGCACTGGCTGCGCCGACAATTGGCTTTACTCACCAGGAGCTCCGAATCGGCATTTAAGACTGATATTCTCTGCTGGCCGGACACGGTTTTTTATCCCCGGACCAAGAACAACACCGTTATGTGGTTTCTTGGCCGTTACATTTTTGCAGTGGTTGATGATCATGGTATTACCGATTTTATTTCGTTTACTGGTTACATTCTTCATGAGTACTGGACGCAAAAGTCTTTCCCACACCTTAAGAGGGACTTTGCGAATATGCTTACTATTGTTTTCGAAAAGCAGGGAGTTGGTTAAGTTTCAATTTCTATTGATCGCTCCTGCGACTGAATCATTAATGGCACCGGTATAGGGGCATACTGAGCTAACTTCATGACAGGGAAGACATTCTCGCTAGTTCTTAGGTACAATCTTGGCAGGAAGGCAAAATAACTGTTTGGATAGACAACGCTTCATAAGTCCCGTGTTCACATATAGGTATCATAAGACTCCGAACCAAAGACAATTGCAACGTATTGGTGACACTGTGCTTCGGTGCAGGGAGGAGGAGACGTCATGGCCAGGCCTCGGGATACGACCCCTGCCCAACGCGCCTCCACCTACCTGCCCTGGGTCATTACAAAGGAAAAACGAAAAGACAGTGTTAAAAAAATATGAATAAAGAAAAACCTAAAAAGGACATAATAAACATAAACGAAAAAAAAACAGCGGTCTAAGGCAAGCAAAAAAAGAAATGTGAAAAAAAAGTTGTTAAGGCGTAAAAAAAAAAAAGTGGTAGAGAACTGGTCTACGAAACCAGAGGTCGTATATTCCATCCTCAGAGGAGGAAGACGAATTTGGGAAATCAGTTTCGCGTCGTGGCCATATAGCAAACAGTATCTGTGATGACGAACAGTTAGCGACAGGCGTTTTATTAAGAATTACTCTCAGATGTGATTAAGGCGAATGGCGCAGATAAAGCATTTGCCAAAGCGGTACAGCATAAGGTGGGACGAGGCAGTCTGAATTACATTTTATAGATGCATTTCTCACATGTCTCAGAGCCTCTCGCGGTCGTCGTCGTCGTCGTCGTCGATGCCGCCTCTTCTGCAGAAGTAGCAAATGGCCATCGTAGCAAATGCGGCGAGGGACGCCCTGCCTTCGATTCCGAATGCACAAAGTGTGTGGTCTTGTTTCCCAGTCTATATTTGGTCGGTCACGTAAAAGGTTGAATGTAACGAATGGGTGGAAAGAGCATGGGGCAGCGGCTGTGTAGAACGAAAACACTATTCCTCAGGGGTGTGAGCGTTTCGAGATGAGTCCTATACAAGTTATAGATGGTCGTCAGTGACCGTGTGGCCTAATGGATCAGGCGTCGGACATCGGATCTGAAGTTTACAGGTTCGAATGCTGTCACGCTCGTGTTTTTCCAGTTCTGAAAAGGAAACATACCGTTTGATGTAGCAATTGCGCAGTACGAAACCGTCTGAATGTTTCTGTTGACCATTTTTTGCTTCGAGTTGCTCTTGAGCTTGAAACACACACTACAAGACTGGTGTTAACTAGCGAAATGGCCGGCAGAGTGCCGTCAACGCAAGTTTTGACTGGCACTTGCACATCTAAAACAACGTCGGAAATCAATTCTTTCGGCTTTTGAGTCACATCAAGTATGTGTGTTAATTTTGACGCCACTAGCTCTGCATGTTGTCATGCAATTTCTTTACCTCTCAGAAATGATTATGAAATAAAAGTGAAGTACGTGACGAGTGTGACGTTAGGAAAACATTAGGCGGTTCCGCTTCAGACGCCGTGCAGTGTGAACGTGCCTAGTCTTCCGCTCCGCCGTAGCGTTACGTATAGTTGGATATCATTTGTTTACGTGTAGTGTTGTACCTTCTGTAAGTTTTTCTCCGTCGTTGTTTCGTTCCTTGTGTTACTTTCTGTGTGTATTTCAGTGTTTTTGTTTAGCGGTTTAGACCGCGTAGTTTTTTGAAAATGTCGTCTCAGGTTATTCCTCGTCAGGCTACAGTTAGTTTTGCTTTCGACAAGTCCACCCGCCATGTGCAACCTTGTTCTTTTGAGATTCATGATTGGTTAGTAGATACATTTGGCATTAATTCGGATCAGGTGCACACTGCATATTTTGATACAGAACTTTATGTTTTCTTTGTTAAATTTATGGACCCCCTTCAGGTTGATATAATTATTTCCAAATTTGGTCATCAGGTTCTCTTTCGACATCGGGATGATTCTGTCAGTACCGTACTGCTTTCAAATGCTTCCATTACGTACACCAGTGTTCGTGTTTACAACCTTCAGCCGGAGGTGGATAATGTGTATCTTAAGGAGGGTTTACTCAAGTATGGTGATGTTAAGAGTATTCGCCTTGAACGCTGGTCCAGCCAACATCGTCTGCAGTGTTACAGTGGTATTCGTTCCGTCGAAATGCACGTGAAGCAGAATATTCCCTCGCACCTGCAGATCGGTGGATATCGTGTCCATGTAACATATAGTGGTCAGGTTGGCACCTGTTTCTTGTGTAATGAGAGTGGCCACGTGCGTACCGACTGTCCGCGGAGGGTTTTGTGTTAAAAAATTCTCTCGAACAGCGTCGCAAGTTAACGGTCGCTGACCTCGTTGCCGGTGGTTCTGCTCTTGGTGTCGAACAGTCCAGTGGTAGTAGCGCCCCGCCGCAGGTTTTGCACGCCCCTGACAATGAATTACCTCCTTTGCGTGCCAAATCTGATGTTGTTCCGTCTGTTCCTCAGGTGGGTGTGCCGCTTTTGAATAATAAACGGCGTCGCGCACATGATGGAAATAGTACGGATGAGGATCTCCCCGAGATGCCCCAATCCGAGAGACCGACATCCTCCGAGCCACAGAGTAGTGTAGATGCTCCCTGTTCCCCTAAAGTAGCTGTTCCGGTAGCGGCTGCTGACGCCCCTCCGGCTTCCGACGCGGCTTCTCTCGAGTCGGCTCGTCGGTCGGGCCTGTTGGCACCGCCTTCCGTACCGTCTTCGTTGTCACAACAAGTTGAGCCGCAATAACTTCCTGCTTCGCTGCCCCATACCTCTGCCAGCGGAGCTGCTCCGCTTCCTTCCAACTTAGCAGCTTCGGAGCTTCCTGCTCACGTTTCGCCTCCGTGTAATCCATGTTTGCCGGAAGCTAGTATTGGTGTAGACCAGTCCGTTTCGTCGGATGTTTCCCCCGCGACCCCGGACCCTGACTGTGGATTGGCGCGGGTGGTGTCGGATACAGAACTTGACCCTCCTACGTCACCGGCGGCTCCCGCTTCCCTGCCCGTCAGCCGACGCAAGTTGCGCGTTCAGCCGAACGTCAATGCTGTTCGTAAAAAACCGAAACGTAAGGGATCCGCGAAAGGGGATAGCAGTCCCCTTCCCTCGGATGCCTCCGTCTCCCCTGCTATGGACTGTGATGTTGATGCGTCGGTGTAGGTGATTTCTTCTCTCGATTTTCTCTTCATGCTTCAAGCATACACCTTTCTTACCTTAAATGTTAACCGTATTGAGTCCCACGTTCGCATTGCCTCTTTGCGGCAGTTTCTCTACGACTCCTGTGCGGACGTAGTATTTTAGCAGGAAGTATTGTTTTCTGATCTCTCTCTACCTGGATTTCAAACTGTTTTTAATGTCGCACCGGAAAATTCAACAGGAACTGCTCTTTTCTTTCGAGAAGGTATTCCTGTTACTGACATTGAATTCCTTGACTCTGGCCGTGGCATTGGTTGTCTTCTTTTTGATATCTGCCTAGTTGTTTTGTATGCCCCCTCTGGTTCGGGTCGCACTGTGGCTCGATCGCGCTTTTATAAGGAAGAGCTTATTTATCTTTTGCGCAAGAGTCCTCGGAGTCTCCTGCTCGGAGGCGATTTTAATTGTGTTTTACGCCCTGAAGACCAGTCCCCAAATTTCAATTACTGCCGAGATTTACATGACTTGGTTCGTACGATGCACCTGCGTGATGTTTGGGAACACAAATATCCAACCCTGGTGAAATTTACGTATTTTACCGCGTCCTCGTGCAGTAGACTCGACAGATTCTACTTCTCTGATTTTTTATGTGATAACATTCTTTCTGTCGATGTTATTCCTACTAGTTTTTCTGACCATTGTGCTTTTACTGCAACTGTAAATCTTAGTCACCAACCAGCAAAACTTTATCGTTCCCAGTGGATGTTAAATGTTTCCCACCTTGCCGACAGGGCCATTGATGAAGTTGTAAGTGCCGTGTGGGAGCGACGTCTTCGCTCTGTCCCGCGTTACCCCTCCTTACTCGTTTGGTGGACTGCGTTTGCCAAGCCCAAGATTCGTCAGTCTTTGATTTTTTACTGTGCCGCAAGGGCGCTTGATTTTAAGAACACGTATGAATTTTACTACACTGTCCTGCGTGAACTGTATGACGCGGCGGGTCCTTCTCCTCTGCGGATCCATGATGTTCGTCGTATTAAAGCAAAGCTCTTGACCCTCAAACGACGACAGTTGGATGGTCTGCGAGTAAAGTCGAAACCTCACTCTCTTGTTGAAGGTGAACTGACTTCTTTGTACCACCTGCTGCGGCATCAGACTCGACGTCGTCGCACCTTCATCTCTTCTCTTATGGTGGATGATGGACGGCAGCTTATTGCACAGGAGGATATGATGCGTGCTCTTCATCAGTATTACGCTAGTCTCTATTCTGCCGATGATTCTGGTGCGTCACTTTCTGATGATGTCCTTGAGGATCTTCCTGCGACGATCACGCCTGACGCGAACGGCGACTTTCTCCGGGAGTTCCAGGTAGATGATGTTTTCGATTTTATTGCTCGCTCTCCGTCCGGTAAATCGCCGGGTCCTGACGGCCTGCCTAAAGAATTTTATCTCCGTTTTTGGCCTCTTTTGGGTGGGACTTTTACGCAGATTTTAAATGAGATTGTCAGGGGGATGGATGTGCCAGCCGATTTTAAAGTAGGGAAAATTGTTTTAATTCCGAAGTCCACTGGTCATTTATCTGCTGCCAATCTTCGTCCGCTCACATTGCTGAATTTTGATTACAAGACAGCTGCTAGAGCGTTCAATAGTCGATTATCTTCTCTGCTGCGGTCTGTGATAGGGGCACATCAATGTTGTTCTCCTGGTAGATCTATTCTGACCCCAGTAGCCGAATATCGGAATGTTGTCTCGGTTGTGGCGGTTACAAACGTTCATTGTGCCTTTGCTTTCCTCGATTTTTACAAGGCCTTTGATCACGTCAGTCATGTGTTTTTAAATCGTGTTTTAGATACAATAGGTTTTAACGCTGCATCACGTGGTGTTCTTGGTAATTTGTATAGGGGAATAACTGCTCGGGTGTCAGTCAATGGACAGCTGACGCCGCCCATTGCTATCCGCCGAGGGGTACCTCAGGGTAGTCCGCTCTCTATGTCTCTATTCATATTGTCCCTGGAACCGCTGCTTCGGACTCTTGCTTTCAAGCTTCAGGGTATGACCCTCTCTGGTGGGAAGCTCACTGTTAAGGCGTACGCGGACGATGTCGTTGTTCTCCTCCGTCAACGTGATGATATCACATTGTTGAAAGGGGCAGTTCATGCATACTGTTGTGTCTCTGGAGCGCGTCTCAATCAGGGTAAATGTAAGTTCCTTGATATTCGAGGGTTTCGCGATGCTGATGTCCCTTGGGCCACTTTTGTCGATCGCCATACGTCATTGGGGATTAGCATTGATCGGTGTCCCATAAAAATGGCGGCTCTTAATTGGAAATCTGTCATCGAGAAGATACAGGAGGCTCTGATGGTCCATGAGCAGCGCTCTGCTACCATTTTGCAAAAAGTCAGAATTTTAGACACGTACGTGTTATATAAAGCCTATTATGTTGCTCAGCTGTTCCCACTTCCCATTATGGTGGCGAAAAGGTTGCGCCAATTGTCTAGCAGGTTTATATGGAAGGGTCATCCTTTCAAGTTGCGTTACGAGGTTATGACGAAACCGCGTATCTCCGGAGGCTTGGGCCTCACTGACATTACTCGTAAGGCATCTGCCTTGTACGTCCGCCGTACGACTCTCATTGTTACGCAAGAAGTGACTTCAATTACATCCAGACTTTTTACTGTTGTGCGTCCGAAGAGCCTTGCTCCACCTGTCGACGTCGGTCACCTCAATTTTAAGTTGAAACAGGTCCGGGAATTTTATATTGCGGTTAGTTACCTCGGTGACGTCTTCTTGCGACAACCGGTGCCAACGACCAAGAGCTTGATTGCCCGTTGTGAGGGGCTGGCTGGTCCCAATCCAATCGAACTGGCGTCTCCATCAGTGTCCTGGAGGAACATCTGGAAGAATGTTAGTCTGCCGATCCACTCAATGGCTGTGGCGTCCACGTGGTGTAGGGTAGTTAATGGTTTGGTCCCCACCAACGTACGACTGCACCGTATTGGTCTTTCTGACACGGACAACTACACTCGGTGTGGTCTCCTGGACACACTTGAGCATCGATTCACCTGCAGTGGGCACCTTGCTAATTGGCTTTGGCTCAGGAAACAATTGGCTTTTGTCACTAGGACTGCCGAAACCGCTTATACCATTGACATCATCGTATGGCCCGATTCTTCCTTTTATCCGCGAACAAAGCACAACACCGTTATGTGGTTGCTTGGACACTTCGTACATTTTGTCAATAGTTGTCATGAAGAGGATGAACACCTAACGTTTCGGCAGTACATCCTTACTGCTTACTGGAACCGATTGCGCTTGCCAGGACTCCGTAAAGATTTTGCAAATATGCTTAGCCTGACATTTGAAAGGGAGGGTGTTGGCTAAGGTCGCCTGTGTGAGCCGATTTCTTTTATACTGTAGCTGGTTTTGCCGCCTTTATGAAATATTATTCTCTACACCTGGACTGAAGTTTACGTGGACCTTTAGGGCAAACAAGAAAAACAAAAGTAAGACCAAGGACCGAGACAGTAGGGGAAAATACGACGCCATTGTACAGGTGCCATTCGGAAACAGGACGGTAGAATCATCGTGGCCAGGCCTCGGGTTTCGACCCCTGCCCGCTTTGTTTCCGCAGCCTGAATCTGACTGTCACCCCTAAATTTGAAACAAAGGCACACGAAAACGAAAGTAAAAAAAAAAAAAAGTGGTAGAGCACTGGTCTAGTAAACCAGGGGTCGTAAGTTCCATCCTCACAGGAGGAAGACGAATTTTGGAAATCAGTTGCGCGTCGTGGCCGTATAGCAAACAGTATCTGTGATGACAAACAATTAGCGACAGGCGTTTTATTAAGAATTACTCTCAGATGTGATTAAGGCGAATGGCGAAGATAAAGCATTTGCCAAAGCGGTACAGCATAAGGTGGGACGAGGCAGTCTGAATTACATTTTGTAGATGTATTTCTCACATATCTCAGAGCCTGTCATCGTCGTCGTCGTCGTCGTCGTCGTCGTCGTCTTCGTCGTCGCCGCCGCTTCTGCAGAAGTAGCAAACGGCCATCGTAGCAAATGCGGCGAGGGACGCCCTGCCTTCGGTTCCGAATGCACAAAGTGTGTGGTCTTGTTTCCCAGTCTATATTTGGTCGGTCTCGTAAAAGTTTGAATGTAACGAATGGGTGAAAAGAGCATGGTGCAGCGGCTGTGTAGAACGAAAACACAATTCCTCAGGGGGTGTGAGCGTTTCGAGATGTGTCGTATACATGTTATAGTTGGTCGTCAGTGACCGTGTGGCCTAATGGGTTAAGGCGTCGGACTCGGATCTGAAGATTACAGGTTCGAATGCTGTGACGGTCGTGTTCTTCCAGTTCTGAAAAGGAAACATACCGTTTGATGTAGCAATTGAGCAGTACGAAACCGTCTGAATGTTACTGTTGACCACTTTTTGCTTGGAGTTCCTCTTGAGCTTGAAACACACACAACAAGACCGGTGTTAACTAGCGAAATGGTCGGCAGAGTGCCGTCACCGCGAGTTTTGACTGGCACTTGCACATCTAAAACAACGCCGGAAAGTTACTCGTTCGGCTTTTGAGTCACATCAAGTATGTGTGTTAATTTTGACGCCACTAGCTCTGCATGTTGTCATGCCATTCTTTTACCTCTCAGAAATGATTATGAAATAAAAGTGAAGTACGTGACGAGTGTGACGTTAGGAAAACATTAGGCAGCATGGAGAGATTCTGTATGGGACCACCCAACCCAAACGAGTACTGTGTGACGTGCTACCCGGCAGGTATACACCGAGGCAGCCGGCTAGTTCAGTCGGTAGAGTGTGAGACTCTTAATTCCATGGTCGAGTGTTCGAGCCCCTCGCAGATGTAAATTACCGTTTTCTGATTAACGTGATGTAATGGAAATAGGAACTTTAAACTTTGCCTATGTCTCTGTCAGTCGCAAGGAAACTGTATTTGAAGGTGAAGGTGATTTTGTAGACATGTATGAAATCCATGGTCTGAAATGCAAGTGTTGTTGTTTGGAGAGCACATCGGTTACGTGTCAGATGTGTAGCCAAGCAGTAATGGGTCGCCATAGCTGCAAATATTAGACGGTAATATGAAGTGTTGTCAGCTGAAGTCTGATGATGCAGACGACCGTGAGGCCGAAGTTCCCAAGAGTACCGCTTGGCCGCGCCTCTTTAGTTCAGTGGTAGAGAACTGATCTAGTAAACCAGGGGTCGTAAGTTCCATCCTCAGAGAAGGAAGACGAATTTTGGGAATCACTTTCGCGTCGTGGCCGTATAGTAAACAGTATCTATGATGACCATCAATTAGCAACAATCGTTTTATTAAGAATTACTCTCAGATGTGATTAAGGCGAATGGCGCAGATAAAGCATTTTCCAAGGCGGTACAGCATAAGGTGTGACGAGACAGTCTGAATTACATTTTATAGATGTATTTCTGACATGTCTCAGATCCCCTCGCGGTCGTCGTCGTCGTCGTCGTCGTCGAGTCCGCCGCCGCATCTTCTGCAGAAGTACCAAATGGCCATCGTAGCAAATGCGGCGAGGGACGCCCTGCCATCGATTCCGAAAGCACAAAGTGTGTGGTCTGGTTTCCCAGTCTATATTTGATCGGTCTCGTAAGAGGTTGAATGTAACGAATGGGTGGGAAAGAGCAAGGGGCAGCGGCTGTGTGGAACGAAAACACAATTCCTCAGGGGTTTGAGCGTTTCGAGATGAGTCGTATACAAGTTGTAGTTGGTCGTCAGTGACCGTGTGGCCTAATGGATCAGGCGTCGGACTTCGGATCTGAAGATTACAGGTTCGAATGCTGTCACGCTTCGTGTTTTTCCAGTTCTGAAAAAGAGACATAGTGTTTTAATGTAGCAATTGTGCAGTACGAAACCGTCTGAATGTTGCTGTTGACCATTTTTGGCTTGGAGTTGCTCTTGAGCTTGAAACGCACACAACAAGACCGGTGTTAACTAGCGAAATGGTCGGCAGAGTGCCGTCACCGAGAGTTTTGACTGGCACTTGCACATCTAAAACAACGTCGGAAAGTAACTCGTTCGGCTTTTGAGTCACATCAGGTATGTGTGTTAATTTTGACGCCACTAGCTCTGCATGTTGTCATGCAATTCATCTACCTCTCAGAAATGATTAAGAAATAAAAGTGAAATACGTGACGAGTGTGACGTTAGGAAAACATTAGGTAGCATGGAGAGATTCTGTATGGGACCACCCAACCCAAATGATTACTGTGTGACGTGCTACCCGGTAGTTATTCACCGAGGTAGCCGGCTAGCTCAGTCGGTAGAGCGTCAGACTCTTAATCCCAGGGTCGTGGGTTCGAGCCCCTCCCTGGGCGGAACGGAATTTTGTTCCGCTGCAAATGTAAATTACCGTTTTTCTGATTAACGTGATGTAATGGAAATAGGAACTTTAAACTTTGCCTATGTCTCTGTCATTCGCAAGGAAACTGTATTTGAAGGTGAAGGTGATTTTGTAGACATGTATGAAAGACATGTTCTGAAATGCAAGTGTTGTTGTTTGGAGAGCACATCGGTTACGTGTCAGATGTGTAGCCAAGCAGTAATGGGTCGCCATAGCTGCAAATATTGGACGGTAATATGAAGTGTTTTTCAGCTGAAGTCTGATGATGCAGACGACTGTAAGGACGAAGTACCCAAGAGTACCGCTAGGCTGCGCCTCTTTAGCTCAGTGGTAGAGCGGTGGTCTGATAAACCAGGGGTCGTAAGTTCCATCCTCACAGGAGAAAGACGAATTTTGGAAATCAGTTTTGCGTCGTGGAGGTATAGCAAACAGTATCTGTGATGACGAACGATTAGCGACAGACGTTTTATTAAGAATTACTCTCAGATGTGATTAAGGCGAATGGCGCAGATAAAGCATTTGCCAAAGCGGTACAGCATGTAACGTTCCCTCTTTCTTTTTTTTTAGGTTTGATATGTCTGATTGTTATTCTTTATTTCTATTATTCGGAATCTTTATTTTTATTAAATTGAGCCTGAAACTTACGTAATAAATACTTCGCGTGAAGTACGATTTGCAGCATGAACAAAAATTAATTTCGGAAATTTAATCCACTGAATATTAAAAGTAAAGCTTTTGAACAACGCGCGTGACTGACTAGATACATTCAGAGGGTACGTACATTCGCGTGCGAGTGGTTGCGGTCTGATGAGAAATTTTCATTGTGAAATAATTTCGTCGTAACACACTCGGAGATTGCGAACGTACATTCAGAGTAGAGGCACGTACGTTCTATCATTCCCCGTGGCCTGGGTAAAAGAATGGCAATTATTTAAATCTAAGAGTATTTCTTTTGCATCGGACTAGTATTTTTATAAGAAAAAGAAGATTGCAGGTTCTGAATGTCTCGGCAAAACGAATTGGAAGTAATTTGAGCGGCCACGAAAGGAAAGTAGAGAGCACAATCACGCACCTCTACTGTTGAGCAGCGCCGTTTTGAAGATATTCGGTTCCATCTAAAACTCGCCGTCTCTGCTTAACATAAATACTCCATAGGCATGGGAATAAGGCTTGTTGTGCGATGAAAATAATATAAAACACATCTTGCGTCTTTTAACTCTTTCACTTACCACACACACACACACACACTAGTAATTAGACAGTACGACATGCCACCAGCCCATCAGAACAAAAAGTAGTCGTTCATACCAGAAATAAAAAACGAGGGGCGAAATTGTTCCTATGTCTCTCAAAGATAAAACGTTTACCAGATATTTCTCTGGTGTGTCACTGGCACAATTTTTCAGCACCTCTGCGATTAAATCACAATATTTTCAGTTCCTTGACATCGCCCCCTTGGGCGAATTGTCTGAAGAAATGTCAATTTTGCGGTCAATGAGCCCAAACACTTTGCACACTGGTAGTCCTTGTCTGTTATTCACACGTAATGGGATTGCACTGTCAGTGTCTCTCTCCCGATCACTTCATTCTACAAACATGGTTTTATGCCAGTTTTGACACATGACAGTGAGGACAAATCATTTATATAAGGATACACAGAACACATGTAAAACACACATAAACTTACATACTATACACACAAAATTATTACATCGTCCTTGACACAAAATCATCACATTTGGATAATTGTTACATCCTCCTATTACCTTCTTTCTTCTCTTTTTTTTGTATTGTATACACAAATTTATTTTATTATTTCTTGGTACATAGCATTATACAAAGGTATTACATTGTTTTATACACAGTCTATCGCTATATAAACAGTCTTCTTTTACACTTGCTGCTCATAAAATTCATAATTCCTAAGTCTTCTTTTTTTATTAAAAAAAATTTTCAGGAAAGTCACATATTTATTAGAGTGTTCGGATCTAGATCGTGGGTTAATGGTCGTGTCTGGGGCAGCAAGAGGTGTTAGCTCTTGCTTAGAGTTGGTTCTGCTTTCCACTGCTTCTCTCTTCTACTCCACGATCTGCTTAGTGACATCCTTTCCGTATTTTACTATTGTCTCGTCATGGGTAATATAAACAACAAACAAAAATTCACATGGATTAATACTTAGTCTAACTTAATACTAATACATATATATACATATAAACAAAGGCGTTGTTCAAAGGTAACGTGGTGGCGTAAATCATGAGCTGGGGTAGTCAGACTTTATTTCGGGTTTCAGGAATCTGTGTTTCTACATGTCTTGGCACTTCGTTGGGTGTCCAATTAAACGTAGATTTTGCTTTGCATTTAAATTGTCCTTCTATGTTATGCCGTTAGCCAATAATGTGTCATATGCACATAACTGCACTCGCAACAATCAGTTTGGTGGCGCGCTGCGCGCCGTGTGGAAATCGGCAGTTGCGCGGGCCCACCGCCGTAAAGCGATGCCGCGCGTCTCGGTCCAAACTTTTCAGTGTCTCGAGCAGTGTTCACAGAGTTTGCAAAAAAACCAACCGCACTTGTTTCCACTTGCTGTACACCTTGGCTGTGGGAAGGGACCACTCGGTGCCTCCGAAGTCCACTGCACAAATTTAAGTACTGCACTTCACTATTTGGCTAGCAACGGCACACTGTCCTATGTAGTGCACAAACACTTGTACCGCCGCAGTCTTCGTCGATTCACTATGTCTCTTTTACCTCGAAGGAAAAGGTTCGTGATATGAAACGTATTTTCACTTGTCTGTTTGCATATAGCTCACAGGTCACTGACACTGAATAACATTGTGACACTGTCCTGTCCATTCAGAAACAAAACTGTAGCTAATGATATCACTAGCTTGTCTTTTATGAAAAATGCCCACGTTCGTTATTTGTTCCAGCGATTTTTTACTGAACCTTGTCGGCGTACCTTTTTGCTCATAACATTTTTATTACATAAATTGGTAGGTGGTTGTGTTCTCAGAAAGTACGTGCCTCTAATACTATATTTCGCGATCGTGACACTGTCTGATATCTCATAGAGCATAGGAGAGCACGTTTGAGAACAACAGCATTTTTTTACTCTATGTCGTGCTACTGATGCACTTATGTATTGAAATAACAATACTAGGACATGAACGCACTATAAGTGCTTTTAGAAGTTGTCTACAAATGAGGCAAGGTTTGTTCATTCTCTACCCGCGAGTTACTATGTGGGAGGGGGGGGGGATTCTTTCATCCTTTCGTCACCCAAGTTTGTAACAACGCATGGTACACACACATCATAAACATAAAGGAATAAAATAATAATAGGAAATGAGTAAACAGACATAAATAAATCACTATACATAAATTGCTAGGTAGTACAAACAACAGATTAATAATGAAGCTTGGCTGCTGTGCGCTACTGCCTCTAAAGTCTGTGCTCGCGTATATGGTGTTTTTTTTTTGTGTTCATATTTGTGTTACTTCTTCTCCTTCCATCAAATATCTTCCGCTCAGATTGGTCAAAATATTATAAACACATAAAAAAATATAATCAATGTACAGCATCCCTCTAAAGTCAGCGTACATCCTCCGTATTTTCATACTAAAAAAAATAGATTATTAAAATTCTTTGGCGTTACTTGGTATCACGTAGTGTGTTTCTCAGTGATCTTGGTAATGTTTTATTACGTCAATCGTCAGTCATAGTGACATTAATGTAACTTCATGACTTTTCCCCGCCGGTTGAAGTCTCGCAGTATCTCGCCGAGCGCCACCTGTAAATAATTGTGTTTGTTTCGGCGTTACCTCATTTTTTCGGCTAGTTGGCTACCTGTAACTTACCTTATACATACTCCTTTATTTTTTTTAAATAAGGGACGGTGTTATGTTTGCTTCAGTTAACATTCACAGATTGTATCTCAACATCGTACTTGCATTCAAACATGTATATAAAGTTAAAAAAAAATTATCTGTATGACAGTAAGATCACACAAGTTGTTATTCATGTATCCTATCTTTAGGTACACTTTTCTTAGATCAAGTTACAGTGCGTATGTTATATATATATATATATATATATATATATATATATATATATATATATATATATATATATATATAGTACCCTACACTTTCATTAGCAGTTAGGAATCCTTTTTTATAATTGCAGCATACAAAAAAAATTTAAGTTCGTGTTTTGTGCGATATATTTATAGATAAAAACTTGTGGTGTGGATACGTCAAAGACACAAAATACTTTCTCAGCAACCTATCGTGTACTTGCGTCACAAAATTAACCTTTGTACCTTAGGGAGTCCAATATTTTTCTTTGTAACTTACCCTGTACCTTACTGCCTTGATACACAAGTGGCAAAAAAAAAAAGAATAAATAACTTACATCTATTTTGCTGTGAGGTCTGTGCCAATTGTTCGCTCCAGATACCTCCGTACATAAACTTAAAACTAAAATACCACTGTGACCAAACAAAAAAACATTCCGTCAAAACTTACAAGTACACTTCGTGTTAAACATCGCTAGTCAAAATGGCTCTGAGCACTATGGGACTTAACTGCTGTGGTCATAAGTCCCCTAGAACTTAGAACTACTTAAATGTAACTAACCTAAGGACACCACACACATCCATGCCCGAGGCAGGATTCGAACCTGCGACCGTAGCATCCCACGGTTTCGGACTCGGCGCCTAGAACCGCGAGACCACCGCGGCCGGCAAACATCGCTAGTCACCAACTGACGTGTATGTCCTAGCTTACCTGTGTCTTGCGTCCACGTTCACTGACAAATGTAAACAGAAATAGTGAAATGCTCTGATTCACTTAGCTGCATTAGATGTATTTTCTTTATCCTAATCGTGCTCGTTCCTTTTTTTTTTTTTTTTACAGTAACTTATTTTATACTTGTGCATTATTAGGTATGACGTATGATACTTAATTATAGTAGAATTTTCTTAAGTCTCTGTGTGCATACAGCCTTTTGATCTTACCACTGTGAGGGTATGCAAGTAAATAACAACCGTCGTGCGGAATATGTGCGATTACGTACGGACGAGTATATTTCATTTGCCACTTAGCGTTTTTCTTAGCTAGCAAGGAAGATTTCACGTGAGTTTTGAGTAACACCTTTTCTCTGATTATAAATCTGGTAACACCATGTAGCCGTTTATCATAATGCTTCTTTCGGCATTGGGCCTGTTGTGTGATAGAGATTAATACTTGCCTTATTTTTTCATTTAGGTCGACGGGTTGTCTAGGAAAAGACGGGATAGGGTTTACCCACTCATTATTTTCTTTCTTATTGCATATTAGTTCTGACGGCGTAACTGCAGTGTCGTATATTGGGAGATTGTTTACCACCTGTTCAAAAACTTTTTAAGTATTCAATCCATTTAGACTGCTTGTTGGCTACGTATGTCGTCATAAACCTATTCAATTCACGGAATATTCTTTCAATAGGGTTTGATTGCGGGCTATACCGGGATATCAGTATTTGTTTAACCTGTTGTTCTTTCAGAAATTTTTTCCAAGCATGGCACGTAAAATTGGTTGCGTTATCTGTTAAGATCGCCTGTGGTTTCCCAACAGACGGGAAGTAGTCGTTTAGCATACGTCTGATAATAGGCTTAGCTGCAGTTGTTTTCGTGGCATATAATTTCACATACTTTGAAAATACATCATATACTCAAATAATATATTTTACACCTCCCCTGGCAGAGGGTGAAGGACCCATAGCATCTATGCATACTAGCTCTAGTGGGTTTTTTGTAAAATAGGATGCAACTCTGTCTCGCAGTTCAGATTGACAGGCTTAACCTTCTGACAAATAATACAAGTTTTCAAAATTTGTTGTGTGCGTCGAAGCATATTGGGAAAGTGACAGTACATATTTAATTTCTTATAGCACTTGCGGGCACCGTAGTGTCCCCAAGCGTAGTGAGTATGCCAAATTAAACTTTTCTCATATGCTTCGTGCACACAAACGCACCATGTATCGCTGTACATGTTCCTCCTGTAAAATAATACATCCTTGTGTAATTTGTAATGTTGTCTTATGGGTAAAGGGGGGTTATTGTTTAACTGGAATCTAACTTTTCTCCACCGGTCACCTTCTTCCTGTAATTTGGCCATATTATTGCACATATCCAAAAAATATTTCCTGAATTTTGTGTCCTTGATGAGCATAACTTTAAATTCTGTGTTCTCTCCTACCAATTCTTCGAACTCAGGTAGTCCTTGTGGTAATCTTGACAGTGCGTCAGCGATTACGTTATCCTTGCCATTCACATATATAATTTCAAAATCATGAGACTGCAAAAATAACGTCCACCGCGCAAGGCGATTGTGTAGCAACCTACAAGTGAGTAAAAAGCTTAATGCCTGATGGTCGCTGTAGATTCGTATATGTTTGCCAAATAGATAATAGTGGAATTTTTTAATAGCCCACAAAATAGAAAGGGCTTCCAATTCTGTTGTGGAATACCTGCGCTCGCATTCTGACAGAGTACGGCTAGCAAAACTAATTATCTTAACATTGTCGGAGCTAGCGCCTATGTCCAGCTGAAATAGACAGGCTCCTAGTCCCGAAAATGAAGCATCCGCCGCTATACAGAAATCTTTGCTCATGTCAGGATGTTCTAGTATTTTAGAATTAACCAAAGCATGTTTTATTTTTTCAAACTCGGTCTGGCATTGAGGCGTCCAGATCCACTGTTTGTCCTTCTTTAAGAGGCCCAATAATGCAGGGCTATTGAGCAATTGGTTCGGCACGAACCTGCGAAAGAAAGAACACAATCCCACAAATGCCTTTAGCTGTCGTTTTGTGCACGGCGCGGGAAAGTTTTTTATGGCTAACAGTTTTTCTGGGTCGGGTCTTATCCCTGCCGGCGAAATAATGTGACCGAGAAATTTTATGTCTTTTCTCACAAATTTTGATTTGCTAAGGTTTGCTGTGACACCTGCCGCTGAAAGCCTCTGTAACATTCTTTCCAAAAGCTCTATATGTTCTTCCCATGTAGGTGTTGCTATTAATATGTCATCTATATAAACTGTGAGTTTGTCAAGAAGGTCAGGTCCTAAAACAGTGTCGAGCGCAGTTATGAAAACGCCGGCACTAACGTTCAATCCGAACGGTAGAACACAATACTGGTAGGACCTACCTGCAAATATGAATGCTGTATACTTCCTACTATCAGGTGATAGTGGGATTTGCCAATATGAACCACGGAGGTCTACACTAGTTAAATATTGCACCCCATGAAAACGCTGCAGCTGTTCTTCCAGGTTTTCAGCTCGGGTGGTTACTGGAACTATAATCTTATTAATTTCCCTTGCGTCGAGAACGAGTCTCACCGAATTGTCGGCTTTCTTGACCACTAATAGTGGACTGCAATAAGGCGATAATGAAGTCTCTATGATATTCCACGAGAGCATTTTCTTTATTTCTTGAGCCACTGCCTCTCTTTGTGACCAAGGTATAGAATAGGTATTCTTACAGAAAGTGTCGTGGGGCCGGACATCCATGCTATACTGATACGTCCTAATGACCCCGGGTCTTTCATCAAACACACGAGCATAGCGTAACAATACACTTCTAAGATCACCCTTCTGTTGTTGTGAGATTTCCGAGCATTCAGATATTTTCTGTTCAATTTCATGCTGCTCTACCTGCTGATACCACAGTTCACTCGAGTCGCTATTTCGCGAAGTATTGACCTATAGGATTTGGATGTGTATATTTCGACAAGCTTTGTCGTTCCTACTCTTGACTTTTATTAAATCCACACTACAGTTCTTTCCGTTAATATATAAATGACACTTTCCAGATTCCAAGTGAATTTTAGCATACTTTTCCCTTAAGAAGTCCATGCCGAAAACGCACCGTTCTGTCAACCCTTCTACAACTAGAAAAATTGACTGAAAAACAATGTCTTCAATCTGCACTTCGACCATGGTTTGCATTTTAATTAACTTGGATTTACCGCCTATGGCTCCTAATATCCGACAATTTTGTACTGGATAGGTCGGTAAAGTCGTGTGGATATTAATCTCTTTAAATAGTGCCTTGGACATCACACTAATTTTCGCACCAGTATCTACAAGGATATGCGTAGGTACTTTTCCTACTACGGCCTGTAAATTAGCTTGTACTATACCATCACCTTCACATGACTGTGGTTCTTCCTCCTTGGTCAATAAATCACGCATATCCGTTTCATCTTGGTACCTGAGCAATTTACTTTCATGACAGCATGGATCGCCCCCACGACAATCTATGGCCAACATTGGGGAGCATAATGAGGCCATGTTTAGTTTAACGCTCCACGGTTCATATCTGTTTGTGTTTCGTTTGCGACTTCAATTATGTTTACCCCTGACGTGTTGCTCCTTGGCTGAGTATTTCTGTCGTGGTTTTGCCCTGAGTTTAGCGAAATAGTGTCACCTAGCGTTTCTGATTGATAGGCTTGGCTGTTAACAGGATATTGCCACTGCCTACTTTGATGATCTCCTGTGTGGTTGCGGCTAAATTCAGGCTGGAAATTATTATAACTATTTCCCCACTGGTTCCTATTGCCATTTCTGTACCAGTTACGTTTTCGGTCACCGGAATAACCAGAAAAATTCCTATCCCCGTTTTTTCCTTTTCTATTGTATTGCGGATGGCAGGTCTGATTGTAGCAGTTGTAATTTCCTCCCGAACTCGGGCCTGGCATCTGTGCTGTAGGGGCGCGATCGACAAAAGCCGGTCGCGATTCAGCCGCGCACGCTACATTGTTGACGCCGTAATGCGGCTGGCGCTGCATAAGCTGGTTGCTACCGCTGCCACGAAAATTGTTTTGATAGGCTTGATTTTGCCTAGCATCCTCATTAATTAAATCGATAGAATCTAATACAGATAGGAAATATTCGAGATTGTTCTCTGGTACTTGTACTAATTTTTCTCTGATACTGATCGGTAATTTTGCCTTCAGGATGCGCAGTACGTCTGTGTGTGTGACGGGCTCGTCCCAGAATCGCGTTTTGTTTAAGTATTTTTCAAAATACTTCCGGAGTGATCCAAATTTTGCATTGTATGGCTCCGGGTTAAACAGAGCTTTTCTCAATCTCTCTTGTACACCATGGGACCAATACTTAGATAAAAATGCAGCTTCAAATTGTTCTAATGTCTGACAATTTTCCGACATTTCCATTGCCCATAGGGCACCATCCCCTTGAATATATCCAGTTACATAATGTATTTTTTGCTTTTCAGACCAGGTCTTAGGCAACACATTCTTAAATGACTTTATAAAAATTACCGGGTGGACGGATTTTTTTTCTCGGATAAACACTTGAAACTGCCTGTGTTTTATAAGGCTTTCCTCTAACAGAACAGCCGACAAAGTTGGTTCGGTTGTCTGGTGTCTCTGTCGTTCGTCGCGGTAATGTTGATTACCGTAACGACCTTGGTTTGGTGAAAACATGGGTACATCGGGATAAAGATAACTGTTTGCTGCGTCGTCACTCTTACCTGTGCGTCTGTCATCAAATTCCTCTTCTGAATGTTGTTCTCTTTCGTTCTGTGTATGGTGTTTACTCTTTAGTTGCTTGTCTACATGTTTTTTCCAGTCAGGTAAGTCCTGTATCAGAGTCTTTTGTAACTGAGCTAGGTCAGTTGGAAGTTTAGTTACAGACGTGTTTTGGGTAGTGTACACCTGTTCTACAGTGTTAGTTATTGCTTTTTTCAGTTCTGTTTCTAATGTATGGTTGATATGTTTGTCTTTTTCCTCTAAAAATTCGTCAAACTGCTGTTTTTGTTGTTTCGTCATGTCATCAACTTGGTCTACAGCCTCCTGCATTTTGACACTAAGCTCGGTCTGCTGAAAACTCATAGCTTCAAAATTTTCGGTTAAGGTACGGATCTGTTCTGGCATATCCTTAACTGTGGACTTTAAGTTATCAATGTCTTGGCTCATGTAATTTAAATCTTCGCGTAGTACCTCTATCACTCGATCTGCTCCCTCTCTTTTTAACTGGGTCAGTTGAGTCGTCAGATTATTTTGCATGTCGGTCAGGTTCTTCACGTCATTGTCTATTTTGTCCATTTGTGTCGTTACACTGGCTATCTGGGTAGTGACAGCGTTTATCTGCGCTGTGACATTGTCTGTGTGAGCTTGCATTTGTGCTGCAACATTTTCTACTCGTGTGTTAACAGTACCTATCTGAGCTGCAACATTTTCTGTGTGAGCTTGCATTTGTGCTGCAACATTTTCTACTCGTGTGTTAACAGTACCTATCTGAGCTGCAACATTTTCTGTGTGAGCTTGCATTTGTGACGCAACATTTTCTACAACTTGAGCTGCAAACTGCGACATTAAATTTGTCTGCATCTCTCTAAACATGCGTATAAGGTCTGTTTCTACTGGGTCTTGTGTATTGTCAGCATTCGTATTTGTTTCTGTAGTCGACATATTGTCGCCCGTCGCCTGCGACTGAGCACTGCCGGTCGCTGCGACTGTGTTTTCGGTATTCGCAGTACTTTCGGCCTCAAAGTTTTGTAAGGGTTGGACTATTGATTCCTCATCTGACGAACTATCCATGATTTTGTCTGAGATCTGAGTTTCACCATGCCGATTCACAACACAAAACAGCGTGCAGCCGAACTTCACTATCACTACAGCTCGTACTACACGTAAATAAATCACAGATGGCTTTGCACTCGTCCGTGAAAATTCACGTAGTAAAATATGTCTCTGGCAAAACAGAAGACTGATAAATGACTCTTACTTTTTTCGCGCTCAATCAATAAAATTGTCCGCCATCTTGTGATGCATTTACATATAATAGAAAATGAACTAAAGCAATTTTTACGTAAACTGAAAAGAAATGGAAAAGAATTTGGAAAAAGGAATTGATGCGTTCTACGCAGTGGGTGTCGAAAAAATGAAAAAAAACTGTCCCACATTTACTTTCAACTAAAGCGGATTAGTGCTGTTGTTCTTACCTTACGTGTGTTTTCTGACGGTTTTGTAGTGAGAAGAACTAACATTAAATGGTCCAAAACTTTTTTTCGAAAATTAGTAATTTCGATGTGGTTTTTCGTTTCTGGTACGTAGCTCGCATGACATGCAACAGAAACAATATGTTGTAGTGGCAATAATGGATGGCAAGAAAAAAAACTTAAATATTTCAACTAACAATTCTACTGATTTTTACTGAAATTATGGTCATGGCACTCGGTCGCCATTGTAACGTTCCCTCTTTCTGTTTATTTAGGTTTGATTTGTTTGATTGTTATTCTTTATTTCTATTATTCGGTATCTTTTTTTTTATTAAATTGAGCCTGAAACTTACGTAATAAATACTTCGCGTGAAGTACGATTTGCAGCATAAACAAAAATTAATTTCGGAAATTTAATCCACTGAATATTAAAAGTAAAGCTTTTGAACAACGCGCGTGACTGACTAGATACATTCAGAGGGTACGTACATTCGCGTGCGAGTGGTTGCGGTCTGATGAGAAATTTTCATTGTGAAATAATTTCGTCGTAACACACCCGGAGATTGCCAACGTACATTCAGAGTAGGGGCACGTACGTTCTATCATTCCCCGTGGCCTGGGTAAAAGAATGGCATTTATTTAAATCTAAGAGTATTTCTTTTGCATCGGACTAGTATTTTTATAAGAAAAAGAAGATTGCAGGTTCTGAATGTCTCGGCAAAACGAATCGGAAGTAATTTGAGCGGCCACGAAAGGAAAGTAGAGAGCACAATCACGCACCTCTATTGTTGAGCAGCGCCGTTTTGAAGATCTTCGGTTCCATCTAAAACTCGCCTTCTCTGCTTAACATAAATACTCCATAGGCATGGGAATAAGGCTTGTTGTGCGATGAAAATAATATAAAACACATCTTGCGTCTTTTAACTCTTTCAATTACCACACACACACACACTAGTAATTAGACAGTACGACATCCCACCAGCCCATCAGAACAAAAAGAAGTCGTTCATACCTCTCAAAGATAAAAAGTTTACCAGATATTTCTCTGGTGTGTCACTGGAACTATTTTTCAGCACCTCTGCGATTAAATCACAATATTTTCAGTTCCTTTACAAGCATAAGGTGGGACGAGGCAGTCTGAATTACATTTTATAGATGTATTTCTCGCATGTCTCAGAGCCTCTCGCGGTTGTCGTCGCCGCCGTCGCCGCCGCCACTTCTGCAGAAGTAGCAAATGGCCATCGTAGCAAATGCGGCGAGGGACGCCCTGCCTTCCATTCCGAATGCACAAAGTGTATGGTCTGGTTTCCCAGTCTATATTTGGTCGGTCTCGTAAGAGGTTGAATGTAACGAATGGGTGGGAAAGAGCAAGGGGCAGCGGCTGTGTAGAACGAAAACACAATTCCTCAGGGGTTTGAGCGTTTCGAGATGAGTCGTATACAAGTTATAGATGGTCGTCAGTGACCGTGTGACCTAATGGATCAGGCGTCGGACTTCGGATCTGATGATTACAGGTTCGATTGCTGTCACGCTCGTGTTTTTCCAGTTCTGAAAAAGAAACATACCGTTTTAATGTAGCAATTGATCAGTACGAAACCGTCTGAATGTTGCTGTTGACCGTTTTTTGCTTGGAGTTGCTCTTGAGCTTGAAACACACACAACAAGACCGGTGTTAACTAGCGAAATGGTCGGCAGGGTGCCGTCACCGCGAGTTTTGACTGGCACTTGCACATCTAAAACAACGTCGGAAAGTAACTCGTTCGGCTTTTGAGTCACCTCAAGTATGTGTGTTAATTTTGACGCCACTAGCTCTGCTTGTTGTCATGCAATTCCTTTACCTCTCAGAAATGATTATGAAATAAAAGTGAAGTACGTGACGATTGTGACGTTAGGAAAACATTAGGCAGCATGGAGAGATTCTGTATGGGACCACCCAACCCAAACGAGTACTGTGTGACGTGCTACCCGGCAGGTATTCACCGAGGCAGCCTGCTAGCTATTCTGGCTCTAGCTGCCGACGCGTACGGACGTGCCTCCGTTTTCTGCGTGTAGTCAGTGTTTCGCCAGTGTTTACCTTTGCATTTCGGTGTTTTTAAGTTTTGTGATTTTCTTCGTGTGTAACTCGTGTTTTCTTCTGCCTCCTGTGTTCTGTTTTTGTGTTTTCTACCGACGATTATTTGTCGTTTGTGGAGTTTTTGTTAATTACTGGAATCTCCCCTTGATTACTGCATACTATGGCTACAACTGTGAGGAAGAATACGCTGGTTTTTGCCTTCGCTAAGGAAACACGACGTGTTCAGCCGACTGCTCTGGAAATTCATGATTGGCTTGATCAGGTAGTTGGCATAAATTCTGATATGGTGCATACCACTCAGCTAGATAATGACAACTACTGTGTTTTCGTAAAGTTTTTGGATCCCGTTTCGGTCGATAAAATTATTAGAAAATTCGGGTATCATGTCGAATTTTTGCATAGAGACGGCACTACAAGTAAATTGGCTATCAGGAGAACTGATGCTCTTTATAGATCTGTGCGGGTGTTAAATTTACCTATCGAGATAGATAATGAGAAAATCAAGGTTGCCCTGTCTCAATGTGGTGAGGTAAAGGATATAGTTAACGAACGTTGGTCGAAGCAATTTAAAATTCAGAGCTTCAATGGTATTCGTTCGGTAGAGATGGTAGTAAAGACGAATATCCCGTCTCATATAACTGTTGACGGGCATAAAGCACACGTGATTTATACTGGTCAAACCCCTACGTGCCATATATGCAATGAATCGGGGCATTTAAGGCAGGACTGTCCCCGTCGTGTCTTTGTACTAAAAACAAATTTAGTCCAACGCCGCAAGATGACCTTGAGCGAAGTTTTGGCAACCGATAACACAGCCAAACAGGGTGAGGGTTCGGATCCTGTACCTAGTTCTGGAACTATTGCTGTTGATGGCAGTGATTTTCCACCCCTGGTAACACGCTTCAGTGATTCCTCTGCCCGTGAGTTAGACGTACTAACCAAGAAACGACCACTTGAACATACAGATGATCATTCTGATGATGACACCTCCCGACAATCTCCTACTGTACGTAAACAGAAAGCTGGCGATGAAAATCTGCATGTGCCCCAAGACGGAATGCAAGTAGATTTAACTGCAGTTTCTGATACATCTCGCTCACTGCCAGAAAATGCAACGGCAGCTGCCGACAGCGAGAAAGTAGAAGTCCCCCAAGCAGCGACAATCAGCTGTTTACCGACGGGAAGTTCGCGGAAGCGGTAGAACAACAACACCGTTACACCGCAACAGCACAGCAACCGGAACCAGAGTGTAAACAAGTGAAAGTGTTTACTCCTGAACCGGAAAATAAGCAAACACCGTCGCAAGCATCACAACAAACGAAGGTAGTATGTAAACAGCAGGCAGTGTTTACAAACCAGTTCTCTCTAGACACTGCTGCTGAAGCGGCCGCGTCGAGTGTTGCCACAACAAAATCAGGTCAGGGTTTTCAGGGCGTCCACCGCCGTACGCTAAAACCACAACCGAATCTTACTGTTTCTCGCACCCAAGCCAAACAAAAAGCGGAGAAGTCAGACGTAAAATCACAGAAAAATATACGATATGAAATTGTCAGAGAAGGTGCTCCAGATGAGCCTCCTGACACACTCAATGTCGAACAGCCCCTCAGTACTAAGGTGCGGGATGACAATGGAAGACAAACTAACGTTTAGCGACCGTGTTACTAGGACTGCTACCAAGTTCTGAATGACTGTAGTTCTAAACCGGATTTCAGCAAACCAAAAGTAGAACAGTTTTTTGACCAACTTTGTCGGTGGCCAGTAGCAAGTTAGAGATACAAGCATACTCTATCACAACGATCAATATAAATAAAATTCGAACCTCATTAAAGCTAGCTGCGCTCAAGGAATTTTTGTATGACTCTGGAACCGATATCGCTTTGCTACAGGAGGTTGTAACGACGGAATTTGTAATACCATACACCGCAATTGTTAACGTATCTTGTGAAACACATACAGGAACAGCGGTTCTGCTCAGGGAAGGGATTCCCGTATCTCAAGTGGAGCGGTTGGAATACGGAAGGGCAATTAGTATTAACGTTTTAGGTACCAGATTGATTAACTTATACGCGCCCTCAGGAAATAGTAATAGACAGGACAGGGCAGCATTTTATAAAGAGGAACTTATATATTTATTACGTCGAAACCCAAACAGTTTTATAATGGGCGGTGATTTTAACAGTGTGTTAAATCGTAAAGATGAACAACCACATTTTCACCGTTCTTTGGAACTTAAACGCCTAGTAACCGACCTAAAACTTAAGGACGCATGGGAACTAAAATATCCAACGAAGGTTGAATATACGTATATAACACAGACTTCACGCAGTAGAATAGACAGAATTTATGTTTCCCAAAACTTGGAAAGATGTCTACTAAATTCAGAAATCGTACCTGTATATTTTAGTTACCACTGCAGTATGAAGGCGTGCATTAATTTAGCTCCACAGCCGATTCAGATTTTTAGGAACCAGTGGCATCTAAATGTCTCTCTCTTAAAAGAGCAATATTTGGCAGAAGCGGTAACGGATGCGTGGACCTTATGTCTGCGATCGATCGAGAGGCAGCCCACAGTATTAGACTGGTGGATTAAGGTTGCAAAGCCAAGACTGAGAAAAGTGTGTACCCGATACAGCAGAGAAAGAGCGTGGGAGTTAAAAAACAGTATAGAATTTTATTACAGTTTGTTGCGAGACCTCTATGAACAGGCAAACGTGTCAACCATTGGATTACAAGACATCAGACACACCAAAGCGAAATTACTCGCCATTAAAAGACAACAGATGGAAGGTTTAATACTGAAGTCAAAGGCGAAGTCGGTGGTAGATGATGAAACAACATCCTTATATCATCTGCTTCGGCATGCAAAGAATAGGCGACGCACTGTTATCAGTCAACTTAAAACCCCCAATGGGACAACACTGACGTCTCAGAAGGAGATTCTAAGTGCAGTATACCAGTACTACTATGCATTATATTCCTCCAGCCCACCTCACGAGAGGTCTCTGCAAGAGTTTCTCAGTGTTTTATCCCCACAACTGACAAGTTCTGAAAACGACGAAATCCTTTCTGAAGTCAGTAACGAAGAGATTCGTGAGACAATAACCAAGTCCCCGGTGAATAAATCTGCTGGACCCGACGGACTCCCTGTAGAATTTTACAGACAGTTCTGGTTTTTAATTGGTGACACGTTTACATGCATTGTCAATGAGATTTTTAACGAGCAGACGATACTTGCAGATTTTAAAGACAGCAAAATTGTACTTCTACCGAAAAACAAAGGGACGAAAAGTTTAAACAATTACCGCCCTATTTCACTTTTAAACTCTGACTACAAAATAGTATGCAGGATTTTAAAAAAGAGACTTTCCCCTCTGACCGACAAATTAATTAGTCAACATCAGTCATGTGCAGCAAATAGAAGTATTTTTAATACGATTTCTGAATATAGAGACATCATCGCCTTAGCATCGGTTTCTAATATCAAATGTGCTTTACTTTTTATAGATTTTACTAAGGCTTTCGACTCGGTGAATCACCGCTTCCTATTTGAGGTACTGACAAAAATGGGACTCGTCCACCAAACAGTTAATATTATAAAAAACGTTGCTACTGGTCTGAACGCTAAATTAGCTGTCAACTGTCAGCTGACGCGGCAAATTCAAATAAACCGCGGCATCCCACAGGGAAATCCCTTGTCTATGTTTTTGTTTGTTGTGTCGTTAGAGCCCTTTTTAAGAAGTGTTCATGAAAGGTTAAAGGGCATAACTATAACTGGCAGGAAAACTGTAGTGAGAGCCTATGCTGACGATGTTGGTGTCGTCATAAGAGGGCAAGATGATGTAATTCGAATAGGGGCCATTCTTCAAAACTACTGCCGCGCATCGGGTGCGACAACGAACGAAAATAAAAGTACAATCCTGGGAATGCGGGGTCTTGAACGGATACACATCGATTGGGCGAAGTCAGTTACCACCCATAAAACCCTGGGGACAATCCTGACGGCATGTCCAATGAGGATGACAGCCCTCAATTGGAAAGAGGTTTTAACAAAGATTCAAGGGGGACTTATTGAGAACTCACAACGACTTATGAACCAGGTTCAGAGGGTCAGGTTCATTAACTTCTGCATTCTCGCAAAGGCATTCTATATGGCACAAGTTTTTCCCTTGCCGAAGTTGATAGCTCAGAAAATAATGTCGAGGGTTGCAAATTTCTTAAGGAAGGGGGAAATCTTCAGGGTTAACCTAAGGACTGCGACTTTACATGCTAGAAATGGAGGCCTCGGACTGGTGGACATACGCAATAAAGCTTCTGCGCTTTTCATAAAAAGGTCTTTAAACATATTCCACGCCAACGCCGGCAGTATTACTACACAATTGTTTAAATGTGTCCAACCAGAAAGCCTTCAACCACCGGCAGACGTACAAGAAATTAACCCCCGACTGCGATACGTTAGGATCTTGTACACAGAATTGAGCTATGTTCAGGAGAAACTCAGAACTTCACTGCACATTACAGCCAGAGATATCATGAGACAAAGACAACAATATGAAGGACAAAATAAAATTGCCACGAAATATATGAGTCACAACTGGGATGCAATTTGGGAGAATATTAATTTTAACGGGCTCAATTCACATGTGGTAACGGCATGGTACAAAGCCGTCAATAATATTGTCAGCACCAACGAGCGGCTTTATAAAATTGGGAAAGCTGAAACCCCCTTATGTCAGAAATGTAAACTAGTTGACACTGCGATTCATAGATTTACGTGAGGTGGAAATCTCATCAATTGGCATTGGCTCAGGAAAAGTATTGCACTACTGCAACGCACGTCACCCAGTGCTTTTCAGACCTGAAACTAAGTTTTACCCCAAAACCAAAAATAATGCAATACACTGTTTAATGGGACAGTTTGTCCATTACATTATCAATAAAATAGGTGGTGACGACGAAACGGAATTCAAGCTTTTTATGCAAATGGAGTACAGCAACATTAAGCAATATGCAGACCACAGGAAAATCTATGGAAACATGTTGATCATTTTATTCAAACGAATAGGTGTTGGTTAAAGCGCACAGTCTAACACTAAATGTACTATTTTAGGGGTAATGAAGAAGTGAAGTATGAATCTACGTTCAAGATGAAGGAAATGCCTTTCTTTTATCCATTCATGTTACGTCTGCCCCCCAATAAGTGTCTCATAAATGCTCGCTGTATATTGCAGTATAATCACATGATTCCTACTCGAATGTCTGTTGACTGAAAACTCGAATGACGGCTTTGCAATGGGATCTCCCCCCCAAGACGTCGTACAACCAGTGCTCCTTACCACAATAAAAAGAGCAGGCGAAAAATATACACAACTATAACCGCTTTCCTACAACAATTAAAATGCACTGAAGGAGCCATTCGGTGGGAGTGATGGTGGGGGCATCGTGGCCAAACATCGATTTCTTTGACCCCTGCCCTCGTTGTCCCCGTCATGCGCCTACTGATATGCATCCTTATAAACAACAATAAAAAGTGGTCGAAGGCGCCAGACTAAAGGAAAAGTGTCTAGGATACCTGGCTTAAAAAAGAGAGAGAGAGAGAGAGAGAGAGAGAGAAAGTGGTTCAGGAAAAAAAAACAGTCTAAGGCGCCAGAAAAAAAAAATTAAACAAAAAACAAAACAAAAAAGTGGTTAAGGAGTTGAATTAAAAGAAAATAAAAGAAAAAGAAATGGATAAGGCATAAAAAATGGATAAGGAATAAAAAAAAGTGGTAGAGCACTGGTCTAGTAAACCAGGGGTCGTGAGTTCTCAACCTCAGAGGAGGAAGACGAATTTTGGAAATCAGTTGCGCGTCGTGGCCGTATAGCAAACAGTATCTGTGATGACGAACAATTAGCGACAAGCGTTTTATTAAGAATTACGCTTTGCCAAAGCGGTACAGCATAAGGTGGGACGAAGCAGTCTGAATTAGATTTTATAGTTGTATTTCTCACATATCTCAGAGCCTTTCGTCGTCGTCGTCGTCGTCGCCGCGCCGCCGTTTCTGCAGAAGTAGCAAATGCCCATCGTAGCAAATGCGGCGAGGGACGCCCTGCCTTCGATTCCGAATGCACAAAGTGTGTGGTCCTGTTTCCCAGTCTATATGTGGTCGGTCTCGTAAAAGGTAGAATGTAACGAATGCGTGGAAAGAGCATGGGGCAGCGGCTGTGTAGAACGAAAACACAATTCCTCAGGGGGTGTGAGCGTTTCGAGATGAGTCGTATACAAGTTATAGTTGGTCGTCAGTGACCGTGTGGCCTAATGGATAAGGCGTCGGACTTCGGATCTGAAAATTACGGGTTCGAATGATGTCACGCTCGTGTTTTTCCAGTTCTGAAAAAGAAACATACCGTTTTAATGTAGCAATTGAGCAGTACGAAACCATCTGAATGTTGCTGTTGACCATTTTTTGCTTGGAGTTGCTCTTGAGCTTGAAACACACACAACAAGAACGGTGTTAACTAGCGAAATGGTCGGCAGAGTGCCGTCACCGCGAGTTTTGACTGGCACTTGCACATCTAAAACAACGTCGGTAAGTAACTCGTAGACATGTATGAAATACATGTTCTGAAATGGAAGTGTTGTTGTTTGGAGAGCACATCGGTTACGTGTCAGATGTGTAGCCAAGCAGTAATGGGTCGCCATAGCTGCAAATATTAGCTGGTAATATAATGTGTTGTCAGCTGAAGTCTGATGATGCAGGCGACCGTAAGGCCGAAGTACGCAAAAGTGCCGCTAGGCCGCACCTCTTTAGCTCAGTGGTAGAGCACTGGTGTAGTAAACCAGGGGTCGTAAGTTCCATTCTCAGAGGAGGAAGACGAATTTTGGAAATCAGTTGCGCGTCGTGGCTGTATAGCGAACAGTGCCTGTGATGACAAACAATTAGCGACAGGCGTTTTATTAAGAATTACTCTCAGATGAGATTAAGGCGAATTTCGCAGATAAAGCATTTTTTTTTTGTAAAAAAAAAAATTCTTTATTTCCAATAAAAGAATGTTAATTTTACATCCAGCACACTGCCTTATTTGATTAGTGGGCCTAGTTAGTTATACAAAGATAATTAGCAGCTAATTCTAAGTCCTATGTAGTAACTAGTTAGTATGTAAGTGATCAGGAGTAAGCAATGGGCAAACGTTAATGTTAGTCTACTACAAACATGTAATCTTAAGACTAGTTACTAAATCCTACAGCGTTACAGTTGTGTCAGCTAATTAGTATAAACTTACTATAGAGCCTTGCTCATTGAGCTAACCCCAATGAGCGTGCCCCTGACACTGGGCAGGCCAAGATGGTAATCGCTGCATGTTTCTAATAATAATGTCTAAAAACTAAGTCCTACAACTAACTTATCCTACGGTCAAGTCCGGTGCGTTGTGTGGTTCGGTTAGGCTGCACCCCACTCCCCCAGAATCCTGTGGCGCAGCGGATTCAGACTGAGGAAGTCGGCCTTTCCGCGCCCAGGCGGTTTGGGAGTAGGGTATCGAACTCTATCTGTGTCCTGGTTTATCTCTTTCTTGTACTAATATAGTTCTTTCAGGTAGTCCTTTAATACTTTCTGAGATACCGCGTTGGCCAGTTTATTGATGATATGGAAAGTGTCGCGATGTCTGGTTAGTCTATATGTGTCGTTGTGTGGTGGTTGGTCCCGCAGTACTGGGGCCACATCATTGAAAAGGGGGCACTCGTAGACTACATGGTCAGGAGTACCCTCCGGAACACCACAGTCACACGCAGGTGTCGCCTTTTTACCGAATCGACATAGATATGTCGAGTACGGTGCATGTCCAGTGAGGAAGTGGATGAGTCCCCGGGATGGATCGAAATGTGACATTCCCATCCTTTCCCTGACATCTGGTAGGAGCTCAAAGGTTCGACGCCTTGTTTCTTCGTTTTCCCACGAATGTTGCCATAGCAGCTCCCCTTTTTTTCCTAATCTCTACTTTATTTTCAGTCCTGATGCCCAGAATTTCCTCTGTTTTTTCCAAATTCCCCTTTTTAGTCCAGTACCAAGCGGCCTGCTCCAGAATTTTGATATCCAAGCGGCAAAGCCCCATTATAACTAACAGGACTCCTCCCGCTGTAGTTCTGTATGCCCCCACTGATCTCAGAATCATATTTCTCTGCACTCTCCTCACTGTCATGGCGGGCACCACCCTCGTGAGCCTGTGTGCCCAGACTCCGGAGCCGTAACCCACTATAGATCTTAGTATACTGTTATGATAAAGTTTGATGAGATGTGGTGGAAGATGAAACCGCTTGTGCCCAATGGAGATGAGGTTGTTGAGTACCTGTAAAGCTCTTTGAGTTACGGTTTCGATGTGTCTACCAAAAGTCCACCTTTCATCAATGATGATACCAAGGTAGCGTGTCTCACGTCGCCGGAGAACTGGTGATCCATCTATCCTAACAGTTGGGTTACGAGCTAATTGTCCCTTTAGAAGAAGGTATGTAGACTTAGCCGGTGAAATTTTCATTTTAGTCTTACGGCACCACAGTTGAAGTGTGTTTATTGTTCTATCGATCTTAGGCTCTATGTCTTCTCGGCTACGGCCGCCGACCAGTAGGAGGAGGTCATCTGCGTAGGCTATCACCTCCAGCACTTCATCACTTTGCTGTAATGTGTCTAGTAAGGGTTCCATGTGGATGTCCCAGAACAGCGGACCCAGTACGGAACCCTGGGGACATCCATTGGTGATAGTTTTCCTTACTCTTGTGCTAGTAGATGATAGCCAGACCTCCCGATCTTCACAATAGCTCCTCAGACAGCCATATAGAGGCCCTGGACACTCCTTCTCCCTTAAGCAGGAGAACAGCGAAGGCCATCATAGGTTGTCGAAGGCGCCACTTATATCCACCATGATGCCAACAACGTACTTGTACGGGGTAAAGCCGCAGACCTCGGCCGCCAGGGCGATTGCGTCAGATGCCGATCGTCCAGGCCTGAAGCCAAACTGCCTGTTGCTCATTCCGCACAGCACTCGGTGTGCAGCAAGTCTATCAGCCAGAAGTCTCTCCAGAATCTTCCCAAGCAGATCAAGCAGGCAGATTGGTCTGTAAGATTTAGTTTCTGCTGGGTCTTTGTCAGCTCCTTTTTTATAATTATCACTTTTGCCCTCTTCCATATTCGAGGGAACTTTTTCTGCCTGAGGCATTCGTTATATAAATGAGTTAGAGGGGCGACTATCTGGGGGGCCAGGAATTGCACCACCTCCGCCACAATACCGTCTGGCCCAGGAGCTTTTCCTCTCTTCAGGGAGTTTATATGGGCAGCTACCTCTTCTTCAGAGAATGGGTAGACTGCCATATCATTTTCATATGCATTGTTGTCATTCTCCCGCAGCTGCCGTTGTTCGTCTGTCTCATCCGCAGTATCATCAGGCAACAGGGAGTGGAGAAGGACCTCAGCAGTTTCCTGCCAAGACCCCGTCATCCGGTCCCCATGCCTGACGGTTGAGAGCTCCATCGGAGAACGGATTTTTTCCCGGACAAGCCTGTAGGGAACTCCCCATGGGTCTAGTGCTAATTGGTTCAGAACAAAGTGTTCCCAACTCTTTGTTCTAACTTCCCGTAGCTGTTCTTGGAAGTTATCTTTGGCTTCCCGGTAAAGCTGCAGCCATCTTTGTCTTTCTGGCCAGACGACACTGCGCTGGTAGTGCCTCCTGAGCCTTCTGACCGACCGGCGCATCTCCTCTAGTTCAGCAGACCATGGTGACGGAGAGGCCGCCATGGCCCTCCTCCTAGTAGTTACGGCTGCATTGACTGCTCGAGTTATTACTGAAACCAGTTCTTCGGCTCTGTTGTCAACGTCAAGGTCTCTGTGGTCGTCACCTTCTGATAACGGAGGAATGTCGCACTCCCCAGCAAGCCTCTCCCAGTCGGCTCTATTGTAATTATATTGTATTTCCCACCCTATGGCCCAGCGGCTCTCGCCATCTCCTATGTTGAAAGTAATGAGATTATGGTCACTTGTAGTGGCATTCTCCACTACTTTCCATTGCTGGATTAGGTGTGCTGCATTTGGCGTAGCCAGGGTCACATCGATGTTTGTGCCTTGGCCACCTCCCGCCGCATAGGTCGGAGGGTTGCCAGGCTTGTTAGCCACCACAAGCTGCAAGGCCATGATGGCCTCTTCTGCCTTCTCTCCATTGGGATCCCTGGTGCCGCTGTACCATAGGGGGATTTGGCATTCATATCGGCAGTCACAAATGCTTTCCGCCCCCGCAACGCCGTGATAGCTGTGGTGAGGTGTGCTAGGTGTCTTTCAATATCATCACCATATTGGAAGTACATGTTGATCACAATAATAGCTCCTGATGGAGACTGCAGCTCCACGACGTTGCAGTGGCTGGTTGTGAACTGCGTTAGGACTGTAGCCCTTATCAGTTTGTTTGTAATAATTATTGCCGCTTTTGGGTCTTCTCCTCTGCAGACGACTTGCCAGGTCGCAGCTGTGAAAGCTATCTTCCCGTTTAGGGAGTACGGCTCTTGCAGACAGACCACATCCAGTCTCCTCTCCTCCACTTCCCTTCGTAACTCCTGCATGACAAGTCTGCTGTTATGAGTGTTGAGTTGGCCAATGGTGATTTCCGTCATGTAGTTGTCTATGGAGTGTATGTATGAATTCTGTCATGAGGCCATGTTTTGTTCCAGTCAAATGTGATACATCCATTTGCCAGAACTGCTTGTCGATAAATTTCGTTCAGGTCGAATTTTTCACCACGTCTGTCAAACACTTTCTTTAGTAGGTCACGCAGGGCTCAGAAGTCAGTGGGGAGATTCAATGACTTGAGTTGAATTCTGTCCACAGCCTCCATTACCGAGAAGGTGACTCTCTGTCCATATTCATGTCCCACCCGAACCACATGTCTCAAGGCAGTGGTCAGGGTAGTTGGCTGCTCCAGCCTCGCCAGTTGCATGGTGAGTTCAAGGTTTGGATAGACTCTAACGGGATCGACAGGTGGCAGCCTCACTACAGGATCTTTTGTTGCAGCTGGTTCACTTGAACTAGTTATTTTATTTTCTTGAACTGGTTGTTTTGTTGTTATATTTATTTCTGCTGAGACTGCCACAGTCTCTGGTACAGGATGCCGTTGCCGTAGGTCTTTAGTCGGCCTTGTTTCCCTGCTTGGGGAGGAGGGTAGCGTGACTGCCAGAGGCCTAGTTTGTGTCCCTCTATCCGTAGTGGTAGAGTCAGTTTGAGTGCCTATGTCTACGGTTCTGGTTGTGGTGCCCATGTGCGACCTCAAGAAAAGCTTGAAGGCACTCGCCCTCATGGCATCCCTCCTCCTTTTGCTTGGGGATTTTCTTTTGGGCATCCTGTTGGCTTTGGTTTGATCAGCCATAGTCTATTCTTGAAATAGGCCTTTGTTCCAGAAGTCTGTAGGTGGGGCAGCTACGTCCCAAGTTTCGAAAGGGTTTTTTACCCCGTCTCTTGCAGGGGATGCAAACTGCCGCAGCCCTACAGTCCTTCCTGACATGGCCATCCTCGCCACATTTCGAGCAGGCCGACCCCCTGGTACAGTGCCTCAAAACGTGGTCGAGATCTCCACAATTGTGGCAACGCGGTACGACCAGATAGTCGCGTGTATTTATGGCATGAAAGCCGACGTATAGTTTGCCCACTGCTGTAATTTTTTTCCACATTTGAGCGGAGACCTCGGCAACTTGATGGACCACATCACGGACCCCAGGCCCAGTTTTGAATCTCAAATTGAAATTTGCTTTGAATTCTTCTTCTGTCATATCTTCGAAACTCTGAGCCTTTATAGATTTTTGCACTTCTTCATTTGTCATAATTGTTGGTACATCATATAAGATGACCAATGGGTTCCTTTTCCTTGGTGGCTCGCATTTGACCACCGAGTTTAGTTTTGCATTACTTAACAGTTTCTCTTTGTCCTCTTCTGAAGCTACTTCAACAATAACAGAGTTACTGCTGGGTTTTACCTTATTTATTTTAATTTTGTCTTTTGCTGGATTGATAGTGGTCGTAAGCAATTCCGGGATTCTTTTTACGCTAGTGTCCTGACCAGGCAGTGTCCTTAGGAAAACCGTTGTGTCTGATCTTTTAGTGACTTTTGCAATGACATCCTTTGTAGTCTGCGGTTTTGGTGGCGCTTGTGCGACCACCGCCGCCCAAGTCTTTCCGGGTTGTTTTCTTAGTCTTTCATTTTCTTTTGTAAGTTCTTCGACGCGGCCTTCAAGCTTGGCGTTTGCGATAGCCCACGCCGCCAGTTCATTTTTGATTATAGTCAAAGCCGCTTGACTAATTTTGCCATTTTTGATGTGTTCCTCAATTGCCTGTCCCGACTCGTCCTGAGGAGCGGGTTCAGACATCACAGAAGCTCGCGTTGGTGCACTCGAATCACTCGTTTCTGGTGTAGCCATGAAGAACGAGTGATAAAAAAGGGGGGTGGGAGCCCGTCTCTTGCCCCTGACCGGCTCCTCTGGCATGGGGGGGGGGGGTGGACTTCTGCAGCTCGCTCACCGACCTCGCCCCTAGGTCAAGAGCACTCCAGAGCTGCTGGGTTCAGCGCGCCGTTTCCAGCGCACTGGTCCCCCTCGGTGACTCCGTCATCGGCGATTTCACGCGACGCACCCCGGCAATTGCACCCCGCACTCCGGAGAGGCGGATGCACCTCTCGCCCTTCGCCGCCTACTTGCCCGAGTTTCCACCTCTCGGCCAGGCACCCACTCCTACTCAGGTGGCGGGCCGGTCCCCCAGGCGTTCGGCGGTCTGGACCCATCTAACCTGGCCCAGGCGATGTTACCACCACCTGGGTTTGGCAGAACACGCCCCGGATACCCAGGGGCGCGGCGAAGCACCCTTGCCGACACGCGTCGCGATCCCACGCCGACAAACGAGATCACCGGCATGCAGAGCACCTGTTGGTCTGTGCCCTGCGAAAAGAAGAGACTGATGTACGGTCCCTCGACACAGCTCCCCCTTTGCCATGCACGCTTCGCTTTCGCATCGGGTTGGGTCGCAGCTCTCCCTTTTGTCGCAAGGCAGAATGCCAAGCTTAACGTCTGGCACCACGGGAAGGCGGAAAGAGCCACTTGGGAAGGAGAGGCTATAAGAGACACATCACTTCCCCTGTGAGGACTACCGCGGCAAGCCCGTCTGGAAGCGATACGCCCGTCTGGAAGCGATACGCCCCAGTGCGAGCCTCCGTGCCTTACGGCGCGCCGGCTACGGGCGGGCCCGCGCCGAACGCGCCGTCGAGCGACCGACCTCACGCCAGCCAGATAAAGCATTTGCGAAAGCGGTAGAGCATAAGGTGGGACGAGGCAGTCTGAATTACGTTTTATAGATATATTTTTCACATATTTCAGAGCAAATGCGGCGAGGGACGCCCTGCCTTCGATTCCGAATGCACAAAGTGTGTGGTCGTGTTTCCCAGTGTATATTTGGTCGGTCTCGTAAGAGGTTGAATGTAACGAATGGGTGGGAAAGAGCAAGGGGCAACGGCTGTGCAGAACGAAAACACAATTCCTCAGGGGTGTGAGCGTTTCGAGATGAGTCGTATACAAGTTAGAGTAGGTCGCCAGTGACCGTGTGGCCTAATGGATCAGGCGTCGGACTTCGGATCTAATGATTACATTTTCGAATGCTGTCATGCTCGTGTTTTTCCAGTTCTGAAAAAGAAACATACCGTTTTAATGTAGCAATTGAACAGTAAGAAACCGTCTGAATGTTGCTGTTGACCATTTTTTGCTTGGAGTTGCTCTTGAGCTTGAAACACACAGAACAAGACCGGTGTTAACCTGCGAAATGGTCGGCAGGGTGCCGTCACCACGAGTTTTGACTGGCACTTGCACATCTAAAACAACGTCGGAAAGCAACTCGTTCGGCTTTTGAGTCACATAAAGTATGTGTGTTAATTTTGACGCCACTAGCTCTGCATGTTGTCATGCAATTCCTTTACCTCCCAGAAATGATTATGAAATAAAAGTGAAGTACGTGACGAGTGTGACGTTAGGAAAATATTAGGCAGCATGGAGAGATTCTGTATGGGACCACCCAAGCCAAACGAGTACTGTGTGACGTGCTACCCGGCAAGTGTTAACAGAGACAGCCGGCTAGCTAAGTAGGTAGAGCGTGAGACTCTTAATCCAAGGGTTGTGGGTTCGAGCCCCACGCTGGGCGGTATGGGATTTTCTTCCGCTGCAGATGTAAATTACCGTTTTTCTGATTAACGTAATGTAATGTAAATAGTAACTTTAAACTTTGCCTACGTCTCTGTCAGTCGCAAGGAAACTGTATTTGATGGTGAAGGTGATTTTGTAGACATGTGTGAAAGACATGTTCTGAAATGCAAGTGTTGTTGTTTGGAGAGCACATCGGTTACGTGTCAGATGTGTAGCCAAGAGGTAATGGGTCGCCATAGCTGCAAATATTAGAAGCTAATATGAAGTGTTGTCAGCTGAAGTCTGATGATGCAGGTGACCGTAAGGCCGAAGTACTCAAGAGTGCCGCTGGGCTGCGCCTCTTTAGCTCAGTGGTATTCCGAAGCCAGCGGCCGTGCTGTGCGGACGTGCGGTGCGGCTGTTGCGGTGTTTACATCGTCGCTGCGAGCGGCCGGCGCTGTGTGGTGAGTGCGCGCTTTCTGCGTTAGTCATAGTTCACGATCACATATTTAGATTGACATAATGGATCAGACAACGCGACAGGATACTTTGAAGTTGATTTTCGATCCGAACTACGCCCGACCGAAATCTTACGAATTTGAGGCATTTATCGAAGAAACTTTTCAGATCAAAGTGGATGAATTGATTGGAATACACCTGTCGATTGTCAGTCCGACTGTGTTCCTTAAGTTATCCAGTTCTGACAAGTGCGACCAAATTGTAGAAGCATGTGGTGGGGTGGCAAAATTCAAACATTCAGACGGACACATAGGGCAGGTCACGGTTTCGCGTGCCGGGATGGGAATACGAACGGTTCGAATCTTTGAGCTCCCCTTTGAAGTAACGCCCGAGGAGATAAACAACAAACTGAGAGACTATGGCGCCATTATCAGCAATGTCGCCGAAAAATGGTCTAGCTTGCACAAGTATCCAGTATTAAATGGAGTCAGGCAAGTTAAGATTGACATGCTGAAACATATCCCGTCGTATCTCTTAATTGGTGGATATAGAGCGATCATCATTTACGATGGCCAGCCGAGAACCTGCTCGGGTTGTGGTTCGACCCAACACGTCCGCGCGCAGTGTGTTCAACGGCGTGTGACGCAACTGCCGACTGGGGAGCGAGACCCGCCTAGTCAAATGGCCACGCTACCCGTGACGTACGCCGCCGCACTACGCAGTGACGTCGCCTCAGACATGTGTTTCGACACGGCGATAGTTGCTTATGCCGACGTTCCCGATGGTAGCGTAGCCATGGATACTAGCAGCACAGAAGCTACAGGTCCAGCACACTCACAAGACGAGGAAACTAACAGACGTGGAGAACAAGACCAGGCTAAGACGGCAGAAGAAGGCATGTGCAAATCACTCGAAGACGTCGTGCAACACAAAGAAGATACGGTTGCCACGTCGGAGGATAATGACCAGCAGCCTACAACTGTTTCGCCAAAGAAACGGAAGAAATGTCGAATAGCCCGTCAGGGAGCAGCAGAAATCGCGCCAATTCTGCGTGAAAAGGCGAAACAAATAGGCCAAGAACTGGCGGAGACGACACAGGCAACTCCTCCGGAAGATCGAACAACAAAAAGGAAGACTCGAAATGAGGACACTGACCCCGACCGTGGAATCCACATTCAAGACGGTACAGCTAGTCTGAAGGACCTTCCACCTGCACCCAACACGTGCACGCGGGAAGTTACGTGCACGCGAGACTGGGCGGATGACATGGAGGAGCAAAGTCATGATGCAGAGATGGCTGACATAGCACAACGTTCAGGACGGACGGCACCCGACCGTCGACAGGATGTGTCCACCCGGCAACAAACCACCATCAAAGATGCTCGTGCGGCAGATGATGATGCCGACTTCTTCTAAGTGGAGCAAGCATCCACTTCCCTTGGCAAACAGTACCCCACCTGACACGGTATAGTCGACATGACGGCTTTACAGGCGTACAGAATTGCAACCTTGAATATAAATAAAATTAGCAGCACCCTCAATCTGAGAAATCTCCAAGATTTTCTGTACGCCGCTGATATTGGCATCTTAATGCTGCAAGAAGTAACGGCTATCCGTTTGGACGACATCACTGGCTACAACGCCGTCATCAATCCTGGCAATGACAATAGCCTCGGCACAGCGATTATGACTAAAGAGGGGATCCTACTTACAGACGTGGCGCAACTGCCTAACAGTAGAGGTCTCGCTGTCACGATAAACAACACCAGGTTTATCAACATATATGCCCCGTCAGGAACAGGAAACAAGCGCCGCAGGGCCGAATTTTTCAAAGAGGACATCGCCCCCCTTTTCGTGGTGCGATTTGACCAAATAATTTTTGCGGGTGACTTTAATTGCGTGCTGAGTCCCAAGGATCAGACGCCAAATTTTAACAAATCTCTGGAGCTTTAGGACATCGTCAGAGACTTCCAACTGTTTGATACTTGGGAACTAAAACACGGTGATAGGCTAGGTTTCACCTATATCACCAGCCATTCTGCCAGTCGTATCGACAGAATTTACGCAACATCCAATTTAAGGAGACACGTATTACAGTCCGAGCTATGGCCCACGATTTCCTCTGATCATATCGCGTACAAATGTACGGTGAATTTAGAGAAACAAGGCACTTACAGGGCGAGAGGTCAGTGGAAGCTAAACGTTACTCATCTTTCGGATCCTGGATGTCACGCCGCCTTCCACACCACTTGGGCAGAATGTGAAAGGAAGTTCCACTTGTACGGCACGGCGCTGAATTGGTGGCTAAACTGCGCGAAGCCCGCAATAATAAAGACAATGAAAACTTACTCCCGTGAAAAAGTAGTCTGGCGGAAGCGGACAGTAGAGTTTTACTTCAGCTGTCTGAGAGACTTGTGCGTTCGTGATGCTACAGTCATAACAAATTATGGGCAAATCAACAGAATAAAAGCAAAATTGCTCAACCTGCAGAGACACCATCTCGAAGGCTGTAAAATACGAACGCGTTTGCAGAACGGTTCACGAGAAGAAACAACATCGATGTACCACATTCTCCAAGAGAACAAAAGACAAAAACTTAAAATTCTGACGGAACTCAAAACTTCAGACGGGAAACTCTTGACAGATCAAGCTGCAATACGAGACGAGATCCATCGACACTTTAGTGAATTGCTGGCCAATACACAGACAGATGAAACGGCGCAGCAAGCTCTCACTGCTAGGACGACAGAGCGACTCACTCCAGAAGAAGCTGATGTGCTCGCAGCGAGAATAACGGACGAAGACGTCGAAGATGCCATCTCGAAGAGCCCAAAGAACAAATCACCTGGACCAGATGGGCTACCCGCTGAATTTTATTAAACTTTTCGCGAACAAATAATTGCTAAATTGACACTCGTATGCAATGAAATACTAAATGCGGACACTGACCTTCCGAAGGAATTCTGTGAAGGTACAGTGGTCTTAGTCCCCAAAACACCAGGAGGCAAAACCGTGGAGAATCTTCGACCCATAACACTTCTCAGTAGTGATTATAAAATCTTCGCCCGTATCATGATGCAAAGGTTCAATTCTGTTATTCGTACAGTGACAGGAGCCTACCAGACAAGTGTAGGAAAGGACAGAACGATATTTCAGACCTTATGCGACTACAGAGACATTATAGCGATATCGGAAGACTGCAACATTCGCTGTGCTCTGATGTCGCTTGACTTTGAAAAAGCTTTTGATAAAGTTAATCATTCGTACCTGCTCCGGTGTATGACATCCGTGCACTTCCTCCAGAAAATTATAGCCTCCGTTAAAAACATACTGACGAATAGCACGTCAAGAATCAGTGTCAACGGACAACTCAGTCACCCGATCAATATTCAGAGTTCGGTAAGACAAGGTTGCCCAATGTCCATGACGCTTTTCGCGATTGCGCTTGAACCTCTCTTAGTATCTCTGACTCGGCAACTCCGTGGATTACATATACACGGACACAAGATCATATGTCAAGCCTACGCGGACGATGTAGGGGTACTTGTGACTGACGAAAGAGAGGTGGAAACAGTACTTGAAGTTGTGGCGACCTACGAAATGGCGTCAGGAGCTAAACTCAACCGCAATAAATCTGGTATTATGAATCTTGGTCGGGGTATAGAGATCAGAGCCGCTGGAAGTATCAACACTGTGGAAAAAATCAAATGCCTTGGAATAGAATATACGAGTAATATCCGCCGCACGGCCGCTCTCAATTATCGAAAATTACTTGCCACCTTACGGTCAAGCATAAAACAACACAGCTTGCGTAATTTAAACGTAATACAAAAAGTGCAACTGGCCAATACATACATCACTTCCAAAGTCAACTATGTTGCTCAAGTGCTGCCTCTGCCACGAACCATTGCACACCAAATGCAAGCAGCGCTTGGTTATTTTGTCAGCAGAGGTCAGATATTTAAGGTTTCATATGATACCTTGACGCTACCGACACGCAATGGAGGGCAACAACTGACAGACATCTACCTTAAAGCGCAAGCGCTATACGTTAGCAAAACTTATAAACAGTGGCAACGATCACCGCGGACCTTAGTGGCTCATCTCTTACGTGAAATCACCCCAGTCAGCAGAGATCCACCAATCGATGTGCATCACATCTCCCACGAGCTGTACCACTATAAACACTTTCTGGTGGAATACAGCTATGTACGCCATAGAATACCGGAGAAGGACATATATCGGGTTAAGGAGGTTTACAACACCTTGCTGGAAGGAAAATTGCGCAATCGAATAGAAAACAAGTTTCGACATTATAATTGGAAAAACATATGGGACAACATATCTGACCCCCATCTACCATCCAATGTGCGATCGACGTGGTACCTCGCAGTCAATAGAAAAATCCCAACCAACTCCAAACTGCACGCGATACGTCTGGCACACACACCAAACTGTTCCAGCTGCAATGTCGTCGACACTGCAGAACATCGCTTCGTCTGTGAAGATGTGAAAGACGTGTGGAATCTCTTCAGGCAAAAACTAGCACATGTGCTACGTACGTCACCTAACACAATTTCACCGACACACGTCCTTCTGCCTGATGACGTGCCATATCCTAACACTAAAAGAAGGTCAGCCAACTGGCTCAAAGGACTGACAGTCCATTACATCTCAACGGCTATGACGAAAAGTGAAGCAGATTATTGGATGTACCTGATGACAGAACATCTAAAGCTCGAACGACAAATGAAATACAAAGACAACTACGCAAATTTCTTGAACCGAACATTGTCTCACCGACAGAGCTGAAGAACGATCAAACGACATGTTGTTCAACCTCAGAATTCTTTTTTTTTCCTTTATGAAATTATCTATTAAGCTTCTCATTCATTTTACGCCAACAAGGTGGCTATTTCGTTTACCCTTCGCCCTCGTGTCGCAGCACTAATAGGTTGCTGACACACCCATGAGAAGCCATCAGGCTGAAGTAAGCCTGGCTCTAATATAAAAATCGCTCCCACTCAATGATGGAAGAATGTAGCGGAACTATTTCCTTTCCATAACCCCAAAAGAAGGGATTTTATTTACTTGTATACATTTACTTCGTCACTCACCTATCTCATTTGGACCAAACATAGCACAGAAGCTAGCCGAAGAAGGCACAAATGGCGAGCGGAAGGACGGGCTGTAGGGGAGGAAGGAGGCCTCCAAAAAATAAAAAAAGTAAAAAAAATGAAAAGAAAAAAAAAAGTCGGTAGAGTGTGAGACTCTGAATCCAAGGGTTGTGGGTTCGAGCCCCACGCTGGGCGGAACGGAATTTTGTTCCGCTGCAGATGTAAATTACTGTTTTTCTGATTAACGTGATGTAATGTAAATAGCAACTTTAAACTTTGCCTACGTCTCTATAAGTCGCAAGGAAACTGTATATGAAGGTGAAGGTGATTTTGTAGACATGTGTGAAAGACATGTTCTGAAATGCAAGTGTTGTTGTTTGGAGAGCACATCGGTTATGTGTCAGATGTGTAGCCAAGCAGTAATGGGTCGCCATACCTGCAAATATTAGAAGCTAATATGAAGTGTTGTCAGCTGAAGTCTGATGATGCAGGCGACCGTAAGGCCAAAGTACGCATGAGTGCCGCTTGGCCGCGCCTCTTTAGCTCAGTGGTGTTTTCGCTCTCGCCTGTGTCGGTCGCGTGCTGTTTGGTGAATGTGCGCATTGCTACGTTGTTTGATTGTGGCGTGATGAATTGCATTCGACTATAATGGATCAACTTATACGGAAAGACACGTTGAAATTGAGTTTTGACCCTCATTATGCACGACCCAAATCCTTTGAGGTTGAGTTAGTTATTAGAGACGTCATGAAAATAACTATTGATGATACGATTGGCATTCACCTATCTATCGTCAGCAGTACGGTGTACCTCAAATTGTTGAATCCCGAGAAATGCGAGCAGGTCGTTCAATCTTGTGGAGGAGTGTTGAAGTTCAACCATTCTGACGGCAATGTTGATGATGTCAGAATTTCGCTTGCTGGTCTCGGAGTTAGAACTGTTCGCATATTTGAATTACCCTTTGAAATTTCAGCTGACCAGATTAATGCCAGATTGAGGGAATATGGAACAGTCATCAGCAATACGGCAGAAAAGTGGTCGACTATGCATATTTTCCCGGTGCTAAACGGTGTCCGTCAGGTGAAGATAGATACGTTAAAGCACATTTCGTCCTACATCACTGTGTGTGGCTACAGGGCCATAGTGATTTATGACGGGCAGCCTAGAACTTGTGCGGGATGTGGGTCCACAGAACATATCCGTGCTCAGTGTATCCAACGACGCGTGGCGCAAATACCGGCCGGTGAGCGTGAGTTGCGCGGCCCGACGTCTACGTTGCCATTATCATACGTCGCCGCCACTCGGGCTAATGTCACCTCGGAACCTAGTTTAGATGTTTCGCTAGAGGGTTTGCGCGCAGTGCCCGAAGGCGTTACACCGATGGAAGCGAACGATGTACCGAATGTTCCTTCTTCACACACCCAGAAGGAGGGCAATACTCACTCGCAGATGGGGCACCCACCGGACACCGAAAGTATTCCGGTGGGCGTACCGGTTCGACACGACAAGTCCGACGTGGACCGGATGGAGTCGAACGAGATGGCTGTCCACCAGCCCCCGCCGTCTCCCAAATCTCAGAAGAAACGCCGGCTAGCACATCAAGGGGCAGAAGCAAAGGCGCCAATATTGCGTGAAAAGGCGAACCACGTCAGACAGAAACTGACCGAAGTAACTGACCCACCGTCGTCGGCAACCAGCAAAACGTCAAAAAAATCTCGAACGAACGAATCGGACACTGATCACGGACGATCGCCCTCAGGGGACCCTGCGGTGGCCGATTCATTGGATCCGAACACTATGCCTGAATGTTCCAAGCTCTCGGATTGCGATATGAACGCAGACCAGTTCGTGTGCGATTGGTCAGATGACGTTGAAGAGGGTGGTCGGGAAGAAGATTTAGTACGGGATCGGCGCGGTATAGAGAATCCGTCATCAGAAGCTCAAGCAGATGTGTCCCACCAGCAACAAACGGCTACCGCCGGCGTCGGTGCAGTGGCTGATGACGCGGACTTCTTTTAGATGATGTTCGCCATGAACTTGAATAGTAGGCATATTGTCACCTAGACCTCTGTTCTCATGACGTCCTTGCAAGCTTACCGCATTGCGACATTGAACATCAATAAGATCAGTAGCCCACTCAACTTAAAAAACCTTCAAGATTTTCTATATGCCGCTGATATTGATCTCATTATGCTGCAGGAAGTGACCAATATTAACCTTGACCGTATCACAGGTTACAATGCCGTCGTTAATCCTGGAAATGGTACAGAACTAGGGACCGCGATCATGGCTAAGGAAGGGATAGTGATGTCACATATCGAACGCCTGGCGAATAGCAGAGGTATAGCGACTACTATCGATACTACCAGATTTATTAATCTCTACGCCCCTTCCGGTTCTGGGAGACGACGACAGAGAGCAGAGTTTTTTAAAGATGGCATTGTGCCACTTTTCACACCACCTTCAGACCAACTTATATTCGCTGCTGATTTTAACTGTGTACTCAGTCCCAAAGACCAGACACCAAATTTCAATCCGTCCGCCGAGCTTCGCGCCATCATTGAAGAGTTAAATTTAATAGACACATGGGAGCATAGACACGGTGACAGGCCCGGATTCACATTCGTTACTGGTCACTCAGCTACCCGCGTCGATAGAATCTACGCATCAGCAAATATGAGGGAACATGTTTTGCAGTCAGAGCTATGGCCGACTGTCTTTACAGATCATGTGGCATATATATGTACCGTCAATGTAGCCAAACAAGGGACGTACAGGGCAAGGGGACCCTGGAAACTAAATGTAGCGCATTTAACAGAACCCGAGTGTCACACAGTCTTCCGCAACACGTGGGCAGAATGCGAACGAAGGTTTCCCGCGTACGACTCTGCCATTACGTGGTGGGTAAAATGTGCAAAACCCGCCTTAACAAAAGCGATGAAGAATTATTCCAGAGATCGATGTGCCTGGCAGAAGCAAACCCTGGAATTCTACTTTCAGTGTTTAAGGGATTTATATCGAGAAGATGCAACGGTAATAGCAAATCGTATGCATATTAAACGAATACTGGCTACGATTTTAACCCTCAAACGGAAGCAATTGGAAGGCTGTAAAGTCAGGACACGTCTGCAAAACGCCGTACAGGACGTAACGACATCAATGTATCATGTTATTCGCGAACAGAAAAGGGGGCACAGAAAGATATTGACAGAACTGCACACTGCAGATGGCCGACACTTACACCACCAGCGCAACATACGAGACGAGATTTATAAACATTTCACAGCACAGTTAACGGAACACCCGGTGGATATAGCCGCGCAGCAAGCCCTCATGGCACGCCGTTTTGCGACATTGAGCACGGAAGAAGCAGACGGCCTCGCTGCAGTAATAACTGACGATGAAGTAGCGGACGCCATTCGAGGGAGCCCACAGAATAAATCGCCTGGCCCCGACGGATTACCGGCCGAGTTTTATAGAACTTTTCGACACCATTTAGTTCCAAAGATGACCATGGTCTGTAATGATATCCTAAACGCTGGAGATGATATCTTAAGGGAATACTGTGAGGGCATAGTGGTATTGGTCCCCAAAACCCCAGCGGGCAAGACAGTCGACAATCTCCGACCGATTACATTACTTAATACGGATTATAAGATATTCGCGCGGGTCATGATGCAGCGATTCAGTACGGTACTCAGTACTGTCACGGGGGCCTATCAAACGAGCGTTGGGAAAACTAGAAACATCCAGCAGACGTTAAGCGAATATAGAGATATCATAGCTACAGCCGCCGCTTGTGACATCCGATGCGCTTTAGTCTCGCTAGATTTTGAAAAAGCATTCGATAAAGTCAGTCACTCCTATCTTCTGTGCGCGATGGCAGCAATGAATTTTCCACGGAAAGTTATTGACACTGTTACACTCCTGCTGAGAAACGGAACATCCAAGATCTGTCTCAACGGACAACTAAGTAAACCTATTTCCATCACTAGGTCGGTCCGACAAGGTTGCCCGATGTCAATGGCTTTGTTTGCAGTTGCTCTTGAACCCTTGCTGTTCTCCCTGACGCAAGACCTTCCGGGATTACGTATACATGGCCAGAAGATTGTCTGCCAGGCATTTGCGGATGACGTCAGTTTCGTGGTGACGAACGATGAAGACTTAGAACGCGCGTTTCAGCTGATAAACACTTATGAAGCCGCCTCAGGAGCGAAAGTCAACTGTAAAAAGTCTGGCGTTATGGCACTTGGTAGGGGACTAGAACTTGTCAATAGCCGTTCACTAAAAAGGATGGCAACTTTTAAATGTCTCGGCATTGAATACACGCGCAGCATCAGCTGCACGGCTGCTCTTAACTATAGGAGATTGTTGGCACAAATTCGGGCCGGCATACGGCAACATCATTTGCGAAATCTCAACGCCATGCAAAGAGAGCTTTTAGTCAATACTTACATCGTTTCAAAAGTCAATTATGTCGCGCAAATCCTCCCAATACCAAAAGTCATAGCACAACGCATGCTTGCGGCGCTCGGCCACTTTGTCAGTAGGGGACAAATTTTCAAAGTCGCATTTGAAACCTTGACGCTCCCCATGGGAAAGGGCGGCCTCAATCTGACTGATGTTTACCACAAAGCGAAAGCATTATATATCAGCAACGTGTATAAACAATGGCAATGAACACCACATTCCTTAATGGCACTTCTTCTCCATGAAATCGCACTAGCCAGCATGACGCCTCCAGTCAACGTAAGTCACATCCCGACTGCATTATACCACTTTAGTAATTTTTTCCTAGACTACAGCTATGTTCAATGCACCATACCTGAGAATGATCTTTACAGGGTCAGAGCGCTTTACAGCTGCCTGACGGACAGTAAATCGCGGAACAGAATAGAAGTAAAGTATAAAGACTGCAATTGGGCAAAGATCTGGGAAAACATTCACGACACACACTTACCATCGCAGGTGCGGTCTACGTGGTACATGGCGGTCAATAGGATCATACCGACAAATTCAAAGCTCCACATGATTCACTTGTCCGACACTCCGAATTGCGTTCACTGTACTTTACTAGATACCATTGAACATCGCTTTCTATGCGACGATGTGAAGGACATCTGGATTCTCTTTGCACGGAAGCTCTCAAGTATGCTGCGCACTGCACCTAAGATGATTACTCCAGCTGGACTCCTCACTCCCGATGCCGTTCCATACCCCCCCGCAAAACGACGAGCAGTCAATTGGCGTCAAGGTCAGACGGTGTATTATATATTATCGGCGCCAGAAAAAAATAAAGTAGACTATTGGTTATACCTACTAACTCAACACCAGAAACTTCAACGAATAGACAAATATAGAGAAACGTATGCGTCCTTCCTACTCCGAACATTACCGTAGAGAGATATTCATCCAGGGCGACGTTTGCAGTACGAAAATACTGCTGGATGGCCCCTTCAGAATTATAATGGCCGCAATTAGGATTCGGATTGCGGGAATCGAACGGTCACGAATATGCGACGGACCGCCCCGACAGTGGTGACTCTTTGGGGGGCGATACCTCTCCTGTCGACAGTAATACGAGACTGTTCTACAGGAACCCCGTGGAATTTCGGAGATCTAATACTCACATTACACTTATTCTTTTCTTACTTATTTAGGAAGATTCGTTTATTTGCAAAGAAGAGGTGTTTCTTTTATGTTTGAATCTCCCATACAAGAGGAGGAGAAGATTTGTTCCTTCATACTGCGGAAGACTCCAGCACCCTCCAGTTTATTTTCACATATGCAGTCTTCCTTGGACGTTGTGATGACTCACATTCTCGCAGAAGAGTTAATTTGTTTAATCCCCACATGCAATATAGTGGTTTAACCAACTATCCAAATGCATACTGAAGAGCATTAAACTGTCACACGAATATTATTTAATATAAACGGTGATTTTTTTTTTATGGCGGAGAAGCCGAGCCGATGAAGGCAATTTTGGCGAGCGTGAGGACGGGCTAGAAGGAGTGGCTGGAGGACCGACACAACAAAAAAAATAATAAATAAATAAATAAATAAATAAATAAACAAATAAAAAGTGGTAGAGCACTGGTGTAGTAAACCAGGGGTCGTAAGTTCCATCCTCAGAGGTGGAAGACGAATTTTGGAAATCAGTTTCGCGTCGTGGCCGTATAGCAAACAGTATTTGTGATGACGAACAAATAGCGACAGACGTTTTATTAAGAATTACTCTCAGATGTAATTAAGGCGAATGGCGCAGATAAAGCATTTGCCAAAGCGGTACAGCATAAGGTGGGACGAGGAATCTGAATTACATTTTATAGATGTATTTCTCACATATCTCAGAGCCTCTCGCGATCTTCGTCGTCGTCGTCGTCGTCGTCCTCGTCGTCGTCGTCGTGGCCGCCGCCGCTTCTGCAGAAGTAGCAAATGGCCATCGTAGCAAATGCGGCGAGGGACGCCCTACCTTCGATTCCGATTGCACAAAGTGTGTGGTCTTGTTTCTCAGTCTATATTTGGTGGGTCACGTAAGAGGTTGAATGTAACAAATGGGTGGGAGACAGCAAGGGGCAGCGGTTGTGTAGAACGAAAACACAAATCCTCAGGAGTGTGAGCGTTTCGAGATGAGTCGTATACATGTAAATGTTGGTCGTCAGTGACCGTGTGGCCTAATGGATAAGGCGGCGGACTTCGGATCTGAAGATTACAGGTTCGAATGCTGTCACGCTCTTCTTTTTCCAGTTCTGAAAAAGAAACATACCGTTTTAATGTAGCAATTGAGCAGTACGAAACCGTCTGAATGTTGCTGTTGACCATTTTTTGCTTGGAGATGCTCTTGAGCTTGAAACACACACAACAAGACCGGTGTTAACTAGCGAAATGGTCGGCAGAGTGCCGACACAGCGAGTTTTGACAATCACTTGCACATCTAAAACAACGTCGGAAAGTAACTCGTTCGGCTTTTGAGTCACATAAAGTATGTGTGTTAATTTTGACGCCACTAGCCCTGCATGTTGTCATGCATTTTCTTTACCTCTCAGAAATGATTATGACATAAAAGTGAAGTACGTGACGAGTGTGACGTTAGGAAAACATTAGGCATCATGGAGAGATTCTGTATGGGACCACCCAACCCAAACGAGTACTGTGTGACGTGCTACCCGGCAGGTATTCACCGAGGTAGCCGGCTAGCTTAGCCGGTAGAGCGTCAGACTCTTAATCCCAGGGTCGTGGGTTCGAGCCACACGCTGGGTGGAATAGGATTTGGTTCCGCTGGAGACGTAAATTACCGATTTTCTGATTAACGAGATTAAATGGAAATAGCAACTTTAAACTTTGCCTACGTCTCTGTCAGTCGCAAGGAAACTGTATTTGAAGGTGAAGGTGATATTGTAGACATGTGTGTAAGACACGTTCTGAAATGCAAGTGTTGTTGTTTGGAGAGCACATGGGTTACGTGTCAGATGTGTAGCCAAGCAGTAATGGGTCGCCATAGCTGCAAATATTAGGCGGTAATATGAAGTGTTGTCAGATGAAGTCTGATGATGCAGACGACGGTAAGGACGAAGAACCCAAGAGTACCGCTAGGTCGCGCCTCTGTAGCTCAGTGGTAGAGCATTGGTCTGATAAACCAGTGGTCGTAAGTTCCATTTTCACAGGAGATAGATGAAATTTGGAAATCAGTTGCGCGTCGTGGCCGTATAGCAAACAGTATCTGTGATGACGAACAATTAGCGACAGGCGTTTTTTTAAGAATTACTCTCAGATGTGATTAAGGCGAAAGGCGCAGATAAAGCATTTGCCAAAGCGGTACAGTATAAGGTGGGACAAGGCAGTCTGAATTACATTTTATAGATGTATATCTCACATATCTCAGAGCCTCTCGCGGTCGTCGTCGTCGTCGTCGTCGTCGTCGTCGTCGTCGCCGCCGCCGCCGCTGCCGCTTCTGCAGAAGTAGCAAATGGCCATCGTAGCAAATGCGGCGAGGGACGCCCTGCCTTCGATTCCGAATGCACAAAGTGTGTGGTCTTGTTTCTCAGTCTATATTTGGTCGGTCTCGTCAGAGGTTGAATGTAACGAATGGGTGGGGAAGAGCAAGGGGCAGCGGCTGTGTAGAACGAAAACACAAATCCTCAGGGGTGTGAGCGTTTCGAGATGAGTCGTATACATGTAAATGTTGGTCGTCAGTGACCGTGTGGCCTAATGGATAAGGCGTCGGACTTCGGATCTGAAGATTACAGGTTCGAATGCTGTCACGCTCTTTTTTTTTCCAGTTCTGAAAAAGAAACATACCGTTTTAATGTAGCAATTGAGCAGTACGAAACCGCCTGAATGTTGCTGTTGACCATTTTTTGCTTGGAGATGCTCTTGAGCTTGAAACACACACAACAAGACGGGTGTTAACTAGCGAAATGGTCGGCAGAGTGCCGACACAGCGAGTTTTGACAATCACTTGCACATCTAAAACAACGTCGGAAAGTAACTCGTTCGGCTGTTGAGTCACATAAAGTATGTGTGTTAATTTTGACGCCAGTAGCTCTGCATGTTGTCATGCATTTTCTTTACCTCTCAGAAATGATTATGACATAAAAGTGAAGTACGTGACGAGTGTGACGTTAGGAAAACATTAGGCATCATGGAGAGATTCTGTATGGGACCACCCAACCCAAACGAGTACTGTGTGACGTGCTACCCTGCAGGTATTCACCGAGGTAGCCGGCTAGCTTAGTCGGTAGAGCGTCAGACTCTTAATCCCAGGGTCGTGGGTTCGAGCCACACGCTGGGTGGAATAGGATTTGGTTCCGCTGGAGATGTAAATTACCGTTTTTCTGATTAACGAGATTTAATGGAAATAGCAACTTTAAACTTTGCCTACGTCTCTGTCAGTCGCAAGGAAACTGTATTTGAAGGTGAAGGTGATATTGTAGACATGTGTAAGACACGTTCTGAAATGCAAGTGTTGTTGTTTGGAGAGCACATCGGTTACGTGTCAGATGTGTAGCCAAGCAGTAATGGGTCGCCATAGCTGCAAATATTAGGCGGTAATATGAAGTGTTGTCAGATGAAGTCTGATGATGCAGACGACCGTAAGGACGAAGTACCCAAGAGTACCGCTAGGCCGCGCCTGTTTAGCTCAGTGGTAGAGCACTGGTCTGATAAACCAGTGGTCGTAAGTTCCATTTTCACAGGAGATAGATGAATTTTGGAAATCAGTTGCTCGTCGTGGCCGTATAGCAAACAGTATCTGTGATGACGAACAATTAGCGACATGCGTTTTTTTTAAGAATTACTCTCAGATGTGATTAAGGCGAATGGCGCCGATAAAGCATTTGCCAAAGCGGTACAGCATAAGGTGGGACGAGGCAGTCTGAATTACATTTTATAGATGTATTTCTCACATATCTCAGAGCCTCTCGCGGTCGTCGTCGCCGCCGCCGATCCCAATTTTCATCACGTCTCCGATGAAATCCTCGATTTCGAAAGAGGTTGGTCGAGCAAATGAATTATCGAAAGTTAACTTCATAGTATCTATCCTCATAGCTTGTGTCATCACTGATTCATCAACATCATTCCTCACACGCAAGAATAACCGCTGCTAGCGAGCGACTTACCCCGCAGAAGTAAACAAGCCAGCCACAGCGCTGACCTAAGACAACCGCACGCCACGACCGCTGCAGGCAGACTATCGCTCCATTAGGCCACACGGTCACTGACGACCAACATTTACATGTATACGACTCATCTCGAAACGCTCACACCCCTGAGGATTTGTGTTTTCGTTCTACACAACCAAGGTAGCCGGCTAGCTCAGTGGGTACAGCGTCAGACTCTTCATCCCAGGGTCGTGGTTTCGAGCCACATGCTGGTCGTTACGGAATTTTGTTCCGCTGCAGATGTAAATTACCGTTTTTCTGATTAACGAGATTTAATGGACATAGCAACTTTAAACTTTGCCTACGTCTCTGTCAGTCGCAAGGAAACTGTATTTGAAGGTGAAGGTGATTTTGTAGACATGTGTGAAAGACATGTTCTGAAATGCAAGTGTTGTTGTTTGGAGAGCACATCGGTTACGTGTCAGATGTGTAGCCAAGCAGTAATTTGTCGCCATAGCTGCAAATATTAGCCGGTAATATGAAGTGTTGTCAGCTAAAGTCTGATGATGCAGACGACCGTAAGGACGAAGTACCCAAGAGTACCGCTAGGCCGCGCCTCTTTAACTCAGTGGTAGAGCACTGGTCTAATAAACCAGGGGTCGTAAGTTCCATCCTCACAGGAGAAAGATGAATTTTGGAAATCAGTTGCGCGTCGTGGCCGTATAGCAAACAGTACCTGTGATGACGAACAATTAGCGACAGGCGTTTTTTTAAGAATTACTCCCAGATGTGATTAAGGCGAATGGCGCAGATAAAGCATTTGCCAAAGCGGTACAGCATAAGGTGGGACGAGGCAGTCTGAATTACATTTTATAGATGTATTTCTCACATATCTCAGAGCCTCTCGCGATATTCGTCGTCGTCGCCGCCGCCGCTTCTGCAGAAGTAGCAAATGGCAATCGTAGCAAATGCGGCGAGGGACGCCCTGCCTTCGATTCCGAATGCACAAAGTGTGTGGTCTTGTTTCTCAGTCTATATTTGGTCGGTCTCGTCAGAGGTTGAATGTAACGAATGGGTGGGAAAGAGCAAGGGGCAGCGGCTGTGTAGAACGAAAACACAAATCCTCAGGGGTGTGAGCGTTTCGAGATGAGTCGTATACATGTAAATGTTTGTTCTCAGTGACTGTGTGGCCTAATGTATAAGGCGTCGTACTTCGGATCTGAAGATTACAGGTTCGAATGCTGTCACGCTCGTGTTTTCCAGTTCTGAAAAAGAAACATACCGTTTTAATGTAGCAATTGAGCAGTACGAAACCGTCTGAATGTTGCTGTTGACCATTTTTTGCTTGGAGATGCTCTTGAGCTTGAAACACACACAGCAAGACCGGTGTTAACTAGCGAAATGGTCGGCAGAGTGCCGACACCGCGAGTTTTGACTGGCACTTGCACATCTAAAACAACGTCGGAAAGTAACTCGTTCGGCTTTTGAGTCACATAAATTATGTGTGTTAATTTTGACACTACTAGCTCTGCTTGTTGTCATGCAATTTCTTTGCCTCTCAGAAATGATTATGACATAAAAGTGAAGTACGTGACGAGTGTGACGTTAGGAAAACATTAGGCAGCATGGAGAGATTCTGTATGGGACCACCCAACCCAAACAAGTACTGTCTGACGTGCTACCCGGGAGGTATTCACCGAGGTAGCCGGCTAGCTTAGTCGGTAGAGCGTCAGACTCTTAATACCAGGGTTGTGGGTTCGAGCCAGACGCTGAGCGAAACGGAATTTTTTTCCGCTGCAGGTGTAAATTACCGTTTTTCTGATTAACGAGATTTAATGGAAATAGCAACTTTAAACTTTGCCTACGTCTCTGTCAGTCGCAAGGAAACTGTATTTGAAGGTGAAGGTGATTTTGTAGACATGTGTGAACGACATGTTCTGAAATGCAAGTGTTGTTGTTTGGAGAGCACATCGGTTACGTGTCAGATGTGTAGCCAAGCAGTAATTTGTCGCCATAGCTGTAAATATTAGCCGGTAATATGAAGTGTTGTCAGCTAAAGTCTGATGATGCAGACGACCGTAAGGACGAAGTACACAAGAATACCGCTAGGCCGCGCCTCTTTAGCTCTGTGGTAGAGCACTGGTCTAATAAACCAGGGGTCGTTAGTTCCATCCTCACAGGAGAAAGATGAATTTTCAAAATCAGTTGCGCGACGTGGCCGTATAGCAAACCGTACCTGTGATGACGAACAATTAGCGACAGGCGTTTTTTAAGAATTACTCTCAGATGCGATTAAGGCGAATGGCGCAGATAAAGCATTTGCCAAAGCGGTGCAGCATAAGGTGGGACGAGGCAGTCTGAATTACATTTTGTAGATATATTTCTCACATATCTCAGAGCCTCTCGCGATCTTCGTCGTCGTCGTCGTCGTCGTCGTCGGTCTTCGTCGTCGTCGTCGTCGTCGTCGTCGTCGCTGCTGCAGAAGTAGCAAATGGCCATCGTAGCAAATGCGGCGAGGGACGCCCTGCCTTCGATTCCGAATGCACAAAGTGTGTGGTCTTGTTTCTCAGTCTATATTTGGTCGGTCTCGTCAGAGGTTGAATGTAACGAATGGGTGGGAAAGAGCAAGGGGCAGCGGCTGTGTAGAACGAAAACACAAATCCTCAGGGGTGTGAGCGTTTCGACATGAGTCGTATACATGTAAATGTTGGTTGTCAGTGACCATGTGGCCTAATGGATAAGGAGTCGGACTTCGGATCTGGAGATTACAGGTTCGAATGCTGTCGCGCTTGTGTTTTTCCAGTTCTGAAAAAGAAACATACCGTTTTAATGTAGCAATTGAGCAGTACGAAACCGTCTGAATGTTGCTGTTGACCATTTTTTGCTTGGAAATCCTCTTGAGCTTGAAACACACCCAACAAGACCGGTGTTAACTAGCGAAATGGTCGGCAGAGTGCCGACACAGCGAGTTTTGACTATCACTTGCACATCTAAAACAACGTCGGAAAGTAACTCGTTCGGCTTTTGAGTCACATAAAGTATGTGTGTTAATTTTGACGCCACTAGCTCTGCTTGTTGTCATGCAATTTCTTTGCCTCTCAGAAATGATTATGACATAAAAGTGGAGTACGTGACGAGTGTGACGTTAGGAAAACATTAGGCAGCATGGAGAGATTCTGTATGGGACCACCCAACCCAAACGAGTACTGTGTGACGTGCTACCCGGAAGGTATTCAACGAGGTAGCCGGCTAGCTCAGTCGGTAGAGCGTCAGACTCTTAATCCCAGGGTCGTGGGTTCGAGCCAGACGCTGGGCGAAACGGAATTTTGTTCCGCTGCAGGTGTAAATTAAAGTTTTTCTGATTAACGAGATTTAATGGAAATAGCAACTTTAAACTTTGCCTACGTCTCTGTCAGTCGCATGGAAACTGTATTTGAAGGTGAAGGTGATTTTGTAGACATGTGTGAAAGACATGTTCTGAAATGCAAGTGTTGTTGTTTGGAAAGCACATCGGTTACGTGTCAGATGTGTAGCCAAGCAGTAATTTGTCGCCATAGCTGCAAATATTAGCCGGTAATATGAAGTGTTGTCAGCTAAAGTCTGATGATGCAGACGACCGTAAGGACGAAGTACCCAAGAGTACCGCTAGGCCGCGCCTCTTTAGCTCAGTGGTAGAGCACTGGTCTAATAAACCAGGGGTCGTAAGTTCCATCCTCACAGGAGAAAGATGAATTTTGGAAATCAGTTGCGCGGCGTGGCCGTATAGCAAACAGTACCTGTGATGACGAACAATTAGCGACAGGCGTTATTTTAAGAATTACTCTCAGATGTGATTAAGGCGAATAGCGCAGATAAAGCATTTGCCAAAGCGGTACAGCATAAGGTGGGACGCGGCAGTCTGAATTACATTTTATAGATGTATTTCTCACATATCTCAGAGCTTCTCGCGATATTCGTCGTCGTCGCCGCCGCCGCTTCTGCAGAAGTAGCAAATGGCCATCGTAGCAAATGCGGCGAGGGACGCCCTGCCTTCGATTCCGAATGCACAAAGTGTGTGGTCTTGTTTCTCAGTCTATATTTGGTCGGTCTCGTAAGAGGTTGAATGTAACGAATGGGTGGGAAAGAGCAAGGGGCAGCGGCTGTGTAGAACGAAAACACAAATCCTCAGGGGAGTGAGCGTTTCGAGATGAGTCGTATACATGTAAATGTTTGTTCTCGGTGACTGTGTGGCCTAGTGTATAAGGCGTCGGACTTCGGATCTGAAGATTACAGGTTCGAATGCTGTCACGCTCCTGTTTTCCAGTTCTGAAAAAGAAACATACCGTTTTAATGTAGCAATTGAGCAGTACGAAACCGTCTGAATGTTGCTGTTGACCATTTTTTGCTTGGAGATGCTCTTGAGCTTGAAACACACACAGCAAGACCGGTGTTAACTAGCGAAATGGTCGGCAGAGTGCCGACACCGCGAGTTTTGACTGGCACTTGCACATCTAAAACAACGTCGGAAAGTAACTCGTTCGGCTTTTGAGTCACATAAATTATGTGTGTTAATTTTGACACTACTAGCTCTGCTTGTTGTCATGCAATTTCTTTGCCTCTCAGAAATGATTATGACATAAAAGTGAAGTACGTGACGAGTGTGACGTTAGGAAAACATTAGGCAGCATGGAGAGATTCTGTATGGGACCACCCAACCCAAACAAGTACTGTCTGACGTGCTACCCGGGAAGTATTCACCGAGGTAGCCGGCTAGCTCAGTCGGTAGAGCGTCAGACTCTTAATACCAGGGTTGTGGGTTCGAGCCAGACGCTGGGCGAAACGGAATTTTGTTCCACTGCAGGTGTAAATTACCGTTTTTCTGATTAACGAGATTTAATGGAAATAGCAACTTTAAACTTTGCCTACGTCTCTGTCAGTCACAAGGAAACTGTATTTGAAGGTGAAGGTGATTTTGTAGACATGTGTGAACGACATGTTCTGAAATGCAAGTGTTGTTGTTTGGAGAGCACATCGGTTACGTGTCAGATGTGTAGCCAAGCAGTAATTTGTCGCCATAGCTGCAAATATTAGCCGGTAATATGAAGTGTTGTCAGCTAAAGTCTGATGATGCAGACGACCGTAAGGACGAAGTACCCAAGAGCACCGCTAGGCCGCGCCTCTTTAGCTCAGTGGTAGAGCACTGGTCTAATAAACCAGGGGTCGTAAGTTCCATCCTCACAGGAGAAAGATGAATTTTGGAAATCAGTTGCGCGTCGTGGCCGTATAGCAAACAGTACCTGTGATGACGAACAATTAGCGACAGGCGTTTTTTTAAGAATTACTCTCAGATGTGATTAAGGCGAATAGCGCAGATAAAGCATTTGCCAAAGCGGTACAGCATAAGGTGGGACGCGGCAGTCTGAATTACATTTTATAGATGTATTTCTCACATATCTCAGAGCCTCTCGCGATCTTCGTCGTCGTCGTCGTCGTCGGTCTTCGTCGTCGTCGTCGTCGTCGCTGCTGCAGAAGTAGCAAATGGCCATCGTAGCAAATGCGGCGAGGGACGCCCTGCCTTCGATTCCGAATGCACAAAGTGTGTGGTCTTGTTTCTCAGTCTATATTTGGTCGGTCTCGTCAGAGGTTGAATGTAACGAATGGGTGGGAAAGAGCAAGGGGCAGCGGCTGTGTAGAACGAAAACACAAATCCTCAGGGGTGTGAGCGTTTCGACATGAGTCGTATACATGTAAATGTTGGTTGTCAGTGACCGTGTGGCCTAATGGATAAGGCGTCGGACTTCGGATCTGGATATTACAGGTTCGAATGCTGTCACGCTTGTGTTTTTCCAGTTCTGAAAAAGAAACATACCGTTTTAATGTAGCAATTGAGCAGTACGAAACCGTCTGAATGTTGCTGTTGACCATTTTTTGCTTGGAAATGCTCTTGAGCTTGAAACACACACAACAAGACCGGTGTTAACAACCGAAATGGTCGGCAGAGTGCCGACACAGCGAGTTTTGACTATCACTTGCACATCTAAAACAACGTCGGAAAGTAACTCGTTCGGCTTTTGAGTCACATAAAGTATGTGTGTTAATTTTGACGCCACTAGCTCTGCTTGTTGTCATGCAATTTCTTTGCCTCTCAGAAATGATTATGACATAAAAGTGGAGTACGTGACGAGTGTGACGTTAGGAAAACATTAGGCAGCATGGAGAGATTCTGTATGGGACCACCCAACCCAAACGAGTACTGTGTGACGTGCTACCCGGCATGTATTCAACGAGGTAGCCGGCTAGCTCAGTCGGTAGAGCGTCAGACTCTTAATCGCAGGGTCGTGGGTTCGAGCCAGACGCTGGGCGAAACGGAATTTTGTTCCGCTGCAGGTGTAAATTAAAGTTTTTCTGATTAACGAGATTTAATGGAAATAGCAACTTTAAACTTTGCCTACGTCTCTGTCAGTCGCAAGGAAACTGTATTTGAAGGTGAAGGTGATTTTGTAGACATGTGTGAAAGACATGTTCTGAAATGCAAGTGTTGTTGTTTGGAGAGCACATCGGTTACGTGTCAGATGTGTAGCCAAGCAGTAATTTGTCGCCATAGCTGCAAATATTAGCCGGTAATATGAAGTGTTGTCAGCTTAAGTCTGATGATGCAGACGACCGTAAGGACGAAGTACCCAAGAGTACCGCTAGGCCGCGCCTCTTTAGCTCAGTGGTAGAGCACTGGTCTAATAAACCAGGGGTCGTAAGTTCCATCCTCACAGGAGAAAGATGAATTTTGGAAATCAGTTGCGCGTCGTGGCCGTATAGCAAACAGTACCTGTGATGACGAACAATTAGCGACAGGCGTTTTTTTAAGAATTACTCTCAGATGTGATTAAGGCGAATAGCGCAGATAAAGCATTTGCCAAAGCGGTACAGCATAAGGTGGGACGCGGCAGTCTGAATTACATTTTATAGATGTATTTCTCACATATCTCAGAGCCTCTCGCGATATTCGTCGTCGTCGCCGCCGCCGCTTCTGCAGAAGTAGCAAATGGCCATCGTAGCAAATGCGGCGAGGGACGCCCTGCCTTCGATTCCGAATGCACAAAGTGTGTGGTCTTGATTCTCAGTCTATATTTGGTCGGTCTCGTCAGAGGTTGAATGTAACGAATGGGTGGGAAAGAGCAAGGGGCAGCGGCTGTGTAGAACGAAAACACAAATCCTCAGGGGTGTGAGCGTTTCGAGATGAGTCGTATACGTGTAAATGTTTGTTGTCAGTGACCGTGTGGCCTAATGGATAAGGCGACGGACTTCGCATCTGAAGATTACAGGTTCGAATGCTGTCACGCTCGTGTTTTCCAGTTCTGAAAAAGAAACATACCGTTTTAATGTAGCAATTGAGCAGTACGAAACCGTCTGAATGTTGCTGTTGACCATTTTTTGCTTGGAGATGCTCATGAGCTTGAAACACACACAGCAAGACCGGTGTTAACTAGCGAAATGGTCGGCAGAGTGCCGACACCACGAGTTTTGACTGGCACTTGCACATCTAAAACAACGTCGGAAATTAACTCGTTCGACTTTTGAGTCACATAAAGTATGTGTGTTAATTTTGACGCCACTAGCTCTGCTTGTTGTCATGCAATTTCTTTGCCTCTCAGACATGATTATGACATAAAAGTGAAGTACGTGACGAGTGTGACGTTAGGAAAACATTAGGCAGCATGGAGAGATTCTGTATGGGACCACCCAACCCAAACGAGTAGTGTGTGACGTGCTACCCGGCAGGTATTCACCGAGGTCGCAGGCTAGCTCACTCGGTACAGCGTCAGACTGTTAATCCCAGAGTCGTGGGCTCGAGCCAGACGCTGGGCGAAACGGAATTTTGTTCCGCTGCAGGTGTAAATTACCATTTTTCTGATTAACGAGATTTAATGGAAATAGCAACTTTAAACTTTGCCTACGTCTCTGTCAGTCGCATGGAAACTGTATTTGAAGGTGAAGGTGATTTTGTAGACATGTGTGAAAGACATGTTCTGAAATGCAAGTGTTGTTGTTTGGAGAGCACATCGGTTACGTGTCAGATGTGTAGCCAAGCAGTAATTTGTCGCCATAGCGGCAAATATTAGCCGGTAATACGAAGTGTTGTTACCTAAAGTCTAATGATGCAGACGACCGTAAGGACGAAGTACCCAAGAGCACCGCTAGGCCGCGCCTCTTTAGCTCAGTGGTAGAGCACTGGTCTAATAAACCAGGGGTCTTAAGTTTCATCCTCAAAGGAGAAAGATGAATTTTCGAAATCAGTTGCGCGACGTGGCCGTTTAGCAAACAGTATCTGTGATGACGAACAATTAGCGACAGGCGTTTTTTAAGAATTACTCTCAGATGCGATTAAGGCGAATGGCGCAGATAAAGCATTTGCCAAAGCGGTACAGCATAAGGTGGGACGAGGCAGTCTGAATTACATTTTATAGATGTATTTCTCACATATCTCAGAGCCTCTCGCGATATTCGTCGTCGTCGTCGTCGTCGTCGTCGTCGTCGTCGTCGTCGCCGCCGCCGCCGCCGCCGCTTCTGCAGAAGTAGCAAATGGCCATCGTAGCAAATGCGGCGAGGGACGCCCTGCCTTCGATTCCGAATGCACAAAGTGTGTGGTCTTGTTTCTCAGTCTATATTTGGTCGGTCTCGTCAGAGGTTGAATGTAACGAATGGGTGGGAAAGAGCAAGGGGCAGCGGCTGTGTAGAACGAAAACACAAATCCTCAGGGGTGTGAGCGTTTCGAGATGAGTCGTATACGTGTAAATGTTTGTTGTCAGTGACCGTGTGGCCTAATGGATAAGGCGTCGGACTTCGTATCTGAAGATTACAGGTTCGAATGCTGTCACGCTCGTGTTTTCCAGTTCTGAAAAAGAAACATACCGTTTTAATGTAGCAATTGAGCAGTACGAAACCGTCTGAATGTTGCTGTTGACCATTTTTAGCTTGGAGATGCTCATGAGCTTGAAACACACACAGCAAGACCGGTGTTAACTAGCGAAATGGTCGGCAGAGTGCCGACACCGCGAGTTTTGACTGGCACTAGCACATCTAAAACAACGTCGGAAAGTAACTCGTTCGGCTTTTGAGTCACATAAAGTATGTGTGTTAATTTTGACGCCACTAGCTCTGCTTGTTGTCATGCAGTTTCTTTGCCTCTCAGAAATGATTATGACATAAAAGTGAAGTACGTTTCGAGTGTGACGTTAGGAAAACATTAGGCAGCATGGAGAGATTCTGTATGGGACCACCCAACCCAAACGAGTACTGTGTGACGAGCTAACCGGCAGGTATTCACCGAGGTGGCCGGCTAGCTCAGTCGGTAGAGCGTCAGACTCTTAACCCAGGGTCGTGGGTTCGAGCCACACGCTTTGCGAAACGGAATTTTGTTCTGCTGCAGGTGTAAATTACCGTTTTTCTGATTAACGAGATTTAATGGAAATAGCAACTTTAAACTTTGCCTACGTCTCTGTCAGTCGCAAGGAAACTGTATTTGAAGGTGAAGGTGATTTTGTAGACATGTGTGAATGACATGTTCTGAAATGCAAGTGTTGTTGTTTGGAGAGCACATCGGTTACGTGTCAGATGTGTAGCCAAGCAGTAATTTGTCGCCATAGCTGCAAATATTAGCCGGTAATATGAAGTGTTGTCAGCTAAAGTCTGATGATGCAGACGTCCGTAAGGACGAAGTACCCAAGAGTAGCGCTAGGCCGCGCCTCTTTAGCTCAGTGGTAGAGCACTGGTCTAATAAACCAGGGATCTTAAGTTCCATCCTCACAGGAGAAAGATGAATTTTAAAAAATCAGTTGCGCGACGTTTCCATTTAGCAAACAGTACCTGTGATGACGAACAATTAGCGACAGGCGTTTTTTAAGAATTACTCTCAGATGCGATTAAGGCGAATGGCGCAGATAAAGCATTTGCCAAAGCGGTACAGCATAAGGTGGGACGAGGCAGTCTGAATTACATTTTATAGATGAATTTCTCACATATCTCAGAGCCTCTCGCGATATTCGTCGTCGTCGTCGTCGCCGCCGCCGCTTCTGCAGAAGTAGCAAATGGCCATCGTAGCAAATGCGGCGAGGGACGCCCTGCCTTCGATTCCGAATGCACAAAGTGTGTGGTCTTGTTTCTCAGTCTATATTTGGTCGGTCTCGTCAGAGGTTGAATGTAACGAATGGGTGGGAAAGAGCAAGGGGCAGCGGCTGTGTAGAACGAAAACACAAATCCTCAGGGGTGTGAGCGTTTCGAGATGAGTCGTATACATGTAAATGTTGGTTGTCAGTGACCGTGTGGCCTAATGGATAAGGCGTCGGACTTCGGATCTGGATATTACAGGTTCGAATGCTGTCACGCTTGTGTTTTTCCAGTTCTGAAAAAGAAACATACCGTTTTAATGTAGCAATTGAGCAGTACGAAACCGTCTGAATGTTGCTGTTGACCATTTTTTGCTTGGAAATGCTCTTGAGCTTGAAACACACACAACAAGACCGGTGTTAACAACCGAAATGGTCGGCAGAGTGCCGACACAGCGAGTTTTGACTATCACTTGCACATCTAAAACAACGTCGGAAAGTAACTCGTTCGGCTTTTGAGTCACATAAAGTATGTGTGTTAATTTTGACGCCACTAGCTCTGCTTGTTGTCATGCAATTTCTTTGCCTCTCAGAAATGATTATGACATAAAAGTGGAGTACGTGACGAGTGTGACGTTAGGAAAACATTAGGCAGCATGGAGAGATTCTGTATGGGACCACCCAACCCAAACGAGTACTGTGTGACGTGCTACCCGGCATGTATTCAACGAGGTAGCCGGCTAGCTCAGTCGGTAGAGCGTCAGACTCTTAATCCCAGGGTCGTGGGTTCGAGCCAGACGCTGGGCGAAACGGAATTTTGTTCCGCTGCAGGTGTAAATTAAAGTTTTTCTGATTAACGAGATTTAATGGAAATAGCAACTTTAAACTTTGCCTACGTCTCTGTCAGTCGCAAGGAAACTGTATTTGAAGGTGAAGGTGATTTTGTAGACATGTGTGAAAGACATGTTCTGAAATGCAAGTGTTGTTGTTTGGAGAGCACATCGGTTACGTGTCAGATGTGTAGCCAAGCAGTAATTTGTCGCCATAGCTGCAAATATTAGCCGGTAATATGAAGTGTTGTCAGCTAATGTCTGATGATGCAGACGACCGTAAGGACGAAGTACCCAAGAGTACCGCTAGGCCGCGCCTCTTTAGCTCAGTGGTAGAGCACTGGTCTAATAAACCAGGGGTCTTAAGTTCCATCCTCACAGGAGAAAGATGAATTTTCGAAATCAGTTGCGCGTCGTGGCCGTATAGCAAACAGTACCTGTGATGACGAACAATTAGCGACAGGCGTTTTTTTAAGAATTACTCTCAGATGTGATTAAGGCGAATGGCGCAGATAAAGCATTTGCCAAAGCGGTACAGCATAAGGTGGGACGAGGCAGTCTGAATTACATTTTATAGATGTATTTCTCACATATCTCAGAGCCTCTCGCGATATTCGTCGTCGTCGCCGCCGCCGCTTCTGCAGAAGTAGCAAATGGCCATCGTAGCAAATGCGGCGAGGGACGCCCTGCCTTCGATTCCGAATGCACAAAGTGTGTGGTCTTGATTCTCAGTCTATATTTGGTCGGTCTCGTCAGAGGTTGAATGTAACGAATGGGTGGGAAAGAGCAAGGGGCAGCGGCTGTGTAGAACGAAAACACAAATCCTCAGGGGTGTGAACGTTTCGAGATGAGTCGTATACGTGTAAATGTTTGTTGTCAGTGACCGTGTGGCCTAATGGATAAGGCGACGGACTTCGCATCTGAAGATTACAGGTTCGAATGCTGTCACGCTCGTGTTTTCCAGTTCTGAAAAAGAAACATACCGTCTTAATGTAGCAATTGAGCAGTACGAAACCGTCTGAATGTTGCTGTTGACCATTTTTTGCTTGGAGATGCTCATGAGCTTGAAACACACACAGCAAGACCGGTGTTAACTAGCGAAATGGTCGGCAGAGTGCCGACACCGCGAGTTTTGACTGGCACTTGCACATCTAAAACAACGTCGGAAATTAACTCGTTCGACTTTTGAGTCACATAAAGTATGTGTGTTAATTTTGACGCCACTAGCTCTGCTTGTTGTCATGCAATTTCTTTGCCTCTCAGACATGATTATGACATAAAAGTGAAGTACGTGACGAGTGTGACGTTAGGAAAACATTAGGCAGCATGGAGAGATTCTGTATGGGACCACCCAACCCAAACGAGTAGTGTGTGACGTGCTACCCGGCAGGTATTCACCGAGGTCGCAGGCTAGCTCACTCGGTACAGCGTCAGACTGTTAATCCCAGAGTCGTGGGCTCGAGCCAGACGCTGGGCGAAACGGAATTTTGTTCCGCTGCAGGTGTAAATTACCATTTTTCTGATTAACGAGATTTAATGGAAATAGCAACTTTAAACTTTGCCTACGTCTCTGTCAGTCGCATGGAAACTGTATTTGAAGGTGAAGGTGATTTTGTAGACATGTGTGAAAGACATGTTCTGAAATGCAAGTGTTGTTGTTTGGAGAGCACATCGGTTACGTGTCAGATGTGTAGCCAAGCAGTAATTTGTCGCCATAGCGGCAAATATTAGCCGGTAATACGAAGTGTTGTTACCTAAAGTCTAATGATGCAGACGACCGTAAGGACGAAGTACCCAAGAGCACCGCTAGGCCGCGCCTCTTTAGCTCAGTGGTAGAGCACTGGTCTAATAAACCAGGGGTCTTAAGTTTCATCCTCAAAGGAGAAAGATGAATTTTCGAAATCAGTTGCGCGACGTGGCCGTTTAGCAAACAGTATCTGTGATGACGAACAATTAGCGACAGGCGTTTTTTAAGAATTACTCTCAGATGCGATTAAGGCGAATGGCGCAGATAAAGCATTTGCCAAAGCGGTACAGCATAAGGTGGGACGAGGCAGTCTGAATTACATTTTATAGATGTATTTCTCACATATCTCAGAGCCTCTCGCGATATTCGTCGTCGTCGTCGTCGTCGTCGTCGTCGTCGTCGTCGTCGTCGTCGTCGTCGTCGCCGCCGCCGCTTCTGCAGAAGTAGCAAATGGCCATCGTAGCAAATGCGGCGAGGGACGCCCTGCCTTCGATTCCGAATGCACAAAGTGTGTGGTCTTGTTTCTCAGTCTATATTTGGTCGGTCTCGTCAGAGGTTGAATGTAACGAATGGGTGGGAAAGAGCAAGGGGCAGCGGCTGTGTAGAACGAAAACACAAATCCTCAGGGGTGTGAGCGTTTCGAGATGAGTCGTATACGTGTAAATGTTTGTTGTCAGTGACCGTGTGGCCTAATGGATAAGGCGTCGGACTTCGTATCTGAAGATTACAGGTTCGAATGCTGTCACGCTCGTGTTTTCCAGTTCTGAAAAAGAAACATACCGTTTTAATGTAGCAATTGAGCAGTACGAAACCGTCTGAATGTTGCTGTTGACCATTTTTAGCTTGGAGATGCTCATGAGCTTGAAACACACACAGCAAGACCGGTGTTAACTAGCGAAATGGTCGGCAGAGTGCCGACACCGCGAGTTTTGACTGGCACTAGCACATCTAAAACAACGTCGGAAAGTAACTCGTTCGGCTTTTGAGTCACATAAAGTATGTGTGTTAATTTTGACGCCACTAGCTCTGCTTGTTGTCATGCAGTTTCTTTGCCTCTCAGAAATGATTATGACATAAAAGTGAAGTACGTTTCGAGTGTGACGTTAGGAAAACATTAGGCAGCATGGAGAGATTCTGTATGGGACCACCCAACCCAAACGAGTACTGTGTGACGTGCTAACCGGCAGGTATTCACCGAGGTGGCCGGCTAGCTCAGTCGGTAGAGCGTCAGACTCTTAACCCAGGGTCGTGGGTTCGAGCCACACGCTTTGCGAAACGGAATTTTGTTCTGCTGCAGGTGTAAATTACCGTTTTTCTGATTAACGAGATTTAATGGAAATAGCAACTTTAAACTTTGCCTACGTCTCTGTCAGTCGCAAGGAAACTGTATTTGAAGGTGAAGGTGATTTTGTAGACATGTGTGAAAGACATGTTCTGAAATGCAAGTGTTGTTGTTTGGAGAGCACATCGGTTACGTGTCAGATGTGTAGCCAAGCAGTAATTTGTCGCCATAGCTGCAAATATTAGCCGGTAATATGAAGTGTTGTCAGCTAAAGTCTGATGATGCAGACGTCCGTAAGGACGAAGTACCCAAGAGTACCGCTAGGCCGCGCCTCTTTAGCTCAGTGGTAGAGCACTGGTCTAATAAACCAGGGATCTTAAGTTCCATCCTCACAGGAGAAAGATGAATTTTAAAAAATCAGTTGCGCGACGTTTCCATTTAGCAAACAGTACCTGTGATGACGAACAATTAGCGACAGGCGTTTTTTAAGAATTACTCTCAGATGCGATTAAGGCGAATGGCGCAGATAAAGCATTTGCCAAAGCGGTACAGCATAAGGTGGGACGAGGCAGTCTGAATTACATTTTATAGATGAATTTCTCACATATCTCAGAGCCTCTCGCGATATTCGTCGTCGTCGTCGTCGCCGCCGCCGCTTCTGCAGAAGTAGCAAATGGCCATCGTAGCAAATGCGGCGAGGGACGCCCTGCCTTCGATTCCGAATGCACAAAGTGTGTGGTCTTGTTTCTCAGTCTATATTTGGTCGGTCTCGTCAGAGGTTGAATGTAACGAATGGGTGGGAAAGAGCAAGGGGCAGCGGCTGTGTAGAACGAAAACACAAATCCTCAGGGGTGTGAGCGTTTCGAGATGAGTCGTATACGTGTAAATGTTTGTTGTCAGTGACCGTGTGGCCTAATGGATAAGGCGTCGGACTTCGTATCTGAAGATTACAGGTTCGAATGCTGTCACGCTCGTGTTTTCCAGTTCTGAAAAAGAAACATACCGTTTTAATGTAGCAATTGAGCAGTACGAAACCGTCTGAATGTTGCTGTTGACCATTTTTAGCTTGGAGATGCTCATGAGCTTGAAACACACACAGCAAGACCGGTGTTAACTAGCGAAATGGTCGGCAGAGTGCCGACACCGCGAGTTTTGACTGGCACTAGCACATCTAAAACAACGTCGGAAAGTAACTCGTTCGGCTTTTGAGTCACATAAAGTATGTGTGTTAATTTTGACGCCACTAGCTCTGCTTGTTGTCATGCAGTTTCTTTGCCTCTCAGAAATGATTATGACATAAAAGTGAAGTACGTTTCGAGTGTGACGTTAGGAAAACATTAGGCAGCATGGAGAGATTCTGTATGGGACCACCCAACCCAAACGAGTACTGTGTGACGTGCTAACCGGCAGGTATTCACCGAGGTGGCCGGCTAGCTCAGTCGGTAGAGCGTCAGACTCTTAACCCAGGGTCGTGGGTTCGAGCCACACGCTTTGCGAAACGGAATTTTGTTCTGCTGCAGGTGTAAATTACCGTTTTTCTGATTAACGAGATTTAATGGAAATAGCAACTTTAAACTTTGCCTACGTCTCTGTCAGTCGCAAGGAAACTGTATTTGAAGGTGAAGGTGATTTTGTAGACATGTGTGAAAGACATGTTCTGAAATGCAAGTGTTGTTGTTTGGAGAGCACATCGGTTACGTGTCAGATGTGTAGCCAAGCAGTAATTTGTCGCCATAGCTGCAAATATTAGCCGGTAATATGAAGTGTTGTCAGCTAAAGTCTGATGATGCAGACGTCCGTAAGGACGAAGTACCCAAGAGTACCGCTAGGCCGCGCCTCTTTAGCTCAGTGGTAGAGCACTGGTCTAATAAACCAGGGATCTTAAGTTCCATCCTCACAGGAGAAAGATGAATTTTAAAAAATCAGTTGCGCGACGTTTCCATTTAGCAAACAGTACCTGTGATGACGAACAATTAGCGACAGGCGTTTTTTAAGAATTACTCTCAGATGCGATTAAGGCGAATGGCGCAGATAAAGCATTTGCCAAAGCGGTACAGCATAAGGTGGGACGAGGCAGTCTGAATTACATTTTATAGATGAATTTCTCACATATCTCAGAGCCTCTCGCGATATTCGTCGTCGTCGTCGCCGCCGCCGCTTCTGCAGAAGTAGCAAATGGCCATCGTAGCAAATGCGGCGAGGGACGCCCTGCCTTCGATTCCGAATGCACAAAGTGTGTGGTCTTGTTTCTCAGTCTATATTTGGTCGGTCTCGTCAGAGGTTGAATGTAACGAATGGGTGGGAAAGAGCAAGGGGCAGCGGCTGTGTAGAACGAAAACACAAATCCTCAGGGGTGTGAGCGTTTCGAGATGAGTCGTATACGTGTAAATGTTTGTTGTCAGTGACCGTGTGGCCTAATGGATAAGGCGTCGGACTTCGTATCTGAAGATTACAGGTTCGAATGCTGTCACGCTCGTGTTTTCCAGTTCTGAAAAAGAAACATACCGTTTTAATGTAGCAATTGAGCAGTACGAAACCGTCTGAATGTTGCTGTTGACCATTTTTAGCTTGGAGATGCTCATGAGCTTGAAACACACACAGCAAGACCGGTGTTAACTAGCGAAATGGTCGGCAGAGTGCCGACACCGCGAGTTTTGACTGGCACTAGCATATCTAAAACAACGTCGGAAAGTAACTCGTTCGGCTTTTGAGTCACATAAAGTATGTGTGTTAATTTTGACGCCACTAGCTCTGCTTGTTGTCATGCAGTTTCTTTGCCTCTCAGAAATGATTATGACATAAAAGTGAAGTACGTTTCGAGTGTGACGTTAGGAAAACATTAGGCAGCATGGAGAGATTCTGTATGGGACCACCCAACCCAAACGAGTACTGTGTGACGTGCTAACCGGCAGGTATTCACCGAGGTGGCCGGCTAGCTCAGTCGGTAGAGCGTCAGACTCTTAACCCAGGGTCGTGGGTTCGAGCCACACGCTTTGCGAAACGGAATTTTGTTCTGCTGCAGGTGTAAATTACCGTTTTTCTGATTAACGAGATTTAATGGAAATAGCAACTTTAAACTTTGCCTACGTCTCTGTCAGTCGCAAGGAAACTGTATTTGAAGGTGAAGGTGATTTTGTAGACATGTGTGAAAGACATGTTCTGAAATGCAAGTGTTGTTGTTTGGAGAGCACATCGGTTACGTGTCAGATGTGTAGCCAAGCAGTAATTTGTCGCCATAGCTGCAAATATTAGCCGGTAATATGAAGTGTTGTCAGCTAAAGTCTGATGATGCAGACGTCCGTAAGGACGAAGTACCCAAGAGTACCGCTAGGCCGCGCCTCTTTAGCTCAGTGGTAGAGCACTGGTCTAATAAACCAGGGATCTTAAGTTCCATCCTCACAGGAGAAAGATGAATTTTAAAAAATCAGTTGCGCGACGTTTCCATTTAGCAAACAGTACCTGTGATGACGAACAATTAGCGACAGGCGTTTTTTAAGAATTACTCTCAGATGCGATTAAGGCGAATGGCGCAGATAAAGCATTTGCCAAAGCGGTACAGCATAAGGTGGGACGAGGCAGTCTGAATTACATTTTATAGATGAATTTCTCACATATCTCAGAGCCTCTCGCGATATTCGTCGTCGTCGTCGCCGCCGCCGCTTCTGCAGAAGTAGCAAATGGCCATCGTAGCAAATGCGGCGAGGGACGCCCTGCCTTCGATTCCGAATGCACAAAGTGTGTGGTCTTGTTTCTCAGTCTATATTTGGTCGGTCTCGTCAGAGGTTGAATGTAACGAATGGGTGGGAAAGAGCAAGGGGCAGCGGCTGTGTAGAACGAAAACACAAATCCTCAGGGGTGTGAGCGTTTCGAGATGAGTCGTATACGTGTAAATGTTTGTTGTCAGTGACCGTGTGGCCTAATGGATAAGGCGTCGGACTTCGTATCTGAAGATTACAGGTTCGAATGCTGTCACGCTCGTGTTTTCCAGTTCTGAAAAAGAAACATACCGTTTTAATGTAGCAATTGAGCAGTACGAAACCGTCTGAATGTTGCTGTTGACCATTTTTAGCTTGGAGATGCTCATGAGCTTGAAACACACACAGCAAGACCGGTGTTAACTAGCGAAATGGTCGGCAGAGTGCCGACACCGCGAGTTTTGACTGGCACTAGCACATCTAAAACAACGTCGGAAAGTAACTCGTTCGGCTTTTGAGTCACATAAAGTATGTGTGTTAATTTTGACGCCACTAGCTCTGCTTGTTGTCATGCAGTTTCTTTGCCTCTCAGAAATGATTATGACATAAAAGTGAAGTACGTTTCGAGTGTGACGTTAGGAAAACATTAGGCAGCATGGAGAGATTCTGTATGGGACCACCCAACCCAAACGAGTACTGTGTGACGTGCTAACCGGCAGGTATTCACCGAGGTGGCCGGCTAGCTCAGTCGGTAGAGCGTCAGACTCTTAACCCAGGGTCGTGGGTTCGAGCCACACGCTTTGCGAAACGGAATTTTGTTCTGCTGCAGGTGTAAATTACCGTTTTTCTGATTAACGAGATTTAATGGAAATAGCAACTTTAAACTTTGCCTACGTCTCTGTCAGTCGCAAGGAAACTGTATTTGAAGGTGAAGGTGATTTTGTAGACATGTGTGAAAGACATGTTCTGAAATGCAAGTGTTGTTGTTTGGAGAGCACATCGGTTACGTGTCAGATGTGTAGCCAAGCAGTAATTTGTCGCCATAGCTGCAAATATTAGCCGGTAATATGAAGTGTTGTCAGCTAAAGTCTGATGATGCAGACGTCCGTAAGGACGAAGTACCCAAGAGTACCGCTAGGCCGCTCCTCTTTAGCTCAGTGGTAGAGCACTGGTCTAATAAACCAGGGATCTTAAGTTCCATCCTCACAGGAGAAAGATGAATTTTAAAAAATCAGTTGCGCGACGTTTCCATTTAGCAAACAGTACCTGTGATGACGAACAATTAGCGACAGGCGTATTTTAAGAATTACTCTCAGATGCGATTAAGGCGAATGGCGCAGATAAAGCATTTGCCAAAGCGGTACAGCATAAGGTGGGACGAGGCAGTCTGAATTACATTTTATAGATGAATTTCTCACATATCCCAGAGCCTCTCGCGATATTTGTCGTCGTCGTCGTCGTCGTCGTCGCCGCCGCCGCTTCTGCAGAAGTAGCAAATGGCCATCGTAGCCAATGCGGCGAGGGACGCCCTGCCTTCGATTCCGAATGCACAAAGTGTGTGGTCTTGTTTCTCAGTCTATATTTGGTCGACTCGTCAGAGGTTGAATGTAACGAATGGGTGGGAAAGAGCAAGGGGCAGCGGCTGTGTAGAACGAAAACACAAATCCTCAGGGGTGTGAGCGTTTCGAGATGAGTCGTATACGTGTAAATGTTTGTTGTCAGTGACCGTGTGGCCTAATGGATAAGGCGTCGGACTTCGTATCTGAAGATTACAGGTTCGAATGCTGTCACGCTCGTGTTTTCCAGTTCTGAAAAAGAAACATACCGTTTTAATGTAGCAATTGAGCAGTACGAAACCGTCTGAATGTTGCTGTTGACCATTTTTAGCTTGGAGATGCTCATGAGCTTGAAACACACACAGCAAGACCGGTGTTAACTAGCGAAATGGTCGGCAGAGTGCCGACACCGCGAGTTTTGACTGGCACTAGCACATCTAAAACAACGTCGGAAAGTAACTCGTTCGGCTTTTGAGTCACATAAAGTATGTGTGTTAATTTTGACGCCACTAGCTCTGCTTGTTGTCATGCAGTTTCTTTGCCTCTCAGAAATGATTATGACATAAAAGTGAAGTACGTTTCGAGTGTGACGTTAGGAAAACATTAGGCAGCATGGAGAGATTCTGTATGGGACCACCCAACCCAAACGAGTACTGTGTGACGTGCTAACCGGCAGGTATTCACCGAGGTGGCCGGCTAGCTCAGTCGGTAGAGCGTCAGACTCTTAACCCAGGGTCGTGGGTACCTGCCACACGCTTTGCGAAACGGAATTTTGTTCTGCTGCAGGTGTAAATTACCGTTTTTCTGATTAACGAGATTTAATGGAAATAGCAACTTTAAACTTTGCCTACGTCTCTGTCAGTCGCAAGGAAACTGTATTTGAAGGTGAAGGTGATTTTGTAGACATGTGTGAAAGACATGTTCTGAAATGCAAGTGTTGTTGTTTGGAGAGCACATCGGTTACGTGTCAGATGTGTAGCCAAGCAGTAATTTGTCGCCATAGCTGCAAATATTAGCCGGTAATATGAAGTGTTGTCAGCTAAAGTCTGATGATGCAGACGTCCGTAAGGACGAAGTACCCAAGGGTACCGCTAGGCCGCGCCTCTTTAGCTCAGTGGTAGAGCACTGGTCTAATAAACCAGGGATCTTAAGTTCCATCCTCACAGGAGAAAGATGAATTTTAAAAAATCAGTTGCGCGACGTTTTCATTTAGCAAACAGTACCTGTGATGACGAACAATTAGCGACAGGCGTTTTTTAAGAATTACTCTCAGATGCGATTAAGGCGAATGGCGCAGATAAAGCATTTGCCAAAGCGGTACAGCATAAGGTGGGACGAGGCAGTCTGAATTACATTTTATAGATGAATTTCTCACATATCTCAGAGCCTCTCGCGATATTCGTCGTCGTCGTCGTCGCCGCCGCCGCTTCTGCAGAAGTAGCAAATGGCCATCGTAGCAAATGCGGCGAGGGACGCCCTGCCTTCGATTCCGAATGCACAAAGTGTGTGGTCTTGTTTCTAAGTCTATATTTGGTCGGTCTCGTCAGAGGTTGAATGTAACGAATGGGTGGGAAAGGGCAAGGGGCAGCGGCTGTGTAGAACGAAAACACAAATCCTCAGGGGTGTGAGCGTTTCGAGATGAGTCGTATACGTGTAAATGTTTGTCGTCAGTGACCGTGTGGCCTAATGGATAAGGCGTCGGACTTCGGATCTGAAGATTACAGGTTCGAATGCTGTCACGCTCGTGTTTTCCAGTTCTGAAAAAGAAACATACCGTTTTAATGTAGCAATTGAGCAGTACGAAACCGTCTGAATGTTGCTGTTGACCATTTTTTGCTTGGAGATGCTCATGAGCTTGAAACACACACAGCAAGACCGGTGTTAACTAGCGAAATGGTCGGCAGAGTGCCGACACCGCGAGTTTTGACTGGCACTTGCACATCTAAAACAACGCCGGAAAGTAACTCGTTCGGCTTTTGAGTCACATAAAGTATGTGTGTTAATTTTGACGCCACTAGCTCTGCTTGTTGTCATGCAATTTCTTTGCCTCTCAGACATGATTATGACATAAAAGTGAAGTACGTGACGAGTGTGCCGTTAGGAAAACATTAGGCAGCATGGAGAGATTCTGTATGGGACCACCCAACCCAAACGAGTACTGTGTGACGTGCTACCCGGCAGGTATTCACCGAGGTCGCAGGCTAGCTCACTCGGTAGAGCGTCAGACTCTTAATCCCAGGGTCGTGGGTTCGAGCCAGACGCTGGGCGAAACGGAATTTTTTTCCGCTGCAGGTGTAAATTACCGTTTTTCTGATTAACGAGATTTAATGGAAATAGCAACTTTAAACTTTGCCTACGTCTCTGTCAGTCGCAAGGAAACTGTATTTGAAGGTGAAGGTGATTTTGTAGACATGTGTAAAAGACATGTTCTGAAATGCAAGTGTTGTTGTTTGGAGAGCACATCGGTTACGTGTCAGATGTGTAGCCAAGCAGTAATTTGTCGCCATAGCTGCAAATATTAGCCGGTAATATGAAGTGTTGTCAGCTAAAGTCTGATGATGCAGACGTCCGTAAGGACGAAGTACCCAAGAGTACCGCTAGGCCGCGCCTCTTTAGCTCAGTGGTAGAGCACTGGTCTAATAAACCAGGGGTCTTAAGTTCCATCCTCACAGGAGAAAGATGAATTTTAAAAAATCAGTTGCGCGACGTGGCCGTTTAGCAAACAGTACCTGTGATGACGAACAATTAGCGACAGGCGTTTTTTAAGAATTACTCTCAGATGCGATTAAGGCGAATGGCGCAGATAAAGCATTTGCCAAAGCGGTACAGCATAAGGTGGGATGAGGCAGTCTGAATTACATTTTATAGATGAATTTCTCACATATCTCAGAGCCTCTCGAGATATTCGTCGTCGTCGTCGTCGTCGTCGTCGTCGCCGCCGCCGCTTCTGCAGAAGTAGCAAATGGCCATCGTAGCAAATGCGGCGAGGGACGCCCTGCCTTCGATTCCGAATGCACAAAGTGTGTAGTCTTGTTTCTAAGTCTATATTTGGTCGGTCTCGTCAGAGGTTGAATGTAACGAATGGGTGGGAAAGAGCAAGGGGCAGCGGCTGTGTAGAACGAAAACACAAATCCTCAGGGGTGTGAGCGTTTCGAGATGAGTCGTATACGTGTAAATGTTTGTTGTCAGTGACCGTGTGGCCTAATGGATAAGGCGTCGGACTTCGGATCTGAAGATTACAGGTTCGAATGCTGTCACGCTCGTGTTTTCCAGTTCTGAAAAAGAAACATACCGTTTTAATGTAGCAATTGAGCAGTACGAAACCGTCTGAATGTTGCTGTTGACCATTTTTTGCTTGGAGATGCTCATGAGCTTGAAACACACACAGCAAGACCGGTGTTAACTAGCGAAATGGTCGGCAGAGTGCCGACACCGCGAGTTTTGACTGGCACTTGCACATCTAAAACAACGCCGGAAAGTAACTCGTTCGGCTTTTGAGACACATAAAGTATGTGTGTTAATTTTGACGCCACTAGCTCTGCTTGTTGTCATGCAATTTCTTTGCCTCTCAGACATGATTATGACATAAAAGTGAAGTACGTGACGAGTGTGCCGTTAGGAAAACATTAGGCAGCATGGAGAGATTCTGTATGGGACCACCCAACCCAAACGAGTACTGTGTGACGTGCTACCCGGCAGGTATTCACCGAGGTCGCAGGCTAGCTCACTCGGTAGAGCGTCAGACTCTTAATCCCAGGGTCGTGGGTTCGAGCCAGACGCTGGGCGAAACGGAATTTTTTTCCGCTGCAGGTGTAAATTACCGTTTTTCTGATTAACGAGATTTAATGGAAATAGCAACTTTAAACTTTGCCTACGTCTCTGTCAGTCGCAAGGAAACTGTATTTGAAGGTGAAGGTGATTTTGTAGACATGTGTAAAAGACATGTTCTGAAATGCAAGTGTTGTTGTTTGGAGAGCACATCGGTTACGTGTCAGATGTGTAGCCAAGCAGTAATTTGTCGCCATAGCTGCAAATATTAGCCGGTAATATGAAGTGTTGTCAGCTAAAGTCTGATGATGCAGACGTCTGTAAGGACGAAGTACCCAAGAGTACCGCTAGGCCGCGCCTCTTTAGCTCAGTGGTAGAGCACTGGTCTAATAAACCAGGGGTCTTAAGTTCCATCCTCACAGGAGAAAGATGAATTTTAAAAAATCAGTTGCGCGACGTGGCCGTTTAGCAAACAGTACCTGTGATGACGAACAATTAGCGACAGGCGTTTTTTAAGAATTACTCTCAGATGCGATTAAGGCGAATGGCGCAGATAAAGCATTTGCCAAAGCGGTACAGCATAAGGTGGGATGAGGCAGTCTGAATTACATTTTATAGATGAATTTCTCACATATCTCAGAGCCTCTCGAGATATTCGTCGTCGTCGTCGTCGTCGTCGTCGTCGCCGCCGCCGCTTCTGCAGAAGTAGCAAATGGCCATCGTAGCAAATGCGGCGAGGGACGCCCTGCCTTCGATTCCGAATGCACAAAGTGTGTAGTCTTGTTTCTAAGTCTATATTTGGTCGGTCTCGTCAGAGGTTGAATGTAACGAATGGGTGGGAAAGAGCAAGGGGCAGCGGCTGTGTAGAACGAAAACACAAATCCTCAGGGGTGTGAGCGTTTCGAGATGAGTCGTATACGTGTAAATGTTTGTTGTCAGTGACCGTGTGGCCTAATGGATAAGGCGTCGGACTTCGGATCTGAAGATTACAGGTTCGAATGCTGTCACGCTCGTGTTTTCCAGTTCTGAAAAAGAAACATACCGTTTTAATGTAGCAATTGAGCAGTACGAAACCGTCTGAATGTTGCTGTTGACCATTTTTTGCTTGGAGATGCTCATGAGCTTGAAACACACACAGCAAGACCGGTGTTAACTAGCGAAATGGTCGGCAGAGTGCCGACACCGCGAGTTTTGACTGGCACTTGCACATCTAAAACAACGCCGGAAAGTAACTCGTTCGGCTTTTGAGACACATAAAGTATGTGTGTTAATTTTGACGCCACTAGCTCTGCTTGTTGTCATGCAATTTCTTTGCCTCTCAGACATGATTATGACATAAAAGTGAAGTACGTGACGAGTGTGCCGTTAGGAAAACATTAGGCAGCATGGAGAGATTCTGTATGGGACCACCCAACCCAAACGAGTACTGTGTGACGTGCTACCCGGCAGGTATTCACCGAGGTCGCAGGCTAGCTCACTCGGTAGAGCGTCAGACTCTTAATCACAGGGTCGTGGGTTCGAGCCAGACGCTGGGCGAAACGGAATTTTTTTCCGCTGCAGGTGTAAATTACCGTTTTTCTGATTAACGAGATTTAATGGAAATAGCAACTTTAAACTTTGCCTACGTCTCTGTCAGTCGCAAGGAAACTGTATTTGAAGGTGAAGGTGATTTTGTAGACATGTGTAAAAGACATGTTCTGAAATGCAAGTGTTGTTGTTTGGAGAGCACATCGGTTACGTGTCAGATGTGTAGCCAAGCAGTAATTTGTCGCCATAGCTGCAAATATTAGCCGGTAATATGAAGTGTTGTCAGCTAAAGTCTGATGATGCAGACGTCCGTAAGGACGAAGTACCCAAGAGTACCGCTAGGCCGCGCCTCTTTAGCTCAGTGGTAGAGCACTGGTCTAATAAACCAGGGGTCTTAAGTTCCATCCTCACAGGAGAAAGATGAATTTTAAAAAATCAGTTGCGCGACGTGGCCGTTTAGCAAACAGTACCTGTGATGACGAACAATTAGCGACAGGCGTTTTTTAAGAATTACTCTCAGATGCGATTAAGGCGAATGGCGCAGATAAAGCATTTGCCAAAGCGGTACAGCATAAGGTGGGATGAGGCAGTCTGAATTACATTTTATAGATGAATTTCTCACATATCTCAGAGCCTCTCGAGATATTCGTCGTCGTCGTCGTCGTCGTCGTCGTCGTCGTCGTCGTCGTCGCCGCCGCCGCTTCTGCAGAAGTAGCAAATGGCCATCGTAGCAAATGCGGCGAGGGACGCCCTGCCTTCGATTCCGAATGCACAAAGTGTGTAGTCTTGTTTCTAAGTCTATATTTGGTCGGTCTCGTCAGAGGTTGAATGTAACGAATGGGTGGGAAAGAGCAAGGGGCAGCGGCTGTGTAGAACGAAAACACAAATCCTCAGGGGTGTGAGCGTTTCGAGATGAGTCGTATACGTGTAAATGTTTGTTGTCAGTGACCGTGTGGCCTAATGGATAAGGCGTCGGACTTCGGATATGAAGATTACAGGTTCGAATGCTGTCACGCTCGTGTTTTCCAGTTCTGAAAAAGAAACATACCGTTTTAATGTAGCAATTGAGCAGTACGAAACCGTCTGAATGTTGCTGTTGACCATTTTTTGCTTGGAGATGCTCATGAGCTTGAAACACACACAGCAAGACCGGTGTTAACTAGCGAAATGGTCGGCAGAGTGCCGACACCGCGAGTTTTGACTGGCACTTGCACATCTAAAACAACGCCGGAAAGTAACTCGTTCGGCTTTTGAGACACATAAAGTATGTGTGTTAATTTTGACGCCACTAGCTCTGCTTGTTGTCATGCAATTTCTTTGCCTCTCAGACATGATTATGACATAAAAGTGAAGTACGTGACGAGTGTGCCGTTAGGAAAACATTAGGCAGCATGGAGAGATTCTGTATGGGACCACCCAACCCAAACGAGTACTGTGTGACGTGCTACCCGGCAGGTATTCACCGAGGTCGCAGGCTAGCTCACTCGGTAGAGCGTCAGACTCTTAATCCCAGGGTCGTGGGTTCGAGCCAGACGCTGGGCGAAACGGAATTTTTTTCCGCTGCAGGTGTAAATTACCGTTTTTCTGATTAACGAGATTTAATGGAAATAGCAACTTTAAACTTTGCCTACGTCTCTGTCAGTCGCAAGGAAACTGTATTTGAAGGTGAAGGTGATTTTGTAGACATGTGTAAAAGACATGTTCTGAAATGCAAGTGTTGTTGTTTGGAGAGCACATCGGTTACGTGTCAGATGTGTAGCCAAGCAGTAATTTGTCGCCATAGCTGCAAATATTAGCCGGTAATATGAAGTGTTGTCAGCTAAAGTCTGATGATGCAGACGTCCGTAAGGACGAAGTACCCAAGAGTACCGCTAGGCCGCGCCTCTTTAGCTCAGTGGTAGAGCACTGGTCTAATAAACCAGGGGTCTTAAGTTCCATCCTCACAGGAGAAAGATGAATTTTAAAAAATCAGTTGCGCGACGTGGCCGTTTAGCAAACAGTACCTGTGATGACGAACAATTAGCGACAGGCGTTTTTTAAGAATTACTCTCAGATGCGATTAAGGCGAATGGCGCAGATAAAGCATTTGCCAAAGCGGTACAGCATAAGGTGGGATGAGGCAGTCTGAATTACATTTTATAGATGAATTTCTCACATATCTCAGAGCCTCTCGAGATATTCGTCGTCGTCGTCGTCGTCGTCGTCGTCGTCGTCGTCGTCGTCGTCGTCGCCGCCGCCGCTTCTGCAGAAGTAGCAAATGGCCATCGTAGCAAATGCGGCGAGGGACGCCCTGCCTTCGATTCCGAATGCACAAAGTGTGTGGTCTTGTTTCTAAGTCTATATTTGGTCGGTCTCGTCAGAGGTTGAATGTAACGAATGGGTGGGAAAGAGCAAGGGGCAGCGGCTGTGTAGAACGAAAACACAAATCCTCAGGGGTGTGAGCGTTTCGAGATGAGTCGTATACGTGTAAATGTTTGTTGTCAGTGACCGTGTGGCCTAATGGATAAGGCGTCGGACTTCGGATCTGAAGATTACAGGTTCGAATGCTGTCACGCTCGTGTTTTCCAGTTCTGAAAAAGAAACATACCGTTTTAATGTAGCAATTGAGCAGTACGAAACCGTCTGAATGTTGCTGTTGACCATTTTTTGCTTGGAGATGCTCATGAGCTTGAAACACACACAGCAAGACCGGTGTTAACTAGCGAAATGGTCGGCAGAGTGCCGACACCGCGAGTTTTGACTGGCACTTGCACATCTAAAACAACGCCGGAAAGTAACTCGTTCGGCTTTTGAGTCACATAAAGTATGTGTGTTAATTTTGACGCCACTAGCTCTGCTTGTTGTCATGCAATTTCTTTGCCTCTCAGACATGATTATGACATAAAAGTGAAGTACGTGACGAGTGTGCCGTTAGGAAAACATTAGGCAGCATGGAGAGATTCTGTATGGGACCACCCAACCCAAACGAGTACTGTGTGACGTGCTACCCGGCAGGTATTCACCGAGGTCGCAGGCTAGCTCACTCGGTAGAGCGTCAGACTCTTAATCCCAGGGTCGTGGGTTCGAGCCAGACGCTGGGCGAAACGGAATTTTTTTCCGCTGCAGGTGTAAATTACCGTTTTTCTGATTAACGAGATTTAATGGAAATAGCAACTTTAAACTTTGCCTACGTCTCTGTCAATCGCAAGGAAACTGTATTTGAAGGTGAAGGTGATTTTGTAGACATGTGTAAAAGACATGTTCTGAAATGCAAGTGTTGTTGTTTGGAGAGCACATCGGTTACGTGTCAGATGTGTAGCCAAGCAGTAATTTGTCGCCATAGCTGCAAATATTAGCCGGTAATATGAAGTGTTGTCAGCTAAAGTCTGATGATGCAGACGTCCGTAAGGACGAAGTACCCAAGAGTACCGCTAAGCCGCGCCTCTTTAGCTCAGTGGTAGAGCACTGGTCTAATAAACCAGGGGTCTTAAGTTCCATCTTCACAGGAGGAAGATGAATTTTAAAAAATCAGTTGCGCGACGTGGCCGTTTAGCAAACAGTACCTGTGATGACGAACAATTAGCGACAGGCGTTTTTTAAGAATTACTCTCAGATGCGATTAAGGCGAATGGCGCAGATAAAGCATTTGCCAAAGCGGTACAGCATAAGGTGGGACGAGGCAGTCTGAATTACATTTTATAGATGAATTTCTCACATATCTCAGAGCCTCTCGCGATATTCGTCGTCGTCGTCGTCGTCGTCGTCGTCGTCGTCGCCGCCGCCGCTTCTGCAGAAGTAGCAAATGGCCATCGTAGCAAATGCGGCGAGGGACGCCCTGCCTTCGATTCCGAATGCACAATGTGTGTGGTCTTGTTTCTAAGTCTATATTTGGTCGGTCTCGTCAGAGGTTGAATGTAACGAATGGGTGGGAAAGAGCAAGGGGCAGCGGCTGTGTAGAACGAAAACACAAATCCTCAGGGGTGTGAGCGTTTCGAGATGAGTCGTATACGTGTAAATGTTTGTTGTCAGTGACCGTGTGGCCTAATGGATAAGGCGTCGGACTTCGGATCTGAAGATTACAGGTTCGAATGCTGTCACGCTCGTGTTTTCCAGTTCTGAAAAAGAAACATACCGTTTTAATGTAGCAATTGAGCAGTACGAAACCGTCTGAATGTTGCTGTTGACCATTTTTTGCTTGGAGATGCTCATGAGCTTGAAACACACACAGCAAGACCGGTGTTAACTAGCGAAATGGTCGGCAGAGTGCCGACACCGCGAGTTTTGACTGGCACTTGCACATCTAAAACAACGTCGGAAAGTAACTCGTTCGGCTTTTGAGTCACATAAAGTATGTGTGTTAATTTTGACGCCACTAGCTCTGCTTGTTGTCATGCAATTTCTTTGCCTCTCAGACATGATTATGACATAAAAGTGAAGTACGTGACGAGTGTGCCGTTAGGAAAACATTAGGCAGCATGGAGAGATTCTGTATGGGACCACCCAACCCAAACGAGTACTGTGTGACGTGCTACCCGGCAGGTATTCACCGAAGTCGCAGGCTAGCTCACTCGGTAGAGCGTCAGACTCTTAATCCCAGGGTCGTGGGTTCGAGCCAGACGCTGGGCGAAACGGAATTTTTTTCCGCTGCAGGTGTAAATTACCGTTTTTCTGATTAACGAGATTTAATGGAAATAGCAACTTTAAACTTTGCCTACGTCTCTGTCAGTCGCAAGGAAACTGTATTTGAAGGTGAAGGTGATTTTGTAGACATGTGTGAAAGACATGTTCTGAAATGCAAGTGTTGTTGTTTGGAGAGCACATCGGTTACGTGTCAGATGTGTAGCCAAGCAGTAATTTGTCGCCATAGCTGCAAATATTAGCCGGTAATATGAAGTGTTGTCAGCTAAAGTCTGATGATGCAGACGTCCGTAAGGACGAAGTACCCAAGAGTAGCGCTAGGCCGCGCCTCTTTAGCTCAGTGGTAGAGCACTGGTCTAATAAACCAGGGGTCTTAAGTTCCATCCTCACAGGAGAAAGATGAATTTTAAAAAATCAGTTGCGCGACGTTTCCGTTTAGCAAACAGTACCTGTGATGACGAACAATTAGCGACAGGCGTTTTTTAAGAATTACTCTCAGATGCGATTAAGGCGAATGGCGCAGATAAAGCATTTGCCAAAGCGGTACAGCATAAGGTGGGACGAGGCAGTCTGAATTACATTTTATAGATGAATTTCTCACATATCTCAGAGCCTCTCGCGATATTCGTCGTCGTCGTCGTCGCCGCCGCCGCTTCTGCAGAAGTAGCAAATGGCCATCGTAGCAAATGCGGCGAGGGACGCCCTGCCTTCGATTCCGAATGCACAAAGTGTGTGGTCTTGTTTCTCAGTCTATATTTGGTCGGTCTCGTCAGAGGTTGAATGTAACGAATGGGTGGGAAAGAGCAAGGGGCAGCGGCTGTGTAGAACGAAAACACAAATCCTCAGGGGTGTGAGCGTTTCGAGATGAGTCGTATACGTGTAAATGTTTGTTGTCAGTGACCGTGTGGCCTAATGGATAAGGCGTCGGACTTCGTATCTGAAGATTACAGGTTCGAATGCTGTCACGCTCGTGTTTTCCAGTTCTGAAAAAGAAACATACCGTTTTAATGTAGCAATTGAGCAGTACGAAACCGTCTGAATGTTGCTGTTGACCATTTTTAGCTTGGAGATGCTCATGAGCTTGAAACACACACAGCAAGACCGGTGTTAACTAGCGAAATGTTCGGCAGAGTGCCGACACCGCGAGTTTTGACTGGCACTAGCACATCTAAAACAACGTCGGAAAGTAACTCGTTCGGCTTTTGAGTCACATAAAGTATGTGTGTTAATTTTGACGCCACTAGCTCTGCTTGTTGTCATGCAGTTTCTTTGCCTCTCAGAAATGATTATGACATAAAAGTGAAGTACGTTTCGAGTGTGACGTTAGGAAAACATTAGGCAGCATGGAGAGATTCTGTATGGGACCACCCAACCCAAACGAGTACTGTGTGACGTGCTAACCGGCAGGTATTCACCGAGGTGGCCGGCTAGCTCAGTCGGTAGAGCGTCAGACTCTTAACCCAGGGTCGTGGGTACCTGCCACACGCTTTGCGAAACGGAATTTTGTTCTGCTGCAGGTGTAAATTACCGTTTTTCTGATTAACGAGATTTAATGGAAATAGCAACTTTAAACTTTGCCTACGTCTCTGTCAGTCGCAAGGAAACTGTATTTGAAGGTGAAGGTGATTTTGTAGACATGTGTGAAAGACATGTTCTGAAATGCAAGTGTTGTTGTTTGGAGAGCACATCGGTTACGTGTCAGATGTGTAGCCAAGCAGTAATTTGTCGCCATAGCTGCAAATATTAGCCGGTAATATGAAGTGTTGTCAGCTAAAGTCTGATGATGCAGACGTCCGTAAGGACGAAGTACCCAAGAGTACCGCTAGGCCGCGCCTCTTTAGCTCAGTGGTAGAGCACTGGTCTAATAAACCAGGGATCTTAAGTTCCATCCTCACAGGAGAAAGATGAATTTTAAAAAATCAGTTGCGCGACGTTTCCGTTTAGCAAACAGTACCTGTGATGACGAACAATTAGCGACAGGCGTTTTTTAAGAATTACTCTCAGATGCGATTAAGGCGAATGGCGCAGATAAAGCATTTGCCAAAGCGGTACAGCATAAGGTGGGACGAGGCAGTCTGAATTACATTTTATAGATGAATTTCTCACATATCTCAGAGCCTCTCGCGATATTCGTCGTCGTCGTCGTCGTCGTCGTGGTCGTCGTCGTCGTCGCCGCCGCCGCTTCTGCAGAAGTAGCAAATGGCCATCGTAGCAAATGCGGCGAGGGACGCCCTGCCTTCGATTCCGAATGCACAAAGTGTGTGGTCTTGTTTCTCAGTCTATATTTGGTCGGTCTCGTCAGAGGTTGAATGTAACGAATGGGTGGGAAAGAGCAAGGGGCAGCGGCTGTGTAGAACGAAAACACAAATCCTCAGGGGTGTGAGCGTTTCGAGATGAGTCGTATACGTGTAAATGTTTGTTGTCAGTGACCGTGTGGCCTAATGGATAAGGCGTCGGACTTCGTATCTGAAGATTACAGGTTCGAATGCTGTCACGCTCGTGTTTTCCAGTTCTGAAAAAGAAACATACCGTTTTAATGTAGCAATTGAGCAGTAAGAAACCGTCTGAATGTTGCTGTTGACCATTTTTTGCTTGGAGATGCTCATGAGCTTGAAACACACACAGCAAGACCGGTGTTAACTAGCAAAATGGTCGTCAGAGTGCCGACACCGCGAGTTTTGACTGGCACTAGCACATCTAAAACAACGTCGGAAAGTAACTCGTTCGGCTTTTGAGTCACATAAAGTATGTGTGTTAATTTTGACGCCACTAGCTCTGCTTGTTGTCATGCAGTTTCTTTGCCTCTCAGAAATGATTATGACATGAAAGTGAAGTACGTTTGGAGTGTGACGTTAGGAAAACATTAGGCAGCAGGGAGAGATTCTGTATGGGACCACCCAACCCAAACGAGTACTGTGTGACGTGCTAACCGGCAGGTATTCACCGAGGTGGCCGGCTAGCTCAGTCGGTAGAGCGTCGGACTCTTAACCCAGGGTCGTGGGTTCGAGCCACACGCTTTGCGAAACGGAATTTTGTTCTGCTGCAGGTGTAAATTACCGTTTTTCTGATTAACGAGATTTAATGGAAATAGCAACTTTAAACTTTGCCTATGTCTCTGTCAGTCGCAAGGAAACTGTATTTGAATGTGAAGGTGATTTTGTAGACATGTGTGAAAGACATGTTCTGAAATGCAAGTGTTGTTGTTTGGAGGGCACATGGGTTACGTGTCAGATGTGTAACCAAGCAGTAATTTGTCGCCATAGCTGCAAATATTAGCCGGTAATATGAAGTGTTGTCACCTAAAGTCTAATGATGCAGACGACCGTAAGGACGAAGTACCCAAGAGTACCGCTAGGCCGCGACTCTTTAGCTCAGTGCTAGAGCACTGGTCTAATAAACCAGGGGTCGTAAGTTCCATCCTCACAGGAGAAAGATGAATTTTGGAAATCAGTTGCGCGGCGTGGCCGTATAGCAAACAGTACCTGTGATGACGAACAATTAGTGACAGGCGTTTTTTTAAGAATTACTCTCAGATATGATTAAGGCGAATGGCGCAGATAAAGCATTTGCCAAAGCGGTACAGCATAAGGTGGGACGAGGCAGTCTGAATTACATTTTATAGATGTATTTCTCACTTATCTCAGAGCCTCTCGCGATCTTCGTCGTCGTCGTCGTCGTCGTCGTCGTCGTCGTCGTCGCCGCCGCTTCTGCAGAAGTAGCAAATGGCCATCATAGCAAATGCGGCGAGGGACGCCCTGCCTTCGTTTCCGAATGCACAATGTGTGTGGTCTTGTTTCTCAGTCTATATTTGGTCGGTCTCGTCAGAGGTTGAATGTAACGAATGGGTGGGAAAGAGCAAGGGGCAGCGGCTGTGTAGAACGAAAACACAAATCCTCAGGGGTGTGAGCGTTTCGAGATGAGTCGTATACGTGTAAATGTTTGTTGTCAGTGACCGTGTGGCCTAATCGATAAGGCGTCGGACTTCGGATCTGAAGATTACAGTTTCGAATGCTGTCACGCTCGTGTTTTCCAGTTCTGAAAAAGAAACATACCGTTTTAATGTAGCAATTGAGCAGTACGAAACCGTCTGAATGTTGCTGTTGACCATTTCTGGCTTGGAGATGCTCATGAGCTTGAAACACACACAGCAAGACCGGTGTTAACTAGCGAAATGGTCGGCAGAGTGCCGACACCGCGAGTTTTGACTGGCACTAGCACATCTAAAACAACGTCGGAAAGTAACTCGTTCGGCTTTTGAGTCACATAAAGTATGTGTGTTAATTTTGACGCCACTAGCTCTGCTTGTTGTCATGCAGTTTCTTTGCCTCTCAGAAATGATTATGACATAAAAGTGAAGTACGTGACGAGTGTGACGTTAGGAAAACATTAGGCAGCAGGGAGAGATTCTGTATGGGACCACCCAACCCAAACGAGTACTGTGTGACGTGCTAACCGGCAGGTATTCACCGAGGTAGCCGGCTAGCTCAGTCGGTAGAGCGTCAGACTCTTAATCCCAGGGTCGTGGGTTCGAGCCATACGCTTTGCGAAACGGAATTTTGTTCTGCTGCAGGTGTAAATTACCGTTTTTCTGATTAACGAGATTTAATGGAAATAGCAACTATAAACTTTGCCTACGTCTCTGTCAGTCGCAAGGAAACTGTATTTGAAGGTGAAGGTGATTTTGTAGACATGTGTGAAAGACATGTTCTGAAATGCAAGTGTTGTTGTTTGGAGAGCACATCGGTTACGTGTCAGATGTGTAGCCAAGCAGTAATTTGTCGCCATAGCTGCAAATATTAGCCGGTAATATGAAGTGTTGTCACCTAAAGTCTAATGATGCAGACGACCGTATGGACGAAGTACCCAAGAGTACCGCTAGGCCGCGACTCTTTAGCTCTGTGCTAGAGCACTGGTCTAATAAACCAGGGGTCGTAAGTTCCATCCTCACAGGAGAAAGATGAATTTTGGAAATCAGTTGCGCGTCGTGGCCGTATAGCAAACAGTACCTGTGATGACGAACAATTAGTGACAGGCGTTTTTTTAAGAATTACTCTCAGATGTGATTAAGGCGAATGGCGCAGATAAAGCATTTGCCAAAGCGGTACAGCATAAGGTGGGACGAGGCAGTCTGAATTACATTTTATAGATGTATTTCTCACATATCTCAGAGCCTCTTGCGATATTCGTCGTCGTCGTCGTCGTCGTCGTCGTCGTCGTCGTCGCCGCCGCCGCTTCTGCAGAAGTAGCAAATGGCCATCGTAGCAAATGCGGCGAGGGACGCCCTGCCTTCGATTCCGAATGCACAAAGTGTGTGGTCTTGTTTCTCAGTCTATATTTCGTCGGTCTCGTCAGAGGTTGAATGTAACGAATGGGTGGGAAAGAGCAAGGGGCAGCGGCTGTGTAGAACGAAAACACAAATCCTCAGGGGTGTGAGCGTTTCGAGATGAGTCGTATACATGTAAATGTTGGTCGTCAGTGACCGTGTGGCCTAATGGACAGTCGGCCTTTGGCTGTGGAGCGGTGCGGTACGTCCCGGCCGCTCCGTGTCGCGTTTCCGGGTGTGTTGTTGTTTACCGCGCCGGCGCGCTAGTGTTACGTATTGCCGTCACGTTCCTGACACACGATGGCTCTTTCGTATCGGAAAGCCACGATCAAGCTGCAGTTCGACACTACGTACTCTAGACCCAAGGCCCACGAAGTAGAGCGTTTTTTACGCGATGTGGTACATGTTGATCCTAACGAGCTGATCGGTATCCACTTATCTATTGTCTCCAGCGTCGTATATCTTAAGTTCACTGACGACGAAGCATGTGACAAACTTCTCAGACGCTCGACGGCAGGTTATCGGTTCTGCCACTCAGACGGAAACGTGGGTGTGGTGACGCTTGTACGTGCTGGATTGGGAATCCAAAATGTGCGCGTGTTTGAGCTCCCTTTTGAAGTTCCAGCGGATTTGGTCACCCTTGCTCTTCGACCCTATGGAACAGTTCTCGGCCACACGGCCGAAAAATGGAAGACCTTCGACACCTACCCTGTCCTTAACGGGGTGCGACAAGTCCGTATTGACCTGCGTCGCCATATTCCTTCGTATCTCACGATCGCTGGTTGCAGGGCAATAATTATTTACGACGGTCAGCCGAGAACCTGCTCCGGTTGTGGCCAGACGGGACACATGCGTACCGAATGCCTGCAACGCCGTCTCGCGCAGACACCCTCGACCGACCAGATTCGTCCGTCGACACCGACCTCTCTGCCGATTACGTATGTTGCGGCGGCGAGACGGGAGACGCCAGCTGTATATGACGACCCCACTGTATTGGTGCGAGCTTTGGAGGACCCTGCAGTAGCTTCCACGGAGCCCCAAGCGTCTTTCAGTGCTGATGCTACTGATGTCCTTTCGTCGGACCCCGGCGCACCGTCACAACGGCTCGTCGACGGTGCGATGGAAGTTGAAGCACAGGATGCAGCGTCCTCCCCTTGCCCTACGTCGGAAACAGAGGCGCGGCAGCGTGAGCAGAAATCACCCAAGCGTCATAAGAAGCGGCGCAAGACAACCGACGACGTAGAACAGCCCGAGGCGACACCGCTGGATGACGAGGTGCCTCAACCGCTCCACCGCGCCGACACAGGCGACCCTACCGTCTCACACGGTTCGACGTCTTCTCCCACTACCGCTGGGTCTGGACCACATGGGGATGCGGGAGATCACCGCAGCTCCGACACCGGGGATGCACCCTTGCCTCCGTCTGCCTCTCGAGATCCAGTGGTGTCAACGTCCCTGGGCGACTGGGCGCAGGAGATGGAGTTGCAGGATGCGTTTCAGAACCAAGACGATGCACCGATGCCGATGGCAGCGTCTACGCGGCCGGCGACAGACGCCTAGGACGGCATGAGCACCTCTCGTCGCTGCCTAGCACTTCGCAAGACCGGCGCTCCACGTCACGACTACTACCCTCCTGTCATACCATGGTCACCTCCCGAGACTTGATGGACCAGGCATACCGCCTCGCCACGATCAACGTCAATGGCATTACATCTGATGTCAAGACCCGTATGCTGAAGGATACGTTACGCGCTGCGGATCTGGACGTTGTTTTCCTTCAAGAAGTCCGATCAGGACTCTGTCTCGATGCCTACGGATATGACGCCTACACTATGCCTGCAGATGCGGGCGGCGGAGGTACGGCGATTCTACTGCGGGAAGGGATAATGGCCACTGATGTCTCCTATTTACCGTCGGCCCGGGGGGTCGCACTCACGATTGGTACAGTACGTCTGGTGAACTTATATGCTCCTTCAGGCACCGGCAAAAGGAGAGAACGGCGCACCTTTTTTGCCGAAGATATAGCCCCGCTCTTCCAGGGCAATACCGACCACTTGGTAGTAGGCGGCGATTTTAATTGTGTGCTCCGCCCATCCGACCAGGAGCCACACTATACCCCCTGCCCGGCACTCCAGGCACTTGTACAGGACTTGGCCTTGTTGGACACCTGGATCATCCAACACGGCGACCGTCGAGCACACACCTACTTTACTAGTCACTCCGCGAGCCGTCTGGATCGAGTCTACGTCACCCGCGGCCTACGATCGGCCGTTGTCGACGCTGAGATGTGGCCGGCAGCGTTCACGGATCACCTCGCATATGTGTGTACTCTCACCCTTCCCCGCCAGCGCGTCCGCCGAAGTAGGGGTCCGTGGCGCCTCAATGTGGCCCTTCTTGATGAGATTAATTGCAGACGCGCAGTCGAGTCCACATGGAGCACTTGCCACCGGCGTTTACCCGCCTACCGTTCTGTACTTCAATGGTGGTTACGGTGTGCAAAACCCGCACTGTGCCGAACATTAGTCAGCTATGGACGCGACCGAGCGCGCTGGTATACTGCGACTACTGATTTTTACTATACTGCGCTCCGCGAACTGGCTGTACAACCGCCGTCGCCAGAGCGACAATCAGCAGTACAACGCGTCAAGGCACAATTGCTTCGTATCAACGCCGTACGTCTTGCGGGTGTGCGGGTGCGAGCGAGGACGACTGATGATGATCGTGATGAACGACCTTCCCTCCACCATATCATTCAAGAACGCCGAAGACGCAAGAGGCAGCTCATTACCGAGGTTGAGACGGAGGACGGGCGACGCATTGACGCACAAATGGATATCGTCCGAGCGTTCACACAGTCATATAAACTTCTTTACGAGAGGGAGTCCCACATGAATGTAGGGGTCAGGGAAGTCCTATCTGACATACCAGTCTCTCGGAACCTACAAGATGATGCTACGCTCTTGTCGGCGGTGACTTTGGAAGAACTGCGAGAGGCTCTGTTGCGTGGCTCTCCCAACAAAACGCCTGGCCCTGACGGCCTCCCTCTTGAATTTTACAAGCGGTTCTTTGATCTCATGGGCCCAATGTGGGTCAGGATGTACAGTGAACTCCTGGACGCCGATTTTCAGGTACCATCTGACTTTACTGAGGGTCTCTTGATCCCTGTGCCCAAACCCGGCGGAGGCCGTCGCCCTCTTGATTTTCGCCCGTTGACAATGCTAAACACTGACTATAAGCTGTTGACACGCATGCTCCGTGAGAGGCTCAAACCTACGGTAATGGCGGCCATTCACACTGATCAAACCTGCCTCGGGGGCGACACTAATGTGTTTACGACCTTAAGCACCTATAGAGACGTGGTGGCGCTCATGCAAACTTGCCGCCTCCAAGGCGCTCTTGTTGCGCTGGACTTCGACCATGCTTTCGACCGCGTTAACCATGGTTTCCTGCGTGCTGTTATGGAACACATCGGTGTCCCGCGTCTGACGACGTCTGTTGTGCTTCGATTGATCCATGGGGCTGTCACGAGGATTATGATCAACGGCTGTCGGTCCGCCCCCGTCCGTGTCAACAGGTCCGTCCGGCAGGGTTATCCTCTTTCTGCCATGCTCTTCGCCGTTGCCCTCGAACCAGCTCTTCACGGACTACGGCGACGCTTAGAAGGACTTACCCTCCGTTCCGTAACCTTTCGATGTGGTGCATACGCCGACGATGTGATGTTCTTAGCACGGTCTGGTGACGAAATACACACGGCGTTTTCCTGGCTCCACCAGTATGGGGCGGTGGCAGGCAGTGTGCTCAACCTTCGGAAATCACGCTACATGGAGGTAGGACGAGGAATGCCTGCAGGTCTGGCCGTACCTCTGACAAAGGTCCCGATGCTCAAGTGTTTAGGGATATCACTCCATCGACAAATACAACGCACGGCGGCCTTTACGTGTCGTATGGTCTTACGACGACTCCGTTTAGAGGCTCGTCTCAATAAATTCAGATCATTGAACATTTTGCAACGCGCCCAATACGTTAATGTGTACATGGCTTCTCACCTTAACCATTACGCCCATGTACTGCCGATATCGGACACGATGGCTTCCAGGATACAGGCAGTGTTTGGACACGTGGTGAACGATGGTGCTGTTTTCAAGATCCGTTTTGTTACGCTTACTTTACCCTTCGACAAAGGCGGTGTTGGACTCACTCACGTCAAGCACAGAGCGCTGGCACTGTATCTCCGTTCCATGAGGCGACTCTGGCTTTCACCAACAGCCAGTCTCCCAGGCCTACTGATTGAAGAAGTGGCCCCACGTACGCTGTACCCACCGGTACCAGTTGGACATTTATCGCCCTCGCTGTCACACATTAGAACGTTTTTCGTAGAGCATAGCTATGTGTTGCGGGTTATATCGGAGACACGGAATCCGACAGCGAAGACTTATTATAGTGCTCTCCAGCACTGGACTCCGGATAACGACATTGTACGGCGCCACCCTACGGTCGACTGGCCACGAGTATGGCGAGCCATCCACGCGCCGTTCCTGTCTACTTTCGTGCGGTCGACGTGGTATGTGGTCGTTAACGAGAAACTTCCAACCCGACAACGGCTGCATGCCATTCACCTAATTGACGACCCTGTGTGCCCCCGTTGCACGACGTTAGACACGGACGAACATAGACTGAACTGTGGCCCCGCGCGTGAGTGCTGGAAACTGATCCGCCAGATCCTGGCTTTCCTGCTCCGCCGCCCCTACGTTTCGATTTTACCCCAAGAACTCTTTCATCCCGACGCTGTCTATTTCCCTATGACCCTGATGAATGCGGTTAATTGGGTACGAGGAATGGCGATACACTACATATACCGCGATGGAGACAAAGACGTCCTCGATTTATGGTACTATATGATCGACGAGTTTCTGGTCTTAACGAACAGACAGGATTACCGGAACCTTTTTGCGAACTATTTGGGTTCGTCATTCATGGACCCACCACCCAGCTGGGGTGTGCCGGGTGTGAGAAGACATTAACTTGTAGATGTGATCTTTCCACGATTCCCCTATGGTAACAGAAACAGTCTCTGACTGTGTGCAGCGGCCCCGGGCGCTCCAACGATTGGTGGATGGTGATGTCCAATGCAATGACGACCGCCCGTTCCTGGCCGCCCGCCTAGCAAAGTGACCGCGGCGAGCAAGATGGCCCTTTTTAGTTCACTTTATTGGCAACTTTTTGCGCATGGCTGCCTTGTTTTTTTTTTATGCATTCTCTAAAAAAAATGTAGTTAGTAGTTTGTGAAATAAGCATTGTAGGCTGTGATTATATTTTTATTGAGCTTAATAATTAGTGTGTGTAGAAACACCATTTTCTTTAAGTATTTATTGACATATTTCTGTACATGTTATTTGCATAAGTGCCTTAGTACAACTTCAGTTTTGTGGCTTTGTCATCGCATTTCCATGAAAGTAACCGAAAAGATAAAAAAAAAAGGGGGGTAGCGTCTTTGAGTCATAATCAACACGTCTTCGGTCCAAAAAAAAAAAAAAAAAATGGATAAGGCGTCGGACTTCGGATCTGAAGATTACAGGTTCGAATGCTGTCACGCTTGTGTTTTTCCAGTTCTGAAAAAGAAACATAACGTTTTAATGTAGCAATTGAGCAGTACGAAACCGTCTGAATGTTGCTGTTGACCATTTTTTGCTTGGAGATGCTCTTGAGCTTGAAACACACACAACAAGACCGGTGTTAACTAGCGAAATGGTCGGCAGAGTGCCGACACCGCGAGTTTTGACTGGCACTTGCACATCTAAAACAACGTCGGAAAGTAACTCGTTCGGCTTTTGAGTCACATAAAGTATGTGTGTTAATTTTGACGCCACTAGCTCTGCTTGTTGTCATGCAATTTCTTTGCCTCTCAGAAATGATTATGACATAAAAGTGAAGTACGTGACGAGTGTGACGTTAGGAAAACATTAGGCAGCATGGGGAGATTCTGTATGGGACCACCCAACCCAAACGAGTACTGTGTGACGTGCTAACCGGCAGGTATTCACCGAGGTAGCCGGCTAGCTCAGTCGGTAGAGCGTCAGACTCTTAATCCCAGGGTCGTGGGTTCGAGCCAGACGCTGGGCGAAACGGAATTTTGTTCTGCTGCAGGTGTAAATTACCGTTCTTCTGATTAACGAGATTTAATGGAAATAGCAACTTTAAACTTTGCCTACGTCTCTGTCAGTCGCAAGGAAACTGTATTTGAAGGTGAAGGTGATTTTGTAGACATGTGTGAAAGACATGTTCTGAAATGCAAGTGTTGTTGTTTGGAGAGCACATCGGTTACGTGTCAGATGTGTAGCCAAGCAGTAATTTGTCACCATAGCTGCAAATATTAGCCGGTAATATGAAGTGTTGTCACCTAAAGTCTAATGATGCAGACGACCGTAAGGACGAAGTACCCAAGATCACCGCTATGCCGCGCCTCTTTAACTCAGTGGTAGAGCACTGGTCTAATAAACCAGGAGTCGTAAGTTCCATCCTCACAGGAGAAGGGTGAATTTTGGAAATCAGTTGCGCGGCGTGGCCGTATAGCAAACAGTACCTGTGATGACGAACAATTAGCGACAGGCGTTTTTTTAAGAATTACTCTCAGATGTGATTAAGGCGAATGGCGCAGATAAAGCATTTGCCAAAGCGGTACAGCATAAGGTGGGACGAGGCAGTCTGAATTACATTTTATAGATGTATTTCTCACATATCTCAGAGCCTCTCGCGATATTCGTCGTCGTCGTCGTCGTCGTCGTCGCCGCCGCCGCTTCTGCAGAAGTAGCAAATGGCCATCGTAGCAAATGCGGCGAGGGACGCCCTGCCTTCGATTCCGAATGCACAAAGTGTGTGGTCTTGTTTCTCAGTCTATATTTGGTCGGTCTCGTCAGAGGTTGAATGTAACGAATGGGTGGGAAAGAGCAAGGGGCAGCGGCTGTGTAGAACGAAAACACAAATCCTCAGGGGTGTGAGCGTTTCGAGATGAGTCGTATACGTGTAAATGTTTGTTGTCATTGACCGTGTGGCCTAATGGATTTACATAGTCAGCCAGCGGCTGCGCTGGAGGTCGGACGTGCCGTGCTGTGTGCTGTGCTGCGTTAGCTCCGCGTGGTAAGTCTCTGCTCTTGCTGCAACGCGTCGCTGTCTATAGTATTTGTGTAGACATGAAAAAGAATTAAGAGATGTCGCAACCGCAACGAAAAGATACTTTGAAGTTCACGTTTGATCGCAACTTTGTCCGACCGAGGTCATTTGATGTTGAACAGTGGTTAGAGGATGATGTTAAAATAGGACTTGATGATATTATCGGCATTCATTTCTCGATTATGAACAGTGTGGTTTTCGTGAAACTTGCCAGTCCAGAATTGTGTGAAAGGATAGTTCGATCTTGTGGTGGCATTCTGAAATTTAAACATGCTGACGGAAATGTTGGGGAGGTTACCGTTGCCCATGCTGGTCTAGGTATTCGGACCGTGCGAGTCTTTGAACTTCCCTTTGAAATTACAAGTGACCAGATAAATGCTGTTTTTGCTCCATACGGGAAAGTTTTGAGTAATATTGCCGAACGGTGGTCTGCTGCACACAAATTCCCTGTTTTGAATGGTGTGCGCCAATTAGAAGTCGAATTGCAGAAGCACATTCCGTCGTTTATAAACGTCTGCGGATATAGAGCTGTTGTGATGTATGATGACCAACCGAAAACGTGTGCTGTCTGCAATTTACCAGGCCACGTTCGTGCAGAATGTGTTCAAAGGCGAGTGGCGCAACTGCCTGCTGGCGATGCCGTCAGGCCCCCTGCTATGTCAACGCTGCCCGTGACATATGTCGCCGTAGCGCGCGGTTTTGCAAGTGGCACTGCGCCCCCCGAAGTTACTACGAATACCGACCCACAAGCGACCGACCAACCGACCGACTCAGGTGTAGCATCTGTAGACACTCAACCCTCCTGCGAAGACATATCTGCTCCTGCCCTTGTCGCCGTGGAATCGCCCAATGAGGCAATGGATACGGACGCGACCTCAGTCGCTTCGGGTAGTGCTCCTCTGCATCCTGGAGCTTCTTTAGGAGGTATCAAAACCGTATCAGGTGCACAGAAAACGGACTCGCAACCAGCCGTTTCTAGTGGTGCTCTTCCGAATCCTGCAGCTGCCTTAGGCACTGACCACAGCGCGTCAAGTGCAATGAAATCAGACCTGGCGTCAGTCACTTCGAGTAGTGCTACTTTGCAACCTGAGGCTTCTTCAGGTACCGTCCAAAGTCCACCACGAGACGCATCTCCCAAGAAATCTAAAAAACGGAGGATCGCGCGTCAAGGTGCAGAGCAGACTGCACCACAACTGCGTGAACAGGCGAAGCAAATAGGGGGCAAAATACGTCAATCTGCATCTGAGAACTTGCAGTGCAATCAGCAGTCATCTAACGAAGACCCTGTGTCCTTGGATAGTACCTCCGGTTCTGCCAGTTTGCCCTCCGATGACGTAGCAATTACCCGAACCGAAGATAAAAATCACCAGCAAACACCTGAATATAGTGCACCACTTAATGACGAACCGATGACAGGGCTGTCGAATCCGTGGGCAGACGATGTCGACGACACTACAAAGGAGGACGAAATTATGGACACCACAGGAACCGTTACAGTCACCACGATGGCCACACCACGCGATGACGTCGTCTTGAATGTCATCGCCGCGACGGATACTGTCCTAGACACGGAGAAGCCGACTGATCCCTTCCCAAGTCATGAATATTTCTAGTCTGAACGGTTTTACTGACTTGTGTCCACATGTCTCTCGGGTCAGATTTCTTAATGTTTTTTCGAAATGATATGTTGCCAGAGTTTTTCCTAATTACACTCCCGTCTTGGCTAACGTAGTTCCGTTGCAGGCCTATAAGATCGCTACGCTGAACATCAATAAAATTTGTAGCCCATTTAATTTAGAAAATTTAAAAGATTTCCTGTATGCAGCTGATGTGGCCATTTTGTTTTTACAAGAAGTAACAAACATCGAACTTGACTTCATACAGGGGTATAATGCTATAGTCAATCCTGGAATTGGATGTGATTTGGGTACCGCATTTCTTTTCAAAGAGGGCGTCGTCATTACAGACGTAACAAAACTGCCTAACGGCAGAGGCATTGCCGGCACGCTTTATAACACCAGGATTATTAATGTCTATGCCCCATCTGGTTCTACCAATCGGTGCCAACGAGCACAGTTTTTTAAGGAGGGAATTGTTCCTTTGTTTGGTGTACACTGCACCCATACCATCCTTGGAGGCGACTTTAACAGTGTCATACATGCCAAAGACCAAACTCCGAACTACAACAAATCGCCGGACCTGGAACGTATCGTCACCGACCTCCGTTTAACTGATTCGTGGGAGCAAAAGCACGGCGCGGCACCCGGTTTTACCCACCTCACTAATCATTCAGCGAGCCGGTTGGATCGAATATATGTCTCGCCCAATCTGAAACACCGCATCCTGCAGTCTGAAGTTTGGCCAACCGTTTTTTCGGACCACGCTGCATATATATGCACATTAAATTTGGAACGACAAGGAACCTGTCGATATAAAGGGCCATGGAAACTTAATGTTTCACACTTAAAAGATCCTGCCTGTCGAGAAGCCTTTCTCACCACTTGGAGAGCCTGCGAGACCAAACTCAGCTCTTACCACTCGACCTTGGATTGGTGGCTCAAATGCGCCAAACCTCAGATCCGGAGATGTTTCATCAACTACTCCCGGGAGAAGAGCTTTTGGCGGAAAAGAACGATAGAATTTTACTTTCATTGTCTCCGAGAACTCTACCTGCAAGGTGCTACAGCTATTGGGAACCATGGGAGAATTAAAAAATTCCAGGCAAAAATACTGACATTAAGGCGACAACAGCTTGAAGGATACCAAATAAGGTCACGAGCAGAGACTGTGGCGCAAAAAGAAGCCACTTCGATATATCATGTGATTCGTGAAACTAAACGAGGATTCCGCAAAATACTGACGGAGCTTAAAACTGATAATGGAACCACCTTGACAATGCACAACGACATAAAAGCAGAAATACTAACCCATTTCGACAACTTGTTTTCACATAAAGAGGTAGACGAAAAAGCACAGGACGATTTACTGACCCACCTGCAAGGACGCGTTGGTAACGCGTACGCGGAAGCTCTAATAGCGGAGGCGACCGAAGACGATGTACACTATGCTGTCTATCAAAGTGCAAAAAATAAATCCCCTGGAGCTGACGGCATACCAGCAGAATTTTATCAAGTCTTCTGGGAACATATAAAACATAGAATTACATGCATCTGTAATGAACTTCTGAACCTCAATAAGGAGATACCGAAAGATTTTCGTGAAGGTATGATAGTGTTAATCGCAAAAAAATCGGCTGGCAAGAAAATTGGAAATTTGAGACCAATCACTCTGTTGAACAGTGACTATAAAATTTTTTCGCGGCTCTTAGCCCACAGACTTAAAAATGTAATGGCCAGCGTCACCGGCCCATATCAGTCTAGCGTGGGCAAAGATAGGAAAATTCAGCAGACGCTGTCCGACTACCGCGACATAATTTCAATAGCAGAAGTATGTCGACTAAAATGTGCCATCGTGTCGTTAGATTTCGATAAAGCCTTCGACAGGATCAGCCACTCCTACCTCCTGAAAACGATGGGCGCAATGGGTTTTCCGCCGAGATTCGTCGACCTCATACGACGTTTGGTAACGAATAACTCCTCCAGAATCATCATAAATGGACAGCCTAGCCGGCCAGTCGAGATCGCATGTTCCGTCAGGCAAGGTTGTCCGTTGTCCATGGCACTTTTTGCCATGGCCATCGAAACTTTGCTCGCTACCTTGACTCAGCGGTTACAAGGATTGCAAATACGAGGAAACAAAATAATATGTAAAGCTTATGCGGACGATGTTGGGTTTCTCGTTATGAATGTAGCGGAAGTCGAGACGGCAATGCACATAATAGAAAAATACGAACGAGCGTCAGCCGCGAGGTTAAACAAAACCAAGTCCGGCATATTCAATATCGGATGTGGCATTGGCATGCGCACACACGGTCAGTTACGTGAGCTAACAGCCTTGAAGTGTCTCGGCATTGATTTCCGAAAAAATATACGTCAAACTATTGCGGCCAACTATAGACAAGTACTAACTACCATACGAGCTAGTGTGCGGACACATAGTATTCGACAATTAAATGAAATTCAGAGAGTGTCTTTAGCGAACGTCTCTATTACTTCCAAAGTCAATTATGTCGCCCAGATACTGCCAATACCCGCCGGCATCGCCAAACAAATTATGTCAGCAATAGGCTATTTTGTGAGCCGTGGCCACATATTTAAAATCCAGTATGACACTCTGACGCTCGCCACTAATAATGGCGGCTTAAACTTAACGAATGTTACTAAAAAGTCGCAGGCTCTGTACATCTCCAATACATTTCAACAATGGAGACAATCCGGCAGCTGTATCGCCGCGCACTTCCTATCTGAAATAGCTCCAGATGACCTCTCTCCACCCATTAATGTGCAGCACATACCGAGCGGACTTTACCATTTACGATGGTTTTTAATAGAATATAGCTACCTACGTTCAAGAATTCCGGAAAAAGACATGACAAACGTAAAAGAAATATATGGCAAATTGATGAGAGAAAAGAAGAACAACAAAATAGAACAAAACTATCCATGTTCTAACTGGAAAGTGATATGGGCAAATATTCATAACCGTAACTTAGCTACTCACCTGAAAGCAACATGGTACTTTGTTGTAAATAGGAAAGTTGCAACAAACTCGAAACTTCATTCGATCCACTTAGCGGATTCGCCTTTGTGTGCAACGTGTAGTTTAATTGATAACGAAGAACATCGTTTCGTGTGCGACAAGGTTAAAGATATCTGGCTGAATGTCCGACGAAAGCTGGCACTCATCCTTCGAACGTCACCTAACGCTATAACGCCTGCGGACTTTTTGACACCGGATGATGAACCCTTTCCTAACACGAAACGCAACGCAGTCAATTGGCTGAAAGCGGCAACGGTCCATTACCTCTTCACGAAGGAAGAGAAAAGCCAAGAGGATTTTTGGATCTCTCTGCTAACTGAGCATCACATGTTACTGAAGACTAGTAAATATAAAGAAACATACGCAAATTTTTTAATCAAGACCTTGATGTAAAAGAATTAACAAGAAATATCTGCGGACACAGAAGACAAACGTAAGAGAGAGTTCACCACTACTAACTTACTTAACAATCGTGAAAAGACAAAAACAAAAAAAAAAAAAAATGGATAAGGCGTCGGACTTCGGATCTGAAGATTACAGGTTCGAATGCTGTCACGCTCGTGTTTTCCAGTTCTGAAAAAGAAACATACCGTTTTAATGTAGCAATTGAGCAGTGCGAAACCGTCTGAATGTTGCTGTTGACCATTTTTTGCTTGGAGATGCTCATGAGCTTCAAACACACACAGCAAGACCGGTGTTAACTAGCGAAATGGTCGGCAGAGTGCCGACACCGCGAGTTTTGACTGGCACTTGCACATCTAAAACAACGTCGGAAAGTAACTCGTTCGGCTTTTGAGTCACATAAAGTATGTGTGTTAATTTTGACGCCACTAGCTCTGCTTGTTGTCATGCAATTTCTTTGCCTCTCAGAAATGATTATGACATAAAAAAGAAGTACGTGACGAGTGTGACGTTAGGAAAACATTAGGCAGCATGGAGAGATTCTGTATGGGACCACCCAACCCAAAAGAGTACTGTGTGACGTGCTAACCGGCAGGTATTCAACGAGGTAGCCGGCTAGCTCACTCGGTAGAGCGTCAGACTCTTAATCCCAGGGTCGTGGGTTCGAGCCAGATGCTGGGCGAAACGGAATTTTGTTCTGCTGCAGGTGTAAGTTACCGTTTTTCTGATTAACGAGATGTAATGGAAATAGCAACTTTAAACTTTGCCTACGTCTCTGTCAGTCGCAAGGAAACTGTATTTGAAGGTGAAGGTGATTTTGTAGACATGTGTGAAAGACATGTTCTGAAATGCAAGTGTTGTGGTTTGGAGAGCACATCGGTTACGTGTCAGATGTGTAGCCAAGCAGTAATTTGTCGCCATAGCTGCAAATATTAGCCGGTAATATGAAGTGTTGTCAGCTAAAGTCTGATGATGCAGACGTCCGTAAGGAGGAAGTACCCAAGAATACCGCTAGGCCGCGCTTCTTTAGCTCAGTGGTAGGGCACTGGTCTAATAAACCAGGGGTCTTAAGTTCCATCCTCACAGGAGAAAGATGAATTTTGGAAATCAGTTGCGCGACGTGGCCGTTTAGCAAACAATACCTGTGATGACGAACAAATAGCGACAGGCGTTTTTTAAGAATTACTCTCAGATGCGATTAAGGCGAATGGCGCAGATAAAGCATTTGCCAAAGCGGTACAGCATAAGGTGGGACGAGGCAGTCTGAATTACATTTTATAGATGTATTTCTCACATATCTCAGAGCCTCTCACGATCTTCGTCGTCGTAGTCGTCGTCGTCGTCGTCGTCGTCGTCGTCGTCGTCGTCGTCGTCGCCGCCGCCGCTTCTGCAGAAGTAGCAAATGGCCATCGTAGCAAATGCGGCGAGGGACGCCCTGCCTTCGATTCCGAATGCACAAAGTGTGTGGTCTTGTTTCTCAGTCTATATTTGGTCGGTCTCGTCAGAGGTTGAATGTAACGAATGGGTGGGAAAGAGCAAGGGGCAGCGGCTGTGTAGAACGAAAACACAAATCCTCAGGGGTGTGAGCGTTTCGAGATGAGTCGTATACGTGTAAATGTTTGTTGTCATTGACCGTGTGGCCTAATGGATTTACATAGTCAGCCAGCGGCTGCGCTGGAGGTCGGACGTGCCGTGCTCTGTGCTGTGCTGCGTTAGCTCCGCGTGGTAAGTCTCTGCTCTTGCTGCAACGCGTCGCTGTCTATAGTATTTGTGTAGACATGAAAAAGAATTAAGAGATGTCGCAACCGCAACGAAAAGATACTTTGAAGTTCACGTTTGATCGCAACTTTGTCCGACCGAGGTCATTTGATGTTGAACAGTGGTTAGAGGATGATGTTAAAATAGGACTTGATGATATTATCGGCATTCATTTCTCGATTATGAACAGTGTGGTTTTCGTGAAACTTGCCAGTCCAGAATTGTGTGAAAGGATAGTTCGATCTTGTGGTGGCATTCTGAAATTTAAACATGCTGACGGAAATGTTGGGGAGGTTACCGTTGCCCATGCTGGTCTAGGTATTCGGACCGTGCGAGTCTTTGAACTTCCCTTTGAAATTACAAGTGACCAGATAAATGCTGTTTTTGCTCCATACGGGAAAGTTTTGAGTAATATTGCCGAACGGTGGTCTGCTGCACACAAATTCCCTGTTTTGAATGGTGTGCGCCAATTAGAAGTCGAATTGCAGAAGCACATTCCGTCGTTTATAAACGTCTGCGGATATAGAGCTGTTGTGATGTATGATGACCAACCGAAAACGTGTGCTGTCTGCAATTTACCAGGCCACGTTCGTGCAGAATGTGTTCAAAGGCGAGTGGCGCAACTGCCTGCTGGCGATGCCGTCAGGCCCCCTGCTATGTCAACGCTGCCCGTGACATATGTCGCCGTAGCGCGCGGTTTTGCAAGTGGCACTGCGCCCCCCGAAGTTACTACGAATACCGACCCACAAGCGACCGACCAACCGACCGACTCAGGTGTAGCATCTGTAGACACTCAACCCTCCTGCGAAGACATATCTGCTCCTGCCCTTGTCGCCGTGGAATCGCCCAATGAGGCAATGGATACGGACGCGACCTCAGTCGCTTCGGGTAGTGCTCCTCTGCATCCTGGAGCTTCTTTAGGAGGTATCAAAACCGTATCAGGTGCACAGAAAACGGACTCGCAACCAGCCGTTTCTAGTGGTGCTCTTCCGAATCCTGCAGCTGCCTTAGGCACTGACCACAGCGCGTCAAGTGCAATGAAATCAGACCTGGCGTCAGTCACTTCGAGTAGTGCTACTTTGCAACCTGAGGCTTCTTCAGGTACCGTCCAAAGTCCACCACGAGACGCATCTCCCAAGAAATCTAAAAAACGGAGGATCGCGCGTCAAGGTGCAGAGCAGACTGCACCACAACTGCGTGAACAGGCGAAGCAAATAGGGGGCAAAATACGTCAATCTGCATCTGAGAACTTGCAGTGCAATCAGCAGTCATCTAACGAAGACCCTGTGTCCTTGGATAGTACCTCCGGTTCTGCCAGTTTGCCCTCCGATGACGTAGCAATTACCCGAACCGAAGATAAAAATCACCAGCAAACACCTGAATATAGTGCACCACTTAATGACGAACCGATGACAGGGCTGTCGAATCCGTGGGCAGACGATGTCGACGACACTACAAAGGAGGACGAAATTATGGACACCACAGGAACCGTTACAGTCACCACGATGGCCACACCACGCGATGACGTCGTCTTGAATGTCATCGCCGCGACGGATACTGTCCTAGACACGGAGAAGCCGACTGATCCCTTCCCAAGTCATGAATATTTCTAGTCTGAACGGTTTTACTGACTTGTGTCCACATGTCTCTCGGGTCAGATTTCTTAATGTTTTTTCGAAATGATATGTTGCCAGAGTTTTTCCTAATTACACTCCCGTCTTGGCTAACGTAGTTCCGTTGCAGGCCTATAAGATCGCTACGCTGAACATCAATAAAATTTGTAGCCCATTTAATTTAGAAAATTTAAAAGATTTCCTGTATGCAGCTGATGTGGCCATTTTGTTTTTACAAGAAGTAACAAACATCGAACTTGACTTCATACAGGGGTATAATGCTATAGTCAATCCTGGAATTGGATGTGATTTGGGTACCGCATTTCTTTTCAAAGAGGGCGTCGTCATTACAGACGTAACAAAACTGCCTAACGGCAGAGGCATTGCCGGCACGCTTTATAACACCAGGATTATTAATGTCTATGCCCCATCTGGTTCTACCAATCGGTGCCAACGAGCACAGTTTTTTAAGGAGGGAATTGTTCCTTTGTTTGGTGTACACTGCACCCATACCATCCTTGGAGGCGACTTTAACAGTGTCATACATGCCAAAGACCAAACTCCGAACTACAACAAATCGCCGGACCTGGAACGTATCGTCACCGACCTCCGTTTAACTGATTCGTGGGAGCAAAAGCACGGCGCGGCACCCGGTTTTACCCACCTCACTAATCATTCAGCGAGCCGGTTGGATCGAATATATGTCTCGCCCAATCTGAAACACCGCATCCTGCAGTCTGAAGTTTGGCCAACCGTTTTTTCGGACCACGCTGCATATATATGCACATTAAATTTGGAACGACAAGGAACCTGTCGATATAAAGGGCCATGGAAACTTAATGTTTCACACTTAAAAGATCCTGCCTGTCGAGAAGCCTTTCTCACCACTTGGAGAGCCTGCGAGACCAAACTCAGCTCTTACCACTCGACCTTGGATTGGTGGCTCAAATGCGCCAAACCTCAGATCCGGAGATGTTTCATCAACTACTCCCGGGAGAAGAGCTTTTGGCGGAAAAGAACGATAGAATTTTACTTTCATTGTCTCCGAGAACTCTACCTGCAAGGTGCTACAGCTATTGGGAACCATGGGAGAATTAAAAAATTCCAGGCAAAAATACTGACATTAAGGCGACAACAGCTTGAAGGATACCAAATAAGGTCACGAGCAGAGACTGTGGCGCAAAAAGAAGCCACTTCGATATATCATGTGATTCGTGAAACTAAACGAGGATTCCGCAAAATACTGACGGAGCTTAAAACTGATAATGGAACCACCTTGACAATGCACAACGACATAAAAGCAGAAATACTAACCCATTTCGACAACTTGTTTTCACATAAAGAGGTAGACGAAAAAGCACAGGACGATTTACTGACCCACCTGCAAGGACGCGTTGGTAACGCGTACGCGGAAGCTCTAATAGCGGAGGCGACCGAAGACGATGTACACTATGCTGTCTATCAAAGTGCAAAAAATAAATCCCCTGGAGCTGACGGCATACCAGCAGAATTTTATCAAGTCTTCTGGGAACATATAAAACATAGAATTACATGCATCTGTAATGAACTTCTGAACCTCAATAAGGAGATACCGAAAGATTTTCGTGAAGGTATGATAGTGTTAATCGCAAAAAAATCGGCTGGCAAGAAAATTGGAAATTTGAGACCAATCACTCTGTTGAACAGTGACTATAAAATTTTTTCGCGGCTCTTAGCCCACAGACTTAAAAATGTAATGGCCAGCGTCACCGGCCCATATCAGTCTAGCGTGGGCAAAGATAGGAAAATTCAGCAGACGCTGTCCGACTACCGCGACATAATTTCAATAGCAGAAGTATGTCGACTAAAATGTGCCATCGTGTCGTTAGATTTCGATAAAGCCTTCGACAGGATCAGCCACTCCTACCTCCTGAAAACGATGGGCGCAATGGGTTTTCCGCCGAGATTCGTCGACCTCATACGACGTTTGGTAACGAATAACTCCTCCAGAATCATCATAAATGGACAGCCTAGCCGGCCAGTCGAGATCGCATGTTCCGTCAGGCAAGGTTGTCCGTTGTCCATGGCACTTTTTGCCATGGCCATCGAAACTTTGCTCGCTACCTTGACTCAGCGGTTACAAGGATTGCAAATACGAGGAAACAAAATAATATGTAAAGCTTATGCGGACGATGTTGGGTTTCTCGTTATGAATGTAGCGGAAGTCGAGACGGCAATGCACATAATAGAAAAATACGAACGAGCGTCAGCCGCGAGGTTAAACAAAACCAAGTCCGGCATATTCAATATCGGATGTGGCATTGGCATGCGCACACACGGTCAGTTACGTGAGCTAACAGCCTTGAAGTGTCTCGGCATTGATTTCCGAAAAAATATACGTCAAACTATTGCGGCCAACTATAGACAAGTACTAACTACCATACGAGCTAGTGTGCGGACACATAGTATTCGACAATTAAATGAAATTCAGAGAGTGTCTTTAGCGAACGTCTCTATTACTTCCAAAGTCAATTATGTCGCCCAGATACTGCCAATACCCGCCGGCATCGCCAAACAAATTATGTCAGCAATAGGCTATTTTGTGAGCCGTGGCCACATATTTAAAATCCAGTATGACACTCTGACGCTCGCCACTAATAATGGCGGCTTAAACTTAACGAATGTTACTAAAAAGTCGCAGGCTCTGTACATCTCCAATACATTTCAACAATGGAGACAATCCGGCAGCTGTATCGCCGCGCACTTCCTATCTGAAATAGCTCCAGATGACCTCTCTCCACCCATTAATGTGCAGCACATACCGAGCGGACTTTACCATTTACGATGGTTTTTAATAGAATATAGCTACCTACGTTCAAGAATTCCAGAAAAAGACATGACAAACGTAAAAGAAATATATGGCAAATTGATGAGAGAAAAGAAGAACAACAAAATAGAACAAAACTATCCATGTTCTAACTGGAAAGTGATATGGGCAAATATTCATAACCGTAACTTAGCTACTCACCTGAAAGCAACATGGTACTTTGTTGTAAATAGGAAAGTTGCAACAAACTCGAAACTTCATTCGATCCACTTAGCGGATTCGCCTTTGTGTGCAACGTGTAGTTTAATTGATAACGAAGAACATCGTTTCGTGTGCGACAAGGTTAAAGATATCTGGCTGAATGTCCGACGAAAGCTGGCACTCATCCTTCGAACGTCACCTAACGCTATAACGCCTGCGGACTTTTTGACACCGGATGATGAACCCTTTCCTAACACGAAACGCAACGCAGTCAATTGGCTGAAAGCGGCAACGGTCCATTACCTCTTCACGAAGGAAGAGAAAAGCCAAGAGGATTTTTGGATCTCTCTGCTAACTGAGCATCACATGTTACTGAAGACTAGTAAATATAAAGAAACATACGCAAATTTTTTAATCAAGACCTTGATGTAAAAGAATTAACAAGAAATATCTGCGGACACAGAAGACAAACGTAAGAGAGAGTTCACCACTACTAACTTACTTAACAATCGTGAAAAGACAAAAACAAAAAAAAAAAAAAATGGATAAGGCGTCGGACTTCGGATCTGAAGATTACAGGTTCGAATGCTGTCACGCTCGTGTTTTCCAGTTCTGAAAAAGAAACATACCGTTTTAATGTAGCAATTGAGCAGTGCGAAACCGTCTGAATGTTGCTGTTGACCATTTTTTGCTTGGAGATGCTCATGAGCTTCAAACACACACAGCAAGACCGGTGTTAACTAGCGAAATGGTCGGCAGAGTGCCGACACCGCGAGTTTTGACTGGCACTTGCACATCTAAAACAACGTCGGAAAGTAACTCGTTCGGCTTTTGAGTCACATAAAGTATGTGTGTTAATTTTGACGCCACTAGCTCTGCTTGTTGTCATGCAATTTCTTTGCCTCTCAGAAATGATTATGACATAAAAAAGAAGTACGTGACGAGTGTGACGTTAGGAAAACATTAGGCAGCATGGAGAGATTCTGTATGGGACCACCCAACCCAAAAGAGTACTGTGTGACGTGCTAACCGGCAGGTATTCAACGAGGTAGCCGGCTAGCTCACTCGGTAGAGCGTCAGACTCTTAATCCCAGGGTCGTGGGTTCGAGCCAGATGCTGGGCGAAACGGAATTTTGTTCTGCTGCAGGTGTAAGTTACCGTTTTTCTGATTAACGAGATGTAATGGAAATAGCAACTTTAAACTTTGCCTACGTCTCTGTCAGTCGCAAGGAAACTGTATTTGAAGGTGAAGGTGATTTTGTAGACATGTGTGAAAGACATGTTCTGAAATGCAAGTGTTGTGGTTTGGAGAGCACATCGGTTACGTGTCAGATGTGTAGCCAAGCAGTAATTTGTCGCCATAGCTGCAAATATTAGCCGGTAATATGAAGTGTTGTCAGCTAAAGTCTGATGATGCAGACGTCCGTAAGGAGGAAGTACCCAAGAATACCGCTAGGCCGCGCTTCTTTAGCTCAGTGGTAGGGCACTGGTCTAATAAACCAGGGGTCTTAAGTTCCATCCTCACAGGAGAAAGATGAATTTTGGAAATCAGTTGCGCGACGTGGCCGTTTAGCAAACAATACCTGTGATGACGAACAAATAGCGACAGGCGTTTTTTAAGAATTACTCTCAGATGCGATTAAGGCGAATGGCGCAGATAAAGCATTTGCCAAAGCGGTACAGCATAAGGTGGGACGAGGCAGTCTGAATTACATTTTATAGATGTATTTCTCACATATCTCAGAGCCTCTCGCGATATTCGTCGTCGTCGTCGTCGTCGTCGTCGTCGTCGCCGCCGCCGCTTCTGCAGAAGTAGCAAATGGCCATCGTAGCAAATGCGGCGAGGGACGCCCTGCCTTCGATTCCGAATGCACAAAGTGTGTGGTCTTGTTTCTCAGTCTATATTTGGTCGGTCTCGTCAGAGGTTGAATGTAACGAATGGGTGGGAAAGAGCAAGGGGCAGCGGCTGTGTAGAACGAAAACACAAATCCTCAGGGGTGTGAGCGTTTCGAGATGAGTCGTATACGTGTAAATGTTTGTTGTCAGTGACCGTGTGGCCTAATGGATATCATTCTGGCTTTAGCCGTCGCCGCGGTCGGACGTGCTTGTTGTTTACTCCGCGTACGTTAGCGCTATCGCCGGTGTTTGGTGTTTACGTGAAGTTAGCTGCACATTTTCGCTGTTATTTTTTGAGTGGTGTCTCTGATAAGTGTTTTTATAGTGCTTTCGTCCGTTCCACGTTTCGTGCTTCGCCGCAATTTCGGTTGTTGCCGGAATTTCGTCGGAACCGACGACCATGTCTGACACCGTCAGGAAGAATACTTTAGTCTTCTCGTTCGAGAAAGGAACACGGCCGGTCCAACCCACTGCGCTGGAAATCCACGATTGGCTGACTGAGGTAATCGGTATTAATTCTGACTCTGTTCATACCACGCAATTAGATGCTGAAAAATACTGTGTTTTTGTTAAATTTCTGAACTCAGTGACAGTCGATAAGTTGCTTGCAAAATGGGGTAATTCCGTCGAATTTGTTCATCGAGACGGTTCAAAAAGTAATGTCTCTGTACGAAAAGCTGATATCATGTACACCAATGTCAGGATTTTGAATGTTCCAATTGAAATTGATAATCAATTGATCAAGGACGCTCTATCTAAATATGGCGAAGTTAAATCTATCTATAACGAAAGATGGTCGAAGCTATACAAGATACAGTGTTTTAATGGCATTAGATCCGTTGAAATGGAGGTGAAAGCCAACATTCCGTCCCATATATCCGTTGCAGGCCATAAAGCACATGTTGTGTATTCTGGTCAGGAGCGCACGTGCAATATTTGCAATGAGACAGGTCATTTCCGACAAGATTGTCCGCGCCGTGTTTTTGTTCTTAGGAACAATCTAACACAGCGTCAAAAACTGACCCTCAGCGATGTCTTACCAAATAGCACTTCCCTTCTTTCGGTTAACGACAGTGGTGCATGTACTTCTGCAGTGCCCGCCATAACTACTACGGAGTTCCCTCCCTTGAGCGTCATTACATCACACCCTTCTGTTCCCGATTGCGATCTCCAGAATAAGAAGCGACCGTTGGAAACGACCGATGACGGCTCGGACGGCGAGTCCGCCCGTAATTCGCCTTCCACCCGCAAGCAGAAGCAGTGTAATGCGGATGTGCTCGAGGAAACAAACAGTACATGTATTGACGTGACGACAGCCGCTGAGGCAACCCGGCCACTGTCGGCGGCTGAACAGGTACAAACGGTCCACGGAGGGGACGCAGTAACGATTGTCGCGGAGACGGAAGAGGCGCACTCCGAAGCACAAGAGGTGACGGAGCGGAACCCAACTCAAGAACTTACAGACCCACAAACCGCCGACTCAGTCAGTGCTCTGGAGCTAGTGACGGAAGAACAAGGAAATGGCACTCGTAAAAAGGACGCTGTTGAGGCAGCTTCGGTCACAACGGTGGTAAAGATAGACAATCCGAATGACGGCGCGTTGAACCAAGATGTCCGAAGACGCCGACTCAAACCGCTACCTACTCTCAAAGCTTCCCGTAACCAAAGCAAACAACAACCAGCACAAGAGGAAGCGACGGCCAAGAACGTCTTGTATGAAATCATCACGGAAAGACCTAAGGAGGTACCTTCAAGTGACATTAGTGATGCAAAGCCCCTCGGTAAAACTAAAACCCGAGATGTTCGGAATCCTGCACCAAAATGAGGCTGTAAGATGAAAAAAAAAGGGATTTTGTTGAACCAGTTTCATTTCTAATTGTACTACTGTCTTAGTCATATTTCAGAGGAACCAGATGAAGTGTTTACCGAGCTTCAAATACTGACTATTCTTTTAGATGTTTGTTTAAGCGAAGTCGTTTCTCTCTTCTAGAAGCTGCACATCTCTTTTCTTTTTTTTATTAATATTTTGTTATCTTTTTAATCACTTATTTACTTTTTATGCAAACTAAATGTCCCAGGCATATACAATTACGACTATCAATATTAACAGGATTACATCCGTGACTAAAGTTACAGCGCTCAAGGATTATTTATATGAGTCAGGGACGGACATTGCTTTCCTACAGGAAGTAGTGCTGACTAATCTTACAGTGCCTGGATATTTGGCGATTTTAAATGTCTCACTTGACACCAACGTCGGTACAGCAATTTTAGTCAGGGAGGGGATTCCTGTCTCGGATATCGAGAGGTTGGACTCCGGCAGAGCGATAGGTATAAAAGTCTTTGGTTCTACCCTTATCAATCTGTATGCCCCTTCTGGCACATCCAATAGAATGGAAAGAGCACAGTTCTATAAAGAAGAAATCATTTATTTATTACGGAAAAACCCAAAAGATCTTATAATAGGCGGTGATTTTAATTGTGTGATAAATAAGAAAGACCAGGTTCCGAATTTTAATAACTGCAGTGAACTGAAGCGTTTCGTCACTGTTTTACAGCTTAAAGATGCTTGGGAAATAATGTATCCCACTTTTGTGGCATTTACATTCCTAGGTCCCCACTCACGTAGCAGGATCGACAGACTCTACATATCGCAAAGTCTCGTTAGCTCTTTCATTAAAGCAGAGACGATTCCAGTTTACTTTTCTGATCATAGCTCCGTGCTAGCTTCCATCAACCTTACTGCGCAACCCACTCGCCGTTTTAGAAGTTCATGGCACCTTAATACGTCACTGATGCAGGACGACGGATTAGAAGAAAGTTTGACAGAAGCGTGGGCATTGTGCCTCCGCTCTGCAGATAGACACGTCTCAGTACTAGACTGGTGGTGCAACAGGGCAAAGCCTAAACTGAGAAAAGTTCTCATCCAGTATAGTGTACAACGATCGAAAGACTTGAAAAATTCCATCGAATTTTATTATACCATGCTGCGAAATTTATATGAGCAGGCAAACACTTCCAACGTCCGTCTGGCAGATATCAAGCAAACTAAGGCCAAATTGCTCAGTCTTAAAAGACAGCAGATGGAGGGTCTGAAATTAAAATCCAAGGCTAAGACAGTCGTGGAGGATGAACATGCTTCCTTGTACCATCTACTGAAGCACGAAAGAAACAGGAGACGCACCTTCATTGATGGACTTCAGTCTGAAACTGGCGAGACACTCACGACTCAGAGAGACATCGTCAATGCAGTGCACAAATATTACGAAGACCTATACACTGCCAACCCGGTATGTGAAGAGTCCTTCGATGAGTTCCTTAGTTACATAGCTCCACAGGTCTCGGACGAGGAAAACGAAGACCTTCTCGTTGAGTGTACTAACGAAGATATCCACAGAATCATCTGCAAATCTCCTCTGAGGAAATCGCCGGGACCGGATGGTTTGCCTGTTGAATTTTATAAACGATACTGGCCACTGATTGGTGAAATGTTTACCCGAATGACGAACGAGGTGCTTCAGGGAAAGCATTTACCTGCTGTTTTTAAAGAGAGCACAATAGTACTAATCCCAAAAAATGCTGCAAAAAGAAACCTCAACAACTTTCGTCCTATCTCCCTGTTAAACTCTGATTATAAAATCATCGGCAGAATTTTAAACAACAGACTCTCTCAGTTGGCCAAAAAGATAGTAAGTCCATACCAGTCCTGTGTGCCTACCAAGAGCATTTTCAAAAGCATAGCTGAATATAGAGATATAATTGCCATCACTGCTGTGACCACCATAAAATGTGCTATCATGTTTATTGACTTCCAGAAAGCATTTGATCGTGTGGATCATAGATTCCTTAGTGCCACACTGAACAAAATAGGTTTTAATGAGCGAGTCGTAAGTGTGATCAGAAATGTTGCAACAGGCATCAGCGCTTGTATATCAGTTAACTGCCAGAGGACAAAGCAGATTCAGATCAGGCGCGGCGTTCCTCAAGGAAGCCCCCTCTCCATGTTCCTATTCGTGCTTTCATTAGAACCTTTCCTCCGCAGTGTTCATGCCACTCTAACTGGCATCACATTATCTGGTCACCGAACAGTCATAAACGCCTATGCCGATGATGTCGGAGTCGTCCTGCGAAATCCCGACGACATTTTGAAATTGGAAACGCTAATTAAAAAGTACTGTAGAGTCTCCGGAGCAGGTGTCAACGCAAACAAAAGCAAACTCCTAAACCTGCGGGGTTTTCAACATACCACCTTAGCCTGGGCCACAATGGTCACCCAATGCAAAGCACTAGGAATAACACTGACACCTTGTCCGTTAAAAATGGCAGCTATCAATTGGAGAAATACGTCGGGACAACTTCTTGGAACAACAAGAGAAAACCTCCACCGTAACTTGAACCAAGTTCAGAGGGTGATTTTCATTAACCACTGCATTCTCTCCAGGAGTTACTTTATAGCACAGATCTTCCCACTACCGAAAATGATTGGAAAAAAGATAATGTCTACCATTGCCAGCTATCTTTGGAGAGGGGATATATTCAGAGTCGACGCAAAAACTGCGACCTTAGATCCCAGAAATGGAGGTTTGGGGTTAGTTGACATCAGAAATAAGGCGTCTGCGCTTTTTATAAAAAGGACCGCCACTATCCTTAGCGACCACGCTGATAGCATTACAACTAAATTATTTGAAGTTGTCAGGCCTGCCAGTTTACAGGCGCCGGTGAATGTGCAAAAAATAAATAACCGGCTCCAGTACGTTCGTGTATATTTTGTGGAATTCAGCTATCTCGGCGGTGTCATCATCAACTCACGACGGATTACGGCCCGCGATATTCTGTCCCATCGAAAGAAAATGGAGGGGAGAAACAAATTGGAAAGTAAATACCCACACACTGATTGGGACGCCATATGGAAAAATATTAATATGCGTGGTCTACCATCGGACGTCAAGTCAGCGTGGTATAAAACAGTGAATGAGACCGTAAGCACCAATGAAAGGTTACATGCAATCGGCGTTAGCGACACGAACCTATGTCTCAAATGTAAATTGATCGACACGTTAGTGCACAGATTCACGTGCGGTGGCAATCTACAACTCTGTAATTGGATTAGGGAACAACTGGCTTTTCTTACGAGATCTTCGGTGGAAAATTTTCCCCCTGTTACATTCCTCAGGCCTCAGACTTGCTATTTTCCAGCAGCAAAAAACAACTCGGTCCATTGGTTAATGGGACACTATGTGAATTACGTAATTAATCACCTGGGAAATGACAATTCCACTGATTTTTACATGTACTTGAAGTGTGCTTTTTATAACGCCCTGAAATATAAAGACCACAAGAAAAACTACGGCAATATGCTTAAAATTGTATTCGAGCGACTGGGCATTGGTTGACAAGCCAACGAGATAAACAAAACTCGTTTATTTAAGCGAAACGACGCTTAAACAAAAACAATTGGGGAGAAGTACACTTTTACAGTTTCATATTACAATCACTTATCTTCTGCTGGCAAAGAAGGCTATTTTGTTTATTGCACAGAAGAAGCCGAAGCCGAAAGCCAGTATCGCAGGGTTAAAGATAAATTGTTTTCTTATACATTCATTTTATGACTGAGAAGGAAGTCTCATTTGTTTCCATGGAAGGGAACATACTTTTTTATTATTATTATTAATCTCAAGAAGGAAAGGAGGCTATGGAATTAGTGCCTTAACATAAAATTCCTTCTTCACATTCCATGAAGATTTTTCTTTTACAATAAAAAAATAACAAACAAACAAAAATAATAATAATAACAATAAAAAAAACTAAACAGAAATTAAAAAAAAAAAATATACAGGTTCAGGGTCCACTACTTCCCACAACTTTATTATATATTAGAAAGAAGTATGCTAGGTTGCCGAGAAGCAGTGGATGAGGGAAAAAAAAAAAAAAAAAGCACTAAAGCTATAACCTTCAATCTCTATTGCCTCGGCATGACATAAATTTTTTGTTTCAAATGAAGCATCTTTTGGTTCAGGATTTCGAAGGCAAAACAGCATATATCTACGTATACACAAGATGTAAAATTTCTTATTGAAAACTATGACAAAGACACGCCTCAGCAACAGGACTGGGTGGAGACATCGCGGCCAGGCCTCGAGATTTTGACCCCTGCCCGCTTTGCCTCCGCCTGCCTCATGCTGCCAAGTTCCTTACAAAAAAAAAAAAAAAAAATAAAATAAAATAAAATAAAAAAAAATGGTGTAAAAAAAAAAAAAAAAAAAAAAAAGAAAATAAAAAAAAAAAAAAAAAAAAATGGATAAGGCGTCGGACTTCGGATCTGAAGATTACAGGTTCGAATGCTGTCACGCTCGTGTTTTCCAGTTCTGAAAAAGAAACATACCGTTTTAATGTAGCAATTGAGCAGTACGAAACCGTCTGAATGTTGCTGTTGACCATTGTTTGCTTGGAGATGCTCATGAGCTTGAAACACACACAGCAAGACCGGTGTTAACTAGCGAAATGTTCGGCAGAGTGCCGACACCGCGAGTTTTGACTGGCACTTGCACATCTAAAACAACGTCGGAAAGTAACTCGTTCGGCTTTTGAGTCACATAAAGAATGTGTGTTAATTTTGACGCCACTAGCTCTGCTTGTTGTCATGCAATTTCTTTGCCTCTCAGAAATGATTATGACATAAACTTGAAGTACGTGACGAGTGTGACGTTAGGAAAACATTAGGCAGCATGGAGAGATTCTGTATGGGACCACCCAACCCAAACGAGTACTGTGTGACGTGCTACCCGGCATGTATTCACCGAGGTAGCCGGCTAGCTCAGTCGGTAGAGCGTCAGACTCTTAATCCCAGGGTCGTGGGTTCTAGCCAGACGCTGGGCGAAACGGAATTTTGTTCTGCTGCAGGTGTAAATTACCGTTTTTCTGATTAACGAGATGTAATGGAAATAGCAACTTTAAACTTTGCCTACGTCTCTGTCAGTCGCAAGGAAACTGTATTTGAAGGTGAAGGTGATTTTGTAGACATGTGTGAAAGACATGTTCTGAAATGCAAGTGTTGTTGTTTGGAGAGCACATGGGTTACGTGTCAGATGTGTAGCCAAGCAGTAATTTGTCGCCATAGCTGCAAATATTAGCCGATAATATGAAGTGTTGTCACCTTAAGTCTAATGATGCAGACGACCGTAAGGACGAAGTACCCAAGAGCACCGCTATGCCGCGCCTCTTTAGCTCAGTGGTAGAGCACTGGTCTAATAAACCAGGGGTCGTAAGTTCCATCCTCACAGAAGAAGGATGAATTTTGGAAATCAGTTGCGCGACGTGGCCGTTTAGCAAACAGTACCTGTGATGACGAACAATTAGCGACAGGCGTTTTTTAAGAATTACTCTCAGATGCGATTAAGGCGAATGGCGCAGATAAAGCATTTGCCAAAGCGGTACAGCATAAGGTGGGACGAGGCAGTCTGAATTACATTTTATAGATGTATTTCTCACATATCTCAGAGCCTCTCGCGATATTCGTCGTCGTCGTCGTCGTCGTCGTCGTCGCCGCCGCCTTCGCTTCTGGAGAAGTAGCAAATGGCCATCGTAGCAAATGCGGCGAGGGACGCCCTGCCTTCGATTCCGAATGCACAAAGTGTGTGGTCTTGTTTCTCAGTCTATATTTGGTCGGTCTCGTCAGAGGTTGAATGTAACGAATGGGTGGGAAAGAGCAAGGGGCAGCGGCTGTGTAGAACGAAAACACAAATCCTCAGGGGTGTGAGCGTTTCGAGATGAGTCGTATACGTGTAAATGTTTGTTGTCAGTGACCGTGTGGCCTAATGGATAAGGCGTCGGACTTCGGATCTGAAGATTACAGGTTCGAATGCTGTCACGCTCGTGTTTTCCAGTTCTGAAAAAGAAACATACCGTTTTAATGTAGCAATTGAGCAGTACGAAACCGTCTGAATGTTGCTGTTGACCATTTTTTGCTTGGAGATGCTCATGAGCTTGAAACACACACAGCAAGACCGGTATTAACTAGCGAAATGGTCGGCAGAGTGCCGACACCGCGAGTTTTGACTGGCACTTGCACATCTAAAACAACGTCGGAAAGTAACTCGTTCGGCTTTTGAGTCACATAAAGTATGTGTGTTAATTTTGACGCCACTAGCTCTGCTTGTTGTCATGCAATTTCTTTGCCTCTCAGAAATGATTATGACATAAACTTGAAGTACGTGACGAGTGTGACGTTAGGAAAACATTAGGCAGCATGGAGAGATTCTGTATGGGACCACCCAACCCAAACGAGTACTGTGTGACGTGCTACCCGGCATGTATTCACCGAGGTAGCCGGCTAGCTCAGTCGGTAGAGCGTCAGACTCTTAATCTCAGGGTAGTGGGTTCGAGCCAGACGCTGGGCGGAACGGAATTTTGTTCCGCTGCAGGTGTAAATTACCGTTTTTCTGATTAACTAGATTTAATGGAAATAGCAACTTTAAACTTTGCCTACGTCTCTGTCAGTCGCAAGGAAACTGTATTTGAAGGTGAAGGTGATTTTGTAGACATGTGTGAAAGACATGTTCTGAAATGCAAGTGTTGTTGTTTGGAGAGCACATGGGTTACGTGTCAGATGAGTAGCCAAGCAGTAATTTGTCGCCATAGCTGCAAATATTAGCCGATAATATGAAGTGTTGTCACCTTAAGTCTAATGATGCAGACGACCGTAAGGACGAAGCACCCAAGAGCACCGCTATGCCTCGCCTCTTTAGCTCAGTGGTAGAGCACTGGTCTAATAAACCAGGGGTCGTAAGTTCCATCCTCACAGGAGAAGGATGAATTTTGGAAATCAGTTCCGCGTCGTGGCCGTATAGCAAACAGTACCTGTGATGACGAACAATTAGCGACAGGCGTTTTTTAAGAATTACTCTCTGGCGCAGATAAAGCATTTGCCAAAGCGGTACAGCTTAAGGTGGGACGAGGCAGTCTGAATTACATTTTATAGATGTATTTCTCACATATCTCAGAGCCTCTCGCGATATTCGTCGTCGTCGTCGTCGTCGTCGTCGTCGTCGTCGTCGTCGCCGCCGCCGCCGCTTCTGCAGAAGTAGCAAATGGCCATCGTAGCAAATGCGGCGAGGGACGCCCTGCCTTCGATTCCGAATGCACAAAGTGTGTGGTCTTGTTTCTCAGTCTATATTTGGTCGGTCTCGTCAGAGGTTGAATGTAACGAATGGGTGGGAAAGAGCAAGGGGCAGCGGCTGTGTAGAACGAAAACACAAATCCTCAGGGGTGTGAGCGTTTCGAGATGAGTCGTATACGTGTAAATGTTTGTTGTCAGTGACCGTGTGGCCTAATGGATAAGGCGTCGGACTTCGGATCTGAAGATTACAGGTTCGAATGCTGTCACGCTCGTGTTTTCCAGTTCTGAAAAAGAAACATACCGTTTTAATGTAGCAATTGAGCAGTACGAAACCGTCTGAATGTTGCTGTTGACCATTTTTTGCTTGGAGATGCTCATGAGCTTGAAACACACACAGCAAGACCGGTGTTAACTAGCGAAATGGTCGGCAGAGTGCCGACACCGCGAGTTTTGACTGGCACTTGCACATCTAAAACAACGTCGGAAAGTAACTCGTTCGGCTTTTGAGTCACATAAAGTATGTGTGTTAATTTTGACGCCACTAGCTCTGCTTGTTGTCATGCAATTTCTTTGCCTCTCAGAAATGATTATGACATAAAAGTGAAGTACGTGACGAGTGTGACGTTAGGAAAACATTAGGCAGCATGGAGAGATTCTGTATGGGACCACCCAACCCAAACGAGTACTGTGTGACGTGCTAACCGGCAGGTATTCAACGAGGTAGCCGGCTAGCTCAGTCGGTAGAGCGTCAGACTCTTAATCCCAGGGTCGTGGGTTCGAGCCAGACGCTGGGCGAAACGGAATTTTGTTCTGCTGCAGGTGTAAATTACCGTTTTTCTGATTAACGAGATGTAATGGAAATAGCAACTTTAAACTGTGCCTACGTCTCTGTCAGTCGCAAGGAAACTGTATTGGAAGGTGAAGGTGAATTTGTAGACATGTGTGAAAGACATGTTCTGAAATGCAAGTGTTGTTGTTTGGAGAGCACATCGGTTACTTGTCAGATGTGTAGCCAAGCAGTAATTTGTCGCCACAGCTGCAAATATTAGCCGGTAATATGAAGTGTTGTCAGCTAAAGTCTGATGATTCAGACGTCCGTAAGGAGGAAGTACCCAAGAGTACCGCTAGGCCGCGCCTCTTTAGCTCAGTGGTAGAGCACTGGTCTAATAAACCAGGGGTCTTAAGTTCCATCCTCACAGGAGAAAGATGAATTTTGGAAATCAGTTGCGCGACGTGGCCGTTTAGCAAACAGTACCTGTGATGACGAACAATTAGCGACAGGCGTTTTTTAAGAATTACTCTCAGATGCGATTAAGGCGAATGGCGCAGATAAAGCATTTGCCAAAGCGGTACAGCATAAGGTGGGACGAGGCAGTCTGAATTACATTTTATAGATGTATTTCTCACATATCTCAGAGCCTCTCGCGATCTTCGTCGTCGTCGTCGTCGTCGTCGTCGTCGTCGTCGTCGCCGTCGTCGCCGCCGCCGCTTCTGCAGAAGTAGCAAATGGCCATCGTAGCAAATTCGGCGAGGGACGCCCTGCATCCGATTCCGAATGCACAAAGTGTGTGGTCTTGTTTCTCAGTCTATATTTGGTCGGTCTCGTCGGAGGTTGAATGTAACGAATGGGTGGGAAAGAGCAAGGGGCAGCGGCTGTGTAGAACGAAAACACAAATCCTCAGGGGTGTGAGCGTTTCGAGATGAGTCGTATACGTGTAAATGTTTGTTGTCAGTGACCGTGTGGTCTAATGGATAAGGCGTCGGACTTCGGATCTGAAGATTACAGGTTCGAATGCTGTCACGCTCGTGTTTTCCAGTTCTGAAAAAGAAACATACCGTTTTAATGTAGCAATTGAGCAGTACGAAACCGTCTGAATGTTGCTGTTGACCATTTTTTGCTTGGAGATGCTCATGAGCTTGAAACACACACAGCAAGACCGGTGTTAACTAGCGAAATGGTCGGCAGAGTGCCGACACCGCGAGTTTTGACTGGCACTTGCACATCTAAAACAACGTCGGAAAGTAACTCGTTCGGCTTTTGAGTCACATAAAGTATGTGTGTTAATTTTGACGCCACTAGCTCTGCTTGTTGTCATGCAATTTCTTTGCCTCTCAGAAATGATTATGACATAAAAGTGAAGTACGTGACGAGTGTGACGTTAGGAAAACATTAGGCATCATGGAGAGATTCTGTATGGGACCACCCAACCCAAACGAGTACAGTGTGACGTGCTAACCGGCAGGTATTCAACGAGGTAGCCGGCTAGCTCACTCGGTGGAGCGTCAGACTCTTAATCCCAGGGTCGTGGGTTCGAGCCAGATGCTGGGGGAAACGGAATTTTGTTCTGCTGCAGGTGTAATTTACCGTTTTTCTGATTAACGAGATGTAATGGAAATAGCAACATTAAACTTTGCCTACGTCTCTGTCAGTCGCAAGGAAACTGTATTTGAAGGTGAAGGTGATTTTGTAGACATGTGTGAAAGACATGTTCTGAAATGCAAGTGTTGTTGTTTGGAGAGCACATCGGTTACGTGTCAGATGTGTAGCCAAGCAGTAATTTGTCGCCATAGCTGCAAATATTAGCCGGTAATATGAAGTGTTGTCAGCTAAAGTCTGATGATGCAGACGTCCGTAAGGACGAAGTACCCAAGAGTACCGCTAGGCCGCGCCTCTTTAGCTCAGTGGTAGAGCACTGGTCTAATAAACCAGGGGTCTTAAGTTCCATCCTCACAGGAGAAAGATGAATTTTGGAAATCAGTTGCGCGACGTGGCCGTTTAGCAAACAGTACCTGTGATGACGAACAATTAGCGACAGGCGTTTTTTAAGAATTACTCTCAGATGCGATTAAGGCGAATGGCGCAGATAAAGCATTTGCCAAAGCGGTACAGCATAAGGTGGGACGAGGCAGTCTGAATTACATTTTATAGATGTATTTCTCACATATCTCAGAGCCTCTCGCGATATTCGTCGTCGTCGTCGTCGCCGCCGCCGCTTCTGCAGAAGTAGCAAAAGGCCATCGTAGCAAATGCGGCGAGAGACGCCCTGCCTTCGATTCCGAATGCACAAAGTGTGTGGTCTTGTTTCTCAGTCTATATTTGGTCGGTCTCGTCAGAGGTTGAATGTAACGAATGGGTGCGAAAGAGCAAGGGGCAGCGGCTGTGTAGAACGAAAACACAAATCCTCAGGGGTGTGAGCGTTTCGAGATGAGTCGTATACGTGTAAATGTTTGTTGTCAGTGACCGTGTGGCCTAATGGATAAGGCGTCGGACTTCGGATCTGAAGATTACAGGTTCGAATGCTGTCACGCTCGTGTTTTCCAGTTCTGAAAAAGAAACATACCGTTTTAATGTAGCAATTGAGCAGTACGAAACCGTCTGAATGTTGCTGTTGACCATTTTTTGCTTGGAGATGCTCATGAGCTTGAAACACACACAGCAAGACCGGTGTTAACTAGCGAAATGGTCGGCAGAGTGCCGACACCGCGAGTTTTGACTGGCACTTGCACATCTAAAACAACGTCGGAAAGTAACTCGTTCGGCTTTTGAGTCACATAAAGTATGTGTGTTAATTTTGACGCCGCTAGCTCTGCTTGTTGTCATGCAATTTCTTTGCCTCTCAGAAATGATTATGACATAAAAGTGAAGTACGTGACGAGTGTGACGTTAGGAAAACATTAGGCAGCATGGAGAGATTCTGTATGGGACCACCCAACCCAAACGAGTACTGTGTGACATGCTACCCGGCATGTATTCACCGAGGTAGCCGGCAAGCTCAGTCGGTAGAGCGTCAGATTTTTAATCCCAGGGTCGTGGCTTCGAGCCAGACGCTGGCCGAAACGGAATTTTGTTCCGCTGCAGGTGTAAATTACCGTTTTTCTGATTAACTAGATTTAATGGAAATAGCAACTTTAAACTTTGCCTACGTCTCTGTCAGTCGCAAGGAAACTGTATTTGAAGGTGAAGGTGATTTTGTAGACATGTGTGAAAGACATGTTCTGAAATGCAAGTGTTGTTGTTTGGAGAGCACATGGGTTACGTGTCAGATGTGTAGCCAAGCAGTAATTTGTCGCCATAGCTGCAAATATTAGCCGATAATATGAAGTGTTGTCACCTTAAGTCTAATGATGCAGACGACCGTAAGGACGACGTACCCAAGAGCACCGCTATGCCGCGCCTCTTTAGCTCAGTGGTAGAGCACTGGTCTAATAAACCAGGGGTCGTAAGTTCCATCCTCACAGGAGAAGGATGAATTTTGGAAATCAGTTGCGCGTCGTGGCCGTATAGCAAACAGTACCTGTGATGACGAACAATTAGCGACAGGCGTTTTTTTAAGAATTACTCTCAGATGTGATTAAGGCGAATGGCGCAGATAAAGCATTTGCCAAAGCGGTAGAGCATAAGGTGGGACTAGGCAGTCTGAATTACATTTTATAGATGTATTTCTCACATATCTCAGAGCCTCTCGCGATATTCGTCGTCGTCGTCGTCGTCGTCGTCGTCGCCGCCGCCGCTTCTGCAGAAGTAGCAAATGGCCATCGTAGCAAATGCGGCGAGGGACGCCCTGCCTTCGATTCCGAATGCACAAAGTGTGTGGTCTTGTTTCTCAGTCTATATTTGGTCGGTCTCGTCAGAGGTTGAATGTAACGAATGGGTGGGAAAGAGCAAGGGGCAGCGGCTGTGTAGAACGAAAACACAAATCCTCAGGGGTGTGAGCGTTTCGAGATGAGTCGTATACGTGTAAATGTTTGTTGTCAGTGACCGTGTGGCCTAATGGATAAGGCGTCGGACTTCGGATCTGAAGATTACAGGTTCGAATGCTGTCACGCTCGTGTTTTCCAGTTCTGAAAAAGAAACATACCGTTTTAATGTAGCAATTGAGCAGTACGAAACCGTCTGAATGTTGCTGTTGACCATTTTTTGCTTGGAGATGCTCATGAGCTTGAAACACACACAGCAAGACCGGTGTTAACTAGCGAAATGGTCGGCAGAGTGCCGACACCGCGAGTTTTGACTGGCACTTGCACATCTAAAACAACGTCGGAAAGTAACTCGTTCGGCTTTTGAGTCACATAAAGTATGTGTGTTAATTTTGACGCCACTAGCTCTGCTTGTTGTCATGCAATTTCTTCGCCTCTCAGAAATGATTATGACATAAAAGTGAAGTACGTGACGAGTGTGACGTTAGGAAAACATTAGGCAGCATGGAGAGATTCTGTATGGGACCACCCAACCCAAACGAGTACTGTGTGACGTGCTACCCGGCATGTATTCACCGAGGTAGCCGGCAAGCTCAGTCGGTAGAGCGTCAGATTTTTAATCCCAGGGTCGTGGCTTCGAGCCAGACGCTGGCCGAAACGGAATTTTGTTCCGCTGCAGGTGTAAATTACCGTTTTTCTGATTAACTAGATTTAATGGAAATAGCAACTTTAAACTTTGCCTACGTCTCTGTCAGTCGCAAGGAAACTGTATTTGAAGGTGAAGGTGATTTTGTAGACATATGTGAAAGACATGTTCTGAAATGCAAGTGTTGTTGTTTGGAGAGCACATCGGTTACGTGTCAGATGTGTAGCCAAGCAGTAATTTGTCGCCATAGCTGCAAATATTAGCCGATAATATGAAGTGTTGTCACCTTAAGTCTAATGATGCAGACGACCGTAAGGACGAAGTACCCAAGAGCACCGCTATGCCGCGCCTCTTTAGCTCAGTGGTAGAGCACTGGTCTAATAAACCAGGGGTTGTAAGTTCCATCCTCACAGGAGAAGGATGAATTTTGGAAATCAGTTGCGCGTCGTGGCCGTATAGCAAACAGTACCTGTGATGACGAACAATTAGCGACAGGCGTTTTTTTAAGAATTACTCTCAGATGTGATTAAGGCGAATGGCGCAGATAAAGCATTTGCCAAAGCGGTACAGCATAAGGTGGGACGAGGCAGCCTGAATTACATTTTATAGATGTATTTCTCACATATCTCAGAGCCTCTCGCGATATTCGTCGTCGTCGTCGTCGTCGTCGTCGCCGCCGCCGCTTCTGCAGAAGTAGCAAATGGCCATCGTAGCAAATGCGGCGAGGGACGCCCTGCCTTCGATTCCGAATGCACAAAGTGTGTGGTCTTGTTTCTCAGTCTATATTTGGTCGGTCTCGTCAGAGGTTGAATGTAACGAATGGGTGGGAAAGAGCAAGGGGCAGCGGCTGTGTAGAACGAAAACACAAATCCTCAGGGGTGTGAGCGTTTCGAGATGAGTCGTATACGTGTAAATGTTTGTTGTCAGTGACCGTGTGGCCTAATGGATAAGGCGTCGGACTTCGGATCTGAAGATTACAGGTTCGAATGCTGTCACGCTCGTGTTTTCCAGTTCTGAAAAAGAAACATACCGTTTTAATGTAGCAATTGAGCAGTACGAAACCGTCTGAATGTTGCTGTTGACCATTTTTTGCTTGGAGATGCTCATGAGCTTGAAACACACACAGCAAGACCGGTGTTAACTAGCGAAATGGTCGGCAGAGTGCCGACACCGCGAGTTTTGACTGGCACTTGCACATCTAAAACAACGTCGGAAAGTAACTCGTTCGGCTTTTGAGTCACATAAAGTATGTGTGTTAATTTTGACGCCACTAGCTCTGCTTGTTGTCATGCAATTTCTTTGCCTCTCAGAAATGATTATGACATAAAAGTGAAGTACGTGACGAGTGTGACGTTAGGAAAACATTAGGCAGCATGGAGAGATTCTGTATGGGACCACCCAACCCAAACGAGTACTGTGTGACGTGCTACCCGGCATGTATTCACCGAGGTAGCCGGCTAGCTCAGTCGGTAGAGCGTCAGATTCTTAATCCCAGGGTCGTGGCTTCGAGCCAGACGCTGGCCGAAACGGAATTTTGCTCCGCTGCAGGTGTAAATTACCGTTTTTCTGTTTAACTAGATTTAATGGAAATAGCAACTTTAAACTTTGCCTACGTCTCTGTCAGTCGCAAGGAAACTGTATTTGAAGGTGAAGGTGATTTTGTAGACATGTGTGAAAGACATGTTCTGAAATGCAAGTGTTGTTGTTGGGAGAGCCCATGGGTTACGTGTCAGATGTGTAGCCAAGCAGTAATTTGTCGCCATAGCTGCAAATATTAGCCGATAATATGAAGTGTTGTCACCTTAAGTCTAATGATGCAGACGACCGTAAGGACGAAGTACCCAAGAGCACCGCTATGCCGCGCCTCTTTAGCTCAGTGGTAGAGCACTGGTCTAATAAACCAGGGGTCGTAAGTTCCATCCTCACAGGAGAAGGATGAATTTTGGAAATCAGTTGCGCGTCGTGGCCGTATAGCAAACAGTACCTGTGATGACGAACAATTAGCGATAGGCGTTTTTTTAAGAATTACTCTCAGATGTGATTAAGGCGAATGGCGCAGATAAAGCATTTGCCAAAGCGGTAGAGCATAAGGTGGGACGAGGCAGTCTGAATTACATTTTATAGATGTATTTCTCACATATCTCAGAGCCTCTCGCGATATTCGTCGTCGTCGTCGTCGTCGTCGCCGCCGCCGCTTCTGCAGAAGTAGCAAATGGCCATCGTAGCAAATGCGGCGAGGAACGCCTTGCCTTCGATTCCGAATGCACAAAGTGTGTGGTCTTGTTTCTCAGTCTATATTTGGTCGGTCTCGTCAGAGGTTGAATGTAACGAATGGGTGGGAAAGAGCAAGGGGCAGCGGCTGTGTAGAACGAAAACACAAATCCTCAGGGGTGTGAGCGTTTAGAGATTAGTCGTATTCGTGTAAATGTCTGTTGTCAGTGACCGTGTGGCCTAATGGATAAGGCGTCGGACTTCGGATCTGAAGATTACAGGTTCGAATGCTGTCACGCTCGTGTTTTCCAGTTCTGAAAAAGAAACATACCGTTTTAATGTAGCAATTGAGCAGTACGAAACCGTCTGAATGTTGCTGTTGACCATTTTTTGCTTGGAGATGCTCATGAGCTTGAAACACACACAGCAAGACCGGTGTTAACTAGCGAAATGGTCGGCAGAGTGCCGACACCGCGAGTTTTGACTGGCACTTGCACATCTAAAACAACGTCGGAAAGTAACTCGTTCGGCTTTTGAGTCACATAAAGTATGTGTGTTAATTTTGACGCCACTAGCTCTGCTTGTTGTCATGCAATTTCTTTGCCTCTCAGAAATGATTATGACATAAAAGTGAAGTACGTGACGAGTGTGACGTTAGGAAAACATTAGGCAGCATGGAGAGATTCTGTATGGGACCACCCAACCCAAACGACTACTGTGTGACGTGCTACCCGGCATGTATTCACCGAGGTAGCCGGCTAGCTCAGTCGGTAGAGTGTCAGATTCTTAATCCCAGGGTCGTGGGTTCGAGCCAGACGCTGGCCGAAACGGAATTTTGTTCCGCTGCAGGTGTAAATTACCGTTTTTCTGATTAACTAGATTTAATGGAAATAGCAACTTTAAACTTTGCCTACGTCTCTGTCAGTCGCAAAGAAACTGTATTTGAAGGTGAAGGTGATTTTGTAGACATGTGTGAAAGACATGTTCTGAAATGCAAGTGTTGTTGTTTGGAGAGCACATGGGTTACGTGTCAGATGTGTAGCCAAGCAGTAATTTGTTGCCATAGCTGCAAATATTAGCCGATAATATGAAGTGTTGTCACCTTAAGTCTAATGATGCAGACGACCGTAAGGACGAAGTACCCAAGATCACCGCTATGCCGCGCCTCTTTAGCTCAGTGGTAGAGCACTGGTCTAATAAACCAGGGGTCGTAGGTTCCATCCTCTCAGGAGAAGGATGAATTTTGGAAATCAGTTGCGCGTCGTGGCCGTATAGCAAACAGTACCTGTGATGACGAACAATTAGCGACAGGCGTTTTTTTAAGAATTACTCTCAGATGTGATTAAGGCGAATGGCGCAGATAAAGCATTTGCCAAAGCGGTAGAGCATAAGGTGGGACGAGGCAGTCTGAATTACATTTTATAGATGTATTTCTCACATATCTCAGAGCCTCTCGCGATATTCGTCGTCGTCGTCGTCGCCGCCGCCGCTTCTGCAGAAGTAGCAAATGGCCATCGTAGCAAATGCGGCGAGGGACGCTCTGCCTTCGATTCCGAATGCACAAAGTGTGTGGTCTTGTTTCTCAGTCTATATTTGGTCGGTCTCGTCAGAGGTTGAATGTAACGAATGGGTGGGAAAGAGCAAGGGGCAGCGGCTGTGTAGAACGAAAACACAAATCCTCAGGGGTGTGAGCGTTTAGAGATTAGTCGTATTCGTGTAAATGTCTGTTGTCAGTGACCGTGTGGCCTAATGGATAAGGCGTCGGACTTCGGATCTGAAGATTACAGGTTCGAATGCTGTCACGCTCGTGTTTTCCAGTTCTGAAAAAGAAACATACCGTTTTAATGTAGCAATTGAGCAGTACGAAACCGTCTGAATGTTGCTGTTGACCATTTTTTGCTTGGAGATGCTCATGAGCTTGAAACACACACAGCAAGACCGGTGTTAACTAGCGAAATGGTCGGCAGAGTGCCGACACCGCGAGTTTTGACTGGCACTTGCACATCTAAAACAACGTCGGAAAGTAACTCGTTCGGCTTTTGAGTCACATAAAGTATGTGTGTTAATTTTGACGCCACTAGCTCTGCTTGTTGTCATGCAATTTCTTTGCCTCTCAGAAATGATTATGACATAAAAGTGAAGTACGTGACGAGTGTGACGTTAGGAAAACATTAGGCAGCATGGAGAGATTCTGTATGGGACCACCCAACCCAAACGACTACTGTGTGACGTGCTACCCGGCATGTATTCACCGAGGTAGCCGGCTAGCTCAGTCGGTAGAGTGTCAGATTCTTAATCCCAGGGTCGTGGGTTCGAGCCAGACGCTGGGCGAAACGGAATTTTGTTCCGCTGCAGGTGTAAATTACCGTTTTTCTGATTAACTAGATTTAATGGAAATAGCAACTTTAAACTTTGCCTACGTCTCTGTCAGTCGCAAGGAAACTGTATTTGAAGGTGAAGGTGATTTTGTAGACATGTGTGAAAGACATGTTCTGAAATGCAAGTGTTGTTGTTTGGAGAGCACATCGGTTACGTGTCAGATGTGTAGCCAAGCAGTAATTTGTTGCCATAGCTGCAAATATTAGCCGATAATATGAAGTGTTGTCACCTTAAGTCTAATGATGCAGACGACCGTAAGGACGAAGTACCCAAGAGCACCGCTATGCCGCGCCTCTTTAGCTCAGTGGTAGAGCTCTGGTCTAATAAACCAGGGGTCGTAGGTTCCATCCTCTCAGGAGAAGGATGAATTTTGGAAATCAGTTGCGCGTCGTGGCCGTATAGCAAACAGTACCTGTGATGACGAACAATTAGCGACAGGCGTATTTTTAAGAATTACTCTCAGATGTGATTAAGGCGAATGGCGCAGATAAAGCATTTGCCAAAGCGGTACAGCATAAGGTGGGACGAGGCAGTCTGAATTACATTTTATAGATGTATTTCTCACATATCTCAGAGCCTCTCGCGATCTTCGTCGTCGTCGTCGTCGTCGTCGCCGCCGCCGCTTCTGTAGAAGTAGCAAATGGCCATCGTAGCAAATGTGGCGATGGACGCCCTGCCATCGATTCCGTATGCACAAAGTGTGTGGTCTTGTTTCTCAGTCTATATTTGGTCGGTCTCGTCAGAGGTTGAATGTAACGAATGGGTGGGAAAGAGCAAGGGGCAACGGCTGTGTAGAACGAAAACACAAATCCTCAGGGGTGTGAGCGTTTCGAGATGAGTCGTATACGTGTAAATGTTTGTTGTCAGTGACCGTGTGGCCTAATGGATAAGGCGTCGGACTTCGGATCTGAAGATTACAGGTTCGAATGCTGTCACGCTCGTGTTTTCCAGTTCTGAAAAAGAAACATACCGTTTTAATGTAGCAATTGAGCAGTACGAAACCGTCTGAATGTTGCTGTTGACCATTTTTTGCTTGGAGATGCTCATGAGCTTGAAACACACACAGCAAGACCGGTGTTAACTAGCGAAATGGTCGGCAGAGTGCCGACACCGCGAGTTTTGACTGGCACTTGCACATCTAAAACAACGTCGGAAAGTAACTCGTTCGGCTTTTGAGTCACATAAAGTATGTGTGTTAATTTTGACGCCACTAGCTCTGCTTGTTGTCATGCAATTTCTTTGCCTCTCAGAAATGATTATGACATAAAAGTGAAGTACGTGACGAGTGTGACGTTAGGAAAACATTAGGCAGCATGGAGAGACTCTGTATGGGACCACCCAACCCAAATGATTACTGTGTGACGTGCTACCCGGAAGGTATTCATCGAGGTAGCCGGCTAGCTCAGTCGTTAGAGCGTCAGACTCTTAATCCCAGGGTCGTGGGTTCGAGCCAGACGCTGGGCGGAACGGAATTTTGTTCCGCTGCAGATGTAAATTACCGATTTTCTGATTAACGAGATTTAATCGAAATAGCAACATTAAACTTTGTCTACGTCTCTGTCAGTCGCAAGGAAACTGTATTTGAAGGTGAAGGTGATTTTGTAGACATGTGTGAAAGACATGTTCTGAAATGCAAGTGTTGTTGTTTGGAGAGCACATCGGTTACGTGTCAGATGTGTAGCCAAGCAGGAAACGATATGCGAATTTTTTAGAAGTCGTTCTTCGATGAAAGAAGTATTTTTTTCTTTCCTTCATTCTACATTGCTTTGTTTTTTCTCTTTTCTTCTTCAAATGTCACAGTGACGTATACTGAACAGTGTTACGACAAGGACTATTTTATTTTCTTCTGTTTTTCTAGCGGACCAGAGTTCCTTTTTCATTTTCTATTAAAAAAAAAATATATATATATATATTCTACTTTGTCACCATTGCGGGACTATGCAATAGGTTTAGAAGTATCTTTGGTTTGGAAATCGGAATAGTTCAGAAGAATAAGTACTTCAGAAATCATGGCAGATGAAGCCGACGCCGACGAAGGCGATTTATGGCGAGCGCAAGGCGGGGCTGAAGGGGAGGAAGGAGGCCATCAAATAAAAAAAAAAAAAAAATAAAATAAAAAAAAAGTGGTAGAGCACTGGTCTAATAAACCAGGGGTCGTAAGTTCCATCCTCACAGGAGAGAGATGAATTTTGGAAATCAGTTGCGCGTCGTGGCCGTATAGCAAACAGTACCTGTGATGACGAACAATTAGCGACAGGCGTTTTTTTAAGAATTACTCTCAGATGTGATTAAGGCGAATGGCGCAGATAAAGCATTTGCCAAAGCGGTACAGCATAAGGTGGGACGAGGCAGTCTGAATTACATTTTATAGATGTATTTCTCACATATCTCAGAGCCTCTCACGATCTTCGTCGTCGTAGTCGTCGTCGTCGTCGTCGTCGTCGTCGTCGTCGCCGCCGCCGCTTCTGCAGAAGTAGCAAATGGCCATCGTAGCAAATGCGGCGATGGACGCCCTGCCTTCGATTCCGAATGCACAAAGTGTGTGGTCTTGTTTCTCAGTCTATATTTGGTCGGTCTCGTCAGAGGTTGAATGTAACGAATGGGTGGGAAAGAGCAAGGGGCAGCGGCTGTGTAGAACGAAAACACAAATCCTCAGGGGTGTGAGCGTTTCGAGATGAGTCGTATACGTGTAAATGTTTGTTGTCAGTGACCGTGTGGCCTAATGGATAAGGTGTCGGACTTCGGATCTGAAGATTACAGGTTCGAATGCTGTCACGCTCGTGTTTTCCAGTTCTGAAAAAGAAACATACCGTTTTAATGTAGCAATTGAGCAGTACGAAACCGTCTGAATGTTGCTGTTGACCATTTTTTGCTTGGAGATGCTCTTGAGCTTGAAACACACACAGCAAGACCGGTGTTAACTAGCGAAATGGTCGGCAGAGTGCCGACACCGCGAGTTTTGACTGGCACTTGCACATCTAAAACAACGTCGGAAAGTAACTCGTTCGGCTTTTGAGTCACATAAAGTATGTGTGTTAATTTTGACGCCACTAGCTCTGCTTGTTGTCATGCAATTTCTTTGCCTCTCAGAAATGATTATGACATAAAAGTGAAGTACGTGACGAGTGTGACGTTAGGAAAACATTAGGCAGCATGGAGAGACTCTGTATGGGACCACCCAACCCAAATGATTACTGTGTGACGTGCTACCCGGAAGGTATTCATCGAGGTAGCCGGCTAGCTCAGTCGGTAGAGCGTCAGACTCTTAATCCCAGGGTCGTGGGTTCGAGCCAGACGCTGGGCGGAACGGAATTTTGTTCCGCTGCAGATGTAAATTACCGTTTTTCTGATTAACGAGATTTAATCGAAATAGCAACATTAAACTTTGCCTACGTCTCTGTCAGTCGCAAGGAAACTGTATTTGAAGGTAAAGGTGATTTTGTAGACAGGTGTCAAAGACATGTTCTGAAATGCAAGTGTTGTTGTTTGGAGAGCACATCGGTTACGTGTCAGATGTGTAGCCAAGCAGTAATTTGTCGCCATAGCTGCAAATATTAGCCGGTAATATGAAGTGTTGTCAGCTAAAGTCTGATGATGCAGACGACCGTAAGGACGAAGTACCCAAGAGTACCGCTAGGCCGCGCCTCTTTAGCTCAGTGGTAGAGCACTGATCTAATAAACCAGGGGTCGTAAGTTCCATCCTCACAGGAGAGAGATGAATTTTGGAAATCAGTTGCGCATCGTGGCCGAATAGCAAACAGTACCTGTGATGACGAACAATTAGCGACAGGCGTTTTTTTAAGAACTACTCCCAGATGTGATTAAGGCGAATGGCGCAGATAAAGCATTTGCCAAAGCGGTACAGCATAAGGTGGGACGAGCCAGTCTGAATTACATTTTATAGATGTATTTCTCACATATCTCAGAGCCTCTCGCGATCTTCGTCGTCGTAGTCGTCGTCGTCGTCGTCGTCGTCGTCGTCGTCGCCGCCGCCGCTTCTGCAGATGTAGCAAATGGCCATCGTAGCAAATGCGGCGATGGACGCCCTGCCTTCGATTCCGAATGCACAAAGTGTGTGGTCTTGTTTCTCAGTCTATATTTGGTCGGTCTCGTCAGAGGTTGAATGTAACGAATGGGTGGGAAAGAGCAAGGGGCAGCGGCTGTGTAGAACGAAAACACAAATCCTCAGGTGTGTGAGCGTTTCGAGATGAGTCGTATACGTGTAAATGTTTGTTGTCAGTGACCGTGTGGCCTAATGGATAAGGTGTCGGACTTCGGATCTGAAGATTACAGGTTCGAATGCTGTCACGCTCGTGTTTTCCAGTTCTGAAAAAGAAACATACCGTTTTAATGTAGCAATTGAGCAGTACGAAACCGTCTGAATGTTGCTGTTGACCATTTTTTGCTTGGAGATGCTCTTGAGCTTGAAACACACACAGCAAGACCGGTGTTAACTAGCGAAATGGTCGGCAGAGTGCCGACACCGCGAGTTTTGACTGGCACTTGCACATCTAAAACAACGTCGGAAAGTAACTCGTTCGGCTTTTGAGTCACATAAAGTATGTGTGTTAATTTTGACGCCAATAGCTCTACTTGTTGTCATGCAATTTCTTTGCTTCTCAGAAATGATTATGACATAAAACTGAAGTACGTGACGAGTGTGACGTTAAGAAAACATTAGGCAGCATGGAGAGATGCTGTATGGGACCACCCAACCCAAACGAGTACTGTGTGACGTGCTACCTGGCAGGTATTCATCGAGGTAGCCGGCTAGTTCAGTCGGTAGAGCGTCAGACTCTTAATCCCAGGGTCGTGGGTTCGAGCCAGACGCTGGGCGGAACGGAATTTTGTTCCGCTGCAGATGTAAATTACCGTTTTTCTGATTAAGGGGATTTAATCGAAATAGCAACATTAAACTTTGCCTACGTCTCTGTCAGTCGCAAGGAAACTGTATTTGAAGGTGAAGGTGATTTTGTAGACAGGTGTGAAAGACATGTTCTGAAATACAAGTGTTGTTGTTTGGAGAGCACATCGGTTACGTGTCAGATGTGTAGCCAAGCAGTAATTTGTCGCCATAGCTGCAAATATTAGCCGGTAATATGAAGTGTTGTCAGCTAAAGTCTGATGATGCAGACGACCGTAAGGACGAAGTACCCAAGGGTACCGCTAGGCCGCGCCTCTTTAGCTCAGTGGTAGAGCACTGGTCTTATAAACCAGGGGTCGTAAGTTCCATCCTCACAGGAGAAAGATGAATTTTGGAAATCAGTTGCGCATCGTGGCCGAATAGCAAACAGTACCTGTGATGACGAACAATTAGCGACAGGCGTTTTTTTAAGAACTACTCCCAGATGTGATTAAGGCGAATGGCGCAGATAAAGCATTTGCCAAAGCGGTACAGCATAAGGTGGGACGAGCCAGTCTGAATTACATTTTATAGATGTATTTCTCACATATCTCAGAGCCTCTCGCGATCTTCGTCGTCGTAGTCGTCGTCGTCGTCGTCGTCGTCGTCGCCGCCGCCGCCGCTTCTGCAGAAGTAGCAAATGGCCATCGTAGCAAATGCGGCGATGGACGCCCTGCCTTCGATTCCGAATGCACAAAGTGTGTGGTCTTGTTTCTCAGTCTATATTTGGTCGGTCTCGTCAGAGGTTGAATGTAACGAATGGGTGGGAAAGAGCAAGGGGCAGCGGCTGTGTAGAACGAAAACACAAATCCTCAGGGGTGTGAGCGTTTCGAGATGAGTCGTATACGTGTAAATGTTTGTTGTCAGTGACCGTGTGGCCTAATGGATAAGGTGTCGGACTTCGGATCTGAAGATTACAGGTTCGAATGCTGTCACGCTCGTGTTTTCCAGTTCTGAAAAAGAAACATACCGTTTTAATGTAGCAATTGAGCAGTACGAAACCGTCTGAATGTTGCTGTTGACCATTTTTTGCTTGGAGATGCTCTTGAGCTTGAAACACACACAGCAAGACCGGTGTTAACTAGCGAAATGGTCGGCAGAGTGCCGACACCGCGAGTTTTGACTGGCACTTGCACATCTAAAACAACGTCGGAAAGTAACTCGTTCGGCTTTTGAGTCACATAAAGTATGTGTGTTAATTTTGACGCCACTAGCTCTACTTGTTGTCATGCAATTTCTTTGCTTCTCAGAAATGATTATGACATAAAAGTGAAGTACGTGACGAGTGTGACGTTAAGAAAACATTAGGCAGCATGGAGAGATGCTGTATGGGACCACCCAACCCAAACGAGTACTGTGTGACGTGCTACCTGGCAGGTATTCAACGAGGTAGCCGGCTAGTTCAGTCGGTAGAGCGTCAGACTCTTAATCCCAGGGTCGTGGGTTCGAGCCAGACGCTGGGCGGAACGGAATTTTGTTCCGCTGCAGATGTAAATTACCGTTTTTCTGATTAAGGGGATTTAATCGAAATAGCAACATTAAACTTTGCCTACGTCTCTGTCAGTCGCAAGGAAACTGTATTTGAAGGTGAAGGTGATTTTGTAGACAGGTGTGAAAGACATGTTCTGAAATACAAGTGTTGTTGTTTGGAGAGCACATCGGTTACGTGTCAGATGTGTAGCCAAGCAGTAATTTGTCGCCATAGCTGCAAATATTAGCCGGTAATATGAAGTGTTGTCAGCTAAAGTCTGATGATGCAGACGACCGTAAGGACGAAGTACCTAAGGGTACCGCTAGGCCGCGCCTCTTTAGCTCAGTGGTAGAGCACTGGTCTTATAAACCAGGGGTCGTAAGTTCCATCCTCACAGGAGAAAGATGAATTTTGGAAATCAGTTGCGCATCGTGGCCGAATAGCAAACAGTACCTGTGATGACGAACAATTAGCGACAGGCGTTTTTTTAAGAACTACTCCCAGGTGTGATTAAGGCGAATGGCGCAGATAAAGCATTTGCCAAAGCGGTACAGCATAAGGTGGGACGAGCCAGTCTGAATTACATTTTATAGATGTATTTCTCACATATCTCAGAGCCTCTCGCGATCTTCGTCGTCGTAGTCGTCGTCGTCGTCGTCGTCGTCGTCGCCGCCGCCGCTTCTGCAGAAGTAGCAAATGGCCATCGTAGCAAATGCGGCGATGGACGCCCTGCCTTCGATTCCGAATGCACAAAGTGTGTGGTCTTGTTTCTCAGTCTATATTTGGTCGGTCTCGTCAGAGGTTGAATGTAACGAATGGGTGGGAAAGAGCAAGGGGCAGCGGCTGTGTAGAACGAAAACACAAATTCTCAGGGGTGTGAGCGTTTCGAGATGAGTCGTATACGTGTAAATGTTTGTTGTCAGTGACCGTGTGGCCTAATGGATAAGGTGTCGGACTTCGGATCTGAAGATTACAGGTTCGAATGCTGTCACGCTCGTGTTTTCCAGTTCTGAAAAAGAAACATACCGTTTTAATGTAGCAATTGAGCAGTACGAAACCGTCTGAATGTTGCTGTTGACCATTTTTTGCTTGGAGATGCTCTTGAGCTTGAAACACACACAGCAAGACCGGTGTTAACTAGCGAAATGGTCGGCAGAGTGCCGACACCGCGAGTTTTGACTGGCACTTGCACATCTAAAACAACGTCGGAAAGTAACTCGTTCGGCTTTTGAGTCACATAAAGTATGTGTGTTAATTTTGACGCCACTAGCTCTACTTGTTGTCATGCAATTTCTTTGCTTCTCAGAAATGATTATGACGTAAAAGTGAAGTACGTGACGAGTGTGACGTTAAGAAAACATTAGGCAGCATGGAGAGATGCTGTATGGGACCACCCAACCCAAACGAGTACTGTGTGACGTGCTACCTGGCAGGTATTCATCGAGGTAGCCGGCTAGTTCAGTCGGTAGAGCGTCAGACTCTTAATCCCAGGGTCGTGGGTTCGAGCCAGACGCTGGGCGGAACGGAATTTTGTTCCGCTGCAGATGTAAATTACCGTTTTTCTGATTAAGGGGATTTAATCGAAATAGCAACATTAAACTTTGCCTACGTTTCTGTCAGTCGCAAGGAAACTGTATTTGAAGGTGAAGGTGATTTTGTAGACAGGTGTGAAAGACATGTTCTGAAATACAAGTGTTGTTGTTTGGAGAGCACATCGGTTACGTGTCAGATGTGTAGCCAAGCAGTAATTTGTCGCCATAGCTGCAAATATTAGCCGGTAATATGAAGTGTTGTCAGCTAAAGTCTGATGATGCAGACGACCGTAAGGACGAAGTACCCAAGGGTACCGCTAGGCCGCGCCTCTTTAGCTCAGTGGTAGAGCACTGGTCTTATAAACCAGGGGTCGTAAGTTCCATCCTCACAGGAGAAAGATGAATTTTGGAAATCAGTTGCGCGTCGTGGCCGTATAGCAAACAGTACCTGTGATGAAGAACAATTAGCGACAGGCGTTTTTTTAAGAATTACTCTCAGATGTGATTAAGGCGAATGGCGTAGATAAAGCATTTGCCAAAGCGGTACAGCATAAGGTGGGACGAGGCAGTCTGAATTACATTTTATAGATGTATTTCTCACATATCTCAGAGCCTCTCGCGATATTCGTCGCCGTCGTCGTCGTCGCCGCCGCCGCTTCTGCAGAAGTAGCAAATGGCCATCGTAGCAAATGCGGCGAGGGACGCCCTGCCTTCGATTCCGAATGCACAAAGTGTGTGGTCTTGTTTCTCAGTCTATATTTGGTCGGTCTCGTCAGAGGTTGAATGTAACGAATGGGTGGGAAAGAGCAAGGGGCAGCGGCTGTGTAGAACGAAAACACAAATCCTCAGGGGTGTGAGCGTTTCGAGATGAGTCGTATACGTGTAAATGTTTGTTGTCAGTGACCGTGTGGCCTAATGGATGAGGCGTCGGACTTCGGATCTGAAGATTACAGGTTCGAATGCTGTCACGCTCGTGTTTTCCAGTTCTGAAAAAGAAACATACCGTTTTAATGTAGCAATTGAGCAGTACGAAACCGTCTGAATGTTGCTGTTGACCATTTTTTGCTTGGAGATGCTCTTGAGCTTGAAACACACACAGCAAGACCGGTGTTAACTAGCGAAATGGTCGGCAGAGTGCCGACACCGCGAGTTTTGACTGGCACTTGCACATCTAAAACAACGTCGGAAAGTAACTCGTTCGGCTTTTGAGTCACATAAAGTATGTGTGTTAATTTTGACGCCACTAGCTCTGCTTGTTGTCATGCAATTTCTTTGCTTCTCAGAAATGATTATGACATAAAAGTGAAGTACGTGACGAGTGTGACGTTAGGAAAACATTAGGCAGCATGGAGAGATTCTGTATGGGACCACCCAACCCAAATGATTACTGTGTGACGTGCTACCCGGCAAGTATTCATCGAGGTAGCCGGCTAGCTCAGTCGGTAGAGCGTCAGATCCTTAATCCCAGGGTCGTGGGTTCGAGCCAGACGCTGGGCGAAACGGAATTTTGTTCCGCTGCAGATGTAAATTACCGTTTTTCTGATTAACGAGATTTAATGGAAATAGCAACATTAAACTTTGCCTACGTCTCTGTCAGTCGCAAGGAAACTGTATTTGAAGGTGAAGGTGATTTTGTAGACAGGTGTGAAAGATATGTTCTGAAATGCAAGTGTTGTTGTTTGGAGAGCACATCGGTTACGTGTCAGATGTGTAGCCAAGCAGTAATTTGTCGCCATAGCTGCAAATATTAGCCGGTAATATGAAGTGTTGTCAGCTAAAGTCTGATGATGCAGACGACCGTAAGGACGAAGTACCCAAGAGTACCGCTAGGCCGCGCCTCTTTAGCTCAGTGGTAGAGCCCTGGTCTAATAAACCAGGGGTCGTAAGTTCCATGCTCACAGGAAAAAGATGAATTTTGGAAATCAGTTGCGTGTCGTGGACGTATAGCAAACAGTACCTGTGATGACGAACAATTAGCGACAGGCGTTTTTTTAAGACTTACTCCCAGATGTGATTAAGGCGAATGTCGCAGATAAAGCATATGCCAAAGCGGTACAGCATAAGGTGGGACGAGGCAGTCTGAATTACATTTTATAGATGTATTTCTCACATATCTCAGAGCCTCTTGCAATATTCGTCGTCGTCGTCGTCGTCGTCGCGGCCGCCGCTTCTGCAGAAGTAGCAAATGGCAATCGTAGCAAATGCGGCGAGTGACGCCCTGCCTTCGATTCCGAATGCACAAAGTGTGTGGTCTTGTTTCTCAGTCTATATTTGGTCGGTCTCGTCAGAGGTTGAATGTAACGAATGGGTGGGAAAGAGCAAGGGACAGCGGCTGTGTAGAACGAAAACACAAATCCTCAGGGGTGTGAGCGTTTCGAGATGAGTCGTATACGTGTAAATGTTTGTTGTTAGTGACCGTGTGGCCTAATGGATAAGGCGTCGGACTTCGGATCTGAAGATTACAGGTTCGAATGCTGTCACGCTCGTGTTTTCCAGTTCTGAAAAAGAAACATACCGTTTTAATGTAGCAATTGAGCAGTACGAAACCGTCTGAATAATGCTGTTGACCATTTTTTGCTTGGAGATGCTCTTGAGCTTGAAACACACAGCAAGACCGGTGTTAACTAGCGAAATGGTAGGCAGAGTGCCGACACCGCGAGTTTTGACTGGCACTTGCACATCTAAAACAACGTCGGAAAGTAACTCGTTCGGCTTTTGAGTCACATAAAGTATGTGTATTAATTTTGACGCCACTAGCTCTGCTTGTTGTCATGCAATTTCTTTGCCTCTCAGAAATGATTATGACATAAAAGTGAAGTAAGTGACGAGTGTGACGTTAGGCAAACATTAGGCAGCATGGAGAGATTCTGTATGGGACCACCCAACCCAAACGATTACTGTGTGACGTGCTTCCCGGGAGGTATTCATCGAGGTAGCCGGCTAGCTCAGTCGGTAGAGCGTCGGACTCTTAATACCAGGGTCGTGGGTTCGAGCCAGACGCTGGGCGGAACGGAATTTTGTTCCGCTGCAGATGTAAATTACCGTTTTTCTGATTAACGAGATTTAATGGAAATAGCAACATTGAACTTTGCCTACGTCTCTGTCAGTCGCAAGGAAACTGTATTTGAAGGTGAAGGTGATTTTGTAGACAGGTGTGAAAGACATGTTCTGAAATGCAAGTGTTGTTGTTTGGAGAGCACATCGGTTACGTGTCAGGTGTGTAGCCAAGCAGTAATTTGTCGCCATAGCTGCAAATATTAGCCGGTAATATGAAGTGTTGTCAGCTAAAGTCTGATGATGCAGACGACCGTAAGGACGAAGTACCCAAGAGTACCGCTGGGCCGCGCCTCTTTAGCTCAGTGGTAGAGCACTGGTGTAATAAACCAGGGGTCGTAAGTTCCATCCTCACAGGAAAACGATGAATTTTGGAAATCAGTTGCGCGTCGTGGCCGTATAGCAAACAGTACCTGTGATGACGAACAATTAGCGACAGGCGTTTTTTTAAGAATTACTCCCAGATGTGATTAAGGCGAATGGCGCAGATAAAGCATATGCCAAAGCTGTACAGCATAAGGTGGGACGAGGCAGTCTGAATTACATTTTATAGATGTATTTCTCACATATCTCAGAGCCTCTCGCGATCTTCGTCGTCTTCGTCGTCGTCGTCGTCGTCGTCGTCGTCGCCGCCGCCGCTTCTGCAGAAGTAGCAAATGGCCATCGTAGCAAATGCGGCGAGGGACGCCCTGCCTTCGATTCCGAATGCACAAAGTGTGTGGTCTTGTTTCTCAGTCTATATTTGGTCGGTCTCGTCAGAGGTTGAATGTAACGAATGGGTGGGAAAGAGCAAGGGGCAGCGGCTGTGTAGAACGAAAACACAAATCCTCAGGGGTGTGAGCGTTTCGAGATGAGTCGTATACGTGTAAATGTTTGTTGTCAGTAACCGTGTGGCCTAATGGATAAGGCGTCGGACTTCGGATCTGAAGATTACAGGTTCGAATGCTGTCACGCTCGTGTTTTCCAGTTCTGAAAAAGAAACATACCGTTTTAATGTAGCAATTGAGCAGTACGAAACCGTCTGAATGTTGCTGTTGACCATTTTTTGCTTGGAGATGCTCTTGAGCATGAAACACACACAGCAAGAACGGTGTTAACTAGCGAAATGGTCGGCAGAGTGCCGACACCGCGAGTTTTGACTGGCACTTGCACATCTAAAACAACGTCGGAAAGTAACTCGTTCGGCTTTTGAGTCACATAAAGTATGTGTGTTAATTTTGACGCCACTAGCTCTGCTTGTTGTCATGCAATTTCTTTGCCTCTCAGAAATGATTATGACATAAAAGTGAAGTACGTGACGAGTGTGACGTTAGGAAAACATTAGGCAGCATGGAGAGATTCTGTATGGGACCACCCAACCCATACGAGTACTGTGTGACGTGCTACCCGGAAGGTATTCACCGAGGAAGCCGGCTAGCTCAGTCGGTAGAGCGTCAGACTCTTGATCCCAGGGTCGTGGGTTCGAGCCAGACGCTGGGCGGAATGGAATTTTGATCCGCTGCAGGTGTAAATTACCGTTTTTCTGATTAACGAGATTTAATGGAAATAGCAACTTTAAACTTTGCCTACGTCTCTGTCAGTCGCAAGGAAACTATATTTGAAGGTGAAGGTGATTTTGCAGACATGTGTGAAAGACATGTTCTGAAATGCAAGTGTTGTGGTTTGGAGAGCACATCGGTTACGTGTCAGATGTGTAGGGAAGCAGTAATTTGTCGCCATAGCTGCAAATATTAGCCGGTAATATGAAGTGTTGTCAGCTAAAGTCTGATGATGCAGACGACCGTAAGGACGAAGTACCCAAGAGCACCACTAGGCCGCGCCTCTTTAGCTCAGTGGTAGAGCACTGGTCTAATAAACCAGGGGTCGTAAGTTCCATCCTCACAGGAGGAAGATGAATTTTGGAAATCAGTTGCGCGTCGTGGCCGTATAGCAAACAGTACCTGTGATGACGAACAATTAGCGACAGGCATTTTTTTAAGAATTACTCTCAGATGTGATTAAGGCGAATGGCGCAGATAAAGCATTTGCCAAAGCGGTACAGCATAAGGTAGGACGAGGCAGTCTGAATTACATTTTATAGATGTATTTCTCACATATCTCAGAGCCTCTCGCGATCTTCGTCGTCGTCGTCGTCGTCGTCGTCGTCGCTTCTGCAGAAGTAGCAAATGGCCATCGTAGCAAATGCGGCGAGGGACGCCCTGCCTTCGATTCCGAATGCACAAAGTGTGTGGTCTTGTTTCTCAGTCTATATTTGGTCGGTCACGTCAGAGGTTGAATGTAACGAATGGGTGGGAAAGAGCAAGGGGCAGCGGCTGTGTAGAACGAAAACACAAATCCTCAGGGGTGTGAGCGTTTCGAGATGAGTCGTATACATGTAAATGTTGGTCGTCAGTGTCCGTGTGGCCTAATGGATAAGGCGTCGGACTTCGGATCTGAAGATTACAGGTTCGAATGCTGTCACGCTTGTGTTTTTCCAGTTCTGAAAAAGAAACATACCGTTTTAATGTAGCAATTGAGCAGTACGAAACCGTCTGAATGTTGCTGTTGACCATTTTTTGCTTGGAGATGCTCTTGAGCTTGAAACACACACAGCAAGACCGGTGTTAACTAGCGAAATGGTCGGCAGAGTGCCGACACCGCGAGTTTTGACTGGCACTTGCACATCTAAAACAACGTCGGAAAGTAACTCGTTCGGCTTTTGAGTCACATAAAGTATGTGTGTTAATTTTGACGCCACTAGCTCTGCTTGTTGTCATGCAATTTCTTTGCCTCTCAGAAATGATTATGACATAAAAGTGAAGTACGTGACGAGTGTGACGTTAGGAAAACATTAGGCAGCATGGAGAGATTCTGTATGGGACCACCCAACCCAAACGAGTACTGTGTGACGTGCTACCCGGCATGTATTCACCGAGGTAGCCGGCTTGCTCAGTCGGTAGAGCGTCAGACTCTTAATCCCAGGGTCGTGGGTTCGAGCCAGACGCTGGGCGAAACGGAATTTTGTTCCGCTGCAGGTGTAAATTACCGTTTTTCTGATTAACTAGATTTAATGGAAATAGCAACTTTAAACTTTGCCTACGTCTCTGTCAGTCGCAAGGAAACTGTATTTGAAGGTGAAGGTGATTTTGTAGACATGTGTGAAAGACATGTTCTGAAATGCAAGTGTTGTGGTTTGGAGAGCACATCGGTTACGTGTCAGATGTGTAGCCAAGCAGTAATTTGTCGCCATAGCTGCAAATATTAGCCGGTAATATGAAGTGTTGTCAGCTAAAGTCTGATGATGCAGACGACCGTAAGGACGAAGTACCCAAGAGTACCGCTAGGCCGCGCCTCTTTAGCTCAGTGGTAGAGCACTGGTCTAATAAACCAGGGGTCGTAATTTCCATCCTCACAGGAGACAGATGAATTTTGGAAATCAGTTGCGCGTCGTGGCCGTATAGCAAACAGTACCTGTGATGACGAACAATTAGCGACAGGCGTTTTTTTAAGAATTACTCTCAGATGTGATTAAGGCGAATGGCGCAGATAAAGCATTTGCCAAAGCGGTACAGCATAAGGTGGGACGAGGCAGTCTGAATTACATTTTATAGATGTATTTCTCACATATCTCAGAGCCTCTCGCGATCTTCGTCGTCCTCGTCGTCGTCGTCGTTGCCGCCGCCGCCGCTTCTGCAGAAGTAGCAAATGGCCATCGTAGCAAATGCGGCGAGGGACGCCCTGCATTCGATTCCGAATGCACAAAGTGTGTGGTCTTGTTTCTCAGTCTATATTTGGTCGGTCTCGTCAGAGGTTGAATGTAACGAATGGGTGGGAAAGAGCAAGGGGCAGCGGCTGTGTAGAACGAAAACAGAAATCCTCAGGGGTGTGAGCGTTTCGAGATGAGTCGTATACATGTAAATGTTGGTCGTCAGTGACTGTGTGGCCTAATGGATAAGGCGTCGGACTTAGGATCTGAAGATTACAGGTTCGAATGCTGTCACGCTCGTGTTTTCCAGTTCTGAAAAAGAAACATACCGTTTTAATTTAGCAATTGAGCAGTACGAAACCGTCTGAATGTTGCTGTTGACCATTTTTTGCTTGGAGATGCTCTTGAGCTTGAAACACACACAGCAAGACCGGTGTTAACTAGCGAAATGGTCGGCAGAGTGCCGACACCGCGAGTTTTGACTGGCACTTGCACATCTAAAACAACGTCGGAAAGTAACTCGTTCGGCTTTTGAGTCACATAAAGTATGTGTGTTAATTTTGACGCCACTAGCTCTGCTTGTTGTCATGCAATTTCTTTGCCTCTCAGAAATGATTATGACATAAAAGTGAAGTACGTGACGAGTGTGACGTTAGGAAAACATTAGGCAGCATGGAGAGATTCTGTATGGGACCACCCAACCCAAACGAGTACTGTGTGTCGTGCTACCCGGAAGGTATTCACCGAGGAAGCCGGCTAGCTCAGTCGGTAGAGCGTCATACTCTTAATCTCACGGTCGTGGGTTCTAGCCAGACGCTGGGCGGAATGGAATTTTGTTCCGCTGCAGGTGTAAATTACCGTTTTTCTGATTAACGAGATTTAATGGAAATAGCAACTTTAAACTTTGCCTACGTCTCTGTCAGTCGCAAGGAAACTGTATTTGAAGGTGAAGGTGATTTTGTAGACATGTGTGAAAGACATGTTCTGAAATGCAAGTGTTGTGGTTTGGAGAGCACATCGGTTACGTGTCAGATGTGTAGCCAAGCAGTAATTTGTCGCCATAGCTGCAAATATTAGCCGGTAATATGAAGTGTTGTCAGCTAAAGTCTGATGATGCAGACGACCGTAAGGACGAAGTACCCAAGTGTACCGCTAGGCCGCGCCTCTTTAGCTCAGTGGTAGAGCACTGGTCTAATAAACCAGGGGTCGTAAGTTCCATCTTCACAGGAGAAAGATGAATTTTGGAAATCAGTTGCGCGTCGTGGCCGTATAGCAAACAGTACCTGTGATGACGAACAATTAGCGACAGGCGTTTTTTTAAGAATTACTCTCAGATGTGATTAAGGCGAATGGCGCAGATAAAGCATTTGCCAAAGCGGTACAGCATAAGGTGGGACGAGGCAGTCTGAATTACATTTTATAGATGTATTTCTCACATATCTCAGAGCCTCTCGCGATCTTCGTCGTCGTCGTCGTCGTCGTCGTCGTCGTCGTCGTCACCGCCGCCGCCGCTTCTGCAGAAGTAGCAAATGGCCATCGTAGCAAATGCGGCGAGGGACGCCCTGCATTCGATTCCGAATGCACAAAGTGTGTGGTCTTGTTTCTCAGTCTATATTTGGTCGGTCTCGTCAGAGGTTGAATGTAACGAATGGGTGGGAAAGAGCAAGGGGCAGCGGCTGTGTAGAACGAAAACACAAATCCTCAGGGGTGTGAGCGTTTCGAGATGAGTCGTATACATGTAAATGTTGGTCGTCAGTGTCCGTGTGGTCTAATGGATAAGGCGTCGGACTTCGGATCTGAAGATTACAGGTTCGAATGCTGTCACGCTTGTGTTTTTCCAGTTCTGAAAAAGAAACATACCGTTTTAATGTAGCAATTGAGCAGTACGAAACCGTCTGAATGTTGCTGTTAACCAATTTTTGCTTGGAGATGCTCTTGAGCTTGAAACACACACAGCAAGACCGGTGTTAACTAGCGAAATGGTCGGCAGAGTGCCGACACCGCGAGTTTTGACTGGCACTTGCACATCTAAAACAACGTCGGAAAGTAACTCGTTCGGCTTTTGAGTCACATAAAGTATGTGTGTTAATTTTGACGCCACTAGCTCTGCTTGTTGTCATGCAATTTCTTTGCCTCTCAGAAATGATTATGACATAAAAGTGAAGTACGTGACGAGTGTGACGTTAGGAAAACATTAGGCAGCATGGAGAGATTCTGTATGGGACCACCCAACCCAAACGAGTACTGTGTGTCGTGCTACCCGGAAGGTATTCACCGAGGAAGCCGGCTAGCTCAGTCGGTAGAGCGTCATACTCTTAATCTCACGGTCGTGGGTTCGAGCCAGACGCTGGGGGGAATGGAATTTTGTTCCGCTGCAGGTGTAAATTACCGTTTTTCTGATTAACGAGATTTAATGGAAATAGCAACTTTAAACTTTGCCTACGTCTCTGTCAGTCGCAAGGAAACTGTATTTGAAGGTGAAGGTGATTTTGTAGACATGTGTGAAAGACATGTTCTGAAATGCAAGTGTTGTGGTTTGGAGAGCACATCGGTTACGTGTCAGATGTGTAGCCAAGCAGTAATTTGTCGCCATAGCTGCAAATATTAGCCGGTAATATGAAGTGTTGTCAGCTAAAGTCTGATGATGCAGACGACCGTAAGGACGAAGTACCCAAGTGTACCGCTAGGCCGCGCCTCTTTAGCTCAGTGGTAGAGCACTGGTCTAATAAACCAGGGGTCGTAAGTTCCATCCTCACAGGAGAAAGATGAATTCTGGAAATCAGTTGCGCGTCGTGGCCGTATAGCAAACAGTACCTGTGATGACGAACAATTAGCGACAGGCGTTTTTTTAAGAATTACTCTCAGACGTGATTAAGGCGAATGGCGCAGATAAAGCATTTGCCAAAGCGGTACAGCATAAGGTGGGATGAGGCAGTCTGAATTACATTTTATAGATGTATTTCTCACATATCTCAGAGCCTCTAACGATCTTCGTCGTCGTCGTCGTCGTCGTCGTCGCCGCCGCCGCTTCTGCAGAAGTAGCAAATGGCCATCGTAGCAAATGCGGCGAGGGACGCCCTGCATTCGATTCCGAATGCACAAAGTGTGTGGTCTTGTTTCTCAGTCTATATTTGGTCGGTCTCGTCAGAGGTTGAATGTAACGAATGGGTGGGAAAGAGCAAGGGGCAGCGGCTGTGTAGAACGAAAACACAAATCCTCAGGGGTGTGAGCGTTTCGAGATGAGTCGTATACATGTAAATGTTGGTCGTCAGTGTCCGTGTGGTCTAATGGATAAGGCGTCGGACTTCGGATCTGAAGATTACAGGTTCGAATGCTGTCACGCTTGTGTTTTTCCAGTTCTGAAAAAGAAACATACCGTTTTAATGTAGCAATTGAGCAGTACGAAACCGTCTGAATGTTGCTGTTGACCAATTTTTGCTTGGAGATGCTCTTGAGCTTGAAACACACACAGCAAGACCGGTGTTAACTAGCGAAATGGTCGGCAGAGTGCCGACACCGCGAGTTTTGACTGGCACTTGCACATCTAAAACAACGTCGGAAAGTAACTCGTTCGGCTTTTGAGTCACATAAAGTATGTGTGTTAATTTTGACGCCACTAGCTCTGCTTGTTGTCATGCAATTTCTTTGCCTCTCAGAAATGATTATGACATAAAAGTGAAGTACGTGACGAGTGTGACGTTAGGAAAACATTAGGCAGCATGGAGAGATTCTGTATGGGACCACCCAACCCAAACGAGTACTGTGTGTCGTGCTACCCGGAAGGTATTCACCGAGGAAGCCGGCTAGCTCAGTCGGTAGAGTGTCAGACTCTTAATCCCAGGGTCGTGGGTTCGAGCCGGACGCAGGGCGGAACGGAATTTTGTTCCGCTGCAGGTGTAAATTACCGTTTTTCTGATTAACGAGATTTAATGGAAATAGCAACTTTAAACTTTGCCTACGTCTCTGTCAGTCGCAAGGAAACTTTATTTGAAGGTGAAGGTGATTTTGTAGACATGTGTGAAAGACATGTTCTGAAATGCAAGTGTTGTGGTTTGGAGAGCACATCGGTTACGTGTCAGATGTGTAGCCAAGCAGTAATTTGTCGCCATAGCTGCAAATATTAGCCGGTAATATGAAGTGTTGTCAGCTAAAGTCTGATGATGCAGACGACCGTAAGGACGAAGTACCCAAGTGTACCGCTAGGCCGCGCCTCTTTAGCTCAGTGGTAGAGCACTGGTCTAATAAACCAGGGGTCGTAAGTTCCATCTTCACAGGAGAAAGATGAATTTTGGAAATCAGTTGCGCGACGTGGCCGTATAGCAAACAGTACCTGTGATGACGAACAATTAGCGACAGGCGTTTTTTTAAGAATTACTCTCAGATGTGATTAAGGCGAATGGCGCAGATAAAGCATTTGCCAAAGCGGTACAGCATAAGGTGGGACGAGGCAGTCTGAATTACATTTTATAGATGTATTTCTCACATATCTCAGAGCCTCTCGCGATCTTCGTCGTCGTCGTCGTCGTCGTCGTCGTCGTCGTCGCTTCTGCAGAAGTAGCAAATGGCCATCGTAGCAAATGCGGCGAGGGACGCCCTGCATTCGATTCCGAATGCACAAAGTGTGTGGTCTTGTTTCTCAGTCTATATTTGGTCGGTCTCGTCAGAGGTTGAATGTAACGAATGGGTGGGAAAGAGCAAGGGGCAGCGGCTGTGTAGAACGAAAACACAAATCCTCAGGATTGTGAGCGTTTCGAGGTGAGTCCTATACATGTAAATGTTGGTCGTCAGTGTCCGTGTGGCCTAATGGATAAGGCGTCGGACTTCGGATCTGAAGATTACAGGTTCGAATGCTGTCACGCTTGTGTTTTTCCAGTTCTGAAAAAGAAACATACCGTTTTAATGTAGCAATTGAGCAGTACGAAACCGTCTGAATGTTGCTGTTGACCATTTTTTGCTTGGAGATGCTCTTGAGCTTGAAACACACACAGCAAGACCGGTGTTAACTAGCGAAATGGTCGGCAGAGTGCCGACACCGCGAGTTTTGACTGGCACTTGCACATCTAAAACAACGTCGGAAAGTAACTCGTTCGGTTTTTGAGTCACATAAAGTATGTGTGTTAATTTTGACGCCACTAGCTCTGCTTGTTGTCATGCAATTTCTTTGCCTCTCAGAAATGATTATGACATAAAAGTGAAGTACGTGACGAGTGTGACGTTAGGAAAACATTAGGCAGCATGGAGAGATTCTGTATGGGACCACCCAACCCAAACGAGTACTGTGTGTCGTGCTACCCGGAAGATATTCACCGAGGAAGCCGGCTAGCTCAGTCGGTAGAGCGTCAGACTCTTAATCCCAGGGTCGTGGGTTCGAGCCGGACGCTGGGCGGAATGGAATTTTGTTCCGCTGCAGGTGTAAATTGCCGTTTTTCTGATTAACGAGATTTAATGGAAATAGCAACTTTAAACTTTGCCTACGTCTCTGTCAGTCGCAAGGAAACTGTATTTGAAAGTGAAGGTGATTTTGTAGACATGTGTGAAAGACATGTTCTGAAATGCAAGTGTTGTGGTTTGGAGAGCACATCGGTTACGTGTCAGATGTGTAGCCAAGCAGTAATTTGTCGCCATAGCTGCAAATATTAGCCGGTAATATGAAGTGTTGTCAGCTAAAGTCTGATGATGCAGACGACCGTAAGAGCACCACTAGGCCGCGCCTCTTTAGCTCAGTGGTAGAGCACTGGTCTAATAAACCAGGGGTCGTAAGTTCCATCCTCACAGGAGAAAGATGAATTCTGGAAATCAGTTGCGCGTCGTGGCCGTATAGCAAACAGTACCTGTGATGACGAACAATTAGCGACAGGCGTTTTTTTAAGAATTACTCTCAGACGTGATTAAGGCGAATGGCGCAGATAAAGCATTTGCCAAAGCGGTACAGCATAAGGTGGGATGAGGCAGTCTGAATTACATTTTATAGATGTATTTCTCACATATCTCAGAGCCTCTAACGATCTTCGTCGTCGTCGTCGTCGTCGTCGTCGCCGCCGCCGCTTCTGCAGAAGTAGCAAATGGCCATCGTAGCAAATGCGGCGAGGGACGCCCTGCCTTCGATTCCGAATGCACAAAGTGTGTGGTCTTGTTTCTCAGTCTATATTTGGTCGGTCTCGTCAGAGGTTGAATGTAACGAATGGGTGGGAAAGAGCAAGGGGCAGCGGCTGTGTAGAACGAAAACACAAATCCTCAGGGGTGTGAGCGTTTCGAGATGAGTCGTATACGTGTAAATGTTTGTTGTCAGTGACCGTGTGGCCTAATGGATAAGGCGTCGGACTTCGGATCTGAAGATTACAGGTTCGAATGCTGTCACGCTCGTGTTTTCCAGTTCTGAAAAAGAAACATACCGTTTTAATGTAGCAATTGAGCAGTACGAAACCGTCTGAATGTTGCTGTTGACCATTTTTTGCTTGGAGATGCTCTTGAGCTTGAAACACACACAGCAAGACCGGTGTTAACTAGCGAAATGGTCGGCAGACTGCCGACACCGCGAGTTTTGACTGGCACTTGCACATCTAAAACAACGTCGGAAAGTAACTCGTCCGGCTTTTGAGTCACATAAAGTATGTGTGTTAATTTTGACGCCACTAGCTCTGCTTGTTGTCATGCAATTTCTTTGCCTCTCAGAAATGATTATGACATAAAAGTGAAGTACGTGACGAGTGTGACGTTAGGAAAACATTAGGCAGCATGGAGAGATTCTGTATGGGACCACCCAACCCAAACGAGTACTGTGTGTCGTGCTACCCGGAAGGTATTCACCGAGGAAGCCGGCTAGCTCAGTCGGTAGAGCGTCATACTCTTAATCTCACGGTCGTGGGTTCGAGCCAGACGCTGGGGGGAATGGAATTTTGTTCCGCTGCAGGTGTAAATTACCGTTTTTCTGATTAACGAGATTTAATGGAAATAGCAACTTTAAACTTTGCCTACGTCTCTGTCAGTCGCAAGGAAACTGTATTTGAAGGTGAAGGTGATTTTGTAGACATGTGTGAAAGACATGTTCTGAAATGCAAGTGTTGTGGTTTGGAGAGCACATCGGTTACGTGTCAGATGTGTAGCCAAGCAGTAATTTGTCGCCATAGCTGCAAATATTAGCCGGTAATATGAAGTGTTGTCAGCTAAAGTCTGATGATGCAGACGACCGTAAGAGCACCACTAGGCCGCGCCTCTTTAGCTCAGTGGTAGAGCACTGGTCTAATAAACCAGGGGTCGTAAGTTCCATCCTCACAGGAGAAAGATGAATTCTGGAAATCAGTTGCGCGTCGTGGCCGTATAGCAAACAGTACCTGTGATGACGAACAATTAGCGACAGGCGTTTTTTTAAGAATTACTCTCAGACGTGATTAAGGCGAATGGCGCAGATAAAGCATTTGCCAAAGCGGTACAGCATAAGGTGGGATGAGGCAGTCTGAATTACATTTTATAGATGTATTTCTCACATATCTCAGAGCCTCTAACGATCTTCGTCGTCGTCGTCGTCGTAGTCGTCGCCGCCGCCGCTTCTGCAGAAGTAGCAAATGGCCATCGTAGCAAATGCGGCGAGGGACGCCCTGCATTCGATTCCGAATGCACAAAGTGTGTGGTCTTGTTTCTCAGTCTATATTTGGTCGGTCTCGTCAGAGGTTGAATGTAACGAATGGGTGGGAAAGAGCAAGGGGCAGCGGCTGTGTAGAACGAAAACACAAATCCTCAGGGGTGTGAGCGTTTCGAGATGAGTCGTATACATGTAAATGTTGGTCGTCAGTGTCCGTGTGGTCTAATGGATAAGGCGTCGGACTTCGGATCTGAAGATTACAGGTTCGAATGCTGTCACGCTTGTGTTTTTCCAGTTCTGAAAAAGAAACATACCGTTTTAATGTAGCAATTGAGCAGTACGAAACCGTCTGAATGTTGCTGTTGACCAATTTTTGCTTGGAGATGCTCTTGAGCTTGAAACACACACAGCAAGACCGGTGTTAACTAGCGAAATGGTCGGCAGAGTGCCGACACCGCGAGTTTTGACTGGCACTTGCACATCTAAAACAACGTCGGAAAGTAACTCGTTCGGCTTTTGAGTCACATAAAGTATGTGTGTTAATTTTGACGCCACTAGCTCTGCTTGTTGTCATGCAATTTCTTTGCCTCTCAGAAATGATTATGACATAAAAGTGAAGTACGTGACGAGTGTGACGTTAGGAAAACATTAGGCAGCATGGAGAGATTCTGTATGGGACCACCCAACCCAAACGAGTACTGTGTGTCGTGCTACCCGGAAGGTATTCACCGAGGAAGCCGGCTAGCTCAGTCGGTAGAGTGTCAGACTCTTAATCCCAGGGTCGTGGGTTCGAGCCGGACGCAGGGCGGAACGGAATTTTGTTCCGCTGCAGGTGTAAATTACCGTTTTTCTGATTAACGAGATTTAATGGAAATAGCAACTTTAAACTTTGCCTACGTCTCTGTCAGTCGCAAGGAAACTTTATTTGAAGGTGAAGGTGATTTTGTAGACATGTGTGAAAGACATGTTCTGAAATGCAAGTGTTGTGGTTTGGAGAGCACATCGGTTACGTGTCAGATGTGTAGCCAAGCAGTAATTTGTCGCCATAGCTGCAAATATTAGCCGGTAATATGAAGTGTTGTCAGCTAAAGTCTGATGATGCAGACGACCGTAAGGACGAAGTACCCAAGTGTACCGCTAGGCCGCGCCTCTTTAGCTCAGTGGTAGAGCACTGGTCTAATAAACCAGGGGTCGTAAGTTCCATCTTCACAGGAGAAAGATGAATTTTGGAAATCAGTTGCGCGACGTGGCCGTATAGCAAACAGTACCTGTGATGACGAACAATTAGCGACAGGCGTTTTTTTAAGAATTACTCTCAGATGTGATTAAGGCGAATGGCGCAGATAAAGCATTTGCCAAAGCGGTACAGCATAAGGTGGGACGAGGCAGTCTGAATTACATTTTATAGATGTATTTCTCACATATCTCAGAGCCTCTCGCGATCTTCGTCGTCGTCGTCGTCGTCGTCGTCGTCGTCGTCGTCGTCGCTTCTGCAGAAGTAGCAAATGGCCATCGTAGCAAATGCGGCGAGGGACGCCCTGCATTCGATTCCGAATGCACAAAGTGTGTGGTCTTGTTTCTCAGTCTATATTTGGTCGGTCTCGTCAGAGGTTGAATGTAACGAATGGGTGGGAAAGAGCAAGGGGCAGCGGCTGTGTAGAACGAAAACACAAATCCTCAGGATTGTGAGCGTTTCGAGGTGAGTCCTATACATGTAAATGTTGGTCGTCAGTGTCCGTGTGGCCTAATGGATAAGGCGTCGGACTTCGGATCTGAAGATTACAGGTTCGAATGCTGTCACGCTTGTGTTTTTCCAGTTCTGAAAAAGAAACATACCGTTTTAATGTAGCAATTGAGCAGTACGAAACCGTCTGAATGTTGCTGTTGACCATTTTTTGCTTGGAGATGCTCTTGAGCTTGAAACACACACAGCAAGACCGGTGTTAACTAGCGAAATGGTCGGCAGAGTGCCGACACCGCGAGTTTTGACTGGCACTTGCACATCTAAAACAACGTCGGAAAGTAACTCGTTCGGTTTTTGAGTCACATAAAGTATGTGTGTTAATTTTGACGCCACTAGCTCTGCTTGTTGTCATGCAATTTCTTTGCCTCTCAGAAATGATTATGACATAAAAGTGAAGTACGTGACGAGTGTGACGTTAGGAAAACATTAGGCAGCATGGAGAGATTCTGTATGGGACCACCCAACCCAAACGAGTACTGTGTGTCGTGCTACCCGGAAGATATTCACCGAGGAAGCCGGCTAGCTCAGTCGGTAGAGCGTCAGACTCTTAATCCCAGGGTCGTGGGTTCGAGCCGGACGCTGGGCGGAATGGAATTTTGTTCCGCTGCAGGTGTAAATTGCCGTTTTTCTGATTAACGAGATTTAATGGAAATAGCAACTTTAAACTTTGCCTACGTCTCTGTCAGTCGCAAGGAAACTGTATTTGAAAGTGAAGGTGATTTTGTAGACATGTGTGAAAGACATGTTCTGAAATGCAAGTGTTGTGGTTTGGAGAGCACATCGGTTACGTGTCAGATGTGTAGCCAAGCAGTAATTTGTCGCCATAGCTGCAAATATTAGCCGGTAATATGAAGTGTTGTCAGCTAAAGTCTGATGATGCAGACGACCGTAAGAGCACCACTAGGCCGCGCCTCTTTAGCTCAGTGGTAGAGCACTGGTCTAATAAACCAGGGGTCGTAAGTTCCATCCTCACAGGAGAAAGATGAATTCTGGAAATCAGTTGCGCGTCGTGGCCGTATAGCAAACAGTACCTGTGATGACGAACAATTAGCGACAGGCGTTTTTTTAAGAATTACTCTCAGACGTGATTAAGGCGAATGGCGCAGATAAAGCATTTGCCAAAGCGGTACAGCATAAGGTGGGATGAGGCAGTCTGAATTACATTTTATAGATGTATTTCTCACATATCTCAGAGCCTCTAACGATCTTCGTCGTCGTCGTCGTCGTCGTCGTCGCCGCCGCCGCTTCTGCAGAAGTAGCAAATGGCCATCGTAGCAAATGCGGCGAGGGACGCCCTGCCTTCGATTCCGAATGCACAAAGTGTGTGGTCTTGTTTCTCAGTCTATATTTGGTCGGTCTCGTCAGAGGTTGAATGTAACGAATGGGTGGGAAAGAGCAAGGGGCAGCGGCTGTGTAGAACGAAAACACAAATCCTCAGGGGTGTGAGCGTTTCGAGATGAGTCGTATACGTGTAAATGTTTGTTGTCAGTGACCGTGTGGCCTAATGGATAAGGCGTCGGACTTCGGATCTGAAGATTACAGGTTCGAATGCTGTCACGCTCGTGTTTTCCAGTTCTGAAAAAGAAACATACCGTTTTAATGTAGCAATTGAGCAGTACGAAACCGTCTGAATGTTGCTGTTGACCATTTTTTGCTTGGAGATGCTCTTGAGCTTGAAACACACACAGCAAGACCGGTGTTAACTAGCGAAATGGTCGGCAGACTGCCGACACCGCGAGTTTTGACTGGCACTTGCACATCTAAAACAACGTCGGAAAGTAACTCGTCCGGCTTTTGAGTCACATAAAGTATGTGTGTTAATTTTGACGCCACTAGCTCTGCTTGTTGTCATGCAATTTCTTTGCCTCTCAGAAATGATTATGACATAAAAGTGAAGTACGTGACGAGTGTGACGTTAGGAAAACATTAGGCAGCATGGAGAGATTCTGTATGGGACCACCCAACCCAAACGAGTACTGTGTGACGTGCTACCCGGCAAGTACTCACGGAGGTAGCCGGCTAGCTCAGTCGGTAGAGCCTCAGACACTTCATCCCAGGGTCGTGGGTTCGAGCCAGACGCTGGGCGGAACGGAATTTTGTTCCGCTGCAGGTTTAAATTACCGTTTTTCTGATTAACGAGATTTAATGGAAATAGCAACTTTAAACTTTGCCTACGTCTCTGTCAGTCGCAAGGAAACTGTATTTGAAGGTGAAGGTGATTTTGTAGACATGTGTGAAAGACATGTTCTGAAATGCAAGTGTTGTGGTTTGGAGAGCACATCGGTTACGTGTCAGATGTGTAGCCAAGCAGTAATTTGTCGCCATAGCTGCAAATATTAGCCGGTAATATGAAGTGTTGTCAGCTAAAGTCTGATGATGCAGACGACCGTAAGGACGAAGTACCCAAGAGTACCGCTAGGCCGCGCCTCTTTAGCTCAGTGGTAGAGCACTGGTCTAATAAACCAGGGGTCGTAATTTCCATCCTCACAGGAGAAAGATGAATTTTGGAAATCAGTTGCGCGTCGTGGCCGTATAGCAAACAGTACCTGTGATGACGAACAATTAGCGACAGGCGTTTTTTTAAGAATTACTCTCAGATGTGATTAAGGCGAATGGCGCAGATAAAGCATTTGCCAAAGCGGTACAGCATAAGGTGGGACGAGGCAGTCTGAATTACATTTTATAGATGTATTTCTCACATATCTCAGAGCCTCTCGCGATCTTCGTCGTCCTCGTCGTCGTCGTCGTCGTCGTCGCCGCCGCCGCCGCTTCTGCAGAAGTAGCAAATGGCCATCGTAGCAAATGCGGCGAGGGACGCCCTGCCTTCGATTCCGAATGCACAAAGTGTGTGGTCTTGTTTCTCAGTCTATATTTGGTCGGTCTCGTCAGAGGTTGAATGTAACGAATGGGTGGGAAAGAGCAAGGGGCAGCGGCTGTGTAGAACGAAAACAGAAATCCTCAGGGGTGTGAGCGTTTCGAGATGAGTCGTATACATGTAAATGTTGGTCGTCAGTGACTGTGTGGCCTAATGGATAAGGCGTCGGACTTCGTATCTGAAGATTACAGGTTCGAATGCTGTCACGCTCGTGTTTTCCAGTTCTGAAAAAGAAACATACCGTTTTAATTTAGCAATTGACCAGTACGAAACCGTCTGAATGTTGCTGTTGACCATTTTTTGCTTGGAGATGCTCTTGAGCTTGAAACACACACAGCAAGACCGGTGTTAACTAGCGAAATGGTCGGCAGAGTGCCGACACCGCGAGTTTTGACTGGCACTTGCACATCTAAAACAACGTCGGAAAGTAACTCGTTCGGCTTTTGAGTCACATAAAGTATGTGTGTTAATTTTGACGCCACTAGCTCTGCTTGTTGTCATGCAATTTCTTTGCCTCTCAGAAATGATTATGACATAAAAGTGAAGTACGTGACGAGTGTGACGTTAGGAAAACATTAGGCAGCATGGAGAGATTCTGTATGGGACCACCCAACCCAAACGAGTACTGTGTGTCGTGCTACCCGGAAGGTATTCACCGAGGAAGCCGGCTAGCTCAGTCGGTAGAGCGTCATACTCTTAATCTCACGGTCGTGGGTTCGAGCCAGACGCTGGGCGGAATGGAATTTTGTTCCGCTGCAGGTGTAAATTGCCGTTTTTCTGATTAACGAGATTTAATGGAAATAGCAACTTTAAACTTTGCCTACGTCTCTGTCAGTCGCAAGGAAACTGTATTTGAAGGTGAAGGTGATTTTGTAGACATGTGTGAAAGACATGTTCTGAAATGCAAGTGTTGTGGTTTGGAGAGCACATCGGTTACGTGTCAGATGTGTAGCCAAGCAGTAATTTGTCGCCATAGCTGCAAATATTAGCCGGTAATATGAAGTGTTGTCAGCTAAAGTCTGATGATGCAGACGACCGTAAGAGCACCACTAGGCCGCGCCTCTTTAGCTCAGTGGTAGAGCACTGGTCTAATAAACCAGGGGTCGTAAGTTCCATCCTCACAGGAGAAAGATGAATTCTGGAAATCAGTTGCGCGTCGTGGCCGTATAGCAAACAGTACCTGTGATGACGAACAATTAGCGACAGGCGTTTTTTTAAGAATTACTCTCAGACGTGATTAAGGCGAATGGCGCAGATAAAGCATTTGCCAAAGCGGTACAGCATAAGGTGGGATGAGGCAGTCTGAATTACATTTTATAGATGTATTTCTCACATATCTCAGAGCCTCTAACGATCTTCGTCGTCGTCGTCGTCGTCGTCGTCGCCGCCGCCGCTTCTGCAGAAGTAGCAAATGGCCATCGTAGCAAATGCGGCGAGGGACGCCCTGCCTTCGATTCCGAATGCACAAAGTGTGTGGTCTTGTTTCTCAGTCTATATTTGGTCGGTCTCGTCAGAGGTTGAATGTAACGAATGGGTGGGAAAGAGCAAGGGGCAGCGGCTGTGTAGAACGAAAACACAAATCCTCAGGGGTGTGAGCGTTTCGAGATGAGTCGTATACGTGTAAATGTTTGTTGTCAGTGACCGTGTGGCCTAATGGATAAGGCGTCGGACTTCGGATCTGAAGATTACAGGTTCGAATGCTGTCACGCTCGTGTTTTCCAGTTCTGAAAAAGAAACATACCGTTTTAATGTAGCAATTGAGCAGTACGAAACCGTCTGAATGTTGCTGTTGACCATTTTTTGCTTGGAGATGCTCTTGAGCTTGAAACACACACAGCAAGACCGGTGTTAACTAGCGAAATGGTCGGCAGACTGCCGACACCGCGAGTTTTGACTGGCACTTGCACATCTAAAACAACGTCGGAAAGTAACTCGTCCGGCTTTTGAGTCACATAAAGTATGTGTGTTAATTTTGACGCCACTAGCTCTGCTTGTTGTCATGCAATTTCTTTGCCTCTCAGAAATGATTATGACATAAAAGTGAAGTACGTGACGAGTGTGACGTTAGGAAAACATTAGGCAGCATGGAGAGATTCTGTATGGGACCACCCAACCCAAACGAGTACTGTGTGACGTGCTACCCGGCAAGTACTCACGGAGGTAGCCGGCTAGCTCAGTCGGTAGAGCGTCAGACACTTCATCCCAGGGTCGTGGGTTCGAGCCAGACGCTGGGCGGAACGGAATTTTGTTCCGCTGCAGGTGTAAATTACCGTTTTTCTGATTAACGAGATTTAATGGAAATAGCAACTTTAAACTTTGCCTACGTCTCTGTCAGTCGCAAGGAAACTGTATTTAAAGGTGAAGGTGATTTTGTAGACATGTGTGAAAGACATGTTCTGAAATGCAAGTGTTGTGGTTTGGAGAGCACATCGGTTACGTGTCAGATGTGTAGCCAAGCAGTAATTTGTCGCCATAGCTGCAAATATTAGCCGGTAATATGAAGTGTTGTCAGCTAAAGTCTGATGATGCAGACGACCGTAAGGACGAAGTACCCAAGAGTACCGCTAGGCCGCGCCTCTTTAGCTCAGTGGTAGAGCACTGGTCTAATAAACCAGGGGTCGTAATTTCCATCCTCACAGGAGAAAGATGAATTTTGGAAATCAGTTGCGCGTCGTGGCCGTATAGCAAACAGTACCTGTGATGACGAACAATTAGCGACAGGCGTTTTTTTAAGAATTACTCTCAGATGTGATTAAGGCGAATGGCGCAGATAAAGCATTTGCCAAAGCGGTACAGCATAAGGTGGGACGAGGCAGTCTGAATTACATTTTATAGATGTATTTCTCACATATCTCAGAGCCTCTCGCGATCTTCGTCGTCCTCGTCGTCGTCGTCGTCGTCGTCGTCGTCGCCGCCGCCGCCGCTTCTGCAGAAGTAGCAAATGGCCATCGTAGCAAATGCGGCGAGGGACGCCCTGCCTTCGATTCCGAATGCACAAAGTGTGTGGTCTTGTTTCTCAGTCTATATTTGGTCGGTCTCGTCAGAGGTTGAATGTAACGAATGGGTGGGAAAGAGCAAGGGGCAGCGGCTGTGTAGAACGAAAACAGAAATCCTCAGGGGTGTGAGCGTTTCGAGATGAGTCGTATACATGTAAATGTTGGTCGTCAGTGACTGTGTGGCCTAATGGATAAGGCGTCGGACTTCGTATCTGAAGATTACAGGTTCGAATGCTGTCACGCTCGTGTTTTCCAGTTCTGAAAAAGAAACATACCGTTTTAATTTAGCAATTGACCAGTACGAAACCGTCTGAATGTTGCTGTTGACCATTTTTTGCTTGGAGATGCTCTTGAGCTTGAAACACACACAGCAAGACCGGTGTTAACTAGCGAAATGGTCGGCAGAGTGCCGACACCGCGAGTTTTGACTGGCACTTGCACATCTAAAACAACGTCGGAAAGTAACTCGTTCGGCTTTTGAGTCACATAAAGTATGTGTGTTAATTTTGACGCCACTAGCTCTGCTTGTTGTCATGCAATTTCTTTGCCTCTCAGAAATGATTATGACATAAAAGTGAAGTACGTGACGAGTGTGACGTTAGGAAAACATTAGGCAGCATGGAGAGATTCTGTATGGGACCACCCAACCCAAACGAGTACTGTGTGTCGTGCTACCCGGAAGGTATTCACCGAGGAAGCCGGCTAGCTCAGTCGGTAGAGCGTCATACTCTTAATCTCACGGTCGTGGGTTCGAGCCAGACGCTGGGCGGAATGGAATTTTGTTCCGCTGCAGGTGTAAATTACCGTTTTTCTGATTAACGAGATTTAATGGAAATAGCAACTTTAAACTTTGCCTACGTCTCTGTCAGTCGCAAGGAAACTGTATTTGAAGGTGAAGGTGATTTTGTAGACATGTGTGAAAGACATGTTCTGAAATGCAAGTGTTGTGGTTTGGAGAGCACATCGGTTACGTGTCAGATGTGTAGCCAAGCAGTAATTTGTCGCCATAGCTGCAAATATTAGCCGGTAATATGAAGTGTTGTCAGCTAAAGTCTGATGATGCAGACGACCGTAAGGACGAAGTACCCAAGTGTACCGCTAGGCCGCGCCTCTTTAGCTCAGTGGTAGAGCACTGGTCTAATAAACCAGGGGTCGTAAGTTCCATCTTCACAGGAGAAAGATGAATTTTGGAAATCAGTTGCGCGTCGTGGCCGTATAGCAAACAGTACCTGTGATGACGAACAATTAGCGACAGGCGTTTTTTTAAGAATTACTCTCAGATGTGATTAAGGCGAATGGCGCAGATAAAGCATTTGCCAAAGCGGTACAGCATAAGGTGGGACGAGGCAGTCTGAATTACATTTTATAGATGTATTTCTCACATATCTCAGAGCCTCTCGCGATCTTCGTCGTCGTCGTCGTCGTCGTCGTCGTCGTCGTCGTCGTCGTCGCCGCCGCCGCTTCTGCAGAAGTAGCAAATGGCCATCGTAGCAAATGCGGCGAGGGACGCCCTGCATTCGATTCCGAATGCACAAAGTGTGTGGTCTTGTTTCTCAGTCTATATTTGGTCGGTCTCGTCAGAGGTTGAATGTAACGAATGGGTGGGAAAGAGCAAGGGGCAGCGGCTGTGTAGAACGAAAACAGAAATCCTCAGGGGTGTGAGCGTTTCGAGATGAGTCGTATACATGTAAATGTTGGTCGTCAGTGACTGTGTGGCCTAATGGATAAGGCGTCGGACTTCGTATCTGAAGATTACAGGTTCGAATGCTGTCACGCTCGTGTTTTCCAGTTCTGAAAAAGAAACATACCGTTTTAATTTAGCAATTGACCAGTACGAAACCGTCTGAATGTTGCTGTTGACCATTTTTTGCTTGGAGATGCTCTTGAGCTTGAAACACACACAGCAAGACCGGTGTTAACTAGCGAAATGGTCGGCAGAGTGCCGACACCGCGAGTTTTGACTGGCACTTGCACATCTAAAACAACGTCGGAAAGTAACTCGTTCGGCTTTTGAGTCACATAAAGTATGTGTGTTAATTTTGACGCCACTAGCTCTGCTTGTTGTCATGCAATTTCTTTGCCTCTCAGAAATGATTATGACATAAAAGTGAAGTACGTGACGAGTGTGACGTTAGGAAAACATTAGGCAGCATGGAGAGATTCTGTATGGGACCACCCAACCCAAACGAGTACTGTGTGTCGTGCTACCCGGAAGGTATTCACCGAGGAAGCCGGCTAGCTCAGTCGGTAGAGCGTCATACTCTTAATCTCACGGTCGTGGGTTCGAGCCAGACGCTGGGCGGAATGGAATTTTGTTCCGCTGCAGGTGTAAATTACCGTTTTTCTGATTAACGAGATTTAATGGAAATAGCAACTTTAAACTTTGCCTACGTCTCTGTCAGTCGCAAGGAAACTGTATTTGAAGGTGAAGGTGATTTTGTAGACATGTGTGAAAGACATGTTCTGAAATGCAAGTGTTGTGGTTTGGAGAGCACATCGGTTACGTGTCAGATGTGTAGCCAAGCAGTAATTTGTCGCCATAGCTGCAAATATTAGCCGGTAATATGAAGTGTTGTCAGCTAAAGTCTGATGATGCAGACGACCGTAAGGACGAAGTACCCAAGTGTACCGCTAGGCCGCGCCTCTTTAGCTCAGTGGTAGAGCACTGGTCTAATAAACCAGGGGTCGTAAGTTCCATCTTCACAGGAGAAAGATGAATTTTGGAAATCAGTTGCGCGTCGTGGCCGTATAGCAAACAGTACCTGTGATGACGAACAATTAGCGACAGGCGTTTTTTTAAGAATTACTCTCAGATGTGATTAAGGCGAATGGCGCAGATAAAGCATTTGCCAAAGCGGTACAGCATAAGGTGGGACGAGGCAGTCTGAATTACATTTTATAGATGTATTTCTCACATATCTCAGAGCCTCTCGCGATCTTCGTCGTCGTCGTCGTCGTCGTCGTCGTCGTCGTCGTCGTCGTCGTCGTCGCCGCCGCCGCTTCTGCAGAAGTAGCAAATGGCCATCGTAGCAAATGCGGCGAGGGACGCCCTGCATTCGATTCCGAATGCACAAAGTGTGTGGTCTTGTTTCTCAGTCTATATTTGGTCGGTCTCGTCAGAGGTTGAATGTAACGAATGGGTGGGAAAGAGCAAGGGGCAGCGGCTGTGTAGAACGAAAACAGAAATCCTCAGGGGTGTGAGCGTTTCGAGATGAGTCGTATACATGTAAATGTTGTTCGTCAGTGACTGTGTGGCCTAATGGATAAGGCGTCGGACTTCGTATCTGAAGATTACAGGTTCGAATGCTGTCACGCTTGTGTTTTTCCAGTTCTGAAAAAGAAACATACCGTTTTAATGTAGCAATTGAGCAGTACGAAACCGTCTGAATGTTGCTGTTGACCATTTTTTGCTTGGAGATGCTCTTGAGCTTGAAACACACACAGCAAGACCGGTGTTAACTAGCGAAATGGTCGGCAGAGTGCCGACACCGCGAGTTTTGACTGGCACTTGCACATCTAAAACAACGTCGGAAAGTAACTCGTTCGGCTTTTGAGTCACATAAAGTATGTGTGTTAATTTTGACGCCACTAGCTCTGCTTGTTGTCATGCAATTTCTTTGCCTCTCAGAAATGATTATGACATAAAAGTGAAGTACGTGACGAGTGTGACGTTAGGAAAACATTAGGCAGCATGGAGAGATTCTGTATGGGACCACCCAACCCAAACGAGTACTGTGTGTCGTGCTACCCGGAAGGTATTCACCGAGGAAGCCGGCTAGCTCAGTCGGTAGAGCGTCATACTCTTAATCTCACGGTCGTGGGTTCGAGCCAGACGCTGGGCGGAATGGAATTTTGTTCCGCTGCAGGTGTAAATTACCGTTTTTCTGATTAACGAGATTTAATGGAAATAGCAACTTTAAACTTTGCCTACGTCTCTGTCAGTCGCAAGGAAACTGTATTTGAAGGTGAAGGTGATTTTGTAGACATGTGTGAAAGACATGTTCTGAAATGCAAGTGTTGTGGTTTGGAGAGCACATCGGTTACGTGTCAGATGTGTAGCCAAGCAGTAATTTGTCGCCATAGCTGCAAATATTAGCCGGTAATATGAAGTGTTGTCAGCTAAAGTCTGATGATGCAGACGACCGTAAGGACGAAGTACCCAAGTGTACCGCTAGGCCGCGCCTCTTTAGCTCAGTGGTAGAGCACTGGTCTAATAAACCAGGGGTCGTAAGTTCCATCTTCACAGGAGAAAGATGAATTTTGGAAATCAGTTGCGCGTCGTGGCCGTATAGCAAACAGTACCTGTGATGACGAACAATTAGCGACAGGCGTTTTTTTAAGAATTACTCTCAGATGTGATTAAGGCGAATGGCGCAGATAAAGCATTTGCCAAAGCGGTACAGCATAAGGTGGGACGAGGCAGTCTGAATTACATTTTATAGATGTATTTCTCACATATCTCAGAGCCTCTCGCGATCTTCGTCGTCGTCGTCGTCGTCGTCGTCGTCGTCGCCGCCGCCGCTTCTGCAGAAGTAGCAAATGGCCATCGTAGCAAATGCGGCGAGGGACGCCCTGCATTCGATTCCGAATGCACAAAGTGTGTGGTCTTGTTTCTCAGTCTATATTTGGTCGGTCTCGTCAGAGGTTGAATGTAACGAATGGGTGGGAAAGAGCAAAGGGCAGCGGCTGTGTAGAACGAAAACACAAATCCTCAGGGGTGTGAGCGTTTCGAGATGAGTCGTATACATGTAAATGTTGGTCGTCAGTGTCCGTGTGGCCTAATGGATAAGGCGTCGGACTTCGGATCTGAAGATTACAGGTTCGAATGCTGTCACGCTTGTGTTTTTCCAGTTCTGAAAAAGAAACATACCGTTTTAATGTAGCAATTGAGCAGTACGAAACCGTCTGAATGTTGCTGTTGACCATTTTTTGCTTGGAGATGCTCTTGAGCTTGAAACACACACAGCAAGACCGGTGTTAACTAGCGAAATGGTCGGCAGAGTGCCGACACCGCGAGTTTTGACTGGCACTTGCACATCTAAAACAACGTCGGAAAGTAACTCGTTCGGCTTTTGAGTCACATAAAGTATTTGTGTTAATTTTGACGCCACTAGCTCTGCTTGTTGTCATGCAATTTCTTTGCCTCTCAGAAATGATTATGACATAAAAGTGAAGTACGTGACGAGTGTGACGTTAGGAAAACATTAGGCAGCATGGAGAGATTCTGTATGGGACCACCCAACCCAAACGAGTACTGTGTGTCGTGCTACCCGGAAGGTATTCACCGAGGAAGCCGGCTAGCTCAGTCGGTAGAGCGTCAGACTCTTAATCCCAGGGTCGTGGGTTCTAGCCAGACGCTGGGCGGAATTGAATTTTGTTCCGCTGCAGGTGTAAATTACCGTTTTTCTGATTAACGAGATTTAATGGAAATAGCAACTTTAAACTTTGCCTACGTCTCTGTCAGTCGCAAGGAAACTGTATTTGAAGGTGAAGGTGATTTTGTAGACATGTGTGAAAGACATGTTCTGAAATGCAAGTGTTGTGGTTTGGAGAGCACATCGGTTACGTGTCAGATGTGTAGCCAAGCAGTAATTTGTCGCCATAGCTGCAAATATTAGCCGGTAATATGAAGTGTTGTCAGCTAAAGTCTGATGATGCAGACGACCGTAAGGACGAAGTAGCCAAGTGTACCGCTAGGCCGCGCCTCTTTAGCTCAGTGGTAGAGCACTGGTCTAATAAACCAGGGGTCGTAAGTTCCATCTTCACAGGAGAAAGATGAATTTTGGAAATCAGTTGCGCGTCGTGGCCGTATAGCAAACAGTACCTGTGATGACGAACAATTAGCGACAGGCGTTTATTTAAGAATTACTCTCAGATGTGATTAAGGCGAATGGCGCAGATAAAGCATTTGCCAAAGCGGTACAGCATAAGGTGGGACGAGGCAGTCTGAATTACATTTTATAGATGTATTTCTCACATATCTCAGAGCCTCTCGCGATCTTCGTTGTCGTCGTCGTGGTCGTCGTCGTCGTCGTCGTCGCCGCCGCTTCTGGAGAAGTAGCAAATGGCCATCGTAGCAAATGCGGCGAGGGACGCCCTGCCTTCGATTCCGAATGCACAAAGTGTGTGGTCTTGTTTCTCAGTCTATATTTGGTCGGTCTCGTCAGAGGTTGAATGTAACGAATGGGTGGGAAAGAGCAAGGGGCAGCGGCTGTGTAGAACGAAAACACAAATCCTCAGGGGTGTGAGCGTTTCGAGATGAGTCGTATACATGTAAATGTTGGTCGTCAGTGTCCGTGTGGCCTAATGGATAAGGCGTCGGACTTCAGATCTGAAGATTACAGGTTCGAATGCTGTCACGCTTGTGTTTTTCCAGTTCTGAAAAAGAAACATACCGTTTTAATGTAGCAATTGAGCAGTACGAAACCATCTGAATTTTGCTGTTGACCATTTTTTGCTTGGAGATGCTCTTGAGCTTGAAACACACACAGCAAGACCGGTGTTAACTAGCGAAATGGTCGGCAGAGTGCCGACACCGCGAGCTTTGACTGGCACTTGCACATCTAAAACAACGTCGGAAAGTAACTCGTTCGGCTTTTGAGCCACGTAAAGTATGTGTGTTAATTTTGACGCCACTAGCTCTGCTTGTTGTCATGCAATTTCTTTGCCTCTCAGAAATGATTATGACATAAAAGTGAAGTACGTGACGAGTGTGACGTTAGGAAAACATTAGGCAGCATGGAGAGATTCTGTATGGGACCACCCAACCCAAACGAATACTGTGTGACGTGCTACCCGGGAAGTATTCACCGAGGTAGCCGGCCTGCTCAGTCGGTAGAGCGTCAGACTCTTAATCCCAGGGTCGTGGGTTCGAGCCAGACGCTGGGCGGAACGGAATTTTGTTCCGCTGCAGGTGTAAATTACCGTTTTTCTGGTTAACGAGATGTAATGGAAATAGCAACTTTAAACTTTGCCTACGTCTCTGTCAGTCGCAAGGAAACAGTATTTGAAGGTGAAGGTGATTTTGTAGACATGTGTGAAAGACATGTTCTGAAATGCAAGTGTTGTGGTTCGGAGAGCACATCGGTTACGTGTCAGATGTGTAGCCAAGCAGTAATTTGTCGCCATAGCTGCAAATATTAGCCGGTAATATGAAGTGTTGTCAGCTAAAGTCTGATGATGCAGACGACCGTAAGGACGAAGTACCCAAGAGTACCGCTAGGCCGCGCCTCTTTAGCTCAGTGGTAGAGCACTGGTCTAATAAACCAGGGGTCGTAAAGTCCATCCTCACAGGAGAAAGATGAATTTTGGAAATCAGTTGCGCGTCGTGGCCGTATAGCAAACAGTACCTATGATGACGAACAATTAGCGACAGGCGTTTTTTTTTAAGATTTACTCTCAGATGTGATTGAGGCGAATGGCGCAGATAATGCATTTGCCAAAGCGGTACAGCATAAGGTGGGACAAGGCAGTCTGAATTACATTTTATAGATGTATTTCTCACATATCTCAGAGCCTCTCGCGATCTTCGTTGTCGTCGTCGTGGTCGTCGTCGTCGTCGTCGTCGTCGCCGCCGCCGCCGCTTCTGCAGAAGTAGCAAATGGCCATCGTAGCAAATGCGGCGAGGGACGCCCTGCCTTCGATTCCGAATGCACAAAGTGTGTGGTCTTGTTTCTCAGTCTATATTTGGTCGGTCTCGTCAGAGGTTGAATGTAACGAATGGGTGGGAAAGAGCAAGGGGCAGCGGCTGTGTAGAACGAAAACACAAATCCTCAGGGGTGTGAGCGTTTCGAGATGAGTCGTATACATGTAAATGTTGGTCGTCAGTGTCCGTGTGGCCTAATGGATAAGGCGTCGGACTTCGGATCTGAAGATTACAGGTTCGAATGCTGTCACGCTTGTGTTTTTCCAGTTCTGAAAAAGAAACATACCGTTTTAATGTAGCAATTGAGCAGTACGAAACCGTCTGAATTTTGCTGTTGACCATTTTTTGCTTGGAGATGCTCTTGAGCTTGAAACACACACAGCAAGACCGGTGTTAACTAGCGAAATGGTCGGCAGAGTGCCGACACCGCGAGTTTTGACTGGCACTTGCACATCTAAAACAACGTCGGAAAGTAACTCGTTCGGCTTTTGAGTCACGTAAAGTATGTGTGTTAATTTTGACGCCACTAGCTCTGCTTGTTGTCATGCAATTTCTTTGCCTCTCAGAAATGATTATGACATAAAAGTGAAGTACGTGACGAGTGTGACGTTAGGAAAACATTAGGCAGCATGGAGAGATTCTGTATGGGACCACCCAACCCAAACGATTACTGTGTGACGTGCTACCCGGGAAGTATTCACCGAGGTAGCCGGCCTGCTCAGTCGGTAGAGCGTCAGACTCTTAATCCCAGGGTCGTGGGTTCGAGCCAGACGCTGGGCGGAACGGAATTTTGTTCCGCTGCAGGTGTAAATTACCGTTTTTCTGGTTAACGAGATGTAATGGAAATAGCAACTTTAAACTTTGCCTACGTCTCTGTCAGTCGCAAGGAAACAGTATTTGAAGGTGAAGGTGATTTTGTAGACATGTGTGAAAGACATGTTCTGAAATGCAAGTGTTGTGGTTTGGAGAGCACATCGGTTACGTGTCAGATGTGTAGCCAAGCAGTAATTTGTCGCCATAGCTGCAAATATTAGCCGGTAATATGAAGTGTTGTCAGCTAAAGTCTGATGATGCAGAAGACCGTAAGGACGAAGTACCCAAGAGTACCGCTAGGCCGCGCCTCTTTAGCTCAGTGGTAGAGCACTGGTCTAATAAACCAGGGGTCGTAAAGTCCATCCTCACAGGAGAAAGATGAATTTTGGAAATCAGTTGCGCGTCGTGGCCGTATAGCAAACAGTACCTATGATGACGAACAATTAGCGACAGGCGTTTTTTTTAAGATTTACTCTCAGATGTGATTGAGGCGAATGGCGCAGATAATGCATTTGCCAAAGCGGTACAGCATAAGGTGGGACGAGCCAGTCTGAATTACATTTTATAGATGTATTTCTCACATATCTCAGAGCCTCTCGCGATCTTCGTTGTCGTCGTCGTGGTCGTCGTCGTCGTCGTCGTCGCCGCCGCTTCTGGAGAAGTAGCAAATGGCCATCGTAGCAAATGCGGCGAGGGACGCCCTGCCTTCGATTCCGAATGCACAAAGTGTGTGGTCTTGTTTCTCAGTCTATATTTGGTCGGTCTCGTCAGAGGTTGAATGTAACGAATGGGTGGGAAAGAGCAAGGGGCAGCGGCTGTGTAGAACGAAAACACAAATCCTCAGGGGTGTGAGCGTTTCGAGATGAGTCGTATACATGTAAATGTTGGTCGTCAGTGTCCGTGTGGCCTAATGGATAAGGCGTCGGACTTCGGATCTGAAGATTACAGGTTCGAATGCTGTCACGCTTGTGTTTTTCCAGTTCTGAAAAAGAAACATACCGTTTTAATGTAGCAATTGAGCAGTACGAAACCGTCTGAATGTTGCTGTTGACCATTTTTTGCTTGGAGATGCTCTTGAGCTTGAAACACACACAGCAAGACCGGTGTTAACTAGCGAAATGGTCGGCAGAGTGCCGACACCGCGAGTTTTGACTGGCACTTGCACATCTAAAACAACGTCGGAAAGTAACTCGTTCGGCTTTTGAGTCACATAAAGTATGTGTGTTAATTTTGACGCCACTAGCTCTGCTTGTTGTCATGCAATTTCTTTGCCTCTCAGAAATGATTATGACATAAAAGTGAAGTACGTGACGAGTGTGACGTTAGGAAAACATTAGGCAGCATGGAGAGATTCTGTACGGGACCACCCAACCCAAACGAATACTGTGTGACGTGCTACCCGGGAAGTATTCACCGAGGTAGCCGTCTAGCTCAGTCGGTAGAGCGTCAGACTCTTAATCCCAGGGTCGTGGGTTCGAGCCAGACGCTGGGCGGAACGGAATTTTGTTCCGCTGCAGGTGTAAATTACCGTTTTTCTGGTTAACGAGATGTAATGGAAATAGCAACTTTAAACTTTGCCTACGTCTCTGTCAGTCGCAAGGAAACAGTATTTGAAGGTGAAGGTGATTTTGTAGACATGTGTGAAAGACATGTTCTGAAATGCAAGTGTTGTGGTACGGAGAGCACATCGGTTACGTGTCAGATGTGTAGCCAAGCAGTAATTTGTCGCCATAGCTGCAAATATTAGCCGGTAATATGAAGTGCTGTCAGCTAAAGTCTGATGATGCTGACGACCGTAAGGACGAAGTACCCAAGAGTACCGCCAGGCCGCGCCTCTTTAGCTCAGTGGTAGAGCACTGGTCTAATAAACCAGGGGTGGTAAGTTCCATCCTCACAGGAGAAAGATGAATTTTGGAAATCAGTTGCGCGTCGTGGCCGTATAGCAAACAGTACCTGTGATGATGAACAATTAGCGACAGGCGTTTTTTTAAGAATTACTCTCAGATGTGATTAAGGCGAATGTCGCAGATAAAGCATTTGCCAAAGCGGTACAGCATAAGGTGGGACGAGGCAGTCTGAATTACATTTTATAGATGTATTTCTCACATATCTCAGAGCCTCTCGCGATCTTCGTTGTCGTCGTCGTCGTCGTCGTCGTCGTCGTCGTCGCCGCCGCTTCTGGTGAAGTAGCAAATGGCCATCGTAGCAAATGCGGCGAGGGACGCCCTGCCTTCGATTCCGAATGCACAAAGTGTGTGGTCTTGTTTCTCAGTCTATATTTGGTCGGTCTCGTCAGAGGTTGAATGTAACGAATGGGTGGGAAAGAGCAAGGGGCAGCGGCTGTGTAGAACGAAAACACAAATCCTCAGGGGTGTGAGCGTTTCGATATGAGTCGTATACATGTAAATGTTGGTCGTCAGTGTCCGTGTGGCCTAATGGATAAGGCGTCGGACTTCGGATCTGAAGATTACAGGTTCGAATGCTGTCACGCTTGTGTTTTTCCAGTTCTGAAAAAGAAACATACCGTTTTAATGTAGCAATTGAGCAGTACGAAACCGTCTGAATTTTGCTGTTGACCATTTTTTTCTTGGAGATGCTCTTGAGCTTGAAACACACACAGCAAGACCGGTGTTAACTAGCGAAATGGTCGGCAGAGTGCCGACACCGCGAGTTTTGACTGGCACTTGCACATCTAAAACAACGTCGGAAAGTAACTCGTTCGGCTTTTGAGTCACGTAAAGTATGTGTGTTAATTTTGACGCCACTAGCTCTGCTTGTTGTCATGCAATTTCTTTGCCTCTCAGAAATGATTATGACATAAAAGTGAAGTACGTGACGAGTGTGACGTTAGGAAAACATTAGGCAGCATGGAGAGATTCTGTATGGGACCACCCAACCCAAACGATTACTGTGTGACGTGCTACCCGGGAAGTATTCACCGAGGTAGCCGGCCTGCTCAGTCGGTAGAGCGTCAGACTCTTAATCCCAGGGTCGTGGGTTCGAGCCAGACGCTGGGCGGAACGGAATTTTGTTCCGCTGCAGGTGTAAATTACCGTTTTTCTGGTTAACGAGATGTAATGGAAATAGCAACTTTAAACTTTGCCTACGTCTCTGTCAGTCGCAAGGAAACAGTATTTGAAGGTGAAGGTGATTTTGTAGACATGTGTGAAAGACATGTTCTGAAATGCAAGTGTTGTGGTTTGGAGAGCACATCGGTTACGTGTCAGATGTGTAGCCAAGCAGTAATTTGTCGCCATAGCTGCAAATATTAGCCGGTAATATGAAGTGTTGTCAGCTAAAGTCTGATAATGCAGAAGACCGTAAGAACGAAGTACCCAAGAGTACCGCTAGGCCGCGCCTCTTTAGCTCAGTGGTAGAGCACTGGTCTAATAAACCAGGGGTCGTAAAGTCCATCCTCACAGGAGAAAGATGAATTTTGGAAATCAGTTGCGCGTCGTGGCCGTATAGCAAACAGTACCTATGATGACGAACAATTAGCGACAGGCGTTTTTTTTAAGATTTACTCTCAGATGTGATTGAGGCGAATGGCGCAGATAATGCATTTGCCAAAGAGGTACAGCATAAAGTGGGACGAGGCAGTCTGAATTACATTTTATAGATGTATTTCTCACATATCTCAGAACCTCTCGCGATCTTCGTTGTCGTCGTCGTGGTCGTCGTCGTCGTCGTCGTCGCCGCCGCTTCTGGAGAAGTAGCAAATGGCCATCGTAGCAAATGCGGCGAGGGACGCCCTGCCTTCGATTCCGAATGCACAAAGTGTGTGGTCTTGTTTCTCAGTCTATATTTGGTCGGTCTCGTCAGAGGTTGAATGTAACGAATGGGTGGGAAAGAGCAAGGGGCAGCGGCTGTGTAGAACGAAAACACAAATCCTCAGGGGTGTGAGCGTTTCGAGATGAGTCGTATACATGTAAATGTTGGTCGTCAGTGTCCGTGTGGCCTAATGGATAAGGCGTCGGACTTCGGATCTGAAGATTACAGGTTCGAATGCTGTCACGCTTGTGTTTTTCCAGTTCTGAAAAAGAAACATACCGTTTTAATGTAGCAATTGAGCAGTACGAAACCGTCTGAATGTTGCTGTTGACCATTTTTTGCTTGGAGATGCTCTTGAGCTTGAAACACACACAGCAAGACCGGTGTTAACTAGCGAAATGGTCGGCAGAGTGCCGACACCGCGAGTTTTGACTGGCACTTGCACATCTAAAACAACGTCGGAAAGTAACTCGTTCGGCTTTTGAGTCACATAAAGTATGTGTGTTAATTTTGACGCCACTAGCTCTGCTTGTTGTCATGCAATTTCTTTGCCTCTCAGAAATGATTATGACATAAAAGTGAAGTACGTGACGAGTGTGACGTTAGGAAAACATTAGGCAGCATGGAGAGATTCTGTATGGGAACACCCAACCCAAACGAGTACTGTGCGACGTGCTACCCGGCAAGTACTCACCGAGGTAGCCGTCTAGCTCAGTCGGTAGAGCGTCAGACTCTTAATCCCAGGGTCGTGGGTTCGAGCCAGACGCTGGGCGGAACGAAATTTTGTTCTGCTGCAGGTGTAAATTACCGTTTTTCTGATTAACGAGATTTAATGGAAATAGCAACTTTAAACTTTGCCTACGTCTCTGTCAGTCGCAAGGAAACAGTATTTGAAGGTGAAGGTGATTTTGTAGACATGTGTGAAAGACATGTTCTGAAATGCAAGTGTTGTGGTTTGGAGAGCACATCGGTTACGTGTCAGATGTGTAGCCAAGCAGTAATTTGTCGCCATAGCTGCAAATATTAGCTGGTAATATGAAGTGTTGTCAGCTAAAGTCTGATGATGCAGACGACCGTAAGGACGAAGTACCCAAGAGCACCGCTAGGCCGCGCCTCTTTAGCTCAGTGGTAGAGCACTGGTCTAATAAACCAGGGGTCGTAAGTTCCATAATCACAGGAGAAAGATGAATTTTGGAAATCAGTTGCGCGTCGTGGCCGTATAGCAAACAGTACCTGTGATGACGAACAATTAGCGACAGGCGTTTTTTTAAGAATTACTCTCAGATGTGATTAAGGCGAATGGCGCAGATAAAGCATTTGCCAAAGCGGTACAGCATAAGGTGGGACGAGGCAGTCTGAATTACATTTTATAGATGTATTTCTCACATATCTCAGAGCCTCTCGCGATCTTCGTCGTCGTCGTCGTCGTCGTCGTCGTCGTCGCCGCCGCTTCTGCAGAAGTAGCAAATGGCCATCGTAGCAAATGCGGCGAGGGACGCCCTGCCTTCGATTCCGAATGCACAAGTGTGTGGTCTTGTTTCTCAGTCTATATTTGGTCGGTCTCGTCAGAGGTTGAATGTAACGAATGGGTGGGAAAGAGCAAGGGGCAGCGGCTGTGTAGAACGAAAACACAAATCCTCAGGGGTGTGAGCGTTTCGAGATGAGTCGTATACATGTAAATGTTGGTCGTCAGTGACCGTGTGGCCTAATGGATAAGGCGTCGGACTTCGGATCTGAAGATTACAGGTTCGAATGCTGTCACGCTTGTGTTTTTACAGTTCTGAAAAAGAAACATACCGTTTTAATGTAGCAATTGAGCAGTACGAAGCCGTCTGAATGTTGCTGTTGACCATTTTTTGCTTGGAGATGCTCTTGAGCTTGAAACACACACAGCAAGACCGGTGTTAACTAGCGAAATTGTCGGCAGAGTGCCGACACCGCGAGTTTTGACTGGCACTTGCACATCTAAAACAACGTCGGAAAGTAACTCGTTCGGCTTTTGAGTCACATAAAGTATGTGTGTTAATTTTGACGCCACTAGCTCTGCTTGTTGTCATGCAATTTCTTTGCCTCTCAGAAATGATTATGACATAAAAGTGAAATACGTGACGAGTGTGACGTTAGGAAAACATTAGGCAGCATGGAGAGATTCTGTATGGGACCACCCAACCCAAACGAGTACTGTGTGACGTGCTACCCGGCAAGTACTCACCGAGGTAGCCGCCTAGCTCAGTCGGTAGAGCGTCAGACTGTTAATCCCAGGGTCGTGGGTTCGAGCCAGACGCTGGGCGGAACGGAATTTTGTTCCGCTGCAGGTGTAAATTACCGTTTTTCTGATTAACGAGATTTAATGGAAATAGCAACTTTAAACTTTGCCTACGTCTCTGTCAGTCGCAAGGAAACTGTATTTGAAGGTGAAGGTGATTTTGTAGACATGTGTGAAAGACATGTTCTGAAATGCAAGTGTTGTGGTTTGGAGAGCACATCGGTTACGTGTCAGATGTGTAGCCAAGCAGTAATTTGTCGCCATAGCTGCAAATATTAGCTGGTAATATGAAGTGTTGTCAGCTAAAGTCTGATGATGCAGACGACCGTAAGGACGAAGTACCCAAGAGCACCGCTAGGCCGCGCCTCTTTAGCTCAGTGGTAGAGCACTGGTCTAATAAACCAGGGGTCGTAAGTTCCATAATCACAGGAGAAAGATGAATTTTGGAAATCAGTTGCGCGTCGTGGCCGTATAGCAAACAGTACCTGTGATGACGAACAATTAGCGACAGGCGTTTTTTTAAGAATTACTCTCAGATGTGATTAAGGCGAATGGCGCAGATAAAGCATTTGCCAAAGCGGTACAGCATAAGGTGGGACGAGGCAGTCTGAATTACATTTTATAGATGTATTTCTCACATATCTCAGAGCCTCTCGCGATCTTCGTCGTCGTCGTCGTCGTCGTCGTCGTCGTCGCCGCCGCTTCTGCAGAAGTAGCAAATGGCCATCGTAGCAAATGCGGCGAGGGACGCCCTGCCTTCGATTCCGAATGCACAAGTGTGTGGTCTTGTTTCTCAGTCTATATTTGGTCGGTCTCGTCAGAGGTTGAATGTAACGAATGGGTGGGAAAGAGCAAGGGGCAGCGGCTGTGTAGAACGAAAACACAAATCCTCAGGGGTGTGAGCGTTTCGAGATGAGTCGTATACATGTAAATGTTGGTCGTCAGTGACCGTGTGGCCTAATGGATAAGGCGTCGGACTTCGGATCTGAAGATTACAGGTTCGAATGCTGTCACGCTTGTGTTTTTACAGTTCTGAAAAAGAAACATACCGTTTTAATGTAGCAATTGAGCAGTACGAAGCCGTCTGAATGTTGCTGTTGACCATTTTTTGCTTGGAGATGCTCTTGAGCTTGAAACACACACAGCAAGACCGGTGTTAACTAGCGAAATTGTCGGCAGAGTGCCGACACCGCGAGTTTTGACTGGCACTTGCACATCTAAAACAACGTCGGAAAGTAACTCGTTCGGCTTTTGAGTCACATAAAGTATGTGTGTTAATTTTGACGCCACTAGCTCTGCTTGTTGTCATGCAATTTCTTTGCCTCTCAGAAATGATTATGACATAAAAGTGAAATACGTGACGAGTGTGACGTTAGGAAAACATTAGGCAGCATGGAGAGATTCTGTATGGGACCACCCAACCCAAACGAGTACTGTGTGACGTGCTACCCGGCAAGTACTCACCGAGGTAGCCGCCTAGCTCAGTCGGTAGAGCGTCAGACTGTTAATCCCAGGGTCGTGGGTTCGAGCCAGACGCTGGGCGGAACGGAATTTTGTTCCGCTGCAGGTGTAAATTACCGTTTTTCTGATTAACGAGATTTAATGGAAATAGCAACTTTAAACTTTGCCTACGTCTCTGTCAGTCGCAAGGAAACTGTATTTGAAGGTGAAGGTGATTTTGTAGACATGTGTGAAAGACATGTTCTGAAATGCAAGTGTTGTGGTTTGGAGAGCACATCGGTTACGTGTCAGATGTGTAGCCAAGCAGTAATTTTTCGCCATAGCTGCAAATATTAGCCGGTAATATGAAGTGTTGTCAGCTAAAGTCTGATGATGCAGACGACCGTAAAGACGAAGTACCCAAGAGTACCGCTAGGCCGCGCCTCTTTAGCTCAGTGGTAGAGCACTGGTCTAATAAACCAGGGGTCGTAAGTTCCATAATCACAGGAGAAAGATGAATTTTGGAAATCAGTTGCGCGTCGTGGGCGTATAGCAAACAGTACCTGTGATGACGAACAATTAGCGACAGGCTTTTTTTAAGATTTACTCTCAGATGTGATTAAGGCGAATGGCACAGATAAAGCATTTGCCAAAGCGGTACAGCATAAGGTGGGACGAGGCAGTCTGAATTACATTTTATAGATGTATTTCTCACATATCTCAGAGCCTCTCGCAATCGGCGTCGTCGTCGTCGTCGTCGTCGTCGTCGTCGTCGTCGTCGTCGTCGTCGTCGTCGCCGCCGCCGCTTCTGCAGAAGTAGCAAATGGCCATCGTAGCAAATGCGGCGAGGGACGCCCTGACTTCGATTCCGAATGCACAAAGTGTGTGGTCTTGTTTCTCAGTCTATATTTGGTCGGTCTCGTCAGAGGTTGAATGTAACGAATGGGTGGGAAAGAGCAAGGGGCAGCGGCTGTGTAGAACGAAAACACAAATCCTCAGGGGTGTGAGCGTTTCGAGATGAGTCGTATACATGTAAATGTTGGTCGTCAGTGACCGTGTCGCCTAATGGATAAGGCGTCGGACTTCGTATCTGAATTTTACAGGTTCGAATGCTGTCACGCTTGTGTTTTTCCAGTTCTGAAAAAGAAACATATCGTTTTAATGTAGCAATTGAGCAGTACGAAACCGTCTGAATGTTGCTGTTGACCATTTTTTGCTTGGAGATGCTCTTGAGCTTGAAACACACACAGCAAGACCGGTGTTAACTAGCGAAATGGTCGGCAGAGTGCCGACACCGCGAGTTTTGACTGGCACTTGCACATCTAAAACAACGTCGGAAAGTAACTCGTTCGGCTTTTGAGTCACATAAAGTATGTGTGTTAATTTTGACGCCACTAGCTCTGCTTGTTGTCATGCAATTTCTTTGCCTCTCAGAAATGATTATGACATAAAAGTGAAGTACGTGACGAGTGTGACGTTAGGAAAACATTAGGCAGCATGGAGAGATTCTGTATGGGACCACCCAACCCAAATGAGTACTGTGTGACGTGCTAACCGGGAAGTATTCACCGAGGTAGCCGGCTAGCTCAGTCGGTAGAGCGTCAGACTCTTAATCCCAGGGTCGTGGGTTCGAGCCAAACGCTGGGCGGAACGGAATTTTGTTCCGCTGCAGGTGTAAATTACCGTTTTTCTGATTAACGAGATTTAATGGAAATAGCAACTTTAAACTTTGCCTACGTCTCTGTCAGTCGCAAGGAAACTGTATTTGAAGGTGAAGGTGATTTTGTAGACATGTGTGAAAGACATGTTCTGAAATGCAAGTGTTGTGGTTTGGAGAGCACATCGGTTACGTGTCAGATGTGTAGCCAAGCAGTAATTTGTCGCCATAGCTGCAAATATTAGCCGGTAATATGAAGTGTTGTCAGCTAAAGTCTGATGATGCAGACGACCGTAAGGACGAAGTACCCAAGAGTAGCGCTAGGCCGCGCCTCTTGAGCTCAGTGGTAGAGCACTGGTCTAATAAACCAGGGGTCGTAAGTTCCATCCTCACAGGAGAAAGATGAATTTTGGAAATCAGTTGCGCGTCGTGGCCGTGTAGCAAACAGTACCTGTGATGACGAACAATTAGCGACAGGCGTTTTTTTAAGATTTACTCTCAGATGTGATTAAGGCGATTGGCGCAGATAAAGCATTTTTTTTTTTAAAAAATCTTTATTTCTTACAAAATATTTTATACAATAAAACCCACCACCTTATTAATTAGTGGGTCATGATATAATACATTACTTAGGTACAGCTTATACATTTCTAATTCTAATCTACAGACAGTGTGTTAGTTGAATGGGCAGACCTACTAATTAACAAATCTGCTACTTCTAATATTACTACTTACACTAGTCTCTACTGCCTGCAGCGTTACAAACATGCCAATAAAATATACAATCCTACTTGTGTGCCTTGCTCACCGAGCTAACCCCGGTGAACGCGCCCTGGCACAGGGCAGGCCAATACTTTTATTCGCTGCAGGTTTCTATTTTAATTCCTATTCTAATTTCCTAACCTAATGAACTATTCTAAGTCAGAATCGGTGCGTTGTCAAATCCGGTATGGTCGCCCCTCTCCCCCTATCCTGCACGTGGCGGATTCCAACTTTACCAGTCGACCAGTCCACGCACAGGCAGTACGGGATTGGGGCATTGACCTAGTATGTTAATTTTTAAGTCTTAAAGCTCTCTCAGATATTGAGTTAGGACCTTTCGTGATACCTCATTTGCCAACTGATTTAGCAGTCGAAAGGTCTCGTCTTGTCTTAATAACATATAAGTGTCATAGTTGGGTAGTTGCTGTCTTAGTGTAGTTGCTACATCATCGAAAAGGGGGCACTCGTAGACCACATGGTCGGGAGTTCCCTCCGATGCACCACAGTCACACGTAGGCGTTGCCCTCTTCCCAAACCGACATAGATACGTCGGGTAAGGCCCATGTCCAGTGAGAAAGTGGAACAAACCCCTAGTTGGTTCAAAATAACCCATGCTCATTCTTTCCCTCACATTCGGCAGGAAGCTGAAAGTTCTTCTGCCGGATTCCTCTGCCTCCCAAACTTCTTGCCATAGCTCTTCACCCCTCTTCCGTATCTCGCCCTTATCCCTAACCCTAACTCCCAAGATGTCTTCTACTTTTTCTATGTCCCCTTTCTTTGCCCAATACCAGGCACCCTGTTCCCTGATTTTGATATCCAGAGGACAAAGTCCCATTATTACTAATAGGGCCCCTCCCGGAGATGTTCTGTATGCCCCCACAGATCTTAATATCATGTTGCTTTGAACCCTTCTCACCGACATGGCGGGCACAACCCTCGTGAGCCTGTGTGCCCAGACTCCCGCGCCGTAACCCACTATTGATGTTAGTATGCTATTATGATACAATTTGATAAGGTGAGGGGGGAGATGAAATCTTTTATGACCTATGGTGATGAGGTTATTGAGAATTTGCAGAGCTCTTTGTGTCACGGTTTCAATGTGCTTTCCGAAGTTCCACCTTTCATCGATGATGATCCCTAAGTAACGTCCCTCTCGTCGTCGGAGTACTGGTGTGCCCTCAATTCTTACAGTCGGGTTTCTTATTAACTGTCCCTTTAGTAATAGATAGGTTGATTTAGTCGGTGAGATGGTCATCTTGGTATTACGGCACCATGATAGTAATTGCGTCATGGCTCTATCTATTTTTGGTTCAATATCCTCGCGACTTCGGCCGCCAACCAGTAGAAGGAGGTCATCAGCGTAGGCTATCACCTCCAGCACATCTTCATTTTGTTGCAATGCATTTAAGAGTGGCTCCATGTGGATATCCCAAAATAGGGGACCTAAAACGGAACCCTGGGGACATCCCTTTGTTATGGGTTTTCCAATCCTCCCGCTAGGGGATGATAGCCAGACCTCCCGATCTACACAATAGCTCCTAAGGCAACCGTATAGCGGCCCTGGGCACTCTTTCTCCCGCAAGCAGGAGAAGAGCGAAGGCCACCACAGGTTGTCAAAGGCGCCACTAATGTCCACCATGATGCCGACGATGTACTTGCACGGGGCCGAACCACAGACCTCGGCCGCCAGGGCGATCGCATCAGATGCGGAACGCCCAGGCCTGAAGCCAAACTGTCTGTCGCTCATCCCGTGCAGCACTCGGTGGGCAGTCAGCCTATCAGCAAGCAGCTTTTCAAGGATTTTCCCGAGCACATCCAGAAGGCAGATGGGTCTGTAAGACTTTGCCTCAGCTGGATCTTTATCGGGGCCTTTCTTAATGATTACAACGTTAGCTGCCTTCCAGATCCTCGGGAATTTGCCTTGCCGAAGGCACTCGTTGTACAGCTGGGTTAAAGGAGCGACCAGTTGTGGGGCCAAGAACTGCACCACCTCAGCCACAATGCCGTCTGGCCCGGGGGCTTTCCCTCTCTTTATTGTCTTTATGAGGGCAGCGACCTCTTCCTCCGAGAAGGGGAGGACTGCCTCATCATTTGTATAGTCGCCCAGATCTAAATCCCGCAACCGTCGCTGTTCCTCAGTATCCTCTGTTCTGTCGTCGTCAGGCAACAGGGATCGGAGTAGGACCTCAGCAGTCTCCTGCCATGAGTCCGCCATCCCATCCCCATGCCTGACTGTGGACAGCATCATAGGGGAGCGGATCTTTTCTCTTACTAGTTTATACGGAATCCCCCATGGATCCAAGGCCAGCTGATTGGTCACGAATGTCTCCCAGCTTCTAACTCGGACCGCTTTTAATTCTTTTTGAAATCTTTCCTTTGCCTCCCGGTATAGCAGTAACCATCTCTGCTTCTCCCACCAGACGACACTGCGCTGGTAGTGCCTCCGCAGCCTTCTGACAGACTGACGCAGCTCCTGCAGCTCAGGAGACCATGGTGTCGGCGAGGCCGCCATGGCCCTCCTCCTAGTTGGCACGGCCGCCTTCATCGCTCTAGTCACTGCACACACCAGTTCCTCAGCTCTGTTGTCGATGTCAATTTGTCTGTCACCATCCGGTAATGGAGGAATGTCACACTCTCTGGCTAAGCGTTCCCAGTTGGCTTTCCTGAAGTTCAACTGCACCTCCCACCCCATGGCCCAGTGGCACTCCCTGCTCCCTAAGGTAAAAGTGATAAGGTTGTGATCGCTTGTGGTGGCACTGTCTATCACCTTCCAGTTCTGTATTAGGTTTGCCGCATTTGGCGTGACCAAGGTCACGTCGATGTTCGTGCCTTGCCCCCCTCCCGCCGCATAGGTGGGAGAGTTTCCCGGTTTGTTTGCCACCACAAGCTGCAACGACATAATCACTTCTTCCACCTTTCCACCATTTTCGTCCCTTGTGCCACTGTACCATAGGGGGGACTTCGCATTTATATCCGCAGTTATGACGACTCTTCGTCCCTGCAACGCCATAGCCACTCTTGTTAGGTGGTCTAAATGTATGTCGATATCGTCTCCATATTGAAAATACATGTTAATGAGTGTTATAGTGCCTGCTGGAGATTGCAGTTCTATGACGTTGCAGTGACTGTTTGAGTACTGCGAAAGTAAGGTTGCCTGCAGTTTTTTGTTGGTAATTACCACAGCTGCTTTGGGGGCATCCCCACAGCTGATGACTTGCCATGTGGTGGCCACAAAAGCAATTTTGCCAGCCAGAGAGTAAGGCTCCTGCAAACAGAGTACATCCAGTCTCCTCTCCTCCACTTCCCTACGGAGTTCCTGCATCACAAGTCGACTGTTGTGCGTATTTAGTTGGCCGACAGATGTCCTAGTCGTCATGGATAATATGTGTGTACTCGGTCATATGGCCAGGTCTTGTTCGGATCGAAAGTTATTCTTCCGTTTGCCAACACTGATTGGACGTATATATCCTCTAAGTCAAATTTCTCTCCTCGTCTTTCAAACAGTTTCTTTAGCAGGTCACGCAGGGCTCCGAAGTCCGTGGGGAGATTCACCGACTTTAGCTGTATTCTATCTACAGCCTCCATCACCGAGAAGGTTACCTTTCTGCCGTTCTCATGTCCAATTCGGACCACATGTCTCAAGGCAGTGGTCAGGGTTGCCGGCTGCTCCAGTCTTGCCAGCTGCATCGTAAATTCGAGGTTTGGGTACACCCTCACCGGATCGACAGGCGGAAGCCTGACAATTGATGTATCAGTGGTGCAACCCACACTCGAACTTGTGACTATATTTTCCTGTATGGATGGTTTTTCAATTTTCTCCTTGGGGGTTGCCACTACCACAGGATGCCCTTGCCGTGGATGGTCTGTTTTCGGCTCAGATCCCCGGCTTCGAGGGGAGGGAGCCATGAGTGGCATGGGAAATTCAGTTTGCTGTCCTTTGTCTACCATGAATGCCTCTGTCTGGACAGCAGTGTCTGCTGTTTCGACTTCTGAGCTCGAAAGCGATCTCAGAAATTCCCTGAATTTGTGAGCCCTCATAGCATCCCTCCTTCTCTTGCTCGGGGATTTTCGCTTTGGCATCCTGTAGGTTGTGTCAGACTCAACCATAATCAATTCTGGATATTAGGCGTTGTTCTAACATCCTGTATGTAGGGCAACTCCGTCCTGTAGCTCCACATGGTTTTTTCCCTCTGCTCTTACAGGGAATACAAACACTGGCAGCCTTGCAGTCCTTTCGTACGTGTCCATTGTCACCGCACTTGGAGCACGCCGACCCCCTGGTGCAGTGCCTGAGAATGTGGTCCAAATCCCCACAATTGTGGCAACGAGGTACCACGATGTAATCCCTTACATTAATTGCATGAAACCCGACATATGGTCTGCCCATTCCAGTAATTTGCTTCCACATTTGTGGATTTACCTCGGCCACGTGATGGACAACGTCCCGATCACGAGGTCCTGTTTTGAATTTGAGTTTGAATTTATTATTAAATTCTTCCGCGTTCATGCTTTCAAAATTTTGTCCCCTTATTGTCTCGCTTAACTCGTCGTTAGTCATTATAGTTGGCACGTCATATAATATCACCAAAGGATTCCTTTTCCGTGGAGGTTCACATTTCATTACTGCATTCAGTTTTTGGTTTTTTAGTAGTTTTTCCTTATCTTCTTCTGAGGCTACTTCTACTATTACAGAGTTCTTGCTGGGTTTAACTTTCTTGATTCTTATTTTGTCCTTTACAGGATCTATTGTGGTAGTTAAGAGTTCTTGTAGCTTTTGTACCCTTGTGTCCTGTCCTGGCAGCGTCCGAAGAAAAACTGCCGTGTCTTGTCTCTTTGCTACCCTGTCGATTGTATCTTTTGTGGTAGTTGGCTTAATGGGCGCTTGCGCAGCCACTGCCGCCCAGGATTTGGCTGGTTGTTTTCGCAGCCTGCTGTTTTCTTTTTCTAATTCTTCTAAACGGCCTTCTAATTTTGCATGGGCAATAGCCCAGGCCGAAAGTTCATTCTTAATAATGGTCAAGGCAGCCTGACTGATCTTGCCATTTTTCACATTCTGGTCAATCAACAGGGCGATTCTGTTATGCCTCTGTGCGACGGTTTCAATATTAAAATCTGCCTGCCCCACCTCGTCTTGTGGAGAGGGATCAGGCACAGCGGAAGCCCTCGAAAGCGCACTCGAATCACTCGTTATAGTTGAAGCCATGATTAACGAGTGATAAAGAAGAAAGTGGGAGCCCGTCTCTTGCCCCGGACCGGCTCCTCTGGCATGGCGGGGACTTCTTGCAGCTCGCCCACCGACCTCGCCCCAAGGTCAAGGGCCCTATCGAACTGCCGGGTTCAGCACGCCGTTGCCAGCGCACTGGTCCCCATCGATGGCTTCGTCATCGGCGATTTCACGCGACGCTCCTCGGCAATTGCACCCCGCACTCCGGAGAGGCGGATGCACCTCTCGCCCTTCGCCGCCTACTAGCCCGAGTTTCCACCTTACGGCCAAGGACCCACTCCTACTCAGGTGGCGGGCCGGTCCCCCAGACGTTCGGCGGTCTGGACCCAGTTAACCTGGCCCAGGCGATGTCACCACCTCCTGGGTTTGGCAGAACACGCCCCGGTTACCCAGGGGCGCGGCGAAGCACCCTTGCAGACTCGCGCCGCGATCCCACGCCGACAAACGAAGTCGCCGGCATGCAGAGCTCCTGCTGGTCTGGGCCCTGCGAACAGAAAGGGACAGATGTTCGTCCCTCGACACAGCTCCCCCTGTGCCACGCACCCTTCGCTTTCGCATCGGGTTGGGTCGCAGCTCTCCCTTTTGTCGCAAGGCAAAATGCCGAGCTTAACGTCTGGCACCACGGGAAGGCGGAAAGAGCCACTTGGGAAGGAGAGGTTGTAAGAGACACATCACTTCCCCTGTGAGGAGTGCCGCGGCACGCCCGTCTGAAAGCGATACGCCCCAGTGCGAGCCTCCGTGCCTTACGGCGCGCCGGCTACGGGCGGGCCCGCGCCGAACGCGCCGTCGAGCGACCGACCTCACGCCAGACATAAAGCATTTGCCGAAGTGGTACAGCATAAGGTGGGACGAGGCAGTCTGAATTACATTTTATAGATGTATTTCTCACATATCTCAGAGCCTCTCGCGGTCGTCGTCGTCGTCGTCGTCGTCGTCGCCGCCGCCGCCGCTTCTGCAGAAGTAGCAAATGGCCATCGTAGCAAATGCGGCGAGGGACGCCCTGCCTTCGATTCCGAATGCACAAAGTGTGTGGTCTTGTTTCTCAGTCTATATTTGGTCGGTCTCGTCAGAGGTTGAATGTAACGAATGGGTGGGAAAGAGCAAGGGGCAGCGGCTGTGTAGAACGAAAACACAAATCCTCAGGGGTGTGAGCGTTTCGAGATGAGTCGTATACATGTAAATGTTGGTCGTCAGTGACCGTGTCGCCTAATGGATAAGGCGTCGGACTTCGTATCTGAATTTTACAGGTTCGAATGCTGTCACGCTTGTGTTTTTCCAGTTCTGAAAAAGAAACATATCGTTTTAATGTAGCAATTGAGCAGTACGAAACCGTCTGAATGTTGCTGTTGACCATTTTTTGCTTGGAGATGCTCTAGAGCTTGAAACACACACAGCAAGACCGGTGTTAACTAGCGAAATGGTCGGCAGAGTGCCGACACCGCGAGTTTTGACTGGCACTTGCACATCTAAAACAACGTCGGAAAGTAACTCGTTCGGCTTTTGAGTCACATAAAGTATGTGTGTTAATTTTGACGCCACTAGCTCTGCTTGTTGTCATGCAATTTCTTTGCCTCTCAGAAATGATTAAGACATAAAAGTGAAGTACGTGACGAGTGTGACGTTAGGAAAACATTAGGCAGCATGGAGAGATTCTGTATGGGACCACCCAACCCAAACGAGTACTGTGTGACGTGCTACCCGGCAAGTATTCACCGAGGTAGCTGGCTAGCTCAGTCGGTAGGGCGTCAGACTCTTAATCCCAGGGTCGTGGGTTCGAGCCAAACGCTGGGCGGAACGGAATTTTGTTCCGCTGCAGGTGTAAATTACCGTTTTTCTGATTAACGAGATTTAATGGAAATAGCAACTTTAAACTTTGCCTACGTCTCTGTCAGTCGCAAGGAAACTGTATTTGAAGGTGAAGGTGATTTTGTAGACATGTGTGAAACACATGTTCTGAAATGCAAGTGTTGTGGTTTGGAGAGCACATCGGTTACGTGTCAGATGTGTAGCCAAGCAGTAATTTGTCGCCATAGCTGCAAATATTAGCCGGTAATATGAAGTGTTGTCAGCTAAAGTCTGATGATGCAGACGACCGTAAGGACGAAGTACCCAAGAGTAGCGCTAGGCCGCGCCTCTTGAGCTCAGTGGTAGAGCACTGGTCTAATAAACCAGGGGTCGTAAGTTCCATCCTCACAGGAGAAAGATGAATTTTGGAAATCAGTTGCGCGTCGTGGCCGTATAGCAAACAGTACCTGTGATGACGAACAATTAGCGACAGGCGTTTTTTTAAGATTTACTCTCAGATGTGATTAAGGCGAATGGCGCAGATAAAGCATTTGCCAAAGCGGTGCAGCATAAGGTGGGACGAGGCAGTCTGAATTACATTTTATAGATGTATTTCTCACATATCTCAGAGACTCTCGCGATCGTCGTCGTCGTCGTCGTCGTCGTCGTCGTCGTCGCCGCCGCTTCTGCAGAAGTAGCAAATGGCCATCGTAGCAAATGCGGCGAGGGACGCCCTGCCTTCGATTCCGAATGCACAAAGTGTGTGGTCTTGTTTCTCAGTCTATATTTGGTCGGTCTCGTCAGAGGTTGAATGTAACGAATGGGTGGGAAAGAGCAAGGGGCAGCGGCTGTGTAGAACGAAAACACAAATCCTCAGGGGTGTGAGCGTTTCGAGATGAGTCGTATACATGTAAATGTTGGTCGTCAGTGACCGTGTGGCCTAATGGATAAGGCGTCGGACTTCGTATCTGAAGATTACAGGCTCGAATGCTGTCACGCTTGTGTTTTTCCAGTTCTGAAAAAGAAACATACCGTTTTAATGTAGCAATTGAGCAGTACGAAACCGTCTGAATGTTGCTGTTGACCATCTTTTGCTTGGAGATGCTCTTGAGCTTGAAACACACACAGCAAGACCGGTGTTAACTAGCGAAATGGTCGGCAGAGTGCCGACACCGCGAGTTTTGACTGGCACTTGCACATCTAAAACAACGTCGGAAAGTAACTCGTTCGGCTTTTGAGTCACATAAAGTATGTGTGTTAATTTTGACGCCACTAGCTCTGCTTGTTGAAATGCAATTTCTTTGCCTCTCAGAAATGATTATGACATAACAGTGAAGTACGTGACGAGTGTGACGTTAGGAAAACATTAGGCAGCATGGAGAGATTCTGTATGGGACCACCCAACCCAAACGAGTACTGTGTGACGTGCTACCCGGCAAGTATTCACTGTGGTAGCCGGCTATCTCAGTCGGTAGAGCGTCAGACTCTTAATCCCAGGGTCGTGGGTTCGAGCCAGACGCTGGGCGGAACGGAATTTTGTTCCGCTGCAGGTGTAAATTACCGTTTTTCTGATTAACGAGATTTAATGGAAATAGCAACTTTAAACTTTGCCTACGTCTCTGTCAGTCGCAAGGAAACAGTATTTGAAGGTGAAGGTGATTTTGTAGACATGTGTGAAAGACATGTTCTGAAATGCAAGTGTTGTGGTTTGGAGAGCACATCGGTTACGTGTCAGATGTGTAGCCAAGCAGTAATTTGTCGCCATAGCTGCAAATATTAGCCGGTAATATGAAGTGTTGTCAGCTAAAGTCTGATGATGCAGACGACCGTAAGGACGAAGTAGCCAAGTGCACCGCTAGGCCGCGCCTCTTTAGCTCAGTGGTAGAGCACTGGTCTAATAAACCAGGGGTCGTAAGTTCCATCTTCACAGGAGAAAGATGAATTTTGGAAATCAGTTGCGCGTCGTGGCCGTATAGCAAACAGTACCTGTGATGACGAACAATTAGCGACAGGCGTTTTTTTAAGATTTACTCTCAGATGTGATTAAGGCGATTGGCGCAGATAAAGCATTTGCCAAAGTGGTACAGCATAAGGTGGGACGAGGCAGTCTGAATTACATTTTATAGATGTATTTCTCACATATCTCAGAGCCTCTCGCGATATTCGTCGTTGTCGTCGTCGCCGTCGTCGTCGCCGCCGCCGCTTCTGCAGAAGTAGCAAATGGCCATCGTAGCAAATGCGGCGAGGGACGCCCTGCCTTCGATTCCGAATGCACAAAGTGTGTGGTCTTGTTTCTCAGTCTATATTTGGTCGGTCTCGTCAGAGGTTGAATGTAACGAATGGGTGGGAAAGAGCAAGGGGCAGCGGCTGTGTAGAACGAAAACACAAATCCTCAGGGGTGTGAGCGTTTCGAGATGAGTCGTATACATGTAAATGTTGGTCGTCAGTGACCGTGTGGCCTAATGGATAAGGCGTCGGACTTCGTATCTGAAGATTACAGGTTCGAATGCTGTCACGCTTGTGTTTTTCCAGTTCTGAAAAAGAAACATACCGTTTTAATGTAGCAATTGAGCAGTACGAAACCGTCTGAATGTTGCTGTTGACCATCTTTTGCTTGGAGATGCTCTTGAGCTTGAAACACACACAGCAAGACCGGTGTTAACTAGCGAAATGGTCGGCAGAGTGCCGACACCGCGAGTTTTGACTGGCACTTGCACATCTAAAACAACGTCGGAAAGTAACTCGTTCGGCTTTTGAGTCACATAAAGTATGTGTGTTAATTTTGACGCCACTAGCTCTGCTTGTTGTCATGCAATTTCTTTGCCTCTCAGAAATGATTATGACATAAAAGTGAAGTACGTGACGAGTGTGACGTTAGGAAAACATTAGGCAGCATGGAGAGATTCTGTATGGGACCACCCAACCGAAACGAGTACTGTGTGACGTGCTACCCGGCAAGTATTCACTGTGGTAGCCGGCTATCTCAGTCGGTAGAGCGTCAGACTGTTAATCCCAGGGTCGTGGTTTCGAGCCAGACGCTGGGCGGAACGGAATTTTGTTCCGCTGCAGGTGTAAATTACCGTTTTTCTGATTAACGAGATTTAATGGAAATAGCAACTTTAAACTTTGCCTACGTCTCTGTCAATCGCAAGGAAACTGTATTTGAAGGTGAAGATGATTTTGTAGACATGTGTGGAAGACATGTTCTGAAATGCAAGTGTTGTGGTTTGGAGAGCACATCGGTTACGTGTCAGATGTGTAGCCAAGCAGTAATTTGTCGCCATAGCTGCAAATATTAGCCGGTAATATGAAGTGTTGTCAGCTAAAGTCTGATGATGCAGACGACTGTAAGGACGAAGTACCCAAGAGTACCGCTAGGCCGCGCCTCTTTAGCTCAGTGGTAGAGCACTGGTCTAATAAACTAGCGGTCGTAAGTTCCATCCTCACAGGAGAAAGATGAATTTTGGAAATCAGTTGATCGTCGTGGCCGTATAGCAAACAGTACCTGTGATGACGAACAATTAGCGACAGGCGTTTTTTTAAGATTTACTCTCAGATGTGATTAAGGCGATTGGCGCAGATAAAGCATTTGCCAAAGTGGTACAGCATAAGGTGGGACGAGGCAGTCTGAATTACATTTTATAGATGTATTTCTCACATATCTCAGAGCCTCTCGCGATCTTCGTCGTCGTCGTCGTCGTCGCCGTCGTCGTCGCCGCCGCCGCTTCTGCAGAAGTAGCAAATGGCCATCGTAGCAAATGCGGCGAGGGACGCCCTGCCTTCGATTCCGAATGCACAAAGTGTGTGGTCTTGTTTCTCAGTCTATATTTGGTCGGTCTCGTCAGAGGTTGAATGTAACGAATGGGTGGGAAAGAGCAAGGGGCCGCGCTGTGTAGAACGAAAACACAAATCCTCAGGGGTGTGAGCGTTTCGAGATGAGTCGTATACATGTAAATGTTGGTCGTCAGTGACCGTGTGGCCTAATGGATAAGGCGTCGGACTTCGTATCTGAAGATTACAGGTTCGAATGCTGTCACGCTTGTGTTTTTCCAGTTCTGAAAAAGAAACATACCGTTTTAATGTAACAATTGAGCAGTATGAAACCGTCTGAATGTTGCTGTTGACCATCTTTTGCTTGGAGATGCTCTTGAGCTTGAAACACACACAGCAAGGCCGGTGTTAACTAGCGAAATGGTCGGCAGAGTGCCGACACCGCGAGTTTTGACTGGCACTTGCACATCTAAAACAACGTCGGAAAGTAACTCGTTCGGCTTTTGAGTCACATAAAGTATGTGTGTTAATTTTGACGCCACTAGCTCTGCTTGTTGAAATGCAATTTCTTTGCCTCTCAGAAATGATTATGACATAACAGTGAAGTACGTGACGAGTGTGACGTTAGGAAAACATTAGGCAGCATGGAGAGATTCTGTATGGGACCACCCAACCCAAACGAGTACTGTGTGACGTGCTACCCGGCAAGTATTCACTGTGGTAGCCGGCTATCTCAGTCGGTAGAGCGTCAGACTCTTAATCCCAGGGTCGTGGGTTCGAGCCAGACGCTGGGCGGAACGGAATTTTGTTCCGCTGCAGGTGTAAATTACCGTTTTTCTGATTAACGAGATTTAATGGAAATAGCAACTTTAAACTTTGCCTACGTCTCTGTCAGTCGCAAGGAAACTGTATTTGAAGGTGAAGGTGATTTTGTAGACATGTGTGAAAGACATGTTCTGAAATGCAAGTGTTGTGGTTTGGAGAGCACATCGGTTACGTGTCAGATGTGTAGCCAAGCAGTAATTTGTCGCCATAGCTGCAAATATTAGCCGGTAATATGAAGTGTTGTCAGCTAAAGTCTGATGATGCAGACGACTGTAAGGACGAAGTACCCAAGAGTACCGCTAGGCCGCGCCTCTTTAGCTCAGTGGTAGAGCACTGGTCTAATAAATTAGCGGTCGTAAGTTCCATCCTCACAGGAGAAAGATGAATTTTGGAAATCAGTTGATCGTCGTGGCCGTATAGCAAACAGTACCTGTGATGACGAACAATTAGCGACAGGCGTTTTTTTAAGATTTACTCTCAGATGTGATTAAGGCGATTGGCGCAGATAAAGCATTTGCCAAAGTGGTACAGCATAAGGTGGGACGAGGCAGTCTGAATTACATTTTATAGATGTATTTCTCACATATCTCAGAGCCTCTCGCGATATTCGTCGTTGTCGTCGTCGCCGTCGTCGTCGCCGCCGCCGCTTCTGCAGAAGTAGCAAATGGCCATCGTAGCAAATGCTGCGAGGGACGCCCTGCCTTCGATTCCGAATGCACAAAGTGTGTGGTCTTGTTTCTCAGTCTATATTTGGTCGGTCTCGTCAGAGGTTGAATGTAACGAATGGGTGGGAAAGAGCAAGGGGCAGCGGCTGTGTAGAACGAAAACACAAATCCTCAGGGGTGTGAGCGTTTCGAGATGAGTCGTATACATGTAAATGTTGGTCGTCAGTGACCGTGTGGCCTAATGGATAAGGCGTCGGACTTCGTATCTGAAGATTACAGGTTCGAATGCTGTCACGCTTGTGTTTTTCCAGTTCTGAAAAAGAAACATACCGTTTTAATGTAGCAATTGAGCAGTACGAAACCGTCTGAATGTTGCTGTTGACCATCTTTTGCTTGGAGATGCTCTTGAGCTTGAAACACACACAGCAAGACCGGTGTTAACTAGCGAAATGGTCGGCAGAGTGCCGACACCGCGAGTTTTGACTGGCACTTGCACATCTAAAACAACGTCGGAAAGTAACTCGTTCGGCTTTTGAGTCACATAAAGTATGTGTGTTAATTTTGACGCCACTAGCTCTGCTTGTTGAAATGCAATTTCTTTGCCTCTCAGAAATGATTATGACATAACAGTGAAGTACGTGACGAGTGTGACGTTAGGAAAACATTAGGCAGCATGGAGAGATTCTGTATGGGACATCCCAACCCAAACGAGTACTGTGTGACGTGCTACCCGGCAAGTATTCACTGTGGTAGCCGGCTATCTCAGTCGGTAGAGCGTCAGACTCTTAATCCCAGGGTCGTGGGTTCGAGCCAGACGCTGGGCGGAACGGAATTTTGTTCCGCTGCAGGTGTAAATTACCGTTTTTCTGATTAACGAGATTTAATGGAAATAGCAACTTTAAACTTTGCCTACGTCTCTGTCAGTCGCAAGGAAACAGTATTTGAAGGTGAAGGTGATTTTGTAGACATGTGTGAAAGACATGTTCTGAAATGCAAGTGTTGTGGTTTGGAGAGCACATCGGTTACGTGTCAGATGTGTAGCCAAGCAGTAATTTGTCGCCATAGCTGCAAATATTAGCCGGTAATATGATGTGTTGTCAGCTAAAGTCTGATGATGCAGACGACCGTAAGGACGAAGTACATAAGAATACCGCTAGGCCGCGCCTCTTTAACTCAGTGGTAGAGCACTGGTCTAATAAACTAGCGGTCGTAAGTTCCATCCTCACAGGAGAAAGATGAATTTTGGAAATCAGTTGATCGTCGTGGCCGTATAGCAAACAGTACCTGTGATGACGAACAATTAGCGACAGGCGTTTTTTTAAGATTTACTCTCAGATGTGATTAAGGCGATTGGCGCAGATAAAGCATTTGCCAAAGTGGTACAGCATAAGGTGGGACGAGGCAGTCTGAATTACATTTTATAGATGTATTTCTCACATATCTCAGAGCCTCTCGCGATATTCGTCGTTGTCGTCGTCGCCGTCGTCGTCGCCGCCGCCGCTTCTGCAGAAGTAGCAAATGGCCATCGTAGCAAATGCGGCGAGGGACGCCCTGCCTTCGATTCCGAATGCACAAAGTGTGTGGTCTTGTTTCTCAGTCTATATTTGGTCGGTCTCGTCAGAGGTTGAATGTAACGAATGGGTGGGAAAGAGCAAGGGGCAGCGGCTGTGTAGAACGAAAACACAAATCCTCAGGGGTGTGAGCGTTTCGAGATGAGTCGTATACATGTAAATGTTGGTCGTCAGTGACCGTGTGGCCTAATGGATAAGGCGTCGGACTTCGTATCTGAAGATTACAGGTTCGAATGCTGTCACGCTTGTGTTTTTCCAGTTCTGAAAAAGAAACATACCGTTTTAATGTAGCAATTGAGCAGTACGAAACCGTCTGAATGTTGCTGTTGACCATCTTTTGCTTGGAGATGCTCTTGAGCTTGAAACACACACAGCAAGACCGGTGTTAACTAGCGAAATGGTCGGCAGAGTGCCGACACCGCGAGTTTTGACTGGCACTTGCACATCTAAAACAACGTCGGAAAGTAACTCGTTCGGCTTTTGAGTCACATAAAGTATGTGTGTTAATTTTGACGCCACTAGCTCTGCTTGTTGTCATGCAATTTCTTTGCCTCTCAGAAATAATTATGACATAAAAGTGAAGTACGTGACGAGTGTGACGTTAGGAAAACATTAGGCAGCATGGAGAGATTCTGTATGGGACCACCCAACCCAAACGAGTACTGTGTGACGTGCTACCCGGCAAGTATTCACTGTGGTAGCCGGCTATCTCAGTCGGTAGAGCGTCAGACTGTTAATCCCAGGGTCGTGGTTTCGAGCCAGACGCTGGGCGGAACGGAATTTTGTTCCGCTGCAGGTGTAAATTACCGTTTTTCTGATTAACGAGATTTAATGGAAATAGCAACTTTAAACTTTGCCTACGTCTCTGTCAGTCGCAAGGAAACTGTATTTGAAGGTGAAGATGATTTTGTAGACATGTGTGGAAGACATGTTCTGAAATGCAAGTGTTGTGGTTTGGAGAGCACATCGGTTACGTGTCAGATGTGTAGCCAAGCAGTAATTTGTCGCCATAGCTGCAAATATTAGCCGGTAATATGAAGTGTTGTCAGCTAAAGTCTGATGATGCAGACGACTGTAAGGACGAAGTACCCAAGAGTACCGCTAGGCCGCGCCTCTTTAGCTCAGTGGTAGAGCACTGGTCTAATAAATTAGCGGTCGTAAGTTCCATCCTCACAGGAGAAAGATGAATTTTGGAAATCAGTTGATCGTCGTGGCCGTATAGCAAACAGTACCTGTGATGACGAACAATTAGCGACAGGCGTTTTTTTAAGATTTACTCTCAGATGTGATTAAGGCGATTGGCGCAGATAAAGCATTTGCCAAAGTGGTACAGCATAAGGTGGGACGAGGCAGTCTGAATTACATTTTATAGATGTATTTCTCACATATCTCAGAGCCTCTCGCGATATTCGTCGTTGTCGTCGTCGCCGTCGTCGTCGCCGCCGCCGCTTCTGCAGAAGTAGCAAATGGCCATCGTAGCAAATGCGGCGAGGGACGCCCTGCCTTCGATTCCGAATGCACAAAGTGTGTGGTCTTGTTTCTCAGTCTATATTTGGTCGGTCTCGTCAGAGGTTGAATGTAACGAATGGGTGGGAAAGAGCAAGGGGCAGCGGCTGTGTAGAACGAAAACACAAATCCTCAGGGGTGTGAGCGTTTCGAGATGAGTCGTATACATGTAAATGTTGGTCGTCAGTGACCGTGTGGCCTAATGGATAAGGCGTCGGACTTCGTATCTGAAGATTACAGGTTCGAATGCTGTCACGCTTGTGTTTTTCCAGTTCTGAAAAAGAAACATACCGTTTTAATGTAGCAATTGAGCAGTACGAAACCGTCTGAATGTTGCTGTTGACCATCTTTTGCTTGGAGATGCTCTTGAGCTTGAAACACACACAGCAAGACCGGTGTTAACTAGCGAAATGGTCGGCAGAGTGCCGACACCGCGAGTTTTGACTGGCACTTGCACATCTAAAACAACGTCGGAAAGTAACTCGTTCGGCTTTTGAGTCACATAAAGTATGTGTGTTAATTTTGACGCCACTAGCTCTGCTTGTTGTCATGCAATTTCTTTGCCTCTCAGAAATGATTATGACATAAAAGTGAAGTACGTGACGAGTGTGACGTTAGGAAAACATTAGGCAGCATGGAGAGATTCTGTATGGGACCACCCAACCCAAACGAGTACTGTGTGACGTGCTACCCGGCAAGTATTCACTGTGGTAGCCGGCTATCTCAGTCGGTAGAGCGTCAGACTGTTAATCCCAGGGTCGTGGTTTCGAGCCAGACGCTGGGCGGAACGGAATTTTGTTCCGCTGCAGGTGTAAATTACCGTTTTTCTGATTAACGAGATTTAATGGAAATAGCAACTTTAAACTTTGCCTACGTCTCTGTCAGTCGCAAGGAAACTGTATTTGAAGGTGAAGATGATTTTGTAGACATGTGTGGAAGACATGTTCTGAAATGCAAGTGTTGTGGTTTGGAGAGCACATCGGTTACGTGTCAGATGTGTAGCCAAGCAGTAATTTGTCGCCATAGCTGCAAATATTAGCCGGTAATATGAAGTGTTGTCAGCTAAAGTCTGATGATGCAGACGACTGTAAGGACGAAGTACCCAAGAGTACCGCTAGGCCGCGCCTCTTTAGCTCAGTGGTAGAGCACTGGTCTAATAAATTAGCGGTCGTAAGTTCCATCCTCACAGGAGAAAGATGAATTTTGGAAATCAGTTGATCGTCGTGGCCGTATAGCAAACAGTACCTGTGATGACGAACAATTAGCGACAGGCGTTTTTTTAAGATTTACTCTCAGATGTGATTAAGGCGATTGGCGCAGATAAAGCATTTGCCAAAGTGGTACAGCATAAGGTGGGACGAGGCAGTCTGAATTACATTTTATAGATGTATTTCTCACATATCTCAGAGCCTCTCGCGATATTCGTCGTTGTCGTCGTCGCCGTCGTCGTCGCCGCCGCCGCTTCTGCAGAAGTAGCAAATGGCCATCGTAGCAAATGCGGCGAGGGACGCCCTGCCTTCGATTCCGAATGCACAAAGTGTGTGGTCTTGTTTCTCAGTCTATATTTGGTCGGTCTCGTCAGAGGTTGAATGTAACGAATGGGTGGGAAAGAGCAAGGGGCAGCGGCTGTGTAGAACGAAAACACAAATCCTCAGGGGTGTGAGCGTTTCGAGATGAGTCGTATACATGTAAATGTTGGTCGTCAGTGACCGTGTGGCCTAATGGATAAGGCGTCGGACTTCGTATCTGAAGATTACAGGTTCGAATGCTGTCACGCTTGTGTTTTTCCAGTTCTGAAAAAGAAACATACCGTTTTAATGTAGCAATTGAGCAGTACGAAACCGTCTGAATGTTGCTGTTGACCATCTTTTGCTTGGAGATGCTCTTGAGCTTGAAACACACACAGCAAGACCGGTGTTAACTAGCGAAATGGTCGGCAGAGTGCCGACACCGCGAGTTTTGACTGGCACTTGCACATCTAAAACAACGTCGGAAAGTAACTCGTTCGGCTTTTGAGTCACATAAAGTATGTGTGTTAATTTTGACGCCACTAGCTCTGCTTGTTGTCATGCAATTTCTTTGCCTCTCAGAAATGATTATGACATAAAAGTGAAGTACGTGACGAGTGTGACGTTAGGAAAACATTAGGCAGCATGGAGAGATTCTGTATGGGACCACCCAACCCAAACGAGTACTGTGTGACGTGCTACCCGGCAAGTATTCACTGTGGTAGCCGGCTATCTCAGTCGGTAGAGCGTCAGACTCTTAATCCCAGGATCGTGGGTTCGAGCCAGACGCTGGGCGGAACGGAATTTTGTTCCGCTGCAGGTGTAAATTACCGTTTTTCTGATTAACGAGATTTAATGGAAATAGCAACTTTAAACTTTGCCTACGTCTCTGTCAGTCGCAAGGAAACTGTATTTGAAGGTGAAGGTGATTTTGTAGACATGTGTGAAACACATGTTCTGAAATGCAAGTGTTGTGGTTTGGAGAGCACATCGGTTACGTGTCAGATGTGTAGCCAAGCAGTAATTTGTCGCCATAGCTGCAAATATTAGCCGGTAATATGAAGTGTTGTCAGCTAAAGTCGGATGATGCAGACGACTGTAAGGACGAAGTACCCAAGAGTACCGCTAGGCCGCGCCTCTTTAGCTCAGTGGTAGAGCACTGGTCTAATAAACTAGCGGTCGTAAGTTCCATCCTCACAGGAGAAAGATGAATTTTGGAAATCAGTTGATCGTCGTGGCCGTATAGCAAACAGTACCTGTGATGACGAACAATTAGCGACAGGCGTTTTTTTAAGATTTACTCTCAGATGTGATTAAGGCGATTGGCGCAGATAAAGCATTTGCCAAAGTGGTACAGCATAAGGTGGGACGAGGCAGTCTGAATTACATTTTATAGATGTATTTCTCACATATCTCAGAGCCTCTCGCGATATTCGTCGTTGTCGTCGTCGCCGTCGTCGTCGCCGCCGCCGCTTCTGCAGAAGTAGCAAATGGCCATCGTAGCAAATGCGGCGAGGGACGCCCTGCCTTCGATTCCGAATGCACAAAGTGTGTGGTCTTGTTTCTCAGTCTATATTTGGTCGGTCTCGTCAGAGGTTGAATGTAACGAATGGGTGGGAAAGAGCAAGGGGCAGCGGCTGTGTAGAACGAAAACACAAATCCTCAGGGGTGTGAGCGTTTCGAGATGAGTCGTATACATGTAAATGTTGGTCGTCAGTGACCGTGTGGCCTAATGGATAAGGCGTCGGACTTCGGATCTGAAGATTACAGGTTCGAATGCTGTCACGCTTGTGTTTTTCCAGTTCTGAAAAAGAAACATACCGTTTTAATGTAGCAATTGAGCAGTACGAAACCGTCTGAATGTTGCTGTTGACCATCTTTTGCTTGGAGATGCTCTTGAGCTTGAAACACACACAGCAAGACCGGTGTTAACTAGCGAAATGGTCGGCAGAGTGCCGACACCGCGAGTTTTGACTGGCACTTGCACATCTAAAACAACGTCGGAAAGTAACTCGTTCGGCTTTTGAGTCACATAAAGTATGTGTGTTAATTTTGACGCCACTAGCTCTGCTTGTTGAAATGCAATTTCTTTGCCTCTCAGAAATGGTTATGACATAACAGTGAAGTACGTGACGAGTGTGACGTTAGGAAAACATTAGGCAGCATGGAGAGATTCTGTATGGGACCACCCAACCCAAACGAGTACTGTGTGACGTGCTACCCGGCAAGTTTTCACTGTGGTAGCCGGCTATCTCAGTCGGTAGAGCGTCAGACTGTTAATCCCAGGGTCGTGGGTTCGAGCCAGACGCTGGGCGGAACGGAATTTTGTTCCGCTGCAGGTGTAAATTACCGTTTTTCTGATTAACGAGATTTAATGGAAATAGCAACTTTAAACTTTGCCTACGTCTCTGTCAGTCGCAAGGAAACAGTATTTGAAGGTGAAGGTGATTTTGTAGACATGTGTGAAAGACATGTTCTGAAATGCAAGTGTTGTGGTTTGGAGAGCACATCGGTTACGTGTCAGATGTGTAGCCAAGCAGTAATTTGTCGCCATAGCTGCAAATATTAGCCGGTAATATGAAGTGTTGTCAGCTAATGTCTGATGATGCAGACGACTGTAAGGACGAAGTACCCAAGAGTACCGCTAGGCCGCGCCTCTTTAGCTCAGTGGTAGAGCACTGGTCTAATAAACCAGCGGCCGTAAGTTCCATCCTCACAGGAGAAAGATGAATTTTGGAAATCAGTTGATCGTCGTGGCCGTATAGCAAACAGTACCTGTGATGACGAACAATTAGCGACAGGCGTTTTTTTAAGATTTACTCTCAGATGTGATTAAGGCGATTGGCGCAGATAAAGCATTTGCCAAAGTGGTACAGCATAAGGTGGGACGAGGCAGTCTGAATTATATTTTATAGATGTATTTCTCACATATCTCAGAGCCTCTCGCGGTCGTCGTCGTCGTCGTCGTCGTCGTCGTCGTCGTCGTCGTCGTCGCCGCCGCCGCTTCTGCAGAAGTAGCAAATGGCCATCGTAGCAAATGCGGCGAGGGACGCCCTGCCTTCGGTTCCGAATGCACAAAGTGTGTGGTCTTGTTTCTCAGTCTATATTTGGTCGGTCTCGTCAGAGGTTGAATGTAACGAATGGGTGGGAAAGAGCAAGGGGCAGCGGCTGTGTAGAACGAAAACACAAATCCTCAGGGGTGTGAGCGTTTCGAGATGAGTCGTATACATGTAATTGTTGGTCGTCAGTGACTGTGTGGCCTAATGGATAAGGCGTCGGACTTCGTATCTGAAGATTACAGGTTCGAATGCTGTCACGCTTGTGTTTTTCCAGTTCTGAAAAAGAAACATACCGTTTTAATGTAGCAATTGAGCAGTACGAAACCGTCTGAATGTTGCTGTTGACCATTTTTTGCTTGGAGATGCTCTTGAGCTTGAAACACACAGCAAGACCGGTGTTAACTAGCGAAATGGTCGGCAGAGTGCCGACACCGCGAGTTTTGACTGGCACTTGCACATCTAAAACAACGTCGGAAAGTAACTCGTTCGGCTTTTGAGTCAGATAAAGTATGTGTGTTAATTTTGACGCCACTAGCTCTGCTTGTTGTCATGCAATTTCTTTGCCTCTCAGAAATGATTATGACATAAAAGTGAAGTACGTGACGAGTGTGACGTTAGGAAAACATTAGGCAGCATGGAGAGATTCTGTATGGGACCACCCAACCCAAACGAGTACTGTGTGACGTGCTACCCAGCAATTATTCACCGAGGTAGCCGGCTATCTCAGTCGGTAAAGCGTCAGACTCTTAATCCCAGGGTCGTGGGTTCGAGCCAGACGCTGGGCGGAACGGAATTTTGTTCCGCTGCAGGTGTAAATTACCGTTTTTCTGATTAACGAGATTTAATGGGAATAGCTACTTTAAACTTTGCCTACGTCTCTGTCAGTCGCAAGGAAACTGTATTTGAAGGTGAAGGTGATTTTGTAGACATGTGTGAAAGACATGTTCAGAAATGCAAGTGTTGTGGTTTGGAGAGCACATCGGTTACGTGTCAGATGTGTAGCCAAGCAGTAATTTGTCGCCATAGCTGCAAATATTAGCCGGTAATATGAAGTGTTGTCAGCTAATGTCTGATGATGCAGACGACTGTAAGGACGAAGTACCCAAGAATACCGCTAGGCCGCGCCTCTTTAGCTCAGTGGTAGAGCACTGGTCTAATAAACTAGCGGTCGTAAGTTCCATCCTCACAGGAGAAAGACGAATTTTGGAAATCAGTTGATCGTGGTGGCCGTATAGCAAACAGTACCTGTGATGACGAACAATTAGCGACAGGCGTTTTTTTAAGATTTACTCTCAGATGTGATTAAGGCGATTGGCGCAGATAAAGCATTTGCCAAAGTGGTACAGCATAAGGTGGGACGAGGCAGTCTGAATTACATTTTATAGATGTATTTCTCACATATCTCAGAGCCTCTCGCGGTCGTCGTCGTCGTCGTTGACGTCGTCGTCGCCGCTTCTGCAGAAGTAGCAAATGGCCATCGAAGCAAATGCGGCGAGGGACGCCCTGCCTTCGATTCCGAATGCACAAAGTGTGTGGTCTTGTTTCTCAGTCTATATTTCGTCGGTCTCGTCAGAGGTTGAATGTAACGAATGGGTGGGAAAGAGCAAGGGGCAGCGGCTGTGTAGAACGAAAACACAAATCCTCAGGGGTGTGAGCGTTTCGAGATGAGTCGTATACATGTAAATGTTGGTCGTCAGTGTCCGTGTGGCGTAATGGATAAGGCGTCGGACTTCGGATCTGAAGATTACAGGTTCGAATGCTGTCACGCTTGTGTTTTTCCAGTTCTGAAAATGAAACATACCGTTTTAATGTAGCAATTGAGCAGTACGAAACCGTCTGAATGTTGCTGTTGACCATTTTTTGCTTGGAGATGCTCTTGAGCTTGAAACACACACAGCAAGACCGGTGTTAACTAGCAAAATGGTCGGCAGAGTGCAGACACCGCGAGTTTTGACTGGCACTTGCGCATCTAAAGCAACGTCGGAAAGTAACTCGTTCGGCTTTTGAGTCACATAAAGTATGTGTGTTAATTTTGACGCCACTAGCTCTGCTTGTTGTCATGCAATTTCTTTGCCTCTCAGAAATGATTATGACACAAAAGTGAAGTACGTGACGAGTGTGACGTTAGGAAAACATTAGGCAGCATGGAGAGATTCTGTATGGGACCACCCAACCCAAACGAATACAGTGTGACGTGCTACCCGGCAAGTATTCACCGAGGTAGCCGGCTATCTCAGTCGGTAGAGCGTCAGACTCTTAATCCCAGTGTCGTGGGTTCGAGCCAGACGCAGGGCGGAACGGAATTTTGTTCCGCTGCAGGTGTAAATTACCGTTTTTCTGATTAACGAGATTTAATGGAAATAGCAACTTTAAACTTTGCCTACGTCTCTGTCAGTCGCAAGGAAACTGTATTTGAAGGTGAAGGACATGTTCTGAAATGCAAGTGTTGTGGTTTGGAGAGCACATCGTTTACGTGTCAGAAGTGTAGCCAAGCAGTAATTTGTCCCCATAGCTGCAAATATTAGCCGGTAATATGAAGTGTTGTCAGCTAAAGTCTGATGATGCAGACGACCGTAAGGACGAAGTACCCAAGAGTACCGCTAGGCCGCGCCTCTTTAGCTCAGTGGTAGAGCACTGGTCTAATAAACCAGGGGTCGTAAGTTCCATCCTCACAGGAGAAGGATGAATTTTGGAAATCAGTCGCGCGTCGTGGCCGTATAGAAAACAGTACCTGTGATGACGAACAATTAGCGACAGGCGTTTTTTTAAGATTTACTCTCAGATGTGATTAAGGCGAATGGCGCAGATAAAGCATTTGCCAAAGTGGTACAGCATAAGGTGGGACGAGGCAGTCTGAATTACATTTTATAGATGTATTTCTCACATATCTTAGAGCCTCTCGCGATCTTCGTCGTCGTCGTCGTCGTCGTCGTCGTGGCCGCCGCCGCTTCTGCAGAAGTAGCAAATGGCCATCGTAGCAAATGCGGCGAGGGACGCCCTGCATTCGATTCCGAATGCACAAAGTGTGTGGTCTTGTTTCTCAGTCTATATTTGGTCGGTCTCGTCAGAGGTTGAATGTAACGAATGGGTGGGAAAGAGCAAGGGGCAGCGGCTGTGTAGAACGAAAACACAAATCCTCAGGGGTGTGGGCGTTTCGAGATGAGTCGTATACATGTAAATGTTGGTCGTCAGTGTCCGTGTGACTTAATGGATAAGGCGTCGGACTTCGTATCTGAAGATTACAGGTTCGAATGGTGTCACGCTTGTGTTTTTCCAGTTCTGAAAAAGAAACATACCGTTTTAATGTAGCAATTGAGCAGTACGAAACCGTCTGAATGTTGCTGTTGACCATTTTTTGCTTGGAGATGCTCTTGAGCTTGAAACACACACAGCAAGACCGGTGTTAACTAGCGAAATGGTCGGCAGAGTGCCGACACCGCGAGTTTTGACTGGCACTTGCACATCTAAAACAACGTCGGAAAGTAACTCGTTCGGCTTTTGAGTCACATAAAGTATGTGTGTTAATTTTGACGCCACTAGCTCTGCATGTTGTCATGCAATTTCTTTACCTCTCAGAAATGATTATGACATAAAAGTGAAGTACGTGACGAGTGTGACGTTAGGAAAACATTAGGCAGCATGGAGAGATTCTGTATTTGACCACCCAACCCAAACGAGTACAGTGTGACGTGCTACCCGGCAAGTAGTCACCGAGGTAGCCGGCTATCTCAGTCGGTAGAGCGTCAGACTCTTAATCCCAGGGTCGTGGGTTCGAGCCAGACGCTGGGCGGAAGGGAATTTTGTTCCGCTGCAGGTGTAAATTACCGTTTTTCTGATTAACGAGATTTAATGGAAATAGCAACTTTAAACTTTGCCTACGTCTCTGTCAGTCGCAAGGAAACTGTATTTGAAGGTGAAGGTGATTTTGTAGACATGTGTGAAAGACATGTTCTGAAATGCAAGTGTTGTGGTTTGGAGAGCACATGGTTTACGTATCAGATGTGTAGCCAAGCAGTAATTTGTCGCCATAGCTGCAAATATTAGCCGGTAATATGAAGTGTTGTCAGCTAAAGTCTGATGATGCAGATGACCGTAAGGACGAAGTACCCAAGAGTACCGCTAGGCCGCGCCTCTTTAGCTCAGTTGCTGCTTCAGCCTGACAGAGACAGATTGGTCTCTGTTGTTCGGTGGAGTCTAAGCTGGTTGGCTATTCCTCCAAGCTGGCGGTGTGTGTGGGTTGTCCTTTCGTTGTGTTTATGTCCTTTCAGTCTGCTGGGAAGGCGTTCCTGGCGTGCTTGCAACTTATTGGTCGCGAAGCAGATGTGGCCATCTGGTGGCGTTGAGACGTTGCACACGGTGGCCTAGTGCTCGGAGGAGCGGATTTGTTGACTGCATGGTCTTCTCGTAGAAAAGTCGTGCAGCCTGGCGAAACCTCTCTCTAACAGTTGGAATGTTCGAGACTCGGTGAAGGTCGTCCGACGGGAAGTCCCGAGGGAGGTTGAACGCCAGCCGTAGGATCCGGTTTTGGAGTCGTTGTAGTCTTCCGACATGGCTCGCTGCGGCATTGCCCCAAACCACAGCGACGTAGTCGATGAGTGGACGGATTAGAGTCAGATACATCGCAACACCCAGGTCAGGTGGGAGTGCAGTTGATGGATTGAGGAAGGGGTAGAGCTGTGTCATTCTACCCCTGACCTTTTTGACTATATCATCGATGTGATGTCTCCAAGTGAGCCCTCTATCCAGCGTTACACCCAGGTACTTTGCTGTAGTGCCCCAAGGTACGGCGGTTCCCCTAATGGTGATCTGCGGTAGAGCAGCTGGAATATGTTTCTTCGTGATGAGGAGGGCTTGCGTCTTAGCCCCATTGAAGCTGAGGCGCCACCTCCTGGCCCACTGACTAAGTGTGTCAGCTGCTGCTTGCATGCGTCGTTGGAGTAGAGCTGCATTCATGCTCCTTGTGTACATCGCTGTATCATCTGCGTAGAGGGCAAGATGGACCCTGTCCATCCGCGGCATGTCTGCAGTATACAGGATGTAGAGTATGGGGCCGAGGACGGAGCCTTGGGGAACTCCAGCCCTGACCAGACGGCGCGTCGACAAGTCCTCCGTGCGGACATGGAAGCTTCTGTTGGCGAGGTAAGATTGTAGAAGGCGGACATGCGGCAGGGGCACACCGAGGTCCAGAAGCTTGAAAAGGAGCCCCTCATGCCATACAGAATCGAACGCCCGTGAGACATCCAGGAAGATGGCCCCGAAAAACTCCCGTCGTTCGATGGCATCAAGGGCCTCTTCGACTAGTCGAAGCAGTTGGTGCGTTGTTGCATGACCAGGGCGAAAACCACATTGTTCGTCCGGCAGTAGACGTTCCTCCTGAATGTGACGTTGTAAGCGTCGGAGATAAAGTCTTTCAAAGACCTTGCTGACTGCTGGTAGTAAGCTGATAGGCCTGTAGCTACTTGGTAAACGAGGGTCCTTCCCAGGCTTCTGGATGGGCACTACCTCCGCATGTTTCCATGCTTGAGGATAGTGTCCAGTGCGGAGAATGTTGTTGAAAAATCGAGCCAGGTGTTCTATGGCTGCTGGTGGCATCTGTCGCAGCATTTCATTTGTGAGCTGGTCAGGGCCTCCCGCCTTGCGCTTGTTGAGTCGCCGAAGTTCTACGGAGACTTCATCAGCATCCACCTCTTCGATTTGATCGTCGCCCACAGGTGCATTGAGGAATACCGGAAGACGTTGTGCAACCAGTCGAATGTGATCCGGATCCGTGGGGTCCATGATGGGCTGGAAATCTCGTTCAAAAACATCAGCGATGGCGTTGGCTTTGTCCGCTGGGCTGCTGGCGATGTTTTGACCGACTTGTAGCGGCGGTATCCTCTGTCGTCGGCGGAGGAAGAACTGCGTGGCTTTCCAAGCAGTACCATCATCAACCCGAAGAGTGGCCAGGCGGTTGGACCATTCCTGATGGCGGTGATTTGCAACTGCAACCTTTATCTCTCTCCTCATCCGGTTTAGTGCCCTCTTCGTTGCTGCGTTTCGTGTCAGCTGCCATTCACGGAATAGGCGATTTTTGGTGGTTATCGCCTCCATTAGATGTGGTGGCAGTTGCCGTGATCGGTCAGGTGGTTCGGATCGCGGCCGCGGTGTGGCCCGGTGCACCGCCTGAATAGCACAGTCTTGAAGGAATCGGGCATAGCCATCAACTCCAACCTCAGCAGCATCTGGTGCATCTCGGAGGCCCTCAGCGATCAGCTCCTGGTATCGGATCCAGTTGGTGTTCCTGGTCTGGATTCCTCTCCGCGACACCGGCTGAGCATCGACATCGATGTCAAAGATAACTGGAACATGGTCCGAGGATAAGGCGTTGCGAGTGCTGGCAGATATAACATAGGGCACCCCCTTGGCCACCGCAATGTCAAGCACGTCTGGAGGTCCACCATTGTTAGGAAAGTGGGTGGGATCATGAGGTCCGAGGATGATGGCGTTCCACTGCTGTGCGACTCGGAGAAGTTTTCGTCCGTGGTTGTTGGTAAGACGAGAATGCCATTCAGTATGTTTTGCATTAAAATCACCGCCGGCAAAGACCTTTCCAGGTAATGTCAGCAGCGCTTCAGCGTCCTGTTGGAGTAACTGCCTGCCAGGTGGACGGTAGACAGCCACAAACGTGATGCGCCCATGTGAGGTGTCAACAGCTACAGCAGTTGCCTCCATCGCTTGTAGTGGCGGAAGCTGAATCTGATGGTGCGCCAGTGAAGTCCGGACGTAGACCGCAGTACCACCGCCATGCGTTGGTCTGTCAGTCCGATAGCACACGTAGTTCGCTGCTCGGACGTGAACTCCAGGCTTGAGAAAAGTCTCCGAGACGAGGCAAATGTCAACGGCTTCATCTCGCAGCAGCTGACGAAATTCGCCATCTTGGGTGCGGATGCCCTGGGCATTCCACACGCATACAGTGACTCCTCGTTGACTACGGGCCATGCTGGGTCTTCAGTGGTCCGGTGGTGATTGCCTGAACGGCTGCACTAACAGCGGCGATGAGTTGCCGCGGGATATCCCTGAGAAGCTCCCGAAGTTCTTGCAGGAGGAGCTTCATTTCTTCCATGCTGGAATCGGCCACCTGGGAAGGTGCAGATGCATCGTGTGGATGTTGAGCTGGGGTTTCCACGACGACAGCCTGGCGTCCCTGTTGGGAGCGGTCGTGTTGTCCCTGGTCTTCACTCTGTTGCTGATCAGGACGCAGTGCTGGTGGTCGCGCTGTGCCTCGTGGACGGCGGGCCTTCTTGTTGTCTGCAGCTGTTGCAACAGTGGCTGGCGCCGTCGCAGGTATGGGGGCCTGCTGAGAGGAGCCAGGGGAAACAGCAGCAGCAAAACTGACTCCAGGTCTGACTGGTGCAGGCCGCTTTATTGAGCCAGGGCGTTGGCCACGGCTCCGTGCCGCAGCCCGTTGGAAGCTGGAACAGCCGCGGTAAGAGGCAACATGTTCTCCCCCACATCCAGCGCATTTGGGCGGTCCATCTGTCCGCTGCCGTGTGCAGTCGCGACTAGCGTGCTCCCCTGCACACTTAACACAGCGTGGGGGTAGCGTGCAGAACCGTGCTACATGCCCAACCATTTGGCAGTTGTAGCACTGAGGTTCTCCCCTCTTCGAGCGGAGTTTTTCTGTAGTGACTGGTGTCGCCGCTATCTTCGTGACCTGCCACAGCCCACGGTTGTGTGGGATATCACAAGTGACCACTAGGACCAGCGGCGTCTCCTTTCTGGTTCGGCGAGACGGTAGGCGGGTTATCGATCTGAGTCCAAATCCATAGCCCATATCCTCCAGCTGCTGCCGGATGTGATCCAGGCTGTAGTTTCGAGGGAGCCCTCGAAAGACTATCTTTAGCGTCTTGTCCGTTGCCGACGGATAAGTGTAGAACGGCTTTTCCTGTTCTCCGAACGCAGCCGTAACCTTTCTGTAGTCATCAGCTGTTTTCAGCGTGACCTTGTACAGGTTGGTGCCAGCAGGCTTGATGACAACGTTGTCTTGGCCAACAAGACGAAGCAGCATCCTGTAGAGGCCGTCGTAGTCTTCAGTATGTTGGACCACAATAGGCGGCGGCCTTGGTTCACTCTTCTGAGTAGGTAACTCCACACCCTCAGCGAGCTCATCATAACTGTTTGTCGTCGGAACCGGCGATGCAGATGACAGTTGAGCCTTCCTCGCCGGCCGTTTGACGAGTTGAAAACCATCCTCATCGACGACGACGTCCGCCGGTTTTGCCTTCTTTCCCTTAGGAGGGGCTCGAGTAGTTCCTGTGGCGGTGGTCGCCCTCCTTTTCTTCGTCCTGGTGGAGGTGGACGCTTCTTGTCGTGCCGCCGTCTCGTCGTCAGATTCTGGCAGCGGTACTTGCAATGCAGCCGACTCGAAATCCATAGTCGTGTCCAATGACGATGCCTGGGTCGTCTTAGGTGGGGGGCCGGATGGGGCCGCCGGCAAAGCAAGCTCTGCCGGACGACGATCCGCCACACCCTTCGCTGTACGGACATCCTCTCGCTCCGACATCTCAGCGCAGACTCGCGTGCGTGCGTGCGTCGCGTGCGATGTCTTTAGCTCAGTGGTAGAGCACTGGTCTAATAAACCAGGGGTCGTAAGTTCCATCCTCACAGGAGAAAGATGAATTTTGGAAATCAGTTGCGCGTCGTGGCCGTATTGCAAACAGTACCTGTGATGACGAACAATTAGCGACAGGCGTTTTTTTAAGATTTACTCTCAGATGTGATTAAGGCGAATGGCGCAGATAAAGCATTTGCCAAAGCGGTACAGCATAAGGTGGGACGAGGCAGTCTGAATTACATTTTATAGATATATTTCTCACATATCTCAGAGCCTCTCGCGGTCGTCGTCGTCGTCGTGGTCGTCGTCGTCGTCGCCGCCGCCGCTTCTGCAGAGGTAGCAAATGGCCTTCGTAGCAAATGCGGCGAGGGACGCCCTGCCTTCGATTACGAATGCACAAAGTGTGTGGTCTTGTTTCTCAGTCTATATTTGGTCGGTCTCGTCAGAGGTTGAATGTAACGAATGGGTGGGAAAGAGCAAGGGGCAGCGGCTGTGTAGAACGAAAACACAAATCCTCAGGGGTGTGAGCGTTTCGAGATGAGTCGTATACATGTAAATGTTGGTCGTCAGTGTCCGTGTGGCCTAATGGATAAGGCGTCGGACTTCGTATATGAAGATTACAGGTTCGAATGCTGTCACGCTTGTGTTTTTCCAGTTCTGAAAAAGAAACATACCGTTTTAATGTAGCAATTGAGCAGTACGAAACCGTCTGAATGTTGCTGTTGACCATTTTTTGCTTGGAGATGCTCTTGAGCTTGAAACACACACAGCAAGACCGGTGTTAACTAGCGAAATGGTCGGCAGAGTGCCGACACCGCGAGTTTTGACTGGCACTTGCACATCTAAAACAACGTCGGAAAGTAACTCGTTCGGCTTTTGACTCACATAAAGTATGTGTGTTAATTTTGACGCCACTAGCTCTGCTTGTTGTCATGCAATTTCTTTGCCTCTCAGAAATGATTATGACATAAAAGTGAAGTACGTGACGAGTGTGACGTTAGGAAAACATTAGGCAGCATGGAGAGATTCTGTATGGGACCACCCAACCCAAACGAGTACTGTGTGACGTGCTACCCGGAAAGTATTCACCGAGGTAGCCGGCTATCTCAGTCGGTAGAGCGTCCGACTCTTAATCCCAGGGTCGTGGGTTCGAGCCAGACGCTGGGCGGAACGGAATTTTGTTCCGCTGCAGGTGTAAATTACCATTTTTCTGATTAACGAGATTTAATGGAAATAGCAACTTTAAACTTTTCCTACGTCTCTGTCAGTCGCAAGGAAACTGTATTTGAAGGTGAAGGTGATTTTGTAGACATGTGTGAAAGACATGTTCTGAAATGCAAGTGTTGTGGTTTGGAGAGCACATCGTTTACGTGTCAGATGTGTAGCCAAGCAGTAATTTGTCGCCATAGCTGCAAATATTAGCCGGTAATATGAAGTGTTGTCAGCTAAAGTCTGATGATGCAGACGACCGTAAGGACGAAGTACCCAAGAGTACCGCTAGGCCGCGCCTCTTTAGCTCAGTGGTAGAGCACTGGTCTAATAAACCAGGGGTCGTAAGTTCCATCCTCACAGGAGAAAGATGAATTTTGGAAATCAGTTGCGCGTCGTGGCCGTATAGCAAACAGTACCTGTGATGACGAACAATTAGCGACAGGCGTTTTTTTTAAGATTTACTCTCAGATGTGATTAAGGCGAATGGCGCAGATAAAGCATTTGCCAAAGCGGTACAGCATAAGGTGGGACGAGGCAGTCTGAATTACATTTTATAGATGCATTTCTCACATATCTCAGAGCCTCTCGCGATCTTCGTCGTCGTCGTCGTCGTCTCCGTCGTCGCCGCCGCCGCTTCTGCAGAAGTAGCAAATGGCCATCGTAGCAAATGCGGCGAGGGACGCCCTGCCTTCGATTCCGAATGCACAAAGTGTGTGGTCTTGTTTCTCAGTCTATATTTGGTCGGTCTCGTCAGAGGTTGAATGTAACGAATGGGTGGGAAAGAGCAAGGGGCAGCGGCTGTGTAGAACGAAAACACAAATCCTCAGGGGTGTGAGCGTTTCGAGATGAGTCGTATACATGTAAATGTTGGTCGTCAGTGTCCGTGTGGCCTAATGGATAAGGCGTCGGACGTCGTATCTGAAGATTACAGGTTCGAATGCTGTCACGCTTGTCTTTTTCCAGTTCTGAAAAAGAAACATACCGTTTTAATGTAGCAATTGAGCAGTACGAAACCGTCTGAATGTTGCTGTTGACCATTTTTTGCTTGGAGATGCTCTTGAGCTTGAAACACACACAGCAAGCCCGGTGTTAACTAGCGAAATGGTCGGCAGAGTGCCGACACCGCGAGTTTTGACTGGCACTTGCACATCTAAAACAACGTCGGAAAGTAACTCGTTCGGCTTTTGAGTCACATAAAGTATATGTGTTAATTTTGACGCCACTAGCTCTGCTTGTTGTCATGCAATTTCTTTGCCTCTCAGAAATGATTATGACATAAAAGTGAAGTACGTGACGAGTGTGACGTTAGGAAAACATTAGGCAGCATGGAGAGATTCTGTATGGGACCACCCAACCCAAACGAGTACTGTGTGACGTGCTACCCAGCAAGTATTCACCGAGGTAGCCGGCTATCTCAGTCGGTAGAGCGTCAGACTCTTAATCCCAGGGTCGTGGGTTCGAGCCAGACGCTGGGCGGAACGGAATTTTGTTCCGCTGCAGGTGTAAATTACCGTTTTTCTGATTAACGAGATTTAATGGAAATAGCAACTTTAAACTTTGCCTACGTCTCTGTCAGTCGCAAGGAAACTGTATTTGAAGGTGAAGGTGATTTTGTAGACATGTGTGAAAGACATGTTCTGAAATGCAGGTGTTGTGGTTTGGAGAGCACATGGTTTACGTGTCAGATGTGTAGCCAAGCAGTAACTTGTCGCCATAGCTGCAAATATTAGCCGGTAATATGAAGTGTTGTCAGCTAAAGTCTGATGATGCAGACGACCGTAAGGACGAAGTACCCAAGAGTACCGCTAGGCCGCGCCTCTTTAGCTCAGTGGTAGAGCACTGGTCTAATAAACCAGGGGTCGTAAGTTCCATCCTCACAGGAGAAAGATGAATTTTGGAAATCAGTTGCGCGTCGTGGCCGTATAGCAAACAGTACCTGTGATGACGAACAATTAGCGACAGGCGTTTTTTTAAGATTTACTCTCAGATGTGATTAAGGCGAATGGCGCAGATAAAGCATTTGCCAAAGCGGTACAGCATAAGGTGGGACGAGGCAGTCTGAATTACATTTTATAGATGCATTTCTCACATATCTCAGAGCCTCTCGCGATCTTCGTCGTCGTCGTCGTCGTCTCCGTCGTCGCCGCCGCCGCTTCTGCAGAAGTAGCAAATGGCCATCGTAGCAAATGCGGCGAGGGACGCCCTGCCTTCGATTCCGAATGCACAAAGTGTGTGGTCTTGTTTCTCAGTCTATATTTGGTCGGTCTCGTCAGAGGTTGAATGTAACGAATGGGTGGGAAAGAGCAAGGGGCAGCGGCTGTGTAGAACGAAAACACAAATCCTCAGGGGTGTGAGCGTTTCGAGATGAGTCGTATACATGTAAATGTTGGTCGTCAGTGTCCGTGTGGCCTAATGGATAAGGCGTCGGACGTCGTATCTGAAGATTACAGGTTCGAATGCTGTCACGCTTGTCTTTTTCCAGTTCTGAAAAAGAAACATACCGTTTTAATGTAGCAATTGAGCAGTACGAAACCGTCTGAATGTTGCTGTTGACCATTTTTTGCTTGGAGATGCTCTTGAGCTTGAAACACACACAGCAAGCCCGGTGTTAACTAGCGAAATGGTCGGCAGAGTGCCGACACCGCGAGTTTTGACTGGCACTTGCACATCTAAAACAACGTCGGAAAGTAACTCGTTCGGCTTTTGAGTCACATAAAGTATGTGTGTTAATTTTGACGCCACTAGCTCTGCTTGTTGTCATGCAATTTCTTTGCCTCTCAGAAATGATTATGACATAAAAGTGAAGTACGTGACGAGTGTGACGTTAGGAAAACATTAGGCAGCATGGAGAGATTCTGTATGGGACCACCCAACCCAAACGAGTACTGTGTGACGTGCTACCCAGCAAGTATTCACCGAGGTAGCCGGCTATCTCAGTCGGTAGAGCGTCAGACTCTTAATCCCAGGGTCGTGGGTTCGAGCCAGACGCTGGGCGAAACGGAATTTTGTTCCGCTGCAGGTGTAAATTACCGTTTTTCTGATTAACGAGATTTAATGGAAATAGCAACTTTAAACTTTGCCTACGTCTCTGTCAGTCGCAAGGAAACTGTATTTGAAGGTGAAGGTGATTTTGTAGACATGTGTGAAAGACATGTTCTGAAATGCAGGTGTTGTGGTTTGGAGAGCACATGGTTTACGTGTCAGATGTGTAGCCAAGCAGTAACTTGTCGCCATAGCTGCAAATATTAGCCGGTAATATGAAGTGTTGTCAGCTAAAGTCTGATGATGCAGACGACCGTAAGGACGAAGTACCCAAGAGTACCGCTAGGCCGCGCCTCTTTAGGTCAGTGGTAGAGCACTGGTCTAATAAACCAGGGGTCGTAAGTTCCATCCTCACAGGAGGAAGATGAATTTTGGAAATCAGTTGCGCGTCGTGGCCGTATAGCAAACAGTACCTGTGATGACGAACAATTAGCGACAGGCGTTTTTTTAAGATTTACTCTCAGATGTGATTAAGGCGAATGGCGCAGATAAAGCATTTGCCAAAGCGGTACAGCATAAGGTGGGACGAGGCAGTCTGAATTACATTTTATAGATATATTTCTCACATATCTCAGAGCCTCTCGCGGTCGTCGTCGTCGTCGTGGTCGTCGTCGTCGTCGCCGCCGCCGCTTCTGCAGAAGTAGCAAATGGCCTTCGTAGCAAATGCGGCGAGGGACGCCATGCCTTCGATTCCGAATGCACAAAGTGTGTGGTCTTGTTTCTCAGTCTATATTTGGTCGGTCTCGTCAGAGGTTGAATGTAACGAATGGGTGGGAAAGAGCAAGGGGCAGCGGCTGTGTAGAACGAAAACACAAATCCTCAGGGGTGTGAGCGTTTCGAGATGAGTCGTATACATGTAAATGTTGGTCGTCAGTGTCCGTGTGGCCTAATGGATAAGGCGTCGGACTTCGTATATGAAGATTACAGGTTCGAATGCTGTCACGCTTGTGTTTTTCCAGTTCTGAAAAAGAAACATACCGTTTTAATGTAGCAATTGAGCAGTACGAAACCGTCTGAATGTTGCTGTTGACCATTTTTTGCTTGGAGATGCTCTTGAGCTTGAAACACACACAGCAAGACCGGTGTTAACTAGCGAAATGGTCGGCAGAGTGCCGACACCGCGAGTTTTGACTGGCACTTGCACATCTAAAACAACGTCGGAAAGTAACTCGTTCGGCTTTTGACTCACATAAAGTATGTGTGTTAATTTTGACGCCACTAGCTCTGCTTGTTGTCATGCAATTTCTTTGCCTCTCAGAAATGATTATGACATAAAAGTGAAGTACGTGACGAGTGTGACGTTAGGAAAACATTAGGCAGCATGGAGAGATTCTGTATGGGACCACCCAACCCAAACGAGTACTGTGTGACGTGCTACCCGGAAAGTATTCACCGAGGTAGCCGGCTATCTCAGTCGGTAGAGCGTCCGACTCTTAATCCCAGGGTCGTGGGTTCGAGCCAGACGCTGGGCGGAACGGAATTTTGTTCCGCTGCAGGTGTAAATTACCATTTTTCTGATTAACGAGATTTAATGGAAATAGCAACTTTAAACTTTTCCTACGTCTCTGTCAGTCGCAAGGAAACTGTATTTGAAGGTGAAGGTGATTTTGTAGACATGTGTGAAAGACATGTTCTGAAATGCAAGTGTTGTGGTTTGGAGAGCACATCGTTTACGTGTCAGATGTGTAGCCAAGCAGTAATTTGTCGCCATAGCTGCAAATATTAGCCGGTAATATGAAGTGTTGTCAGCTAAAGTCTGATGATGCAGACGACCGTAAGGACGAAGTACCCAAGAGTACCGCTAGGCCGCGCCTCTTTAGCTCAGTGGTAGAGCACTGGTCTAATAAACCAGGGGTCGTAAGTTCCATCCTCACAGGAGAAAGATTAATTTTGGAAATCAGTTGCGCGTCGTGGCCGTATAGCAAACAGTACCTGTGATGACGAACAATTAGCGACAGGCGTTTTTTTTAAGATTTACTCTCAGATGTGATTAAGGCGAATGGCGCAGATAAAGCATTTGCCAAAGCGGTACAGCATAAGGTGGGACGAGGCAGTCTGAATTACATTTTATAGATGCATTTCTCACATATCTCAGTGCCTCTCGCGATCTTCGTCGTCGTCGTCGTCGTCTCCGTCGTCGCCGCCGCCGCTTCTGCAGAAGTAGCAAATGGCCATCGTAGCAAATGCGGCGAGGGACGCCCTGCCTTCGATTCCGAATGCACAAAGTGTGTGGTCTTGTTTCTCAGTCTATATTTGGTCGGTCTCGTCAGAGGTTGAATGTAACGAATGGGTGGGAAAGAGCAAGGGGCAGCGGCTGTGTAGAACGAAAACACAAATCCTCAGGGGTGTGAGCGTTTCGAGATGAGTCGTATACATGTAAATGTTGGTCGTCAGTGTCCGTGTGGCCTAATGGATAAGGCGTCGGACGTCGTATCTGAAGATTACAGGTTCGAATGCTGTCACGCTTGTCTTTTTCCAGTTCTGAAAAAGAAACATACCGTTTTAATGTAGCAATTGAGCAGTACGAAACCGTCTGAATGTTGCTGTTGACCATTTTTTGCTTGGAGATGCTCTTGAGCTTGAAACACACACAGCAAGCCCGGTGTTAACTAGCGAAATGGTCGGCAGAGTGCCGACACCGCGAGTTTTGACTGGCACTTGCACATCTAAAACAACGTCGGAAAGTAACTCGTTCGGCTTTTGAGTCACATAAAGTATGTGTGTTAATTTTGACGCCACTAGCTCTGCTTGTTGTCATGCAATTTCTTTGCCTCTCAGAAATGATTATGACATAAAAGTGAAGTACGTGACGAGTGTGACGTTAGGAAAACATTAGGCAGCATGGAGAGATTCTGTATGGGACCACCCAACCCAAACGAGTACTGTGTGACGTGCTACCCAGCAAGTATTCACCGAGGTAGCCGGCTATCTCAGTCGGTATAGCGTCAGACTCTTAATCCCAGGGTCGTGGGTTCGAGCCAGACGCTGGGCGGAACGGAATTTTGTTCCGCTGCAGGTGTAAATTACCGTTTTTCTGATTAACGAGATTTAATGGAAATAGCAACTTTAAACTTTGCCTACGTCTCTGTCAGTCGCAAGGAAACTGTATTTGAAGGTGAAGGTGATTTTGTAGACATGTGTGAAAGACATGTTCTGAAATGCAGGTGTTGTGGTTTGGAGAGCACATGGTTTACGTGTCAGATGTGTAGCCAAGCAGTAACTTGTCGCCATAGCTGCAAATATTAGCCGGTAATATGAAGTGTTGTCAGCTAAAGTCTGATGATGCAGACGACCGTAAGGACGAAGTACCCAAGAGTACCGCTAGGCCGCGCCTCTTTAGCTCAGTGGTAGAGCACTGGTCTAATAAACCAGGGGTCGTAAGTTCCATCCTCACAGGAGGAAGATGAATTTTGGAAATCAGTTGCGCGTCGTGGCCGTATAGCAAACAGTACCTGTGATGACGAACAATTAGCGACAGGCGTTTTTTTAAGATTTACTCTCAGATGTGATTAAGGCGAATGGCGCAGATAAAGCATTTGCCAAAGCGGTACAGCATAAGGTGGGACGAGGCAGTCTGAATTACATTTTATAGATGCATTTCTCACATATCTCAGAGCCTCTCGCGATCTTCGTCGTCGTCGTCGTCGTCTCCGTCGTCGCCGCCGCCGCTTCTGCAGAAGTAGCAAATGGCCATCGTAGCAAATGCGGCGAGGGACGCCCTGCCTTCGATTCCGAATGCACAAAGTGTGTGGTCTTGTTTCTCAGTCTATATTTGGTCGGTCTCGTCAGAGGTTGAATGTAACGAATGGGTGGGAAAGAGCAAGGGGCAGCGGCTGTGTAGAACGAAAACACAAATCCTCAGGGGTGTGAGCGTTTCGAGATGAGTCGTATACATGTAAATGTTGGTCGTCAGTGTCCGTGTGGCCTAATGGATAAGGCGTCGGACGTCGTATCTGAAGATTACAGGTTCGAATGCTGTCACGCTTGTCTTTTTCCAGTTCTGAAAAAGAAACATACCGTTTTAATGTAGCAATTGAGCAGTACGAAACCGTCTGAATGTTGCTGTTGACCATTTTTTGCTTGGAGATGCTCTTGAGCTTGAAACACACACAGCAAGACCGGTGTTAACTAGCGAAATGGTCGGCAGAGTGCCGACACCGCGAGTTTTGACTGGCACTTGCACATCTAAAACAACGTCGGAAAGTAACTCGTTCGGCTTTTGAGTCACATAAAGTATGTGTGTTAATTTTGACGCCACTAGCTCTGCTTGTTGTCATGCAATTTCTTTGCCTCTCAGAAATGATTATGACATAAAAGTGAAGTACGTGACGAGTGTGACGTTAGGAAAACATTAGGCAGCATGGAGAGATTCTGTATGGGACCACCCAACCCAAACGAGTACTGTGTGACGTGCTACCCGGCAAGTATTCACCGAGGTAGCCGGCTATCTCAGTCGGTAGAGCGTCAGACTCTTAATCCCAGGGTCGTGGGTTCGAGCCAGTCGCTGGGCGGAACGGAATTTTGTTCCGCTGCAGGTGTAAATTACCGTTTTTCTGATTAACGAGATTTAATGGAAATAGCAACTTTAAACTTTGCCTACGTCTCTGTCAGTCGCAAGGAAACTGTATTTGAAGGTGAAGGTGATTTTGTAGACATGTGTGAAAGACATGTTCTGAAATGCAAGTGTTGTGGTTTGGAGAGCACATCGGTTACGTGTCAGATGTGTAGCCAAGCAGTAATTTGTCGCCATAGCTGCAAATATTAGCCGGTAATATGAAGTGTTGTCAGCTAAAGTCTGATGATGCAGACGACCGTAAGGACGAAGTACCCAAGAGTACCGCTAGGCCGCGCCTCTTTAGCTCAGTGGTAGAGCACTGGTCTAATAAACCAGGGGTCGTAAGTTCCATCCTCACAGGAGAAAGATGAATTTTGGAAATCAGTTGCGCGTCGTGGCCGTATAGCAAACAGTACCTGTGATGACGAACAATTAGCGACAGGCGTTTTTTTAAGATTTACTCTCAGATGTGATTAAGGCGAATGGCGCAGATAAAGCATTTGCCAAAGCGGTACAGCATAAGGTGGGACGAGGCAGTCTGAATTACATTTTATAGATGCATTTCTCACATATCTCAGAGCCTCTCGCGATCTTCGTCGTCGTCGTCGTCGTCTCCGTCGTCGCCGCCGCCGCTTCTGCAGAAGTAGCAAATGGCCATCGTAGCAAATGCGGCGAGGGACGCCCTGCCTTCGATTCCGAATGCACAATGTGTGTGGTCTTGTTTCTCAGTCTATATTTGGTCGGTCTCGTCAGAGGTTGAATGTAACGAATGGGTGGGAAAGAGCAAGGGGCAGCGGCTGTGTAGAACGAAAACACAAATCCTCAGGGGTGTGAGCGTTTCGAGATGAGTCGTATACATGTAAATGTTGGTCGTCAGTGTCCGTGTGGCCTAATGGATAAGGCGTCGGACGTCGTATCTGAAGATTACAGGTTCGAATGCTGTCACGCTTGTCTTTTTCCAGTTCTGAAAAAGAAACATACCGTTCTAATGTAGCAATTGAGCAGTACGAAACCGTCTGAATGTTGCTGTTGACCATTTTTTGCTTGGAGATGCTCTTGAGCTTGAAACACACACAGCAAGACCGGTGTTAACTAGCGAAATGGTCGGCAGAGTGCCGACACCGCGAGTTTTGACTGGCACTTGCACATCTAAAACAACGTCGGAAAGTAACTCGTTCGGCTTTTGAGTCACATAAAGTATGTGTGTTAATTTTGACGCCACTAGCTCTGCTTGTTGTCATGCAATTTCTTTGCCTCTCAGAAATGATTATGACATAAAAGTGAAGTACGTGACGAGTGTGACGTTAGGAAAACATTAGGCAGCATGGAGAGATTCTGTATGGGACCACCCAACCCAAACGAGTACTGTGTGACGTGCTACCCGGCAAGTATTCACCGAGGTAGCCGGCTATCTCAGTCGGTAGAGCGTCAGACTCTTAATCCCAGGGTCGTGGGTTCGAGCCAGACGCTGGGCGGAACGGAATTTTGTTCCGCTGCAGGTGTAAATTACCGTTTTTCTGATTAACGAGATTTAATGGAAATAGCTACTTTAAACTTTGCCTACGTCTCTGTCAGTCGCAAGGAAACTGTATTTGAAGGTGAAGGTGATTTTGTAGACATGTGTGAAAGACATGTTCTGAAATGCAAGTGTTGTGGTTTGGAGAGCACATCGGTTACGTGTCAGATGTGTAGCCAAGCAGTAATTTGTCGCCAAAGCTGCAAATATTAGCCGGTAATATGAAGTGTTGTCAGCTAAAGTCTGATGATGCAGACGACCGTAAGGACGAAGTACCCAAGAGTACCGCTAGGCCGCGCCTCTTTAGCTCAGTGGTAGAGCACTGGGCTAATAAACCAGGGGTCGTAAGTTCCATCCTCACAGGAGAAAGATGAATTTTGGAAATCAGTTGCGCGTCGTGGCCGTATAGCAAACAGTACCTGTGATGACGAACAATTAGCGACAGGCGTTTTTTTAAGATTTACTCTCAGATGTGATTAAGGCGAATGGCGCAGATAAAGCATTTGCCAAAGCGGTACAGCATAAGGTGGGACGAGGCAGTCTGAATTACATTTTTAGATATATTTCTCACATATCTCAGAGCCTCTCGCGTTCGTCGTGGTCGTCGTCGTCGTCGTCGTCGTCTTCGCCGCCGCCGATTCTGCAGAAGTAGCAAATGGCCATCGTAGCAAATGCGGCGAGGGACGCCCTGCCTTTGATTCCGAATGCACAAAGTGTGTGGTCTTGTTTCTCAGTCTATATTTGGTCGGTCTCGTCAGAGGTTGAATGTAACGAATGGGTGGGAAAGAGCAAGGGGCAGCGGCTGTGTAGAACGAAAACACAAATCCTCAGGGGTGTGAGCGTTTCGAGATGAGTCGTATACATGTAAATGTTGGTCGTCAGTGTCCGTGTGGCCTAATGGATAAGGCGTCGGACTTCGTATCTGAAGATTACAGGTTCGAATGCTGTCACGCTTGTGTTTTTCCAGTTCTGAAAAAGAAACATACCGTTTTAATGTAGCAATTGAGCAGTACGAAACCGTCTGAATGTTGCTGTTGACCATTTTTTGCTTGGAGATGCTCTTGAGCTTGAAACACACACAGCAAGACCGGTGTTAACTAGCGAAATGGTCGGCAGAGTGCCGACACCGCGAGTTTTGACTGGCACTTGCACATCTAAAACAACGTCGGAAAGTAACTCGTTCGGCTTTTGAGTCACATAAAGTATGTGTGTTAATTTTGACGCCACTAGCTCTGCTTGTTGTCATGCAATTTCTTTGCCTCTCAGAAATGATTATGACATAAAAGTGAAGTACGTGACGAGTGTGACGTTAAGAAAACATTAGGCAGCATGGAGAGATTCTGTATGGGACCACCCAACCCAAACGAGTACTGTGTGACGTGCTACCCGGCAAGTATTCACCGAGGTAGCCGGCTATCTCAGTCGGTAGAGCGTCAGACTCTTAATCCCAGGGTCGTGGGTTCGAGCCAGATGCTGGGCGAAACGGAATTTTGTTCCGCTGCAGGTGTAAATTACCGTTTTTCTGATTAACGAGATTTAATGGAACTAGCAACTTTAAACTTTGCATACGTCTCTGTCAGTCGCAAGGAAACTGTATTTGAAGGTGAAGGTGATTTTGTAGACATGTGTGAAAGACATGTTCTGAAATGCAAGTGTTGTGGTTTGGAGAGCACATCGGTTACGTGTCAGATGTGTAGCCAAGCAGTAATTTGTCGCCATAGCTGCAAATATTAGCCGGTAATATGAAGTGTTGTCAGCTAAAGTCTGATGATGCAGACGACCGTAAGGACGAAGTACCCAAGAGTACCGCTAGGCCGCGCCTCTTGAGCTCAGTGGTAGAGCACTGGTCTAATAAACCACGGGTCGTAAGTTCCATTCTCACAGGAGAAAGACGAATTTTGGAAATCAGTTGCGCGTCGTGGCCGTATAGCAAACAGTACCTGTGATGACGAATAATTAGCGACAGGCGTTTTTTTAAGATTTACTCTCAGATGTGATTAAGGCGAATGGCGCAGATAAAGCATTTGCCAAAGCGGTACAACATAAGGTGGGACGAGGCAGTCTGAATTACATTTTATAGATGTATTTCTCACATATCTCAGAGCCTCTCGCGATCTTCGACGTCGTCGTCGTCGCCGCCGCCGCTTCTGCAGAAGTAGCAAATGGCCATCGTAGCAAATGCGGCGAGGGACGCCCTGCCTTCGATTCCGAATGCACAAAGTGTGTGGTCTTGTTTCTCAGTCTATATTTGGTCGGTCTCGTCAGAGGTTGAATGTAACGAATGGGTGGGAAAGAGCAAGGGGCAGCGGCTGTGTAGAACGAAAACACAAATCCTCAGGGGTGTGAGCGTTTCGAGATGAGTCGTATAAATGTAAATGTTGGTCGTCAGTGACCGTGTGGCCTAATGGATAAGGCGTCGGACTTCGGATCTGAAGATTACAGGTTCGAATGCTGTCACGCTCGTGTTTTCCAGTTCTGAAAAAGAAACATAACGTTTTAATGTAGCAATTGAGCAGTACGAAACTGTCTGAATGTTGCTGTTGACCATTTTTTGCTTGGAGATGCTCTTGAGCTTGAAACACACACAGCAAGACTGGTGTTAACTAGCGAAATGGTCGGCAGAGTGCCGACACCGCGAGTTTTGACTGGCACTTGCACATCTAAAACAACGTCGGAAAGTAACTCGTTCGGCTTTTGAGTCACATAAAGTATGTGTGTTAATTTTGACGCCACTAGCTCTGCTTGTTGTCATGCAATTTCTTTGCCTCTCAGAAATGATTATGACATAAAAGTGAAGTACGTGACGAGTGTGACGTTAGGAAAACATTAGGCAGCATGGAGAGATTCTGTATGGGACCACCCAACCCAAACGAGTACTGTGTGACGTGCTACCCGGCAAGTACTCACCGAGGTAGCCGGCTATCTCAGTCGGTAGAGCGTCAGACTCTTAATCCCAGGGTCGTGGGTTCGAGCCAGACGCTGGGCGGAACGGAATTTTGTTCCGCTGCAGGTGTAAATTACCGTTTTTCTGATTAACGAGATTTAATGGAAATAGCAACTTTAAACTTTGCCTACGTCTCTGTCAGTCGCAAGGAAACTGTATTTGAAGGTGAAGGTGATTTTGTAGACATGTGTGAAAGACATGTTCTGAAATGCAAGTGTTGTGGTTTGGAGAGCACATCGGTTACGTGTCAGATGTGTAGCCAAGCAGTAATTTGTCGCCATAGCTGCAAATATTAGCCGGTAATATGAAGTGTTGTCAGCTAAAGTCTGATGATGCAGACGACCGTAAGGACGAAGTACCCAAGAGTACCGCTAGGCCGCGCCTCTTTAGCTCAGTGGTAGAGCACTGGGCTAATAAACCAGGGGTCGTAAGTTCCATCCTCACTGGAGAAAGATGAATTTTGGAAATCAGTTGCGCGTCGTGGCCGTATAGCAAACAGTACCTGTGATGACGAACAATCAGCGACAGGCGTTTTTTTAAGATTTACTCTCAGATGTGATTAAGGCGAATGGCGCAGATAAAGCATTTGCCAAAGCGGTACAGCATAAGGTGGGACGAGGCAGTCTGAATTACATTTTATAGATGTATTTCTCACATATCTCAGAGCCTCTCGCGATATTCGTCGTCGTCGTCGTCGCCGCCGCCGCTTCTGCAGAAGTAGCAAATGGCAATCGTAGCAAATGCGGCGAGGGACGCCCTGCCTTCGATTCCGAATGCACAAAGTGTGTGGTCTTGTTTCTCAGTCTATATTTGGTCGGTCTCGTCAGAGGTTGAATGTAACGAATGGGTGGGAAAGAGCAAGGGGCAGCGGCTGTGTAGAACGAAAACACAAATCCTCAGGGGTGTGAGCGTTTCGAGATGAGTCGTACACATGTAAATGTTGGTCGACAGTGTCCGTGTGGCCTAATGGATAAGGCGTCGGACGTCGTATCTGAAGATTACAGGTTCGAATGTTGTCACGCTTGTCTTTTTCCAGTTCTGAAAAAGAAACATACCGTTTTAATGTAGTAATTGAGCAGTACGAAACCGTCTGAATGTTGCTGTTGACCATTTTTTGCTTGGAGATGCTCTTGAGCTTGAAACACACACAGCAAGACCGGTGTTAACTAGCGAAATGGTCGGCAGAGTGCCGACACCGCGAGTTTTGACTGGCACTTGCACATCTAAAACAACGTCGGAAAGTAACTCGTTCGGCTTTTGAGTCACATAAAGTATGTGTGTTAATTTTGACGCCACTAGCTCTGCTTGTTGTCATGCAATTTCTTTGCCTCTCAGAAATGATTATGACATAAAAGTGAAGTACGTGACGAGTGTGACGTTAGGAAAACATTAGGCAGCATGGAGAGATTCTGTATGGGACCACCCGACCCAAACGAGTACAGTGTGACGTGCTACCCGGCAAGTATTCACCGAGGTAGCCGGCTATGTCAGTCGGTAGAGCGTCAGACTCTTAATCCCAGGGTCGTGGGCTCGAGCCAGACGCTGGGCGGAACGGAATTTTGTTCCGCTGCAGGTGTAAATTACCGTTTTTCTGATTAACGAGATTTAATGGAAATAGCAACTTTAAACTTTGCCTACGTCTCTGTCAGTCGCAAGGAAACTGTATTTGAAGGTGAAGGTGATTTTGTAGACATGTGTGAAAGACATGTTCTGAAATGCAAGTGTTGTGGTTTGGAGAGCACATCGGTTACGTGTCAGATGTGTAGCCAAGCAGTAATTTGTCGCCATAGCTGCAAATTTTAGCCGGTAATATGAAGTGTTGTCAGCTAAAGTCTGATGATGCAGACGACCGTAAGGACGAAGTACGAAAGAGTGGCGCTAGGCCGCGCCTCTTTAGCTCAGTGGTAAAGCACTGGTCTAATAAACAAGGGGTCGTAAGTTGCATCCTCACTGGAGAAAGATGAATTTTGGAAATCAGTTGCGCGTCGTGGCCGTATAGCAAACAGTACCTGTGATGACGAACAATCAGCGACAGTCGTTTTTTTAAGATTTACTCTCAGATGTGATTAAGGCGAATGGCGCAGATAAAGCATTTGCCAAAGCGGTACAGCATAAGGTGGGACGAGGCAGTCTGAATTACATTTTATAGATGTATTTCTCACATATCTCAGAGCCTCTCGCGGTCGTCGTCGTCGTCGTCGTCGTCGTCGCCGCCGCCGCTTCTGCAGAAGTAGCAAATGGCCATCGTAGCAAATGCGGCGAGGGACGCCCTGCCTTCGATTCCGAATGCACAAAGTGTGTGGTCTTGTTTCTCAGTCTATATTTGGTCGGTCTCGTCAGAGGTTGAATGTAACGAATGGGTGGGAAAGAGCAAGGGGCAGCGGCTGTGTAGAACGAAAACACAAATCCTCAGGGGTGTGAGCGTTTCGAGATGAGTCGTATACATGTAAATGTTGGTCGACAGTGTCCGTGTGGCCTAATGGATAAGGCGTCGGACGTCGTATCTGAAGATTACAGGTTCGAATGCTGTCACGCTTGTCTTTTTCCAGTTCTGAAAAAGAAACATACCGTTTTAATGTAGTAATTGAGCAGTACGAAACCGTCTGAATGTTGCTGTTGACCATTTTTTGCTTGGAGATGCTCTTGAGCTTGAAACACACACAGCAAGACCGGTGTTAACTAGCGAAATGGTCGGCAGAGTGCCGACACCGCGAGTTTTGACTGGCACTTGCACATCTAAAACAACGTCGGAAAGTAACTCGTTCGGCTTTTGAGTCACATAAAGTATGTGTGTTAATTTTGACGCCACTAGCTCTGCTTGTTGTCATGCAATTTCTTTGCCTCTCAGAAATGATTATGACATAAAAGTGAAGTACGTGACGAGTGTGACGTTAGGAAAACATTAGGCAGCATGGAGAGATTCTGTATGGGACCACCCGACCCAAACGAGTACAGTGTGACGTGCTACCCGGCAAGTATTCACCGAGGTAGCCGGCCATGTCAGTCGGTAGAGCGTTAGACTCTTAATCCCAGGGTCGTGGGTTCGAGCCAGACGCTGGGCGGAACGGAATTCTGTTCCGCTGCAGGTGTAAATTACCGTTTTTCTGATTAACGAGATTTAATGGAAATAGCAACTTTAAACTTTGCCTACGTCTCTGTCAGTCGCAAGGAAACTGTATTTGAAGGTGAAGGTGATTTTGTAGACATGTGTGAAACACATGTTCTGAAATGCAAGTGTTGTGGTTTGGAGAGCACATCGGTTACGTGTCAGATGTGTAGCCAAGCAGTAATTTGTCGCCATAGCTGCAAATTTTAGCCGGTAATATGAAGTGTTGTCAGCTAAAGTCTGATGATGCAGACGACCGTAAGGACGAAGTACCAAAGAGTGGCGCTAGGCCGCGCCTCTTTAGCTCAGTGGTAGAGCACTGGTCTAATAAACAAGGGGACGTAAGTTGCATCCTCACTGGAGAAAGATGAATTTTGGAAATCAGTTGCGCGTCGTGGCCGTATAGCAAACAGTACCTGTGATGACGAACAATCAGCGACAGGCGTTTTTTTAAGATTTACTCTCAGATGTGATTAAGGCGAATGGCGCAGATAAAGCATTTGCCAAAGCGGTACAGCATAAGGTGGGACGAGGCAGTCTGAATTACATTTTATAGATGTATTTCTCACATATCTCAGAGCCTCTCGCGGTCGTCGTCGTCGTCGTCGTCGTCGTCGTCGTCGTCGTCGTCGTCGTCGTCGTCGTCGTCGTCGTCGTCGCCGCCGCCGCTTCTGCAGAAGTAGCAAATGGCCATCGTAGCAAATGCGGCGAGGGACGCCCTGCCTTCGATTCCGAATGCACAAAGTGTGTGGTCTTGTTTCTCAGTCTATATTTGGTCGGTCTCGTCAGAGGTTGAATGTAACGAATGGGTGGGAAAGAGCAAGGGGCAGCGGCTGTGTAGAACAAAAACACAAATCCTCAGGGGTGTGAGCGTTTCGAGATGAGTCGTATACATGTAAATGTTGGTCGCCAGTGTCCGTGTGGCCTAATGGATAAGGCGTCGGACGTCGTATCTGAAGATTACAGGTTCGAATGCTGTCACGCTTGTGTTTTTGCAGTTCTGAAAAAGAAACATACCGTTTTAATGTAGCAATTGAGCAGTACGAAACCGTCTGAATGTTGCTGTTGACCATTTTTTGCTTGGAGATGCTCTTGAGCTTGAAACACACACAGCAAGACCGGTGTTAACTAGCGAAATGGTCGGCAGAGTGCCGACACCGCGAGTTTTGACTGGCACTTGCACATCTAAAACAACGTCGGAAAGTAACTCGTTCGGCTTTTGAGTCACATAAAGTATGTGTGTTAATTTTGACGCCACTAGCTCTGCTTGTTGTCATGCAATTTCTTTGCCTCTCAGAAATGATTATGACATAAAAGTGAAGTACGTGACGAGTGTGACGTTAGGAAAACATTAGGCAGCATGGAGAGATTCTGTATGGGACCACCCGACCCAAACGAGTACAGTGTGACGTGCTACCCGGCAAGTATTCACCGAGGTAGCCGGCTATGTCAGTCGGTAGAGCGTCAGACTCTTAATCCCAGGGTCGTGGGCTCGAGCCAGACGCTGGGCGGAACGGAATTTTGTTCCGCTGCAGGTGTAAATTACCGTTTTTCTGATTAACGAGATTTAATGGAAATAGCAACTTTAAACTTTGCCTACGTCTCTGTCAGTCGCAAGGAAACTGTATTTGAAGGTGAAGGTGATTTTGTAGACATGTGTGAAAGACATGTTCTGAAATGCAAGTGTTGTGGTTTGGAGAGCACATCGGTTACGTGTCAGATGTGTAGCCAAGCAGTAATTTGTCGCCATAGCTGCAAATTTTAGCCGGTAATATGAAGTGTTGTCAGCTAAAGTCTGATGATGCAGACGACCGTAAGGACGAAGTACGAAAGAGTGGCGCTAGGCCGCGCCTCTTTAGCTCAGTGGTAAAGCACTGGTCTAATAAACAAGGGGTCGTAAGTTGCATCCTCACTGGAGAAAGATGAATTTTGGAAATCAGTTGCGCGTCGTGGCCGTATAGCAAACAGTACCTGTGATGACGAACAATCAGCGACAGTCGTTTTTTTAAGATTTACTCTCAGATGTGATTAAGGCGAATGGCGCAGATAAAGCATTTGCCAAAGCGGTACAGCATAAGGTGGGACGAGGCAGTCTGAATTACATTTTATAGATGTATTTCTCACATATCTCAGAGCCTCTCGCGGTCGTCGTCGTCGTCGTCGTCGTCGTCGTCGTCGCCGCCGCCGCTTCTGCAGAAGTAGCAAATGGCCATCGTAGCAAATGCGGCGAGGGACGCCCTGCCTTCGATTCCGAATGCACAAAGTGTGTGGTCTTGTTTCTCAGTCTATATTTGGTCGGTCTCGTCAGAGGTTGAATGTAACGAATGGGTGGGAAAGAGCAAGGGGCAGCGGCTGTGTAGAACGAAAACACAAATCCTCAGGGGTGTGAGCGTTTCGAGATGAGTCGTATACATGTAAATGTTGGTCGACAGTGTCCGTGTGGCCTAATGGATAAGGCGTCGGACGTCGTATCTGAAGATTACAGGTTCGAATGCTGTCACGCTTGTCTTTTTCCAGTTCTGAAAAAGAAACATACCGTTTTAATGTAGTAATTGAGCAGTACGAAACCGTCTGAATGTTGCTGTTGACCATTTTTTGCTTGGAGATGCTCTTGAGCTTGAAACACACACAGCAAGACCGGTGTTAACTAGCGAAATGGTCGGCAGAGTGCCGACACCGCGAGTTTTGACTGGCACTTGCACATCTAAAACAACGTCGGAAAGTAACTCGTTCGGCTTTTGAGTCACATAAAGTATGTGTGTTAATTTTGACGCCACTAGCTCTGCTTGTTGTCATGCAATTTCTTTGCCTCTCAGAAATGATTATGACATAAAAGTGAAGTACGTGACGAGTGTGACGTTAGGAAAACATTAGGCAGCATGGAGAGATTCTGTATGGGACCACCCGACCCAAACGAGTACAGTGTGACGTGCTACCCGGCAAGTATTCACCGAGGTAGCCGGCTATGTCAGTCGGTAGAGCGTTAGACTCTTAATCCCAGGGTCGTGGGTTCGAGCCAGACGCTGGGCGGAACGGAATTCTGTTCCGCTGCAGGTGTAAATTACCGTTTTTCTGATTAACGAGATTTAATGGAAATAGCAACTTTAAACTTTGCCTACGTCTCTGTCAGTCGCAAGGAAACTGTATTTGAAGGTGAAGGTGATTTTGTAGACATGTGTGAAACACATGTTCTGAAATGCAAGTGTTGTGGTTTGGAGAGCACATCGGTTACGTGTCAGATGTGTAGCCAAGCAGTAATTTGTCGCCATAGCTGCAAATTTTAGCCGGTAATATGAAGTGTTGTCAGCTAAAGTCTGATGATGCAGACGACCGTAAGGACGAAGTACCAAAGAGTGGCGCTAGGCCGCGCCTCTTTAGCTCAGTGGTAGAGCACTGGTCTAATAAACAAGGGGACGTAAGTTGCATCCTCACTGGAGAAAGATGAATTTTGGAAATCAGTTGCGCGTCGTGGCCGTATAGCAAACAGTACCTGTGATGACGAACAATCAGCGACAGGCGTTTTTTTAAGATTTACTCTCAGATGTGATTAAGGCGAATGGCGCAGATAAAGCATTTGCCAAAGCGGTACAGCATAAGGTGGGACGAGGCAGTCTGAATTACATTTTATAGATGTATTTCTCACATATCTCAGAGCCTCTCGCGGTCGTCGTCGTCGTCGTCGTCGTCGTCGTCGTCGTCGTCGTCGTCGTCGTCGTCGTCGTCGCCGCCGCCGCTTCTGCAGAAGTAGCAAATGGCCATCGTAGCAAATGCGGCGAGGGACGCCCTGCCTTCGATTCCGAATGCACAAAGTGTGTGGTCTTGTTTCTCAGTCTATATTTGGTCGGTCTCGTCAGAGGTTGAATGTAACGAATGGGTGGGAAAGAGCAAGGGGCAGCGGCTGTGTAGAACAAAAACACAAATCCTCAGGGGTGTGAGCGTTTCGAGATGAGTCGTATACATGTAAATGTTGGTCGCCAGTGTCCGTGTGGCCTAATGGATAAGGCGTCGGACGTCGTATCTGAAGATTACAGGTTCGAATGCTGTCACGCTTGTGTTTTTGCAGTTCTGAAAAAGAAACATACCGTTTTAATGTAGCAATTGAGCAGTACGAAACCGTCTGAATGTTGCTGTTGACCATTTTTTGCTTGGAGATGCTCTTGAGCTTGAAACACACACAGCAAGACCGGTGTTAACTAGCGAAATGGTCGGCAGAGTGCCGACACCGCGAGTTTTGACTGGCACTTGCACATCTAAAACAACGTCGGAAAGTAACTCGTTCGGCTTTTGAGTCACATAAAGTATGTGTGTTAATTTTGACGCCACTAGCTCTGCTTGTTGTCATGCAATTTCTTTGCCTCTCAGAAATGATTATGACATAAAAGTGAAGTACGTGACGAGTGTGACGTTAGGAAAACATTAGGCAGCATGGAGAGATTCTGTATGGGACCACCCGACCCAAACGAGTACAGTGTGACGTGCTACCCGGCAAGTATTCACCAAGGTAGCCGGCTATGTCAGTCGGTAGAGCGTCAGACTCTTAATCCCAGGGTCGTGGGTTCGAGCCAGACGCTGGGCGGAACGGAATTTTGTTCCGCTGCAGGTGTAAATTACCGTTTTTCTGATTAACGAGATTTAATGAAAATAGCAACTTTAAACTTTGCCTACGTCTCTGTCAGTCGCAAGGAAACTGTATTTGAAGGTGAAGGTGATTTTGTAGACATGTGTGAAAGACATGTTCTGAAATGCAAGTGTTGTGGTTTGGAGAGCACATCGGTTACGTGTCAGATGTGTAGCCAAGCAGTAATTTGTCGCCATAGCTGCAAATATTAGCCGGTAATATGAAGTGTTGTCAGCTAAAGTCTGATGATGCAGACGACCGTAAGGACGAAGTACCCAAGAGTAGCGGTAGGCCGCGCCTCTTTAGCTCAGTGGTAGAGCACTGGTCTAATAAACCAGGGGTCGTAAGTTCCATCCTCACTGGAGAAAGATGAATTTTGGAAATCAGTTGCGCGTCGTGGCCGTATAGCAAACAGTACCTGTGATGACGAACAATCAGCGACAGGCGTTTTTTTAAGATTTACTCTCAGATGTGATTAAGGCGAATGGCGCAGATAAAGCATTTGCCAAAGCGGTACAGCATAAGGTGGGACGAGGCAGTCTGAATTACATTTTATAGATGTATTTCTCACATATCTCAGAGTCTCTCGCGATATTCGTCGTCGTCGTCGCCGCCGCCGCTTCTGCAGAAGTAGCAAATGGCCATCGTAGCAAATGCGGCGAGGGACGCCCTGCCTTCGATTCCGAATGCACAAAGTGTGTGGTCTTGTTTCTCAGTCTATATTTCGTCGGTCTCGTCAGAGGTTGAATGTAACGAATGGGTGGGAAAGAGCAAGGGGCAGCGGCTGTGTAGAACAAAAACACAAATCCTCAGGGGTGTGAGCGTTTCGAGATGAGTCGTATACATGTAAATGTTGGTCGTCAGTGTCCGTGTGGCCTAATGGATAAGGCGTCGGACGTCGTATCTGAAGATTACAGGTTCGAATGCTGTCACGCTTGTGTTTTTGCAGTTCTGAAAAAGAAACATACCGTTTTAATGTAGCAATTGAGCAGTACGAAACCGTCTGAATGTTGCTGTTGACCATTTTTTGCTTGGAGATGCTCTTGAGCTTGAAACACACACAGCAAGACCGGTGTTAACTAGCGAAATGGTCGGCAGAGTGCCGACACCGCGAGTTTTGACTGGCACTTGCACATCTAAAACAACGTCGGAAAGTAACTCGTTCGGCTTTTGAGTCACATAAAGTATGTGTGTTAATTTTGACGCCACTAGCTCTGCTTGTTGTCATGCAATTTCTTTGCCTCTCAGAAATGATTATGACATAAAAGTGAAGTACGTGACGAGTGTGACGTTAGGAAAACATTAGGCAGCATGGAGAGATTCTGTATGGGACCACCCGACCCAAACGAGTACAGTGTGACGTGCTACCCGGCAAGTATTCACCAAGGTAGCCGGCTATGTCAGTCGGTAGAGCGTCAGACTCTTAATCCCAGGGTCGTGGGTTCGAGCCAGACGCTGGTCGGAACGGAATTTTGTTCCGCTGCAGGTGTAAATTACCGTTTTTCTGATTAACGAGATTTAATGGAAATAGCAACTTTAAACTTTGCCTACGTCTCTGTCAGTCGCAAGGAAACTGTATTTGAAGGTGAAGGTGATTTTGTAGACATGTGTGAAAGACATGTTCTGAAATGCAAGTGTTGTGGTTTGGAGAGCACATCGGTTACGTGTCAGATGTGTAGCCAAGCAGTAATTTGTCGCCATAGCTGCAAATATTAGCCGGTAATATGAAGTGTTGTCAGCTAAAGTCTGATGATGCAGACGACCGTAAGGACGAAGTACCCAAGAGTAGCGGTAGGCCGCGCCTCTTTAGCTCAGTGGTAGAGCACTGGTCTAATAAACCATCCTCACTGGAGAAAGATGAATTTTGGAAATCAGTTGCGCGTCGTGGCCGTATAGCAAACAGTACCTGTGATGACGAACAATCAGCGACAGGCGTTTTTTTAAGATTTACTCTCAGATGTGATTAAGGCGAATGGCGCAGATAAAGCATTTGCCAAAGCGGTACAGCATAAGGTGGGACGAGGCAGTCTGAATTACATTTTATAGATGTATTTCTCACATATCTCAGAGTCTCTCGCGATATTCGTCGTCGTCGTCGCCGCCGCCGCTTCTGCAGAAGTAGCAAATGGCCATCGTAGCAAATGCGGCGAGGGACGCCCTGCCTTCGATTCCGAATGCACAAAGTGTGTGGTCTTGTTTCTCAGTCTATATTTCGTCGGTCTCGTCAGAGGTTGAATGTAACGAATGGGTGGGAAAGAGCAAGGGGCAGCGGCTGTGTAGAACAAAAACACAAATCCTCAGGGGTGTGAGCGTTTCGAGATGAGTCGTATACATGTAAATGTTGGTCGTCAGTGTCCGTGTGGCCTAATGGATAAGGCGTCGGACGTCGTATCTGAAGATTACAGGTTCGAATGCTGTCACGCTTGTGTTTTTGCAGTTCTGAAAAAGAAACATACCGTTTTAATGTAGCAATTGAGCAGTACGAAACCGTCTGAATGTTGCTGTTGACCATTTTTTGCTTGGAGATGCTCTTGAGCTTGAAACACACACAGCAAGACCGGTGTTAACTAGCGAAATGGTCGGCAGAGTGCCGACACCGCGAGTTTTGACTGGCACTTGCACATCTAAAACAACGTCGGAAAGTAACTCGTTCGGCTTTTGAGTCACATAAAGTATGTGTGTTAATTTTGACGCCACTAGCTCTGCTTGTTGTCATGCAATTTCTTTGCCTCTCAGAAATGATTATGACATAAAAGTGAAGTACGTGACGAGTGTGACGTTAGGAAAACATTAGGCAGCATGGAGAGATTCTGTATGGGACCACCCGACCCAAACGAGTACAGTGTGACGTGCTACCCGGCAAGTATTCACCAAGGTAGCCGGCTATGTCAGTCGGTAGAGCGTCAGACTCTTAATCCCAGGGTCGTGGGTTCGAGCCAGACGCTGGGCGGAACGGAATTTTGTTCCGCTGCAGGTGTAAATTACCGTTTTTCTGATTAACGAGATTTAATGGAAATAGCAACTTTAAACTTTGCCTACGTCTCTGTCAGTCGCAAGGAAACTGTATTTGAAGGTGAAGGTGATTTTGTAGACATGTGTGAAAGACATGTTCTGAAATGCAAGTGTTGTGGTTTGGAGAGCACATCGGTTACGTGTCAGATGTGTAGCCAAGCAGTAATTTGTCGCCATAGCTGCAAATTTTAGCCGGTAATATGAAGTGTTGTCAGCTAAAGTCTGATGATGCAGACGACCGTAAGGACGAAGTACCAAAAAGTGGCGCTAGGCCGCGCCTCTTTAGCTCAGTGGTAGAGCACTGGTCTAATAAACCAGGGGTCGTAAGTTCCATCCTCACTGGAGAATGATGAATTTTGGAAATCAGTTGCGCGTCGTGGCCGTATAGCAAACAGTACCTGTGATGACGAACAATTAGCGACAGGCGTTTTTTTAAGAATTGCTCTCAGATGTAATTAAGGCGAATGGCGCAGATAAAGCATTTGCCAAAGCGGTACAGCATAAGGTGGGACGAGGCAGTCTGAATTACATTTTATAGATGTATTTCTCACATATCTCAGAGCCTCTCGCGATCTTCGTCGTCGTCGTCGTCGTCGTCGTCGTCGTCGCTGCCGCCGCCGCTTCTGCAGAAGTAGCAAATGGCCATCGTAGCAAATGCGGCGAGGGACGCCCTGCCTTCGATTCCGAATGCACAAAGTGTGTGGTCTTGTTTCTCAGTCTATATTTGGTCGGTCTCGTCAGAGGTTGAATGTAACGAATGGGTGGGAAAGAGCAAGGGGCAGCGGCTGTGTAGAACGAAAACACAAATCCTCAGGGGTGTGAGCGTTTCGAGATGAGTCGTATAAATGTAAATGTTGGTCGTCAGTGACCGTGTGGCCTAATGGATAAGGCGTCGGACTTCGTATCTGAAGATTACAGGTACGAATGCTGTCACGCTTGAGTTTTTCCAGTTCTGAAAAAGAAACATATTGTTTTAATGTAGCAATTGAGCAGTACGAAACCGTCTGAATGTTGCTGTTGACCATTTTTTGCTTGGAGATGCTCTTGAGCTTGAAACACACACAGCAAGACCGGTGTTAACTAGCGAAATGGTCGGCAGAGTGCCGACACCGCGAGTTTTGACTGGCACTTGCACATCTAAAACAACGTCGGAAAGTAACTCGTTCGGCTTTTGAGTCACATAAAGTATGTGTGTTAATTTTGACGCCACTAGCTCTGCTTGTTGTCATGCAATTTCTTTGCCTCTCAGAAATGATTATGACATAAAAGTGAAGTACGTGACGAGTGTGACGTTAGGAAAACATTAGGCAGCATGGAGAGATTCTGTATGGGACCACCCAACCCAAACGAGTACTGTGTGACGTGCTACCCGGCAAGTATTCACCGAGGTAGCCGGCTATCTCAGTCGGTAGAGCGTCAGACTCTTAATCCCAGGGTCGTGGGTTCGAGCCAGACGCTGGGCGGAACGGAATTTTGTTCCGCTGCAGGTGTAAATTACCGTTTTTCTGATTAACGAGATTTAATGGAAATAGCAACTTTAAACTTTGCCTACGTCTCTGTCAGTCGCAAGGAAACTGTATTTGAAGGTGAAGGTGATTTTGTAGACATGTGTGAAAGACATGTTCTGAAATGCAAGTGTTGTGGTTTGGAGAGCACATCGGTTACGTGTCAGATGTGTAGCCAAGCAGTAATTTGTCGCCATAGCTGCAAATATTAGCCGGTAATATGAAGTGTTGTCAGCTAAAGTCTGATGATGCAGACGACCGTAAGGACGAAGTACCCAAGAGTAGCGCTAGGCCGCGCCTCTTTAGCTCAGTGGTAGAGCACTGGTCTAATAAACCAGGGGTCGTAAGTTCCATCCTCACTGGAGAAAGATGAATTTTGGAAATCAGTTGCGCGTCGTGGCCGTATAGCAAACAGTACCTGTGATGACGAACAATCAGCGACAGGCGTTTTTTTAAGATTTACTCTCAGATGTGATTAAGGCGAATGGCGCAGATAAAGCATTTGCCAAAGCGGTACAGCATAAGGTGGGACGAGGCAGTCTGAATTACATTTTATAGATGTATTTCTCACATATCTCAGAGCCTCTCGCGGTCGTCGTCGTCGTCGTCGTCGCCGCCGCCGCCGCCGCTTCTGCAGAAGTAGCAAATGGCCATCGCAGCAAATGCGGCGAGGGACGCCCTGCCTTCGATTCCGAATGCACAAAGTGTGTGGTCTTGTTTCTCAGTCTATATTTGGTCGGTCTCGTCAGAGGTTGAATGTAACGAATGGGTGGGAAAGAGCAAGGGGCAGCGGCTGTGTAGAACGAAAACACAAATCCTCAGGGGTGTGAGCGTTTCGAGATGAGTCGTATAAATGTAAATGTTGGTCGTCAGTGACCGTGTGGCCTAATGGATAAGGCGTCGGACTTCGTATCTGAAGATTACAGGTACGAATGCTGTCACGCTTGAGTTTTTCCGGTTCTGAAAAAGAAACATATTGTTTTAATGTAGCAATTGAGCAGTACGAAACCGTCTGAATGTTGCTGTTGACCATTTTTTGATTGGAGATGCTCTTGAGCTTGAAACACACACAGCAAGACCGGTGTTAACTAGCGAAATGGTCGGCAGAGTGCCGACACCGCGAGTTTTGACTGGCACTTGCACATCTAAAACAACGTCGGAAAGTAACTCGTTCGGCTTTTGAGTCACATAAAGTATGTGTGTTAATTTTGACGCCACTAGCTCTGCTTGTTGTCATGCAATTTCTTTGCCTCTCAGAAATGATTATGACATAAAAGTGAAGTACGTGACGAGTGTGACGTTAGGAAAACATTAGGCAGCATGGAGAGATTCTGTATGGGACCACCCGACCCAAACGAGTACAGTGTGACGTGCTACCCGGCAAGTATTCACCGAGGTAGCCGGCTATCTCAGTCGGTAGAGCGTCAGACTCTTAATCCCAGGGTCGTGGGTTCGAGCCAGACGCTGGGCGGAACGGAATTTTGTTCCGCTGCAGGTGTAAATTACCGTTTTTCTGATTAACGAGATTTAATGGAAATAGCAACTTTAAACTTTGCCTACGTCTCTGTCAGTCGCAAGGAAACTGTATTTGAAGGTGAAGGTGATTTTGTAGACATGTGTGAAAGACATGTTCTGAAATGCAAGTGTTGTGGTTTGGAGAGCACATCGGTTACGTGTCAGATGTGTAGCCAAGCAGTAATTTGTCGCCATAGCTGCAAATATTAGCCGGTAATATGAAGTGTTGTCAGCTAAAGTCTGATGATGCAGACGACCGTAAGGACGAAGTACCCAAGAGTACCGCTAGGCCGCGCTTTTTTAGCTCAGTGGTAGAGCACTGGTCTAATAAACCAGGGGTCGTAAGTTGCATCCTCACTGGAGAAAGATGAATTTTGGAAATCAGTTGCGCGTCGTGGCCGTATAGCAAACAGTACCTGTGATGACGAACAATCAGCGACAGGCGTTTTTTTAAGATTTACTCTCAGATGTGATTAAGGCGAATGGCGCAGATAAAGCATTTGCCAAAGCGGTACAGCATAAGGTGGGACGAGGCAGTCTGAATTACATTTTATAGATGTATTTCTCACATATCTCAGAGCCTCTCGCGGTCGTCGTCGTCGTCGTCGTCGTCGTCGCCGCCGCCGCTGCCGCTTCTGCAGAAGTAGCAAATGGCCATCGTAGCAAATGCGGCGAGGGACGCCCTGCCTTCGATTCCGAATGCACAAAGTGTGTGGTCTTGTTTCTCAGTCTATATTTGGTCGGTCTCGTCAGAGGTTGAATGTAACGAATGGGTGGGAAAGAGCAAGGGGCAGCGGCTGTGTAGAACGAAAACACAAACCTCAGGGGTGTGAGCGTTTCGAGATGAGTCGTATAAATGTAAATGTTGGTCGTCAGTGACCGTGTGGCCTAATGGATAAGGCGTCGGACTTCGTATCTGAAGATTACAGGTTCGAATGCTGTCACGCTTGTGTTTTTCCAGTTCTGAAAAAGAAACATATTGTTTTAATGTAGCAATTGAGCAGTACGAAACGGTCTGAATGTTGCTGTTGACCATTTTTTGCTTGGAGATGCTCTTGAGCTTGAAACACACACAGCAAGACCGGTGTTAACTAGCGAAATGGTCGGCAGAGTGCCGACACCGCGAGTTTTGACTGGCACTTGCACATCTAAAACAACGTCGGAAAGTAACTCGTTCGGCTTTTGAGTCAGATAAAGTATGTGTGTTAATTTTGACGCCACTAGCTCTGCTTGTTGTCATGCAATTTCTTTGCCTCTCAGAAATGATTATGACATAAAAGTGAAGTACGTGACGAGTGTGACGTTCGGAAAACATTAGGCAGCATGGAGAGATTCTGTATGGGACCACCCAACCCAAACGAATACTGTGTGACGTGCTACCCGGCAAGTATTCACCGAGGTAGCCGGCTATCTCAGTCGGTAGAGCGTCAGACTCTTAATCCCAGGGTCGTGGGTTCGAGCCAGACGCTGGGCGGAACGGAATTTTGTTCCGCTGCAGGTGTAAATTACCGTTTTTCTGATTAACGAGATTTAATGGAAATAGCAACTTTAAACTTTGCCTACGTCTCTGTCAGTCGCAAGGAAACTGTATTTGAAGGTGGAGGTGATTTTGTAGACATGTGTGAAAGACATGTTCTGAAATGCAAGTGTTGTGGTTTGGAGAGCACATCGTTTACGTGTCAGATGTGTAGCCAAGCAGTAATTTGTCGCCATAGCTGCAAATATTAGCCGGTAATATGAAGTGTTGTCAGCTAAAGTCTGATGATGCAGACGACCGTAAGGACGAAGTACCCAAGAGTACCCCTAGGCCGCGCCTGTTTAGCTCAGTGGTAGAGCACTGGTCTAATAAACAAGGGGTCGTAAGTTGCATCCTCACTGGAGAAAGATGAATTTTGGAAATCAGTTGCGCGTCGTGGCCGTATAGCAAACAGTACCTGTGATGACGAACAATCAGCGACAGGCGTTTTTTTAAGATTTACTCTCAGATGTGATTAAGGCGAATGGCGCAGATAAAGCATTTGCCAAAGCGGTACAGCATAAGGTGGGACGAGGCAGTCTGAATTACATTTTATAGATGTATTTCTCACATATCTCAGAGCCTCTCGCGGTCGTCGTCGTCGTCGTCGTCGTCGTCGTCGTCGTCGTCGTCGTCGTCGTCGTCGCCGCCGCCGCTTCTGCAGAAGTAGCAAATGGCCATCGTAGCAAATGCGGCGAGGGACGCCCTGCCTTCGATTCCGAATGCACAAAGTGTGTGGTCTTGTTTCTCAGTCTATATTTGGTCGGTCTCGTCAGAGGTTGAATGTAACGAATGGGTGGGAAAGAGCAAGGGGCAGCGGCTGTGTAGAACGAAAACACAAATCCTCAGGGGTGTGAGCGTTTCGAGATGAGTCGTATAAATGTAAATGTTGGTCGTCAGTGACCGTGTGGCCTAATGGATAAGGCGTCGGACTTCGTATCTGAAGATTACAGGTACGAATGCTGTCACGCTTGTGTTTTTCCAGTTCTGAAAAAGAAACATATTGTTTTAATGTAGCAATTGAGCAGTACGAAACCGTCTGAATGTTGCTGTTGACCATTTTTTGCTTGGAGATGCTCTTGAGCTTGAAACACACACAGCAAGACCGGTGTTAACTAGCGAAATGGTCGGCAGAGTGCCGACACCGCGAGTTTTGACTGGCACTTGCACATCTAAAACAACGTCGGAAAGTAACTCGTTCGGCTTTTGAGTCACATAAAGTATGTGTGTTAATTTTGACGCCACTAGCTCTGCTTGTTGTCATGCAATTTCTTTGCCTCTCAGAAATGATTATGACATAAAAGTGAAGTACGTGACGAGTGTGACGTTAGGAAAACATTAGGCAGCATGGAGAGATTCTGTATGGGACCACCCAACCCAAACGAGTATTGTGTGACGTGCTACCCGGCAAGTATTCACCGAGGTAGCCGGCTTTCTCAGTCGGTAGAGCGTCAGACTCTTAATCCCAGGGTCGTGGGTTCGAGCCAGACGCTGGGCGGAACGGAATTTTGTTCCGCTGCAGGTGTAAATTACCGTTTTTCTGATTAACGAGATTTAATGGAAATAGCAACTTTAAAATTTGCCTACGTCTCTGTCAGTCGCAAGGAAACTGTATTTGAAGGTGAAGGTGATTTTGTAGACATGTGTGAAAGACATGTTCTGAAATGCAAGTGTTGTGGTTTGGAGAGCACATCGGTTACGTGTCAGATGTGTAGCCAAGCAGTAATTTGTCGCCATAGCTGCAAATATTAGCCGGTAATATGAAGTGTTGTCAGCTAAAGTCTGATGATGCAGACGACCGTAAGGACGAAGTACCCAAGAGTAGCGCTAGGCCGCGCCTCTTTAGCTCAGTGGTAGAGCACTGGTCTAATAAACCAGGGGTCGTAAGTTCCATCCTCACTGGAGAAAGATGAATTTTGGAAATCAGTTGCGCGTCGTGGCCGTATAGCAAACAGAACCTGTGATGACGAACAATCAGCGACAGTCGTTTTTTTAAGATTTACTCTCAGATGTGATTAAGGCGAATGGCGCAGATAAAGCATTTGCCAAAGCGGTACAGCATAAGGTGGGACGAGGCAGTCTGAATTACATTTTATAGATGTATTTCTCACATATCTCAGAGTCTCTCGCGATATTCGTCGTCGTCGTCGCCGCCGCCGCTTCTGCAGAAGTAGCAAATGGCCATCGTAGCAAATGCGGCGAGGGACGCCCTGCCTTCGATTCCGAATGCACAAAGTGTGTGGTCTTGTTTCTCAGTCTATATTTGGTCGGTCTCGTCAGAGGTTGAATGTAACGAATGGGTGGGAAAGAGCAAGGGGCAGCGGCTGTGTAGAACGAAAACACAAATCCTCAGGGGTGTGAGCGTTTCGAGATGAGTCGTATAAATGTAAATGTTGGTCGTCAGTGACCGTGTGGCCTAATGGATAAGGCGTCGGACTTCGTATCTGAAGATTACAGGTACGAATGCTGTCACGCTTGTGTTTTTCCAGTTCTGAAAAAGAAACATATTGTTTTAATGTAGCAATTGAGCAGTACGAAACCGTCTGAATGTTGCTGTTGACCATTTTTTGCTTGGAGATGCTCTTGAGCTTGAAACACACACAGCAAGACCGGTGTTAACTAGCGAAATGGTCGGCAGAGTGCCGACACCGCGAGTTTTGACTGGCACTTGCACATCTAAAACAACGTCGGAAAGTAACTCGTTCGGCTTTTGAGTCACATAAAGTATGTGTGTTAATTTTGACGCCACTAGCTCTGCTTGTTGTCATGCAATTTCTTTGCCTCTCAGAAATGATTATGACATAAAAGTGAAGTACGTGACGAGTGTGACGTTAGGAAAACATTAGGCAGCATGGAGAGATTCTGTATGGGACCACCCAACCCAAACGAGTACTGTGTGACGTGCTACCCGGCAAGTATTCACCGAGGTAGCCGGCTATCTCCGTCGGTAGAGCGTCAGACTCTTAATCCCAGGGTCGTGGGTTCGAGCCAGACGCTGGGCGGAACGGAATTTTGTTCCGCTGCAGGTGTAAATTACCGTTTTTCTGATTAACGAGATTTAATGGAAATAGCAACTTTAAACTTTGCCTACGTCTCTGTCAGTCGCAAGGAAACTGTATTTGAAGGTGAAGGTGATTTTGTAGACATGTGTGAAAGACATGTTCTGAAATGCAAGTGTTGTGGTTTGGAGAGCACATCGGTTACGTGTCAGATGTGTACCCTAGCAGTAATTTGTCGCCATAGCTGCAAATATTAGCCGGTAATATGAAGTGTTGTCAGCTAAAGTCTGATGATGCAGACGACCGTAAGGACGAAGTACCCAAGAGTAGCGCTAGGCCGCGCCTCTTTAGCTCAGTGGTAGAGCACTGGTCTAATAAACCAGGGGTCGTAAGTTCCATCCTCACTGGAGAAAGATGAATTTTGGAAATCAGTTGCGCGTCGTGGCCGTATAGCAAACAGTACCTGTGATGACGAACAATCAGCGACAGGCGTTTTTTTAAGATTTACTCTCAGATGTGATTAAGGCGAATGGCGCAGATAAAGCATTTGCCAAAGCGGTACAGCATAAGGTGGGACGAGGCAGTCTGAATTACATTTTACAGATGTATTTCTCACATATCTCAGAGCCTCTCGCGATATTCGTCGTCGTCGTCGCCGCCGCCGCTTCTGCAGAAGTAGCAAATGGCCATCGTAGCAAATGCGGCGAGGGACGCCCTGCCTTCGATTCCGAATGGACAAAGTGTGTGGTCTTGTTTCTCAGTCTATATTTGGTCGGTCTCGTCAGAGGTTGAATGTAACGAATGGGTGGGAAAGAGCAAGGGGCAGCAGCTGTGTAGAACGAAAACACAAATCCTCAGGGGTGTGAGCGTTTCGAGATGAGTCGTATACATGTAAATGTTGGTCGTCAGTGTCCGTGTGGCCTAATGGATAAGGCGCCGGACGTCGTATCCGAAGATTACAGGATCGAATGCTGTCACGCTTCTGTTTTTACAGTTCTGAAAAAGAAACATACCGTTTTAATGTAGCAATTGAGCAGTACGAAACCGTCTGAATGTTGCTGTTGACCATTTTTTGCTTGGAGATGCTCTTGAGCTTGAAACACACACAGCAAGACCGGTGTTAACTAGCGAAATGGTCGGCAGAGTGCCGACACCGCGAGTTTTGACTGGCACTTGCACATCTAAAACAACGTCGGAAAGTAACTCGTTCGGCTTTTGAGTCACATAAAGTATGTGTGTTAATTTTGACGCCACTAGCTCTGCTTGTTGTCATGCAATTTCTTTGCCTCTCAGAAATGATTATGACATAAAAGTGAAGTACGTGACGAGTGTGACGTTAGGAAAACATTAGGCAGCATGGAGAGATTCTGTATGGGACCACCCGACCCAAACGAGTACAGTGTGACGTGCTACCCGGCAAGTATTCACCGAGGTAGCCGGCTATCTCAGTCGGTAGAGCGTCAGACTCTTAATCCCAGGGTCGTGGGTTCGAGCCAGACGCTGGGCGGAACGGAATTTTGTTCCGCTGCAGGTGTAAATTACCGTTTTTCTGATTAACGAGATTTAATGGAAATAGCAACTTTAAACTTTGCCTACGTCTCTGTCAGTCGCAAGGAAACTGTATTTGAAGGTGAAGGTGATTTTGTAGACATGTGTGAAAGACATGTTCTGAAATGCAAGTGTTGTGGTTTGGAGAGCACATCGGTTACGTGTCAGATGTGTAGCCAAGCAGTAATTTGTCGCCATAGCTGCAAATATTAGCCGGTAATATGAAGTGTTGTCAGCTAAAGTCTGATGATGCAGACGACCGTAAGGACGAAGTACCCAAGAGTACCGCTAGGCCGCGCTTCTTTAGCTCAGTGGTAGAGCACTGGTCTAATAAACCAGGGGTCGTAAGTTCCATCCTCACTGGAGAAAGATGAATTTTGGAAATCAGTTGCGCGTCGTGGCCGTATAGCAAACAGTACCTGTGATGACGAACAATCAGCGACAGGCGTATTTTTAAGATTTACTCTCAGATGTGATTAAGGCGAATGGCGCAGATAAAGCATTTGCCAAAGCGGTACAGCATAAGGTGGGACGAGGCAGTCTGAATTACATTTTATAGATGTATTTCTCACATATCTCAGAGTCTCTCGCGATATTCGTCGTCGTCGTCGCCGCCGCCGCTTCTGCAGAAGTAGCAAATGGCCATCGTAGCAAATGCGGCGAGGGACGCCCTGCCTTCGATTCCGAATGCACAAAGTGTGTGGTCTTGTTTCTCAGTCTATATTTGGTCGGTCTCGTCAGAGGTTGAATGTAACGAATGGGTGGGAAAGAGCAAGGGGCAGCGGCTGTGTAGAACGAAAACACAAATCCTCAGGGGTGTGAGCGTTTCGAGATGAGTCGTATAAATGTAAATGTTGGTCGTCAGTGACCGTGTGGCCTAATGGATAAGGCGTCGGACTTCGTATCTGAAGATTACAGGTACGAATGCTGTCACGCTTGTGTTTTTCCAGTTCTGAAAAAGAAACATATTGTTTTAATGTAGCAATTGAGCAGTACGAAACCGTCTGAATGTTGCTGTTGACCATTTTTTGCTTGGAGATGCTCTTGAGCTTGAAACACACACAGCAAGACCGGTGTTAACTAGCGAAATGGTCGGCAGAGTGCCGACACCGCGAGTTTTGACTGGCACTTGCACATCTAAAACAACGTCGGAAAGTAACTCGTTCGGCTTTTGAGTCACATAAAGTATGTGTGTTAATTTTGACGCCACTAGCTCTGCTTGTTGTCATGCAATTTCTTTGCCTCTCAGAAATGATTATGACATAAAAGTGAAGTACGTGACGAGTGTGACGTTAGGAAAACATTAGGCAGCATGGAGAGATTCTGTATGGGACCACCCAACCCAAACGAGTACTGTGTGACGTGCTACCCGGCAAGTATTCACCGAGGTAGCCGGCTATCTCCGTCGGTAGAGCGTCAGACTCTTAATCCCAGGGTCGTGGGTTCGAGCCAGACGCTGGGCGGAACGGAATTTTGTTCCGCTGCAGGTGTAAATTACCGTTTTTCTGATTAACGAGATTTAATGGAAATAGCAACTTTAAACTTTGCCTACGTCTCTGTCAGTCGCAAGGAAACTGTATTTGAAGGTGAAGGTGATTTTGTAGACATGTGTGAAAGACATGTTCTGAAATGCAAGTGTTGTGGTTTGGAGAGCACATCGGTTACGTGTCAGATGTGTAGCCTAGCAGTAATTTGTCGCCATAGCTGCAAATATTAGCCGGTAATATGAAGTGTTGTCAGCTAAAGTCTGATGATGCAGACGACCGTAAGGACGAAGTACCCAAGAGTAGCGCTAGGCCGCGCCTCTTTAGCTCAGTGGTAGAGCACTGGTCTAATAAACCAGGGGTCGTAAGTTCCATCCTCAGTGGAGAAAGATGAATTTTGGAAATCAGTTGCGCGTCGTGGCCGTATAGCAAACAGTACCTGTGATGACGAACAATCAGCGACAGGCGTTTTTTTAAGATTTACTCTCAGATGTGATTAAGGCGAATGGCGCAGATAAAGCATTTGCCAAAGCGGTACAGCATAAGGTGGGACGAGGCAGTCTGAATTACATTTTACAGATGTATTTCTCACATATCTCAGAGCCTCTCGCGATATTCGTCGTCGTCGTCGCCGCCGCCGCTTCTGCAGAAGTAGCAAATGGCCATCGTAGCAAATGCGGCGAGGGACGCCCTGCCTTCGATTCCGAATGGACAAAGTGTGTGGTCTTGTTTCTCAGTCTATATTTGGTCGGTCTCGTCAGAGGTTGAATGTAACGAATGGGTGGGAAAGAGCAAGGGGCAGCAGCTGTGTAGAACGAAAACACAAATCCTCAGGGGTGTGAGCGTTTCGAGATGAGTCGTATACATGTAAATGTTGGTCGTCAGTGTCCGTGTTGCCTAATGGATAAGGCGCCGGACGTCGTATCCGAAGATTACAGGATCGAATGCTGTCACGCTTCTGTTTTTACAGTTCTGAAAAAGAAACATACCGTTTTAATGTAGCAATTGAGCAGTACGAAACCGTCTGAATGTTGCTGTTGACCATTTTTTGCTTGGAGATGCTCTTGAGCTTGAAACACACACAGCAAGACCGGTGTTAACTAGCGAAATGGTCGGCAGAGTGCCGACACCGCGAGTTTTGACTGGCACTTGCACATCTAAAACAACGTCGGAAAGTAACTCGTTCGGCTTTTGAGTCACATAAAGTATGTGTGTTAATTTTGACGCCACTAGCTCTGCTTGTTGTCATGCAATTTCTTTGCCTCTCAGAAATGATTATGACATAAAAGTGAAGTACGTGACGAGTGTGACGTTAGGAAAACATTAGGCAGCATGGAGAGATTCTGTATGGGACCACCCGACCCAAACGAGTACAGTGTGACGTGCTACCCGGCAAGTATTCACCGAGGTAGCCGGCTATCTCAGTCGGTAGAGCGTCAGACTCTTAATCCCAGGGTCGTGGGTTCGAGCCAGACGCTGGGCGGAACGGAATTTTGTTCCGCTGCAGGTGTAAATTACCGTTTTTCTGATTAACGAGATTTAATGGAAATAGCAACTTTAAACTTTGCCTACGTCTCTGTCAGTCGCAAGGAAACTGTATTTGAAGGTGAAGGTGATTTTGTAGACATGTGTGAAAGACATGTTCTGAAATGCAAGTGTTGTGGTTTGGAGAGCACATCGGTTACGTGTCAGATGTGTAGCCAAGCAGTAATTTGTCGCCATAGCTGCAAATATTAGCCGGTAATATGAAGTGTTGTCAGCTAAAGTCTGATGATGCAGACGACCGTAAGGACGAAGTACCCAAGAGTACCGCTAGGCCGCGCTTCTTTAGCTCAGTGGTAGAGCACTGGTCTAATAAACCAGGGGTCGTAAGTTCCATCCTCACTGGAGAAAGATGAATTTTGGAAATCAGTTGCGCGTCGTGGCCGTATAGCAAACAGTACCTGTGATGACGAACAATCAGCGACAGGCGTATTTTTAAGATTTACTCTCAGATGTGATTAAGGCGAATGGCGCAGATAAAGCATTTGCCAAAGCGGTACAGCATAAGGTGGGACGAGGCAGTCTGAATTACATTTTATAGATGTATTTCTCACATATCTCAGAGCCTCTCGCGGTCGTCGTCGTCGTCGTCGTCGTCGCCGCCGCCGCTGCCGCTTCTGCAGAAGTAGCAAATGGCCATCGTAGCAAATGCGGCGAGGGACGCCCTGCCTTCGATTCCGAATGCACAAAGTGTGTGGTCTTGTTTCTCAGTCTATATTTGGTCGGTCTCGTCAGAGGTTGAATGTAACGAATGGGTGGGAAAGAGCAAGGGGCAGCGGCTGTGTAGAACGAAAACACAAACCTCAGGGGTGTGAGCGTTTCGAGATGAGTCGTATAAATGTAAATGTTGGTCGTCAGTGACCGTGTGGCCTAATGGATAAGGCGTCGGACTTCGTATCTGAAGATTACAGGTTCGAATGCTGTCACGCTTGTGTTTTTCCAGTTCTGAAAAAGAAACATATTGTTTTAATGTAGCAATTGAGCAGTACGAAACGGTCTGAATGTTGCTGTTGACCATTTTTTGCTTGGAGATGCTCTTGAGCTTGAAACACACACAGCAAGACCGGTGTTAACTAGCGAAATGGTCGGCAGAGTGCCGACACCGCGAGTTTTGACTGGCACTTGCACATCTAAAACAACGTCGGAAAGTAACTCGTTCGGCTTTTGAGTCACATAAAGTATGTGTGTTAATTTTGACGCCACTAGCTCTGCTTGTTGTCATGCAATTTCTTTGCCTCTCAGAAATGATTATGACATAAAAGTGAAGTACGTGACGAGTGTGACGTTAGGAAAACATTAGGCAGCATGGAGAGATTCTGTATGGGACCACCCAACCCAAACGAATACTGTGTGACGTGCTACCCGGCAAGTATTCACCGAGGTAGCCGGCTATCTCAGTCGGTAGAGCGTCAGACTCTTAATCCCAGGGTCGTGGGTTCGAGCCAGACGCTGGGCGGAACGGAATTTTGTTCCGCTGCAGGTGTAAATTACCGTTTTTCTGATTAACGATATTTAATGGAAATAGCAACTTTAAACTTTGCCTACGTCTCTGTCAGTCGCAAGGAAACTGTATTTGAAGGTGGAGGTGATTTTGTAGACATGTGTGAAAGACATGTTCTGAAATGCAAGTGTTGTGGTTTGGAGAGCACATCGTTTACGTGTCAGATGTGTAGCCAAGCAGTAATTTGTCGCCATAGCTGCAAATATTAGCCGGTAATATGAAGTGTTGTCAGCTAAAGTCTGATGATGCAGACGACCGTAAGGACGAAGTACCCAACAGTACCCCTAGGCCGCGCCTGTTTAGCTCAGTGGTAGAGCACTGGTCTAATAAACCAGGGGTCGTAAGTTCCATCCTCACAGGAGAAAGATGAATTTTGGAAATCAGTTGCGCGTCGTGGCCGTATAGCAAACAGTACCTGTGATGACGAACAATTAGCGACAGGCGTTTTTTTAAGATTTACTCTCCGATGTGATTAAGGCGAATGGCGCAGATAAAGCATTTGCCAAAGTGGTACAGCATAAGGTGGGACGAGGCAGTCTGAATTACATTTTATAGATGTATTTCTCACATATCTCAGAGCCTCTCGCGATCTTCGTCGTCGTCGTCGTCGTCGTCGCCGCCGCCGCTTCTGCAGAGGTAGCAAATGGCCATCGTAGCAAATGCGGCGAGGGACGCCCTGCCTTCGATTCCGAATGCACAAAGTGTGTGGTCTTGTTTCTCAGTCTATATTTCGTCGGTCTCGTCAGAGGTTGAATGTAACGAATGGGTGGGAAAGAGCAAGGGGCAGCGGCTGTGTAGAACGAAAACACAAATCCTCAGGGGTATGAGCGTTTCGAGATGAGTCGCATACGTGTAAATGTTTGTTGTCAGTGACCGTGTGGCCTAATGGATAAGGCGTCGGACTTCGTATCTGAAGATTACAGGTTCGAATGCTGTCACGCTCGTGTTTTCCAGTTCTGAAAAAGAAACATACCGTTTTAATGTAGCAATTGAGCAGTACGAAACCGTCTGAATGTTGCTGTTGACCATTTTTTGCTTGGAGATGCTCTTGAGCTTGAAACACACCCAGCAAGACCGGTGTTAACTAGCGAAATGGTCGGCAGAGTGCCGACACCGCGAGTTTTCACTGGCACTTGCAAATCTAAAACATCGTCGGAAAGTAACTCGTTCGGCTTTTGAGTCAGATAAAGTATGTGTGTTAATTTTGACGCCACTAGCTCTGCTTGTTGTCATGCAATTTCTTTGCCTCTCAGAAATGATTATGACATAAAAGTGAAGTACGTGACGAGTGTGACGTTAGGAAAACATTAGGCAGCATGGAGAGATTCTGTATGGGACCACCCAACCCAAACGAGTACTGTGTGACGTGCTACCCGGCAAGTATTCACCGAGGTAGGCGGCTATCTCAGTCGGTAGAGCGTCAGACTCTTAATCCCAGGGTCGTGGGTACGAGCCAGACGCTGGGCGGAATGGAATTTTGTTCCGCTGCAGATGTAAATTACCGTTTTTCTGTTTAACGAGATTTAATGGAAATAGCAACTTTAAACTTTGCCTACGTCTCTGTCAGTCGCAAGGAAACTGTATTTGAAGGTGAAGGTGATTTTGTAGACATGTGTGAAAGACATGTTCTGAAATGCAAGTGTTGTGGTTTGGAGAGCACATCGGTTACGTGTCAGATGTGTAGCCAAGCAGTAATTTGTCGCCATAGCTGCAAATATTAGCCGGTAATATGAAGTGTTGTCAGCTAAAGTCTGATGATGCAGACGACCGTAAGGACGAAGTACCCAAGAGTACCGCTAGGCCGCGCCTCTTTAGCTCAGTGGTAGAGCACTGGTTTAATAAACCAGGGGTCGTAAGTTCCATCCTCACAGGAGAAAGATGTATTTTGGAAATCAGTTGCGCGTCGTGGCCGTATAGCAAACAGTACCTATGATGACGAACAATTAGCGACAGGCGTTTTTTTTTAAGATTTACTCTAAGATGTGATTGAGGCGAATGGCGCAGATAAAGCATTTGCCAAAGCGATACAGCATAAGGTGGGACGAGGCAGTCTGAATTACATTTTATAGATGCATTTCTCACATATCTCAGAGCCTCTCGCGATCTTCGTCGTCGTCGTCGTCGTCGTCGTCGTCGTCGTCGTCGTCGTCGCGACCGCCGCCGACGCTTCTGCAGAAGTAGCAAATGGCCATCGTAGCAAATGCGGCGAGGGACGCCCTGCCTTCGATTCCGAATGCACAAAGTGTGTGGTCTTGTTTCTCAGTCTATATTTGGTCGGTCTCGTCAGAGGTTGAATGTAACGAATGGGTGGGAAACAGCAAGGGGCAGCGGCTGTGTAGAACGAAAACACAAATCCTCAGGGGTGTGAGCGTTTCGAGATGAGTCGTATACATGTAAATGTTGGTCGTCAGTGTCCGTGTGGCCTAATGGATAAGGCGTCGGACTTCGTATCTGAAGATTACAGGTTCGAATGCTGTCACGCTTGTGTTTTTCCAGTTCTGAAAAAGAAACATACCGTTTTAATGTAGCAATTGAGCAGTACGAAACCGTCTGAATGTTGCTGTTGACCATTTTTTGCTTGGAGATGCTCTTGAGTTTGAAACACACACAGCAAGACCGGTGTTAACTAGCGAAATGGTCGGCAGAGTGCCGACACCGCGAGTTTTGACTGGCACTTGCACATCTAAAACAACGTCGGAAAGTAACTCGTTCGGCTTTTGAGTCAGATAAAGTATGTGTGTTAATTTTGACGCCACTAGCTCTGTTTGTTGTCATGCAATTTCTTTGCCTCTCAGAAATGATTATGACATAAAAGTGAAGTACGTGTCGAGTGTGACGTTAGGAAAACATTAGGCAGCATGGAGAGATTCTGTATGGGACCACCCAACCCAAACGAGTACTGTGTGACGTGCTACCCGGCACGTATTCACCGAGGTAGCCGGCTATCTCAGTCGGTAGAGCGTCAGACTCTTAATCCCAGGGTCGTGGGTTCGAGCCAGACGCTGGGCGGAACGGAATTTTGTTCCGCTGCAGGTGTAAATTACCGTTTTTCTGATTAACGAGATTTAATGGAAATAGCAACTTTAAAATTTGCCTACGTCTCTGTCAGTCGCAAGGAAACTGTATTTGAAGGTGAAGGTGATTTTGTAGACATGTGTGAAAGACATGTTCTGAAATGCAAGTGTTGTGGTTTGGAGAGCACATCGGTTACGTGTCAGATGTGTAGCCAAGCAGTAATTTGTCGCCATAGCTGCAAATATTAGCCGGTAATATGAAGTGTTGTCAGCTAAAGTCTGATGATGCAGACGACCGTAAGGACGAAGTACCCAAGAGTACCCCTAGGCCGCGCTTCTTTAGCTCAGTGGTAGAGCACTGGTCTAATAAACCAGGGGTCGTAAGTTCCATCCTCACTGGAGAAAGATGAATTTTGGAAATCAGTTGCGCGTCGTGGCCGTATAGCAAACAGTACCTGTGATGACGAACAATCAGCGACAGGCGTTTTTTTAAGATTTACTCTCAGATGTGATTAAGGCGAATGGCGCAGATAAAGCATTTGCCAAAGCGGTACAGCATAAGGTGGGACGAGGCAGTCTGAATTACATTTTATAGATGTATTTCTCACATATCTCAGAGCCTCTCGCGGTCGTCGTCGTCGTCGTCGTCGCCGCCGCCGCTTCTGCAGAAGTAGCAAATGGCCATCGTAGCAAATGCGGCGAGGGACGCCCTGCCTTCGATTCCGAATGCACAAAGTGTGTGGTCTTGTTTCTCAGTCTATATTTGGTCGGTCTCGTCAGAGGTTGAATGTAACGAATTGGTGGGAAAGAGCAAGGGGCAGCGGCTGTGTAGAACGAAAACACAAACCTCAGGGGTGTGAGCGTTTCGAGATGAGTCGTATAAATGTAAATGTTGGTCGTCAGTGACCGTGTGGCCTAATGGATAAGGCGTCGGACTTCGTATCTGAAGATTACAGGTTCGAATGCTGTCACGCTTGTGTTTTTCCAGTTCTGAAAAAGAAACATATTGTTTTAATGTAGCAATTGAGCAGTACGAAACGGTCTGAATGTTGCTGATGACCATTTTTTGCTTGGAGATGCTCTTGAGCTTGAAACACACACAGCAAGACCGGTGTTAACTAGCGAAATGGTCGGCAGAGTGCCGACACCGCGAGTTTTGACTGGCACTTGCACATCTAAAACAACGTCGGAAAGTAACTCGTTCGGCTTTTGAGTCAGATAAAGTATGTGTGTTAATTTTGACGCCACTAGCTCTGCTTGTTGTCATGCAATTTCTTTGCCTCTCAGAAATGATTATGACATAAAAGTGAAGTACGTGACGAGTGTGACGTTAGGAAAACATTAGGCAGCATGGAGGGATTCTGTATGGGACCACCCAACCCAAACGAATACTGTGTGACGTGCTACCCGGCAAGTATTCACCGAGGTAGCCGGCTATCTCAGTCGGTAGAGCGTCAGACTCTTAATCCCAGGGTCGTGGGTTCGAGCCAGACGCTGGGCGGAACGGAATTTTGTTCCGCTGCAGGTGTAAATTACCGTTTTTCTGATTAACGAGATTTAATGGAAATAGCAACTTTAAACTTTGCCTACGTCTCTGTCAGTCGCAAGGAAACTGTATTTGAAGGTGGAGGTGATTTTGTAGACATGTGTGAAAGACATGTTCTGAAATGCAAGTGTTGTGGTTTGGAGAGCACATCGTTTACGTGTCAGATGTGTAGCCAAGCAGTAATTTGTCGCCATAGCTGCAAATATTAGCCGGTAATATGAAGTGTTGTCAGCTAAAGTCTGATGATGCAGACGACCGTAAGGACGAAGTACCCAAGAGTACCGCTAGGCCGCGCCTCTTTAGCTCAGTGGTAGAGCACTGGTCTAATAAACCAGGGGTCGTAAGTTCCATCCTCACAGGAGAAAGATGAATTTTGGAAATCAGTTGCGCGTCGTGGCCGTATAGCAAACAGTACCTGTGATGACGAACAATTAGCGACAGGCGTTTTTTTAAGATTTACTCTCCGATGTGATTAAGGCGAATGGCGCAGATAAAGCATTTGCCAAAGTGGTACAGCATAAGGTGGGACGAGGCAGTCTGAATTACATTTTATAGATGTATTTCTCACATATCTTAGAGCCTCTCGCGATCTTCGTCGTCGTCGTCGTCGTCGTCGCCGCCGCCGCTTCTGCAGAAGTAGCAAATGGCCATCGTAGCAAATGCGGCGAGGGACGCCCTGCCTTCGATTCCGAATGCACAAAGTGTGTGGTCTTGTTTCTCAGTCTATATTTGGTCGGTCTCGTCAGAGGTTGAATGTAACGAATGGGTGGGAAAGAGCAAGGGGCAGCGGCTGTGTAGAACGAAAACACAAATCCTCAGGGGTGTGAGCGTTTCGAGATGAGTCGTATACATGTAAATGTTGGTCGTCAGTGTCCGTGTGGCCTAATGGATAAGGCGTCGGACTTCGTATCTGAAGATTACAGGTTCGAATGCTGTCACGCTTGTGTTTTTGCAGTTCTGAAAAAGAAACATACCGTTTTAATGTAGCAATTGAGCAGTACGAAACCGTCTGAATGTTGCTGTTGACCATTTTTTGCTTGGAGATGCTCTTGAGCTTGAAACACACACAGCAAGACCGGTGTTAACTAGCGAAATGGTCGGCAGAGTGCCGACACCGCGAGTTTTGACTGGCACTTGCACATCTAAAACAACGTCGGAAAGTAACTCGTTCGGCTTTTGAGTCACATAAAGTATGTGTGTTAATTTTGACGCCACTAGCTCTGCTTGTTGTCATGCAATTTCTTTGCCTCTCAGAAATGATTATGACATAAAAGTGAAGTACGTGACGAGTGTGACGTTAGGAAAACATTAGGCAGCATGGAGAGATTCTGTATGGGACCACCCAACCCAAACGAGTACTGTGTGACGTGCTACCCGGCAAGTATTCACCGAGGTAGGCGGCTATCTCAGTCGGTAGAGCGTCAGACTCTTAATCCCAGGGTCGTGGGTACGAGCCAGACGCTGGGCTGAATGGAATTTTGTTCCGCTGCAGATGTAAATTACCGTTTTTCTGTTTAACGAGATTTAATGGAAATAGCAACTTTAAACTTTGCCTACGTCTCTGTCAGTCGCAAGGAAACTGTATTTGAAGGTGAAGGTGATTTTGTAGACATGTGTGAAAGACATGTTCTGAAATGCAAGTGTTGTGGTTTGGAGAGCACATCGGTTACGTGTCAGATGTGTAGACAAGCAGTAATTTGTCGCCATAGCTGCAAATATTAGCCGGTAATATGAAGTGTTGTCAGCTAAAGTCTGATGATGCAGAAGACCGTAAGGACGAAGTACCCAAGAGTACCGCTAGGCCGCGCCTCTTTAGCTCAGTGGTAGAGCACTGGTCTAATAAACCAGGGGTCGTAAGTTCCATCCTCACAGGAGAAAGATGTATTTTGGAAATCAGTTGCGCGTCGTGGCCGTATAGCAAACAGTACCTATGATGACGAACAATTAGCGACAGGCGTTTTTTTTTTAAGATTTACTCTCAGATGTGATTGAGGCGAATGGCGCAGATAAAGCATTTGCCAAAGCGATACAGCATAAGGTGGGACGAGGCAGTCTGAATTACATTTTATAGATGCATTTCTCACATATCTCAGAGCCTCTCGCGATCTTTGTCGTCGTCGTCGTCGTCGTCGTCGTCGTCGTCGTCTCCGCCGCCGCTTCTGCAGAAGTAGCAAATGGCAATCGTAGCAAATGCTCTTGAGCTTGAAACACACACAGCAAGACCGGTGTTAACTAGCGAAATGGTCGGCAGAGTGCCGACACCGCGAGTTTTGACTGGCACTTGCACATCTAAAACAACGTCGGAAAGTAACTCGTTCGGCTTTTGAGTCACATAAAGTATGTGTGTTAATTTTGACGCCACTAGCTCTGCTTGTTGTCATGCAATTTCTTTGCCTCTCAGAAATGATTATGACATAAAAGTGAAGTACGTGACGAGTGTGACGTTAGGAAAACATTAGGCAGCATGGAGAGATTCTGTATGGGACCACCCAACCCAAACGAGTACTGTGTGACGTGCTACCTGGCAGGTATTCACCGAGGTAGCCGGCTAGCTCAGTCGGTAGAGCGTTAGACTCTTAATCCCAGGGTCGTGGTTTCGAGCCAGACGCTGGGCGAAACGGAATTTTGTTCCGCTGCAGGTGTAAATTACCGTTTTTCTGATTAACGAGATTTAATGGAAATAGCAACTTTAAACTTTGCCTACGTCTCTGTCAGTCGCAAGGAAACTGTATTTGAAGGTGAAGGTGATTTTTTAGACATGTGTGAAAGACATGTTCTGAAATGCAAGTGTTGTTGTTTGGAGAGCACATCGGTTACGTGTCAGATGTGTAGCCAAGCAGTAATTTGTCGCCATAGCTGCAAATATTTGCCAGTAATATGAAGTGTTGTCAGCTAAAGTCTGATGATGCAGACGACCGTAAGGACGAAGTACTCAAGAGTACCGCTAGACCGCGCCTCTTTAGCTCAGTGGTAGAGCACTGGTCTAATAAACCAGGGGTCGTAAGTTCCATCCTTACAGGAGATAGACGAATTTTGGAAATCAGTTGCGCGTCGTGGCCTGTGATGACGAACAATTAGCGACAGGCGTTTTTTTAAGATTTACTCTCAGATGTGATTAAGGCGAACGGCGCAGATAAAGCATTTGCCAAAGCGGTACAGCATAAGGTGGGACGAGGCAGTCTGAATTACATTTTATAGATGTATTTCTCACATATCTCAGAGCCTCTCGCGATCTTCGTCGTCGTCGTCGTCGTCGTCGTCGTCGTCGTCGTCGCCGCCGCCGCTTCTGCAGAAGTAGCAAATGGCCATCGTAGCAAATGCGGCGAGGGATGCCCTGCCTTCGATTCCGAATGCACAAAGTGTGTGGTCTTGTTTCTCAGTCTATATTTGGTCGGTCTCGTCAGAGGTTGAATGTAACGAATGGGTGGGAAAGAGCAAGGGGCAGCGGCTGTGTAGAACGAAAACACAAATCCTCAGGGGTGTGAGCGTTTCGAGATGAGTCGTATACATGTAAATGTTGGTCGTCAGTGTCCGTGTGGCCCAATGGATAAGGCGTCGGACTTCATATCTGAAGATTACAGCTTCAAATGCTGTCACGCTTGTGTTTTTCCAGTTCTGAAAAAGAAACATACCGTTTTAATGTAGCAATTGAGCAGTACGAAACCGTCTGAATGTTGCTGTTGACCATTTTTTGCTTGGAGATCCTCTTGAGCTTGAAACACACACAGCAAGACCGGTGTTAACTAGCGAAATGGTCGGCAGAGTGCCGACACCGCGAGTTTTGACTGGCACTTGCACATCTAAAACAACGTCGGAAAGTAACTCGTTCGGCTTTTGAGTCACATAAGGTATGTGTGTTAATTTTGACGCCACTAGCTCTGCTTGTTGTCATGCAATTTCTTTGCCTCTCAGAAATGATTATGACATAAAAGTGAAGTACGTGACGAGTGTGACGTTAGGAAAACATTAGGCAGCATGGAGAGATTCTGTATGGGACCACCCAACCCAAACGAGTACTGTGTGACGTGCTACCCGGCAAGTATTCACCGAGGTAGCCGGCTATCTCAGTCGGGAGAGCGTCAGACACTTAATCCCAGGGTCGTGGGTTCGAGCCAGACGCTGGGCGGAACGGAATTTTGTTCCGCTGCAGGTGAAAAATACCGTTTTTCTTATTAACGAGATTTAATGGAAATAGCAACTTTAAACTTTGCCTACGTCTCTGTCAGTCGCAAGGAAACTGTGTTTGAAGGTGAAGGTGATTTTTTAGACATGTGTGAAAGACATGTTCTGAAATGCAAGTGTTGTGGTTTGGATAGCACATCGGTTACGTGTCAGATGTGTAGCCAAGCAGTAATTTGTCGCCATAGCTGCAAATATTAGCCGGTAATATGAAGTGTTGTCAGCTAAAGTCTGATGATGCAGACGACCGTAAGGACGAAGTACCCAAGAGTACCGCTAGGCCGCGCCTCTTTAGCTCAGTGGTAGAGCACTGGTCTAATAAACCAGGGGTCGTAAGTTCCCTCCTCACAGGAGAAAGATGAATTTTGGAAATCAGTTGCGCGTCGTGGCCGTATAGCAAACAGTACCTGTGATGACGAACAATTAGCGACAGGCGTTTTTTTTAAGATTTACTCTCAGATGTGATTAAGGCAAATGGCGCAGATAAAGCATTTGCCAAAGCGGTACAGCATAAGGTGGGACGAGGCAGTCTGAATTACATTTTATAGATGTATTTCTCACATATCTCAGAGCCTCTCGCGATCTTCGTCGTCGTCGTCGTCGTCGTCGTCGTCGTCTCCGCCGCCGCTTCTGCAGAAGTAGCAAATGGCAATCGTAGCAAATGCGGCGAGGGACGCCCTGCCTTCGATTCCGAATGCACAAAGTGTGTGGTCTTGTTTCTCAGTCTATATTTCGTCGGTCTCGTCAGAGGTTGAATGTAACGAATGGGTGGGAAAGAGCAAGGGGCAGCGGCTGTGTAGAACGAAAACACAAATCCTCAGGGGTGTGAGCGTTTCGAGACGAGTCGTATAAATGTAAATGTTGGTCGTCAGTGACCGTGTGGCCTAATGGATAAGGCGTCGGACTTCGTATCTGAAAATTACAGGTTCGAATGCTGTCACGCTTGTGTTTTTCCAGTTCTGAAAAAGAAACATATCGTTTTAATGTAGCAATTGAGCAGTACGAAACCGTCTGAATGTTGCTGTTGACCATTTTTTGCTTGGAGATGCTCTTGAGCTTGAAACACACACAGCAAGACCGGTGTTAACTAGCGAAATGGTCGGCAGAGTGCCGACACCGCGAGTTTTGACTGGCACTTGCACATCTAAAACAACGTCGGAAAGTAACTCGTTCGGCTTTTGAGTCACATAAAGTATGTGTGTTAATTTTGACGCCACTAGCTCTGCTTGTTGTCATGCAATTTCTTTGCCTCTCAGAAATGATTATGACATAAAAGTGAAGTACGTGACGAGTGTGACGTTAGGAAAACATTAGGCAGCATGGAGAGATTCTGTATGGGACCACCCAACCCAAACGAGTACTGTGTGACGTGCTACCCGGCAAGTATTCACCGAGGTAGCCGGCTATCTCAGTCGGTAGAGCGTCAGACTCTTAATCCCAGGGTCGTGGGTTCGAGCCAGATGCTGGGCGGAACGGAATTTTGTTCCGCTGCAGGTGTAAATTACCGTTTTTCTGATTAACGAGATTTAATGGAAACAGCAACTTTAAACTTTGCCTACGTCTCTGTCAGTCGCAAGGAAACTGTATTTGAAGGTGAAGGTGATTTTGTAGACATGTGTGAAAGACATGTTCTGAAATGCAAGTGTTGTGGTTTGGAGAGCACATCGGTTACGTGTCAGATGTGTAGCCAAGCAGTAATTTGTCGCCATAGCTGCAAATATTAGCCGGTAATATGAAGTGTTGTCAGCTAAAGTCTGATGATGCAGACGACCGTAAGGACGAAGTACCCAAGAGTACCGCTAGGCCGCGCCTCTTTAGCTCAGTGGTAGAGCACTGGTGTAATAAACCAGGGGTCGTAAGTTCCATCCTCACAGGAGAAAGATGAATTTTGGAAATCAGTTGCGCGTCGTGGCCTGTGATGACGAACAATTAGCGACAGGCGTTTTTTTAAGATTTACTCTCAGATGTGATTAAGGCGAATGGCGCAGATAAAGCATTTGCCAAAGCGGTACAGCATAAGGTGGGACGAGGCAGTCTGAATTACATTTTATAGATGTATTTCTCACATATCTCAGAGCCTCTCGCGATCTTCGTCGTCGTCGTCGTCGTCGTCGTCGTCGTCGTCGTCGCCGCCGCCGCTTCTGCAGAAGTAGCAAATGGCCATCGTAGCAAATGCGGCGAGGGATGCCCTGCCTTCGATTCCGAATGCACAAAGTGTGTGGTCTTGTTTCTCAGTCTATATTTGGTCGGTCTCGTCAGAGGTTGAATGTAACGAATTGGTGGGAAAGAGCAAGGGGCAGCGGCTGTGTAGAACGAAAACACAAATCCTCAGGGGTGTGAGCGTTTCGAGATGAGTCGTATACATGTAAATGTTGGTCGTCAGTGTCCGTGTGGCCTAATGGATAAGGCGTCGGACTTCATATCTGAAGATTACAGGTTCAAATGCTGTCACGCTTGTGTTTTTCCAGTTCTGAAAAAGAAACATACCGTTTTAATGTAGCAATTGAGCAGTACGAAACCGTCTGAATGTTGCTGTTGACCATTTTTTGCTTGGAGATGCTCTTGAGCTTGAAACACACACAGCAAGACCGGTGTTAACTAGCGAAATGGTCGGCAGAGTGCCGACACCGCGAGTTTTGACTGGCACTTGCACATCTAAAACAACGTCGGAAAGTAACTCGTTCGGCTTTTGAGTCACATAAAGTATGTGTGTTAATTTTGACGCCACTAGCTCTGCTTGTTGTCATGCAATTTCTTTGCCTCTCAGAAATGATTATGACATAAAAGTGAAGTACGTGACGAGTGTGACGTTAGGAAAACATTAGGCAGCATGGAGAGATTCTGTATGGGACCACCCAACCCAAACGAGTACTGTGTGACGTGCTACCCGGCAAGTATTCACCGAGGTAGCCGGCTATCTCAGTCGGTAGAGCGTCAGACTCTTAATCCCAGGGTCGTGGGTTCGAGCCAGACGCTGGGCGGAACGGAATTTTGTTCCGCTGCAGGTGTAAATTACCGTTTTTCTGATTAACGAGATTTAATGGAAATAGCAACTTTAAACTTTGCCTACGTCTCTGTCAGACGCAAGGAAACTGTATTTGAAGGTGAAGGTGATATTGTAGACATGTGTGAAAGACATGTTCTGAAATGCAAGTGTTGTGGTTTGGAGAGCACATCGGTTACGTGTCAGATGTGTAGCCAAGCAGTAATTTGTCGCCATAGCTGCAAATATTAGCCGGTAATATGAAGTGTTGTCAGCTAAAGTCTGATGATGCAGACGACCGTAAGGACGATGTACCCAAGAGTACCGCTAGGCCGCGCCTCTTTAGCTCAGTGGTAGAGCACTGGTCTAATAAACCAGGGGTCGTAAGTTCCATCCTCACAGGAGAAAGATGAATTTTGGAAATCAGTTGCGCGTCGTGGCCTGTGATGACGAACAATTAGCGACAGGCGTTTTTTTAAGATTTACTCTCAGATGTGATTAAGGCGAATGGCGCAGATAAAGCATTTGCCAAAGCGGTACAGCATAAGGTGGGACGAGGCAGTCTGAATTACATTCTATAGATGTAGTTCTCACATATCTCAGAGCCTCTCGCGATCTTCGTCGTCGTCGTCGTCGTCGTCGTCGTCTCCGCCGCCGCTTCTGCAGAAGTAGCAAATGGCAATCGTAGCAAATGCGGCGAGGGACGCCCTGCCTTCGATTCCGGATGCACAAAGTGTGTGGTCTTGTTTCTCAGTCTATATTTGGTCGGTCTCGTCAGAGGTTGAATGTAACGAATGGGTGGGAAAGAGCAAGGGGCAGCGGCTGTGTAGAACGAAAACACAAATCCTCAGGGGTGTGAGCGTTTCGAGATGAGTCGTATAAATGTAAATGTTGGTCGTCAGTGACCGTGTGGCCTAATGGATAAGGCGTCGGACTTCCTATCTGAAGATTACAGGTTCGAATGCTGTCACGCTTGTGTTTTTCCAGTTCTGAAAAAGAAACATACCGTTTTAATGTAGCAATTGAGCAGTACGAAACCGTCTGAATGTTTCTGTTGACCATTTTTTGCTTGGAGATGCTCTTGAGCTTGAAACACACACAGCAAGACCGGTGTCAACTAGCGAAATGGTCGGCAGAGTGCCGACACCGCGAGTTTTGACTGGCACTTGCACATCTAAAACAACGTCGGAAGGTAACTCGTTCGGCTTTTGAGTCACATAAAGTATGTGTGTTAATTTTGACGCCACTAGCTCTGCTTGTTGTCATGCAATTTCTTTGCCTCTCAGAAATGATTATGACATAAAAGTGAAGTACGTGACGAGTGTGACGTTAGGAAAACATTAGGCAGCATGGAGAGATTCTGTATGGGACCACCCAACCCAAACGAGTACTGTGTGACGTGCTACCCGGCAAGTATTCACCGAGGTAGCCGGCTATCTCAGTCAGTAGAGCGTCAGACTCTTAATCCCAGGGTCGTGGGTTCGAGCCAGATGCTGGGCGGAACGGAATTTTGTTCCGCTGCAGGTGTAAATTACCGTTTTTCTGATTAACGAGATTTAATGGAAACAGCAACTTTAAACTTTGCCTACGTCTCTGTCAGTCGCAAGGAAACTGTATTTGAAGGTGAAGGTGATTTTGTAGACATGTGTGAAAGACATGTTCTGAAATGCAAGTGTTGTGGTTTGGAGAGCACATCGGTTACGTGTCAGATGTGTAGCCAAGCAGTAATTTGTCGCCATAGCTGCAAATATTAGCCGGTAATATGAAGTGTTGTCAGCTAAAGTCTGATGATGCAGACGACCGTAAGGACGAAATACCCAAGAGTACCGCTAGGCCGCGCCTCTTTAGCTCAGTGGTAGAGCACTGGTCTAATAAACCAGGGGTCGTAAGTTCCATCCTCACAGGAGAAAGATGAATTTTGGAAATCAGTTGCGCGTCGTGGCCTGTGATGACGAACAATTAGCGACAGGCGTTTTTTTAAGATTTACTCTCAGATGTGATTAAGGCGAATGGCGCAGATAAAGCATTTGCCAAAGCGGTACAGCATAAGGTGGGACGAGGCAGTCTGAATTACATTTTATAGATGTAGTTCTCACATATCTCAGAGCCTCTCGCGATCTTCGTCGTCGTCGTCGTCGTCGTCGCCGTCGTCGCCGCCGCCGCTTCTGCAGAAGTAGCAAATGGCCATCGTAACAATTGCGGCGAGGGACGCCCTGCCTTCGATTCCGAATGCACAAAGTGTGTGGTCTTGTTTGTCAGTCTATATTTAGTCGGTCTCGTCAGAGGTTGAATGTAACGAATGGGTGGGAAAGAGCAAGGGGCAACGGCTGTGTAGACCGAAAACACATATCCTCAGGGGTGTGAGCGTTTCGAGATGAGTCGTATACATGTAAATGTTGGTCGTCAGTGACCGTGTGGCCTAATGGATAAGGCGTCGGACTTCCTATCTGAAGATTACACGTTCGAATGCTGTCACGCTTGTGTTTTTCCAGTTCTGAAAAAGAAACATATCGTTTTAATGTAGCAATTGAGCAGTACGAAACCGTCTGAATGTTGCTGTTGACCATTTTTTGCTTGGAGATGCTCTTGAGCTTGAAACACACACAGCAAAACCGGTGTTAACTAGCGAAATGGTCGGCAGAGTGCCGACACCGCGAGTTTTGACTGGCACTTGCACATCTAAAACAACGTCGGAAAGTAACTCGTTCGGCTTTTGAGTCACATAAAGTATGTGTGTTAATTTTGACGCCACTAGCTCTACTTGTTGTCATGCAATTTCTTTGCCTCTCAGAAATGATTATGACATAAAAGTGAAGTACGTGACGAGTGTGACGTTAGGAAAACATTAGGCAGCATGGAGAGATTCTGTATGGGACCACCCAACGCAAACGAGTACTGTGTGACGTGCTACCTCGGCAAGTATTCACCGAGGTAGCCGGCTATCTCAGTCGGTAGAGCGTCAGACTCTTAATCCCAGGGTCGTGGGTTCGAGCCAGACGCTGGGCGGTACGGAATTTTGTTCTGCTGCAGGTGTAAATTACCGTTTTTCTGATTAACGAGATTTAATGGAAATAGCAACTTTAAACTTTGCCTACGTCTCTGTCAGTCGCAAGGAAACTGTATTTGAAGGTGAAGGTGATTTTGTAGACATGTGTGAAAGACATGTTCTGAAATGCAAGTGTTGTGGTTTGGAGAGCACATCGGTTACGTGTCAGATGTGTAGCCAAGCAGTAATTTGTCGCCATAGCTGCAAATATTAGCCGGTAATATGAAGTGTTGTCAGCTAAAGTCTGATGATGCAGACGACCGTAAGGACGAAGTACCCAAGAGTACCGCTAGGCCGCGCCTCTTTAGCTCAGTGGTAGAGCACTGGTCTAATAAACCAGGGGTCGTAAGTTCCATCCTCACAGGAGAAAGATGCATTTTGGAAATCAGTTGCGCGTCGTGGCCTGTGATGACGAACAATTAGCGACAGGCGTTTTTTTAAGATTTACTCTCAGATGTGATTAAGGCGAATGGCGCAGATAAAGCATTTGCCAAAGCGGTACAGCATAAGGTGGGACGAGGCAGTCTGAATTACATTTTATAGATGTATTTCTCACATATCTCAGAGCCTCTCGCGATCTTCGTCGTCGTCGTCGTCTTCGTCGTCGCCGCCGCCGCTTCTGCAGAAGTAGCAAATGGCCATCGTAGCAAATGCGGCGAGGGACGCCCTGCCTTCGATTCCGAATGCACAAAGTGTGTGGTCTTGTTTCTCAGTCTATATTTGGTCGGTCTCGTCAGAGGTTGAATGTAACGAATGGGTGGGAAAGAGCAAGGGGCAGCGGCTGTGTAGAACGAAAACACAAATCCTCAGGGGTGTGAGCGTTTCGAGATGAGTCGTATACATGTAAATGTGGGTCGTCAGTGTCCGTGTGGCCTAATGGATAAGGCGTTGGACTTCATATCTGAAGATTACAGGTTCGAATGCTGTCACGCTTGTGTTTTTACAGTTCGGAAAAAGAAACATACCGTTTTAATGTAGCAATTGAGCAGTACGAAACCGTCTGAATGTTGCTGTTGACCATTTTTTGCTTGGAGATGCTCTTGAGCTTGAAACACACACAACAAGACCGGTGTTAACTAGCGAAATGGTCGGCAGAGTGCCGACACAGCGAGTTTTGACTATCACTTGCACATCTAAAACAACGTCGGAAAGTAACTCGTTCGGCTTTTGAGTCACATAAAGTATGTGTGTTAATTTTGACGCCACTAGCTCTGCATGTTGTCATGCAATTTCTTTACATCTCAGAAATGATTATGACATAAAAGTGAAGTACGTGACGAGTGTGACGTTAGGAAAACATTAGGCATCATGGAGAGATTCTGTATGGGACCACCCAACCCAAACGAGTACTGTGTGACGTGCTACCCGGCAGGTATTCACCGAGGTAGCCGGCTAGCTCAGTCGGTACAGCGTCAGACTCTTAATCCCAAGGTCGTGGGTTCGAGCCAGACGCTGGGCGGAACGGAATTTTGTGCCGCTGCAGGTGTAAATTACCGTTTTTCTGATTAACTAGATTTAATGGAAATAGCAACTTTAAACTTTGCCTACGTCTCTGTCAGTCGCAAGGAAGCTGTATTTGAAGGTGAAGGTGATTTTGTAGACATGTGTGAAAGACATTTTCTGAAATGCAAGTGTTGTTGTTTGGACAGCACATCGGTTACGTGTCAGATGTGTAGCCAAGCAGTAATTTGTCGACATAGCTGCAAATATTAGCCGGTAATATGAAGTGTTGTCAGCTAAAGTCTGATGATGCAGACGACCGTAAGGACGAAGTACCCAAGAGTACCGCTAGGCCGCTCCTCTTTAGCTCAGTGGTAGAGCACTGGTCTAATAAACCAAGGGTCGTAAGTTCCATTCTCACAGGAGAAAGATTAATTTTGGAAATCAGTTGCGCGTCGTGGCCGTATAGCAAACAGTACCTGTGATGACGAACATATAGCGACAGGCGTTTTTTTAAGAATTACTCTCATATGCGATTAAGGCGAATGGCGCAGATAAAGCATTTGCCAAAGCGGTACAGCATAAGGTGGGACGAGGCAGTCTGAATTACATTTTATAGGTGTATTTCTCACATTTCTCAGAGCCTCTCGCGATATTCGTCGTCGTCGTGGTCGTCGTCGTCGTCGTCGTCGCCGCCGCCGCCGCCGCCGCTTCTGCAGAAGTAGCAAATGGCAATCGTAGCAAATGCGGCGAGGGACGCCCTGCCTTCGATTCCGAATGCACAAAGTGTGTGGTCTTGTTTCTCAGTCTATATTTGGTCGGTCACGTCAGAGGTTGAATGTAACGAATGGGTGGGAAAGAGCAAGGGGCAGCGGCTGTGTAGAACGAAAACACAAATCCTCAGGGGTGTGAGCGTTTCGAGATGAGTCGTATACATGTAAATGTTGGTCGTCAGTGACCGTGTGGCCTAATGGATAAGGCGTCGGACTTCGGATCTGAAGATTACAGGTTCGAATGCTGTCACGCTTGTGCATTTCCAGTTCTGAAAAAGAAACATAATGTTTTAATGTAGCAATTGAGCAGTACGAAACCGTCTGAATGTTGCTGTTGACCATTTTTTGCTTGGAGATGCTCTTGAGCTTGAAACACACACAGCAAGACCGGTGTTAACTAGCGAAATGGTCGGCAGAGTGCCGACACCGCGAGTTTTGACTGGCACTTGCACATCTAAAACAACGTCGGAAAGTAACTCGTTCGGCTTTTGAGTCACATAAAGTATGTGTGTTAATTTTGACGCCACTAGCTCTGCTTGTTGTCATGCAATTTCTTTGCCTCTCAGAAATGATTATGACATAAAAGTGAAGTACGTGACGAGTGTGACGTTAGGAAAACGTTAGGCAGCATGGAGAGATTCTGTATGGGACCACCCAACCCAAACGAGTACTGTGTGACGTGCTACCCGGCAAGCATTCACCGAGGTAGCCGGCTATCTCAGTCGGTAGAGCGTCAGACTCTTAATCCCAGGGTCGTGGGTTCGAGCCAGACGCTGGGCGGAACGGAATTTTGTTCCGCTGCAGGTGTAAATTACCGTTTTTCTGATTAACGAGATTTAATGGAAATAGCAACTTTAAACTTTGCCTACGTCTCTGTCAGTCGCAAGGAAACTGTATTTGAAGGTGAAGGTAATTTTGTAGACATGTGTGAAAGACATGTTCTGAAATGCAAGTGTTGTGGTTTGGAGAGCACATCGGTTACGTGTCAGATGTGTAGCCAAGCAGAATTTTGTCGCCATAGCTGCAAATATTAGCCGGTAATATGAAGTGTTGTCAGCTAAAGTCTGATGATGCAGACGACCGTAAGGATGAAGTACCCACGAGTACCGCTAGGCCGCGCCTCTTTAGCTCAGTGGTAGAGCACTGGTCTAATAAACCAGGGGTCGTAAGTTCCATCCTCACAGGAGAAAGATGAATTTTGGAAATCAGTTGCGCGTCGTGGCCGTATAGCAAACAGTACCTGTGATGACGAACAATTAGCGACAGGCGTTTTTTTAAGAATTACTCTCAGATGTGATTAAGGCGAATGGCGCAGATAAAGCATTTGCCAAAGCGGTACAGCATAAGGTGGGACGAGGCAGTCTGAATTACATTTTATAGATGTATTTCTCACATATCTCAGAGCCTCTCGCGATCTTCGTCGTCGTCGTCGTCTTCGTCGTCGCCGCCGCCGCTTCTGCAGAAGTAGCAAATGGCCATCGTAGCAAATGCGGCGAGGGACGCCCTGCCTTCGATTCCGAATGCACAAAGTGTGTGGTCTTGTTTCTCAGTCTATATTTGGTCGGTCTCGTCAGAGGTTGAATGTAACGAATGGGTGGGAAAGAGCAAGGGGCAGCGGCTGTGTAGAACGAAAACACAAATCCTCAGGGGTGTGAGCGTTTCGAGATGAGTCGTATACATGTAAATGTTGGTCGTCAGTGACCGTGTGGCCTAATGGATAAGGCGTCGGACTTCATATCTGAAGATTACAGGTTCGAATGCTGTCACGCTTGTGTTTTTACAGTTCGGAAAAAGAAACATACCGTTTTAATGTAGCAATTGAGCAGTACGAAACCGTCTGAATGTTGCTGTTGACCATTTTTTGCTTGGAGATGCTCTTGAGCTTGAAACACACACAACAAGACCGGTGTTAACTAGCGAAATGGTCGGCAGAGTGCCGACACAGCGAGTTTTGACTATCACTTGCACATCTAAAACAACGTCGGAAAGTAACTCGTTCGGCTTTTGAGTCACATAAAGTATGTGTGTTAATTTTGACGCCACTAGCTCTGCATGTTGTCACGCAATTTCTTTACATCTCAGAAATGATTATGACATAAAAGTGAAGTACGTGACGAGTGTGACGTTAGGAAAACATTAGGCATCATGGAGAGATTCTGTATGGGACCACCCAACCCAAACGAGTACTGTGTGACGTGCTACCCGGCAGGTATTCACAGAGGTAGCCGGCTAGCTCAGTCGGTACAGCGTCAGACTCTTAATCCCAGGGTCGTGGGTTCGAGCCAGACGCTGGGCGGAACGGAATTTTGTTCCGCTGCAGGTGTAAATTACCGTTTTTCTGATTAACGAGATTTAATGGAAATAGTAACTTTAAACTTTGCCTACGTCTCTGTCAGTCGCAAGGAAGCTGTATTTGAAGGTGAAGGTGATTTTGTAGACATGTGTGAAAGACATTTTCTGAAATGCAAGTGTTGTTGTTTGGACAGCACATCGGTTACGTGTCAGATGTGTAGCCAAGCAGTAATTTGTCGACATAGCTGCAAATATTAGCCGGTAATATGAAGTGTTGTCAGCTAAAGTCTGATGATGCAGACGACCGTAAGGACGAAGTACCCAAGAGTACCGCTAGGCCGCTCATCTTTAGCTCAGTGGTAGAGCACTGGTCTAATAAACCAAGGGTCGTAAGTTCCATTCTCACAGGAGAAAGATGAATTTTGGAAATCAGTTGCGCGTCGTGGCCGTATAGCAAACAGTACCTGTGATGACGAACATATAGCGACAGGCGTTTTTTTAAGAATTACTCTCATATGCGATTAAGGCGAATGGCGCAGATAAAGCATTTGCCAAAGCGGTACAGCATAAGGTGGGACGAGGCAGTCTGAATTACATTTTATAGGTGTATTTCTCACATTTCTCAGAGCCTCTCGCGATATTCGTCGTCGTCGTCGTCGTCGTCGTCGTCGTCGCCGCCGCCGCCGCCGCCGCCGCCGCTTCTGCAGAAGTAGCAAATGGCAATCGTAGCAAATGCGGCGAGGGACGCCCTGCCTTCGATTCCGAATGCACAAAGTGTGTGGTCTTGTTTCTCAGTCTATATTTGGTCGGTCACGTCAGAGGGTGAATGTAACGAATGGGTGGGAAAGAGCAAGGGGCAGCGGCTGTGTAGAACGAAAACACAAATCCTCAGGGGTGTGAGCGTTTCGAGATGAGTCGTATACATGTAAATGTTGGTCGTCAGTGACCGTGTGGCCTAATGGATAAGGCGTCGGACTTCGGATCTGAAGATTACAGGTTCGAATGCTGTCACGCTTGTGCATTTCCAGTTCTGAAAAAGACATATAATGTTTTAATGTAGCAATTGAGCAGTACGAAACCGTCTGAATGTTGCTGTTGACCATTTTTTGCTTGGAGATGCTCTTGAGCTTGAAACACACACAGCAAGACCGGTGTTAACTAGCGAAATGGTCGGCAGAGTGCCGACACCGCGAGTTTTGACTGGCACTTGCACATCTAAAACAACGTCGGAAAGTAACTCGTTCGGCTTTTGAGTCACATAAAGTATGTGTGTTAATTTTGACGCCACTAGCTCTGCTTGTTGTCATGCAATTTCTTTGCCTCTCAGAAATGATTATGACATAAAAGTGAAGTACGTGACGAGTGTGACGTTAGGAAAACATTAGGCAGCATGGAGAGATTCTGTATGGGACCACCCAACCCAAACGAGTACTGTGTGACGTGCTACCCGGCAAGCATTCACCGAGGTAGCCGGCTATCTCAGTCGGTAGAGCGTCAGACTCTTAATCCCAGGGTCGTGGGTTCGAGCCAGACGCTGGGCGAAACGGAATTTTGTTCCGCTGCAGGTGTAAATTACCGTTTTTCTGATTAACGAGATTTAATGGAAATAGCAACTTTAAACTTTGCCTACGTCTCTGTCAGTCGCAAGGAAACTGTATTTGAAGGTGAAGGTGATTTTGTAGACATGTGTGAAAGACATGTTCTGAAATGCAAGTGTTGTGGTTTGGAGAGCACATCGGTTACGTGTCAGATGTGTAGCCAAGCAGTAATTTGTCGCCATAGCTGCAAATATTAGCCGGTAATATGAAGTGTTGTCAGCTAAAGTCTGATGATGCAGACGACCGTAAGGATGAAGTACCCACGAGTACCGCTAGGCCGCGCCTCTTTAGCTCAGTGGTAGAGCACTGGTCTAATAAACCAGGGGTCGTAAGTTCCATCCTCACAGGAGAAAGATGAATTTTGGAAATCAGTTGCGCGTCGTGGCCGTATAGCAAACAGTACCTGTGATGACGAACAATTAGCGACAGGCGTTTTTTTTAAGATTTACTCTCAGATGTGATTAAGGCGAATGGCGCAGATAAAGCATTTGCCAAAGCGGTACAGCATAAGGTGGGACGAGGCAGTCTGAATTACATTTTATAGATGTATTTCTCACATATCTCAGAGCCTCTCGCGATCTTCGTCGTCGTCGTCGTCTTCGTCGTCGCCGCCGCCGCTTCTGCAGAAGTAGCAAATGGCCATCGTAGCAAATGCGGCGAGGGACGCCCTGCCTTCGATTCCGAATGCACAAAGTGTGTGGTCTTGTTTCTCAGTCTATATTTGGTCGGTCTCGTCAGAGGTTGAATGTAACGAATGGGTGGGAAAGAGCAAGGGGCAGCGGCTGTGTAGAACGAAAACACAAATCCTCAGGGGTGTGAGCGTTTCGAGATGAGTCGTATACATGTAAATGTTGGTCGTCAGTGTCCGTGTGGCCTAATGGATAAGGCGTTGGACTTCATATCTGAAGATTACAGGTTCGAATGCTGTCACGCTTGTGTTTTTACAGTTCGGAAAAAGAAACATACCGTTTTAATGTAGCAATTGAGCAGTACGAAACCGTCTGAATGTTGCTGTTGACCATTTTTTGCTTGGAGATGCTCTTGAGCTTGAAACACACACAGCAGGACCGGTGTTAACTAGCGAAATGGTCGGCAGAGTGCCGACACAGCGAGTTTTGACTATCACTTGCACATCTAAAACAACGTCGGAAAGTAACTCGTTCGGCTTTTGAGTCTCATAAAGTATGTGTGTTAATTTTGACGCCACTAGCTCTGCATGTTGTCATGCAATTTCTTTACCTCTCAGAAATGATTATGACATAAAAGTGAAGTACGTGACGAGTGTGACGTTAGGAAAACATTAGGCATCATGGAGAGATTCTGTATGGGACCACCCAACCCAAACGAGTACTGTGTGACGTGCTACCCGGCAGGTATTCACCGAGGTAGCCGGCTAGCTCAGTCGGTAGAGCGTCAGACTCTTAATCCCAGGGTCGTGGGTTCGAGCCAGACGCTGGGCGGAACGGAAGTTTGTTCCGCTGCAGGTGTAAATTACCGTTTTTCTGATTAACGAGATTTAATGGAAATAGCAACTTTAAACTTTGCCTACGTCTCTGTCAGTCGCAAGGATGCTGTGTTTGAAGGTGAAGGTGATTTTGTAGACATGTGTGAAAGACATGTTCTGAAATGCAAATGTTGTTGTTTGGAGAGCACATCGGTTACGTGTCAGATGTGTAGCGAAGCAGTAATTTGTCGACATAGCTGCAAATATTAGCCGGTAATATGAAGTGTTGTCAGCTAAAGTCTGATGATGCAGACGACCGTAAGGACGAAGTACCCAAGAGAACCGCTAGGCCGCGCGTCTTTAGCTCAGTGGTATAGCACTGGTCTAATAAACCAGGGGTCGTAAGTTCCATCCTCACAGGAGAAAGATGAATTTTGGAAATCAGTTGCGCGTCGTGGCCGTATAGGAAACAGAACCTGTGAAGAGGAACAATTAGCGACAGGCGTTTTTTTAAGATTTACTCTCAGATGTGATTAAGGCGAATGGCGCAGATAAAGCATTTGCCAAAGCGGTATAGCATAAGGTGGGACGAGGCAGTCTGAATTACATTTTATAGATGTATTTCTCACATATCTCAGAGCCTCTCGCGATCTTCGTCGTCGTCGTCGTCGTTGTCGTCGTCGCCGCCGCCGCTTCTGCAGAAGTAGCAAATGGCCATCGTAGCAAATGCGGCGAGGGTCGCCCTGCCTTCGATTCCGAATGCACAATGTGTGTGGTCTTGTTTCTCAGTCTATATTTGGTCGGTCTCGTCAGAGGTTGAATGTAACGAATGGGTGGGAAAGAGCAAGGGGCAGCGGCTGTGTAGAACGAAAACACAAATCCTCAGGGGTGTGAGCGTTTCGAGATGAGTCGTATACATGTAAATGTTGGTCGTCAGTGACCGTGTGGCCTAATGGATAAGGCGTCGGACTTCGGATCTGAAGATTACAGGTTCGAATGCTGTCACGCTTGTGTTTTTACAGTTCGGAAAAAGAAACATACCGTTTTAATGTAGCAATTGAGCAGTACGAAACCGTCTGAATGTTGCTGTTGACCATTTTTTGCTTGGAGATGCTCTTGAGCTTGAAACACACACAACAAGACCGGTGTTAACTAGCGAAATGGTCGGCAAAGTGCCGACACAGCGAGTTTTGACTATCACTTGCACATCTAAAACAACGTCGGAAAGTAACTCGTTCGGCTTTTGAGTCACATAAAGTATGTGTGTTAATTTTGACGCCACTAGCTCTGCATGTTGTCATGCAATTTCTTTACATCTCAGAAATGATTATGACATAAAAGTGAAGTACGTGACGAGTGTGACGTTAGGAAAACATTAGGCATCATGGAGAGATTCTGTATGGGACTACCCAACCCAAACGAGTACTGTGTGACGTGCTACCCGGCAGGTATTCACTGAGGTAGCCGGCTAGCTCAGTCGGTAGAGCGTCAGACTCTTAATCCCAGGGTCGTGGGTTCGAGCCAGACGCTGGGCGGAACGGAATTTTGTTCCGCTGCAGGTGTAAATTACCGTTTTTCTGATTAACGAGATTTAATGGAAATAGCAACTTTAAACTTTGCCTACGTCTCTGTCAGTCGCTAGGAAGCTGTATTTGAAGGTGAAGGTGATTTTGTAGACATGTGTGAAAGACATTTTCTGAAATGCAAGTGTTGTTGTTTTGAGAGCACATCGGTTACGTGTCAGATGTGTAGCCAAGCAGTAATTTGTCGACATAGCTGCAAATATTAGCCGGTAATATGAAGTGTTGTCAGCTAAAGTCTGATGATGCAGACGACCGTAAGGACGAAGTACCAAAGAGTACCGCTAGGCCGCGCCTCTTTAGCTCAGTGGTAGAGCACTGGTCTAATAAACCAAGGGTCGTAAGTTCCATTCTCACAGGAGAAAGATTAATTTTGGAAATCAGTTGCGCGTCGTGGCCGTATAGCAAACAGTACCTGTGATGACGAACATATAGCGACAGGCGTTTTTTTAAGCCGCCGCCGCCGCTTCTGCAGAAGTAGCAAATGGCAATCGTAGCAAATGCGGCGAGGGACGCCCTGCCTTCGATTCCGAATGCACAAAGTTTGTGGTCTTGTTTCTCAGTCTATATTTGGTCGGTCACGTCAGAGGTTGAATGTAACGAATGGGTGGGAAAGAGCAAGGGGCAGCGGCTGTGTAGAACGAAAACACAAATCCTCAGGGGTGTGAGCGTTTCGAGATGAGTCGTATACATGTAAATGTTGGTCGTCAGTGACCGTGTGGCCTAATGGATAAGGCGTCGGACTTCGGATCTGAAGATTACAGGTTCGAATGCTGTCACGCTTGTGCTTTTCCAGTTCTGAAAAAGAAACATAATGTTTTAATGTAGCAATTGAGCAGTACGAAACCGTCTGAATGTTGCTGTTGACCATTTTTTGCTTGGAGATGCTCTTGAGCTTGAAACACACACTACAAGACCGGTGTTAACTAGCGAAATGGTCGGCAGAGTGCCGACACAGCGAGTTTTGACTATCACTTGCACATCTAAAACAACGTCGGAAAGTAACTCGTTCGGCTTTTGAGTCACATAAAGTATGTGTGTTAATTTTGACGCCACTAGCTCTGCATGTTGTCAAGCAATTTCTTTACATCTCAGAAATGATTATGACATAAAAGTGAAGTACGTGACGAATGTGACGTTAGGAAAACATTAGGCATCATGGAGAGATTCTGTATGGGACCACCCAACCCAAACGAGTACTGTGTGACGTGCTACCCGGCAGGTATTCACCGAGGTAGCCGGCTAGCTCAGTCGGTAGAGCGTCAGACTCTTAATCCCAGGGTCGTGGGTTCGAGCCAGACGCTGGGCGGAACGGAATTTTGTTCCGCTGCAGGTGTAAATTACCGTTTTTCTGATTAACGAGATTTAATGGAAATAGCAACTTTAAACTTTGCCTACGTCTCTGTCAGTCGCAAGGAAGCTGTATTTGAAGGTGAAGGTGATTTTGTAGACATGTGTGAAAGACATGTTCTGAAATGCAAATGTTGTTGTTTGGAGAGCACATCGGTTACGTGTCAGATGTGTAGCCAAGCAGTAATTTGTCGCCATAGCTGCAAATATTAGCCGGTAATATGAAGTGTTGTCAGCTAAAGTCTGATGATGCAGACGACCGTAAGGACGAAGTACCCAAGAGTACCGCTAGGCCGCGCGTCTTTAGCTCAGTGGTAGAGCACTGGTCTAACAAACCAGGGGTCGTAAGTTCCATCCTCACAGGAGAAAGATGAATTTTGGAAATCAGTTGCGCGTCGTGGCCGTATAGCAAACAGTACCTGTGAAGACGAACAATTAGCGACAGGCGTTTTTTTAAGATTTACTCTCAGATGTGATTAAGGCGAATGGCGCAGATAAAGCATTTTCCAAAGCGGTACAGCATAAGGTGGGACGAGGCAGTGTGAATTACATTTTATAGATGTATTTCTCACATATCTCAGAGCCTCTCGCGATCTTCGTCGTCGTCGTCGTCGTTGTCGTCGACGCCGCCGCCGCTTCTGCAGAAGTAGCAAATGGCCATCGTAGCAAATGCGGCGAGGGTCGCCCTGCCTTAGATTCCGAATGCACAAAGTGTGTGGTCTTGTTTCTCAGTCTATATTTGGTCTGTCTTGTCAGAGGTTGAATGTAACGAATGGGTGGGAAAGAGCAAGGAGCAGCGGCTGTGTAGAACGAAAACACAAATCCTCAGGGGTGTGAGCGTTTCGAGATGAGTCGTATACATGTAAATGTTGGTCGTCAGTGACCGTGTGGCCTAATGGATAAGGCGTCGGACTTCGGATCTGAAGATTACAGGTTCGAATGCTGTCACGCTTGTGTTTTTCCAGTTCTGAAAAAGAAACATAACGTTTTAATGTAGCAATTGAGCAGTACGAAACCGTCTGAATGTTGCTGTTGACCATTTTTTGCTTGGAGATGCTCTTGAGCTTGAAACACACACAACAAGACCGGTGTTAACTAGCGAAATGGTCGGCAGAGTGCCGACACAGCGAGTTTTGACTATCACTTGCACATCTAAAACAACGTCGGAAAGTAACTCGTTCGGCTTTTGAGTCACATAAAGTATGTGTGTTAATTTTGACGCCACTAGCTCTGCATGTTGTCATGCAATTTCTTTACCTCTCAGAAATGATTATGACATAAAAGTGAAGTACGTGACGAGTGTGACGTTAGGAAAACATTAGGCATCATGGAGAGATTCTGTATGGGACCACCCAACCCAAACGAGTACTGTGTGACGTGCTACCCGGCAGGTATTCACCGAGGTAGCCGGCTAGCTTAGTCGGTAGAGCGTCAGACTCTTAATCCGAGGGTCGTGGGTTCGAGCCAGACGCTGGGCGGAACGGAATTTTGTTCCGCTGCAGGTGTAAATTACCGTTTTTCTGATTAACGAGATTTAATGGAAATAGCAACTTTAAACTTTGCCTACGTCTCTGTCAGTCGCAAGGATGCTGTATTTGAAGGTGAAGGTGATTTTGTAGACATGTGTGAAAGACATGTTCTGAAATGCAAATGTTGTTGTTTGGAGAGCACATCGGTTACGTGTCAGATGTGTAGCCAAGCAGTAATTTGTCGACATAGCTGCAAATATTAGCCGGTAATATGAAGTGTTGTCAGCTAAAGTCTGATGATGCAGACGACCGTAAGGACGAAGTACCCTAGAGTACCGCTAGGCCGCGCCTCTTTAGCTCAGTGGTAGAGCACTGGTCTAACAAACCAGGGATCGTAAGTTCCATCCTCACAGGAGAAAGATGAATTTTGGAAATCAGTTGCGCGTCGTGGCCGTATAGCAAACAGTACCTGTGAAGACGAACAATTAGCGACAGGCGTTTTTTTAAGATTTACTCTCAGATGTGATTAAGGCGAATGGCGCAGATAAAGCATTTGCCAAAGCGGTACAGCATAAGGTGGGACGAGGCAGTCTGAATTACATTTTATAGATGTATTTCTCACATATCTCAGAGCCTCTCGCGATCTTCGTCGTCGTCGTCGTCGTCGTCGTTGTCGTCGACGCCGCCGCCGCTTCTGCAGAAGTAGCAAATGGCCATCGTAGCAAATGCGGCGAGGGTCGCCCTGCCTTAGATTCCGAATGCACAAAGTGTGTGGTCTTGTTTCTCAGTCTATATTTGGTCTGTCTTGTCAGAGGTTGAATGTAACGAATGGGTGGGAAAGAGCAAGGGGCAGCGGCTGTGTAGAACGAAAACACAAATCCTCAGGGGTGTGAGCGTTTCGAGATGAGTCGTATACATGTAAATGTTGGTCGTCAGTGACCGTGTGGCCTAATGGATAAGGCGTCGGACTTCGGATCTGAAGATTACAGGTTCGAATGCTGTCACGCTTGTGTTTTTCCAGTTCTGAAAAAGAAACATAACGTTTTAATGTAGCAATTGAGCAGTACGAAACCGTCTGAATGTTGCTGTTGACCATTTTTTGCTTGGAGATGCTCTTGAGCTTGAAACACACACAACAAGACCGGTGTTAACTAGCGAAATGGTCGGCAGAGTGCCGACACAGCGAGTTTTGACTATCACTTGCACATCTAAAACAACGTCGGAAAGTAACTCGTTCGGCTTTTGAGTCACATAAAGTATGTGTGTTAATTTTGACGCCACTAGCTCTGCTTGTTGTCATGCAATTTCTTTGCCTCTCAGAAATGATTATGACATAAAAGTGAAGTACGTGACGAGTGTGACGTTAGGAAAACATTAGGCAGCATGGAGAGATTCTGTATGGGACCACCCAACCCAAACGAGTACTGTGTGACGTGCTACCCGGCAGGTATTCACCGAGGTAGTCGGCTAGCTCAGTCGGTAGAGCGTCAGACACTTAATCCCAGGGTCTTGGTTTCGAGCCAGACGCTGGGCGAAATGGAATTTTGTTCCGCTGCAGGTGTAAATTACCGTTTTTCTGATTAACGAGATTTAATGGAAATAGCAACTTTAAACTTTGCCTACGTCTCTGTCAGTCGCAAGGAAACTGTATTTGAAGGTGAAGGTGATTTTGTAGACATGTGTGAAAGACATGTTCTGAAATGCAAGTGTTGTTGTTTGGAGAGCACATCGGTTACGTGTCAGATGTGTAGCCAAGCAGTAATTTGTCGCCATAGCTGCAAATATTAGCCGGTAATATGAAGTGTTGTCAGCTAAAGTCTGATGATGCAGACGACCGTAAGGACGAAGTACGGAAGAGTACCGCTAGGCCGCGCCTCTTTAGCTCAGTTGTAGAGCACTGGTCTAATAAACCAGGGGTTGTAAGTTCCATCCTCACAGGAGAAAGATGAATTTTGGAAATCAGTTGCGCGTCGTGGCCGTATAGCAAACAGTACCTGTGATGACGAACAATTAGCGACAGGCGTTTTTTTTAAGATTTACTCTCAGATGTGATTAAGGCGAATGGCGCAGATAAAGCATTTGCCAAAGCGGTACAGCATAAGGTGGGACGAGGCAGTCTGAATTACATTTTATAGATGTATTTCTCACATATCTCAGAGCCTCTCGCGATCTTCGTCGTCGTCGTCGTCGTCGCCGCCGCCGCTTCTGCAGAAGTAGCAAATGGGCATCGTAGCAAATCCGGCGAGGGTCGCCCTGCCTTCGATTCCGAATGCACAATGTGTGTGGTCTTGTTTCTCAGTCTATATTTGGTCGGTCTCGTCAGAGGTTGAATGTAACGAATGGGTGGGAAAGAGCAAGGGGCAGCGGCTGTGTAGAACGAAAACACAAATCCTCAGGGGTGTGAGCGTTCCGAGATGAGTCGTATACATGTAAATGTTTGTCTTCAGTGACCGTGTGGCCTAATGGATAAGGCGTCGGACTTCGGATCTGAAGATTACAGGTTCGAATGCTGTCACGCTTGTGTTTTTACAGTTCGGAAAAAGAAACATACCGTTTTAATGTAGCAATTGAGCAGTACGAAACCGTCTGAATGTTGCTGTTGACCATTTTTTGCTTGGAGATGCTCTTGAGCTTGAAAAACACACAACAAGACCGGTGTTAACTAGCGAAATGGTCGGCAAAGTGCCGACACAGCGAGTTTTGACTATCACTTGCACATCTAAAACAACGTCGGAAAGTAACTCGTTCGGCTTTTGAGTCACATAAAGTATGTGTGTTAATTTTGACGCCACTAGCTCTGAATGTTGTCATGCAATTTCTTTACATCTCAGAAATGATTATGACATAAAAGTGAAGTACGTGACGAGTGTGACGTTAGGAAAACATTAGGCATCATGGAGAGATTCTGTATGGGACCACCCAACCCAAACGAGTACTGTGTGACGTGCTACCCGGCAGGTATTCACCGAGGTAGCCGGCTAGCTCAGTCGGTAGAGCGTCAGACTCTTAATCCCAGGGTCGTGGGTTCGAGCCAGACGCTGGGCGGAACGGAAGTTTGTTCCGCTGCAGGTGTAAATTACCGTTTTTCTGATTAACGAGATTTAATGGAAATAGCAACTTTAAACTTTGCCTACGTCTCTGTCAGTCGCAAGGAAGCTGTATTTGAAGGTGAAGGTGATTTTGTAGACATGTGTGAAAGACATTTTCTGAAATGCAAGTGTTGTTGTTTGGAGAGCACATCGGTTACGTGTCAGATGTGTAGCCAAGCAGTAATTTGTCGACATAGCTGCAAATATTAGCCGGTAATATGAAGTGTTGTCAGCTAAAGTCTGATGATGCAGACGACCGTAAGGACGAAGTACCCAAGAGTACCGCTAGGCCGCACCTCTTTAGCTCAGTGGTAGAGCACTGGTCTAACAAACCAGGGATCGTAAGTTCCATCCTCACAGGAGAAAGATGAATTTTGGAAATCAGTTGCGCGTCGTGGCCGTATAGCAAACAGTACCTGTGATGACGAACAATTAGCGACAGGCGTTTTTTTTAAGATTTACTCTCAGATGTGATTAAGGCGAATGGCGCAGATAAAGCATTTGCCAAAGCCGTACAGCACAAGGTGGGACGAGGCAGTCTGAATTACATTTTATAGATGTATTTCTCACATATCTCAGAGCCTCTCGCGATCTTCGTCGTCGTCGTCGTCGTTGTCGTCGTCGCCGCCGCCGCTTCTGCAGAAGTAGCAAATGGCCATCGTAGCAAATGCGGCGAGGGTCGCCCTGCCTTCGATTCCGAATGCACAATGTGTGTGGTCTTGTTTCTCAGTCTATATTTGGTCGGTCTCGTCAGAGGTTGAATGTAACGAATGGGTGGGAAAGAGCAAGGGGCAGCGGCTGTGTAGAACGAAAACACAAATCCTCAGGGGTGTGAGCGTTTCGAGATGAGTCGTATACATGTAAATGTTGGTCGTCAGTGACCGTGTGGCCTAATGGATAAGGCGTCGGACTTCGGATCTGAAGATTACAGGTTCGAATGCTGTCACGCTTGTGTTTTTACAGTTCGGAAAAAGAAACATACCGTTTTAATGTAGCAATTGAGCAGTACGAAACCGTCTGAATGTTGCTGTTGACCATTTTTTGCTTGGAGATGCTCTTGAGCTTGAAACACACACAACAAGACCGGTGTTAACTAGCGAAATGGTCGGCAAAGTGCCGACACAGCGAGTTTTGACTATCACTTGCACATCTAAAACAACGTCGGAAAGTAACTCGTTCGGCTTTTGAGTCACATAAAGTATGTGTGTTAATTTTGACGCCACTAGCTCTGCATGTTGTCATGCAATTTCTTTACATCTCAGAAATGATTATGACATAAAAGTGAAGTACGTGACGAGTGTGACGTTAGGAAAACATTAGGCATCATGGAGAGATTCTGTATGGGACTACCCAACCCAAACGAGTACTGTGTGACGTGCTACCCGGCAGGTATTCACCGAGGTAGCCGGCTAGCTCAGTCGGTAGAGCGTCAGACTCTTAATCCCAGGGTCGTGGGTTCGAGCCAGACGCTGGGCGGAACGGAATTTTGTTCCGCTGCAGGTGTAAATTACCGTTTTTCTGATTAACGAGATTTAATGGAAATAGCAACTTTAAACTTTGCCTACGTCTCTGTCAGTCGCTAGGAAGCTGTATTTGAAGGTGAAGGTGATTTTGTAGACATGTGTGAAAGACATTTTCTGAAATGCAAGTGTTGTTGTTTTGAGAGCACATCGGTTACGTGTCAGATGTGTAGCCAAGCAGTAATTTGTCGACATAGCTGCAAATATTAGCCGGTAATATGAAGTGTTGTCAGCTAAAGTCTGATGATGCAGACGACCGTAAGGACGAAGTACCAAAGAGTACCGCTAGGCCGCGCCTCTTTAGCTCAGTGGTAGAGCACTGGTCTAATAAACCAAGGGTCGTAAGTTCCATTCTCACAGGAGAAAGATTAATTTTGGAAATCAGTTGCGCGTCGTGGCCGTATAGCAAACAGTACCTGTGATGACGAACATATAGCGACAGGCGTTTTTTTAAGCCGCCGCCGCCGCTTCTGCAGAAGTAGCAAATGGCAATCGTAGCAAATGCGGCGAGGGACGCCCTGCCTTCGATTCCGAATGCACAAAGTTTGTGGTCTTGTTTCTCAGTCTATATTTGGTCGGTCACGTCAGAGGTTGAATGTAACGAATGGGTGGGAAAGAGCAAGGGGCAGCGGCTGTGTAGAACGAAAACACAAATCCTCAGGGGTGTGAGCGTTTCGAGATGAGTCGTATACATGTAAATGTTGGTCGTCAGTGACCGTGTGGCCTAATGGATAAGGCGTCGGACTTCGGATCTGAAGATTACAGGTTCGAATGCTGTCACGCTTGTGCTTTTCCAGTTCTGAAAAAGAAACATAATGTTTTAATGTAGCAATTGAGCAGTACGAAACCGTCTGAATGTTGCTGTTGACCATTTTTTGCTTGGAGATGCTCTTGAGCTTGAAACACACACAACAAGACCGGTGTTAACTAGCGAAATGGTCGGCAAAGTGCCGACACAGCGAGTTTTGACTATCACTTGCACATCTAAAACAACGTCGGAAAGTAACTCGTTCGGCTTTTGAGTCACATAAAGTATGTGTGTTAATTTTGACGCCACTAGCTCTGCATGTTGTCATGCAATTTCTTTACATCTCAGAAATGATTATGACATAAAAGTGAAGTACGTGACGAGTGTGACGTTAGGAAAACATTAGGCATCATGGAGAGATTCTGTATGGGACCACCCAACCCAAACGAGTACTGTGTGACGTGCTACCCGGCAGGTATTCACCGAGGTAGCCGGCTAGCTCAGTCGGTAGAGCGTCAGACTCTTAATCCCAGGGTCGTGGGTTCGAGCCAGACGCTGGGCGGAACGGAATTTTGTTCCGCTGCAGGTGTAAATTACCGTTTTTCTGATTAACGAGATTTAATGGAAATAGCAACTTTAAACTTTGCCTACGTCTCTGTCAGTCGCAAGGAAGCTGTATTTGAAGGTGAAGGTGATTTTGTAGACATGTGTGAAAGACATGTTCTGAAATGCAAATGTTGTTGTTTGGAGAGCACATCGGTTACGTGTCAGATGTGTAGCCAAGCAGTAATTTGTCGACATAGCTGCAAATATTAGCCGGTAATATGAAGTGTTGTCAGCTAAAGTCTGATGATGCAGACGACCGTAAGGACGAAGTACCCAAGAGAACCGCTAGGCCGCGCGTCTTTAGCTCAGTGGTATAGCACTGGTCTAATAAACCAGGGGTCGTAAGTTCCATCCTCACAGGAGAAAGATGAATTTTGGAAATCAGTTGCGCGTCGTGGCCGTATAGGAAACAGAACCTGTGAAGAGGAACAATTAGCGACAGGCGTTTTTTTAAGATTTACTCTCAGATGTGATTAAGGCGAATGGCGCAGATAAAGCATTTGCCAAAGCGGTATAGCATAAGGTGGGACGAGGCAGTCTGAATTACATTTTATAGATGTATTTCTCACATATCTCAGAGCCTCTCGCGATCTTCGTCGTCGTCGTCGTCGTTGTCGTCGTCGCCGCCGCCGCTTCTGCAGAAGTAGCAAATGGCCATCGTAGCAAATGCGGCGAGGGTCGCCCTGCCTTCGATTCCGAATGCACAATGTGTGTGGTCTTGTTTCTCAGTCTATATTTGGTCGGTCTCGTCAGAGGTTGAATGTAACGAATGGGTGGGAAAGAGCAAGGGGCAGCGGCTGTGTAGAACGAAAACACAAATCCTCAGGGGTGTGAGCGTTTCGAGATGAGTCGTATACATGTAAATGTTGGTCGTCAGTGACCGTGTGGCCTAATGGATAAGGCGTCGGACTTCGGATCTGAAGATTACAGGTTCGAATGCTGTCACGCTTGTGTTTTTACAGTTCGGAAAAAGAAACATACCGTTTTAATGTAGCAATTGAGCAGTACGAAACCGTCTGAATGTTGCTGTTGACCATTTTTTGCTTGGAGATGCTCTTGAGCTTGAAACACACACAACAAGATCGGTGTTAACTAGCGAAATGGTCGGCAAAGTGCCGACACAGCGAGTTTTGACTATCACTTGCACATCTAAAACAACGTCGGAAAGTAACTCGTTCGGCTTTTGAGTCACATAAAGTATGTGTGTTAATTTTGACGCCACTAGCTCTGCATGTTGTCATGCAATTTCTTTACATCTCAGAAATGATTATGACATAAAAGTGAAGTACGTGACGAGTGTGACGTTAGGAAAACATTAGGCATCATGGAGAGATTCTGTATGGGACTACCCAACCCAAACGAGTACTGTGTGACGTGCTACCCGGCAGGTATTCACCGAGGTAGCCGGCTAGCTCAGTCGGTAGAGCGTCAGACTCTTAATCCCAGGGTCGTGGGTTCGAGCCAGACGCTGGGCGGAACGGAATTTTGTTCCGCTGCAGGTGTAAATTACCGTTTTTCTGATTAACGAGATTTAATGGAAATAGCAACTTTAAACTTTGCCTACGTCTCTGTCAGTCGCTAGGAAGCTGTATTTGAAGGTGAAGGTGATTTTGTAGACATGTGTGAAAGACATTTTCTGAAATGCAAGTGTTGTTGTTTTGAGAGCACATCGGTTACGTGTCAGATGTGTAGCCAAGCAGTAATTTGTCGACATAGCTGCAAATATTAGCCGGTAATATGAAGTGTTGTCAGCTAAAGTCTGATGATGCAGACGACCGTAAGGACGAAGTACCAAAGAGTACTGCTAGGCCGCGCCTCTTTAGCTCAGTGGTAGAGCACTGGTCTAATAAACCAAGGGTCGTAAGTTCCATTCTCACAGGAGAAAGATTAATTTTGGAAATCAGTTGCGCGTCGTGGCCGTATAGCAAACAGTACCTGTGATGACGAACATATAGCGACAGGCGTTTTTTTAAGCCGCCGCCGCCGCTTCTGCAGAAGTAGCAAATGGCAATCGTAGCAAATGCGGCGAGGGACGCCCTGCCTTCGATTCCGAATGCACAAAGTTTGTGGTCTTGTTTCTCAGTCTATATTTGGTCGGTCACGTCAGAGGTTGAATGTAACGAATGGGTGGGAAAGAGCAAGGGGCAGCGGCTGTGTAGAACGAAAACACAAATCCTCAGGGGTGTGAGCGTTTCGAGATGAGTCGTATACATGTAAATGTTGGTCGTCAGTGACCGTGTGGCCTAATGGATAAGGCGTCGGACTTCGGATCTGAAGATTACAGGTTCGAATGCTGTCACGCTTGTGCTTTTCCAGTTCTGAAAAAGAAACATAATGTTTTAATGTAGCAATTGAGCAGTACGAAACCGTCTGAATGTTGCTGTTGACCATTTTTTGCTTGGAGATGCTCTTGAGCTTGAAACACACACAACAAGACCGGTGTTAACTAGCGAAATGGTCGGCAAAGTGCCGACACAGCGAGTTTTGACTATCACTTGCACATCTAAAACAACGTCGGAAAGTAACTCGTTCGGCTTTTGAGTCACATAAAGTATGTGTGTTAATTTTGACGCCACTAGCTCTGCATGTTGTCATGCAATTTCTTTACATCTCAGAAATGATTATGACATAAAAGTGAAGTACGTGACGAGTGTGACGTTAGGAAAACATTAGGCATCATGGAGAGATTCTGTATGGGACCACCCAACCCAAACGAGTACTGTGTGACGTGCTACCCGGCAGGTATTCACCGAGGTAGCCGGCTAGCTCAGTCGGTAGAGCGTCAGACTCTTAATCCCAGGGTCGTGGGTTCGAGCCAGACGCTGGGCGGAACGGAATTTTGTTCCGCTGCAGGTGTAAATTACCGTTTTTCTGATTAACGAGATTTAATGGAAATAGCAACTTTAAACTTTGCCTACGTCTCTGTCAGTCGCAAGGAAGCTGTATTTGAAGGTGAAGGTGATTTTGTAGACATGTGTGAAAGACATGTTCTGAAATGCAAATGTTGTTGTTTGGAGAGCACATCGGTTACGTGTCAGATGTGTAGCCAAGCAGTAATTTGTCGACATAGCTGCAAATATTAGCCGGTAATATGAAGTGTTGTCAGCTAAAGTCTGATGATGCAGACGACCGTAAGGACGAAGTACCCAAGAGAACCGCTAGGCCGCGCGTCTTTAGCTCAGTGGTATAGCACTGGTCTAATAAACCAGGGGTCGTAAGTTCCATCCTCACAGGAGAAAGATGAATTTTGGAAATCAGTTGCGCGTCGTGGCCGTATAGGAAACAGAACCTGTGAAGAGGAACAATTAGCGACAGGCGTTTTTTTAAGATTTACTCTCAGATGTGATTAAGGCGAATGGCGCAGATAAAGCATTTGCCAAAGCGGTATAGCATAAGGTGGGACGAGGCAGTCTGAATTACATTTTATAGATGTATTTCTCACATATCTCAGAGCCTCTCGCGATCTTCGTCGTCGTCGTCGTCGTTGTCGTCGTCGCCGCCGCCGCTTCTGCAGAAGTAGCAAATGGCCATCGTAGCAAATGCGGCGAGGGTCGCCCTGCCTTCGATTCCGAATGCACAATGTGTGTGGTCTTGTTTCTCAGTCTATATTTGGTCGGTCTCGTCAGAGGTTGAATGTAACGAATGGGTGGGAAAGAGCAAGGGGCAGCGGCTGTGTAGAACGAAAACACAAATCCTCAGGGGTGTGAGCGTTTCGAGATGAGTCGTATACATGTAAATGTTGGTCGTCAGTGACCGTGTGGCCTAATGGATAAGGCGTCGGACTTCGGATCTGAAGATTACAGGTTCGAATGCTGTCACGCTTGTGTTTTTACAGTTCGGAAAAAGAAACATACCGTTTTAATGTAGCAATTGAGCAGTACGAAACCGTCTGAATGTTGCTGTTGACCATTTTTTGCTTGGAGATGCTCTTGAGCTTGAAACACACACAACAAGATCGGTGTTAACTAGCGAAATGGTCGGCAAAGTGCCGACACAGCGAGTTTTGACTATCACTTGCACATCTAAAACAACGTCGGAAAGTAACTCGTTCGGCTTTTGAGTCACATAAAGTATGTGTGTTAATTTTGACGCCACTAGCTCTGCATGTTGTCATGCAATTTCTTTACATCTCAGAAATGATTATGACATAAAAGTGAAGTACGTGACGAGTGTGACGTTAGGAAAACATTAGGCATCATGGAGAGATTCTGTATGGGACTACCCAACCCAAACGAGTACTGTGTGACGTGCTACCCGGCAGGTATTCACCGAGGTAGCCGGCTAGCTCAGTCGGTAGAGCGTCAGACTCTTAATCCCAGGGTCGTGGGTTCGAGCCAGACGCTGGGCGGAACGGAATTTTGTTCCGCTGCAGGTGTAAATTACCGTTTTTCTGATTAACGAGATTTAATGGAAATAGCAACTTTAAACTTTGCCTACGTCTCTGTCAGTCGCTAGGAAGCTGTATTTGAAGGTGAAGGTGATTTTGTAGACATGTGTGAAAGACATTTTCTGAAATGCAAGTGTTGTTGTTTTGAGAGCACATCGGTTACGTGTCAGATGTGTAGCCAAGCAGTAATTTGTCGACATAGCTGCAAATATTAGCCGGTAATATGAAGTGTTGTCAGCTAAAGTCTGATGATGCAGACGACCGTAAGGACGAAGTACCAAAGAGTACCGCTAGGCCGCGCCTCTTTAGCTCAGTGGTAGAGCACTGGTCTAATAAACCAAGGGTCGTAAGTTCCATTCTCACAGGAGAAAGATTAATTTTGGAAATCAGTTGCGCGTCGTGGCCGTATAGCAAACAGTACCTGTGATGACGAACATATAGCGACAGGCGTTTTTTTAAGCCGCCGCCGCCGCTTCTGCAGAGGTAGCAAATGGCAATCGTAGCAAATGCGGCGAGGGACGCCCTGCCTTCGATTCCGAATGCACAAAGTTTGTGGTCTTGTTTCTCAGTCTATATTTGGTCGGTCACGTCAGAGGTTGAATGTAACGAATGGGTGGGAAAGAGCAAGGGGCAGCGGCTGTGTAGAACGAAAACACAAATCCTCAGGGGTGTGAGCGTTTCGAGATGAGTCGTATACATGTAAATGTTGGTCGTCAGTGACCGTGTGGCCTAATGGATAAGGCGTCGGACTTCGGATCTGAAGATTACAGGTTCGAATGCTGTCACGCTTGTGCTTTTCCAGTTCTGAAAAAGAAACATAATGTTTTAATGTAGCAATTGAGCAGTACGAAACCGTCTGAATGTTGCTGTTGACCATTTTTTGCTTGGAGATGCTCTTGAGCTTGAAACACACACAACAAGACCGGTGTTAACTAGCGAAATGGTCGGCAAAGTGCCGACACAGCGAGTTTTGACTATCACTTGCACATCTAAAACAACGTCGGAAAGTAACTCGTTCGGCTTTTGAGTCACATAAAGTATGTGTGTTAATTTTGACGCCACTAGCTCTGCATGTTGTCATGCAATTTCTTTACATCTCAGAAATGATTATGACATAAAAGTGAAGTACGTGACGAGTGTGACGTTAGGAAAACATTAGGCATCATGGAGAGATTCTGTATGGGACCACCCAACCCAAACGAGTACTGTGTGACGTGCTACCCGGCAGGTATTCACCGAGGTAGCCGGCTAGCTCAGTCGGTAGAGCGTCAGACTCTTAATCCCAGGGTCGTGGGTTCGAGCCAGACGCTGGGCGGAACGGAATTTTGTTCCGCTGCAGGTGTAAATTACCGTTTTTCTGATTAACGAGATTTAATGGAAATAGCAACTTTAAACTTTGCCTACGTCTCTGTCAGTCGCAAGGAAGCTGTATTTGAAGGTGAAGGTGATTTTGTAGACATGTGTGAAAGACATTTTCTGAAATGCAAGTGTTGTTGTTTGGAGAGCACATCGGTTACGTGTCAGATGTGTAGCCAAGCAGTAATTTGTCGACATAGCTGCAAATATTAGCCGGTAATATGAAGTGTTGTCAGCTAAAGTCTGATGATGCAGACGACCGTAAGGACGAAGTGCCCAAGAGTACCGCTAGGCCGCGCCTCTTTAGCTCAGTGGTAGAGCACTGGTCTAATAAACCAAAGGTCGTAAGTTCCATTCTCACAGGAGAAAGATTAATTTTGGAAATCAGTTGCGCGTCGTGGCCGTATAGCAAACAGTACCTGTGATGACGAACATATAGCGACAGGCGTTTTTTTAAGCCGCCGCCGCCGCTTCTGCAGAAGTAGCAAATGGCAATCATAGCAAATGCGGCGAGGGACGCCCTGCCTTCGATTCCGAATGCACAAAGTGTGTGGTCTTGTTTCTCAGTCTATATTTGGTCGGTCACGTCAGAGGTTGAATGTAACGAATGGGTGGGAAAGAGCAAGGGGCAGCGGCTGTGTAGAACGAAAACACAAATCCTCAGGGGTGTGAGCGTTTCGAGATGAGTCGTATACATGTAAATGTTGGTCGTCAGTGACCGTGTGGCCTAATGGATAAGGCGTCGGACTTCGGATCTGAAGATTACAGGTTCGAATGCTGTCACGCTTGTGCTTTTCCAGTTCTGAAAAAGAAACATAATGTTTTAATGTAGCAATTGAGCAGTACGAAACCGTCTGAATGTTGCTGTTGACCATTTTTTGCTTGGAGATGCTCTTGAGCTTGAAACACACACTACAAGACCGGTGTTAACTAGCGAAATGGTCGGCAGAGTGCCGACACAGCGAGTTTTGACTATCACTTGCACATCTAAAACAACGTCGGAAAGTAACTCGTTCGGCTTTTGAGTCACATAAAGTATGTGTGTTAATTTTGACGCCACTAGCTCTGCATGTTGTCATGCAATTTCTTTACCTCTCAGAAATGATTATGACATAAAAGTGAAGTACGTGACGAGTGTGACGTTAGGAAAACATTAGGCATCATGGAGAGATTCTGTATGGGACCACCCAACCCAAACGAGTACTGTGTGACGTGCTACCCGGCAGGTATTCACCGAGGTAGCCGGCTAGCTCAGTCGGTAGAGCGTCACACTCTTAATCCCAGGGTCGTGGGTTCGAGCCAGACGCTGGGCGGAACGGAAGTTTGTTCCGCTGCAGGTGTAAATTACCGTTTTTCTGATTAACGAGATTTAATGGAAATAGCAACTTTAAACTTTGCCTACGTCTCTGTCAGTCGCAAGGAAGCTGTATTTGAAGGTGAAGGTGATTTTGTAGACATGTGTGAAAGACATGTTCTGAAATGCAAATGTTGTTGTTTGGAGAGCACATCGGTTACGTGTCAGATGTGTAGCCAAGCAGTAATTTGTCGACATAGCTGCAAATATTAGCCGGTAGTATGAAGTGTTGTCAGCTAAAGTCTGATGATGCAGACGACCGTAAGGACGAAGTACCCAAGAGAACCGCTAGGCTGCGCGTCTTTAGCTCAGTGGTATAGCACTGGTCTAATAAACCAGGGGTCGTAAGTTCCATCCTCACAGGAGAAAGATGAATTTTGGAAATCAGTTGCGCGTCGTGGCCGTATAGGAAACAGAACCTGTGAAGACGAACAATTAGCGACAGGCGTTTTTTTAAGATTTACTCTCAGATGTGATTAAGGCGAATGGCGCAGATAAAGCATTTGCCAAAGCGGTACAGCATAAGGTGGGACGAGGCAGTCTGAATTACATTTTATAGATGTATTTCTCACATATCTCAGAGCCTCTCGCGATCTTCGTCGTCGTCGTCGTCGTTGTCGTCGACGCCGCCGCCGCTTCTGCAGAAGTAGCAAATGGCCATCGTAGCAAATGCGGCGAGGGTCGCCCTGCCTTCGATTCCGAATGCACAATGTGTGTGGTCTTGTTTCTCAGTCTATATTTGGTCGGTCTTGTCAGAGGTTGAATGTAACGAATGGGTGGGAAAGAGCAAGGGGCAGCGGCTGTGTAGAACGAAAACACAAATCCTCAGGGGTGTGAGCGTTTCGAGATGTGTCGTATACATGTAAATGTTGGTCGTCAGTGACCGTGTGGCCTAATGGATAAGGCGTCGGACTTCGGATCTGAAGATTACAGGTTCGAATGCTGTCACGCTTGTGTTTTTCCAGTTCTGAAAAAGAAACATAACGTTTTAATGTAGCAATTGAGCAGTACGAAACCGTCTGAATGTTGCTGTTGTCCATTTTTTGCTTGGAGATGCTCTTGAGCTTGAAACACACACAACAAGACCGGTGTTAACTAACGAAATGGTCGGCAAAGTGCCGACACAATGAGTTGCACATCTAAAACAACGTCGGAAAGTAACTCGTTTGGCTTTTGAGTCACATAAAGTATGTGTGTTAATTTTGACGCCACTAGCTCTGCATGTTGTCAAGCAATTTCTTTACATCTCAGAAATGATTATGACATAAAAGTGAAGTACGTGACGAATGTGACGTTAGGAAAACATTAGGCATCATGGAGAGATTCTGTATGGGACCACCCAACCCAAACGAGTACTGTGTGACGTGCTACCCGGCAGGTATTCACCGAGGTAGCCGGCTAGCTCAGTCGGTAGAGCGTCAGACTCTTAATCCCAGGGTCGTGGGTTCGAGCCAGACGCTGGGCGGAACGGAATTTTGTTCCGCTGCAGGTGTAAATTACCGTTTTTCTGATTAACGAGATTTAATGGAAATAGCAACTTTAAACTTTGCCTACGTCTCTGTCAGTCGCAAGGAAGCTGTATTTGAAGGTGAAGGTGATTTTGTAGACATGTGTGAAAGACATGTTCTGAAATGCAAATGTTGTTGTTTGGAGAGCACATCGGTTACGTGTCAGATGTGTAGCCAAGCAGTAATTTGTCGACATAGCTGCAAATATTAGCCGGTAATATGAAGTGTTGTCAGCTAAAGTCTGATGATGCAGACGACCGTAAGGACGAAGTACCCAAGAGTACCGCTAGGCCGCGCGTCTTTAGCTCAGTGGTAGAGCACTGGTCTAACAAACCAGGGGTCGTAAGTTCCATCCTCACAGGAGAAAGATGAATTTTGGAAATCAGTTGCGCGTCGTGGCCGTATAGCAAACAGTACCTGTGAAGACGAACAATTAGCGACAGGCGTTTTTTTAAGATTTACTCTCAGATGTGATTAAGGCGAATGGCGCAGATAAAGCATTTGCCAAAGCGGTACAGCATAAGGTGGGACGAGGCAGTCTGAATTACATTTTATAGATGTATTTCTCACATATCTCAGAGCCTCTCGCGATCTTCGTCGTCGTCGTCGTCGTTGTCGTCGACGCCGCCGCCGCTTCTGCAGAAGTAGCAAATGGCCATCGTAGCAAATGCGGCGAGGGTCGCCCTGCCTTCGATTCCGAATGCACAAAGTGTGTGGTCTTGTTTCTCAGTCTATATTTGGTCTGTCTTGTCAGAGGTTGAATGTAACGAATGGGTGGGAAAGAGCAAGGAGCAGCGGCTGTGTAGAACGAAAACACAAATCCTCAGGGGTGTGAGCGTTTCGAGATGAGTCGTACACATGTAAATGTTGGTCGTCAGTGACCGTGTGGCCTAATGGATAAGGCGTCGGACTTCGGATCTGAAGATTACAGGTTCGAATGCTGTCACGCTTGTGTTTTTCCAGTTCTGAAAAAGAAACATAACGTTTTAATGTACCAATTGAGCAGTACGAAACCGTCTGAATGTTGCTGTTGACCATTTTTTGCTTGGAGATGCTCTTGAGCTTGAAACACACACAACAAGACCGGTGTTAACTAGCGAAATGGTCGGCAGAGTGCCGACACAGCGAGTTTTGACTATCACTTGCACATCTAAAACAACGTCGGAAAGTAACTCGTTCGGCTTTTGAGTCACATAAAGTATGTGTGTTAATTTTGACGCCACTAGCTCTGCTTGTTGTCATGCAATTTCTTTGCCTCTCAGAAATGATTATGACATAAAAGTGAAGTACGTGACGAGTGTGACGTTAGGAAAACATTAGGCAGCATGGAGAGATTCTGTATGGGACCACCCAACCCAAACGAGTACTGTGTGACGTGCTACCCGGCAGGTATTCACCGAGGTAGCCGGCTAGCTCAGTCGGTAGAGCGTCAGACACTTAATCCCAGGGTCTTGGTTTCGAGCCAGACGCTGGGCGAAACGGAATTTTGTTCCGCTGCAGGTGTAAATTACCGTTTTTCTGATTAACGAGATTTAATGGAAATAGCAACTTTAAACTTTGCCTACGTCTCTGTCAGTCGCAAGGAAACTGTATTTGAAGGTGAAGGTGATTTTGTAGACATGTGTGAAAGACATGTTCTGAAATGCAAGTGTTGTTGTTTGGAGAGCACATCGGTTACGTGTCAGATGTGTAGCCAAGCAGTAATTTGTCGCCATAGCTGCAAATATTAGCCGGTAATATGAAGTGTTGTCAGCTAAAGTCTGATGATGCAGACGACCGTAAGGACGAAGTACCCAAGAGTACCGCTAGGCCGCGCCTCTTTAGCTCAGTTGTAGAGCACTGGTCTAATAAACCAGGGGTTGTAAGTTCCATCCTCACAGGAGAAAGATGAATTTTGGAAATCAGTTGCGCGTCGTGGCCGTATAGCAAACAGTACCTGTGATGACGAACAATTAGCGACAGGCGTTTTTTTTAAGATTTACTCTCAGATGTGATTAAGGCGAATGGCGCAGATAAAGCATTTGCCAAAGCGGTACAGCATAAGGTGGGACGAGGCAGTCTGAATTACATTTTATAGATGTATTTCTCACATATCTCAGAGCCTCTCGCGATCTTCGTCGTCGTCGTCGTCGTCGTCGTCGTCGTCGTCGTCGTCGTCGCCGCCGCTTCTGCAGAAGTAGCAAATGGCCATCGTAGCAAATCCGGCGAGGGTCGCCCTGCCTTCGATTCCGAATGCACAATGTGTGTGGTCTTGTTTCTCAGTCTATATTTATTCGGTCTCGTCAGAGGTTGAATGTAACGAATGGGTGGGAAAGAGCAAGGGGCAGCGGCTGTGTAGAACGAAAACACAAATCCTCAGGGGTGTGAGCGTTTCGAGATGAGTCGTATACATGTAAATGTTTGTCGTCAGTGACCGTGTGGCCTAATGGATAAGGCGTCGGACTTCGGATCTGAAGATTACAGGTTCGAATGCTGTCACGCTTGTGTTTTTACAGTTCGGAAAAAGAAACATACCGTTTTAATGTAGCAATTGAGCAGTACGAAACCGTCTGAATGTTGCTGTTGACCATTTTTTGCTTGGAGATGCTCTTGAGCTTGAAACACACACAACAAGACCGGTGTTAACTAGCGAAATGGTCGGCAAAGTGCCGACACAGCGAGTTTTGACTATCACTTGCACATCTAAAACAACGTCGGAAAGTAACTCGTTCGGCTTTTGAGTCACATAAAGTATGTGTGTTAATTTTGACGCCACTAGCTCTGAATGTTGTCATGCAATTTCTTTACATCTCAGAAATGATTATGACATAAAAGTGAAGTACGTGACGAGTGTGACGTTAGGAAAACATTAGGCATCATGGAGAGATTCTGTATGGGACCACCCAACCCAAACGAGTACTGTGTGACGTGCTACCCGGCAGGTATTCACCGAGGTAGCCGGCCGGCTAGCTCAGTCGGTAGAGCGTCAGACTCTTAATCCCAGGGTCGTGGGTTCGAGCCAGACGCTGGGCGGAACGGAATTTTGTTCCGCTGCAGGTGTAAATTACCGTTTTTCTGATTAACGAGATTTAATGGAAATAGCAACTTTAAACTTTGCCTACGTCTCTGTCAGTCGCAAGGAAGCTGTATTTGAAGGTGAAGGTGATTTTGTAGACATGTGTGAAAGACATTTTCTGAAATGCAAGTGTTGTTGTTTGGAGAGCACATCGGTTACGTGTCAGATGTGTAGCCAAGCAGTAATTTGTCGCCATAGCTGCAAATATTAGCCGGTAATATGAAGTGTTGTCAGCTAAAGTCTGATGATGCAGACGACCGTAAGGACGAAGTACCCAAGAGTACCGCTAGGCCGCGCCTCTTTAGCTCAGTGGTAGAGCACTGGTCTAATAAACCAAGGGTCGTAAGTTCCATTCTCACAGGAGAAAGATTAATTTTGGAAATCAGTTGCGCGTCGTGGCCGTATAGCAAACAGTACCTGTGATGACGAACATATAGCGACAGGCGTTTTTTTAAGAATTACTCTCATATGCGATTAAGGCGAATGGCGCAGATAAAGCATTTGCCAAAGCGGTACAGCATAAGGTGGGACGAGGCAGTCTGAATTACATTTTATAGATGTACGCCGCCGCCGCTTCTGCAGAAGTAGCAAATGGCCATCGTAGCAAATGCGGCGAGGGTCGCCCTGCCTTCGATTCCGAATGCACAAAGTGTGTGGTCTTGTTTCTCAGTCTATATTTGGTCGGTCTCGTCAGAGGTTGAATGTAACGAATGGGTGTGAAAGAGCAAGGGGCAGCGGCTGTGTAGAACGAAAACACAAATCCTCAGGGGTGTGAGCGTTTCGAGATGAGTCGTATACATGTAAATGTTGGTCGTCAGTGACCGTGTGGCCTAATGGATAAGGCGTCGGACTTCGGATCTGAAGATTACAGGTTCGAATGCTGTCACGCTTGTGTTTTTACAGTTCGGAAAAAGAAACATACCGTTTTAATGTAGCAATTGAGCAGTACGAAACCGTCTGAATGTTGCTGTTGACCATTTTTTGCTTGGAGATGCTCTTGAGCTTGAAACACACACAACAAGACCGGTGTTAACTAGCGAAATGGTCGGCAAAGTGCCGACACAGCGAGTTTTGACTATCACTTGCACATCTAAAACAACGTCGGAAAGTAACTCGTTCGGCTTTTGAGTCACATAAAGTATGTGTGTTAATTTTGACGCCACTAGCTCTGCATGTTGTCATGCAATTTCTTTACATCTCAGAAATGATTATGACATAAAAGTGAAGTACGTGACGAGTGTGACGTTAGGAAAACATTAGGCATCATGGAGAGATTCTGTATGGGACCACCCAACCCAAACGAGTACTGTGTGACGTGCTACCCGGCAGGTATTCACCGAGGTAGCCGGCTAGCTCAGTCGGTAGAGCGTCAGACTCTTAATCCCAGGGTCGTGGGTTCGAGCCAGACGCTGGGCGGAACGGAATTTTGTTCCGCTGCAGGTGTAAATTACCGTTTTTCTGATTAACGAGATTTAATGGAAATAGCAACTTTAAACTTTGCCTACGTCTCTGTCAGTCGCAAGGAAGCTGTATTTGAAGGTGAAGGTGATTTTGTAGACATGTGTGAAAGACATTTTCTGAAATGCAAGTGTTGTTGTTTGGAGAGCACATCGGTTACGTGTCAGATGTGTAGCCAAGCAGTAATTTGTCGCCATAGCTGCAAATATTAGCCGGTAATATGAAGTGTTGTCAGCTAAAGTCTGATGATGCAGACGACCGTAAGGACGAAGTACCCAAGAGTACCGCTAGGCCGCGCGTCTTTAGCTCAGTGGTAGAGCACTGGTCTAACAAACCAGGGGTCGTAAGTTCCATCCTCACAGGAGAAAGATAAATTTGGGAAATCAGTTGCGCGTCGTGGCCGTATAGCAAACAGTACCTGTGAAGACGAACAATTAGCGACAGGCGTTTTTTTAAGATTTACTCTCAGATGTGATTAAGGCGAATGGCGCAGATAAAGCATTTGCCAAAGCGGTACAGCATAAGGTGGGACGAGGCAGTCTGAATTACATTTTATAGATGTATTTCTCACATATCTCAGAGCCTCTCGCGATCTTCGTCGTCGTCGTCGTCGTTGTCGTCGACGCCGCCGCCGCTTCTGCAGAAGTAGCAAATGGCCATCGTAGCAAATGCGGCGAGGGTCGCCCTGCCTTAGATTCCGAATGCACAAAGTGTGTGGTCTTGTTTCTCAGTCTATATTTGGTCTGTCTTGTCAGAGGTTGAATGTAACGAATGGGTGGGAAAGAGCAAGGGGCAGCGGCTGTGTAGAACGAAAACACAAATCCTCAGGGGTGTGAGCGTTTCGAGATGAGTCGTATACATGTAAATGTTGGTCGTCAGTGACCGTGTGGCCTAATGGATAAGGCGTCGGACTTCGGATCTGAAGATTACAGGTTCGAATGCTGTCACGCTTGTGTTTTTCCAGTTCTGAAAAAGAAACATAACGTTTTAATGTAGCAATTGAGCAGTACGAAACCGTCTGAATGTTGCTGTTGACCATTTTTTGCTTGGAGATGCTCTTGAGCTTGAAACACACACAACAAGACCGGTGTTAACTAGCGAAATGGTCGGCAGAGTGCCGACACAGCGAGTTTTGACTATCACTTGCACATCTAAAACAACGTCGGAAAGTAACTCGTTCGGCTTTTCAGTCACATAAAGTATGTGTGTTAATTTTGACGCCACTAGCTCTGCATGTTGTCATGCAATTTCTTTACCTCTCAGAAATGATTATGACATAAAAGTGAAGTACGTGACGAGTGTGACGTTAGGAAAACATTAGGCATCATGGAGAGATTCTGTATGGGACCACCCAACCCAAACGAGTACTGTGTGACGTGCTACCCGGCAGGTATTCACCGAGGTAGCCGGCCGGCTAGCTCAGTCGGTAGAGCGTCAGACTCTTAATCCCAGGGTCGTGGGTTCGAGCCAGACGCTGGGCGGAACGGAATTTAGTTCCGCTGCAGGTGTAAATTACCGTTTTTCTGATTAACGAGATTTAATGGAAATAGCAACTTTAAACTTTGCCTACGTCTCTGTCAGTCGGAAGGAAGCTGTATTTGAAGGTGAAGGTGATTTTGTAGACATGTGTGAAAGACATTTTCTGAAATGCAAGTGTTGTTGTTTGGAGAGCACATCGGTTACGTGTCAGATGTGTAGCCAAGCAGTAATTTGTCGCCATAGCTGCAAATATTAGCCGGTAATATGAAGTGTTGTCAGCTAAAGTCTGATGATGCAGACGACCGTAAGGACGAAGTACCCAAGAGTACCGCTAGGCCGCGCCACTTTAGCTCAGTGGTAGAGCACTGGTCTAATAAACCAAGGGTCGTAAGTTCCATTCTCACAGGAGAAAGATTAATTTTGGAAATCAGTTGCGCGTCGTGGCCGTATAGCAAACAGTACCTGTGATGACGAACATATAGCGACAGGCGTTTTTTTAAGAATTACTCTCATATGCGATTAAGGCGAATGGCGCAGATAAAGCATTTGCCAAAGCGGTACAGCATAAGGTGGGACGAGGCAGTCTGAATTACATTTTATAGATGTACGCCGCCGCCGCTTCTGCAGAAGTAGCAAATGGCCATCGTAGCAAATGCGGCGAGGGTCGCCCTGCCTTCGATTCCGAATGCACAAAGTGTGTGGTCTTGTTTCTCAGTCTATATTTGGTCGGTCTCGTCAGAGGTTGAATGTAACGAATGGGTGTGAAAGAGCAAGGGGCAGCGGCTGTGTAGAACGAAAACACAAATCCTCAGGGGTGTGAGCGTTTCGAGATGAGTCGTATACATGTAAATGTTGGTCGTCAGTGACCGTGTGGCCTAATGGATAAGGCGTCGGTCTTCGGATCTGAAGATTACAGGTTCGAATGCTGTCACGCTTGTGTTTTTACAGTTCGGAAAAAGAAACATACCGTTTTAATGTAGCAATTGAGCAGTACGAAACCGTCTGAATGTTGCTGTTGACCATTTTTTGCTTGGAGATGCTCTTGAGCTTGAAACACACACAACAAGACCGGTGTTAACTAGCGAAATGGTCGGCAAAGTGCCGACACAGCGAGTTTTGACTATCACTTGCACATCTAAAACAACGTCGGAAAGTAACTCGTTCGGCTTTTGAGTCACATAAAGTATGTGTGTTAATTTTGACGCCACTAGCTCTGCATGTTGTCATGCAATTTCTTTACATCTCAGAAATGATTATGACATAAAAGTGAAGTACGTGACGAGTGTGACGTTAGGAAAACATTAGGCATCATGGAGAGATTCTGTATGGGACCACCCAACCCAAACGAGTACTGTGTGACGTGCTACCCGGCAGTCATTCACCGAGGTAGCCGGCTAGCTCAGTCGGTAGAGCGTCAGACTCTTAATCCCAGGGTCGTGGGTTCGAGCCAGACGCTGGGCGGAACGGAATTTTGTTCCGCTGCAGGTGTAAATTACCGTTTTTCTGATTAACGAGATTTAATGGAAATAGCAACTTTAAACTTTGCCTACGTCTCTGTCAGTCGCAAGGAAGCTGTATTTGAAGGTGAAGGTGATTTTCTAGACATGTGTGAAAGACATTTTCTGAAATGCAAGTGTTGTTGTTTGGAGAGCACATCGGTTACGTGTCAGATGTGTAGCCAAGCAGTAATTTGTCGCCATAGCTGCAAATATTAGCCGGTAATATGAAGTGTTGTCAGCCAAAGTCTGATGATGCAGACGACCGTAAGGACGAAGTACCCAAGAGTACCGCTAGGCCGCGCGTCTTTAGCTCAGTGGTAGAGCACTGGTCTAACAAACCAGGGGTCGTAAGTTCCATCCTCACAGGAGAAAGATGAATTTGGGAAATCAGTTGCGCGTCGTGGCCGTATAGCAAACAGTACCTGTGAAGACGAACAATTAGCGACAGGCGTTTTTTTAAGATTTACTCTCAGATGTGATTAAGGCGAATGGCGCAGATAAAGCATTTGCCAAAGCGGTACAGCACAAGGTGGGACGAGGCAGTCTGAATTACATTTTATAGATGTATTTCTCACATATCTCAGAGCCTCTCGCGATCTTCGTCGTCGTCGTCGTCGTCGTTGTCGTCGACGCCGCCGCCGCTTCTGCAGAAGTAGCAAATGGCCATCGTAGCAAATGCGGCGAGGGTCGCCCTGCCTTAGATTCCGAATGCACAAAGTGTGTGGTCTTGTTTCTCAGTCTATATTTGGTCTGTCTTGTCAGAGGTTGAATGTAACGAATGGGTGGGAAAGAGCAAGGGGCAGCGGCTGTGTAGAACGAAAACACAAATCCTCAGGGGTGTGAGCGTTTCGAGATGAGTCGTATACATGTAAATGTTGGTCGTCAGTGACCGTGTGGCCTAATGGATAAGGCGTCGGACTTCGGATCTGAAGATTACAGGTTCGAATGCTGTCACGCTTGTGTTTTTCCAGTTCTGAAAAAGAAACATAACGTTTTAATGTAGCAATTGAGCAGTACGAAACCGTCTGAATGTTGCTGTTGACCATTTTTTGCTTGGAGATGCTCTTGAGCTTGAAACACACACAACAAGACCGGTGTTAACTAGCGAAATGGTCGGCAGAGTGCCGACACAGCGAGTTTTGACTATCACTTGCACATCTAAAACAACGTCGGAAAGTAACTCGTTCGGCTTTTCAGTCACATAAAGTATGTGTGTTAATTTTGACGCCACTAGCTCTGCATGTTGTCATGCAATTTCTTTACCTCTCAGAAATGATTATGACATAAAAGTGAAGTACGTGACGAGTGTGACGTTAGGAAAACATTAGGCATCATGGAGAGATTCTGTATGGGACCACCCAACCCAAACGAGTACTGTGTGACGTGCTACCCGGCAGGTATTCACCGAGGTAGCCGGCCGGCTAGCTCAGTCGGTAGAGCGTCAGACTCTTAATCCCAGGGTCGTGGTTTCGAGCCAGACGCTGGGCGGAACGGAATTTTGTTCCGCTGCAGGTGTAAATTTCCGTTTTTCTGATTAACGAGATTTAATGGAAATAGCAACTTTAAACTTTGCCTACGTCTCTGTCAGTCGCAAGGAAGCTGTATTTGAAGGTGAAGGTGATTTTGTAGACATGTGTGAAAGACATTTTCTGAAATGCAAGTGTTGTTGTTTGGAGAGCACATCGGTTACGTGTCAGATGTGTAGCCAAGCAGTAATTTGTCGACATAGTTGCAAATATTAGCCGGTAATATGAAGTGTTGTCAGCTAAAGTCTGATGATGCAGACGACCGTAAGGACGAAGTACCCAAGAGTACCGCTAGGCCGCGCCTCTTGAGCTCAGTGGTAGAGCACTGGTCTAATAAACCACGGGTCGTAAGTTCCATTCTCACAGGAGAAAGACGAATTTTGGAAATCAGTTGCGCGTCGTGGCCGTATAGCAAACAGTACCTGTGATGACGAACATATAGCGACAGGCGTTTTTTTAAGAATTACTCTCATATGCGATTAAGGCGAATGGCGCAGATAGAGCATTTGCCAAAGCGGTACAGCATATGGTGGGACGAGGCAGTCTGATTTACATTTTATAGGTGTATTTCTCACATTTCTCAGAGCCTCTCGCGATCTTCGTCGTCGTCGTCGTCGTTGTCGTCGACGCCGCCGCCGCTTCTGCAGAAGTAGCAAATGGCCATCGTAGCAAATGCGGCGAGGGTCGCCCTGCCTTCGATTCCGAATGCACAAAGTGTGTGGTCTTGTTTCTCAGTCTATATTTGGTCTGTCTTGTCAGAGGTTGAATGTAACGAATGGGTGGGAAAGAGCAAGGGGCAGCGGCTGTGTAGAACGAAAACACAAATCCTCAGGGGTGTGAGCGTTTCGAGATGAGTCGTATACATGTAAATGTTGGTCGTCAGTGACCGTGTGGCCTAATGGATAAGGCGTCGGACTTCGGATCTGAAGATTACAGGTTCGAATGCTGTCACGCTTGTGTTTTTCCAGTTCTGAAAAAGAAACATAACGTTTTAATGTAGCAATTGAGCAGTACGAAACCGTCTGAATGTTGCTGTTGACCATTTTTTGCTTGGAGATGCTCTTGAGCTTGAAACACACACAACAAGACCGGTGTTAACTAGCGAAATGGTCGGCAGAGTGCCGACACAGCGAGTTTTGACTATCACTTGCACATCTAAAACAACGTCGGAAAGTAACTCGTTCGGCTTTTCAGTCACATAAAGTATGTGTGTTAATTTTGACGCCACTAGCTCTGCATGTTGTCATGCAATTTCTTTACCTCTCAGAAATGATTATGACATAAATGTGAAGTACGTGACGAGTGTGACGTTAGGAAAACATTAGGCATCATGGAGAGATTCTGTATGGGACCACCCAACCCAAACGAGTACTGTGTGACGTGCTACCCGGCAGGTATTCACCGAGGTAGCCGGCCGGCTAGCTCAGTCGGTAGAGCGTCAGACTCTTAATCCCAGGGTCGTGGGTTCGAGCCAGACGCTGGGCGGAACGGAATTTTGTTCCGCTGCAGGTGTAAATTACCGTTTTTCTGATTAACGAGATTTAATGGAAATAGCAACTTTAAACTTTGCCTACGTCTCTGTCAGTCGCAAGGAAGCTGTATTTGAAGGTGAAGGTGATTTTGTAGACATGTGTGAAAGACATTTTCTGAAATGCAAGTGTTGTTGTTTGGAGAGCACATCGTTTACGTGTCAGATGTGTAGCCAAGCAGTAATTTGTCGACATAGCTGCAAATATTAGCCGGTAATATGAAGTGTTGTCAGCTAAAGTCTGATGATGCAGACGACCGTAAGGACGAAGTACCCAAGAGTACCGCTAGGCCGCGCCTCTTTAGCTCAGTGGTAGAGCACTGGTCTAATAAACCAAGGGTCGTAAGTTCCATTCTCACAGGAGAAAGATGAATTTTGGAAATCAGTTGCGCGTCGTGGCCGTATAGCAAACAGTACCTGTGATGACGAACATATAGCGACAGGCGTTTTTTTAAGAATTACTCTCATATGCGATTAAGGCGAATGGCGCAGATAAAGCATTTGCCAAAGCGGTACAGCATATGGTGGGACGAGGCAGTCTGATTTACATTTTATAGGTGTATTTCTCACATTTCTCAGAGCCTCTCGCGATCTTCGTCGTCGTCGTCGTCGTTGTCGTCGACGCCGCCGCCGCTTCTGCAGAAGTAGCAAATGGCCATCGTAGCAAATGCGGCGAGGGTCGCCCTGCCTTCGATTCCGAATGCACAAAGTGTGTGGTCTTGTTTCTCAGTCTATATTTGGTCTGTCTTGTCAGAGGTTGAATGTAACGAATGGGTGGGAAAGAGCAAGGGGCAGCGGCTGTGTAGAACGAAAACACAAATCCTCAGGGGTGTGAGCGTTTCGAGATGAGTCGTATACATGTAAATGTTGGTCGTCAGTGACCGTGTGGCCTAATGGATAAGGCGTCGGACTTCGGATCTGAAGATTACAGGTTCGAATGCTGTCACGCTTGTGTTTTTCCAGTTCTGAAAAAGAAACATAACGTTTTAATGTAGCAATTGAGCAGTACGAAACCGTCTGAATGTTGCTGTTGACCATTTTTTGCTTGGAGATGCTCTTGAGCTTGAAACACACACAACAAGACCGGTGTTAACTAGCGAAATGGTCGGCAGAGCGAGTTTTGACTATCACTTGCACATCTAAAACAACGTCGGAAAGTAACTCGTTCGGCTTTTGAGTCACATAAAGTATGTGTGTTAATTTTGACGCCACTAGCTCTGCTTGTTGTCATGCAATTTCTTTGCCTCTCAGAAATGATTATGACATAAAAGTGAAGTACGTGACGAGTGTGACGTTAGGAAAACATTAGGCAGCATGGAGAGATTCTGTATGGGACCACCCAACCCAAACGAGTACTGTGTGACGTGCTACCCGGCAGGTATTCACCGAGGTAGCCGGCTAGCTCAGTCGGTAGAGCGTCAGACACTTAATCCCAGGGTCGTGGTTTCGAGCCAGACGCTGGGCGGAACGGAATTTTGTTCCGCTGCAGGTGTAAATTACCGTTTTTCTGATTAACGAGATTTAATGGAAATAGCAACTTTAAACTTTGCCTACGTCTCTGTCAGTCGCAAGGAAGCTGTATTTGAAGGTGAAGGTGATTTTGTAGACATGTGTGAAAAACATGTTCTGAAATGCAATTGTTGTTGTTTGGAGAGCACATCGGTTACGTGTCAGATGTGTAGCCAAGCAGTAATTTGTCGCCATAGCTGCAAATATTAGCCGGTAATATGAAGTGTTGTCAGCTAAAGTCTGATGATGCAGACGACCGTAAGGACGAAGTACCCAAGAGTACCGCTAGGCCGCGCCTCTTTAGCTCAGTTGTAGAGCACTGGTCTAATAAACCAGGGGTCGTAAGTTCCATCCTCACAGGAGAAAGATGAATTTTGGAAATCAAATGCGCGTCGTGGCCGTATAGCAAACAGTACCTGTGATGACGAACAATTAGCGACAGGCGTTTTTTTTAAGATTTACTCTCAGATGTGATTAAGGCGAATGGCGCAGATAAAGCATTTGCCAAAGCGGTACAGCATAAGGTGGGACGAGGCAGTCTGAATTACATTTTATAGATGTATTTCTCACATATCTCAGAGCCTCTCGCGATCTTCGTCGTCGTCGTCGTCGTCGTCGTCGTCGTCGTCGTCGTCGCCGCCGCCGCCGCCGCCGCTTCTGCAGAAGTAGCAAATGGCCATCGTAGCAAATGCGGCGAGGTTCGCCCTGCCTTCGATTCCGAATGCACAATGTGTGTGGTCTTGTTTCTCAGTCTATATTTGGTCGGTTTCGTCAGAGGTTGAATGTAACGAATGGGTGGGAAAGAGCAAGGGGCAGCGGCTGTGTAGAACGAAAACACAAATCCTCAGGGTCGTATACGTGTAAATGTTGGTCGTCAGTGACCGTGTGGCCTAATGGATAAGGCGTCGGACTTCGGATCTGAAGATTACAGGTTCGAATGCTGTCACGCTTGTGTTTTTACAGTTCGGAAAAAGAAACATACCGTTTTAATGTAGCAATTGAGCAGTACGAAACCGTCTGAATGTTTCTGTTGACCATTTTTTGCTTGGAGATGCTCTTGAGCTTGAAACACACACAACAAGACCGGTGTTAACTAGCGAAATGGTCGGCAGAGCGAGTTTTGACTATCACTTGCACATCTAAAACAACGTCGGAAAGTAACTCGTTCGGCTTTTGAGTCACATAAAGTATGTGTGTTAATTTTGACGCCACTAGCTCTGCTTGTTGTCATGCAATTTCTTTGCCTCTCAGAAATGATTATGACATAAAAGTGAAGTACGTGACGAGTGTGACGTTAGGAAAACATTAGGCAGCATGGAGAGATTCTGTATGGGACCACCCAACCCAAACGAGTACTGTGTGACGTGCTACCCGGCAGGTATTCACCGAGGTAGCCGGCTAGCTCAGTCGGTAGAGCGTCAGACTCTTAATCCCAGTGTCGTGGTTTCGAGCCAGACGCTGGGCGAAACGGAATTTTGTTCCGCTGCAGGTGTAAATTACCGTTTTTCTGATTAACGAGATTTAATGGAAATAGCAACTTTAAACTTTGCCTACGTCTCTGTCAGTCGCAAGAAAACTGTATTTGAAGGTGAAGGTGATTTTGTAGACATGTGTGAAAGACATGTTCTGAAATGCAAGTGTTGTTGTTTGGAGAGCACATCGGTTACGTGTCAGATGTGTAGCCAAGCAGTAATTTGTCGCCATAGCTGCAAATATTAGCCGGTAATATGAAGTGTTGTCAGCTAAAGTCTGATGATGCAGACGACCGTAAGGACGAAGTACCCAAGAGTACCGCTAGGCCGCGCCTCTTTAGCTCAGTGGTAGGGCACTGGTGTAATAAACCAGGGGTCGTAAGTTCCATCCTTACAGGAGAAAGATGAATTTTGGAAATCAGTTGCGCGTCGTGGCCGTATAGCAAACAGTACCTGTGATGACGAACAATTAGCGACAGGCGTTTTTTTAAGATTTACTCTCAGATGTGATTAAGGCGAATGGCGCAGATAAAGCATTTGCCAAAGCGGTACAGCATAAGGTGGGACGAGGCAGTCTGAATTACATTTTATAGATGTATTTCTCACATATCTCAGAGCCTCTCGCGATCTTCGTCGTCGTCGTCGTCGTTGTCGTCGTCGCCGCCGCCGCTTTTGCAGAAGTAGCAAATGGCCATCGTAGCAAATGCGGCGAGGGTCGCCCTGCCTTCGATTCCGAATGCACAAAGTGTGTGGTCTTGTTTCTCAGTCTATATTTGGTCGGTCTCGTCAGAGGTTGAATGTAACGAATGGGTGGGAAAGAGCAAGGGGCAGCGGCTGTGTAGAACGAAAACACAAATCCTCAGGGGTGTGAGCGTTTCGAGATGAGTCGTATACATGTAAATGTTGGTCGTCAGTGACCGTGTGGCCTAATGGATAAGGCGTCGGACTTCCGATCTGAAGATTACAGGTTCGAATGCTGTCACACTTGTGTTTTTATAGTTCTGAAAAAGAAACATACCGTTTTAATGTAGCAATTGAGCAGTACGAAACCGTCTGAATGTTGCTGTTGACCATTTTTTGCTTGGAGATGCTCTTGAGCTTGAAACACACACAACAAGACCGGTGTTAACTAGCGAAATGGTCGGCAGAGCGAGTTTTGACTATCACTTGCACATCTAAAACAACGTCGGAAAGTAACTCGTTCGGCTTTTGAGTCACATAAAGTATGTGTGTTAATTTTGACGCCACTAGCTCTGCTTGTTGTCATGCAATTTCTTTGCCTCTCAGAAATGATTATGACATAAAAGTGAAGTACGTGACGAGTGTGACGTTAGGAAAACATTAGGCAGCATGGAGAGATTCTGTATGGGACCACCCAACCCAAACGAGTACTGTGTGACGTGCTACCCGGCAGGTATTCACCGAGGTAGCCGGCTAGCTCAGTCGGTAGAGCGTCAGACTCTTAATCCCAGGGTCGTGGTTTCGAGCCAGACGCTGGGCGAAACGGAATTTTGTTCCGCTGCAGGTGTAAATTACCGTTTTTCTGATTAACGAGATTTAATGGAAATAGCAACTTTAAACTTTGCCTACGTCTCTGTCAGTCGCAAGAAAACTGTATTTGAAGGTGAAGGTGATTTTGTAGACATGTGTGAAAGACATGTTCTGAAATGCAAGTGTTGTTGTTTGGAGAGCACATCGGTTACGTGTCAGATGTGTAGCCAAGCAGTAATTTGTCGCCATAGTTGCAAATATTAGCCGGTAATATGAAGTGTTGTCAGCTAAAGTCTGATGATGCAGACGACCGTAAGGACGAAGTACCCAAGAGTACCGCTAGGCCGCGCCTCTTTAGCTCAGTGGTAGGGCACTGGTGTAATAAACCAGGGGTCGTAAGTTCCATCCTTACAGGAGAAAGATGAATTTTGGAAATCAGTTGCGCGTCGTGGCCGTATAGCAAACAGTACCTGTGATGACGAACAATTAGCGACAGGCGTTTTTTTAAGATTTACTCTCAGATGTGATTAAGGCGAATGGCGCAGATAAAGCATTTGCCAAAGCGGTACAGCATAAGGTGGGACGAGGCAGTCTGAATTACATTTTATAGATGTATTTCTCACATATCTCAGAGCCTCTCGCGATCTTCGTCGTCGTTGTCGTCGTCGCCGCCGCCGCTTTTGCAGAAGTAGCAAATGGCCATCGTAGCAAATGCGGCGAGGGTCGCCCTGCCTTCGATTCCGAATGCACAAAGTGTGTGGTCTTGTTTCTCAGTCTATATTTGGTCGGTCTCGTCAGAGGTTGAATGTAACGAATCGGTGGGAAAGAGCAAGGGGCAGCGGCTGTGTAGAACGAAAACACAAATCCTCAGGGGTGTGAGCGTTTCGAGATGAGTCGTATACATGTAAATGTTGGTCGTCAGTGACCATGTGGCCTAATGGATAAGGCGTCGGACTTCGGATCTGAAGATTACAGGTTCGAATGCTGTCACGCTCGTGTTTTCCAGTTCTGAAAAAGAAACATACCGTTTTAATGTAGCAATTGAGCAGTACGAAACCGTCTGAATGTTTCTGTTGACCATTTTTTGCTTGGAGATGCTCTTGAGCTTGAAACACACACAACAAGACCGGTGTTAACTAGCGAAATGGTCGGCAGAGCGAGTTTTGACTATCACTTGCACATCTAAAACAACGTCGGAAAGTAACTCGTTCGGCTTTTGAGTCACATAAAGTATGTGTGTTAATTTTGACGCCACTAGCTCTGCTTGTTGTCATGCAATTTCTTTGCCTCTCAGAAATGATTATGACATAAAAGTGAAGTACGTGACGAGTGTGACGTTAGGAAAACATTAGGCAGCATGGAGAGATTCTGTATGGGACCACCCAACCCAAACGAGTACTGTGTGACGTGCTACCCGGCAGGTATTCACCGAGGTAGCCGGCTAGCTCAGTCGGTAGAGCGTCAGACTCTTAATCCCAGGGTCGTGGTTTAGAGCCAGACGCTGGGCGAAACGGAATTTTGTTCCGCTGCAGGTGTAAATTACCGTTTTTCTGATTAACGAGATTTAATGGAAATAGCAACTTTAAACTTTGCCTACGTCTCTGTCAGTCGCAAGGAAACTGTATTTGAAGGTGAAGGTGATTTTGTAGACATGTGTGAAAGACATGTTCTGAAATGCAAGTGTTGTTGTTTGGAGAGCACATCGGTTACGTGTCAGATGTGTAGCCAAGCAGTAATTTGTCGCCATAGCTGCAAATATTAGCCGGTAATATGAAGTGTTGTCAGCTAAAGTCTGATGATGCAGACAACCGTAAGGACGAAGTACCCAAGAGTACCGCTAGGCCGCGCCTCTTTAGCTCAGTGGTAGAGCACTGGTGTAATAAACCAGGGGTCGTAAGTTCCATCCTCACAGGAGAAAGATGAATTTTGGAAATCAGTTGCGCGTCGTGGCCGTATAGCAAACAGTACCTGTGATGACGAACAATTAGCGACAGGCGTTTTTTTAAGATTTACTCTCAGATGTGATTGAGGCGAATGGCGCAGATAAAGCAATTGCCAAAGCGATACAGCATAAGGTGGGACGAGGCAGTCTGAATTACATTTTATAGATGTATTTCTCACATATCTCAGAGCCTTTCGCGATCTTCGTCGTCGTCGTCGTCGTCGTCGTCGTCGTCGCCGCCGCCGCCGCTTCTGCAGAAGTAGCAAATGGCCATCGTAGCAAATGCGGCGAGGGTCGCCCTGCCTTCGATTCCGAATGCACAAAGTGTGTGGTCTTGTTTCTCAGTCTATATTTGGTCGGTCTCGTCAGAGGTTGAATGTAACGAATGGGTGGGAAAGAGCAAGGGGCAGCGGCTGTGTAGAACGAAAACACAAATCCTCAGGGGTGTGAGCGTTTCGAGATGAGTCGTATACATGTAAATGTTTGTCGTCAGTGACCGTGTGGCCTAATGGATAAGGCGTCGGACTTCGGATCTGAATATTACAGGTTCGAATGCTGTCACACTTGTGTTTTTACAGTTCGGAAAAAGAAACATACCGTTTTAATGTAGCAATTGAGCAGTACGAAACCGTCTGAATGTTTCTGTTGACCATTTTTTGCTTGGAGATGCTCTTGAGCTTGAAACACACACAACAAGACCGGTGTTAACTAGCGAAATGGTCGGCAGAGCGAGTTTTGACTATCACTTGCACATCTAAAACAACGTCGGAAAGTAACTCGTTCGGCTTTTGAGTCACATAAAGTATGTGTGTTAATTTTGACGCCACTAGCTCTGCTTGTTGTCATGCAATTTCTTTGCCTCTCAGAAATGATTATGACATAAAAGTGAAGTACGTGACGAGTGTGACGTTAGGAAAACATTAGGCAGCATGGAGAGATTCTGTATGGGACCACCCAACCCAAACGAGTACTGTGTGACGTGCTACCCGGCAGGTATTCACCGAGGTAGCCGGCTAGCTCAGTCGGTAGAGCGTCAGACTCTTAATCCCAGGGTCGTGGTTTAGAGCCAGACGCTGGGCGAAACGGAATTTTGTTCCGCTGCAGGTGTAAATTACCGTTTTTCTGATTAACGAGATTTAATGGAAATAGCAACTTTAAACTTTGCCTACGTCTCTGTCAGTCGCAAGAAAACTGTATTTGAAGGTGAAGGTGATTTTGTAGACATGTGTGAAAGACATGTTCTGAAATGCAAGTGTTGTTGTTTGGAGAGCACATCGGTTACGTGTCAGATGTGTAGCCAAGCAGTAATTTGTCGCCATAGCTGCAAATATTAGCCGGTAATATGAAGTGTTGTCAGCTAAAGTCTGATGATGCAGACGACCGTAAGGACGAAGTACCCAAGAGTACCGCTAGGCCGCGCCTCTTTAGCTCAGTGGTAGAGCGCTGGTGTAATAAACCAGGGGTCGTAAGTTCCATCCTCACAGGAGAAAGATGAATTTTGGAAATCAGTTGCGCGTCGTGGCCGTATAGCAAACAGTACCTGTGATGACGAACAATTAGCGACAGGCGTTTTTTTAAGATTTACTCTGAGATGTGATTGAGGCGAATGGCGCAGATAAAGCAATTGCCAAAGCGATACAGCATAAGGTGGGACGAGGCAGTCTGAATTACATTTTATAGATGTATTTCTCACATATCTCAGAGCCTCTCGCGATCTTCGTCGTCGTCGTCGTCGTCGTCGTCGTCGTCGCCGCCGCCGCTTCTGCAGAAGTAGCAAATGGCCATCGTAGCAAATGCGGCGAGGGTCGCCCTGCCTTCGATTCCGAATGCACAAAGTGTGTGGTCTTGTTTCTCAGTCTATATTTGGTCGGTCTCGTCAGAGGTTGAATGTAACGAATGGGTGGGAAAGAGCAAGGGGCAGCGGCTGTGTAGAACGAAAACACAAATCCTCAGGGGTGTGAGCGTTTCGAGATGAGTCGTATACATGTAAATGTTGGTCGTCAGTGACCGTGTGGCCTAATGGATAGTCGCCGCGGTCGGACGTGCTTGTTGTTTACTCCGCGTACGTTAGCGCTATCGCCGGTGTTTGGTGTTTACGTGAAGTTAGCTGTACATTTTCGCTGTTATTTTTTGAGTGGTGTCTCTGATAAGTGTTTTTATAGTGCTTTCGTCCGTTCCACGTTTCGTGCTTCGCCGCAATTTCGGTTGTTGCCGGAATTTCGACGGAACCGACGACCATGTCTGACACCGTCAGGAAGAATACTTTAGTCTTCTCGTTCGAGAAAGGAACACGGCCGGTCCAACCCACTGCGCTGGAAATCCACGATTGGCTGACTGAGGTAATCGGTATAAATTCTGACTCTGTTCATACCACGCAATTAGATGCTGAAAAATACTGTGTTTTTGTTAAATTTCTGAAGTCAGTGACAGTCGATAAGTTGCTTGCAAAATGGGGTAATTCCGTCGAATTTGTTCATCGAGACGGTTCAAAAAGTAATGTCTCTGTACGAAAAGCTGATATCATGTACACCAATGTCAGGATTTTGAATGTTCCAATTGAAATTGACAATCAGTTGATCAAGGACGCTCTATCTAAATATGGCGAAGTTAAATCTATCTATAACGAAAGATGGTCGAAGCTATACAAGATACAGTGTTTTAATGGCATTAGATCCGTTGAAATGGAGGTGAAAGCCAACATTCCGTCCCATATATCCGCTGCAGGCCATAAAGCACATGTTGTGTATTCTGGTCAGGAGCGCACGTGCAATATTTGCAATGAGACAGGTCATTTCCGACAAGATTGTCCGCGCCGTGTTTTTGTTCTTCGGAACAATCTAACACAGCGTCAAAAACTGACCCTCAGCGATGTCTTACCAAATAGCACTTCCCTTCTTTCGGTTAACGACAGTGGTGCATGTACTTCTGCAGTGCCCGCCATAACTACTACGGAGTTCCCTCCCCTGAGCGTCATTACATCACACCCTTCTGTTCCCGATTGCGATCTCCAGAATAAGAAGCGACCGTTGGAAACGACCGATGACGGCTCGGACGGCGAGTCCGCCCGTAATTCGCCTTCCACCCGCAAGCAGAAGCAGTGTAATGCGGATGTGCTCGAGGAAACAAACAGTACATGTATTGACGTGACGACAGCCGCTGAGGCAACCCGGCCGCTGTCGGCGGCTGAACAGGTACAAACGGTCCACGGAGGGGACGCAGTAACGATTGTCGCGGAGACGGAAGAGGCGCACTCCGAAGCACAAGAGGTGACGGAGCGGAACCCAACTCAAGAACTTACAGACCCACAAACCGCCGACTCAGTCAGTGCTCTGGAGCTAGTGACGGAAGAACAAGGAAATGGCACTCGTAAAAAGGACGCTGTTGAGGCAGCTTCGGTCACAACGGTGGTAAAGATAGACAATCCGAATGACGGCGCGTTGAACCAAGATGTCCGAAGACGCCGACTCAAACCGCTACCTACTCTCAAAGCTTCCCGTAACCAAAGCAAACAACAACCAGCACAAGAGGAAGCGACGGCCAAGAACGTCTTGTATGAAATCATCACGGAAAGACCTAAGGAGGCACCTTCAAGTGACATTAGTGATGCAAAGCCCCTCGGTAAAACTAAAACCCGAGATGTTCGGAATCCTGCACCAAAATGAAGCTGTAAGATGAAAAAAAAAAAAGGGATTTTGTTGAACCAGTTTCATTTCTAATTGTACTACTGTCTTAGTCATATTTCAGAGGAACCAGATGAAGTGTTTACCGAGCTTCAAATACTGACTATTCTTTTAGATGTTTGTTTAAGCGGAGTCGTTTCTCTCTTCTAGAAGCTGCACATCTCTTTTCTTTTTTTTTATTAACATTTTGTTATCTTTTTAATCACTTATTTACCTTTTATGCAAACTAAATGTCCCAGGCATATACAATTACGACTATCAATATTAACAGGATTACATCCGTGACTAAAGTTACAGCGCTCAAGGATTATTTATATGAGTCAGGGACGGACATTGCTTTCCTACAGGAAGTAGTGCTGACTAATCTTACAGTGCCTGGATATTTGGCGATTTTAAATGTCTCACTTGACACCAACGTCGGTACAGCAATTTTAGTCAGGGAGGGGATTCCTGTCTCGGATATCGAGAGGTTGGACTCCGGCAGAGCGATAGGAATAAAAGTCTTTGGTTCTACCCTTATCAATCTGTATGCCCCTTCTGGCACATCCAATAGAATGGAAAGAGCACAGTTCTATAAAGAAGAAATCATTTATTTATTACGGAAAAACCCAAAAGATCTTATAATAGGCGGTGATTTTAATTGTGTGATAAATAAGAAAGACCAGGTTCCGAATTTTAATAACTGCAGTGAACTGAAGCGTTTCGTCACTGTTTTACAGCTTAAAGATGCTTGGGAAATAATGTATCCCACTTTTGTGGCATTTACATTCCTAGGTCCTCACTCACGTAGCAGGATCGACAGACTCTACATATCGCAAAGTCTAGTTAGCTCCTTCATTAAAGCAGAGACGATTCCAGTTTACTTTTCTGATCATAGCTCCGTGCTAGCTTCCATCAACCTTACTGCGCAACCCACTCGCCGTTTTAGAAGTTCATGGCACCTTAATACGTCACTGATGCAGGACGACGGATTAGAAGAAAGTTTGACAGAAGCGTGGGCATTGTGCCTCCGCTCTGCAGATAGACACGTCTCAGTACTAGACTGGTGGTGCAACAGGGCAAAGCCTAGACTGAGAAAAGTTCTCATCCAGTATAGTGTACAACGATCGAAAGACTTGAAAAATTCCATCGTATTTTATTATACCATGCTGCGAAATTTATATGAGCAGGCAAACACTTCCAACGTCCGTCTGGCAGATATCAAGCAAACTAAGGCCAAATTGCTCAGTCTTAAAAGACAGCAGATGGAGGGTCTGAAATTAAAATCCAAGGCTAAGACAGTCGTGGAGGATGAACATGCTTCCTTGTACCATCTACTGAAGCACGAAAGAAACAGGAGACGCACCTTCATTGATGGACTTCAGTCTGAAACTGGCGAGACACTCACGACTCAGAGAGACATCGTCAATGCAGTGCACAAATATTACGAAGACCTATACACTGCCAACCCGGTATGTGAAGAGTCCTTCGATGAGTTCCTTAGTTACATAGCTCCACAGGTCTCGGACGAGGAAAACGAAGACCTTCTCGTTGAGTGTACTAACGAAGATATCCACAGAATCATCTGCAAATCTCCTCTGAGGAAATCGCCGGGACCGGATGGTTTGCCTGTTGAATTTTATAAACGATACTGGCCACTGATTGGTGACATGTTTACCCGAATGACGAACGAGGTGCTTCAGGGAAAGCATTTACCTGCTGTTTTTAAAGAGAGCACAATAGTACTAATCCCAAAAAATGCTGCAAAAAGAAACCTCAACAACTTTCGTCCTATCTCCCTGTTAAACTCTGATTATAAAATCATCGGCAGAATTTTAAACAACAGACTCTCTCAGTTGGCCAAAAAGATAGTAAGTCCATACCAGTCCTGTGTGCCTACCAAGAGCATTTTCAAAAGCATAGCTGAATACAGAGATATAATTGCCATCACTGCTGTGACCACCATAAAATGTGCTATCATGTTTATTGACTTCCAGAAAGCATTTGATCGTGTGGATCATAGATTCCTTAGTGCCACACTGAACAAAATAGGTTTTAATGAGCGAGTCGTAAGTGTGATCAGCAATGTTGCAACAGGCATCAGCGCTTGTATATCAGTTAACTGCCAGAGGACAAAGCAGATTCAGATCAGGCGCGGCGTTCCTCAAGGAAGCCCCCTCTCCATGTTCCTATTCGTGCTTTCATTAGAACCTTTCCTCCGCAGTGTTCATGCCACTCTAACTGGCATCACATTATCTGGTCACCGAACAGTCATAAACGCCTATGCCGATGATGTCGGAGTCGTCCTGCGAAATCCCGACGACATTTTGAAATTGGAAACGCTAATTAAAAAGTACTGTAGAGTCTCCGGAGCAGGTGTCAACGCAAACAAAAGCAAACTCCTAAACCTGCGGGGTTTTCAACATACCACCTTAGCCTGGGCCACAATGGTCACCCAATGCAAAGCACTAGGAATAACACTGACACCTTGTCCGTTAAAAATGGCAGCTATCAATTGGAGAAATACGTCGGGACAACTTCTTGGAACAACAAGAGAAAACCTCCACCGTAACTTGAACCAAGTTCAGAGGGTGATTTTCATTAACCACTGCATTCTCTCCAGGAGTTACTTTATAGCACAGATCTTCCCACTACCGAAAATGATTGGAAAAAAGATAATGTCTACCATTGCCAGCTATCTTTGGAGAGGGGATATATTCAGAGTCGACGCAAAAACTGCGACCTTAGATCCCAGGAATGGAGGTTTGGGGTTAGTTGACATCAGAAATAAGGCGTCTGCGCTTTTTATAAAAAGGACCGCCACTATCCTTAGCGACCACGCTGATAGCATTACAACTAAATTATTTGAAGTTGTCAGGCCTGCCAGTTTACAGGCGCCGGTGAATGTGCAAAAAATAAATAACCGGCTCCAGTACGTTCGTGTATATTTTGTGGAATTCAGCTATCTCGGTGGTGTCATCATCAACTCACGACGGATCACGGCCCGCGATATTCTGTCCCATCGAAAGAAAATGGAGGGGAGAAACAAATTGGAAAGTAAATACCCACACACTGATTGGGACGCCATATGGAAAAATATTAATATGCGTGGTCTACCATCGGACGTCAAGTCAGCGTGGTATAAAACAGTGAATGAGACCGTAAGCACCAATGAAAGGTTACATGCAATCGGCGTTAGCGACACGAACCTATGTCTCAAATGTAAATTGATCGACACGTTAGTGCACAGATTCACGTGCGGTGGCAATCTACAACTCTGTAATTGGATTAGGGAACAACTGGCTTTTCTTACGAGATCTTCGGTGGAAAATTTTCCCCCTGTTACATTCCTCAGGCCTCAGACTTGCTATTTTCCAGCAGCAAAAAACAACTCGGTCCATTGGTTAATGGGACACTATGTGAATTACGTAATTAATCACCTGGGAAATGACAATTCCACTGATTTTTACATGTACTTGAAGTGTGCTTTTTATAACGCCCTGAAATATAAAGACCACAAGAAAAACTACGGCAATATGCTTAAAATTGTATTCGAGCGACTGGGCATTGGTTGACAAGCCAACGAGATAAACAAAAATCGTTTATTTAAGCGAAACGACGCTTAAACAAAAACAATTGGGGAGAAGTACACTTTTACAGTTTCATATTACAATCACTTATCTTCTGCTGGCAAAGAAGGCTATTTTGTTTATTGCACAGAAGAAGCCGAAGCCGAAAGCCAGTATCGCAGGGTTAAAGATAAATTGTTTTCTTATACATTCATTTTATGACTGAGAAGGAAGTCTCATTTGTTTCCATGGAAGGGAACATACTTTTTTATTATTATTATTAATCTCAAGAAGGAAAGGAGGCTATGGAATTAGTGCCTTAACATAAAAAAAAAAAACAAAAAAAAATGGATCAGGCGTCGGACTTAAAAAAAAAAAATGGATAAGGCGTCGGACTTCGGATCTGAAGATTACAGGTTCGAATGCTGTCACGCTCGTGTTTTCCAGTTCTGAAAAAGAAACATACCGTTTTAATGTAGCAATTGAGCAGTACGAAACCGTCTGAATGTTTCTGTTGACCATTTTTTGCTTGGAGATGCTCTTGAGCTTGAAACACACACAACAAGACCGGTGTTAACTAGCGAAATGGTCGGCAGAGCGAGTTTTGACTATCACTTGCACATCTAAAACAACGTCGGAAAGTAACTCGTTCGGCTTTTGAGTCACATAAAGTATGTGTCTTAATTTTGACGCCACTAGCTCTGCTTGTTGTCATGCTATTTCTTTGCCTCTCAGAAATGATTATGACATAAAAGTGAAGTACGTGACGAGTGTGACGTTAGGAAAACATTAGGCAGCATGGAGAGATTCTGTATGGGACCACCCAACCCAAACGAGTACTGTGTGACGTGCTACCCGTCAGGTATTCACCGAAGTAGCCGGCTAGCTCAGTCGGTAGAGCGTCAGACCCTTAATCCCAGGGTCGTTGTTTCGAACCAGACGCTGGGCGAAACGGAATTTTGTTCCGCTGCAGGTGTAAATTACCGTTCTTCTGATTAACGAGATTTAATGGAAATAGCAACTTTAAACTTTGCCTACGTCTCTGTCAGTCGCAAGGAAACTGTATTTGAAGGTGAAGGTGATTTTGTAGACATGTGTGAAAGACATGTTCTGAAATGCAAGTGTCGTTGTTTGGAGAGCACATCGGTTACGTGTCAGATGTGTAGCCAAGCAGTAATTTGTCGCCATAGCTGCAAATATTAGCCGGTAATATGAAGTGTTGTCAGCTAAAGTCTGATGATGCAGACGACCGTAAGGACGAAGTACCCAAGAGTACCGCTAGGCCGCGCCTCTTTAGCTCAGTGGTAGAGCACTGGTCTAATAAACCAGGGGTCGTAAGTTCCATCCTCACAGGAGAGAGATGAATTTTGGAAATCAGTTGCGCGTCGTGGCCGTATAGCAAACAGTACCTGTGATGACGAACAATTAGCGACAGGCGTTTTTTTAAGATTTACTCTCAGATGTGATTAAGGCGAATGGCGCAGATAAAGCATTTGCCAAAGCGGTACAGCATAAGGTGGGACGAGGCAGTCTGAATTACATTTTATAGATGTATTTCTCACATATCTCAGAGCCTCTCGCGATCTTCGTCGTCGTCGTCGTCGTCGTCGTCGTCGTCGTCGTCGCCGCCGCTTCTGCAGAAGTAGCAAATGGCCATCGTAGCAAATGCGGCTAGGGTCGCCCTGCCTTCGATTCCGAATGCACAAAGTGTGTGGTCTTGTTTCTCAGTCTATATTTGGTCGGTCTTGTCAGAGGTTGAATGTAACGAATGGGTGGGAAAGAGCAAGGGGCAGCGGCTGTGTAGAACGAAAACACAAATCCTCAGGGGTGTGAGCGTTTCGAGATGAGTCGTATACATACAAGGCGTCGGACTTCGGATCTGAAGATTACAGGTTCGAATGCTGTCACACTTGTGTTTTTCCAGTTCTGAAAAAGAAACATACCGTTTTAATGTAGCAATTGAGCAGTACGAAACCGTCTGAAGGTTTCTGTTGACCATTTTTTGCTTGGAGATGCTCTTGAGCTTGAAACACACACAACAAGACCGGTGTTAACTAGCGAAATGGTCGGCAGAGCGAGTTTTGACTATCACTTGCACATCTAAAACAACGTCGGAAAGTAACTCGTTCGGCTTTTGAGTCACATAAAGTATGTGTGTTAATTTTGACGCCACTAGCTCTGCTTGTTGTCATGCAATTTCTTTGCCTCTCAGAAATGATTATGACATAAAAGTGAAGTACGTGACGAGTGTGACGTTAGGAAAACATTAGGCAGCATGGAGAGATTCTGTATGGGACCACCCAACCCAAACGAGTACTGTGTGACGTGCTACCCGGCAGGTATTCACCGAGGTAGCCGGCTAGCTCAGTCGGTAGAGCGTCAGACTCTTAATCCCAGGGTCGTGGTTTCGAGCCAGACGCTGGGCGGAACGGAATTTTGTTCCGCTGCAGGTGTAAATTACCGTTTTTCTGATTAACGAGATTTAATGGAAATAGCAACTTTAAACTTTGCCTACGTCTCTGTCAGTCGCAAGGAAACTGTATTTGAAGGTGAAGGTGATTTTGTAGACATGTGTGAAAGACATGTTCTGAAATGCAAGTGTTGTTGTTTGGAGAGCACATCGGTTACGTGTCAGATGTGTAGCCAAGCAGTAATTTGTCGCCATAGCTGCAAATATTAGCCGGTAATATGAAGTGTTGTCAGCTAAAGTCTGATGATGCAGACGACCGTAAGGACGAAGTACCCAAGCGTACTACTAGGCCGCGCCTCTTTAGCTCAGTGGTAGAGCACTGGTGTAATAAACCAGGGGTCGTAAGTTCCATCCTCACAGGAGAAAGATGAATTTTGGAAATCAGTGGCGCGTCGTGGCCGTATAGCAAACAGTACCTGTGATGACGAACAATTAGCGACAGGCGTTTTTTTAAGATTTACTCTCAGATGTGATTAAGGCGAATGGCGCAGATAAAGCATTTGCCAAAGCGGTACAGCATAAGGTGGGACGAGGCAGTCTGAATTACATTTTATAGATGTACGCCGCCGCCGCTTCTGCAGAAGTCGCAAATGGCCATCGTAGCAAATGCGGCGAGGGTCGCCCTGCCTTCGATTCCGAATGCACAAAGTGTGTGGTCTTGTTTCTCAGTCTATATTTGGTCGGTCTCGTCAGAGGTTGAATGTAACGAATGGGTGGGAAAGAGCAAGGGGCAGCGGCTGTGTAGAACGAAAACACAAATCCTCAGGGGTGTGAGCGTTTCGAGATGAGTCGTATACATGTAAATGTTGGTCGTCAGTGACCGTGTGGCCTAATGGATGAGGCGTCGGACTTCGGATCTGAAGATTACAGGTTCGAATGCTGTCACGCTCGTGTTTTCCAGTTCTGAAAAAGAAACATACCGTTTTAATGTAGCAATTGAGCAGTACGAAACCGTCTGAATGTTTCTGTTGACCATTTTTTGCTTGGAGATGCTCTTGAGCTTGAAACACACACAACAAGACCGGTGTTAACTAGCGAAATGGTCGGCAGAGCGAGTTTTGACTATCACTTGCACATCTAAAACAACGTCGGAAAGTAACTCGTTCGGCTTTTGAGTCACATAAAGTATGTGTGTTAATTTTGACGCCACTAGCTCTGCTTGTTGTCATGCTATTTCTTTGCCTCTCAGAAATGATTATGACATAAAAGTGAAGTACGTGACGAGTGTGACGTTAGGAAAACATTAGGCAGCATGGAGAGATTCTGTATGGGACCACCCAACCCAAACGAGTACTGTGTGACGTGCTACCCGTGAGGTATTCACCGAAGTAGCCGGCTAGCTCAGTCGGTAGAGCGTCAGACTCTTAATCCCAGGGTCGTTGTTTCGAACCAGACGCTGGGCGAAACGGAATTTTGTTCCGCTGCAGGTGTAAATTACCGTTCATCTGATTAACGAGATTTAATGGAAATAGCAACTTTAAACTTTGCCTACGTCTCTGTCAGTCGCAAGGAAACTGTATTTGAAGGTGAAGGTGATTTTGTAGACATGTGTGAAAGACATGTTCTGAAATGCAAGTGTCGTTGTTTGGAGAGCACATCGGTTACGTGTCAGATGTGTAGCCAAGCAGTAATTTGTCGCCATAGCTGCAAATATTAGCCGGTAATATGAAGTGTTGTCAGCTAAAGTCTGATGATGCAGACGACCGTAAGGACGAAGTACCCAAGAGTACCGCTAGGCCGCGCCTCTTTAGCTCAGTGGTAGAGCACTGGTCTAATAAACCAGGGGTCGTAAGTTCCATCCTCACAGGAGAGAGATGAATTTTGGAAATCAGTTGCGCGTCGTGGCCGTATAGCAAACAGTACCTGTGATGACGAACAATTAGCGACAGGCGTTTTTTTAAGATTTACTCTCAGATGTGATTAAGGCGAATGGCGCAGATAAAGCATTTGCCAAAGCGGTACAGCATAAGGTGGGACGAGGCAGTCTGAATTACATTTTATAGATGTATTTCTCACATATCTCAGAGCCTCTCGCGATCTTCGTCGTCGTCGTCGTCGTCGTCGTCGTCGTCGTCGTCGTCGTCGTCGTCGCCGCCGCTTCTGCAGAAGTAGCAAATGGCCATCGTAGCAAATGCGGCGAGGGTCGCCCTGCCTTCGATTCCGAATGCACAAAGTGTGTGGTCTTGTTTCTCAGTCTATATTTGGTCGGTCTTGTCAGAGGTTGAATGTAACGAATGGGTGGGAAAGAGCAAGGGGCAGCGGCTGTGTAGAACGAAAACACAAATCCTCAGGGGTGTGAGCGTTTCGAGATGAGTCGTATACATACAAGGCGTTGGACTTCGGATCTGAAGATTACAGGTTCGAATGCTGTCACACTTGTGTTTTTCCAGTTCTGAAAAAGAAACATACCGTTTTAATGTAGCAATTGAGCAGTACGAAACCGTCTGAATGTTTCTGTTGACCATTTTTTGCTTGGAGATGCTCTTGAGCTTGAAACACACACAACAAGACCGGTGTTAACTAGCGAAATGGTCGGCAGAGCGAGTTTTGACTATCACTTGCACATCTAAAACAACGTCGGAAAGTAACTCGTTCGGCTTTTGAGTCACATAAAGTATGTGTGTTAATTTTGACGCCACTAGCTCTGCTTGTTGTCATGCAATTTCTTTGCCTCTCAGAAATGATTATGACATAAAAGTGAAGTACGTGACGAGTGTGACGTTAGGAAAACATTAGGCAGCATGGAGAGATTCTGTATGGGACCACCCAACCCAAACGAGTACTGTGTGACGTGCTACCCGGCAGGTATTCACCGAGGTAGCCGGCTAGCTCAGTCGGTAGAGCGTCAGACTCTTAATCCCAGGGTCGTGGTTTCGAGCCAGACGCTGGGCGAAACGGAATTTTGTTCCGCTGCAGGTGTAAATTACCGTTTTTCTGATTAACGAGATTTAATGGAAATAGCAACTTTAAACTTTGCCTACGTCTCTGTCAGTCGCAAGGAAACTGTATTTGAAGGTGAAGGTGATTTTGTAGACATGTGTGAAAGACATGTTCTGAAATGCAAGTGTTGTTGTTTGGAGAGCACATCGGTTACGTGTCAGATGTGTAGCCAAGCAGTAATTTGTCGGCATAGCTGCAAATATTAGCCGGTAATATGAAGTGTTGTCAGCTAAAGTCTGATGATGCAGACGACCGTAAGGACGAAGTACCCAAGAGTACCGCTAGGCCGCGCCTCTTTAGCGCAGTGGTAGAGCACTGGTGTAATAAACCAGGGGTCGTAAGTTCCATCCTCACAGGAGAAAGATGAATTTTGGAAATCAGTTGCGCGTCGTGGCCGTATAGCAAACAGTACCTGTGATGACGAACAATTAGCGACAGGCGTTTTTTTAAGATTTACTCTCAGATGTGATTAAGGCGAATGGCGCAGATAAAGCATTTGCCAAAGCGGTACAGCATAAGGTGGGACGAGGCAGTCTGAATTACATTTTATAGATGTACGCCACCGCCGCTTCTGCAGAAGTCGCAAATGGCCATCGTAGCAAATGCGGCGAGGGTCGCCCTGCCTTCGATTCCGAATGCACAAAGTGTGTGGTCTTGTTTCTCAGTCTATATTTGGTCGGTCTCGTCAGAGGTTGAATGTAACGAATGGGTGGGAAAGAGCAAGGGGCAGCGGCTGTGTAGAACGAAAACACAAATCCTCAGGGGTGTGAGCGTTTCGAGATGAGTCGTATACATGTAAATGTTTGTCGTCAGTGACTGTGTGGCCTAATGGATAAGGCGTCGGACTTCGGATCTGAAGATTACAGGTTCGAATGCTGTCACACTTCTGTTTTTCCAGTTCTGAAAAAGAAACATACCGTTTTAATGTAGCAATTGAGCAGTACGAAACCGTCTGAATGTTTCTGTTGACCATTTTTTGCTTGGAGATGCTCTTGAGCTTGAAACACACACAACAAGACCGGTGTTAACTAGCGAAATGGTCGGCAGAGCGAGTTTTGACTATCACTTGCACATCTAAAACAACGTCGGAAAGTAACTCGTTCGGCTTTTGAGTCACATAAAGTATGTGTGTTAATTTTGACGCCACTAGCTCTGCTTGTTGTCATGCAATTTCTTTGCCTCTCAGAAATGATTATGACATAAAAGTGAAGTACGTGACGAGTGTGACGTTAGGAAAACATTAGGCAGCATGGAGAGATTCTGTATGGGACCACCCAACCCAAACGAGTACTGTGTGACGTGCTACCCGGCAGGTATTCACCGAGGTAGCCGGCTAGCTCAGTCGGTAGAGCGTCAGACTCTTAATCCCAGGGTCGTGGTTTCGAGCCAGACGCTGGGCGAAACGGAATTTTGTTCCGCTGCAGGTGTAAATTACCGTTTTTCTGATTAACGAGATTTAATGGAAATAGCAACTTTAAACTTTGCCTACGTCTCTGTCAGTCGCAAGGAAACTGTATTTGAAGGTGAAGGTGATTTTGTAGACATGTGTGAAAGACATGTTCTGAAATGCAAGTGTTGTTGTTTGGAGAGCACATCGGTTACGTGTCAGATGTGTAGCCAAGCAGTAATTTGTCGGCATAGCTGCAAATATTAGCCGGTAATATGAAGTGTTGTCAGCTAAAGTCTGATGATGCAGACGACCGTAAGGACGAAGTACCCAAGAGTACCGCTAGGCCGCGCCTCTTTAGCGCAGTGGTAGAGCACTGGTGTAATAAACCAGGGGTCGTAAGTTCCATCCTCACAGGAGAAAGATGAATTTTGGAAATCAGTTGCGCGTCGTGGCCGTATAGCAAACAGTACCTGTGATGACGAACAATTAGCGACAGGCGTTTTTTTAAGATTTACTCTCAGATGTGATTAAGGCGAATGGCGCAGATAAAGCATTTGCCAAAGCGGTACAGCATAAGGTGGGACGAGGCAGTCTGAATTACATTTTATAGATGTACGCCACCGCCGCTTCTGCAGAAGTCGCAAATGGCCATCGTAGCAAATGCGGCGAGGGTCGCCCTGCCTTCGATTCCGAATGCACAAAGTGTGTGGTCTTGTTTCTCAGTCTATATTTGGTCGGTCTCGTCAGAGGTTGAATGTAACGAATGGGTGGGAAAGAGCAAGGGGCAGCGGCTGTGTAGAACGAAAACACAAATCCTCAGGGGTGTGAGCGTTTCGAGATGAGTCGTATACATGTAAATGTTTGTCGTCAGTGACTGTGTGGCCTAATGGATAAGGCGTCGGACTTCGGATCTGAAGATTACAGGTTCGAATGCTGTCACACTTCTGTTTTTCCAGTTCTGAAAAAGAAACATACCGTTTTAATGTAGCAATTGAGCAGTACGAAACCGTCTGAATGTTTCTGTTGACCATTTTTTGCTTGGAGATGCTCTTGAGCTTGAAACACACACAACAAGACCGGTGTTAACTAGCGAAATGGTCGGCAGAGCGAGTTTTGACTATCACTTGCACATCTAAAACAACGTCGGAAAGTAACTCGTTCGGCTTTTGAGTCACATAAAGTATGTGTGTTAATTTTGACGCCACTAGCTCTGCTTGTTGTCATGCAATTTCTTTGCCTCTCAGAAATGATTATGACATAAAAGTGAAGTACGTGACGAGTGTGACGTTAGGAAAACATTAGGCAGCATGGAGAGATTCTGTATGGGACCACCCAACCCAAACGAGTACTGTGTGACGTGCTACCCGGCAGGTATTCACCGAGGTAGCCGGCTAGCTCAGTCGGTAGAGCGTCAGACTCTTAATCCCAGGGTCGTGGTTTCGAGCCAGACGCTGGGCGAAACGGAATTTTGTTCCGCTGCAGGTGTAAATTACCGTTTTTCTGATTAACGAGATTTAATGGAAATAGCAACTTTAAACTTTGCCTACGTCTCTGTCAGTCGCAAGGAAACTGTATTTGAAGGTGAAGGTGATTTTGTAGACATGTGTGAAAGACATGTTCTGAAATGCAAGTGTTGTTGTTTGGAGAGCACATCGGTTACGTGTCAGATGTGTAGCCAAGCAGTAATTTGTCGGCATAGCTGCAAATATTAGCCGGTAATATGAAGTGTTGTCAGCTAAAGTCTGATGATGCAGACGACCGTAAGGACGAAGTACCCAAGAGTACCACTAGGCCGCGCCTCTTTAGCTCAGTGGTAGAGCACTGGTGTAATAAACCAGGGGTCGTAAGTTCCATCCTCACAGGAGAAAGATGAATTTTGGAAATCAGTGGCGCGTCGTGGCCGTATAGCAAACAGTACCTGTGATGACGAACAATTAGCGACAGGCGTTTTTTTAAGATTTACTCTCAGATGTGATTAAGGCGAATGGCGCAGATAAAGCATTTGCCAAAGCGGTACAGCATAAGGTGGGACGAGGCAGTCTGAATTACATTTTATAGATGTACGCCACCGCCGCTTCTGCAGAAGTCGCAAATGGCCATCGTAGCAAATGCGGCGAGGGTCGCCCTGCCTTCGATTCCGAATGCACAAAGTGTGTGGTCTTGTTTCTCAGTCTATATTTGGTCGGTCTCGTCAGAGGTTGAATGTAACGAATGGGTGTGAAAGAGCAAGGGGCAGCGGCTGTGTAGAAAGAAATCACAAATCCTCAGGGGTGTGAGCGTTTCGAGATGAGTCGTATACATGTAAGTGTTGGTCGTCAGTGACCGTGTGGCCTAATGGATAAGGCGTCGGACTTCGGATCTGAAGATTACAGGTTCGAATGCTGTCACGCTTGTGTTTTTACAGTTCGGAAAAAGAAACATACCGTTTTAATGTAGCAATTGAGCAGTACGAAACCGTCTGAATGTTGCTGTTGACCATTTTTTGCTTGGAGATGCTCTTGAGCTTGAAACACACACAACAAGACCCGTGTTAAGTAGCGAAATGGTCGGCAGAGCGAGTTTTGACTATCACTTGCACATCTAAAACAACGTCGGAAAGTAACTCGTTCGGCTTTTGAGTCACATATAGTATGTGTGTTAATTTTGACGCCACTAGCTCTGCTTGTTGTCATGCAATTTCTTTGCCTCTCAGAAATGATTATGACATAAAAATGAAGTACGTGACAAGTGTGACGTTAGGAAAACATTAGGCAGCATGGAGAGATTCTGTATGGGACCACCCAACCCAAACGAGTACTGTGTGACGTGCTACCCGGCAGGTATTCACCGAGGTAGCCGGCTAGCTCAGTCGGTAGAGCGTCAGACTCTTAATCCCAGGGTCGTGGTTTCGAGCCAGACGCTGGGCGAAACGGAATTTTGTTCCGCTGCAGGTGTAAATTACCGTTTTTCTGATTAACGAGATTTAATGGAAATAGCAACTTTAAACTTTGCCTACGTCTCTGTCAGTCGCAAGGAAACTGTATTTGAAGGTGAAGGTGATTTTGTAGACATGTGTGAAAGACATGTTCTGAAATGCAAGTGTTGTTGTTTGGAGAGCACATCGGTTACGTGTCAGATGTGTAGCCAAGCAGTAATTTGTCGGCATAGCTGCAAATATTAGCCGGTAATATGAAGTGTTGTCAGCTAAAGTCTGATGATGCAGACGACCGTAAGGACGAAGTACCCAAGAGTACCGCTAGGCCGCGCCTCTTTAGCTCAGTGGTAGAGCACTGGTGTAATAAACCAGGGGTCGTAAGTTCCATCCTCACAGGAGAAAGATGAATTTTGGAAATCAGTTGCGCGTCGTGGCCGTATAGCAAACAGTACCTGTGATGACGAACAATTAGCGACAGGCGTTTTTTTAAGATTTACTCTCAGATGTGATTAAGGCGAATGGCGCAGATAAAGCATTTGCCAAAGCGGTACAGCATAAGGTGGGACGAGGCAGTCTGAATTACATTTTATAGATGTACGCCACCGCCGCTTCTGCAGAAGTCGCAAATGGCCATCGTAGCAAATGCGGCGAGGGTCGCCCTGCCTTCGATTCCGAATGCACAAAGTGTGTGGTCTTGTTTCTCAGTCTATATTTGGTCGGTCTCGTCAGAGGTTGAATGTAACGAATGGGTGGGAAAGAGCAAGGGGCAGCGGCTGTGTAGAACGAAAACACAAATCCTCAGGGGTGTGAGCGTTTCGAGATGAGTCGTATACATGTAAATGTTTGTCGTCAGTGACTGTGTGGCCTAATGGATAAGGCGTCGGACTTCGGATCTGAAGATTACAGGTTCGAATGCTGTCACACTTCTGTTTTTCCAGTTCTGAAAAAGAAACATACCGTTTTAATGTAGCAATTGAGCAGTACGAAACCGTCTGAATGTTTCTGTTGACCATTTTTTGCTTGGAGATGCTCTTGAGCTTGAAACACACACAACAAGACCGGTGTTAACTAGCGAAATGGTCGGCAGAGCGAGTTTTGACTATCACTTGCACATCTAAAACAACGTCGGAAAGTAACTCGTTCGGCTTTTGAGTCACATAAAGTATGTGTGTTAATTTTGACGCCACTAGCTCTGCTTGTTGTCATGCAATTTCTTTGCCTCTCAGAAATGATTATGACATAAAAGTGAAGTACGTGACGAGTGTGACGTTAGGAAAACATTAGGCAGCATGGAGAGATTCTGTATGGGACCACCCAACCCAAACGAGTACTGTGTGACGTGCTACCCGGCAGGTATTCACCGAGGTAGCCGGCTAGCTCAGTCGGTAGAGCGTCAGACTCTTAATCCCAGGGTCGTGGTTTCGAGCCAGACGCTGGGCGAAACGGAATTTTGTTCCGCTGCAGGTGTAAATTACCGTTTTTCTGATTAACGAGATTTAATGGAAATAGCAACTTTAAACTTTGCCTACGTCTCTGTCAGTCGCAAGGAAACTGTATTTGAAGGTGAAGGTGATTTTGTAGACATGTGTGAAAGACATGTTCTGAAATGCAAGTGTTGTTGTTTGGAGAGCACATCGGTTACGTGTCAGATGTGTAGCCAAGCAGTAATTTGTCGGCATAGCTGCAAATATTAGCCGGTAATATGAAGTGTTGTCAGCTAAAGTCTGATGATGCAGACGACCGTAAGGACGAAGTACCCAAGAGTACCACTAGGCCGCGCCTCTTTAGCTCAGTGGTAGAGCACTGGTGTAATAAACCAGGGGTCGTAAGTTCCATCCTCACAGGAGAAAGATGAATTTTGGAAATCAGTGGCGCGTCGTGGCCGTATAGCAAACAGTACCTGTGATGACGAACAATTAGCGACAGGCGTTTTTTTAAGATTTACTCTCAGATGTGATTAAGGCGAATGGCGCAGATAAAGCATTTGCCAAAGCGGTACAGCATAAGGTGGGACGAGGCAGTCTGAATTACATTTTATAGATGTACGCCACCGCCGCTTCTGCAGAAGTCGCAAATGGCCATCGTAGCAAATGCGGCGAGGGTCGCCCTGCCTTCGATTCCGAATGCACAAAGTGTGTGGTCTTGTTTCTCAGTCTATATTTGGTCGGTCTCGTCAGAGGTTGAATGTAACGAATGGGTGTGAAAGAGCAAGGGGCAGCGGCTGTGTAGAAAGAAATCACAAATCCTCAGGGGTGTGAGCGTTTCGAGATGAGTCGTATACATGTAAGTGTTGGTCGTCAGTGACCGTGTGGCCTAATGGATAAGGCGTCGGACTTCGGATCTGAAGATTACAGGTTCGAATGCTGTCACGCTTGTGTTTTTACAGTTCGGAAAAAGAAACATACCGTTTTAATGTAGCAATTGAGCAGTACGAAACCGTCTGAATGTTGCTGTTGACCATTTTTTGCTTGGAGATGCTCTTGAGCTTGAAACACACACAACAAGACCCGTGTTAAGTAGCGAAATGGTCGGCAGAGCGAGTTTTGACTATCACTTGCACATCTAAAACAACGTCGGAAAGTAACTCGTTCGGCTTTTGAGTCACATATAGTATGTGTGTTAATTTTGACGCCACTAGCTCTGCTTGTTGTCATGCAATTTCTTTGCCTCTCAGAAATGATTATGACATAAAAATGAAGTACGTGACAAGTGTGACGTTAGGAAAACATTAGGCAGCATGGAGAGATTCTGTATGGGACCACCCAACCCAAACGAGTACTGTGTGACGTGCTACCCGGCAGGTATTCACCGAGGTAGCCGGCTAGCTCAGCCGGTAGAGCGCCAGACTGTTAATCCCAGGGTCGTGGTTTCGAGCCAGACGCTGGGCGAAACGGAATTTTGTTCCGCTGCAGGTGTAAATTACCGTTTTTCTGATTAACGAGATTTAATGGAAATAGCAACTTTAAACTTTGCCTACGTCTCTGTCAGTCGCAAGGAAACTGTATTTGAAGGTGAAGGTGATTTTGTAGACATATGTGAAAGACATGTTCTGAAATGCAAGTGTTGTTGTTTGGAGAGCACATCGGTTACGTGTCAGATGTGTAGCCAAGCAGTAATTTGTCGCCATAGCTGCAAATATTAGCCGGTAATATGAAGTGTTGTCAGCTAAAGTCTGATGATGCAGACAACCGTAAGGACGAAGTACCCAAGAGTACCGCTAGGCCGCGCCTCTTTAGCTCAGTGGTAGAGCACTGGTGTAATAAACCAGGGGTCGTAAGTTCCATCCTCACAGGAGAAAGATGAATTTTGGAAATCAGTTGCGCGTCGTGGCCGTATAGGAAACAGAACCTGTGAAGACGAACAATTAGCGACAGGCGTTTTTTTAAGATTTACTCTCAGATGTGATTAAGGCGAATGGCGCAGATAAAGCATTTGCCAAAGCGGTACAGCATAAGGTGGGACGAGGCAGTCTGAATTACATTTTATAGATTTATTTCTCACATATCTCAGAGCCTCTCGCGATCTTCGTCGTCGTCGTCGTCGTCGCCGCCGCCGCCGCTTCTGCAGAAGTAGCAAATGGCCATCGTAGCAAATGCGGCGAGGGTCGCCCTGCCTTCGATTCCGAATGCACAAAGTGTGTGGTCTTGTTTCTCAGTCTATATTTGGTCGGTCTCGTCAGAGGTTGAATGTAACGAATGGGTGGGAAAGAGCAAGGGGCAGCGGCTGTGTAGAACGAAAACACAAATCCTCAGGGGTGTGAGCGTTTCGAGATGAGTCGTATACATGTAAATGTTTGTCGTCAGTGACTGTGTGGCCTAATGGATAAGGCGTCGGACTTCGGATCTGAAGATTACAGGTTCGAATGCTGTCACACTTCTGTTTTTCGAGTTCTGAAAAAGAAACATACCGTTTTAATGTAGCAATTGAGCAGTACGAAACCGTCTGAATGTTTCTGTTGACCATTTTTTGCTTGGAGATGCTCTTGAGCTTGAAACACACACAACAAGACCGGTGTTAACTAGCGAAATGGTCGGCAGAGCGAGTTTTGACTATCACTTGCACATCTAAAACAACGTCGGAAAGTAACTCGTTCGGCTTTTGAGTCACATAAAGTATGTGTGTTAATTTTGACGCCACTAGCTCTGCTTGTTGTCATGCAATTTCTTTGCCTCTCAGAAATGATTATGACATAAAAGTGAAGTACGTGACGAGTGTGACGTTAGGAAAACATTAGGCAGCATGGAGAGATTCTGTATGGGACCACCCAACCCAAACGAGTACTGTGTGACGTGCTACCCGGCAGGTATTCACCGAGGTAGCCGGCTAGCTCAGTCGGTAGAGCGTCAGACTCTTAATCCCAGGGTCGTGGTTTCGAGCCAGACGCTGGGCGAAACGGAATTTTGTTCCGCTGCAGGTGTAAATTACCGTTTTTCTGATTAACGAGATTTAATGGAAATAGCAACTTTAAACTTTGCCTACGTCTCTGTCAGTCGCAAGGAAACTGTATTTGAAGGTGAAGGTGATTTTGTAGACATGTGTGAAAGACATGTTCTGAAATGCAAGTGTTGTTGTTTGGAGAGCACATCGGTTACGTGTCAGATGTGTAGCCAAGCAGTAATTTGTCGGCATAGCTGCAAATATTAGCCGGTAATATGAAGTGTTGTCAGCTAAAGTCTGATGATGCAGACGACCGTAAGGACGAAGTACCCAAGAGTACCGCTAGGCCGCGCCTCTTTAGCTCAGTGGTAGAGCACTGGTGTAATAAACCAGGGGTCGTAAGTTCCATCCTCACAGGAGAAAGATGAATTTTGGAAATCAGTGGCGCGTCGTGGCCGTATAGCAAACAGTACCTGCGATGACGAACAATTAGCGACAGTCGTTTTTTTAAGATTTACTCTCAGATGTGATTAAGGCGAATGGCGCAGATAAAGCATTTGCCAAAGCGGTACAGCATAAGGTGGGACGAGGCAGTCTGAATTACATTTTATAGATGTACGCCGCCGCCGCTTCTGCAGAAGTCGCAAATGGCCATCGTAGCAAATGCGGCGAGGGTCGCCCTGCCTTCGATTCCGAATGCACAAAGTGTGTGGTCTTGTTTCTCAGTCTATATTTGGTCGGTCTCGTCAGAGGTTGAATGTAACGAATGGGTGTGAAAGAGCAAGGGGCAGCGGCTGTGTAGAACGAAAACACAAATCCTCAGGGGTGTGAGCGTTTCGAGATGAGTCTTATACATGTAAATGTTGGTCGTCAGTGACCGTGTGGCCTAATGGATAAGGCGTCGGACTTCGGATCTGAAGATTACAGGTTCGAATGCTGTCACGCTTGTGTTTTTACAGTTCGGAAAAAGAAACATACCGTTTTAATGTAGCAATTGAGCAGTACGAAACCGTCTGAATGTTGCTGTTGACCATTTTTTGCTTGGAGATGCTCTTGAGCTTGAAACACACACAACAAGACCCGTGTTAAGTAGCGAAATGGTCGGCAGAGCGAGTTTTGACTATCACTTGCACATCTAAAACAACGTCGGAAAGTAACTCGTTCGGCTTTTGAGTCACATAAAGTATGTGCGTTAATTTTGACGCCACTAGCTCTGCTTGTTGTCATGCAATTTCTTTGCCTCTCAGAAATGATTATGACATAAAAGTGAAGTACGTGACGAGTGTGACGTTAGGAAAACATTAGGCAGCATGGAGAGATTCTGTATGGGACCACCCAACCCAAACGAGTACTGTGTGACGTGCTACCCGGCAGGTATTCACCGAGGTAGCCGGCTAGCTCAGTCGGTAGAGCGTCAGACTCTTAATCCCAGGGTCGTGGTTTCGAGCCAGACGCTGGGCGAAACGGAATTTTGTTCCGCTGCAGGTGTAATTTACCGTTTTTCTGATTAACGAGATTTAATGGAAATAGCAACTTTAAACTTTGCCTACGTCTCTGTCAGTCGCAAGGAAACTGTATTTGAAGGTGAAGGTGATTTTGTAGACATGTGTGAAAGACATGTTCTGAAATGCAAGTGCTGTTGTTTGGAGAGCACATCGGTTACGTGTCATATGTGTAGCCAAGCAGTAATTTGTCGCCATAGCTGCAAATATTAGCCGGTAATATGAAGTGTTGTCAGCTAAAGTCTGATGATGCAGACGACCGTAAGGACGAAGTACCCAAGAGTACCGCTAGGCCGCGCCTCTTTAGCTCAGTGGTAGAGCACTGGTGTAATAAACCAGGGGTCGTAAGTTCCATCCTCACAGGAGAAAGATGAATTTTGGAAATCAGTTGCGCGTCGTGGCCGTATAGCAAACAGTACCTGTGATGACGAACAATTAGCGACAGGCGTTTTTTTAAGATTTACTCTCAGATGTGATTAAGGCGAATGGCGCAGATAAAGCATTTGCCAAAGCGGTACAGCAAAAGGTGGGACGAGGCAGTCTGAATTACATTTTATAGATGTATTTCTCACATATCTCAGAGCCTCTCGCGATCTTCGTCGTCGTCGTCGTCGTCGTCGTCGTCGTCGTCGCCGCCGCCGCTTCTGCAGAAGTAGCAAATGGCCATCGTAGCAAATGCGGCGAGGGTCGCCCTGCCTTCGATTCCGAATGCACAAAGTGTGTGGTCTTCTTTCTCAGTCTATATTTGGTCGGTCTTGTCAGAGGTTGAATGTAACGAATGGGTGGGAAAGAGCAAGGGGCAGCGGCTGTGTAGAACGAAAACACAAATCCTCAGGGGTGTGAGCGTTTCGAGATGAGTCGTATACATACAAGGCGTCGGACTTCGGATCTGAAGATTACAGGTTCGAATGCTGTCACACTTGTGTTTTTCCAGTTCTGAAAAAGAAACATACCGTTTTAATGTAGCAATTGAGCAGTACGAAACCGTCTGAAGGTTTCTGTTGACCATTTTTTGCTTGGAGATGCTCTTGAGCTTGAAACACACACAACAAGACCCGTGTTAAGTAGCGAAATGGTCGGCAGAGCGAGTTTTGACTATCACTTGCACATCTAAAACAACGTCGGAAAGTAACTCGTTCGGCTTTTGAGTCACATATAGTATGTGTGTTAATTTTGACGCCACTAGCTCTGCTTGTTGTCATGCAATTTCTTTGCCTCTCAGAAATGATTATGACATAAAAGTGAAGTACGTGACGAGTGTGACGTTAGGAAAACATTAGGCAGCATGGAGAGATTCTGTATGGGACCACCCAACCCAAACGAGTACTGTGTGACGTGCTACCCGGCAGGTATTCACCGAGGTAGCCGGCTAGCTCAGTCGGTAGAGCGTCAGACTCTTAATCCCAGGGTCGTGGTTTCGAGCCAGACGCTGGGCGAAACGGAATTTTGTTCCGCTGCAGGTGTAAATTACCGTTTTTCTGATTAACGAGATTTAATGGAAATAGCAACTTTAAACTTTGCCTACGTCTCTGTCAGTCGCAAGGAAACTGTATTTGAAGGTGAAGGTGATTTTGTAGACATATGTGAAAGACATGTTCTGAAATGCAAGTGTTGTTGTTTGGAGAGCACATCGGTTACGTGTCAGATGTGTAGCCAAGCAGTAATTTGTCGCCATAGCTGCAAATATTAGCCGGTAATATGAAGTGTTGTCAGCTAAAGTCTGATGATGCAGACGACCGTAAGGACGAAGTACCCAAGAGTACCACTAGGCCGCGCCTCTTTAGCTCAGTGGTAGAGCACTGGTGTAATAAACCAGGGGTCGTAAGTTCCATCCTCACAGGAGAAAGATGAATTTTGGAAATCAGTGGCGCGTCGTGGCCGTATAGCAAACAGTACCTGTGATGACGAACAATTAGCGACAGGCGTTTTTTTAAGATTTACTCTCAGATGTGATTAAGGCGAATGGCGCAGATAAAGCATTTGCCAAAGCGGTACAGCATAAGGTGGGACGAGGCAGTCTGAATTACATTTTATAGATGTACGCCGCCGCCGCTTCTGCAGAAGTCGCAAATGGCCATCGTAGCAAATGCGGCGAGGGTCGCCCTGCCTTCGATTCCGAATGCACAAAGTGTGTGGTCTTGTTTCTCAGTCTATATTTGGTCGGTCTCGTCAGAGGTTGAATGTAACGAATGGGTGTGAAAGAGCAAGGGGCAGCGGCTGTGTAGAACGAAAACACAAATCCTCAGGGGTGTGAGCGTTTCGAGATGAGTCGTATACATGTAAATGTTGGTCGTCAGTGACCGTGTGGCCTAATGGATAAGGCGTCGGACTTCGTATCTGAAGATTACAGGTTCGAATGCTGTCACGCTTGTGTTTTTCCAGTTCTGAAAAAGAAACATACCGTTTTAATGTAGCAATTGAGCAGTACGAAACCGTCTGAATGTTGCTGTTGACCATTTTTTGCTTGGAGATGCTCTTGAGCTTGAAACACACACAACAAGACCCGTGTTAAGTAGCGAAATGGTCGGCAGAGCGAGTTTTGACTATCACTTGCACATCTAAAACAACGTCGGAAAGTAACTCGTTCGGCTTTTGAGTCACATAAAGTATGTGCGTTAATTTTGACGCCACTAGCTCTGCTTGTTGTCATGCAATTTCTTTGCCTCTCAGAAATGATTATGACATAAAAGTGAAGTACGTGACGAGTGTGACGTTAGGAAAACATTAGGCAGCATGGAGAGATTCTGTATGGGACCACCCAACCCAAACGAGTACTGTGTGACGTGCTACCCGGCAGGTATTCACCGAGGTAGCCGGCTAGCTCAGTCGGTAGAGCGTCAGACTCTTAATCCCAGGGTCGTGGTTTCGAGCCAGACGCTGGGCGAAACGGAATTTTGTTCCGCTGCAGGTGTAATTTACCGTTTTTCTGATTAACGAGATTTAATGGAAATAGCAACTTTAAACTTTGCCTACGTCTCTGTCAGTCGCAAGGAAACTGTATTTGAAGGTGAAGGTGATTTTGTAGACATGTGTGAAAGACATGTTCTGAAATGCAAGTGCTGTTGTTTGGAGAGCACATCGGTTACGTGTCATTTGTGTAGCCAAGCAGTAATTTGTCGCCATAGCTGCAAATATTAGCCGGTAATATGAAGTGTTGTCAGCTAAAGTCTGATGATGCAGACGACCGTAAGGACGAAGTACCCAAGAGTACCGCTAGGCCCCGCCTCTTTAGCTCAGTGGTAGAGCACTGGTGTAATAAACCAGGGGTCGTAAGTTCCATCCTCACAGGAGAAAGATGAATTTTGGAAATCAGTTGCGCGTCGTGGCCGTATAGCAAACAGTACCTGTGATGACGAACAATTAGCGACAGGCGTTTTTTTAAGATTTACTCTCAGATGTGATTAAGGCGAATGGCGCAGATAAAGCATTTGCCAAAGCGGTACAGCAAAAGGTGGGACGAGGCAGTCTGAATTACATTTTATAGATGTATTTCTCACATATCTCAGAGCCTCTCGCGATCTTCGTCGTCGTCGTCGTCGTCGCCGCTTCTGCAGAAGTAGCAAATGGCCATCGTAGCAAATGCGGCGAGGGTCGCCCTGCCTTCGATTCCGAATGCACAAAGTGTGTGGTCTTGTTTCTCAGTCTATATTTGGTCGGTCTTGTCAGAGGTTGAATGTAACGAATGGGTGGGAAAGAGCAAGGGGCAGCGGCTGTGTAGAACGAAAACACAAATCCTCAGGGGTGTGAGCGTTTCGAGATGAGTCGTATACATACAAGGCGTCGGACTTCGGATCTGAAGATTACAGGTTCGAATGCTGTCACACTTCTGTTTTTCCAGTTCTGAAAAAGAAACATACCGTTTTAATGTAGCAATTGAGCAGTACGAAACCGTCTGAATGTTTCTGTTGACCATTTTTTGCTTGGAGATGCTCTTGAGCTTGAAACACACACAACAAGACCGGTGTTAACTAGCGAAATGGTCGGCAGAGCGAGTTTTGACTATCACTTGCACATCTAAAACAACGTCGGAAAGTAACTCGTTCGGCTTTTGAGTCACATAAAGTATGTGTGTTAATTTTGACGCCACTGGCTCTGCTTGTTGTCATGCAATTTCTTTGCCTCTCAGAAATGATTATGACATAAAAGTGAAGTACGTGACGAGTGTGACGTTAGGAAAACATTAGGCAGCATGGAGAGATTCTGTATGGGACCACCCAACCCAAACGAGTACTGTGTGACGTGCTACCCGGCAGGTATTCACCGAGGTAGCCGGCTAGCTCAGTCGGTAGAGCGTCAGACTGTTAATCCCAGGGTCGTGGTTTCGAGCCAGACGCTGGGCGAAACGGAATTTTGTTCCGCTGCAGGTGTAAATTACCGTTTTTCTGATTAACGAGATTTAATGGAAATAGCAACTTTAAACTTTGCCTACGTCTCTGTCAGTCGCAAGGAAACTGTATTTGAAGGTGAAGGTGATTTTGTAGACATGTGTGAAAGACATGTTCTGAAATGCAAGTGTTGTTGTTTGGAGAGCATATCGGTTACGTGTCAGATGTGTAGCCAAGCAGTAATTTGTCGCCATAGCTGCAAATATTAGCCGGTAATATGAAGTGTTGTCAGCTAAAGTCTGATGATGCAGACGACCGTAAGGACGAAGTACCCAAGAGTACCGCTAGGCCGCGCGTCTTTAGCTCAGTGGTAGAGCACTGGTCTAACAAACCAGGGGTCGTAAGTTCCATCCTCACAGGAGAAAGATGAATTTGGGAAATCAGTTGCGCGTCGTGGCCGTATAGCAAACAGTACCTGTGAAGACGAACAATTAGCGACAGGCGTTTTTTTTAAGATTTACTCTCAGATGTGATTAAGGCGAATGGCGCAGATAAAGCATTTGCCAAAGCGGTACAGCATAAGGTGGGACGAGGCAGTCTGAATTACATTTTATAGATGTATTTCTCACATATCTCAGAGCCTCTCGCGATCTTCGTCGTCGTCGTCGTCGTTGTCGTCGACGAAGCCGCCGCTTCTGCAGAAGTAGCAAATGGCCATCGTAGCAAATGCGGCGAGGGTCGCCCTGCCTTCGATTCCGAATGCACAAAGTGTGTGGTCTTGTTTCTCAGTCTATATTTGGTCGGTCTCGTCAGAGGTTGAATGTAACGAATGGGTGGGAAAGAGCAAGGGGCAGCGGCTGTGTAGAACGAAAACACAAATCCTCAGGGGTGTGAGCGTTTCGAGATGAGTCGTATACATGTAAATGTTTGTCGTCAGTGACTGTGTGGCCTAATGGATAAGGCGTCGGACTTCGGATCTGAAGATTACAGGTTCGAATGCTGTCACACTTCTGTTTTTCCAGTTCTGAAAAAGAAACATACCGTTTTAATGTAGCAATTGAGCAGTACGAAACCGTCTGAATGTTTCTGTTGACCATTTTTTGCTTGGAGATGCTCTTGAGCTTGAAACACACACAACAAGACCGGTGTTAACTAGCGAAATGGTCGGCAGAGCGAGTTTTGACTATCACTTGCACATCTAAAACAACGTCGGAAAGTAACTCGTTCGGCTTTTGAGTCACATAAAGTACGTGTGTTAATTTTGACGCCACTGGCTCTGCTTGTTGTCATGCAATTTCTTTGCCTCTCAGAAATGATTATGACATAAAAGTGAAGTACGTGACGAGTGTGACGTTAGGAAAACATTAGGCAGCATGGAGAGATTCTGTATGGGACCACCCAACCCAAACGAGTACTGTGTGACGTGCTACCCGGCAGGTATTCACCGAGGTAGCCGGCTAGCTCAGTCGGTAGAGCGTCAGACTCTTAATCCCAGGGTCGTGGTTTCGAGCCAGACGCTGGGCGAAACGGAATTTTGTTCCGCTGCAGGTGTAAATTACCGTTTTTCTGATTAACGAGATTTAATGGAAATAGCAACTTTAAACTTTGCCTACGTCTCTGTCAGTCGCAAGGAAACTGTATTTGAAGGTGAAGGTGATTTTGTAGACATATGTGAAGGACATGTTCTGAAATGCAAGTGTTGTTGTTTGGAGAGCACATCGGTTACGTGTCAGATGTGTAGCCAAGCAGTAATTTGTCGCCATAGCTGCAAATATTAGCCGGTAATATGAAGTGTTGTCAGCTAAAGTCTGATGATGCAGACGACCGTAAGGACGAAGTACCCAAGAGTACCACTAGGCCGCGCCTGTTTAGCTCAGTGGTAGAGCACTGGTGTAATAAACCAGGGGTCGTAAGTTCCATCCTCACAGGAGAAAGATGAATTTTGGAAATCAGTGGCGCGTCGTGGCCGTATAGCAAACAGTACCTGTGATGACGAACAATTAGCGACAGGCGTTTTTTTAAGATTTACTCTCAGATGTGATTAAGGCGAATGGCGCAGATAAAGCATTTGCCAAAGCGGTACAGCATAAGGTGGGACGAGGCAGTCTGAATTACATTTTATAGATGTACGCCGCCGCCGCTTCTGCAGAAGTCGCAAATGGCCATCGTAGCAAATGCGGCGAGGGTCGCCCTGCCTTCGATTCCGAATGCACAAAGTGTGTGGTCTTGTTTCTCAGTCTATATTTGGTCGGTCTCGTCAGAGGTTGAATGTAACGAATGGGTGTGAAAGAGCAAGGGGCAGCGGCTGTGTAGAACGAAAACACAAATCCTCAGGGGTGTGAGCGTTTCGAGATGAGTCGTATACATGTAAATGTTGGTCGTCAGTGACCGTGTGGCCTAATGGATAAGGCGTCGGACTTCGGATCTGAAGATTACAGGTTCGAATGCTGTCACGCTTGTGTTTTTACAGTTCGGAAAAAGAAACATACCGTTTTAATGTAGCAATTGAGCAGTACGAAACCGTCTGAATGTTGCTGTTGACCATTTTTTGCTTGGAGATGCTCTTGAGCTTGAAACACACACAACAAGACCCGTGTTAAGTAGCGAAATGGTCGGCAGAGCGAGTTTTGACTATCACTTGCACATCTAAAACAACGTCGGAAAGTAACTCGTTCGGCTTTTGAGTCACATAAAGTATGTGCGTTAATTTTGACGCCACTAGCTCTGCTTGTTGTCATGCAATTTCTTTGCCTCTCAGAAATGATTATGACATAAAAGTGAAGTACGTGACGAGTGTGACGTTAGGAAAACATTAGGCAGCATGGAGAGATTCTGTATGGGACCACCCAACCCAAACGAGTACTGTGTGACGTGCTACCCGGCAGGTATTCACCGAGGTAGCCGGCTAGCTCAGTCGGTAGAGCGTCAGACTCTTAATCCCAGGGTCGTGGTTTCGAGCCAGACGCTGGGCGAAACGGTATTTTGTTCCGCTGCAGGTGTAATTTACCGTTTTTCTGATTAACGAGATTTAATGGAAATAGCAACTTTAAACTTTGCCTACGTCTCTGTCAGTCGCAAGGAAACTGTATTTGAAGGTGAAGGTGATTTTGTAGACATGTGTGAAAGACATGTTCTGAAATGCAAGTGCTGTTGTTTGGAGAGCACATCGGTTACGTGTCATTTGTGTAGCCAAGCAGTAATTTGTCGCCATAGCTGCAAATATTAGCCGGTAATATGAAGTGTTGTCAGCTAAAGTCTGATGATGCAGACGACCGTAAGGACGAAGTACCCAAGAGTACCGCTAGGCCCCGCCTCTTTAGCTCAGTGGTAGAGCACTGGTGTAATAAACCAGGGGTCGTAAGTTCCATCCTCACAGGAGAAAGATGAATTTTGGAAATCAGTTGCGCGTCGTGGCCGTATAGCAAACAGTACCTGTGATGACGAACAATTAGCGACAGGCGTTTCTTTAAGATTTACTCTCAGATGTGATTAAGGCGAATGGCGCAGATAAAGCATTTGCCAAAGCGGTACAGCAAAAGGTGGGACGAGGCAGTCTGAATTACATTTTATAGATGTATTTCTCACATATCTCAGAGCCTCTCGCGATCTTCGTCGTCGTCGTCGTCGTCGTCGTCGTCGTCGTCGCCGCCGCCGCTTCTGCAGAAGTAGCAAATGGCCATCGTAGCAAATGCGGCGAGGGTCGCCCTGCCTTCGATTCCGAATGCACAAAGTGTGTGGTCTTCTTTCTCAGTCTATATTTGGTCGGTCTTGTCAGAGGTTGAATGTAACGAATGGGTGGGAAAGAGCAAGGGGCAGCGGCTGTGTAGAACGAAAACACAAATCCTCAGGGGTGTGAGCGTTTCGAGATGAGTCGTATACATACAAGGCGTCGGACTTCGGATCTGAAGATTACAGGTTCGAATGCTGTCACACTTGTGTTTTTCCAGTTCTGAAAAAGAAACATACCGTTTTAATGTAGCAATTGAGCAGTACGAAACCGTCTGAAGGTTTCTGTTGACCATTTTTTGCTTGGAGATGCTCTTGAGCTTGAAACACACACAACAAGACCCGTGTTAAGTAGCGAAATGGTCGGCAGAGCGAGTTTTGACTATCACTTGCACATCTAAAACAACGTCGGAAAGTAACTCGTTCGGCTTTTGAGTCACATATAGTATGTGTGTTAATTTTGACGCCACTAGCTCTGCTTGTTGTCATGCAATTTCTTTGCCTCTCAGAAATGATTATGACATAAAAGTGAAGTACGTGACGAGTGTGACGTTAGGAAAACATTAGGCAGCATGGAGAGATTCTGTATGGGACCACCCAACCCAAACGAGTACTGTGTGACGTGCTACCCGGCAGGTATTCACCGAGGTAGCCGGCTAGCTCAGTCGGTAGAGCGTCAGACTCTTAATCCCAGGGTCGTGGTTTCGAGCCAGACGCTGGGCGAAACGGAATTTTGTTCCGCTGCAGGTGTAAATTACCGTTTTTCTGATTAACGAGATTTAATGGAAATAGCAACTTTAAACTTTGCCTACGTCTCTGTCAGTCGCAAGGAAACTGTATTTGAAGGTGAAGGTGATTTTGTAGACATATGTGAAAGACATGTTCTGAAATGCAAGTGTTGTTGTTTGGAGAGCACATCGGTTACGTGTCAGATGTGTAGCCAAGCAGTAATTTGTCGCCATAGCTGCAAATATTAGCCGGTAATATGAAGTGTTGTCAGCTAAAGTCTGATGATGCAGACGACCGTAAGGACGAAGTACCCAAGAGTACCACTAGGCCGCGCCTGTTTAGCTCAGTGGTAGAGCACTGGTGTAATAAACCAGGGGTCGTAAGTTCCATCCTCACAGGAGAAAGATGAATTTTGGAAATCAGTGGCGCGTCGTGGCCGTATAGCAAACAGTACCTGTGATGACGAACAATTAGCGACAGGCGTTTTTTTAAGATTTACTCTCAGATGTGATTAAGGCGAATGGCGCAGATAAAGCATTTGCCAAAGCGGTACAGCATAAGGTGGGACGAGGCAGTCTGAATTACATTTTATAGATGTACGCCGCCGCCGCTTCTGCAGAAGTCGCAAATGGCCATCGTAGCAAATGCGGCGAGGGTCGCCCTGCCTTCGATTCCGAATGCACAAAGTGTGTGGTCTTGTTTCTCAGTCTATATTTGGTCGGTCTCGTCAGAGGTTGAATGTAACGAATGGGTGTGAAAGAGCAAGGGGCAGCGGCTGTGTAGAACGAAAACACAAATCCTCAGGGGTGTGAGCGTTTCGAGATGAGTCGTATACATGTAAATGTTGGTCGTCAGTGACCGTGTGGCCTAATGGATAAGGCGTCGGACTTCGGATCTGAAGATTACAGGTTCGAATGCTGTCACGCTTGTGTTTTTACAGTTCGGAAAAAGAAACATACCGTTTTAATGTAGCAATTGAGCAGTACGAAACCGTCTGAATGTTGCTGTTGACCATTTTTTGCTTGGAGATGCTCTTGAGGTTGAAACACACACAACAAGACCGGTGTTAACTAGCGAAATGGTCGGCACAGCGAGTTTTGACTATCACTTGCACATCTAAAACAACGTCGGAAAGTAACTCGTTCGGCTTTTGAGTCACATAAAGTATGTGTGTTAATTTTGACGCCACTGGCTCTGCTTGTTGTCATGCAATTTCTTTGCCTCTCAGAAATGATTATGACATAAAAGTGAAGTACGTGACGAGTGTGACGTTAGGAAAACATTAGGCAGCATGGAGAGATTCTGTATGGGACCACCCAACCCAAACGAGTACTGTGTGACGTGCTACCCGGCAGGTATTCACCGATTTAGCCGGCTAGCTCAGTCGGTAGAGCGTCAGACTGTTAATCCCAGGGACGTGGTTTCGAGCCAGACGCTGGGCGAAACGGAATTTTGTTCCGCTGCAGGTGTAAATTACCGTTTTTCTGATTAACGAGATTTAATGGAAATAGCAACTTTAAACTTTGCCTACGTCTCTGTCAGTCGCAAGGAAACTGTATTTGAAGGTGAAGGTGATTTTGTAGACATGTGTGAAAGACATGTTCTGAAATGCAAGTGTTGTTGTTTGGAGAGCGCATCGGTTACGTGTCAGATGTGTAGCCAAGCAGTAATTTGTCGCCATAGCTGCAAATATTAGCCGGTAATATGAAGTGTTGTCAGCTAAAGTCTGATGATGCAGACGACCGTAAGGACGAAGTACCCAAGAGTACCGCTAGGCCGCGCGTCTTTAGCTCAGTGGTAGAACACTGGTCTAACAAACCAGGGGTCGTAAGTTCCATCCTCACAGGAGAAAGATGAATTTGTGAAATCAGTTGCGCGTCGTGGCCGTATAGCAAACAGTACCTGTGAAGACGAACAATTAGCGACAGGCGTTTTTTTAAGATTTACTCTCAGATGTGATTAAGGCGAATGGCGCAGATAAAGCATTTGCCAAAGCGGTACAGCATAAGGTGGGACGAGGCAGTCTGAATTACATTTTATAGATGTATTTCTCACATATCTCAGAGCCTCTCGCGATCTTCGTCGTCGTCGTCGTCGTTGTCGTCGACGCCGCCGCCGCTTCTGCAGAAGTAGCAAATGGCCATCGTAGCAAATGCGGCGAGGGTCGCCCTGCCTTCGATTCCGAATGCACAAAGTGTGTGGTCTTGTTTCTCAGTCTATATTTGGTCGGTCTCGTCAGAGGTTGAATGTAACGAATGGGTGGGAAAGAGCAAGGGGCAGCGGCTGTGTAGAACGAAAACACAAATCCTCAGGGGTGTGAGCGTTTCGAGATGAGTCGTATACATGTAAATGTTTGTCGTCAGTGACTGTGTGGCCTAATGGATAAGGCGTCGGACTTCGGATCTGAAGATTACAGGTTCGAATGCTGTCACACTTCTGTTTTTCCAGTTCTGAAAAAGAAACATACCGTTTTAATGTAGCAATTGAGCAGTACGAAACCGTCTGAATGTTTCTGTTGACCATTTTTTGCTTGGAGATGCTCTTGAGCTTGAAACACACACAACAAGACCGGTGTTAACTAGCGAAATGGTCGGCAGAGCGAGTTTTGACTATCACTTGCACATCTAAAACAACGTCGGAAAGTAACTCGTTCGGCTTTTGAGTCACATAAAGTATGTGTGTTAATTTTGACGCCACTGGCTCTGCTTGTTGTCATGCAATTTCTTTGCCTCTCAGAAATGATTATGACATAAAAGTGAAGTACGTGACGAGTGTGACGTTAGGAAAACATTAGGCAGCATGGAGAGATTCTGTATGGGACCACCCAACCCAAACGAGTACTGTGTGACGTGCTACCCGGCAGGTATTCACCGAGGTAGCCGGCTAGCTCAGTCGGTAGAGCGTCAGACTCTTAATCCCAGGGTCGTGGTTTCGAGCCAGACGCTGGGCGAAACGGAATTTTGTTCCGCTGCAGGTGTAAATTACCGTTTTTCTGATTAACGAGATTTAATGGAAATAGCAACTTTAAACTTTGCCTACGTCTCTGTCAGTCGCAAGGAAACTGTATTTGAAGGTGAAGGTGATTTTGTAGACATGTGTGAAAGACATGTTCTGAAATGCAAGTGTTGTTGTTTGGAGAGCACATCGGTTACGTGTCAGATGTGTAGCCAAGCAGTAATTTGTCGCCATAGCTGCAAATATTAGCCGGTAATATGAAGTGTTGTCAGCTAAAGTCTGATGATGCAGACGACCGTAAGGACGAAGTACCCAAGAGTACCGCTAGGCCGCGCGTCTTTAGCTCAGTGGTAGAGCACTGGTCTAACAAACCAGGGGTCGTAAGTTCCATCCTCACAGGAGAAAGAGGAATTTGGGAAATCAGTTGCGCGTCGTGGCCGTATAGCAAACAGTACCTGTGAAGACGAACAATTAGCGACAGGCGTTTTTTTAAGATTTACTCTCAGATGTGATTAAGGCGAATGGCGCAGATAAAGCATTTGCCAAAGCGGTACAGCATAAGGTGGGACGAGGCAGTCTGAATTACATTTTATAGATGTATTTCTCACATATCTCAGAGCCTCTCGCGATCTTCGTCGTCGTCGTCGTCGTTGTCGTCGACGCCGCCGCCGCTTCTGCAGAAGTAGCAAATGGCCATCGTAGCAAATGCGGCGAGGGTCGCCCTGCCTTCGATTCCGAATGCACAAAGTGTGTGGTCTTGTTTCTCAGTCTATATTTGGTCGGTCTCGTCAGAGGTTGAATGTAACGAATGGGTGGGAAAGAGCAAGGGGCAGCGGCTGTGTAGAACGAAAACACAAATCCTCAGGGGTGTGAGCGTTTCGAGATGAGTCGTATACATGTAAATGTTTGTCGTCAGTGACCGTGTGGCCTAATGGATAAGGCGTCGGACTTCGGATCTGAAGATTACAGGTTCGAATGCTGTCACACTTCTGTTTTTCCAGTTCTGAAAAAGAAACATACCGTTTTAATGTAGCAATTGAGCAACACGAAACCGTCTGAATGTTGCTGTTGACCATTTTTTGCTTGGAGATGCTCTTGAGCTTGAAACACACACAACAAGACCGGTGTTAACTAGCGAAATGGTCGGCAGAGCGAGTTTTGACTATCACTTGCACATCTAAAACAACGTCGGAAAGTAACTCGTTCGGCTTTTGAGTCACATAAAGTATGTGTGTTAATTTTGACGCCACTAGCTCTGCTTGTTGTCATGCAATTTCTTTGCCTCTCAGAAATGATTATGACATAAAAGTGAAGTACGTGACGAGTGTGACGTTAGGAAAACATTAGGCAGCATGGAGAGATTCTGTATGGGACCACCCAACCCAAACGAGTACTGTGTGACGTGCTAATCGGGAGGTATTCACCGAGGTAGCTGGCTAGCTCAGTCGGTAGAGCGTCAGACTCTTAGTCCCAAGGTCGTGGGTTCGAGCCAGACGCTGGGCGGAACGGAATTACCGTTTTTCTGATTAACGAGATTTAATGGAAATAGCAACTTTTAACTTTGCCTACGTCTGTGTCAGTCGCAAAGAAACTGTATTTGAAGGTGAAGGTGATTTTGTAGACATGTGTGGAAGACATGTTCTGAAATACAAGTGTTGTTGTTTGGAGAGCACATCGGTTACGTGTCAGATGTGTAGCCAAGCAGTAATTTGTCGCCATAGCTGCAAATATTAGCCGGTAATATGAAGTGTTGTCAGCCAAAGTCTAATGATGCAGACGACCGTAAGGACGAAGTACCCAAGAGTACCGCTAGGCCGCGCTTCTTTAGCACAGTGGCAGAGCACTGGTCTAATATACCAGGGGTCGTAAGTTCCATCCTCACAGGAGAAAGGTGTATTTTGGAAATCAGTTGCGCGTCGTGGCCGTATAGCAAACAGAACCTGTGATGACGAACAATTAGCGACAGGCGTTTTTTTAAGATTTACTCTCAGATGTGATTAAGGCGAATGGCGCAGATAAAGCATTTGCCAAAGCGGTACAGCATAAGGTGGGACGAGGCAGTCTGAATTACATTTTATAGATGTATTTCTCACATATCTCAAAGCCTCTCGCGATCTTCGTCGTCATCGTCGTCGTCGTCGTCGTCGTCGTCGTCGTCGTCGTCGTCGCCGCCGCCGCTTCTGCAGAAGTAGCAAATGGTAATCGTAGCAAATGCGGCGAGGGTCGCCCTGCCTTCGATTCCGAATGCACAAAGTGTGTGGTCTTGTTTCTCACTCTATATTTGGTCGGTCTCGTCAGAGGTTGAATGTAACGAATGGGTGAGAAAGAACAAGGGGCAGCGGCTGTGTAGAACGAAAACACAAATCCTCAGGGGGTGTGAGCGTTTCGAGATGAGTCGTATACATGTAAATGTTTGTTGTCAGTGACCGTGTGGCCTAATGTATAAGGCGTCGGACTTCGGATCTGAAGATTACAGGTTCGAATGCTGTCACGCTCGTGTTTTCCAGTTCTGAAAAAGAAACATACCGTTTTAATGTAGCAATTGAGCAGTACGAAACTGTCTGAATGTTGCTGTTGACCATTTTTTGCTTGGAGATGCTCTTGAGCTTGAAACACACACAGCAAGACCGGTGTTAACTAGCGAAATGGTCGGCAGAGTGCGGACACCTCGAGTTTTGACTGGCACTTGCACATCTAAAACAACGTCGGAAAGTAACTCGTTCGGCTTTTGAGTCACATAAAGTATGTGTGTTAATTTTGACGCCACTAGCTCTGCTTGTTGTCATGCAATTTCTTTGCCTCTCAGAAATGATTATGACATAAAAGTGAAGTACGTGACGAGTGTGACGTTAGGAAAACATTAGGCAGCATGGAGAGATTCTGTATGGGACCACCCAACCCAAACGAGTACTGTGTGACGTGTTACCCGGCAAGTGTTCACCGAGGTAGCCGGCTAGCTCAGTCGGTAGAGCGTCAGACTCTTAATCCCAGGATCGTGGGTTCGAGCCAGACGCTGGGCGGAACGGAATTTTGTTCCGCTGCACATGTAAATTACCGTTTTTCTGTTTAACGAGATTTAATGGAAATAGCAACTTTAAACTTTGCCTACGTCTCTGTCAGTCGCAAGGAAATTGTATTTGAAGGTGAAGGTGATTTAGTAGACATGTGTGAAAGACATGTTCTGAAATGCAAGTGTTATGGTTTGGAGAGCACATCGGTTACGTGTGAGATGTGTAGGGAAGCAGTAATTTGTCGACATAGCTGAAAATATTAGCCGGTAATATGAAGTGTTGTCAGCTAAAGTCTGATGATGCAGAATACCGTATGGACGAAGTACATAAGAGTACCGCTAGGCCGCGCCTCTTTAGCTCAGTGGTAGAGCACTGGTCTAATAAACCAGGGGTCGTAAGTTCCATCCTCACAGGAGAAAGATGAATTTTGGAAATCAGTTGCGCGTCGTGGCCGTATAGCAAACAGTACCTGTGATGACGAACAATTAGCGACAGGCGTTTTTTTTTAAGATTTACTCTCAGATGTGATTGAGGCGAATGGCGCAGATAAAGCAATTGCCAAAGCGATACAGCATAAGGTGGGACGAGGCAGTCTGAATTACATTTTATAGATGCATTTCTCACATATCTCAGAGCCTCTCGCGATCTTCGTCGTCGTCGTCGTCGTCGTCGCCGCCGCCGCCGCCGCCGCCGCTTCTGCAGAATTAGCAAATGGCCATCGTAGCAAATGCGGCGAGGGACGCCCTGCCTTCGATTCCGAATGCACAAAGTGTGTGGTCTTGTTTCTCAGTCTATATTTAGTCGGTCTCGTCAGAGGTTGAATGTAACGAATGGGTGGGAAAGAGCAAGGGGCAGCGGCTGTGTAGAACGAAAACACAAATCCTCAGGGGGTGTGAGCGTTTTGAGATGAGTCGTATACATGTAAATGTTTGTTGTCAGTGACCGTGTAGCCTTATGGATAAGGCGTCGGACTTCGGATCTGAAGATTACAGGTTCGAATGCTGTCACGCTCGTGTTTTCCAGTTCTGAAAAAGAAACATACCGTTTTAATGTAGCAATTGAGCAGTACGAAACTGTCTGAATGTTGCTGTTGACCATTTTTTGCTTGGAGATGCTCTTGAGCTTGAAACACACACAGCAAGACCGGTGTTAACTAGCGAAATGGTCGGCAGAGTGCCGACACCGCGAGTTTTGACTGGCACTTGCACATCTAAAACAACGTCGGAAAGTAACTCGTTCGGCTTTTGAGTCACATAAAGTATGTGTGTTAATTTTGACGCCACTAGCTCTGCTTGTTGTCATGCAATTTCTTTGCCTCTCAGAAATGATTATGACATAAAAGTGAAGTACGTGACGAGTGTGACGTTAGGAAAACATTAGGCAGCATGGAGAGATTCTGTATGGGACCACCCAACCCAAACGAGTACTGTGTGACGTGCTACCCGGCAGGTATTCACCGAGGTAGCCGGCTAGCTCAGTCGGTAGAGCGTCAGACTGTTAATCCCAGGGTCGTGGTTTCGAGCCAGACGCTGGGCGAAACGGAATTTTGTTCCGCTGCAGGTGTAAATTACCGTTTTTCTCATTAACGAGATTTAATGGAAATAGCAACTTTAAACTTTGCCTACGTCTCTGTCAGTCGCAAGGAAACTGTATTTGAGGGTGAAGGTGATTTTGTAGACATGTGTGAAAGACATGTTCTGAAATGCAAGTGTTGTTGTTTGGAGAGCACATCGGTTACGTGTCAGATGTGTAGCCAAGCAGTAATTTGTGGCCATAGCTGCACATATTAGCCGGTAATATGAAGTGTTGTCAGCTAAAGTCTGATGATGCAGACGACCGTAAGGACGAAGTACCCAAGAGTACCGCTAGGCCGCGCCTCTTTAGCTCAGTGGTAGAGCACTGGTCTAATAAACCAGGGGTCGTAAGTTCCATCCTCACAGGAGAAAGATGAATTTTGGAAATCAGTTGCGCGTCGTGGCCGTATAGCAAACAGAACCTGTGATGACGAACAATTAGCGACAGGCGTTTTTTTAAGATTTACTCTCAGATGTGATTAAGGCGAATGGCGCAGATAAAGCATTTGCCAAAGCGGTACAGCATAAGGTGGGACGAGGCAGTCTGAATTACATTTAATAGCTGTATTTCTCACATATCTCAGAGCCTCTCGCGATCTTCGTCGTCGTCGTCGTCGTCGTCGTCGTCGTCGCCGCCGCCGCTTCTGCAGAAGTAGCAAATGGCCATCGTAGCAAATGCGGCGAGGGTCGCCCTGCCTTCAATTCCGAATGCACAAAGTGTGTGGTCTTGTTTCTCAGTCTATATTTGGTCTGTCTCGTCAGAGGTTGAATGTAACGAATGGGTGGGAAAGAGCAAGGGGCAGCGGCTGTGTAGAACGAAAACACAAATCCTCAGGGGTGTGAGCGTTTCGAGATGAGTCGTATACATCTAAATGTTGGTCGTCAGTGACCGTGTGGCCTAATGGATAAGGCGTCGGACTTCGGATCTGAAGATAACAGGTTCGAATGCTGTCACGCTTGTGTTTTTCCAGTTCTGAAAAAGAAACATACCGTTTTAATGTAGCAATTGAGCAGTACGAAACCGTCTGAATGTTGCTGTTGACCATTTTTTGCTTGGAGATGCTCTTGAGCTTGAAACACACACAACAAGACCCGTGTTAAGTAGCGAAATGGTCGGCAGAGCGAGTTTTGACTATCACTTGCACATCTAAAACAACGTCGGAAAGTAACTCGTTCGGCTTTTGAGTCACATAAAGTATGTGTGTTAATTTTGACGCCACTAGCTCTGCTTGTTGTCATGCAATTTCTTTGCCTCTCAGAAATGATTATGACATAAAAGTGAAGTACGTGACGAGTGTGACGTTAGGAAAACATTAGGCAGCATGGAGAGATTCTGTATGGGACCACCCAACCCAAACGAGTACTGTGTGACGTGTTACCCGGCAAGTGTTCACCGAGGTAGCCGGCTAGCTCAGTCGGTAGAGCGTCAGACTCTTAATCCCAGGATCGTGGGTTCGAGCCAGACGCTGGGCGGAACGGAATTTTGTTCCGCTGCACATGTAAATTACCGTTTTTCTGTTTAACGAGATTTAATGGAAATAGCAACTTTAAACTTTGCCTACGTCTCTGTCAGTCGCAAGGAAACTGTATTTGAAGGTGAAGGTGATTTAGTAGACATGTGTGAAAGACATGTTCTGAAATGCAAGTGTTATGGTTTGGAGAGCACATCGGTTACGTGTCAGATGTGTAGGGAAGCAGTAATTTGTCGACATAGCTGAAAATATTAGCCGGTAATATGAAGTGTTGTCAGCTAAAGTCTGATGATGCAGAATACCGTATGGACGAAGTACATAAGAGTACCGCTAGGCCGCGCCTCTTTAGCTCAGTGGTAGAGCACTGGTCTAATAAACCAGGGGTCGTAAGTTCCATCCTCACAGGAGAAAGATGAATTTTGGAAATCAGTTGCGCGTCGTGGCCGTATAGCAAACAGTACCTGTGATGACGAACAATTAGCGACAGGCGTTTTTTTTTAAGATTTACTCTCAGATGTGATTGAGGCGAATGGCGCAGATAAAGCAATTGCCAAAGCGATACAGCATAAGGTGGGACGAGGCAGTCTGAATTACATTTTATAGATGCATTTCTCACATATCTCAGAGCCTCTCGCGATCTTCGTCGTCGTCGTCGTCGTCGTCGCCGCCGCCGCCGCCGCTTCTGCAGAATTAGCAAATGGCCATCGTAGCAAATGCGGCGAGGGACGCCCTGCCTTCGATTCCGAATGCACAAAGTGTGTGGTCTTGTTTCTCAGTCTATATTTAGTCGGTCTCGTCAGAGGTTGAATGTAACGAATGGGTGGGAAAGAGCAAGGGGCAGCGGCTGTGTAGAACGAAAACACAAATCCTCAGGGGGTGTGAGCGTTTTGAGATGAGTCGTATACATGTAAATGTTTGTTGTCAGTGACCGTGTAGCCTTATGGATAAGGCGTCGGACTTCGGATCTGAAGATTACAGGTTCGAATGCTGTCACGCTCGTGTTTTCCAGTTCTGAAAAAGAAACATACCGTTTTAATGTAGCAATTGAGCAGTACGAAACTGTCTGAATGTTGCTGTTGACCATTTTTTGCTTGGAGATGCTCTTGAGCTTGAAACACACACAGCAAGACCGGTGTTAACTAGCGAAATGGTCGGCAGAGTGCCGACACCGCGAGTTTTGACTGGCACTTGCACATCTAAAACAACGTCGGAAAGTAACTCGTTCGGCTTTTGAGTCACATAAAGTATGTGTGTTAATTTTGACGCCACTAGCTCTGCTTGTTGTCATGCAATTTCTTTGCCTCTCAGAAATGATTATGACATAAAAGTGAAGTACGTGACGAGTGTGACGTTAGGAAAACATTAGGCAGCATGGAGAGATTCTGTATGGGACCACCCAACCCAAACGAGTACTTTGTGACGTGCTACCCGGCAAGTGTTCACCGAGGTAGCCGGCTAGCTCAGTCGGTAGAGCGTCAGACTCTTAATCCCAGGGTCGTGGGTTCGAGCCAGACGCTGGGCGAAACGGAATTTTGTTCCGCTGCAGATGTAAATTACCGTTTTTCTGTTTAACGAGATTTAATGGAAATAGCAACTTTAAACTTTGCCTACGTCTCTGTCAGTCGCAAGGAAACTGTATTTGAAGGTGAAGGTGATTTTGTAGACATGTGTGAAAGACATGTTCTGAAATGCAAGTGTTGTGGTTTGGAGAGCACATCGGTTACGTGTCAGATGTGTAGGGAAGCAGTAATTTGTCGACATAGCTGCAAATATTAGCCGGTAATATGAAGTGTTGTCAGCTAAAGTCTGATGATGCAGAAGACCGTAAGGACGAAGTACCCAAGAGTACCGCTAGGCCGCGCCTCTTTAGCTCAGTGGTAGAGCACTGGTCTAATAAACCAGGGGTCGTAAGTTCCATCCTCACAGGAGAAAGATGAATTTTGGAAATCAGTTGCGCGTCGTGGCCGTATAGCAAACAGTACCTGTGATGACGAACAATTAGCGACCATCGTTTTTTTTAAGATTTACTCTCAGATGTGATTGAGGCGAATGGCGCAGATAAAGCAATTGCCAAAGCGATACAGCATAAGGTGGGACGAGGCAGTCTGAATTACATTTTATAGATGCATTTCTCACATATCTCAGAGCCTCTCGCGATCTTCGTCGTCATCGTCGTCGTCGTCGTCGTCGTCGTCGCCGCCGCCGCTTCTGCAGAAGTAGCAAATGGTAATCGTAGCAAATGCGGCGAGGGTCGCCCTGCCTTCGATTGCGAATGCACAAAGTGTGTGGTCTTGTTTCTCACTCTATATTTGGTCGGTCTCGTCAGAGGTTGAATGTAACGAATGGGTGGGAAAGAACAAGGGGCAGCGGCTGTGTAGAACGAAAACACAAATCCTCAGGGGGTGTGAGCGTTTCGAGATGAGTCGTATACATGTAAATGTTTGTTGTCAGTGACCGTGTGGCCTAATGTATAAGGCGTCGGACTTCGGATCTGAAGATTACAGGTTCGAATGCTGTCACGCTCGTGTTTTCCAGTTCTGAAAAAGAAACATACCGTTTTAATGTAGCAATTGAGCAGTACGAAACTGTCTGAATGTTGCTGTTGACCATTTTTTGCTTGGAGATGCTCTTGAGCTTGAAACACACACAGCAAGACCGGTGTTAACTAGCGAAATGGTCGGCAGAGTGCGGACACCTCGAGTTTTGACTGGCACTTGCACATCTAAAACAACGTCGGAAAGTAACTCGTTCGGCTTTTGAGTCACATAAAGTATGTGTGTTAATTTTGACGCCACTAGCTCTGCTTGTTGTCATGCAATTTCTTTGCCTCTCAGAAATGATTATGACATAAAAGTGAAGTACGTGACGAGTGTGACGTTAGGAAAACATTAGGCAGCATGGAGAGATTCTGTATGGGACCACCCAACCCAAACGAGTACTGTGTGACGTGCTACCCGGCAAGTGTTCACCGAGGTAGCCGGCTAGCTCAGTCGGTAGAGCGTCAGACTCTTAATCCCAGGATCGTGGGTTCGAGCCATACGCTGGGCGGAACGGAATTTTGTTCCGCTGCAGATGTAAATTACCGTTTTTCTGTTTAACGAGATTTAATGGAAATAGCAACTTTAAACTTTGCCTACGTCTCTGTCAGTCGCAAGGAAATTGTATTTGAAGGTGAAGGTGATTTAGTAGACATGTGTGAAAGACATGTTCTGAAATGCAAGTGTTATGGTTTGGAGAGCACATCGGTTACGTGTCAGATGTGTAGGGAAGCAGTAATTTGTCGACATAGCTGAAAATATTAGCCGGTAATATGAAGTGTTGTCAGCTAAAGTCTGATGATGCAGAATACCGTATGGACGAAGTACATAAGAGTACCGCTAGGCCGCGCCTCTTTAGCTCAGTGGTAGAGCACTGGTCTAATTAACCAGGGGTCGTAAGTTCCATCCTCACAGGAGAAAGATGAATTTTGGAAATCAGTTGCGCGTCGTGGCCGTATAGCAAACAGTATCTGTGATGACGAACAATTAGCGACAGGCGTTTTTTTTTAAGATTTACTCTCAGATGTGATTGAGGCGAATGGCGCAGATAAAGCAATTGCCAAAGCGATACACCATAAGGTGGGACGAGGCAGTCTGAATTACATTTTATAGATGCATTTCTCACATATCTCAGAGCCTCTCGCGATCTTCGTCGTCGTCGTCGTCGTCGTCGTCGTCGTCGTCGCCGCCGCCGCCGCCGCCGCCGCTTCTGCAGAATTAGCAAATGGCCATCGTAGCAAATGCGGCGAGGGACGCCCTGCCTTCGATTCCGAATGCACAAAGTGTGTGGTCTTGTTTCTCAGTCTATATTTAGTCGGTCTCGTCAGAGGTTGAATGTAACGAATGGGTGGGAAAGAGCAAGGGGCAGCGGCTGTGTAGAACGAAAACACAAATCCTCAGGGGGTGTGAGCGTTTTGAGATGAGTCGTATACATGTAAATGTTTGTCGTCAGTGACCGTGTAGCCTTATGGATAAGGCGTCGGACTTCGGATCTGAAGATTACAGGTTCAAATGCTGTCACGCTCGTGTTTTCCAGTTCTGAAAAAGAAACATACCGTTTTAATGTAGCAATTGAGCAGTACGAAACTGTCTGAATGTTGCTGTTGACCATTTTTTGCTTGGAGATGCTCTTGAGCTTGAAACACACACAGCAAGACCGGTGTTAACTAGCGAAATGGTCGGCAGAGTGCCGACACCGCGAGTTTTGACTGGCACTTGCACATCTAAAACAACGTCGGAAAGTAACTCGTTCGGCTTTTGAGTCACATAAAGTATGTGTGTTAATTTTGACGCCACTAGCTCTGCTTGTTGTCATGCAATTTCTTTGCCTCTCAGAAATGATTATGACATAAAAGTGAAGTACGTGACGAGTGTGACGTTAGGAAAACATTAGGCAGCATGGAGAGATTCTGTATGGGACCACCCAACCCAAACGAGTACTGTGTGACGTCCTACCCGGCAAGTGTTCACCGAGGTAGCCGGCTAGCTCAGTCGGTAGAGCGTCAGACTCTTAATCCCAGGGTCGTGGGTTCGAGCCAGACGCTGGGCGAAACGGAATTTTGTTCCGCTGCAGATGTAAATTACCGTTTTTCTGTTTAACGAGATTTAATGGAAATAGCAACTTTAAACTTTGCCTATGTCTCTGTCAGTCGCAAGGAAACTGTATTTGAAGGTGAAGGTGATTTTGTAGACATGTGTGAAAGACATGTTCTGAAATGCAAGTGTTGTGGTTTGGAGAGCACATCGGTTACGTGTGAGATGTGTAGGGAAGCAGTAATTTGTCGACATAGCTGCAAATATTAGCCGGTAATATGAAGTGTTGTCAGCTAAAGTCTGATGATGCAGAAGACCGTAAGGACGAAGTACCCAAGAGTACCGCTAGGCCGCGCCTCTTTAGCTCAGTGGTAGAGCACTGGTCTAATAAACCAGGGGTCGTAAGTTCCATCCTCACAGGAGAAAGATGAATTTTGGAAATCAGTTGCGCGTCGTGGCCGTATAGCAAACAGTACCTGTGATGACGAACAATTAGCGACAGGCGTTTTTTTTAAGATTTACTCTCAGATGTGATTGAGGCGAATGGCGCAGATAAAGCAATTGCCAAAGCGATACAGCATAAGGTGGGACGAGGCAGTCTGAATTACATTTTATAGATGCATTTCTCACATATCTCAGAGCCTCTCGCGATCTTCGTCGTCGTCGTCGTCGTCGTCGTCGCCGCCGCCGCTTCTGCAGAAGTAGCAAATGGCCATCGTAGCAAATGCGGCGAGGGACGCCCTGCCTTCGATTCCGAATGCACAAAGTGTGTGGTCTTGTTTCTCAGTCTATATTTCGTCGGTCTCGTCAGAGGTTGAATGTAACGAATGGGTGGGAAAGAGCAAGGGGCAGCGGCTGTGTAGAACGAAAACACAAATCCTCAGGGGGTGTGAGCGTTTTGAGATGAGTCGTATACATGTAAATGTTTGTTGTCAGTGAACGTGTGGCCTTATGGATAAGGCGTCGGACTTCGGATCTGAAGATTACAGGTTCGAATGCTGTCACGCTCGTGTTTTCCAGTTCTGAAAAAGAAACATACCGTTTTAATGTAGCAATTGAGCAGTACGAAACTGTCTGAATGTTGCTGTTGACCATTTTTTGCTTGGAGATGCTCTTGAGCTTGAAACACACACAGCAAGACCGGTGTTAACTAGCGAAATGGTCGGCAGAGTGCCGACACCGCGAGTTTTGACTGGCACTTGCACATCTAAAACAACGTCGGAAAGTAACTCGTTCGGCTTTTGAGTCACATAAAGTATGTGTGTTAATTTTGACGCCACTAGCTCTGCTTGTTGTCATGCAATTTCTTTGCCTCTCAGAAATGATTATGACATAAAAGTGAAGTACGTGACGAGTGTGACGTTAGGAAAACATTAGGCAGCATGGAGAGATTCTGTATGGGACCACCCAACCCAAACGAGTACTGTGTGGCGTGCTACCCGGCAAGTGTTCACCGAGGTAGCCGGCCGGCTAGCTCAGTCGGTAGAGCGTCAGACACTTAATCCCAGGGTCGTGGGTTCGAGCCAGACGCTGGGCGGAACGGAATTTTGTTCCGCTGCAGATGTAAATTACCGTTTTTCTGTTTAACGAGATTTAATGGAAATAGCAACTTTAAACTTTGCCTACGTCTCTGTCAGTCGCAAGGAAACTGTATTTGAAGGTGAAGGTGATTTTGTAGACATGTGTGAAAGACATGTTCTGAAATGCAAGTGTTGTGGTTTGGAGAGCACATCGGTTACGTGTCAGATGTGTAGGGAAGCAGTAATTTGTCGACATAGCTGCAAATATTAGCCGGTAATATGAAGTGTTGTCAGCTAAAGTCTGATGATGCAGAAGACCGTAAGGATGAAGTACCCAAGAGTACCGCTAGGCCGCGCCTCTTTAGCTCAGTGGTAGAGCACTGGTCTAATAAACCAGGGGTCGTAAGTTCCATCCTCACAGGAGAAAGATGAATTTTGGAAATCAGTTGCGCGTCGTGGCCGTGTAGCAAACAGTACCTGTGATGACGAACAATTAGCGACCATCGTTTTTTTTAAGATTTACTCTCAGATGTGATTGAGGCGAATGGCGCAGATAAAGCAATTGCCAAAGCGATACAGCATAAGGTGGGACGAGGCAGTCTGAATTACATTTTATAGATGCATTTCTCACATATCTCAGAGCCTCTCGCGATCTTCGTCGTCGTCGTCGTCGTCGTCGTCGTCGTCGCCGCCGCCGCCGCTTCTGCAGAAGTAGCAAATGGCCATCGTAGCAAATGCGGCGAGGGACGCCCTGCCTTCGATTCCGAATGCACAAAGTGTGTGGTCTTGTTTCTCAGTCTATATTTCGTCGGTCTCGTCAGAGGTTGAATGTAACGAATGGGTGGGAAAGAGCAAGGGGCAGCGGCTGTGTAGAACGAAACACAAATCCTCAGGGGGTGTGAGCGTTTTGAGATGAGTCGTATACATGTAAATGTTTGTTGTCAGTGACCGTGTGGCCTTATGGATAAGGCGTCGGACTTCGGATCTGAAGATTACAGGTTCGAATGCTGTCACGCTCGTGTTTTCCAGTTCTGAAAAAGAAACATACCGTTTTGATGTAGCAATTGAGCAGTACGAAACTGTCTGAATGTTGCTGTTGACCATTTTTTGCTTGGAGATGCTCTTGAGCTTGAAACACACACAGCAAGACCGGTGTTAACTAGCGAAATGGTCGGCAGAGTGCCGACACCGCGAGTTTTGACTGGCACTTGCACATCTAAAACAACGTCGGAAAGTAACTCGTTCGGCTTTTGAGTCACATAAAGTATGTGTGTTAATTTTGACGCCACTAGCTCTGCTTGTTGTCATGCAATTTCTTTGCCTCTCAGAAATGATTATGACATAAAAGTGAAGTACGTGACGAGTGTGACGTTAGGAAAACATTAGGCAGCATGGAGAGATTCTGTATGGGACCACCCAACCCAAACGAGTACTGTGTGACGTCCTACCCGGCAAGTGTTCACCGAGGTAGCCGGCTAGCTCAGTCGGTAGAGCGTCAGACTCTTAATCCCAGGGTCGTGGGTTCGAGCCAGACGCTGGGCGAAAAGGAATTTTGTTCCGCTGCAGATGTAAATTACCGTTTTTCTGTTTAACGAGATTTAATGGAAATAGCAACTTTAAACTTTGCCTATGTCTCTGTCAGTCGCAAGGAAACTGTATTTGAAGGTGAAGGTGATTTTGTAGACATGTGTGAAAGACATGTTCTGAAATGCAAGTGTTGTGGTTTGGAGAGCACATCGGTTACGTGTGAGATGTGTAGGGAAGCAGTAATTTGTCGACATAGCTGCAAATATTAGCCGGTAATATGAAGTGTTGTCAGCTAAAGTCTGATGATGCAGAAGACCGTAAGGACGAAGTACCCAAGAGTACCGCTAGGCCGCGCCTCTTTAGCTCAGTGGTAGAGCACTGGTCTAATAAACCAGGGGTCGTAAGTTCCATCCTCACAGGAGAAAGATGAATTTTGGAAATCAGTTGCGCGTCGTGGCCGTATAGCAAACAGTACCTGTGATGACGAACAATTAGCGACAGGCGTTTTTTTTAAGATTTACTCTCAGATGTGATTGAGGCGAATGGCGCAGATAAAGCAATTGCCAAAGCGATACAGCATAAGGTGGGACGAGGCAGTCTGAATTACATTTTATAGATGCATTTCTCACATATCTCAGAGCCTCTCGCGATCTTCGTCGTCGTCGTCGTCGTCGTCGTCGTCGTCGCCGCCGCCGCTTCTGCAGAAGTAGCAAATGGCCATCGTAGCAAATGCGGCGAGGGACGCCCTGCCTTCGATTCCGAATGCACAAAGTGTGTGGTCTTGTTTCTCAGTCTATATTTCGTCGGTCTCGTCAGAGGTTGAATGTAACGAATGGGTGGGAAAGAGCAAGGGGCAGCGGCTGTGTAGAACGAAAACACAAATCCTCAGGGGGTGTGAGCGTTTTGAGATGAGTCGTATACATGTAAATGTTTGTTGTCAGTGAACGTGTGGCCTTATGGATAAGGCGTCGGACTTCGGATCTGAAGATTACAGGTTCGAATGCTGTCACGCTCGTGTTTTCCAGTTCTGAAAAAGAAACATACCGTTTTAATGTAGCAATTGAGCAGTACGAAACTGTCTGAATGTTGCTGTTGACCATTTTTTGCTTGGAGATGCTCTTGAGCTTGAAACACACACAGCAAGACCGGTGTTAACTAGCGAAATGGTCGGCAGAGTGCCGACACCGCGAGTTTTGACTGGCACTTGCACATCTAAAACAACGTCGGAAAGTAACTCGTTCGGCTTTTGAGTCACATAAAGTATGTGTGTTAATTTTGACGCCACTAGCTCTGCTTGTTGTCATGCAATTTCTTTGCCTCTCAGAAATGATTATGACATAAAAGTGAAGTACGTGACGAGTGTGACGTTAGGAAAACATTAGGCAGCATGGAGAGATTCTGTATGGGACCACCCAACCCAAACGAGTACTGTGTGGCGTGCTACCCGGCAAGTGTTCACCGAGGTAGCCGGCCGGCTAGCTCAGTCGGTAGAGCGTCAGACACTTAATCCCAGGGTCGTGGGTTCGAGCCAGACGCTGGGCGGAACGGAATTTTGTTCCGCTGCAGATGTAAATTACCGTTTTTCTGTTTAACGAGATTTAATGGAAATAGCAACTTTAAACTTTGCCTACGTCTCTGTCAGTCGCAAGGAAACTGTATTTGAAGGTGAAGGTGATTTTGTAGACATGTGTGAAAGACATGTTCTGAAATGCAAGTGTTGTGGTTTGGAGAGCACATCGGTTACGTGTGAGATGTGTAGGGAAGCAGTAATTTGTCGACATAGCTGCAAATATTAGCCGGTAATATGAAGTGTTGTCAGCTAAAGTCTGATGATGCAGAAGACCGTAAGGACGAAGTACCCAAGAGTACCGCTAGGCCGCGCCTCTTTAGCTCAGTGGTAGAGCACTGGTCTAATAAACCAGGGGTCGTAAGTTCCATCCTCACAGGAGAAAGATGAATTTTGGAAATCAGTTGTGCGTCGTGGCCATATAGCAAACATTACCTGTGATGACGAACAATTAGCGACAGACGTTTTTTTAAGATTTACTCTCAGATGTGATTGAGGCGAATGGCGCAGATAAAGCAATTGCCAAAGCGATACAGCATAAGGTGGGACGAGGCAGTCTGAATTACATTTTATAGATGCATTTCTCACATATCTCAGAGCCTCTCGCGATCTTCGTCGTCGTCGTCGTCGTCGCCGCCGCCGCCGCTTCTGCAGAAGTAGCAAATGGCCATCGTAGCAAATGCGGCGAGGGACGCCCTGCCTTCGATTCCGAATGCACAAAGTGTGTGGTCTTGTTTCTCAGTCTATATTTCGTCGGTCTCGTCAGAGGTTGAATGTAACGAATGGGTGGGAAAGAGCAAGGGGCAGCGGCTGTGTAGAACGAAAACACAAATCCTCAGGGGGTGTGAGCGTTTTGAGATGAGTCGTATACATGTAAATGTTTGTTGTCAGTGACCGTGTGGCCTTATGGATAAGGCGTCGGACTTCGGATCTGAAGATTACAGGTTCGAATGCTGTCACGCTCGTGTTTTCCAGTTCTGAAAAAGAAACATACCGTTTTAATGTAGCAATTGAGCAGTACGAAACTGTCTGAATGTTGCTGTTGACCATTTTTTGCTTGGAGATGCTCTTGAGCTTGAAACACACACAGCAAGACCAGTGTTAACTAGCGAAATGGTCGGCAGAGTGCAGACACCGCGAGTTTTGACTGGCACTTGCGCATCTAAAACAACGTCGGAAAGTAACTCGTTCGGCTTTTGAGTCACATAAAGTATGTGTGTTAATTTTGACGCCACTAGCTCTGCTTGTTGTCATGCAATTTCTTTGCCTCTCAGAAATGATTATGACATAAAAGTGAAGTACGTGACGAGTGTGACGTTAGGAAAACATTAGGCAGCATGGAGAGATTCTGTATGGGACCACCCAACCCAAACGAGTACTGTGTGACGTGCTACCCGGCAAGTGTTCACCGAGGTAGCCGGCCGGCTAGCTCAGTCGGTAGAGCGTCAGACTCTTAATCCCAGGGTCGTGGGTTCGAGCCAGACCCTGGGCGGAACGGAATTTTGTTCCGCTGCAGATGTAAATTACCGTTTTTCTGTTTAACGAGATTTAATGGAAATAGCAACTTTAAACTTTGCCTACGTCTCTGTCAGTCGCAAGGAAACTGTATTTGAAGGTGAAGGTGATTTTGTAGACATGTGTGAAAGACATGTTCTGAAATGCAAGTGTTGTGGTTTGGAGAGCACATCGGTTACGTGTCAGATGTGTAGGGAAGCAGTAATTTGTCGACATAGCTGCAAATATTAGCCGGTAATATGAAGTGTTGTCAGCTAAAGTCTGATGATGCAGAAGACCGTAAGGACGAAGTACCCAAGAGTACCGCTAGGCCGCGCCTCTTTAGCTCAGTGGTAGAGCACTGGTCTAATAAACCAGGGGTCGTAAGTTCCATCCTCACAGGAGAAAGATGAATTTTGGAAATCAGTTGCGCGTCGTGGCCGTATAGCAAACAGTACCTGTGATGACGAACAATTAGCGACAGGCGTTTTTTTTAAGATTTACTCTCTGATGTGATTGAGGCGAATGGCGCAGATAAAGCATTTGCCAAAGCGATACAGCATAAGGTGGGACGAGGCAGTCCGAATTACATTTTATAGATGCATTTCTCACATATCTCAGAGCCTCTCGCGATCTTCGTCGTCGTCGTCGTCGTCGTCGTCGTCGTCGTCGTCGTCGTCGCCGCCGCCGCCGCTTCTGCAGAAGTAGCAAATGGCCATCGTAGCAAATGCGGCGAGGGACGCCCTGCCTTCGATTCCGAATGCACAAAGTGTGTGGTCTTGTTTCTCAGTCTATATTTCGTCGGTCTCGTCAGAGGTTGAATGTAACGAATGGGTGGGAAAGAGCAAGGGGCAGCGGCTGTGTAGAACGAAAACACAAATCCTCAGGGAGTGTGAGCGTTTTGAGATGAGTCGTATACATGTAAATGTTTGTTGTCAGTGAACGTGTGGCCTTATGGATAAGGCGTCGGACTTCGGATCTGAAGATTACAGGTTCGAATGCTGTCACGCTCGTGTTTTCCAGTTCTGAAAAAGAAACATACCGTTTTAATGTAGCAATTGAGCAGTACGAAACTGTCTGAATGTTGCTGTTGACCATTTTTTGCTTGGAGATGCTCTTGAGCTTGAAACACACACAACAAGACCCGTGTTAAGTAGCGAAATGGTCGGCAGAGCGAGTTTTGACTATCACTTGCACATCTAAAACAACGTCGGAAAGTAACTCGTTCGGCTTTTGAGTCACATAAAGTATGTGTGTTAATTTTGACGCCACTAGCTCTGCTTGTTGTCATGCAATTTCTTTGCCTCTCAGAAATGATTATGACATAAAAGTGAAGTACGTGACGAGTGTGACGTTAGGAAAACATTAGGCAGCATGGAGAGATTCTGTATGGGACCACCCAACCCAAACGAGTACTGTGTGACGTGCTAATCGGGAGGTATTCACCGAGGTAGCTGGCTAGCTCAGTCGGTAGAGCGTCAGACTCTTAGTCCCAAGGTCGTGGGTTCGAGCCAGACGCTGGGCGGAACGGAATTACCGTTTTTCTGATTAACGAGATTTAATGGAAATAGCAACTTTAAACTTTGCCTACGTCTGTGTCAGTCGCAAAGAAACTGTATTTGAAGGTGAAGGTGATTTTGTAGACATGTGTGGAAGACATGTTCTGAAATACAAGTGTTGTTGTTTGGAGAGCACATCGGTTACGTGTCAGATGTGTAGCCAAGCAGTAATTTGTCGCCATAGCTGCAAATATTAGCCGGTAATATGAAGTGTTGTCAGCTAAAGTCTGATGATGCAGACGACCGTAAGGACGAAGTACCCAAGAGTACCGCTAGGCCGCGCTTCTTTAGCACAGTGGCAGAGCACTGGTCTAATATACGAGGGGTCGTAAATTCCATCCTCACAGGAGAAAGGTGTATTTTGGAAATCAGTTGCGCGTCGTGGCCGTATAGCAAACAGAACCTGTGATGACGAACAATTAGCGACAGGCGTTTTTTTAAGATTTACTCTCAGATGTGATTAAGGCGAATGGCGCAGATAAAGCATTTGCCAAAGCGGTACAGCATAAGGTGGGACGAGGCAGTCTGAATTACATTTTATAGATGTATTTCTCACATATCTCAGAGCCTCTCGCGATCTTCGTCGTCATCGTCGTCGTCGTCGTCGTCGTCGTCGTCGTCGTCGTCGTCGTCGCCGCCGCCGCTTCTGCAGAAGTAGCAAATGGTAATCGTAGCAAATGCGGCGAGGGTCGCCCTGCCTTCGATTCCGAATGCACAAAGTGTGTGGTCTTGTTTCTCACTCTATATTTGGTCGGTCTCGTCAGAGGTTGAATGGAACGAATGGGTGGGAAAGAACAAGGGGCAGCGGCTGTGTAGAACGAAAACGCAAATCCTCAGGGGGTGTGAGCGTTTCGAGATGAGTCGTATACATGTAAATGTTTCTTGTCAGTGACCGTGTGGCCTAATGTATAAGGCGTCGGACTTCGGATCTGAAGATTACAGGTTCGAATGCTGTCACGCTCGTGTTTTCCAGTTCTGAAAAAGAAACATACCGTTTTAATGTAGCAATTGAGCAGTACGAAACTGTCTGAATGTTGCTGTTGACCATTTTTTGCTTGGAGATGCTCTTGAGCTTGAAACACACACAGCAAGACCGGTGTTAACTAGCGAAATGGTCGGCAGAGTGCGGACACCTCGAGTTTTGACTGGCACTTGCACATCTAAAACAACGTCGGAAAGTAACTCGTTCGGCTTTTGAGTCACATAAAGTATGTGTGTTAATTTTGACGCCACTAGCTCTGCTTGTTGTCATGCAATTTCTTTGCCTCTCAGAAATGATTATGACATAAAAGTGAAGTACGTGACGAGTGTGACGTTAGGAAAACATTAGGCAGCATGGAGAGATTCTGTATGGGACCACCCAACCCAAACGAGTACTGTGTGACGTGCTACCCGGCAAGTGTTCACCGAGGTAGCCGGCTAGCTCAGTCGGTAGAGCGTCAGACTCTTAATCCCAGGGTCGTGGGTTCGAGCCAGACGCTGGGCGAAACGGAATTTTGTTCCGCTGCAGATGTAAATTACCGTTTTTCTGTTTAACGAGATTTAATGGAAATAGCAACTTTAAACTTTGCCTACGTCTCTGTCAGTCGCAAGGAAACTGTATTTGAAGGTGAAGGTGATTTTGTAGACATGTGTGAAAGACATGTTCTGAAATGCAAGTGTTGTGGTTTGGAGAGCACATCGGTTACGTGTCAGATGTGTAGGGAAGCAGTAATTTGTCGACATAGCTGCAAATATTAGCCGGTAATATGAAGTGTTGTCAGCTAAAGTCTGATGATGCAGAAGACCGTAAGGACGAAGTACCCAAGAGTACCGCTAGGCCGCGCCTCTTTAGCTCAGTGGTAGAGCACTGGTCTAATAAACCAGGGGTCGTAAGTTCCATCCTCACAGGAGAAAGATGAATTTTGGAAATCAGTTGCGCGTCGTGGCCGTATAGCAAACAGTACCTGTGATGACGAACAATTAGCGACAGGCGTTTTTTTTAAGATTTACTCTCAGATGTGATTGAGGCGAATGGCGCAGATAAAGCAATTGCCAAAGCGATACAGCATAAGGTGGGACGAGGCAGTCTGAATTACATTTTATAGATGCATTTCTCACATTTCTCAGAGCCTCTCGCGATCTTCGTCGTCGTCGTCGTCGTCGTCGCCGCCGCCGCTTCTGCAGAAGTAGCAAATGGCCATCGTAGCAAATGCGGCGAGGGACGCCCTGCCTTCGATTCCGAATGCACAAAGTGTGTGGTCTTGTTTCTCAGTCTATATTTCGTCGGTCTCGTCAGAGGTTGAATGTAACGAATGGGTGGGAAAGAGCAAGGGGCAGCGGCTGTGTAGAACGAAAACACAAATCCTCAGGGGGTGTGAGCGTTTTGAGATGAGTCGTATACATGTAAATGTTTGTTGTCAGTGAACGTGTGGCCTTATGGATAAGGCGTCGGACTTCGGATCTGAAGATTACAGGTTCGAATGCTGTCACGCTCGTGTTTTCCAGTTCTGAAAAAGAAACATACCGTTTTAATGTAGCAATTGAGCAGTACGAAACTGTCTGAATGTTGCTGTTGACCATTTTTTGCTTGGAGATGCTCTTGAGCTTGAAACACACACAGCAAGACCAGTGTTAACTAGCGAAATGGTCGGCAGAGTGCAGACACCGCGAGTTTTGACTGGCACTTGCGCATCTAAAACAACGTCGGAAAGTAACTCGTTCGGCTTTTGAGTCACATAAAGTATGTGTGTTAATTTTGACGCCACTAGCTCTGCTTGTTGTCATGCAATTTCTTTGCCTCTCAGAAATGATTATGACATAAAAGTGAAGTACGTGACGAGTGTGACGTTAGGAAAACATTAGGCAGCATGGAGAGATTCTGTATGGGACCACCCAACCCAAACGAGTACTGTGTGACGTGCTACCCGGCAAGTGTTCACCGAGGTAGCCGGCCGGCTAGCTCAGTCGGTAGAGCGTCAGACTCTTAATCCCAGGGTCGTGGGTTCGAGCCAGACCCTGGGCGGAACGGAATTTTGTTCCGCTGCAGATGTAAATTACCGTTTTTCTGTTTAACGAGATTTAATGGAAATAGCAACTTTAAACTTTGCCTACGTCTCTGTCAGTCGCAAGGAAACTGTATTTGAAGGTGAAGGTGATTTTGTAGACATGTGTGGAAGACATGTTCTGAAATACAAGTGTTGTTGTTTGGAGAGCACATCGGTTACGTGTCAGATGTGTAGCCAAGCAGTAATTTGTCGCCATAGCTGCAAATATTAGCCGGTAATATGAAGTGTTGTCAGCTAAAGTCTGATGATGCAGACGACCGTAAGGACGAAGTACCCAAGAGTACCGCTAGGCCGCGCTTCTTTAGCACAGTGGCAGAGCACTGGTCTAATATACCAGGGGTCGTAAGTTCCATCCTCACAGGAGAAAGGTGTATTTTGGAAATCAGTTGCGCGTCGTGGCCGTATAGCAAACAGAACCTGTGATGACGAACAATTAGCGACAGGCGTTTTTTTAAGATTTACTCTCAGATGTGATTAAGGCGAATGGCGCAGATAAAGCATTTGCCAAAGCGGTACAGCATAAGGTGGGACGAGGCAGTCTGAATTACATTTTATAGATGTATTTCTCACATATCTCAGAGCCTCTCGCGATCTTCGTCGTCATCGTCGTCGTCGTCGTCGTCGTCGTCGCCGCCGCCGCTTCTGCAGAAGTAGCAAATGGTAATCGTAGCAAATGCGGCGAGGGTCGCCCTGCCTTCGATTCCGAATGCACAAAGTGTGTGGTCTTGTTTCTCACTCTATATTTGGTCGGTCTCGTCAGAGGTTGAATGTAACGAATGGGTGGGAAAGAACAAGGGGCAGCGGCTGTGTAGAACGAAAACACAAATCCTCAGGGGGTGTGAGCGTTTCGAGATGAGTCGTATACATGTAAATGTTTCTTGTCAGTGACCGTGTGGCCTAATGTATAAGGCGTCGGACTTCGGATCTGAAGATTACAGGTTCGAATGCTGTCACGCTCGTGTTTTCCAGTTCTGAAAAAGAAACATACCGTTTTAATGTAGCAATTGAGCAGTACGAAACTGTCTGAATGTTGCTGTTGACCATTTTTTGCTTGGAGATGCTCTTGAGCTTGAAACACACACAGCAAGACCGGTGTTAACTAGCGAAATGGTCGGCAGAGTGCGGACACCTCGAGTTTTGACTGGCACTTGCACATCTAAAACAACGTCGGAAAGTAACTCGTTCGGCTTTTGAGTCACATAAAGTATGTGTGTTAATTTTGACGCCACTAGCTCTGCTTGTTGTCATGCAATTTCTTTGCCTCTCAGAAATGATTATGACATAAAAGTGAAGTACGTGACGAGTGTGACGTTAGGAAAACATTAGGCAGCATGGAGAGATTCTGTATGGGACCACCCAACCCAAACGAGTACTGTGTGACGTGCTACCCGGCAAGTGTTCACCGAGGTAGCCGGCTAGCTCAGTCGGTAGAGCGTCAGACTCTTAATCCCAGGATCGTGGGTTCGAGCCAGACGCTGGGCGGAACGGAATTTTGTTCCGCTGCAGATGTAAATTACCGTTTTTCTGTTTAACGAGATTTAATGGAAATAGCAACTTTAAACTTTGCCTACGTCTCTGTCAGTCGCAAAGGAAATTGTATTTGATGGTGAAGGTGATTTTGTAGACATGTGTGAAAGACATGTTCTGAAATGCAAGTGTTGTGGTTTGGAGAGCACATCGGTTACGTGTCAGATGTGTAGGGAAGCAGTAATTTGTCGACATTGCTGAACATATTAGCCGGTAATATGAAGTGTTGTCAGCTAAAGTCTGATGATGCAGAATACCGTATGGACGAAGTACATAAGAGTACCGCTAGGCCGCGCCTCTTTAGCTCAGTGGTAGAGCACTGGTCCAATAAACCAGGAGTCGTAAGTTCCATCCTCACAGGAGAAAGATGAATTTTGGAAATCAGTTGCGCGTCGTGGCCGTATAGCAAACAGTACCTGTCATGACGAACAATTAGCGACAGGCGTTTTTTTTTAAGATTTACTCTCAGATGTGATTGAGGCGAATGGCGCAGATAAAGCAATTGCCAAAGCGATACAGCATAAGGTGGGACGAGGCAGTCTGAATTACATTTTATAGATGCATTTCTCACATATCTCAGAGCCTCTCGCGATCTTCGTCGTCGTCGTCGTCGTCGTCGTCGTCGTCGCCGCCGCCGCCGCCGCCGCCGCCGCTTCTGCAGAATTAGCAAATGGCCATCGTAGCAAATGCGGCGAGGGACGCCCTGCCTTCGATTCCGAATGCACAAAGTGTGTGGTCTTGTTTCTCAGTCTATATTTAGTCGGTCTCGTCAGAGGTTGAATGTAACGAATGGGTGGGAAAGAGCAAGGGGCAGCGGCTGTGTAGAACGAAAACACAAATCCTCAGGGGGTGTGAGCGTTTTGAGATGAGTCGTATACATGTAAATGTTTGTTGTCAGTGACCGTGTAGCCTTATGGATAAGGCGTCGGACTTCGGATCTGAAGATTACAGGTTCGAATGCTGTCACGCTCGTGTTTTCCAGTTCTGAAAAAGAAACATACCGTTTTAATGTAGCAATTGAGCAGTACGAAACTGTCTGAATGTTGCTGTTGACCATTTTTTGCTTGGAGATGCTCTTGAGCTTGAAACACACACAGCAAGACCGGTGTTAACTAGCAAAATGGTCGGCAGAGTGCAGACACCGCGAGTTTTGACTGGCACTTGCGCATCTAAAACAACGTCGGAAAGTAACTCGTTCGGCTTTTGAGTCACATAAAGTATGTGTGTTAATTTTGACGCCACTAGCTCTGCTTGTTGTCATGCAATTTCTTTGCCTCTCAGAAATGATTATGACATAAAAGTGAAGTACGTGACAAGTGTGACGTTAGGAAAACATTAGGCAGCATGGAGAGATTCTGTATGGGACCACCCAACCCAAACGAGTACTGTGTGACGTGCTACCCGGCAAGTGTTCACCGAGGTAGCCGGCTAGCTCAGTCGGTAGAGCGTCAGACTCTTAATCCCAGGGTCGTGGGTTCGAGCCAGACGCTGGGCGAAACGGAATTTTGTTCCGCTGCAGATGTAAATTACCGTTTTTCTGTTTAACGAGATTTAATGGAAATAGCAACTTTAAACTTTGCCTACGTCTCTGTCAGTCGCAAGGAAACTGTATTTGAAGGTGAAGGTGATTTTGTAGACATGTGTGAAAGACATGTTCTGAAATGCAAGTGTTGTGGTTTGGAGAGCACATCGGTTACGTGTCAGATGTGTAGGGAAGCAGTAATTTGTCGACATAGCTGCAAATATTAGCCGGTAATATGAAGTGTTGTCAGCTAAAGTCTGATGATGCAGAAGACCGTAAGGACGAAGTACATAAGAGTACCGCTAGGCCGCGCCTCTTTAGCTCAGTGGTAGAGCACTGGTCTAATAAACCAGGGGTCGTAAGTTCCATCCTCACAGGAGAAAGATGAATTTTGGAAATCAGTTGCGCGTCGTGGCCGTATAGCAAACAGTACCTGTGATGACGAACAATTAGCGACAGGCGTTTTTTTTAAGATTTACTCTCAGATGTGATTGAGGCGAATGGCGCAGATAAAGCAATTGCCAAAGCGATACAGCATAAGGTGGGACGAGGCAGTCTGAATTACATTTTATAGATGCATTTCTCACATATCTCAGAGCCTCTCGCGATCTTCGTCGTCGTCGTCGTCGTCGTCGTCGTCGCCGCCGCCGCTTCTGCAGAAGTAGCAAATGGCCATCGTAGCAAATGCGGCGAGGGACGCCCTGCCTTCGATTCCGAATGCACAAAGTGTGTGGTCTTGTTTCTCAGTCTATATTTCGTCGGTCTCGTCAGAGGTTGAATGTAACGAATGGGTGGGAAAGAGCAAGGGGCAGCGGCTGTGTAGAACGAAAACACAAATCCTCAGGGGGTGTGAGCGTTTTGAGATGAGTCGTATACATGTAAATGTTTGTTGTCAGTGAACGTGTGGCCTTATGGATAAGGCGTCGGACTTCGGATCTGAAGATTACAGGTTCGAATGCTGTCACGCTCGTGTTTTCCAGTTCTGAAAAAGAAACATACCGTTTTAATGTAGCAATTGAGCAGTACGAAACTGTCTGAATGTTGCTGTTGACCATTTTTTGCTTGGAGATGCTCTTGAGCTTGAAACACACACAGCAAGACCGGTGTTAACTAGCGAAATGGTCGGCAGAGTGCCGACACCGCGAGTTTTGACTGGCACTTGCACATCTAAAACAACGTCGGAAAGTAACTCGTTCGGCTTTTGAGTCACATAAAGTATGTGTGTTAATTTTGACGCCACTAGCTCTGCTTGTTGTCATGCAATTTCTTTGCCTCTCAGAAATGATTATGACATAAAAGTGAAGTACGTGACGAGTGTGACGTTAGGAAAACATTAGGCAGCATGGAGAGATTCTGTATGGGACCACCCAACCCAAACGAGTACTGTGTGACGTGCTACCCGGCAAGTGTTCACCGAGGTAGCCGGCCGGCTAGCTCAGTCGGTAGAGCGTCAGACTCTTAATCCCAGGGTCGTGGGTTCGAGCCAGACGCTGGGCGGAACGGAATTTTGTTCCGCTGCAGATGTAAATTACCGTTTTTCTGTTTAACGAGATTTAATGGAAATAGCAACTTTAAACTTTGCCTACGTCTCTGTCAGTCGCAAGGAAACTGTATTTGAAGGTGAAGGTGATTTTGTAGACATGTGTGAAAGACATGTTCTGAAATGCAAGTGTTGTGGTTTGGAGAGCACATCGGTTACGTGTCAGATGTGTAGGGAAGCAGTAATTTGTCGACATAGCTGCAAATATTAGCCGGTAATATGAAGTGTTGTCAGCTAAAGTCTGATGATGCAGAAGACCGTAAGGACGAAGTACCCAAGAGTACCGCTAGGCCGCGCCTCTTTAGCTCAGTGGTAGAGCACTGGTCTAATAAACCAGGGGTCGTAAGTTCCATCCTCACAGGAAAAAGATGAATTTTGGAAATCAGTTGCGCGTCGTGGCCGTATAGCAAACAGTACCTGTGATGACGAACAATTAGCGACCATCGTTTTTTTTTAAGATTTACTCTCAGATGTGATTGAGGCGAATGGCGCAGATAAAGCAATTGCCAAAGCGATACAGCATAAGGTGGGACGAGGCAGTCTGAATTACATTTTATAGATGCATTTCTCACATATCTCAGAGCCTCTCGCGATCTTCGTCGTCGTCGTCGTCGTCGTCGTCGTCGCCGCCGTTAAATGTTTGTTGTCAGTGAACGTGTGGCCTTATGGATAAGGCGTCGGACTTCGGATCTGAAGATTACAGGTTCGAATGCTGTCACGCTCGTGTTTTCCAGTTCTGAAAAAGAAACATACCGTTTTAATGTAGCAATTGAGCAGTACGAAACTGTCTGAATGTTGCTGTTGACCATTTTTTGCTTGGAGATGCTCTTGAGCTTGAAACACACACAGCAAGACCGGTGTTAACTAGCGAAATGGTCGGCAGAGTGCCGACACCGCGAGTTTTGACTGGCACTTGCACATCTAAAACAACGTCGGAAAGTAACTCGTTCGGCTTTTGAGTCACATAAAGTATGTGTGTTAATTTTGACGCCACTAGCTCTGCTTGTTGTCATGCAATTTCTTTGCCTCTCAGAAATGATTATGACATAAAAGTGAAGTACGTGACGAGTGTGACGTTAGGAAAACATTAGGCAGCATGGAGAGATTCTGTATGGGACCACCCAACCCAAACGAGTACTGTGTGACGTGCTACCCGGCAAGTGTTCACCGAGGTAGCCGGCCGGCTAGCTCAGTCGGTAGAGCGTCAGACTCTTAATCCCAGGGTCTTGGGTTCGAGCCAGACGCTGGGCGGAACGGAATTTTGTTCCGCTGCAGATGTAAATTACCGTTTTTCTGTTTAACGAGATTTAATGGAAATAGCAACTTTAAACTTTGCCTACGTCTCTGTCAGTCGCAAGGAAACTGTATTTGAAGGTGAAGGTGATTTTGTAGACATGTGTGAAAGACATGTTCTGAAATGCAAGTGTTGTGGTTTGGAGAGCACATCGGTTACGTGTCAGATGTGTAGGGAAGCAGTAATTTGTCGACATAGCTGCAAATATTAGCCGGTAATATGAAGTGTTGTCAGCTAAAGTCTGATGATGCAGAAGACCGTAAGGACGAAGTACCCAAGAGTACCGCTAGGCCGCGCCTCTTTAGCTCAGTGGTAGAGCACTGGTCTAATAAACCAGGGGTCGTAAGTTCCATCCTCACAGGAAAAAGATGAATTTTGGAAATCAGTTGCGCGTCGTGGCCGTATAGCAAACAGTACCTGTGATGACGAACAATTAGCGACCATCGTTTTTTTTTAAGATTTACTCTCAGATGTGATTGAGGCGAATGGCGCAGATAAAGCAATTGCCAAAGCGATACAGCATAAGGTGGGACGAGGCAGTCTGAATTACATTTTATAGATGCATTTCTCACATATCTCAGAGCCTCTCGCGATCTTCGTCGTCGTCGTCGTCGTCGTCGTCGTCGCCGCCGCCGCCGCTTCTGCAGAAGTAGCAAATGGCCATCGTAGCAAATGCGGCGAGGGACGCCCTGCCTTCGATTCCGAATGCACAAAGTGTGTGGTCTTGTTTCTCAGTCTATATTTCGTCGGTCTCGTCAGAGGTTGAATGTAACGAATGGGTGGGAAAGAGCAAGGGGCAGCGGCTGTGTAGAACGAAAACACAAATCCTCAGGGGGTGTGAGCGTTTTGAGATGAGTCGTATACATGTAAATGTTTGTTGTCAGTGACCGTGTGGCCTTATGGATAAGGCGTCGGACTTCGGATCTGAAGATTACAGGTTCGAATGCTGTCACGCTCGTGTTTTCCAGTTCTGAAAAAGAAACATACCGTTTTAATGTAGCAATTGAGCAGTACGAAACTGTCTGAATGTTGCTGTTGACCATTTTTTGCTTGGAGATGCTCTTGAGCTTGAAACACACACAGCAAGACCGGTGTTAACTAGCGAAACGGTCGGCAGAGTGCAGACACCGCGAGTTTTGACTGGCACTTGCGCATCTAAAACAACGTCGGAAAGTAACTCGTTCGGCTTTTGAGTCACATAAAGTATGTGTGTTAATTTTGACGCCACTAGCTCTGCTTGTTGTCATGCAATTTCTTTGCCTCTCAGAAATGATTATGACATAAAAGTGAAGTACGTGACGAGTGTGACGTTAGGAAAACATTAGGCAGCATGGAGAGATTCTGTATGGGACCACCCAACCCAAACGAGTACTGTGTGACGTACTACCCGGCAAGTGTTCACCGAGGTAGCCGGCTAGCTCAGTCGGTAGAGCGTCAGACTCCTATTCCCAGGGTCGTGGGTTCGAGCCAGACGCTGGGCGGAACGGAATTTTGTTCCGCTGCAGATGTAAATTACTGTTTTTCTGTTTAACGAGATTTAATGGAAATAGCAACTTTAAACTTTGCCTACGTCTCTGTCAGTCGCAAGGAAACTGTATTTGAAGGTGAAGGTGATTTTGTAGACATGTGTGAAAGACATGTTCTGAAATGCAAGTGTTGTGGTTTGGAGAGCACATCGGTTACGTGTCAGATGTGTAGGGAAGCAGTAATTTGTCGACATAGCTGCAAATATTAGCCGGTAATATGAAGTGTTGTCAGCTAAAGTCTGATGATGCAGAAGACCGTAAGGACGAAGTACCCAAGAGTACCGCTAGGCCGCGCCTCTTTAGCTCAGTGGTAGAGCACTGGTCTAATAAACCAGGGGTCGTAAGTTCCATCCTCACAGGAGAAAGATGAATTTTGGAAATCAGTTGCGCGTCGTGGCCGTATAGCAAACAGTACCTGTGATGACGAACAATTAGCGACAGGCTTTTTTTTTAAGATTTACTCTCAGATGTGATTGAGGCGAATGGCGCAGATAAAGCAATTGCCAAAGCGATACAGCATAAGGTGGGACGAGGCAGTCTGAATTACATTTTATAGATGCATTTCTCACATATCTCAGAGCCTCTCGCGATCTTCGTCGTCGTCGTCGTCGTCGTCGTCGCCGCCGCCGCCGCTTCTGCAGAAGTAGCAAATGGCCATCGTAGCAAATGCGGCGAGGGACGCCCTGCCTTCGATTCCGAATGCACAAAGTGTGTGGTCTTGTTTCTCAGTCTATATTTCGTCGGTCTCGTCAGAGGTTGAATGTAACGAATGGGTGGGAAAGAGCAAGGGGCAGCGGCTGTGTAGAACGAAAACACAAATCCTCAGGGGGTGTGAGCGTTTTGAGATGAGTCGTATACATGTAAATGTTTGTTGTCAGTGACCGTGTGGCTTTATGGATAAGGCGTCGGACTTCGGATCTGAAGATTACAGGTTCGAATGCTGTCACGGTCGTGTTTTCCAGTTCTGAAAAAGAAACATACCGTTTTAATGTAGCAATTGAGCAGTACGAAACTGTCTGAATGTTGCTGTTGACCATTTTTTGCTTGGAGATGCTCTTGAGCTTGAAACACACACAGCAAGACCGGTGTTAACTAGCGAAATGGTCGGCAGAGTGCAGACACCGCGAGTTTTGACTGGCACTTGCGCATCTAAAACAACGTCGGAAAGTAACTCGTTCGGCTTTTGAGTCACATAAAGTATGTGTGTTAATTTTGACGCCACTAGCTCTGCTTGTTGTCATGCAATTTCTTTGCCTCTCAGAAATGATTATGACATAAAAGTGAAGTACGTGACGAGTGTGACGTTAGGAAAACATTAGGCAGCATGGAGATTTTCTGTATGGGACCACCCAACCCAAACGAGTACTGTGTGACGTGCTACCCGGCAAGTGTTCACCGAAGTAGCCGGCCGGCTAGCTCAGTCGGTAGAGCGTCAGACTCTTAATCCCTGGGTCGTGGGTTCGAGCCAGACGCTGGGCGGAACGGAATTTTGTTCCGCTGCAGATGTAAATTACCGTTTTTCTGTTTAACGAGATTTAATGGAAATAGCAACTTTAAACTTTGCCTACGTCTCGGTCAGGCGCAAGGAAACTGTATTTGAAGGTGAAGGTGATTTTGTAGACATGTGTGAAAGACATGTTCTGAAATGCAAGTGTTGTGGTTTGGAGAGCACATCGGTTACGTGTCAGATGTGTAGTGAAGCAGTAATTTGTCGACATAGCTGCAAATATTTGCCGGTAATATGAAGTGTTGTCAGCTAAAGTCTGATGATGCAGAAGACCGTAAGGACGAAGTACCCAAGAGTACCGCTAGGCCGCGCCTCTTTAGCTCACTGGTAGAGCACTGGTGTAATAAACCAGGGGTCGTAAGTTCCATCCTCACAGGAGAATGATGAATTTTGGAAATCAGTTGCGCGTCGTGGCCGTATAGCAAACAGTACCTGTGATGACGAACAATTAGCGACAGGCGTTTTTTTTAAGATTTACTCTCTGATGTGATTGAGGCGAATGGCGCAGATAAAGCATTTGCCAAAGCGATACAGCATAAGGTGGGACGAGGCAGTCTGAATTACATTTTATAGATGCATTTCTCACATATCTCAGAGCCTCTCGCGATCTTCGTCGTCGTCGTCGTCGTCGTCGTCGTCGCCGCCGCCGCCGCTTCTGCAGAAGTAGCAAATGGCCATCGTAGCAAATGCGGCGAGGGACGCCCTGCCTTCGATTCCGAATGCACAAAGTGTGTGGTCTTGTTTCTCAGTCTATATTTCGTCGGTCTCGTCAGAGGTTGAATGTAACGAATGGGTGGGAAAGAGCAAGGGGCAGCGGCTGTGTAGAACGAAAACACAAATCCTCAGGGAGTGTGAGCGTTTTGAGATGAGTCGTATACATGTAAATGTTTGTTGTCAGTGACCGTGTGGCCTTATGGATAAGGCGTCGGACTTCGGATCTGAAGATTACAGGTTCGAATGCTGTCACGCTCGTGTTTTCCAGTTCTGAAAAAGAAACATACCGTTTTAATGTAGCAATTGAGCAGTACGAAACTGTCTGAATGTTGCTGTTGACCATTTTTTGCTTGTAGATGCTCTTGAGCTTGAAACACACACAGCAAGACTGGTGTTAACTAGCGAAATGGTCGGCAGAGTGCCGACACCGCGAGTTTTGACTGGCACTTGCACATCTAAAACAACGTCGGAAAGTAACTCGTTCGGCTTTTGAGTCACATAAAGTATGTGTGTTAATTTTGACGCCACTAGCTCTGCTTGTTGTCATGCAATTTCTTTGCCTCTCAGAAATGATTATGACATAAAAGTGAAGTACGTGACGAGTGTGACGTTAGGAAAACATTAGGCAGCATGGAGAGATTCTGTATGGGACCACCCAACCCAAACGAGTACTGTGTGACGTGCTACCCGGCAAGTGTTCACCGAGATAGCCGGCCGGCTAGCTCAGTCGGTAGAGCGTCAGACTCTTAATCCCAGGGTCGTGGGTTCGAGCCAGACCCTGGGCGGAACGGAATTTTGTTCCGCTGCAGATGTAAATTACCGTTTTTCTGTTTAACGAGATTTAATGGAAATAGCAACTTTAAACTTTGCCTACGTCTCGGTCAGGCGCAAGGAAACTGTATTTGAAGGTGAAGGTGATTTTGTAGACATGTGTGAAAGACATGTTCTGAAATGCAAGTGTTGTGGTTTGGAGAGCACATCGGTTACGTGTGAGATGTGTAGGGAAGCAGTAATTTGTCGACATAGCTGCAAATATTAGCCGGTAATATGAAGTGCTGTCAGCTAAAGTCTGATGATGCAGAAGACCGTAAGGACGAAGTACCCAAGAGTACCGCTAGGCCGCGCCTCTTTAGCTCAGTGGTAGAGCACTGGTCTAATAAACCAGGGGTCGTTAGTTCCATCCTCACAGGAGAAAGATGAATTTTGGAAATCAGTTGCGCGTCGTGGCCATATAGCAAACAGTACCTGTGATGACGAACAATTAGCGACAGACGTTTTTTTAAGATTTACTCTCAGATGTGATTAAGGCGAATGGCGCATTTAAAGCATTTGCCAAAGCGATACAGCATAAGGTGGGACGAGGGAGTCTGAATTACATTTTATAGATGCATTTCTCACATATCTCAGAGCCTCTCGCGATCTTCGTCGTCGTCGTCGTCGTCGTCGTCGTCGCCGCCGCCGCCGCCGCCGCCGCTTCTGCAGAAGTAGCAAATGGCCATCGTAGCAAATGCGGCGAGGGACGCCCTGCCTTCGATTCCGAATGCACAAAGTGTGTGGTCTTGTTTCTCAGTCTATATTTCGTCGGTCTCGTCAGAGGTTGAATGTAACGAATGGGTGGGAAAGAGCAAGGGGCAGCGGCTGTGTAGAACGAAAACACAAATCCTCAGGGAGTGTGAGCGTTTTGAGATGAGTCGTATACATGTAAATGTTTGTTGTCAGTGACCGTGTGGCCTTATGGATAAGGCGTCGGACTTCGGATCTGAAGATTACAGGTTCGAATGCTGTCACGCTCGTGTTTTCCAGTTCTGAAAAAGAAACATACCGTTTTAATGTAGCAATTGAGCAGTACGAAACTGTCTGAATGTTGCTGTTGACCATTTTTTGCTTGGAGATGCTCTTGAGCTTGAAACACACACAGCAAGACTGGTGTTAACTAGCGAAATGGTCGGCAGAGTGCCGACACCGCGAGTTTTGACTGGCACTTGCACATCTAAAAAAACGTCGGAAAGTAACTCGTTCGGCTTTTGAGTCACATAAAGTATGTGTGTTAATTTTGACGCCACTAGCTCTGCTTGTTGTCATGCAATTTCTTTGCCTCTCAGAAATGATTATGACATAAAAGTGAAGTACGTGACGAGTGTGACGTTAGGAAAACATTAGGCAGCATGGAGAGATTCTGTATGGGACCACCCAACCCAAACGAGTACTGTGTGACGTGCTACCCGGCAAGTGTTCACCGAGGTAGCCGGCTAGCTCAGTCGGTAGAGCGTCAGACTCTTAATCCCAGGGTCGTGGGTTCGAGCCAGACGCTGGGCGAAACGGAATTTTGTTCCGCTGCAGATGTAAATTACCGTTTTTCTGTTTAACGAGATTTAATGGAAATAGCAACTTTAAACTTTGCCTACGTCTCTGTCAGTCGCAAGGAAACTGTATTTGAAGGTGAAGGTGATTTTGTAGACATGTGTGAAAGACATGTTCTGAAATGCAAGTGTTGTGGTTTGGAGAGCACATCGGTTACGTGTCAGATGTGTAGGGAAGCAGTAATTTGTCGACATAGCTGCAAATATTAGCCGGTAATATGAAGTGTTGTCAGCTAAAGTCTGATGATGCAGAAGACCGTAAGGACGAAGTACCCAAGAGTACCGCTAGGCCGCGCCTCTTTAGCTCAGTGGTAGAGCACTGGTCTAATAAACCAGGGGTCGTAAGTTCCATCCTCACAGGAGAAAGATGAATTTTGGAAATCAGTTGCGCGTCGTGGCCGTATAGCAAACAGTACCTGTGATGACGAACAATTAGCGACAGGCTTTTTTTTTAAGATTTACTCTCAGATGTGATTGAGGCGAATGGCGCAGATAAAGCAATTGCCAAAGCGATACAGCATAAGGTGGGACGAGGCAGTCTGAATTACATTTTATAGATGCATTTCTCACATATCTCAGAGCCTCTCGCGATCTTCGTCGTCGTCGTCGTCGTCGCCGCCGCCGCCGCTTCTGCAGAAGTAGCAAATGGCCATCGTAGCAAATGCGGCGAGGGACGCCCTGCCTTCGATTCCGAATGCACAAAGTGTGTGGTCTTGTTTCTCAGTCTATATTTCGTCGGTCTCGTCAGAGGTTGAATGTAACGAATGGGTGGGAAAGAGCAAGGGGCAGCGGCTGTGTAGAACGAAAACACAAATCCTCAGGGGGTGTGAGCGTTTTGAGATGAGTCGTATACATGTAAATGTTTGTTGTCAGTGACCGTGTGGCCTTATGGATAAGGCGTCGGACTTCGGATCTGAAGATTACAGGTTCGAATGCTGTCACGCTCGTGTTTTCCAGTTCTGAAAAAGAAACATACCGTTTTAATGTAGCAATTGAGCAGTACGAAACTGTCTGAATGTTGCTGTTGACCATTTTTTGCTTGGAGATGCTCTTGAGCTTGAAACACACACAGCAAGACCGGTGTTAACTAGCGAAATGGTCGGCAGAGTGCAGACACCGCGAGTTTTGACTGGCACTTGCGCATCTAAAACAACGTCGGAAAGTAACTCGTTCGGCTTTTGAGTCACATAAAGTATGTGTGTTAATTTTGACGCCACTAGCTCTGCTTGTTGTCATGCAATTTCTTTGCCTCTCAGAAATGATTATGACATAAAAGTGAAGTACGTGACGAGTGTGACGTTAGGAAAACATTAGGCAGCATGGAGAGATTCTGTATGGGACCACCCAACCCAAACGAGTACTGTGTGACGTACTACCCGGCAAGTGTTCACCGAGGTAGCCGGCTAGCTCAGTCGGTAGAGCGTCAGACTCTTATTCCCAGGGTCGTGGGTTCGAGCCAGACGCTGGGCGGAACGGAATTTTGTTCCGCTGCAGATGTAAATTACTGTTTTTCTGTTTAACGAGATTTAATGGAAATAGCAACTTTAAACTTTGCCTACGTCTCTGTCAGTCGCAAGGAAACTGTATTTGAAGGTGAAGGTGATTTTGTAGACATGTGTGAAAGACATGTTCTGAAATGCAAGTGTTGTGGTTTGGAGAGCACATTGGTTACGTGTGAGATGTGTAGGGAAGCAGTAATTTGTCGACATAGCTGCAAATATTAGCCGGTAATATGAAGTGTTGTCAGCTAAAGTCTGATGATGCAGAAGACCGTAAGGACGAAGTACCCAAGAGTACCGCTAGGCCGCGCCTCTTTAGCTCAGTGGTAGAGCACTGGTCTAATAAACCAGGGGTCGTAAGTTCCATCCTCACAGGAGAAAGATGAATTTTGGAAATCAGTTGCGCGTCGTGGCCGTATAGCAAACAGTACCTGTGATGACTAACAATTAGCGACCATCGTTTTTTTTAAGATTTACTCTCAGATGTGATTGAGGCGAATGGCGCAGATAAAGCAATTGCCAAAGCGATACAGCATAAGGTGGGACGAGGCAGTCTGAATTACATTTTATAGATGCATTTCTCACATATCTCAGAGCCTCTCGCGATCTTCGTCGTCGCCGCCGCCGCCGCTTCTGCAGAAGTAGCAAATGGCCATCGTAGCAAATGCGGCGAGGGACGCCCTGCCTTCGATTCCGAACGCACAAAGTGTGTGGTCTTGTTTCTCAGTCTATATTTCGTCGGTCTCGTCAGAGGTTGAATGTAACGAATGGGTGGGAAAGAGCAAGGGGCAGCGGCTGTGTAGAACGAAAACACAAATCCTCAGGGAGTGTGAGCGTTTTGAGATGAGTCGTATACATGTAAATGTTTGTTGTCAGTGACCGTGTGGCCTTATGGATAAGGCGTCGGACTTCGGATCTGAAGATTACAGGTTCGAATGCTGTCACGCTCGTGTTTTCCAGTTCTGAAAAAGAAACATAACGTTTTAATGTAGCAATTGAGCAGTACGAAACTGTCTGAATGTTGCTGTTGACCATTTTTTGCTTGGAGATGCTCTTGAGCTTGAAACACACACAGCAAGACCGGTGTTAACTAGCAAAATGGTCGGCAGAGTGCAGACACCGCGAGTTTTGACTGGCACTTGCGCATCTAAAACAACGTCGGAAAGTAACTCGTTCGGCTTTTGAGTCACATAAAGTATGTGTGTTAATTTTGACGCCACTAGCTCTGCTTGTTGTCATGCAATTTCTTTGCCTCTCAGAAATGATTATGACATAAAAGTGAAGTACGTGACGAGTGTGACGTTAGGAAAACATTAGGCAGCATGGAGAGATTCTGTATGGGACCACCCAACCCAAACGAGTACTGTGTGACGTGCTACCCGGCAAGTGTTCACCGAAGTAGCCGGCCGGCTAGCTCAGTCGGTAGAGCGTCAGACTCTTAATCCCAGGGTCGTGGGTTCGAGCCAGACCCTGGGCGGAACGGAATTTTGTTCCGCTGCAGATGTAAATTACCGTTTTTCTGTTTAACGAGATTTAATGGAAATAGCAACTTTAAACTTTGCCTACGTCTCGGTCAGGCGCAAGGAAACTCTATTTGAAGGTGAAGGTGATTTTGTAGACATGTGTGAAAGACATGTTCTGAAATGCAAGTGTTGTGGTTTGGAGAGCACATCGGTTACGTGTCAGATGTGTAGGGAAGCAGTAATTTGTCGACATAGCTGCAAATATTAGCCGGTAATATGAAGTGTTGTCAGCTAAAGTCTGATGATGCAGAAGACCGTAAGGACGAAGTACCCAAGAGTACCGCTAGGCCGCGCCTCTTTAGCTCACTGGTAGAGCACTGGTGTAATAAACCAGGGGTCGTAAGTTCCATCCTCACAGGAGAAAGATGAATTTTGGAAATCAGTTGCGCGTCGTGGCCGTATAGCAAACAGTACCTGTGATGACGAACAATTAGCGACAGGCGTTTTTTTTAAGATTTACTCTCTGATGTGATTGAGGCGAATGGCGCAGATAAAGCATTTGCCAAAGCGATACAGCATAAGGTGGGACGAGGCAGTCTGAATTACATTTTATAGATGCATTTCTCACATATCTCAGAGCCTCTCGCGATCTTCGTCGTCGTCGTCGTCGTCGTCGCCGCCGCCGCCGCTTCTGCAGAAGTAGCAAATGGCCATCGTAGCAAATGCGGCGAGGGACGCCCTGCCTTCGATTCCGAATGCACAAAGTGTGTGGTCTTGTTTCTCAGTCTATATTTCGTCGGTCTCGTCAGAGGTTGAATGTAACGAATGGGTGGGAAAGAGCAAGGGGCAGCGGCTGTGTAGAACGAAAACACAAATCCTCAGGGGGTGTGAGCGTTTTGAGATGAGTCGTATACATGTAAATGTTTGTTGTCAGTGACCGTGTGGCTTTATGGATAAGGCGTCGGACTTCGGATCTGAAGATTACAGGTTCGAATGCTGTCACGCTCGTGTTTTCCAGTTCTGAAAAAGAAACATACCGTTTTAATGTAGCAATTGAGCAGTACGAAACTGTCTGAATGTTGCTGTTGACCATTTTTTGCTTGGAGATGCTCTTGAGCTTGAAACACACACAGCAAGACCGGTGTTAACTAGCAAAATGGTCGGCAGAGTGCAGACACCGCGAGTTTTGACTGGCACTTGCGCATCTAAAGCAACGTCGGAAAGTAACTCGTTCGGCTTTTGAGTCACATAAAGTATGTGTGTTAATTTTGACGCCACTAGCTCTGCTTGTTGTCATGCAATTTCTTTGCCTCTCAGAAATGATTATGACATAAAAGTGAAGTACGTGACGAGTGTGACGTTAGGAAAACATTAGGCAGCATGGAGAGATTCTGTATGGGACCACCCAACCCAAACGAGTACTGTGTGACGTGCTACCCGGCAAGTGTTCACCGAAGTAGCCGGCCGGCTAGCTCAGTCGGTAGAGCGTCAGACTCTTAATCCCAGGGTCGTGGGTTCGAGCCAGACCCTGGGCGGAACGGAATTTTGTTCCGCTGCAGATGTAAATTACCGTTTTTCTGTTTAACGAGATTTAATGGAAATAGCAACTTTAAACTTTGCCTACGTCTCGGTCAGGCGCAAGGAAACTCTATTTGAAGGTGAAGGTGATTTTGTAGACATGTGTGAAAGACATGTTCTGAAATGCAAGTGTTGTGGTTTGGAGAGCACATCGGTTACGTGTCAGATGTGTAGGGAAGCAGTAATTTGTCGACATAGCTGCAAATATTAGCCGGTAATATGAAGTGTTGTCAGCTAAAGTCTGATGATGCAGAAGACCGTAAGGACGAAGTACCCAAGAGTACCGCTAGGCCGCGCCTCTTTAGCTCACTGGTAGAGCACTGGTGTAATAAACCAGGGGTCGTAAGTTCCATCCTCACAGGAGAAAGATGAATTTTGGAAATCAGTTGCGCGTCGTGGCCGTATAGCAAACAGTACCTGTGATGACGAACAATTAGCGACAGGCGTTTTTTTTAAGATTTACTCTCTGATGTGATTGAGGCGAATGGCGCAGATAAAGCATAAGGTGGGACGAGGCAGTCTGAATTACATTTTATAGATGCATTTCTCACATATCTCAGAGCCTCTCGCGATCTTCGTCGTCGTCGTCGTCGTCGTCGTCGTCGCCGCCGCCGCCGCTTCTGCAGAAGTAGCAAATGGCCATCGTAGCAAATGCGGCGAGGGACGCCCTGCCTTCGATTCCGAATGCACAAAGTGTGTGGTCTTGTTCTCAGTCTATATTTCGTCGGTCTCGTCAGAGGTTGAATGTAACGAATGGGTGGGAAAGAGCAAGGGGCAGCGGCTGTGTAGAACGAAAACACTAATCCTCAGGGAGTGTGAGCGTTTTGAGATGAGACGTATACATGTAAATGTTTGTTGTCAGTGACCGTGTGGCCTTATGGATAAGGCGTCGGACTTCGGATCTGAAGACTACAGGTTCGAATGCTGTCACGCTCGTGTTTTCCAGTTCTGAAAAAGAAACATACCGTTTTAATGTAGCAATTGAGCAGTACGAAACTGTCTGAATGTTGCTGTTGACCATTTTTTGCTTGTAGATGCTCTTGAGCTTGAAACACACACAGCAAGACTGGTGTTAACTAGCGAAATGGTCGGCAGAGTGCCGACACCACGAGTTTTGACTGGCACTTGCACATCTAAAACAACGTCGGAAAGTAACTCGTTCGGCTTTTGAGTCACATAAAGTATGTGTGTTAATTTTGACGCCACTAGCTCTGCTTGTTGTCATGCAATTTCTTTGCCTCTCAGAAATGATTATGACATAAAAGTGAAGTACGTGACGAGTGTGACGTTAGGAAAACATTAGGCAGCATGGAGAGATTCTGTATGGGACCACCCAACCCAAACGAGTACTGTGTGACGTGCTACCCGGCAAGTGTTCACCGAGGTAGCTGGCCGGCTAGCTCAGTCGGTAGAGCGTCAGACTCTTAATCCCAGGGTCGTGGGTTCGAGCCAGACCCTGGGCGGAACGGAATTTTGTTCCGCTGCAGATGTAAATTACCGTTTTTCTGTTTAACGAGATTTAATGGAAATAGCAACTTTAAACTTTGCCTACGTCTCGGTCAGGCGCAAGGAAACTCTATTTGAAGGTGAAGGTGATTTTGTAGACATGTGTGAAAGACATGTTCTGAAATGCAAGTGTTGTGGTTTGGAGAGCACATCGGTTACGTGTGAGATGTGTAGGGAAGCAGTAATTTGTCGACATAGCTGCAAATATTAGCCGGTAATATGAAGTGCTGTCAGCTAAAGTCTGATGATGCAGAAGACCGTAAGGACGAAGTACCCAAGAGTACCGCTAGGCCGCGCCTCTTTAGCTCAGTGGTAGAGCACTGGTCTAATAAACCAGGGGTCGTTAGTTCCATCCTCACAGGAGAAAGATGAATTTTGGAAATCAGTTGCGCGTCGTGGCCATATAGCAAACAGTACCTGTGATGACGAACAATTAGCGACAGACGTTTTTTTAAGATTTACTCTCAGATGTGATTAAGGCGAATGGCGCAGATAAAGCATTTGCCAAAGCGATACAGCATAAGGTGGGACGAGGGAGTCTGAATTACATTTTATAGATGCATTTCTCACATATCTCAGAGCCTCTCGCGATCTTCGTCGTCGTCGTCGTCGTCGTCGTCGTCGTCGCCGCCGCCGCCGCTTCTGCAGAAGTAGCAAATGGCCATCGTAGCAAATGCGGCGAGGGACGCCCTGCCTTCGATTCCGAACGCACAAAGTGTGTGGTCTTGTTTCTCAGTCTATATTTCGTCGGTCTCGTCAGAGGTTGAATGTAACGAATGGGTGGGAAAGAGCAAGGGGCAGCGGCTGTGTAGAACGAAAACACAAATCCTCAGGGAGTGTGAGCGTTTTGAGATGAGTCGTATACATGTAAATGTTTGTTGTCAGTGACCGTGTGGCCTTATGGATAAGGCGTCGGACTTCGGATCTGAAGATTACAGGTTCGAATGCTGTCACGCTCGTGTTTTCCAGTTCTGAAAAAGAAACATACCGATTTAATGTAGCAATTGAGCAGTACGAAACTGTCTGAATGTTGCTGTTGACCATTTTTTGCTTGGAGATGCTCTTTAGCTTGAAACACACACAGCAAGACCGGTGTTAACTAGCAAAATGGTCGGCAGAGTGCAGACACCGCGAGTTTTGACTGGCACTTGCGCATCTAAAACAACGTCGGAAAGTAACTCGTTCGGCTTTTGAGTCACATAAAGTATGTGTGTTAATTTTGACGCCACTAGCTCTGCTTGTTGTCATGCAATTTCTTTGCCTCTCAGAAATGATTATGACATAAAAGTGAAGTACGTGACGAGTGTGACGTTAGGAAAACATTAGGCAGCATGGAGAGATTCTGTATGGGACCACCCAACCCAAACGAGTACTGTGTGACGTGCTACCCGGCAAGTGTTCACCGAAGTAGCCGGCCGGCTAGCTCAGTCGGTAGAGCGTCAGACTCTTAATCCCAGGGTCGTGGGTTCGAGCCAGACCCTGGGCGGAACGGAATTTTGTTCCGCTGCAGATGTAAATTACCGTTTTTCTGTTTAACGAGATTTAATGGAAATAGCAACTTTAAACTTTGCCTACGTCTCGGTCAGGCGCAAGGAAACTCTATTTGAAGGTGAAGGTGATTTTGTAGACATGTGTGAAAGACATGTTCTGAAATGCAAGTGTTGTGGTTTGGAGAGCACATCGGTTACGTGTCAGATGTGTAGGGAAGCAGTAATTTGTCGACATAGCTGCAAATATTAGCCGGTAATATGAAGTGTTGTCAGCTAAAGTCTGATGATGCAGAAGACCGTAAGGACGAAGTACCCAAGAGTACCGCTAGGCCGCGCCTCTTTAGCTCACTGGTAGAGCACTGGTGTAATAAACCAGGGGTCGTAAGTTCCATCCTCACAGGAGAAAGATGAATTTTGGAAATCAGTTGCGCGTCGTGGCCGTATAGCAAACAGTACCTGTGATGACGAACAATTAGCGACAGGCGTTTTTTTTAAGATTTACTCTCTGATGTGATTGAGGCGAATGGCGCAGATAAAGCATTTGCCAAAGCGATACAGCATAAGGTGGGACGAGGCAGTCTGAATTACATTTTATAGATGCATTTCTCACATATCTCAGAGCCTCTCGCGATCTTCGTCGTCGTCGTCGTCGTCGTCGTCGTCGTCGTCGTCGTCGCCGCCGCCGCCGCTTCTGCAGAAGTAGCAAATGGCCATCGTAGCAAATGCGGCGAGGGACGCCCTGCCTTCGATTCCGAATGCACAAAGTGTGTGGTCTTGTTTCTCAGTCTATATTTCGTCGGTCTCGTCAGAGGTTGAATGTAACGAATGGGTGGGAAAGAGCAAGGGGCAGCGGCTGTGTAGAACGAAAACACTAATCCTCAGGGAGTGTGAGCGTTTTGAGATGAGTCGTATACATGTAAATGTTTGTTGTCAGTGACCGTGTGGCCTTATGGATAAGGCGTCGGACTTCGGATCTGAAGACTACAGGTTCGAATGCTGTCACGCTCGTGTTTTCCAGTTCTGAAAAAGAAACATACCGTTTTAATGTAGCAATTGAGCAGTACGAAACTGTCTGAATGTTGCTGTTGACCATTTTTTGCTTGTAGATGCTCTTGAGCTTGAAACACACACAGCAAGACTGGTGTTAACTAGCGAAATGGTCGGCAGAGTGCCGACACCACGAGTTTTGACTGGCACTTGCACATCTAAAACAACGTCGGAAAGTAACTCGTTCGGCTTTTGAGTCACATAAAGTATGTGTGTTAATTTTGACGCCACTAGCTCTGCTTGTTGTCATGCAATTTCTTTGCCTCTCAGAAATGATTATGACATAAAAGTGAAGTACGTGACGAGTGTGACGTTAGGAAAACATTAGGCAGCATGGAGAGATTCTGTATGGGACCACCCAACCCAAACGAGTACTGTGTGACGTGCTACCCGGCAAGTGTTCACCGAGGTAGCTGGCCGGCTAGCTCAGTCGGTAGAGCGTCAGACTCTTAATCCCAGGGTCGTGGGTTCGAGCCAGACCCTGGGCGGAACGGAATTTTGTTCCGCTGCAGATGTAAATTACCGTTTTTCTGTTTAACGAGATTTAATGGAAATAGCAACTTTAAACTTTGCCTACGTCTCGGTCAGGCGCAAGGAAACTCTATTTGAAGGTGAAGGTGATTTTGTAGACATGTGTGAAAGACATGTTCTGAAATGCAAGTGTTGTGGTTTGGAGAGCACATCGGTTACGTGTCAGATGTGTAGGGAAGCAGTAATTTGTCGACATAGCTGCAAATATTAGCCGGTAATATGAAGTGCTGTCAGCTAAAGTCTGATGATGCAGAAGACCGTAAGGACGAAGTACCCAAGAGTACCGCTAGGCCGCGCCTCTTTAGCTCAGTGGTAGAGCACTGGTCTAATAAACCAGGGGTCGTTAGTTCCATCCTCACAGGAGAAAGATGAATTTTGGAAATCAGTTGCGCGTCGTGGCCATATAGCAAACAGTACCTGTGATGACGAACAATTAGCGACAGACGTTTTTTTAAGATTTACTCTCAGATGTGATTAAGGCGAATGGCGCAGATAAAGCATTTGCCAAAGCGATACAGCATAAGGTGGGACGAGGGAGTCTGAATTACATTTTATAGATGCATTTCTCACATATCTCAGAGCCTCTCGCGATCTTCGTCGTCGTCGTCGTCGTCGTCGTCGCCGCCGCCGCCGCTTCTGCAGAAGTAGCAAATGGCCATCGTAGCAAATGCGGCGAGGGACGCCCTGCCTTCGATTCCGAACGCACAAAGTGTGTGGTCTTGTTTCTCAGTCTATATTTCGTCGGTCTCGTCAGAGGTTGAATGTAACGAATGGGTGGGAAAGAGCAAGGGGCAGCGGCTGTGTAGAACGAAAACACAAATCCTCAGGGAGTGTGAGCGTTTTGAGATGAGTCGTATACATGTAAATGTTTGTTGTCAGTGACCGTGTGGCCTTATGGATAAGGCGTCGGACTTCGGATCTGAAGATTACAGGTTCGAATGCTGTCACGCTCGTGTTTTCCAGTTCTGAAAAAGAAACATACCGTTTTAATGTAGCAATTGAGCAGTACGAAACTGTCTGAATGTTGCTGTTGACCATTTTTTGCTTGGAGATGCTCTTGAGCTTGAAACACACACAGCAAGACTGGTGTTAACTAGCGAAATGGTCGGCAGAGTGCCGACACCGCGAGTTTTGACTGGCACTTGCACATCTAAAACAACGTCGGAAAGTAACTCGTTCGGCTTTTGAGTCACATAAAGTATGTGTGTTAATTTTGACGCCACTAGCTCTGCTTGTTGTCATGCAATTTCTTTGCCTCTCAGAAATGATTATGACATAAAAGTGAAGTACGTGACGAGTGTGACGTTAGGAAAACATTAGGCAGCATGGAGAGATTCTGTATGGGACCACCCAACCCAAACGAGTACTGTGTGACGTGCTACCCGGCAAGTGTTCACCGAGGTAGCCGGCCGGCTAGCTCAGTCGGTAGAGCGTCAGACTCTTAATCCCAGGGTCGTGGGTTCGAGCCAGACCCTGGGCGGAACGGAATTTTGTTCCGCTGCAGATGTAAATTACCGTTTTTCTGTTTAACGAGATTTAATGGAAATAGCAACTTTAAACTTTGCCTACGTCTTGGTCAGTCGCAAGGAAACTGTATTTGAAGGTGAAGGTGATTTTGTAGACATGTGTGAAAGACATGTTCTGAAATGCAAGTGTTGTGGTTTGGAGAGCACATCGGTTACGTGTGAGATGTGTAGGGAAGCAGTAATTTGTCGACATAGCTGCAAATATTAGCCGGTAATATGAAGTGTTGTCAGCTAAAGTCTGATGATGCAGAAGACCGTAAGGACGAAGTACCCAAGAGTACCGCTAGGCCGCGCCTGTTTAGCTCATTGGTAGAGCACTGGTGTAATAAACCAGGGGTCGTAAGTTCAATCCTCACAGAAGAAAGATGAATTTTGGAAATCAGTTGCGCGTCGTGGCCGTATAGCAAACAGTACCTGTGATGACGAACAATTAGCGACAGGCGTTTTTTTTAAGATTTACTCTCTGATGTGATTGAGGCGAATGGCGCAGATAAAGCAATTGCCAAAGCGATACAGCATAAGGTGGGACGAGGCAGTCTGAATTACATTTTATAGATGCATTTCTCACATATCTCAGAGCCTCTCGCGATCTTCGTCGTCGTCGTCGTCGTCGTCGCCGCCGCCGCCGCCGCTTCTGCAGAAGTAGCAAATGGCCATCGTAGCAAATGCGGCGAGGGACGCCCTGCCTTCGATTCCGAATGCACAAAGTGTGTGGTCTTGTTTCTCAGTCTATATTTCGTCGGTCTCGTCAGAGGTTGAATGTAACGAATGGGTGGGAAAGAGCAAGAGGCAGCGGCTGTGTAGAACGAAAACACAAATCCTCAGGTGGTGTGAGCGTTTCGAGATGAGTCGTATACATGTAAATGTTTGTTGTCAGTGACCGTGTGGCCTAATGTATAAGGTGTCGGACTTCGTATCTGAGGATTACAGGTTCGAATGCTGTCACGCTCGTGTTTTCCAGTTCTGAAAAAGAAACATACCGTTTTAATGTAGCAATTGAGCAGTACGAAACTGTCTGAATGTTGCTGTTGACCATTTTTTGCTTGGAGATGCTCTTGAGCTTGAAACACACACAGCAAGACCGGTGTTAACTAGCGAAATGGTCGGCAGAGTGCAGACACCGCGAGTTTTGACTGGCACTTGCGCATCTAAAACAACGTCGGAAAGTAACTCGTTCGGCTTTTGAGTCACATAAAGTATGTGTGTTAATTTTGACGCCACTAGCTCTGCTTGTTGTCATGCAATTTCTTTGCCTCTCAGAAATGATTATGACATAAAAGTGAAGTACGTGACGAGTGTGACGTTAGGAAAACATTAGGCAGCATGGAGAGATTCTGTATGGGACCACCCAACCCAAACGAGTACTGTGTGACGTGCTACCCGGCAAGTGTTCACCGAGGTAGCCGGCCGGCTAGCTCAGTCGGTAGAGCGTCAGACTCTTAATCCCAGGGTCGTGGGTTCGAGCCAGACCCTGGGCGGAACGGAATTTTGTTCCGCTGCAGATGTAAATTACCGTTTTTCTGTTTAACGAGATTTAATGGAAATAGCAACTTTAAACTTTGCCTACGTCTCTGTCAGTCGCAAGGAAACTGTATTTGAAGGTGAAGGTGATTTTGTAGACATGTGTGAAAGACATGTTCTGAAATGCAAGTGTTGTGGTTTGGAGAGCACATCGGTTACGTGTGAGATGTGTAGGGAAGCAGTAATTTGTCGACATAGCTGCAAATATTAGCCGGTAATATGAAGTGCTGTCAGCTAAAGTCTGATGATGCAGAAGACCGTAAGGACGAAGTACCCAAGTGTACCGCTAGGCCGCGCCTCTTTAGCTCAGTGGTAGAGCACTGGTCTAATAAACCAGGGGTCGTTAGTTCCATCCTCACAGGAGAAAGATGAATTTTGGAAATCAGTTGTGCGTCGTGGCCATATAGCAAACAGTACCTGTGATGACGAACAATTAGCGACAGACGTTTTTTTAAGATTTACTCTCAGATGTGATTAAGGCGAATGGCGCAGATAAAGCATTTGCCAAAGCGATACAGCATAAGGTGGGACGAGGCAGTCTGAATTACATTTTATAGATGCATTTCTCACATATCTCAGAGCCTCTCGCGATCTTCGTCGTCGTCGTCGTCGTCGTCGTCGTCGCCGCCGCCGCCGCTTCTGCAGAAGTAGCAAATGGCCATCGTAGCAAATGCGGCGAGGGACGCCCTGCCTTCGATTCCGAATGCACAAAGTGTGTGGTCTTGTTTCTCAGTCTATATTTCGTCGGTCTCGTCAGAGGTTGAATGTAACGAATGGGTGGGAAAGAGCAAGAGGCAGCGGCTGTGTAGAACGAAAACACAAATCCTCAGGTGGTGTGAGCGTTTCGAGATGAGTCGTATACATGTAAATGTTTGTTGTCAGTGACCGTGTGGCCTAATGTATAAGGTGTCGGACTTCGTATCTGAGGATTACAGGTTCGAATGCTGTCACGCTCGTGTTTTCCAGTTCTGAAAAAGAAACATACCGTTTTAATGTAGCAATTGAGCAGTACGAAACTGTCTGAATGTTGCTGTTGACCATTTTTTGCTTGGAGATGCTCTTGAGCTTGAAACACACACAGCAAGACCGGTGTTAACTAGCGAAATGGTCGGCAGAGTGCAGACACCGCGAGTTTTGACTGGCACTTGCGCATCTAAAACAACGTCGGAAAGTAACTCGTTCGGCTTTTGAGTCACATAAAGTATGTGTGTTAATTTTGACGCCACTAGCTCTGCTTGTTGTCATGCAATTTCTTTGCCTCTCAGAAATGATTATGACATAAAAGTGAAGTACGTGACGAGTGTGACGTTAGGAAAACATTAGGCAGCATGGAGAGATTCTGTATGGGACCACCCAACCCAAACGAGTACTGTGTGACGTGCTACCCGGCAAGTGTTCACCGAGGTAGCCGGCCGGCTAGCTCAGTCGGTAGAGCGTCAGACTCTTAATCCCAGGGTCGTGGGTTCGAGCCAGACCCTGGGCGGAACGGAATTTTGTTCCGCTGCAGATGTAAATTACCGTTTTTCTGTTTAACGAGATTTAATGGAAATAGCAACTTTAAACTTTGCCTACGTCTCGGTCAGTCGCAAGGAAACTGTATTTGAAGGTGAAGGTGATTTTGTAGACATGTGTGAAAGACATGTTCTGAAATGCAAGTGTTGTGGTTTGGAGAGCACATCGGTTACGTGTGAGATGTGTAGGGAAGCAGTAATTTGTCGACATAGCTGCAAATATTAGCCGGTAATATGCAGTGTTGTCAGCTAAAGTCTGATGATGCAGAAGACCGTAAGGACGAAGTACCCAAGAGTACCGCTAGGCCGCGCCTGTTTAGCTCAGTGGTAGAGCACTGGTGTAATAAACCAGGGGTCGTAAGTTCCATCCTCACAGGAGAAAGATGAATTTTGGAAATCAGTTGTGCGTCGTGGCCATATAGCAAACAGTACCTGTGATGACGAACAATTAGCGACAGACGTTTTTTTAAGATTTACTCTCAGATGTGATTAAGGCGAATGGCGCAGATAAAGCATTTGCCAAAGCGATACAGCATAAGGTGGGACGAGGCAGTCTGAATTACATTTTATAGATGCATTTCTCACATATCTCAGAGCCTCTCGCGATCTTCGTCGTCGTCGTCGTCGTCGTCGTCGCCGCCGCCGCCGCTTCTGCAGAAGTAGCAAATGGCCATCGTAGCAAATGCGGCGAGGGACGCCCTGCCTTCGATTCCGAATGCACAAAGTGTGTGGTCTTGTTTCTCAGTCTATATTTCGTCGGTCTCGTCAGAGGTTGAATGTAACGAATGGGTGGGAAAGAGCAAGGGGCAGCGGCTGTGTAGAACGAAAACACAAATCCTCAGGGGGTGTGAGCGTTTTTAGATGAGTCGTATACATGTAAATGTTTGTTGTCAGTGACCGTGTGGCCTTATGGATAAGGCGTCGGACTTCGGATCTGAAGATTACAGGTTCGAATGCTGTCACGCTCGTGTTTTCCAGTTCTGAAAAAGAAACATACCGGTTTAATGTAGCAATTGAGCAGTACGAAACTGTCTGAATGTTGCTGTTGACCATTTTTTGCTTGGAGATGCTCTTGAGCTTGAAACACACACAGCAAGACCGGTGTTAACTAGCGAAATGGTCGGCAGAGTGCAGACACCGCGAGTTTTGACTGGCACTTGCGCATCTAAAACAACGTCGGAAAGTAACTCGTTCGGCTTTTGAGTCACATAAAGTATGTGTGTTAATTTTGACGCCACTAGCTCTGCTTGTTGTCATGCAATTTCTTTGCCTCTCAGAAATGATTATGACATAAAAGTGAAGTACGTGACGAGTGTGACGTTAGGAAAACATTAGGCAGCATGGAGAGATTCTGTATGGGACCACCCAACCCAAACGAGTACTGTGTGACGTGCTACCCGGCAAGTGTTCACCGAGGTAGCCGGCCGGCTAGCTCAGTCGGTAGAGCGTCAGACTCTTAATCCCAGGGTCGTGGGTTCGAGCCAGACCCTGGGCGGAACGGAATTTTGTTCCGCTGCAGATGTAAATTACCGTTTTTCTGTTTAACGAGATTTAATGGAAATAGCAACTTTAAACTTTGCCTACGTCTCTGTCAGTCGCAAGGAAACTGTATTTGAAGGTGAAGGTGATTTTGTAGACATGTGTGAAAGACATGTTCTGAAATGCAAGTGTTGTGGTTTGGAGAGCACATCGGTTACGTGTCAGATGTGTAGGGAAGCAGAAATTTGTCGACATAGCTGCAAATATTAGCCAGTAATATGAAGTGTTGTCAGCTAAAGTCTGATGATGCAGAAGACCGTAAGGACGAAGTACCCAAGAGAACCGCTAGGCCGCGCCTCTTTAGCTCAGTGGTAGAGCACTGGTGTAATAAACCAGGGGTCGTAAGTTCCATCCTCACAGGAGAAAGATGAATTTTGGAAATCAGTTGCGCGTCGTGGCCGTATAGCAAACAGTACCTGTGATGACGAACAATTAGCGACAGGCGTTTTTTTTAAGATTTACTCTCTGATGTGATTGAGGCGAATGGCGCAGATAAAGCATTTGCCAAAGCGATACAGCATAAGGTGGGACGAGGGAGTCTGAATTACATTTTATAGATGCATTTCTCACATATCTCAGAGCCTCTCGCGATCTTCGTCGTCGTCGTCGTCCTCGCCGCCGCCGCCGCCGCCGCTTCTGCAGAAGTAGCAAATGGCCATCGTAGCAAATGCGGCGAGGGACGCCCTGCCTTCGATTCCGAATGCACAAAGTGTGTGGTCTTGTTTCTCAGTCTATATTTGGTCGGTCTCGTCAGAGGTTGAATGTAACGAATGGGTGGGAAAGAGCAAGGGGCAGCGGCTGTGTAGAACGAAAACACAAATCCTCAGGTGGTGTGAGCGTTTCGAGATGAGTCGTATACATGTAAATGTTTGTTGTCAGTGACCGTGTGGCCTAATGTATAAGGTGTCGGACTTCGTATCTGAGGATTACAGGTTCGAATGCTGTCACGCTCGTGTTTTCCAGTTCTGAAAAAGAAACATACCGTTTTAATGTAGCAATTGAGCAGTACGAAACTGTCTGAATGTTGCTGTTGACCATTTTTTGCTTGGAGATGCTCTTGAGCTTGAAACACACACAGCAAGACCGGTGTTAACTAGCGAAATGGTCGGCAGAGTGCAGACACCGCGAGTTTTGACTGGCACTTGCGCATCTAAAACAACGTCGGAAAGTAACTCGTTCGGCTTTTGAGTCACATAAAGTATGTGTGTTAATTTTGACGCCACTAGCTCTGCTTGTTGTCATGCAATTTCTTTGCCTCTCAGAAATGATTATGACATAAAAGTGAAGTACGTGACGAGTGTGACGTTAGGAAAACATTAGGCAGCATGGAGAGATTCTGTATGGGACCACCCAACCCAAACGAGTACTGTGTGACGTGCTACCCGGCAAGTGTTCACCGAGGTAGCCGGCCGGCTAGCTCAGTCGGTAGAGCGTCAGACTCTTAATCCCAGGGTCGTGGGTTCGAGCCAGACCCTGGGCGGAACGGAATTTTGTTCCGCTGCAGATGTAAATTACCGTTTTTCTGTTTAACGAGATTTAATGGAAATAGCAACTTTAAACTTTGCCTACGTCTCGGTCAGTCGCAAGGAAACTGTATTTGAAGGTGAAGGTGATTTTGTAGACATGTGTGAAAGACATGTTCTGAAATGCAAGTGTTGTGGTTTGGAGAGCACATCGGTTACGTGTCAGATGTGTAGGGAAGCAGAAATTTGTCGACATAGCTGCAAATATTAGCCAGTAATATGAAGTGTTGTCAGCTAAAGTCTGATGATGCAGAAGACCGTAAGGACGAAGTACCCAAGAGAACCGCTAGGCCGCGCCTCTTTAGCTCAGTGGTAGAGCACTGGTGTAATAAACCAGGGGTCGTAAGTTCCATCCTCACAGGAGAAAGATGAATTTTGGAAATCAGTTGCGCGTCGTGGCCGTATAGCAAACAGTACCTGTGATGACGAACAATTAGCGACAGGCGTTTTTTTTAAGATTTACTCTCTGATGTGATTGAGGCGAATGGCGCAGATAAAGCATTTGCCAAAGCGATACAGCATAAGGTGGGACGAGGCAGTCTGAATTACATTTTATAGATGCATTTCTCACATATCTCAGAGCCTCTCGCGATCTTCGTCGTCGTCGTCGTCGTCGTCGTCGTCGCCGCCGCCGCCGCTTCTGCAGAAGTAGCAAATGGCCATCGTAGCAAATGCGGCGAGGGACGCCCTGCCTTCGATTCCGAATGCACAAAGTGTGTGGTCTTGTTTCTCAGTCTATATTTCGTCGGTCTCGTCAGAGGTTGAATGTAACGAATGGGTGGGAAAGAGCAAGGGGCAGCGGCTGTGTAGAACGAAAACACAAATCCTCAGGGAGTGTGAGCGTTTTGAGATGAGTCGTATACATGTAAATGTTTGTTGTCAGTGACCGTGTGGCCTTATGGATAAGGCGTCGGACTTCGGATCTGAAGATTACAGGTTCGAATGCTGTCACGCTCGTGTTTTCCAGTTCTGAAAAAGAAACATACCGTTTTAATGTAGCAATTGAGCAGTACGAAACTGTCTGAATGTTGCTGTTGACCATTTTTTGCTTGGAGATGCTCTTGAGCTTGAAACACACACAGCAAGACTGGTGTTAACTAGCGAAATGGTCGGCAGAGTGCCGACACCGCGAGTTTTGACTGGCACTTGCACATCTAAAACAACGTCGGAAAGTAACTCGTTCGGCTTTTGAGTCACATAAAGTATGTGTGTTAATTTTGACGCCACTAGCTCTGCTTGTTGTCATGCAATTTCTTTGCCTCTCAGAAATGATTATGACATAAAAGTGAAGTACGTGACGAGTGTGACGTTAGGAAAACATTAGGCAGCATGGAGAGATTCTGTATGGGACCACCCAACCCAAACGAGTACTGTGTGACGTGCTACCCGGCAAGTGTTCACCGAGGTAGCCGGCCGGCTAGCTCAGTCGGTAGAGCGTCAGACTCTTAATCCCAGGGTCGTGGGTTCGAGCCAGACGCTGGGCGGAACGGAATTTTGTTCCGCTGCAGATGTAAATTACCGTTTTTCTGTTTAACGAGATTTAATGGAAATAGCAACTTTAAACTTTGCCTACGTCTCTGTCAGTCGCAAGGAAACTGTATTTGAAGGTGAAGGTGATTTTGTAGACATGTGTGAAAGACATGTTCTGAAATGCAAGTGTTGTGGTTTGGAGAGCACATCGGTTACGTGTGAGATGTGTAGGGAAGCAGTAATTTGTCGACATAGCTGCAAATATTAGCCGGTAATATGAAGTGCTGTCAGCTAAAGTCTGATGATGCAGAAGACCGTAAGGACGAAGTACCCAAGTGTACCGCTAGGCCGCGCCTCTTTAGCTCAGTGGTAGAGCACTGGTCTAATAAACCAGGGGTCGTTAGTTCCATCCTCACAGGAGAAAGATGAATTTTGGAAATCAGTTGCGCGTCGTGGCCATATAGCAAACAGTACCTGTGATGACGAACAATTAGCGACAGACGTTTTTTTAAGATTTACTCTCAGATGTGATTAAGGCGAATGGCGCAGATAAAGCATTTGCCAAAGCGATACAGCATAAGGTGGGACGAGGGAGTCTGAATTACATTTTATAGATGCATTTCTCACATATCTCAGAGCCTCTCGCGATCTTCGTCGTCGTCGTCGTCGTCGTCGTCGTCGTCGCCGCCGCCGCCGCTTCTGCAGAAGTAGCAAATGGCCATCGTAGCAAATGCGGCGAGGGACGCCCTGCCTTCGATTCCGAATGCACAAAGTGTGTGGTCTTGTTTCTCAGTCTATATTTCGTCGGTCTCGTCAGAGGTTGAATGTAACGAATGGGTGGGAAAGAGCAAGGGGCAGCGGCTGTGTAGAACGAAAACACAAATCCTCAGGGAGTGTGAGCGTTTTGAGATGAGTCGTATACATGTAAATGTTTGTTGTCAGTGACCGTGTGGCCTTATGGATAAGGCGTCGGACTTCGGATCTGAAGATTACAGGTTCGAATGCTGTCACGCTCGTGTTTTCCAGTTCTGAAAAAGAAACATACCGTTTTAATGTAGCAATTGAGCAGTACGAAACTGTCTGAATGTTGCTGTTGACCATTTTTTGCTTGGAGATGCTCTTCAGCTTGAAACACACACAGCAAGACTGGTGTTAACTAGCGAAATGGTCGGCAGAGTGCCGACACCGCGAGTTTTGACTGGCACTTGCACATCTAAAACAACGTCGGAAAGTAACTCGTTCGGCTTTTGAGTCACATAAAGTATGTGTGTTAATTTTGACGCCACTAGCTCTGCTTGTTGTCATGCAATTTCTTTGCCTCTCAGAAATGATTATGACATAAAAGTGAAGTACGTGACGAGTGTGACGTTAGGAAAACATTAGGCAGCATGGAGAGATTCTGTATGGGACCACCCAACCCAAACGAGTACTGTGTGACGTGCTACCCGGCAAGTGTTCACCGAGGTAGCCGGCCGGCTAGCTCAGTCGGTAGAGCGTCAGACTCTTAATCCCAGGGTCGTGGGTTCGAGCCAGACGCTGGGCGGAACGGAATTTTGTTCCGCTGCAGATGTAAATTACCGTTTTTCTGTTTAACGAGATTTAATGGAAATAGCAACTTTAAACTTTGCCTACGTCTCTGTCAGTCGCAAGGAAACTGTATTTGAAGGTGAAGGTGATTTTGTAGACATGTGTGAAAGACATGTTCTGAAATGCAAGTGTTGTGGTTTGGAGAGCACATCGGTTACGTGTGAGATGTGTAGGGAAGCAGTAATTTGTCGACATAGCTGCAAATATTAGCCGGTAATATGAAGTGTTGTCAGCTAAAGTCTGATGATGCAGAAGACCGTAAGGACGAAGTACCCAAGAGTACCGCTAGGCCGCGCCTCTTTAGCTCAGTCGTAGAGCACTGGTCTAAAAAACCAGGGGTCGTAAGTTCCATCCTCACAGGAGAAAGATGAATTTTGGAAATCAGTTGCGCGTCGTGGCCGTATTGCAAACAGTACCTGTGATGACGAACAATTAGCGACAGGCGTTTTTTTAAGATTTACTCTCAGATGTGATTGAGGCGAATGGTGCAGATAAAGCTTTTGCCAAAGCGATACAGCGTAAGGTGGGACGAGGGAGTCTGAATTACATTTTATAGATGCATTTCTCACATATCTCAGAGCCTCTCGCGATCTTCGTCGTCGTCGTCGTCGTCGTCGTCGTCGTCGCCGCCGCCGCCGCCGCCGCCGCCGCATCTGCAGAAGTAGCAAATGGCCATCGTAGCAAATGCGGCGAGGGACGCCCTGCCTTCGATTCCGAATGCACAAAGTGTGTGGTCTTGTTTCTCAGTCTATATTTGGTCGGTCTCGTCAGAGGTTGAATGTAACGAATGGGTGGGAAAGAGCAAGGGGCATCGGCTGTGTAGAACGAAAACACAAATCCTCAGGGAGTGTGAGCGTTTTGAGATGAGTCGTATACATGTAAATGTTTGTTGTCAGTGACCGTGTGGCCTTATGGATAAGGCGTCGGACTTCGGATCTGAAGATTACAGGTTCGAATGCTGTCACGCTCGTGTTTTCCAGTTCTGAAAAAGAAACATACCGTTTTAATGTAGCAATTGAGCAGTACGAAACTGTCTGAATGTTGCTGTTGACCATTTTTTGCTTGGAGATGCTCTTGAGCTTGAAACACACACAGCAAGACCGGTGTTAACTAGCGAAATGGTCGGCAGAGGGCCGACACCGCGAGTTTTGACTGGCACTTGCACATCTAAAACAACGTCGGAAAGTAACTCGTTCGGCTTTTGAGTCACATAAAGTATGTGTGTTAATTTTGACGCCACTAGCTCTGCTTGTTGTCATGCAATTTCTTTGCCTCTCAGAAATGATTATGACATAAAAGTGAAGTACGTGACGAGTGTGACGTTAGGAAAACATTAGGCAGCATGGAGAGATTCTGTATGGGACCACCCAACCCAAACGAGTACTGTGTGACGTGCTACCCGGCAAGTGTTCACCGAGGTAGCCGGCTAGCTCAGTCGGTAGAGCGTCAGACTCTTAATCTCAGGGTCGTGGGTTCGAGCCAGACCCTGGGCGGAACGGAATTTTGTTCCGCTGCAGATGTAAATTACCGTTTTTCTGTTTAACGAGATTTAATGGAAATAGCAACTTTAAACTTTGCCTACGTCTCTGTCAGTCGCAAGGAAACTGTATTTGAAGGTGAAGGTGATTTTGTAGACATGTGTGAAAGACATGTTCTGAAATGCAAGTGTTGTGGTTTGGAGAGCACATCGGTTACGTGTGAGATGTGTAGGGAAGCAGTAATTTGTCGACATAGCTGCAAATATTAGCCGGTAATATGAAGTGTTGTCAGCTAAAGTCTGATGATGCAGAAGACCGTAAGGACGAAGTACCCAAGAGTACCGCTAGGCCGCGCCTCTTTAGCTCAGTGGTAGAGCACTGGTCTAATAAACCAGGGGTCGTAAGTTCCATCCTCACAGGAGAAAGATGAATTTTGGAAATCAGTTGCGCGTCGTGGCCGTATTGCAAACAGTACCTGTGATGACGAACAATTAGCGACAGACGTTTTTTTAAGATTTACTCTCAGATGTGATTAAGGCGAATGGCGCAGATAAAGCATTTGCCAAAGCGTTACAGCATAAGGTGGGACGAGGGAGTCTGAATTACATTTTATAGATGCATTTCTCACATATCTCAGAGCCTCTCGCGATCTTCGTCGTCGTCGTCGTCATCGTCGTCGTCGTCGTCGTCGTCGCCGCCGCCGCCGCCGCCGCTTCTGCAGAAGTAGCAAATGGCCATCGTAGCAAATGCGGCGAGGGACGCCCTGCCTTCGATTCCGAATGCACAAAGTGTGTGGTCTTGTTTCTCAGTCTATATTTCGTCGGTCTCGTCAGAGGTTGAATGTAACGAATGGGTGGGAAAGAGCAAGGGGCAGCGGCTGTGTAGAACGAAAACACAAATCCTCAGGGAGTGTGAGCGTTTTGAGATGAGTCGTATACATGTAAATGTTTGTTGTCAGTGACCGTGTGGCCTTATAGATAAGGCGTCGGACTTCGGATCTGAAGATTACAGGTTCGAATGCTGTCACGCTCATGTTTTCCAGTTCTGAAAAAGAAACATACCGTTTTAATGTAGCAATTGAGCAGTACGAAACTGTCTGAATGTTGCTGTTGACCATTTTTTGCTTGGAGATGCTCTTGAGCTTGAAACACACACAGCAAGACTGGTGTTAACTAGCGAAATGGTCGGCAGAGTGCCGACACCGCGAGTTTTGACTGGCACTTGCACATCTAAAACAACGTCGGAAAGTAACTCGTTCGGCTTTTGAGTCACATAAAGTATGTGTGTTAATTTTGACGCCACTAGCTCTGCTTGTTGTCATGCAATTTCTTTGCCTCTCAGAAATGATTATGACATAAAAGTGAAGTACGTGACGAGTGTGACGTTAGGAAAACATTAGGCAGCATGGAGAGATTCTGTATGGGACCACCCAACCCAAACGAGTACTGTGTGACGTGCTACCCGGCAAGTGTTCACCGAGGTAGCCGGCCGGCTAGCTCAGTCGGTAGAGCGTCAGACTCTTAATCCCAGGGTCGTGGGTTCGAGCCAGACGCTGGGCGGAACGGAATTTTGTTCCGCTGCAGATGTAAATTACCGTTTTTCTGTTTAACGAGATTTAATGGAAATAGCAACTTTAAACTTTGCCTACGTCTCTGTCAGTCGCAAGGAAACTGTATTTGAAGGTGAAGGTGATTTTGTAGACATGTGTGAAAGACATGTTCTGAAATGCAAGTGTTGTGGTTTGGAGAGCACATCGGTTACGTGTGAGATGTGTAGGGAAGCAGTAATTTGTCGACATAGCTGCAAATATTAGCCGGTAATATGAAGTGTTGTCAGCTAAAGTCTGATGATGCAGAAGACCGTAAGGACGAAGTACCCAAGAGTACCGCTAGGCCGCGCCTCTTTAGCTCAGTCGTAGAGCACTGGTCTAAAAAACCAGGGGTCGTAAGTTCCATCCTCACAGGAGAAAGATGAATTTTGGAAATCAGTTGCGTGTCGTGGCCGTATTGCAAACAGTACCTGTGATGACGAACAATTAGCGACAGGCGTTTTTTTAAGATTTACTCTCAGATGTGATTGAGGCGAATGGCGCAGATAAAGCTTTTGCCAAAGCGATACAGCGTAAGGTGGGACGAGGGAGTCTGAATTACATTTTATAGATGCATTTCTCACATATCTCAGAGCCTCTCGCGATCTTCGTCGTCGTCGCCGCCGCCGCCGCATCTGCAGAAGTAGCAAATGGCCATCGTAGCAAATGCGGCGAGGGACGCCCTGCCTTCGATTCCGAATGCACAAAGTGTGTGGTCTTGTTTCTCAGTCTATATTTGGTCGGTCTCGTCAGAGGTTGAATGTAACGAATGGGTGGGAAAGAGCAAGGGGCAGCGGCTGTGTAGAACGAAAACACAAATCCTCAGGTGGTGTGAGCGTTTCGAGATGAGTCGTATACAGGTAAATGTTTGTTGTCAGTGACCGTGTGGCCTAATGTATAAGGTGTCGGACTTCGTATCTGAGGATTACAGGTTCGAATGCTGTCACGCTCGTGTTTTCCAGTTCTGAAAAAGAAACATACCGTTTTAATGTAGCAATTGAGCAGTACGAAACTGTCTGAATGTTGCTGTTGACCATTTTTTGCTTGGAGATGCTCTTGAGCTTGAAACACACACAGCAAGACCGGTGTTAACTAGCGAAATGGTCGGCAGAGGGCCGACACCGCGAGTTTTGACTGGCACTTGCACATCTAAAACAACGTCGGAAAGTAACTCGTTCGGCTTTTGAGTCACATAAAGTATGTGTGTTAATTTTGACGCCACTAGCTTTGCTTGTTGTCATGCAATTTCTTTGCCTCTCAGAAATGATTATGACATAAAAGTGAAGTACGTGACGAGTGTGACGTTAGGAAAACATTAGGCAGCATGGAGAGATTCTGGGACCACCCAACCCAAACGAGTACTGTGTGACGTGCTACCCGGCAAGTGTTCACCGAGGTAGCCGGCCGGCTAGCTCAGTCGGTAGAGCGTCAGACTCTTAATCCCAGGGTCGTGGGTTCGAGCCAGACGCTGGGTGGAACGGAATTTCGTTCCGCTGCAGATGTAAATTACCGTTTTTCTGTTTAACGAGATTTAATGGAAATAGCAACTTTAAACTTTGCCTACGTCTCTGTCAGTCGCAAGGAAACTGTATTTGAAGGTGAAGGTGATTTTGTAGACATGTGTGAAAGACATGTTCTGAAATGCAAGTGTTGTGGTTTGGAGAGCACATCGGTTACGTGTCAGATGTGTAGCCAAGCAGTAATTTGTCGCCATAGCTGCAGATATTAGCCGGTAATATGAAGTGTTGTCAGCTAAATTCTGATGATGCAGACGACCGTAAGGACGAAGTACCCAAGAGTACCGCTAGGCCGCGCCTCTTTAGCTCAGTCGTAGAGCACTGGTCTAATAAACCAGGGGTCGTAAGTTCCATCCTCACAGGAGAAAGATGAATTTTGGAAATCAGTTGCGCGTCGTGGCCGTATTGCAAACAGTACCTGTGATGACGAACAATAAGCGACAGGCGTTTTTTTAAGATTTACTCTCAGATGTGATTGAGGCGAATGGCGCAGATAAAGCATTTGCCAAAGCGATACAGCATAAGGTGGGACGAGGCAGTCTGAATTACATTTTATAGATGCATTTCTCACATATCTCAGAGCATCTCGCGATCTTCGTCGTCGTCGTCGTCGTCGTCGCCGCTTCTGCAGAAGTAGCAAATGGCCATCGTAGCAAATGCGGCGAGGGACGCCCTGCCTTCGATTCCGAATGCACAAAGTGTGTGGTCTTGTTTCTCAGTCTATATTTGGTCGGTCTCGTCAGAGGTTGAATGTAACGAATGGGTGGGAAAGAGCAAGGGGCAGCGGCTGTGTAGAACGAAAACACAAATCCTCAGGTGGTGTGAGCGTTTCGAGATGAGTCGTATACAGGTAAATGTTTGTTGTCAGTGACCGTGTGGCCTAATGTATAAGGTGTCGGACTTCGTATCTGAGGATTACAGGTTCGAATGCTGTCACGCTCGTGTTTTCCAGTTCTGAAAAAGAAACATACCGTTTTAATGTAGCAATTGAGCAGTACGAAACTGTCTGAATGTTGCTGTTGACCATTTTTTGCTTGGAGATGCTCTTGAGCTTGAAACACACACAGCAAGACCGGTGTTAACTAGCGAAATGGTCGGCAGAGGGCCGACACCGCGAGTTTTGACTGGCACTTGCACATCTAAAACAACGTCGGAAAGTAACTCGTTCGGCTTTTGAGTCACATAAAGTATGTGTGTTAATTTTGACGCCACTAGCTTTGCTTGTTGTCATGCAATTTCTTTGCCTCTCAGAAATGATTATGACATAAAAGTGAAGTACGTGACGAGTGTGACGTTAGGAAAACATTAGGCAGCATGGAGAGATTCTGTATGGGACCACCCAACCCAAACGAGTACTGTGTGACGTGCTACCCGGCAAGTGTTCACCGAGGTAGCCGGCCGGCTAGCTCAGTCGGTAGAGCGTCAGACTCTTAATCCCAGGGTCGTGGGTTCGAGCCAGACGCTGGGTGGAACGGAATTTTGTTCCGCTGCAGATGTAAATTACCGTTTTTCTGTTTAACGAGATTTAATGGAAATAGCAACTTTAAACTTTGCCTACGTCTCTGTCAGTCGCAAGGAAACTGTATTTGAAGGTGAAGGTGATTTTGTAGACATGTGTGAAAGACATGTTCTGAAATGCAAGTGTTGTGGTTTGGAGAGCACATCGGTTACGTGTCAGATGTGTAGCCAAGCAGTAATTTGTCGCCATAGCTGCAGATATTAGCCGGTAATATGAAGTGTTGTCAGCTAAATTCTGATGATGCAGACGACCGTAAGGACGAAGTACCCAAGAGTACCGCTAGGCCGCGCCTCTTTAGCTCAGTCGTAGAGCACTGGTCTAATAAACCAGGGGTCGTAAGTTCCATCCTCACAGGAGAAAGATGAATTTTGGAAATCAGTTGCGCGTCGTGGCCGTATTGCAAACAGTACCTGTGATGACGAACAATAAGCGACAGGCGTTTTTTTAAGATTTACTCTCAGATGTGATTGAGGCGAATGGCGCAGATAAAGCATTTGCCAAAGCGATACAGCATAAGGTGGGACGAGGCAGTCTGAATTACATTTTATAGATGCATTTCTCACATATCTCAGAGCATCTCGCGATCTTCGTCGTCGTCGTCGTCGTCGTCGCCGCTTCTGCAGAAGTAGCAAATGGCCATCGTAGCAAATGCGGCGAGGGACGCCCTGCCTTCGATTCCGAATGCACAAAGTGTGTGGTCTTGTTTCTCAGTCTATATTTGGTCGGTCTCGTCAGAGGTTGAATGTAACGAATGGGTGGGAAAGAGCAAGGGGCAGCGGCTGTGTAGAACGAAAACACAAATCCTCAGGTGGTGTGAGCGTTTCGAGATGAGTCGTATACAGGTAAATGTTTGTTGTCAGTGACCGTGTGGCCTAATGTATAAGGTGTCGGACTTCGTATCTGAGGATTACAGGTTCGAATGCTGTCACGCTCGTGTTTTCCAGTTCTGAAAAAGAAACATACCGTTTTAATGTAGCAATTGAGCAGTACGAAACTGTCTGAATGTTGCTGTTGACCATTTTTTGCTTGGAGATGCTCTTGAGCTTGAAACACACACAGCAAGACCGGTGTTAACTAGCGAAATGGTCGGCAGAGGGCCGACACCGCGAGTTTTGACTGGCACTTGCACATCTAAAACAACGTCGGAAAGTAACTCGTTCGGCTTTTGAGTCACATAAAGTATGTGTGTTAATTTTGACGCCACTAGCTTTGCTTGTTGTCATGCAATTTCTTTGCCTCTCAGAAATGATTATGACATAAAAGTGAAGTACGTGACGAGTGTGACGTTAGGAAAACATTAGGCAGCATGGAGAGATTCTGTATGGGACCACCCAACCCAAACGAGTACTGTGTGACGTGCTACCCGGCAAGTGTTCACCGAGGTAGCCGGCCGGCTAGCTCAGTCGGTAGAGCGTCAGACTCTTAATCCCAGGGTCGTGGGTTCGAGCCAGACGCTGGGTGGAACGGAATTTCGTTCCGGTGCAGATGTAAATTACCGTTTTTCTGTTTAACGAGATTTAATGGAAATAGCAACTTTAAACTTTGCCTACGTCTCTGTCAGTCGCAAGGAAACTGTATTTGAAGGTGAAGGTGATTTTGTAGACATGTGTGAAAGACATGTTCTGAAATGCAAGTGTTGTGGTTTGGAGAGCACATCGGTTACGTGTCAGATGTGTAGCCAAGCAGTAATTTGTCGCCATAGCTGCAGATATTAGCCGGTAATATGAAGTGTTGTCAGCTAAATTCTGATGATGCAGACGACCGTAAGGACGAAGTACCCAAGAGTACCGCTAGGCCGCGCCTCTTTAGCTCAGTCGTAGAGCACTGGTCTAATAAACCAGGGGTCGTAAGTTCCATCCTCACAGGAGAAAGATGAATTTTGGAAATCAGTTGCGCGTCGTGGCCGTATTGCAAACAGTACCTGTGATGACGAACAATAAGCGACAGGCGTTTTTTTAAGATTTACTCTCAGATGTGATTGAGGCGAATGGCGCAGATAAAGCATTTGCCAAAGCGATACAGCATAAGGTGGGACGAGGCAGTCTGAATTACATTTTATAGATGCATTTCTCACATATCTCAGAGCATCTCGCGATCTTCGTCGTCGTCGTCGTCGTCGTCGCCGCTTCTGCAGAAGTAGCAAATGGCCATCGTAGCAAATGCGGCGAGGGACGCCCTGCCTTCGATTCCGAATGCACAAAGTGTGTGGTCTTGTTTCTCAGTCTATATTTGGTCGGTCTCGTCAGAGGTTGAATGTAACGAATGGGTGGGAAAGAGCAAGGGGCAGCGGCTGTGTAGAACGAAAACACAAATCCTCAGGTGGTGTGAGCGTTTCGAGATGAGTCGTATACAGGTAAATGTTTGTTGTCAGTGACCGTGTGGCCTAATGTATAAGGTGTCGGACTTCGTATCTGAGGATTACAGGTTCGAATGCTGTCACGCTCGTGTTTTCCAGTTCTGAAAAAGAAACATACCGTTTTAATGTAGCAATTGAGCAGTACGAAACTGTCTGAATGTTGCTGTTGACCATTTTTTGCTTGGAGATGCTCTTGAGCTTGAAACACACACAGCAAGACCGGTGTTAACTAGCGAAATGGTCGGCAGAGGGCCGACACCGCGAGTTTTGACTGGCACTTGCACATCTAAAACAACGTCGGAAAGTAACTCGTTCGGCTTTTGAGTCACATAAAGTATGTGTGTTAATTTTGACGCCACTAGCTTTGCTTGTTGTCATGCAATTTCTTTGCCTCTCAGAAATGATTATGACATAAAAGTGAAGTACGTGACGAGTGTGACGTTAGGAAAACATTAGGCAGCATGGAGAGATTCTGGGACCACCCAACCCAAACGAGTACTGTGTGACGTGCTACCCGGCAAGTGTTCACCGAGGTAGCCGGCCGGCTAGCTCAGTCGGTAGAGCGTCAGACTCTTAATCCCAGGGTCGTGGGTTCGAGCCAGACGCTGGGTGGAACGGAATTTTGTTCCGCTGCAGATGTAAATTACCGTTTTTCTGTTTAACGAGATTTAATGGAAATAGCAACTTTAAACTTTGCCTACGTCTCTGTCAGTCGCAAGGAAACTGTATTTGAAGGTGAAGGTGATTTTGTAGACATGTGTGAAAGACATGTTCTGAAATGCAAGTGTTGTGGTTTGGAGAGCACATCGGTTACGTGTCAGATGTGTAGCCAAGCAGTAATTTGTCGCCATAGCTGCAGATATTAGCCGGTAATATGAAGTGTTGTCAGCTAAATTCTGATGATGCAGACGACCGTAAGGACGAAGTACCCAAGAGTACCGCTAGGCCGCGCCTCTTTAGCTCAGTCGTAGAGCACTGGTCTAATAAACCAGGGGTCGTAAGTTCCATCCTCACAGGAGAAAGATGAATTTTGGAAATCAGTTGCGCGTCGTGGCCGTATTGCAAACAGTACCTGTGATGACGAACAATAAGCGACAGGCGTTTTTTTAAGATTTACTCTCAGATGTGATTGAGGCGAATGGCGCAGATAAAGCATTTGCCAAAGCGATACAGCATAAGGTGGGACGAGGCAGTCTGAATTACATTTTATAGATGCATTTCTCACATATCTCAGAGCATCTCGCGATCTTCGTCGTCGTCGTCGTCGTCGTCGCCGCTTCTGCAGAAGTAGCAAATGGCCATCGTAGCAAATGCGGCGAGGGACGCCCTGCCTTCGATTCCGAATGCACAAAGTGTGTGGTCTTGTTTCTCAGTCTATATTTCGTCGGTCTCGTCAGAGGTTGAATGTAACGAATGGGTGGGAAAGAGCAAGGGGCAGCGGCTGTGTAGAACGAAAACACAAATCCTCAGGGGGTGTGAGCGTTTTGAGATGAGTCGTATACATGTAAATGTTTGTTGTCAGTGACCGTGTGGCCTTATGGATAAGGCGTCGGACTTCGGATCTGAAGATTACAGGTTCGAATGCTGTCACGCTCGTGTTTTCCAGTTCTGAAAAAGAAACATACCGTTTTAATGTGGCAATTGAGCAGTACGAAACTGTCTGAATGTTGCTGTTGACCATTTTTTGCTTGGAGATGCTCTTGAGCTTGAAACACACACAGCAAGACCGGTGTTAACTAGCGAAATGGTCGGCAGAGTGCCGACACCGCGAGTTTTGACTGGCACTTGCACATCTAAAACAACGTCGGAAAGTAACTCGTTCGGCTTTTGAGTCACATAAAGTATGTGTGTTAATTTTGACGCCACTAGCTCTGCTTGTTGTCATGCAATTTCTTTGCCTCTCAGAAATGATTATGACATAAAAGTGAAGTACGTGACGAGTGTGACGTTAGGAAAACATTAGGCAGCATGGAGAGATTCTGGGACCACCCAACCCAAACGAGTACTGTGTGACGTGCTACCCGGCAAGTGTTCACCGAGGTAGCCGGCCGGCTAGCTCAGTCGGTAGCGCGTCAGACACTTAATCCCAGGGTCGTGGGTTCGAGCCAGACGCTGGGCGGAACGGAATTTTGTTCCGCTGCAGATGTAAATTACCGTTTTTCTGTTTAACGAGATTTAATGGAAATAGCAACTTTAAACTTTGCCTACGTCTCTGTCAGTCGCAAGGAAACTGTATTTGAAGGTGAAGGTGATTTTGTAGACATGTGTGAAAGACATGTTCTGAAATGCAAGTGTTGTGGTTTGGAGAGCACATCGGTTACGTGTCAGATGTGTAGCCAAGCAGTAATTTGTCGCCATAGCTGCAGATATTAGCCGGTAATATGAAGTGTTGTCAGCTAAATTCTGATGATGCAGACGACCGTAAGGACGAAGTACCCAAGAGTACCGCTAGGCCGCGCCTCTTTAGCTCAGTCGTAGAGCACTGGTCTAATAAACCAGGGGTCGTAAGTTCCATTCTCACAGGAGAAAGATGAATTTTGGAAATCAGTTGCGCGTCGTGGCCGTATTGCAAACAGTACCTGTGATGACGAACAATTAGCGACAGGCGTTTTTTTAAGATTTACTCTCAGATGTGATTGAGGCGAATGGAGCAGATAAAGCATTTGCCAAAGCGATACAGCATAAGGTGGGACAAGGCAGTCTGAATTACATTTTATAGATGCATTTCTCACATATCTCAGAGCATCTCGCGATCTTCGTCGTCGTCGTCGCCGCCGCCGCCGCTTCTGCAGAAGTAGAAAATGGCCATCGTAGCAAATGCGGCGAGGGACGCCCTGCCTTCGATTCCGAATGCACAAAGTGTGTGGTCTTGTTTCTCAGTCTATATTTCGTCGGTCTCGTCAGAGGTTGAATGTAACGAATGGGTGGGAAAGAGCAAGGGGCAGCGTCTGTGTAGAACGAAAACACAAATCCTCAGGGGGTGTGAGCGTTTTGAGATGAGTCGTATACATGTAAATGTTTGTTGTCAGTGACCGTTTGGCCTTATGGATAAGGCGTCGGACTTCGGATCTGAAGATTACAGGTTCGAATGCTGTCACGCTCGTGTTTTCCAGTTCTGAAAAAGAAACATACCGTTTTAATGTAGCAATTGAGCAGTACGAAACGGTCTGAATGTTGCTGTTGACCATTTTTTGCTTGGAGATGCTCTTGAGCTTGAAACACACACAGCAGGACCGGTGTTAACTAGCGAAATGGTCGGCAGAGTGCCGACACCGCGAGTTTTGACTGGCACTTGCACATCTAAAACAACGTCGGAAAGTAACTCGTTCGGCTTTTCAGTCACATAAAGTATGTGTGTTAATTTTGACGCCACTAGCTCTGCTTGTTGTCATGCAATTTCTTTGCCTCTCAGAAATGATTATGACATAAAAGTGAAGTACGTGACTAGTGTGACGTTAGGAAAACATTAGGCAGCATGGAGAGATTCTGTATGGGACAACCCAACCCAAACGAGTACTGTGTGACGTGCTACCCGGCAAGTGTTCACCGAGGTAGCCGGCTAGCTCAGTCGGTAGAGCGTCAGACTCTTAATCCCAGGGTCGTGGGTTCGAGCCAGACGCTGGGCGGAACGGAATTTTGTTCCGCTGCAGATGTAAATTACCGTTTTTCTGTTTAACGAGATTTAATGGAAATAGCAACTTTAAACTTTGCCTACGTCTCTGTCAGTCGCAAGGAAACTGTATTTGAAGGTGAAGGTGATTTTTTAGACATGTGTGAAAGACATGTTCTGAAATGCAAGTGTTGTGGTTTGGAGAGCACATCGGTTACGTGTCAGATGTGTAGGGAAGCAGTAATTTGTCGACATAGCTGCAAATATTAGCCGGTAATATGAAGTGTTTTCAGCTAAAGTCTGATGATGCAGAAGACCGTAAGGACGAAGTACCCAAGAGTACCGCTAGGCCGCGTCTCTTTAGCTCAGTCGTAGAGCACTGGTCTAATAAACCAGGGGTCGTAAGTTCCATCCTCACAGGAGAAAGATGAATTTTGGAAATCAGTTGCTCGTCGTGGCCATATAGCAAACAGTACCTGTGATGACGAACAATTAGCGACAGACGTTTTTTTAAGATTTACTCTCAGATGTGATGAAGGCGAATGGCGCAGATAAAGCATTTGCCAAAGCGATACAGCATAAGGTGGGACGAGGGAGTCTGAATTACATTTTATAGATGCATTTCTCACATATCTCAGAGCCTCTCGCGATCTTCCTCGTCGTCGTCGTCGTCGTCGTCGCCGCCGCCGCCGCTTCTGCAGAAGTAGCAAATAGCCATCGTAGCAAATGCGGCGAGGGACGCCCTGCCTTCGATTCCGAATGCACAAAGTGTGTGGTCTTGTTTCTCAGTCTATATTTCGTCGGTCTCGTCAGAGGTTGATTGTAACGAATGGGTGGGAAAGAGCAAGGGGCAGCGGCTGTGTAGAACGAAAACACAAGTCCTCAGGGGGTGTGAGCGTTTCGAGATGAGTCGTATACATGTAAATGTTTGTTGTCAGTGACCGTGTGGCCTAATGTATAAGGCGTCGGACTTCGGATCTGAAGATTACAGTTTCGAATGCTGTCACGCTCGTGTTTTCCAGTTCTGAAAAAGAAACATACCGTTTTAATGTAGCAATTGAGCAGTACGAAGCTGTCTGAATGTTGCTGTTGACCATTTTTTGCTTGGAGATGCTCTTGAGCTTGAAACACACACAGCAAGACCGGTGTTAACTAGCGAAATGGTCGGCAGAGTGCCGACACCGCGAGTTTTGATTGGCACTTGCACATCTAAAACAACGTCGGAAAGTAACTCGTTCGGCTTTTGAGTCACATAAAGTATGTGTGTTAATTTTGACGCCACTAGCTCTGCTTGTTGTCATGCAATTTCTTTGCCTCTCAGAAATGATTATGACATAAAAGTGAAGTACGTGACGAGTGTGACGTTAGGAAAACGTTAGGCAGCATGGAGAGATTCTGTATGGGACCACCCAACCCAAACGAGTACTGTGTGACGTGCTACCCGGCAAGTGTTCACCGAGGTAGCCGGCCGGCTAGCTCAGTCGGTAGAGCGTCAGACTCTTAATCCCAGTGTCGTGGGTTCGAGCCAGACGCTGGGCGGAACGGAATTTTGTTCCGCTGCAGATGTAAATTACCGTTTTTCTGTTTAACGAGATTTAATGGAAATAGCAACTTTAAACTTTGCCTACGTCTCTGTCAGTCGCAAGGAAACTGTATTTGAAGGTGAAGGTGATTTTGTAGACATGTGTGAAAGACATGTTCTGAAATGCAAGTGTTGTGGTTTGGAGAGCACATCGGTTACGTGTCAGATGTGTAGCCAAGCAGTAATGGGTCGCCATAGCTGCAAATATTAGCCGGTAATATGAAGTGTTGTCAGCTGAAGTCTGATGATGCAGACGACCGTAAGGACGAAGTGCCCAAGCGTACCGCTAGGCCGCGCCTCTTTAGCTCAGTCGTAGAGCACTGGTCTAATAAACCAGGGGTCGTAAGTTCCATCCTCACAGGAGAAAGATGAATTTTGGAAATCAGTTGCGCGTCGTGGCCGTATTGCAAACAGTACCTGTGATGACGAACAATTAGCGACAGGCCTTTTTTTAAGATTTACTCTCAGATGTGATTGAGGCGAATGGCGCAGATAAAGCATTTGCCAAAGCGATACAGCATAAGGTGGGACGAGGCAGTCTGAATTACATTTTATAGATGCATTTCTCACATATCTCAGAGCCTCTCGCGATCTTCGTCGTCGTCGTCGTCGTCGTCGCCGCCGCCGCTTCTGCAGAAGTAGCAAATGGCCATCGTAGCAAATGCGGCGAGGGACGCCCTGCCTTCGATTCCGAATGCACAAAGTGTGTGGTCTTGTTTCTCAGTCTATATTTCGTCGGTCTCGTCAGAGGTTGAATGTAACGAATGGGTGGGAAAGAGCAAGGGGCAGCGGCTGTGTAGAACGAAAACACAAATCCTCAGGGGGTGTGAGCGTTTTGAGATGAGTCGTATACATGTAAATGTTTGTTGTCAGTGACCGTGTGGCCTTATGGATAAGGCGTCGGACTTCGGATCTGAAGATTACAGGTTCGAATGCTGTCACGCTCGTGTTTTCCAGTTCTGAAAAAGAAACATACCGTTTTAATGTAGCAATTGAGCAGTACGAAACTGTCTGACTGTTGCTGTTGACCATTTTTTGCTTGGAGATGCTCTTGAGCTTGAAACACACACAGCAAGACCGGTGTTAACTAGCGAAATGGTCGGCAGAGTGCCGACACCGCGAGTTTTGACTGGCACTTGCACATCTAAAACAACGTCGGAAAGTAACTCGTTCGGCTTTTGAGTCACATAAAGTATGTGTGTTAATTTTGACGCCACTAGCTCTGCTTGTTGTCATGCAATTTCTTTGCCTCTCAGAAATGATTATGACATAAAAGTGAAGTACGTGACGAGTGTGACGTTAGGAAAACATTAGGCAGCATGGAGAGATTCTGTATGGGACCACCCAACCCAAACGAGTACTGTGTGACGTACTACCCGGGAAGTGTTCACCGAGGTAGTCGGCTAGCTCAGTCGGTAGAGCGTCAGACTCTTAATCCCAGGGTCGTGGGTTCGAGCCAGACGCTGGGCGGAACGGAATTTTGTTCCGCTGCAGATGTAAATTACCGTTTTTCTGTTTAACGAGATTTAATGGAAATAGCAACTTTAAACTTTGCCTACGTCTCTGTCAGTCGCAAGGAAACTGTATTTGAAGGTGAAGGTGATTTTGTAGACATGTGTGAAAGACATGTTCTGAAATGCAAGTGTTGTGGTTTGGAGAGCACATCGGCTACGTGTCAGATGTGTAGGGAAGCAGTAATTTGTCGACATAGCTGCAAATATTAGCCGGTAATATGAAGTGTTGTCAGCTAAAGTCTGATGATGCAGAAGACCGTAAGGACGAAGTACCCAAGAGTACCGCTAGGCCGCGCCTCTTTAGCTCAGTCGTAGAGCACTGGTCTAATAAACCAGGGGTCGTAAGTTCCGTCCTCACAGGAGAAAGATGAATTTTGGAAATCAGTTGCGCGTCGTGGCCATATAGCAAACAGTACCTGTGATGACGAACAATTAGCGACAGACGTTTTTTTAAGATTTACTCTCAGATGTGATTAAGGCGAATGGCGCAGATAAAGCATTTGCCAAAGCGATACAGCATAAGGTGGGACGAGGGAGTCTGAATTACATTTTATAGATGCATTTCTCACATATCTCAGAGCCTCTCGCGATCTTCGTCGTCGTCGTTGTCGTCGACGCCGCCGCCGCTTCTGCAGAAGTAGCAAATGGCCATCGTAGCAAATGCGGCGAGGGACGCCCTGCCTTCGATTCCGAATGCACAAAGTGTGTGGTCTTGTTTCTCAGTCTATATTTGGTCGGTCTCGTCAGAGGTTGAATGTAACGAATGGGTGGGAAAGAGCAAGGGGCAGCGGCTGTGTAGAACGAAAACACAAATCCTCAGGGGGTGTGAGCGTTTCGAGATGAGTCGTATACATGTAAATGTTTGTTGTCAGTGACCGTGTGGCCTAATGTATAAGGCGTCGGACTTCGGATCTGAAGATTACAGGTTCGAATGCTGTCACGCTCGTGTTTTCCAGTTCTGAAAAAGAAACATACCGTTTTAATGTAGCAATTGAGCAGTACGAAACTGTCTGAATGTTGCTGTTGACCATTTTTTGCTTGGAGATGCTCTTGAGCTTGAAACACACACAGCAAGACCGGTGTTAACTAGCGAAATGGTCGGCAGAGTGCCGACACCGCGAGTTTTGACTGGCACTTGCACATCTAAAACAACGTCGGAAAGTAAGTCGTTCGGCTTTTGAGTCACATAAAGTATGTGTGTTAATTTTGACGCCACTAGCTCTGCTTGTTGTCATGCAATTTCTTTGCCTCTCAGAAATGATTATGACATAAAAGTGAAGTACGTGACGAGTGTGACGTTAGGAAAACATTAGGCAGCATGGAGAGATTCTGTATGGGACCACCCAACCCAAACGAGTACTGTGTGACGTCCTACCCGGCAAGTGTTCACCGAGGTAGCCGGCTAGCTCAGTCGGTAGAGCGTCAGACTCTTAATCCCAGGGTCGTGGTTTCGAGCCAGACGCTGGGCGGAACGGAATTTTGTTCCGCTGCAGATGTAAATTACCGTTTTTCTGTTTAACGAGATTTAATGGAAATAGCAACTGTAAACTTTGCCTACGTCTCTGTCAGTCGCAAGGAAACTGTATTTGAAGGTGAAGGTGATTTTTTAGACATGTGTGAAAGACATGTTCTGAAATGCAAGTGTTGTGGTTTGGAGAGCACATCGGTTACGTGTCAGATGTGTAGGGAAGCAGAAATTTGTCGACATAGCTGCAAATATTAGCCAGTAATATGAAGTGTTGTCAGCTAAAGTCTGATGATGCAGAAGACCGTAAGGACGAAGTACCCAAGAGTACCGCTAGGCCGCGCCTCTTTAGCTCAGTGGTAGAGCACTGGTCAAATAAACCAGTGGTCGTAAGTTCCATCCTCACAGGAGAAAGATGAATTTTGGAAATCAATTGCGCGTCGTGGCCGTATAGCAAACAGTACCTGTGATGACGAACAATTAGCGACAGGCGTTTTTTTTAAGATTTACTCTCAGATGTGATTGAGGCGAATGGCGCAGATAAAGCAATTGCCAAAGCGATACAGCATAAGGTGGGACGAGGCAGTCTGAATTACATTTTATAGATGCATTTCTCACATATCTCAGAGCCTCTCGCGATCTTCGTCGTCGTCGTCGTCGTCGCCGCCGCCGCTTCTGCAGAAGTAGCAAATTTCCATCGTAGCAAATGCGGCGAGGGACGCCCTGCCTTCGATTCCGAATGCACAAAGTGTGTGGTCTTGTTTCTCAGTCTATATTTGATCGGTCTCGTCAGAGGTTGAATGTAACGAATGGGTGGGAAAGAGCAAGGGGCAGCGGCTGTGTAGAACGAAAACACAAATCCTCAGGGGGTGTGAGCGTTTCGAGATGAGTCGTATACATGTAAATGTTTGTTGTCAGTGACCGTGTGGCCTAATGTATAAGGCGTCGGACTTCGGATCTGAAGATTACTAGTTCGAATGCTGTCACGCTCGTGTTTTCCAGTTCTGAAAAAGAAACATACCGTTTTAATGTAGCAATTGAGCAGTACGAAACTGTCTGAATGTTGCTGTTGACCATTTTTTGCTTGGAGATGCTGTTGAGCTTGAAACACACACAGCAAGACCGGTGTTAACTAGCGAAATGGTCGGCTGAGTGCCGACACCGCGAGTTTTGACTGGCACTTGCACATCTAAAACAACGTCGGAAAGTAACTCGTTCGGCTTTTGAGTCACATACAGTATGTGTGTTAATTTTGACGCCACTAGCTCTGCTTGTTGTCATGCAATTTCTTTGCCTCTCAGAAATGATTATGACATAAAAGTGAAGTACGTGACGAGTGTGACGTTAGGAAAACATTAGGCAGCATGGAGAGATTCTGTATGGGACCACCCAACCCAAACGAGTACTGTGTGACGTGCTACCCGGCAAGTATTCACCGAGGTAGCCGGCTAGCTCAGTCGGTAGAGCGTCAGACTCTTAATCCCAGGGTCGTGGGTTCGAGCCAGACGCTGGGCGGAACGGAATTTTGTTCCGCTGCAGATGTAAATTACCGTTTTTCTGTTTAACGAGATTTAATGGAAATAGCAACTTTAAACTTTGCCTACGTCTCTGTCAGTCGCAAGGAAACTGTATTTGAAGGTGAAGGTGATTTTGTAGACATGTGTGAAAGACATGTTCTCAAATGCAAGTGTTGTGGTTTGGAGAGCACATCGGTTACGTGTCAGATGTGTAGGGAAGCAGAAATTTGTCGACATAGCTGCAAATATTAGCCAGTAATATGAAGTGTTGTCAGCTAAAGTCTGATGATGCAGAAGACCGTAAGGACGAAGTACCCAAGAGTACCGCTAGGCCGCGCCTCTTTAGCTCAGTGGTAGAGCACTGGTCAAATAAACCAGTGGTCGTAAGTTCCATCCTCACAGGAGAAAGATGAATTTTGGAAATCAGTTGCGCGTCGTGGCCGTATAGCAAACAGTACCTGTGATGACGAACAATTAGCGACAGGCGTTTTTTTTAAGATTTACTCTCAGATGTGATTGAGGCGAATGGCGCAGATAAAGCAATTGCCAAAGCGATACAGCATAAGGTGGGACGAGGCAGTCTGAATTACATTTTATAGATGCATTTCTCACATATCTCAGAGCCTCTCGCGATCTTCGTCGTCTTCGTCGTCGTCGTCGTCGCCGTCGCCGCCGCCGCCGCCGCCGCCGCCGCTTCTGCAGAAGTAGCAAATGGCCATCGTAGCAAATGCGGCGAGGGACGCCCTGCCTTCGATTCCGAATGCACAAAGTGTGTGGTCTTGTTTCTCAGTCTATATTTGGTCGGTCTCGTCAGAGGTTGAATGTAACGAATGGGTGGGAAAGAGCAAGGGGCAGCGGCTGTGTAGAACGAAAACACAAATCCTCAGGGGGTGTGAGCGTTACGAGATGAGTCGTATACATGTAAATGTTTGTTGTCAGTGACCGTGTGGCCTAATGTATAAGGCGTCGGACTTCGGATCTGAAGATTACAGGTTCGAATGCTGTCACGCTCGTGTTTTCCAGTTCTGAAAAAGAAACATACCGTTTTAATGTAGCAATTGAGCAGTACGAAACTGTCTGAATGTTGCTGTTGACCATTTTTTGCTTGGAGATGCTCTTGAGCTTGAAACACACACAGCAAGACCGGTGTTAAGTAGCGAAATGGTCGGCAGAGTGCCGACACCGCGAGTTTTGACTGGCACTTGCACATCTAAAACAACGTCGGAAAGTAACTCGTTCGGCTTCTGAGTCACATAAAGTATGTGTGTTAATTTTGACGCCACTAGCTTTGCTTGTTGTCATGCAATTTCTTTGCCTCTCAGAAATGATTATGACATAAAAGTGAAGTACGTGACGAGTGTGACGTTAGGAAAACATTAGGCAGCATGGAGAGATTCTGGGACCACCCAACCCAAACGAGTACTGTGTGACGTGCTACCCTGCAAGTGTTCACCGAGGTAGCCGGCCGGCTAGCTCAGTCGGTAGAGCGTCAGACTCTTAATCCCAGGGTCGTGGGTTCGAGCCAGACGCTGGGCGGAACGGAACCTTGTTCCGCTGCAGATGTAAATTACCGTTTTTCTGTTTAACGAGATTTAATGGAAATAGCAACTTTAAACTTTGCCTACGTCTCTGTCAGTCGCAAGGAAACTGTATTTGAAGGTGAAGGTGATTTTGTAGACATGTGTGAAAGACATGTTCTGAAATGCAAGTGTTGTGGTTTGGAGAGCACATCGGTTACGTGTGAGATGTGTAGGGAAGCAGTAATTTGTCGACATAGCTGCAAATATTAGCCGGTAATATGAAGTGTTGTCAGCTAAAGTCTGATGATGCAGAAGACCGTAAGGACGAAGTACCCAAGAGTACCGCTAGGCCGCGCCTCTTTAGCTCAGTGGTAGAGCACTGGTCTAATAAACCAGGGGTCGTAAGTTCCATCCTCACAGGAGAAAGATGAATTTTGGAAATCAGTTGCGCGTCGTGGCCGTATACCAAACACTACCTGTGATGACGAACAATTAGCGACAGGCGTTTTTTTTAAGATTTACTCTCAGATGTGATTGAGGCGAATGGCGCAGATAAGGCAATTGCCAAAGCGATACAGCATAAGGTGGGACGAGGGAGTCTGAATTACATTTTATAGATGCATTTCTCACATATCTCAGAGCCTCTCGCGATCTTCGTCGTCGTCGTCGTCGTCGTCGCCGCCGCCGCCGCCGCCGCCGCCGCTTCTGCAGAAGTAGCAAATGGCCATCGTAGCAAATGCGGCGAGGGACGCCCTGCCTTCGATTCCGAATGCACAAAGTGTGTGGTCTTGTTTCTCAGTCTATATTTCGTCGGTCTCGTCAGAGGTTGAATGTAACGAATGGGTGGGAAAGAGCAAGGGGCAGCGGCTGTGTAGAACGAAAACACAAATCCTCAGGGGTGTGAGCGTTTTGAGATGAGTCGTATACATGTAAATGTTCGTTGTCAGTGACCGTGTGGCCTAATGGATAAGGCGTCGGACTTCGGATCTAAAGATTACAGGTTCGAATGCTGTCACGCTCGTGTTTTCCAGTTCTGAAAAAGAAACATAACGTTTTAATGTAGCAATTGAGCAGTACGAAACTGTCTGAATGTTGCTGTTGACCATTTTTTGCTTGGAGATGCTCTTGAGCTTGAAACACACACAGCAAGACCGGTGTTAACTAGCGAAATGGTCGGCAGAGTGCCGACACCGCGAGTTTTGACTGGCACTTGCACATCTAAAACAACGTCGGAAAGTAACTCGTTCGGCTTTTGAGTCACATAAAGTATGTGTGTTAATTTTGACGCCACTAGCTCTGCTTGTTGTCATGCAATTTCTTTGCCTCTCAGAAATGATTATGACATAAAAGTGAAGTACGTGACGAGTGTGACGTTAGGAAAACATTAGGCAGCATGGAGAGATTCTGTATGGGACCACGCAACCCAAACGAGTACTGTGTGACGTGCTACCCGGCAAGTGTTCACCGAGGTAGCCGGCTAGCTCAGTCGGTAGAGCGTCAGACTCTTAATCCCAGGGTCGTGGGTTCGAGCCAGACGCTGGGCGGAACGGAATTTTGTTCCGCTGCAGATGTAAATTACCGTTTTTCTGTTTAACGAGATTTAATGGAAATAGCAACTTTAAACTTTGCCTACGTCTCTGTCAGTCGCAAGGAAACTGTATTTGAAGGTGAAGGTGATTTTGTAGACATGTGTGAAAGACATGTTCTGAAATGCAAGTGTTGTGGTTTGGAGAGCACATCGGTTACGTGTCAGATGTGTAGGGAAGCAGAAATTTGTCGACATAGCTGCAAATATTAGCCAGTAATATGAAGTGTTGTCAGCTAAAGTCTGATGATGCAGAAGACCGTAAGGACGAAGTACCCAAGAGTACCGCTAGGCCGCGCCTCTTTAGCTCAGTGGTAGAGCACTGGTCAAATAAACCAGGGGTCGTAAGTTCCATCCTCACAGGAGAAAGATGAATTTTGGAAATCAGTTGCGCGTCGTGGCCGTATAGCAAACAGTACCTGTGATGACGAACAATTAGCGACAGGCGTTTTTTTTAAGATTTACTCTCAGATGTGATTGAGGCGAATGGCGCAGATAAAGCAATTGCCAAAGCGATACAGCATAAGGTGGGACGAGGCAGTCTGAATTACATTTTATAGATGCATTTCTCACATATCTCAGAGCCTCTCGCGATCTTCGTCGTCTTCGTCGTCGTCATCGTCGTCGCCGCCGCCGCCGCCGCCGCTGCTTCTGCAGAAGTAGCAAATGGCCATCGTAGCAAATGCGGCGAGGGACGCCCTGCCTTCGATTCCGAATGCACAAAGTGTGTGGTCTTGTTTCTCAGTCTATATTTCGTCGGTCTCGTCAGAGGTTGAATGTAACGAATGGGTGGGAAAGAGCAAGGGGCAGCGGCTGTGTAGAACGAAAACACAAATCCTCAGGGGGTGTGAGCGTTTTGAGATGAGTCGTATACATGTAAATGTTTGTTGTCAGTGACCGTGTGGCCTTATGGATAAGGCTTCGGACTTCGGATCTGAAGATTACAGGTACGAATGCTGTCACGCTCGTGTTTTCCAGTTCTGAAAAAGAAACATACCGTTTTAATGTAGCAATTGAGCAGTACGAAACTGTCTGAATGTTGCTGTTGACCATTTTTTGCTTGGAGATGCTCTTGAGCTTGAAACACACACAGCAAGACCGGTGTTAACTAGCAAAATGGTCGGCAGAGTGCCGACACCGCGAGTTTTGACTGGCACTTGCACATCTAAAACAACGTCGGAAAGTAACTCGTTCGGCTTTTGAGTCACATAAAGTATGTGTGTTAATTTTGACGCCACTAGCTCTGCTTGTTGTCATGCAATTTCTTTGCCTCTCAGAAATGATTATGACATAAAAGTGAAGTACGTGACGAGTGTGACGTTAGGAAAACATTAGGCAGCATGGAGAGATTCTGTATGGGACCACGCAACCCAAACGAGTACTGTGTGACGTGCTACCCGGCAAGTGTTCACCGAGGTAGCCGGCTAGCTCAGTCGGTAGAGCGTCAGACTCTTAATCCCAGGGTCGTGGGTTCGAGCCAGACGCTGGGCGGAACGGAATTTTGTTCCGCTGCAGATGTAAATTACCGTTTTTCTGTTTAACGAGATTTAATGGAAATAGCAACTTTAAACTTTGCCTACGTCTCTGTCAGTCGCAAGGAAACTGTATTTGAAGGTGAAGGTGATTTTGTAGACATGTGTGAAAGACATGTTCTGAAATGCAAGTGTTGTGGTTTGGAGAGCACATCGGTTACGTGTCAGATGTGTAGCCAAGCAGTAATTTGTCGACATAGCTGCAAATATTAGCCGGTAATATGAAGTGTTGTCAGCTAAAGTCTGATGATGCAGAAGACCGTAAGGACGAAGTACCCAAGAGTACCGCTAGGCCGCGCCTCTTTAGCTCAGTGGTAGAGCACTGGTCTAATAAACCAGGGGTCGTAAGTTCCATCCTCACAGGAGAAAGATGAATTTTGGAAATCAGTTGCGCGTCGTGGCCGTATACCAAACACTACCTGTGATGACGAACAATTAGCGACAGGCGTTTTTTTTAAGATTTACTCTCAGATGTGATTGAGGCGAATGGCGCAGATAAGGCAATTGCCAAAGCGATACAGCATAAGGTGGGACGAGGCAGTCTGAATTACATTTTATAGATGCATTTCTCACATATCTCAGAGCCTCTCGCGATCTTCGTCGTCGTCGTCGTCGTCGCCGCCGCCGCTTCTGCAGAAGTAGCAAATTTCCATCGTAGCAAATGCGGCGAGGGACGCCCTGCCTTCGATTCCGAATGCACAAAGTGTGTGGTCTTGTTTCTCAGTCTATATTTGATCGGTCTCGTCAGAGGTTGAATGTAACGAATGGGTGGGAAAGAGCAAGGGGCAGCGGCTGTGTAGAACGAAAACACAAATCCTCAGGGGGTGTGAGCGTTTCGAGATGAGTCGTATACATGTAAATGTTTGTTGTCAGTGACCGTGTGGCCTAATGTATAAGGCGTCGGACTTCGGATCTGAAGATTACTAGTTCGAATGCTGTCACGCTCGTGTTTTCCAGTTCTGAAAAAGAAACATACCGTTTTAATGTAGCAATTGAGCAGTACGAAACTGTCTGAATGTTGCTGTTGACCATTTTTTGCTTGGAGATGCTGTTGAGCTTGAAACACACACAGCAAGACCGGTGTTAACTAGCGAAATGGTCGGCTGAGTGCCGACACCGCGAGTTTTGACTGGCACTTGCACATCTAAAACAACGTCGGAAAGTAACTCGTTCGGCTTTTGAGTCACATACAGTATGTGTGTTAATTTTGACGCCACTAGCTCTGCTTGTTGTCATGCAATTTCTTTGCCTCTCAGAAATGATTATGACATAAAAGTGAAGTACGTGACGAGTGTGACGTTAGGAAAACATTAGGCAGCATGGAGAGATTCTGTATGGGACCACCCAACCCAAACGAGTACTGTGTGACGTGCTACCCGGCAAGTATTCACCGAGGTAGCCGGCTAGCTCAGTCGGTAGAGCGTCAGACTCTTAATCCCAGGGTCGTGGGTTCGAGCCAGACGCTGGGCGGAACGGAATTTTGTTCCGCTGCAGATGTAAATTACCGTTTTTCTGTTTAACGAGATTTAATGGAAATAGCAACTTTAAACTTTGCCTACGTCTCTGTCAGTCGCAAGGAAACTGTATTTGAAGGTGAAGGTGATTTTGTAGACATGTGTGAAAGACATGTTCTCAAATGCAAGTGTTGTGGTTTGGAGAGCACATCGGTTACGTGTCAGATGTGTAGGGAAGCAGAAATTTGTCGACATAGCTGCAAATATTAGCCAGTAATATGAAGTGTTGTCAGCTAAAGTCTGATGATGCAGAAGACCGTAAGGACGAAGTACCCAAGAGTACCGCTAGGCCGCGCCTCTTTAGCTCAGTGGTAGAGCACTGGTCAAATAAACCAGTGGTCGTAAGTTCCATCCTCACAGGAGAAAGATGAATTTTGGAAATCAGTTGCGCGTCGTGGCCGTATAGCAAACAGTACCTGTGATGACGAACAATTAGCGACAGGCGTTTTTTTTAAGATTTACTCTCAGATGTGATTGAGGCGAATGGCGCAGATAAAGCAATTGCCAAAGCGATACAGCATAAGGTGGGACGAGGCAGTCTGAATTACATTTTATAGATGCATTTCTCACATATCTCAGAGCCTCTCGCGATCTTCGTCGTCTTCGTCGTCGTCGTCGTCGCCGTCGCCGCCGCCGCCGCCGCCGCCGCCGCTTCTGCAGAAGTAGCAAATGGCCATCGTAGCAAATGCGGCGAGGGACGCCCTGCCTTCGATTCCGAATGCACAAAGTGTGTGGTCTTGTTTCTCAGTCTATATTTGGTCGGTCTCGTCAGAGGTTGAATGTAACGAATGGGTGGGAAAGAGCAAGGGGCAGCGGCTGTGTAGAACGAAAACACAAATCCTCAGGGGGTGTGAGCGTTACGAGATGAGTCGTATACATGTAAATGTTTGTTGTCAGTGACCGTGTGGCCTAATGTATAAGGCGTCGGACTTCGGATCTGAAGATTACAGGTTCGAATGCTGTCACGCTCGTGTTTTCCAGTTCTGAAAAAGAAACATACCGTTTTAATGTAGCAATTGAGCAGTACGAAACTGTCTGAATGTTGCTGTTGACCATTTTTTGCTTGGAGATGCTCTTGAGCTTGAAACACACACAGCAAGACCGGTGTTAAGTAGCGAAATGGTCGGCAGAGTGCCGACACCGCGAGTTTTGACTGGCACTTGCACATCTAAAACAACGTCGGAAAGTAACTCGTTCGGCTTCTGAGTCACATAAAGTATGTGTGTTAATTTTGACGCCACTAGCTTTGCTTGTTGTCATGCAATTTCTTTGCCTCTCAGAAATGATTATGACATAAAAGTGAAGTACGTGACGAGTGTGACGTTAGGAAAACATTAGGCAGCATGGAGAGATTCTGGGACCACCCAACCCAAACGAGTACTGTGTGACGTGCTACCCTGCAAGTGTTCACCGAGGTAGCCGGCCGGCTAGCTCAGTCGGTAGAGCGTCAGACTCTTAATCCCAGGGTCGTGGGTTCGAGCCAGACGCTGGGCGGAACGGAACCTTGTTCCGCTGCAGATGTAAATTACCGTTTTTCTGTTTAACGAGATTTAATGGAAATAGCAACTTTAAACTTTGCCTACGTCTCTGTCAGTCGCAAGGAAACTGTATTTGAAGGTGAAGGTGATTTTGTAGACATGTGTGAAAGACATGTTCTGAAATGCAAGTGTTGTGGTTTGGAGAGCACATCGGTTACGTGTGAGATGTGTAGGGAAGCAGTAATTTGTCGACATAGCTGCAAATATTAGCCGGTAATATGAAGTGTTGTCAGCTAAAGTCTGATGATGCAGAAGACCGTAAGGACGAAGTACCCAAGAGTACCGCTAGGCCGCGCCTCTTTAGCTCAGTGGTAGAGCACTGGTCTAATAAACCAGGGGTCGTAAGTTCCATCCTCACAGGAGAAAGATGAATTTTGGAAATCAGTTGCGCGTCGTGGCCGTATACCAAACACTACCTGTGATGACGAACAATTAGCGACAGGCGTTTTTTTTAAGATTTACTCTCAGATGTGATTGAGGCGAATGGCGCAGATAAGGCAATTGCCAAAGCGATACAGCATAAGGTGGGACGAGGGAGTCTGAATTACATTTTATAGATGCATTTCTCACATATCTCAGAGCCTCTCGCGATCTTCGTCGTCGTCGTCGTCGTCGTCGCCGCCGCCGCCGCCGCCGCCGCCGCTTCTGCAGAAGTAGCAAATGGCCATCGTAGCAAATGCGGCGAGGGACGCCCTGCCTTCGATTCCGAATGCACAAAGTGTGTGGTCTTGTTTCTCAGTCTATATTTCGTCGGTCTCGTCAGAGGTTGAATGTAACGAATGGGTGGGAAAGAGCAAGGGGCAGCGGCTGTGTAGAACGAAAACACAAATCCTCAGGGGTGTGAGCGTTTTGAGATGAGTCGTATACATGTAAATGTTCGTTGTCAGTGACCGTGTGGCCTAATGGATAAGGCGTCGGACTTCGGATCTAAAGATTACAGGTTCGAATGCTGTCACGCTCGTGTTTTCCAGTTCTGAAAAAGAAACATAACGTTTTAATGTAGCAATTGAGCAGTACGAAACTGTCTGAATGTTGCTGTTGACCATTTTTTGCTTGGAGATGCTCTTGAGCTTGAAACACACACAGCAAGACCGGTGTTAACTAGCGAAATGGTCGGCAGAGTGCCGACACCGCGAGTTTTGACTGGCACTTGCACATCTAAAACAACGTCGGAAAGTAACTCGTTCGGCTTTTGAGTCACATAAAGTATGTGTGTTAATTTTGACGCCACTAGCTCTGCTTGTTGTCATGCAATTTCTTTGCCTCTCAGAAATGATTATGACATAAAAGTGAAGTACGTGACGAGTGTGACGTTAGGAAAACATTAGGCAGCATGGAGAGATTCTGTATGGGACCACGCAACCCAAACGAGTACTGTGTGACGTGCTACCCGGCAAGTGTTCACCGAGGTAGCCGGCTAGCTCAGTCGGTAGAGCGTCAGACTCTTAATCCCAGGGTCGTGGGTTCGAGCCAGACGCTGGGCGGAACGGAATTTTGTTCCGCTGCAGATGTAAATTACCGTTTTTCTGTTTAACGAGATTTAATGGAAATAGCAACTTTAAACTTTGCCTACGTCTCTGTCAGTCGCAAGGAAACTGTATTTGAAGGTGAAGGTGATTTTGTAGACATGTGTGAAAGACATGTTCTGAAATGCAAGTGTTGTGGTTTGGAGAGCACATCGGTTACGTGTCAGATGTGTAGGGAAGCAGAAATTTGTCGACATAGCTGCAAATATTAGCCAGTAATATGAAGTGTTGTCAGCTAAAGTCTGATGATGCAGAAGACCGTAAGGACGAAGTACCCAAGAGTACCGCTAGGCCGCGCCTCTTTAGCTCAGTGGTAGAGCACTGGTCAAATAAACCAGGGGTCGTAAGTTCCATCCTCACAGGAGAAAGATGAATTTTGGAAATCAGTTGCGCGTCGTGGCCGTATAGCAAACAGTACCTGTGATGACGAACAATTAGCGACAGGCGTTTTTTTTAAGATTTACTCTCAGATGTGATTGAGGCGAATGGCGCAGATAAAGCAATTGCCAAAGCGATACAGCATAAGGTGGGACGAGGCAGTCTGAATTACATTTTATAGATGCATTTCTCACATATCTCAGAGCCTCTCGCGATCTTCGTCGTCTTCGTCGTCGTCATCGTCGTCGCCGCCGCCGCCGCCGCCGCTGCTTCTGCAGAAGTAGCAAATGGCCATCGTAGCAAATGCGGCGAGGGACGCCCTGCCTTCGATTCCGAATGCACAAAGTGTGTGGTCTTGTTTCTCAGTCTATATTTCGTCGGTCTCGTCAGAGGTTGAATGTAACGAATGGGTGGGAAAGAGCAAGGGGCAGCGGCTGTGTAGAACGAAAACACAAATCCTCAGGGGGTGTGAGCGTTTTGAGATGAGTCGTATACATGTAAATGTTTGTTGTCAGTGACCGTGTGGCCTTATGGATAAGGCTTCGGACTTCGGATCTGAAGATTATAGGTACGAATGCTGTCACGCTCGTGTTTTCCAGTTCTGAAAAAGAAACATACCGTTTTAATGTAGCAATTGAGCAGTACGAAACTGTCTGAATGTTGCTGTTGACCATTTTTTGCTTGGAGATGCTCTTGAGCTTGAAACACACACAGCAAGACCGGTGTTCACTAGCAAAATGGTCGGCAGAGTGCCGACACCGCGAGTTTTGACTGGCACTTGCACATCTAAAACAACGTCGGAAAGTAACTCGTTCGGCTTTTGAGTCACATAAAGTATGTGTGTTAATTTTGACGCCACTAGCTCTGCTTGTTGTCATGCAATTTCTTTGCCTCTCAGAAATGATTATGACATAAAAGTGAAGTACGTGACGAGTGTGACGTTAGGAAAACATTAGGCAGCATGGAGAGATTCTGTATGGGACCACGCAACCCAAACGAGTACTGTGTGACGTGCTACCCGGCAAGTGTTCACCGAGGTAGCCGGCTAGCTCAGTCGGTAGAGCGTCAGACTCTTAATCCCAGGGTCGTGGGTTCGAGCCAGACGCTGGGCGGAACGGAATTTTGTTCCGCTGCAGATGTAAATTACCGTTTTTCTGTTTAACGAGATTTAATGGAAATAGCAACTTTAAACTTTGCCTACGTCTCTGTCAGTCGCAAGGAAACTGTATTTGAAGGTGAAGGTGATTTTGTAGACATGTGTGAAAGACATGTTCTGAAATGCAAGTGTTGTGGTTTGGAGAGCACATCGGTTACGTGTCAGATGTGTAGCCAAGCAGTAATTTGTCGACATAGCTGCAAATATTAGCCGGTAATATGAAGTGTTGTCAGCTAAAGTCTGATGATGCAGAAGACCGTAAGGACGAAGTACCCAAGAGTACCGCTAGGCCGCGCCTCTTTAGCTCAGTGGTAGAGCACTGGTCTAATAAACCAGGGGTCGTAAGTTCCATCCTCACAGGAGAAAGATGAATTTTGGAAATCAGTTGCGCGTCGTGGCCGTATACCAAACACTACCTGTGATGACGAACAATTAGCGACAGGCGTTTTTTTTAAGATTTACTCTCAGATGTGATTGAGGCGAATGGCGCAGATAAGGCAATTGCCAAAGCGATACAGCATAAGGTGGGACGAGGGAGTCTGAATTACATTTTATAGATGCATTTCTCACATATCTCAGAGCCTCTCGCGATCTTCGTCGTCGTCGTCGTCGTCGTCGTCGTCGTCGCCGCCGCCGCCGCCGCCGCTTCTGCAGAAGTAGCAAATGGCCATCGTAGCAAATGCGGCGAGGGACGCCCTGCCTTCGATTCCGAATGCACAAAGTGTGTGGTCTTGTTTCTCAGTCTATATTTCGTCGGTCTCGTCAGAGGTTGAATGTAACGAATGGGTGGGAAAGAGCAAGGGGCAGCGGCTGTGTAGAACGAAAACACAAATCCTCAGGGGGTGTGAGCGTTTTGAGATGAGTCGTATACATGTAAATGTTCGTTGTCAGTGACCGTGTGGCCTAATGAATAAGGCGTCGGACTTCGGATCTGAAGATTACAGGTTCGAATGCTGTCACGCTCGTGTTTTCCAGTTCTGAAAAAGAAACATAACGTTTTAATGTAGCAATTGAGCAGTACGAAACTGTCTGAATGTTGCTGTTGACCATTTTTTGCTTGGAGATGCTCTTGAGCTTGAAACACACACAGCAAGACCGGTGTTAACTAGCGAAATGGTCGGCAGAGTGCCGACACCGCGAGTTTTGACTGGCACTTGCACATCTAAAACAACGTCGGAAAGTAACTCGTTCGGCTTTTGAGTCACATAAAGTATGTGTGTTAATTTTGACGCCACTAGCTCTGCTTGTTGTCATGCAATTTCTTTGCCTCTCAGAAATGATTATGACATAAAAGTGAAGTACGTGACGAGTGTGACGTTAGGAAAACATTAGGCAGCATGGAGAGATTCTGGGACCACCCAACCCAAACGAGTACTGTGTGACGTGCTACCCGGCAAGTGTTCACCGAGGTAGCCGGCCGGCTAGCTCAGTCGGTAGAGCGTCAGACTCTTAATCCCAGGGTCGTGGGTTCGAGCCAGACGCTGGGCGGAACGGAATTTTGTTCCGCTGCAGATGTAAATTACCGTTTTTCTGTTTAACGAGATTTAATGGAAATAGCAACTTTAAACTTTGCCTACGTCTCTGTCAGTCGCAAGGAAACTGTATTTGAAGGTGAAGGTGATTTTGTAGACATGTGTGAAAGACATGTTCTGAAATGCAAGTGTTGTGGTTTGGAGAGCACATCGGTTACGTGTCAGATGTGTAGGGAAGCAGAAATTTGTCGACATAGCTGCAAATATTAGCCGGTAATATGAAGTGTTGTCAGCTAAAGTCTGATGATGCAGAAGACCGTAAGGACGAAGTACCCAAGAGTACCGCTAGGCCGCGCCTCTTTAGCTCAGTGGTAGAGCACTGGTCTAATAAACCAGGGGTCGTAAGTTCCATCCTCACAGGAGAAAGATGAATTTTGTAAATCAGTTGCGCGTCGTGGCCATATAGCAAACAGTACCTGTGATGACGAACAATTAGCGACAGACGTTTTTTTAAGATTTACTCTCAGATGTGATTAAGACGAATAGCGCAGATAAAGCATTTGCCAAAGCGATACAGCATAAGGTGGGACGAGGGAGTCTGAATTACATTTTATAGATGCATTTCTCACATATCTCAGAGCCTCTCGCGATCTTCGTCGTCGTCGTCGTCGTCGTCGTCGTCGCCGCCGCCGCCGCTTCTGCAGAAGTAGCAAATGGCCATCGTAGCAAATGCGGCGAGGGACGCCCTGCCTTCGATTCCGAATGCACAAAGTGTGTGGTCTTGTTTCTCAGTCTATATTTCGTCGGTCTCGTCAGAGGTTGAATGTAACGAATGGGTGGGAAAGAGCAAGGGGCAGCGGCTGTGTAGAACGAAAACACAAATCCTCAGGGGGTGTGAGCGTTTTGAGATGAGTCGTATACATGTAAATGTTTGTTGTCAGTGACCGTGTGGCCTTATGGATAAGGCGTCGGACTTCGGATCTGAAGATTACAGGTTCGAATGCTGTCACGCTCGTGTTTTCCAGTTCTGAAAAAGAAACATAACGTTTTAATGTAGCAATTGAGCAGTACGAAACTGTCTGAATGTTGCTGTTGACCATTTTTTGCTTGGAGATGCTCTTGAGCTTGAAACACACACAGCAAGACCGGTGTTAACTAGCGAAATGGTCGGCAGAGTGCCGACACCGCGAGTTTTGACTGGCACTTGCACATCTAAAACAACGTCGGAAAGTAACTCGTTCGGCTTTTGAGTCACATAAAGTATGTGTGTTAATTTTGACGCCACTAGCTCTGCTTGTTGTCATGCAATTTCTTTGTCTCTCAGAAATGATTATGACATAAAAGTGAAGTACGTGACGAGTGTGACGTTAGGAAAACATTAGGCAGCATGGAGAGATTCTGTATGGGACCACCCAACCCAAACGAGTACTGTGTGACGTGCTACCCGGCAAGTGTTCACCGAGGTAGCCGGCCGGCTAGCTCAGTCGGTAGAGCGTCAGACTCTTAATCCCAGGGTCGTGGGTTCGAGCCAGACGCTGGGCGAAACGGAATTTTGTTCCGCTGCAGATGTAAATTACCGTTTTTCTGTTTAACGAGATGTAATGGAAATAGCAACTTTAAACTTTGCCTACGTCTCTGTCAGTCGCAAGGAAACTGTATTTGAAGGTGAAGGTGATTTTGTAGACATGTGTGAAAGACATGTTCTGAAATGCAAGTGTTGTGGTTTGGAGAGCACATCGGTTACGTGTCAGATGTGTAGGGAAGCAGAAATTTGTCGACATAGCTGCAAATATTAGCCGGTAATATGAAGTGTTGTCAGCTAAAGTCTGATGATGCAGAAGACCGTAAGGACGAAGTACCCAAGAGTACCGCTAGGCCGCGCCTCTTTAGCTCAGTGGATGTCGTGGGTTCGAGCCAGACGCTGGGCGGAACGGAATTTTGCCGCGCCTCTTTAGCTCAGTGGTAGAGCACTGGTGTAATAAACCAGGGGTCGCAAGTTCCATCCCCACAGGAGAAAGATGAATGTGCCGGCACGGTAACTCAGCGTGTTCGGTCAGAGGGTTAGATGGCCCTCTGCAATAAAAAACTGAGTTAATGGGTCAACGACGAACAGAAACGGGTGTCTTGCGACGACCGCACCGAGCAGATGCAACGAACAAAAACGAACAAAATGAGATTTAAAAAAAAAAAAAAAAAAAAAAAGTGGTAGAGCACTGGTCTAATAAACCAGGGGTCGTAAGTTCCATCCTCACAGGAGAAAGATGAATTTTGTAAATCAGTTGCGCGTCGTGGCCATATAGCAAACAGTACCTGTGATGACGAACAATTAGCGACAGACGTTTTTTTAAGATTTACTCTCAGATGTGATTAAGACGAATAGCGCAGATAAAGCATTTGCCAAAGCGATACAGCATAAGGTGGGACGAGGGAGTCTGAATTACATTTTATAGATGCATTTCTCACATATCTCAGAGCATCTCGCGATCTTCGTCGTCGCCGCCGCTTCTGCAGAAGTAGCAAATGGCCATCGTAGCAAATGCGGCGAGGCACGCCCTGCCTTCGATTCCGAATGCACAAAGTGTGTGGTCTTGTTTCTCAGTCTATATTTCGTCGGTCTCGTCAGAGGTTGAATGTAACGAATGGGTGGGAAAGAGCAAGGGGCAGCGGCTGTGTAGAACGAAAACACAAATCCTCAGTGGGTGTGAGCGTTTTGAGATGAGTCGTATACATGTAAATGTTTGTTGTCAGTGACCGTGTGGCCTAATGGATAAGGCGTCGGACTTCGGATCTGAAGATTACAGGTTCGAATGCTGTCACGCTCGTGTTTTCCAGTTCTGAAAAAGAAACATAACGTTTTAATGTAGCAATTGAGCAGTACGAAACTGTCTGAATGTTGCTGTTGACCATTTTTTGCTTGGAGATGCTCTTGAGCTTGAAACACACACAGCAAGACCGGTGTTAACTAGCGAAATGGTCGGCAGAGTGCCGACACCGCGAGTTTTGACTGGCACTTGCACATCTAAAACAACGTCGGAAAGTAACTCGTTCGGCTTTTGAGTCACATAAAGTCTGTGTGTTAATTTTGACGCCACTAGCTCTGCTTGTTGTCATGCAATTTCTTTGTCTCTCAGAAATGATTATGACATAAAAGTGAAGTACGTGACGAGTGTGACGTTAGGAAAACATTAGGCAGCATGGAGAGATTCTGTATGGGACCACCCAACCCAAACGAGTACTGTGTGACGTGCTACCCGGCAAGTGTTCACCGAGGTAGCCGGCCGGCTAGCTCAGTCGGTAGAGCGTCAGACTCGGTCTCGTCAGAGGTTGAATGTAACGAATGGGTGGGAAAGAGCAAGGGGCAGCGGCTGTGTAGAACGAAAACACAAATCCTCAGTGGGTGTGAGCGTTTTGAGATGAGTCGTATACATGTAAATGTCTGTTGTCAGTGACCGTGTGGCCTTATGTATAAGGCGTCGGACTTCGGATCTGAAGATTACAGGTTCGAATGCTGTCACGCTCGTGTTTTCCAGTTCTGAAAAAGAAACATAACGTTTTAATGTAGCAATTGAGCAGTACGAAACTGTCTGAATGTTGCTGTTGACCATTTTTTGCTTGGAGATGCTCTTGAGCTTGAAACACACACAGCAAGACCGGTGTTAACTAGCGAAATGGTCGGCAGAGTGCCGACACCGCGAGTTTTGACTGGCACTTGCACATCTAAAACAACGTCGGAAAGTAACTCGTTCGGCTTTTGAGTCACATAAAGTATGTGTGTTAATTTTGACGCCACTAGCTCTGCTTGTTGTCATGCAATTTCTTTGCCTCTCAGAAATGATTATGACATAAAAGTGAAGTACGTGACGAGTGTGACGTTAGGAAAACATTAGGCAGCACGGAGAGATTCTGTATGGGACCACCCAACCCAAACGAGTACTGTGTGACGTGCTACCCGGCAAGTGTTCACCGAGGTAGCCGGCCGGCTAGCTCAGTCGGTAGAGCGTCAGACTCTTAATCCCAGGGTCGTGGGTTCGAGCCAGACGCTGGGCGGAACGGAATTTTGTTCCGCTGCAGATGAAAATTACCGTTTTTCTGTTTAACGAGATTTAATGGAAATAGCAACTTTAAACTTTGCCTACGTCTCTGTCAGTCGCAAGGAAACTGTATTTGAAGGTGAAGGTGATTTTGTAGACATGTGTGAAAGACATGTTCTGAAATGCAAGTGTTGTTGTTTGGAGAGCACATCGGTTACGTGTCAGATGTGTAGGGGAGCAGTAATTTGTCGACATAGCTGCAAATATTAGCCGGTAATATGAGGTGTTGTCAGCTAAAGTCTGATGATGCAGAAGTCCGTAAGGACGAAGTACCCAAGAGTACCGCTAGGCTGCGCCTCTTTAGCTCAGTGGTAGAGCACTGGTCTAATAAACCAGGGGTCGTAAGTTCCATCCTCACAGGAGAAAGATGAATTTTGGAAATCAGTTGCGCGTCGTGGCCGTATACCAAACAGTACCTGTGATGATGAACAATTAGCGACAGGCGTTTTTTTTAAGATTTACTCTCAGATGTGATTGAGGCGAATGGCGCAGATAAAGCAATTGCCAAAGCGATACAGCTTAAGGTGGGACGAGGCAGTCTGAATTACATTTTATAGATGCATTTCTCACATATCTCAGAACCTCTCGCGATCTTCGTCGTCGTCGTCGTCGTCGTCGTCGTCGCCGCCGCCGCCGCCGCCGCCGCCGCCGCCGCCGCTTCTGCAGAAGTAGCAAATGGCCATCGTAGCAAATGCGGCGAGGGACGCCCTGCCTTCGATTCCGAATGCACAAAGTGTGTGGTCTTGTTTCTCAGTCTATATTTCGTCGGTCTCGTCAGAGGTTGAATGTAACGAATGGGTGGGAAAGAGCAAGGGGCAGCGGCTGTGTAGAACGAAAACACAAATCCTCAGGGGGTGTGAGCGTTTTGAGATGAGTCGTATACATGTAAATGTTTGTTGTCAGTGACCGTGTGGCCTAATGGATAAGGCGTCGGACTTCGGATCTGAAGATTACAGGTTCGAATGCTGTCACGCTCGTGTTTTCCAGTTCTGAAAAAGAAACATAACGTTTTAATGTAGCTATTGAGCAGTACGAAACTGTCTGAATGTTGCTGTTGACCATTTTTTGCTTGGAGATGCTCTTGAGCTTGAAACACACACAGCAAGACCGGTGTTAACTAGCGAAATGGTCGGCAGAGTGCCGACACCTCGAGTTTTGACTGGCACTTGCACATCTAAAACAACGTCGGAAAGTAACTCGTTCGGCTTTTGAGTCACATAAAGTATGTGTGTTAATTTTGACGCCACTAGCTCTGCTTGTTGTCATGCAATTTCTTTGCCTCTCAGAAATGATTATGACATAAAAGTGAAGTACGTGACGAGTGTGACGTTAGGAAAACATTAGGCAGCATGGAGAGATTCTGTATGGGACCACCCAACCCAAACGAGTACTGTGTGACGTGCTACCCGGCAAGTGTTCACCGAGGTAGCCGGCTAGCTCAGTCGGTAGGCGTCAGACTCTTAATCCCAGGGTCGTGGGTTCGAGCCAGACGCTGGGCGGAACCGAATTTTGTTCCGCTGCAGATGTAAATTACCGTTTTTCTGTTTAACGAGATTTAATGGAAATAGCAACTTTAAACTTTGCCTACGTCTCTGTCAGTCGCAAGGAAACTGTATTTGAAGGTGAAGGTGATTTTGTAGACATGTGTGAAAGACATGTTCTGAAATGCAAGTGTTGTGGTTTGGAGAGCACATCGGTTACGTGTCAGATGTGTAGGGAAGCAGAAATTTGTCGACATAGCTGCAAATATTAGCCGGTAATATGAAGTGTTGTCAGCTAAAGTCTGATGATGCAGAAGACCGTAAGGACGAAGTACCCAAGAGTACCGCTAGGCCGCGCCTCTTTAGCTCAGTGGTAGAGCACTGGTCAAATAAACCAGGGGTCGTAAGTTCCATCCTCACAGGAGAAAGATGAATTTTGGAAATCAGTTGCGCGTCGTGGCCGTATAGCAAACAGTACCTGTGATGACGAACAATTAGCGACAGGCGTTTTTTTTTAAGATTTACTCTCAGATGTGATTGAGGCGAATGGCGCAGATAAAGCAATTGCCAAAGCGATACAGCATAAGGTGGGACGAGGCAGTCTGAATTACATTTTATAGATGCATTTCTCACATATCTCAGAACCTCTCGCGATCTTCGTCGTCGTCGTCGTCGTCGTCGCCGCCGCCGCCGCCGCCGCCGCCGCCGCCGCTTCTGCAGAAGTAGCAAATGGCCATCGTAGCAAATGCGGCGAGGGACGCCCTGCCTTCGATTCCGAATGCACAAAGTGTGTGGTCTTGTTTCTCAGTCTATATTTCGTCGGTCTCGTCAGAGGTTGAATGTAACGAATGGGTGGGAAAGAGCAAGGGGCAGCGGCTGTGTAGAACGAAAACACAAATCCTCAGGGGGTGTGAGCGTTTTGAGATGAGTCGTATACATGTAAATGTTTGTTGTCAGTGACCGTGTGGCCTAATGGATAAGGCGTCGGACTTCGGATCTGAAGATTACAGGTTCGAATGCTGTCACGCTCGTGTTTTCCAGTTCTGAAAAAGAAACATAACGTTTTAATGTAGCTATTGAGCAGTACGAAACTGTCTGAATGTTGCTGTTGACCATTTTTTGCTTGGAGATGCTCTTGAGCTTGAAACACACACAGCAAGACCGGTGTTAACTAGCGAAATGGTCGGCAGAGTGCCGACACCTCGAGTTTTGACTGGCACTTGCACATCTAAAACAACGTCGGAAAGTAACTCGTTCGGCTTTTGAGTCACATAAAGTATGTGTGTTAATTTTGACGCCACTAGCTCTGCTTGTTGTCATGCAATTTCTTTGCCTCTCAGAAATGATTATGACATAAAAGTGAAGTACGTGACGAGTGTGACGTTAGGAAAACATTAGGCAGCATGGAGAGATTCTGTATGGGACCACCCAACCCAAACGAGTACTGTGTGACGTGCTACCCGGCAAGTGTTCACCGAGGTAGCCGGCTAGCTCAGTCGGTAGGCGTCAGACTCTTAATCCCAGGGTCGTGGGTTTGAGCCAGACGCTGGGCGGAACCGAATTTTGTTCCGCTGCAGATGTAAATTACCGTTTTTCTGTTTAACGAGATTTAATGGAAATAGCAACTTTAAACTTTGCCTACGTCTCTGTCAGTCGCAAGGAAACTGTATTTGAAGGTGAAGGTGATTTTGTAGACATGTGTGAAAGACATGTTCTGAAATGCAAGTGTTGTGGTTTGGAGAGCACATCGGTTACGTGTCAGATGTGTAGGGAAGCAGAAATTTGTCGACATAGCTGCAAATATTAGCCGGTAATATGAAGTGTTGTCAGCTAAAGTCTGATGATGCAGAAGACCGTAAGGACGAAGTACCCAAGAGTACCGCTAGGCCGCGCCTCTTTAGCTCAGTGGTAGAGCACTGGTCAAATAAACCAGGGGTCGTAAGTTCCATCCTCACAGGAGAAAGATGAATTTTGGAAATCAGTTGCGCGTCGTGGCCGTATAGCAAACAGTACCTGTGATGACGAACAATTAGCGACAGGCGTTTTTTTTAAGATTTACTCTCAGATGTGATTGAGGCGAATGGCGCAGATAAAGCATTTGCCAAAGCGATACAGCATAAGGTGGGACGAGGCAGTCTGAATTACATTTTATAGATGCATTTCTCACATATCTCAGAACCTCTCGCGATCTTCGTCGTCGTCGTCGTCGTCGTCGTCGCCGCCGCCGCTTCTGCAGAAGTAGCAAATGGCCATCGTAGCAAATGCGGCGAGGGACGCCCTGCCTTCGATTCCGAATGCACAAAGTGTGTGGTCTTGTTTCTCAGTCTATATTTCGTCGGTCTCGTCAGAGGTTGAATGTAACGAATGGGTGGGAAAGAGCAAGGGGCAGCGGCTGTGTAGAACGAAAACACAAATCCTCAGGGGGTGTGAGCGTTTTGAGATGAGTCGTATACATGTAAATGTTTGTTGTCAGTGACCGTGTGGCCTAATGGATAAGGCGTCGGACTTCGGATCTGAAGATTACAGGTTCGAATGCTGTCACGCTCGTGTTTTCCAGTTCTGAAAAAGAAACATAACGTTTTAATGTAGCTATTGAGCAGTACGAAACTGTCTGAATGTTGCTGTTGACCATTTTTTGCTTGGAGATGCTCTTGAGCTTGAAACACACACAGCAAGACCGGTGTTAACTAGCGAAATGGTCGGCAGAGTGCCGACACCTCGAGTTTTGACTAACACTTGCACATCTAAAACAACGTCGGAAAGTAACTCGTTCGGCTTTTGAGTCACATAAAGTATGTGTGTTAATTTTGACGCCACTAGCTCTGCTTGTTGTCATGCAATTTCTTTGCCTCTCAGAAATGATTATGACATAAAAGTGAAGTACGTGACGAGTGTGACGTTAGGAAAACATTAGGCAGCATGGAGAGATTCTGTATGGGACCACCCAACCCAAACGAGTACTGTGTGACGTGCTACCCGGCAAGTGTTCACCGAGGTAGCCGGCTAGCTCAGTCGGTAGGCGTCAGACTCTTAATCCCAGGGTCGTGGGTTCGAGCCAGACGCTGGGCGGAACCGAATTTTGTTCCGCTGCAGATGTAAATTACCGTTTTTCTGTTTAACGAGATTTAATGGAAATAGCAACTTTAAACTTTGCCTACGTCTCTGTCAGTCGCAAGGAAACTGTATTTGAAGGTGAAGGTGATTTTGTAGACATGTGTGAAAGACATGTTCTGAAATGCAAGTGTTGTGGTTTGGAGAGCACATCGGTTACGTGTCAGATGTGTAGGGAAGCAGAAATTTGTCGACATAGCTGCAAATATTAGCCGGTAATATGAAGTGTTGTCAGCTAAAGTCTGATGATGCAGAAGACCGTAAGGACGAAGTATCCAAGAGTACCGCTAGGCCGCGCCTCTTTAGCTCAGTGGTAGAGCACTGGTCAAATAAACCAGGGGTCGTAAGTTCCATCCTCACAGGAGAAAGATGAATTTTGGAAATCAGTTGCGCGTCGTGGCCGTATAGCAAACAGTACCTGTGATGACGAACAATTAGCGACAGGCGTTTTTTTTAAGATTTACTCTCAGATGTGATTGAGGCGAATGGCGCAGATAAAGCAATTGCCAAAGCGATACAGCATAAGGTGGGACGAGGCAGTCTGAATTACATTTTATAGATGCATGTCTCACATATCTCAGAGCCTCTCGCGATCTTCGTCGTCGTCGTCGTCGCCGCCGCCGCCGCCGCCGCTTCTGCAGAAGTAGCAAATGGCCATCGTAGCAAATGCGGCGAGGGACGACCTGCCTTCGATTCCGAATGCACAAAGTGTGTGGTCTTGTTTCTCAGTCTATATTTCGTCGGTCTCGTCAGAGGTTGAATGTAACGAATGGGTGGGAAAGAGCAAGGGGCAGCGGCTGTGTAGAACGAAAACACAAATCCTCAGGAGAGATTCTGTATGGGACCACCCAACCCAAACGAGTACTGTGTGACGTGCTACCCGGCAAGTGTTCACCGAGGTAGCCGGCCGGCTAGCTCAGTCGGTAGAGCTTCAGACTCTTAATCCCAGGGTCGTGGGTTCGAGCCAGACGCTGGGCGGAACGGAATTTTGTTCCGCTGCAGATGTAAATTACCGTTTTTCTGTTTAACGAGATTTAATGGAAATAGCAACTTTAAACTTTGCCTACGTCTCTGTCAGTCGCAAGGAAACTGTATTTGAAGGTGAAGGTGATTTTGTAGACATGTGTGAAAGACATGTTCTGAAATGCAAGTGTTGTGGTTTGGAGAGCACATCGGTTACGTGTCAGATGTGTAGCCAAGCAGTAATTTGTCGCCATAGCTGCAAATATTAGCCGGTAATATGAAGTGTTGTCAGCTAAAGTCTGATGATGCAGAAGACCGTAAGGACGAAGTACCCAAGAGTACCGCTAGGCCGCGCCTCTTTAGCTCAGTGGTAGAGCACTGGTTTAATAAACCAGGGGTCGTAAGTTCCATTCTCACAGGAGAAATATGAATTTTGGAAATCAGTTGCGCGTCGTGGCCGTATAGCAAACAGTACCTGTGATAACGAACAATTAGCGACAGGCGTTTTTTTTAAGATTTACTCTCAGATGTGATCGAGGCGAATGGCGCAGATAAAGCATTTGCCAAAGCGATACAGCATAAGGTGGGACGAGGCAGTCTGAATTACATTTTATAGATGCATTTCTCACATATCTCAGAGCCTCTCGCGATCTTCGTCGTCGTCGTCGTCGTCGTCGTCGTCGTCGTCGTCGACGCTTCTGCAGAAGTGTCAAATGGCCATCGTAGCAAATGCGGCGAGGGACGCCCTGCCTTCGATTCCGAATGCACAAAGTGTGTGGTCTTGTTTCTCAGTCTATATTTCGTCGGTCTCGTCAGAGGTTGAATGTAACGAATGGGTGGGAAAGAGCAAGGGGCAGCGGCTGTGTAGAACGAAAACACAAATCCTCAGGGGGTGTGGGCGTTTTGAGATGAGTCGTATACATGTAAATGTTTGTTGTCAGTGACCGTGTTGCCTTATGGATAAGGCGTCGGACTTCGAATCTGAAGATTACAGGTTCGAATGCTGTCACGCTCGTGTTTTCCAGTTCTGAAAAAGAAACATAACGTTTTAATGTAGCAATTGAGCAGTACGAAACTGTCTGAATGTTGCTGTTGACCATTTTTTGCTTGGAGATGCTCTTGAGCTTGAAACACACACAGCAAGACCGGTGTTAACTAGCGAAATGGTCGGCAGAGTGCCGACACCGCGAGTTTTGACTGGCACTTGCACATCTAAAACAACGTCGGAAAGTAACTCGTTCGGCTTTTGAGTCACATAAAGTATGTGTGTTAATTTTGACGCCACTAGCTCTGCTTGTTGTCATGCAATTTCTTTGCCTCTCAGAAATGATTATGACATAAAAGTGAAGTACGTGACGAGTGTGACGTTAGGAAAACATTAGGCAGCATGGAGAGATTCTGTATGGGACCACCCAACCCAAACGAGTACTGTGTGACGTGCTACCCGGCAAGTGTTCACCGAGGTAGCCGGCCGGCTAGCTCAGTCGGTAGAGCGTCAGACTCTTAATCCCAGGGTCGTGGGTTCGAGCCAGACGCTGGGCGGAACGGAATTTTGTTCCGCTGCAGATGTAAATTACCGTTTTTCTGTTTAACGAGATTTAATGGAAATAGCAACTTTAAACTTTGCCTACGTCTCTGTCAGTCGCAAGGAAACTGTATTTGAAGGTGAAGGTGATTTTGTAGACATGTGTGAAAGACATGTTCTGAAATGCAAGTGTTGTGGTTTGGAGAGCACATCGGTTACGTGTCAGATGTGTAGGGAAGCAGTAATTTGTCGACATAGCTGCAAATATTAGCCGGTAATATGAAGTGTTGTCAGCTAAAGTCTGATGATGCAGAAGACCGTAAGGACGAAGTACCCAAGAGTACCGCTAGGCCGCGCCTCTTTAGCTCAGTTCATTCTCGCTTCGCGCGTCGGTCGACTAGGTCGTGCTCTTAGTTCCGCCTCTACCGTAGCGCAGCGTGTTTTCCTCCTGTCAGTTTAGTGCCGTGTTGGTCTCCGTGCGCGTCGCATCGCTGGTTGTCGGCTGGTGTTTGGTGTTCGTGCGGCTCTTCCTGTCGCGGCGTCGTCTCTCGCCGTGATGTCCACCATGGTTCCCACGAAAGTTCCGCGTACAGGTACAGTCAGTTTTACCTTTGACAAATCCACGCGTCACGTCCAGCCCGGTTCTTTGGAGATACATGACTGGTTAGTCGATACAGTTAAGGTCACTACTGATCAGGTGCATACCGCATATTTCGACAGCGAATTATATGTGTTTTTTGTTAAGTTTCTTGACCCGCTCCAGGTTGATAGGCTACTTTCTCGTCATGGTTCTCAGGTACCCTTTACGCACCGTGATGGTTCCACTAGTATGGTTCTCTTGGCCAATGCAGAAGTGGTATATACGAATGTTCGGGTATTTAACCTTCCGCCCGAGGTTGACGACTCTTTCCTGAAGTCCGTTTTGCTTCCTTATGGGGACGTACGCCATATTCGAAAGGAACGCTGGTCTGCTCAGCACCGCTTACAGGTATATAGTGGTATTCGGTCGGTGGAAATGGTGGTCAAAAAACCTATTCCTTCTCACCTACAGGTATGTGGTTATAGGGTCCATATCACGTACAGTGGCCAGGAAGGAACATGTTATTATTGTAATGAAACTGGTCATTTCCGTACTAATTGTCCGCGGCGTGTGGTGGTATTAAAACCTACATACGAACAGCGTAAAAAATTGACTTTAGCTGATCTTCTCCCGCAAGGATCTCGGACTGAATCGCTCACTGTTACTGAGGGACGCAGTGATCCGTTACCCGACAACGGCCGTGATTTTCCCCCGTTGTCCTTGAGTAGGGATGTTGCTGCCCATAATTCCGATGTTCCCGCGCTGATTTCTCACAACAAGCGTCGGCGAACACAGGATGATGCGGCTGATGAATCTTCCTTATTGGCTCGCCCTTCCGATGGGCCTCCGGTAAAGGACTCTCTTTCTCAGTCGGAAATCGTGGATGAGGAAGCCACAGGTGCTATCACGCCTTTGCAGAAGCTCCCTGACACCTTATCTGACGTTGTTCCTGCTACCGCGGCAGCCTCTTCGGAGACGCCCGTGACGGAACCTGCTTCTGGTTGCCACGTGTCTTCTCCGGTGCTCTCAGACACTTCTCCTATTGACTCTGTTTCGCATCCCCCTTCTGGAATTTCTGTCGCCCCCTCTGGGTCACAGCCTCCTCCCATCAAACAACTGATTGATTCTCCAGAGCCAGTGGATCCCGTTGTTATTCACCAACTGTCCCACCGTGAACCCATGTCTGCGGACGAGTGGGATGTAGAGGCCTCTCTCTCGCAATCTGACACGGAATGTCTACATGATGCTCCTACGCAGCCGAACGCTGCAGCGTCGGCACCGCGGAGCCGCAGTCGAATCCGTAAACAGCCACGGAGAGCCGCGTCACGGCCGAAGAAAAAGCAGTGGGAAGATGAGGGTTCTGTTTCGTAGTTTTTCTCTCTGTGGTTCAGCGCTTGTTTCTGGTATGATTACTTGTATGCTGCTCCGTCAGCTGACGGCTCTCTACCGATCTTTGTTTTTCTTTGTAGGTTGAAGTTCCATGCAAGCATATACATTTCTTACTCTGAATATTAACAGAATATGTTCTGAGCTTCGGCTCGCCGCTTTGCGACAGTTTATCTATCAGTCTGGGGCAGATGTTGTTGTTTTACAGGAAGTCCTATTCGACCAGTTTTCCATTCCTGGGTTCTCGACGTTTTTTAATGTCGCTTCCGAACTTTCTACGGGCACTGCCTTGTTTTATAGAGAAGGCATTCCGTTGATGAATTTCGAAGTACTTGACAGTGGAAGGGGGATCGGGTGCACGTTTTATGATCTCAGTTTACTCCTTCTTTATGCCCCTTCTGGTTCGGGTTGTACTACCGCACGCTCGAGTTTCTATAAAGAAGAAGTCATTTACCTGCTTCGTAAATCCCCGACAAAGATAATTTTAGGTGGGGACTTCAATTGTGTTCTACGGCCGGTAGATCAGTCTCCTAATTTTAATTTCAGTAAAGAACTCGACGACCTTGTGCGCTCCTTGCACCTGCGTGACGTGTGGGTTTCTCGCAATCCTACACTTGTGCGACATACCTACTTTACTCCCACGTCTAGCAGTCGCCTCGATCGCTTTTACCTTTCCGATTCCTTGTGTGGGCAACTTCTGGCTGTTGATGTGATACCAGCCTGTTTTACTGATCATTGCGCTGTAGCCGTTACGTTTAATTACGAGCGACAACCGGTAAAATTGTTTCGTCCTCCTTGGATGCTCAATATCGCGTATTTGCAAGATACCTCCCTTGGTATCGTCCTGGAGGACATTTGGACACGTTGTTCTCGTACTATGGACCGGTACCCGTCTATCGTGGCATGGTGGACACTGTATGCAAAACCTCACATCCGTAGGGCTCTCATGCGTTTTGGGGCTGCGAAGGTGGCAGAAGATCGACGAACGCAAGAATTTTACTATTCTGTCTTACGTCAACTGTACGATAGTGCTACGCATGCTCCCCTCCGGGTTACTGATATACAGCGCATCAAAGCCAAATTGCTGCAGCTCAAACGCATTCAAATGGAGGGCCTGCGGACGAGGTCTCAACCACGTTCCCTTCTACAAGAGGAACTGACGTCACTCTACCATCTAGTCCGTTTACGGTCGCGCCGGAAACGTGGGTGCCTTGCCTCCCTCACAACCGCTGACGGCCGCGTGTTCACCTCTCACCGTGACATTTCTGACTTCGTTTACACCTATTTTACTGATCTGTACGATACTCATGTCCCGGCGGAAACCTCTCTTGACGACTTTACCTCCTTGCTGCCTCGCGTCGTCACTCCTCAATTAAACGACGCCTTTCTGCGTCCCTTTCAGAAGGATGACATATATGATGTTGTTGCAGGATCGCAGTCCCGCAAGTCGCCTGGATTAGATGGTATTCCTAAGGAGTTCTATGTTCAATTTTGGCCGCTCATTGGTGACACCTTAACGTCAATGGTAAATGAAGTGATGCGGGGAGTCTCACTTCCTGCTCCTTTTCAGGAAGGCAGAATGGTCCTCCTCCCGAAATCCACAGGTCGACCTGCAATTGATTCCCTCCGTCCTATTACTCTCCTTAACTTTGATTATAAACTTGTCGCTCGAGCAATTAATATCCGTCTCTCTAAGCTGCTCGATACCATTATTGCCGCCCACCAAAGCTGTGTGCCTGGACGCACGATACTGACTTCCGTCCTCGAATGTCGCGATGTAATCTCGGTGGCGGCTGCCGCTAATATCCCAGGGGCTTAGCTTTTTCTTGATTTCCAAAAAGCGTTCGATCGCGTCAGCCATGATTTTTTATCGAGAGTGCTCACCGCTGTCGGCTTTAATAATGATGCTCGACAAGTATTAACTAATCTTTTTACCGGTATCAGTGTCTCGGTGATTGTGAACGGTCACCCTACCCCCCGGATATCGATCAGACGGGGGTTACCCCAGGGAAGCCCCTTATCCATGTCACTTTTTGTTCTATCCTTAGAGCCCTTACTTCGCCATCTCACCATGCACTTACGTGGCTGGAATATATTGGGGGAAATTTTTGCAGTCCGTGCATACGCCGATGACGTCATGGTTTTAGTACGACATGCCGAGGATATACCGCGGCTTAAGGATACCTTGGATTCATTTTGTGGTCTTGCTGGTGCTCGCATTAATGATCGCAAATGCACGTTCCTGCCGTTGAGAGGCTTTGATCATGTCGTCATTCCTTGGGCGACGGTTGTCGATCGCCATAAGACCTTGGGGATCATAGTGGATCGTAATCCGATCAAAATGGCGGCACTAAATTGGCGTGAGGTTACGAGTCGTGTTCACGGGGCGATCCTTGAACATGACCGCCGTTCCCTTAGCCTCCTTCACAAGGCACGGGTTTTAGAGACCTATGTCTTCAGTAAAATATACTACGTTGCGCAGGTCTTCCCGCTTCCCGCGATGATGGCCCGCAGGCTGAAACAGCTGTCTAGTCGATTTCTGTGGCGCCGCCATGTCTTCCGTGTCCGATATGAAGTTGTGGCCAGGCCTCGGAAGCTTGGAGGATTGGGTCTTTCAGATATCAAAGTGAAGACGTCCATCTTATTTGCCCGCCGCAATGTTTTAACCTGTACGCGGGCTCCGCATTCAGTCACCTCTCGTTTACTTTCCCGCCTCCGGCCGGCCAGTCTGACCCCTCCTGTTGATGTTGGACGGATTAATCCTAAATTGCGGCACATTCGTGAATACTTTGTACTTGTCGGTATTCTGGGTGCTGATATACTTTCTATGACGCATATAACTACCAACATGCTACAAATCCGTTGGGGTACAGCATGTTTCCCTTCTTCTGTTGAACTTGCTTCCCCGTCAACGTCATGGAAAACGGTCTGGTCTCATCTTAGTCTTCCCATTTTGCCGATGGAGATTGTTTCAACGTGGTATAAGGTCATTTACCGTCTGATACCTACTGGTGATCGTCTTTTTCGTATTGGCCTTCGTCCGACTGACCAGTGTGAGGAATGTCATCAAACTGACACCTTACTTCACAGGCTAGTTGCTTGCGGACGGGATCATTGGCTCTGGGTCCGCCGTCAATTAGCTTTTCTTACTAGAGGGCCTGAAACCGCATTCTCAGACGACATCTTCTTACATCCTGACATCTCTTATTTTCCTCAGACGAAAACGAACACGATTGTTTGGCTCTTGGGTTACTATGTCCATTACGTCATTGAAGGCGGTAATGACCCAGATCCCCGCGTTTTTCACCATTATTTGTCAACTGCGCATTGGAAATGGCAGCGGTTACCACAATACCGAACGCTTTTTGCGAATATGCTTTTTCTTGTGTTTAACCGTCAAGGGGTTGGTTAAGTTCCCCTGTGATTCCTGTTTTCTTCCCTGAGCTCGAGTCCCCTCCCTTGTTGTATTTTTTCGTAATTTTTTTTTCTCTCTCTCTTTTGCATGTATATATATACACCCAAAATTCATACGGGTGGGGTAACGGGTTGGTCTTCCCCTTCAGAAGAAATGTTTTATTTGTGTTTCACCTAATTTGTTGATTTTCTTTTTGCAGCTAATATTAAATGATGATTTGACTATCGTTGTCTGAATTCTCGTGAAATATACCAAGTCAATCTGATAATAAAAAAATAAAAAATAAAAAGTGGTAGAGCACTGGTCTAATAAACCAGGGGTCGTAAGTTCCATCCTCACAGGAGAAAGATGAATTTTGGAAATCAGTTGCGCGTCGTGGCCGTATAGCAAACAGTACCTGTGATGACGAACAATTAGCGACAGGCGTTTTTTTTAAGATTTACTCTCAGATGTGATTGAGGCGAATGGCGCAGATAAAGCAATTGCCAAAGCGATACAGCATAAGGTGGGACGAGGGAGTCTGAATTACATTTTATAGATGCATTTCTCACATATCTCAGAGCCTCTCGCGATCTTCGTCGTCGTCGTCGTCGTCGTCGCCGCCGCCGCCGCCGCCGCCGCCGCTTCTGCAGAAGTAGCAAATGGCCATCGTAGCAAATGCGGCGAGGGACGCCCTGCCTTCGATTCCGAATGCACAAAGTGTGTGGTCTTGTTTCTCAGTCTATATTTCGTCGGTCTCGTCAGAGGTTGAATGTAACGAATGGGTGGGAAAGAGCAAGGGGCAGCGGCTGTGTAGAACGAAAACACAAATCCTCAGGGGGTGTGAGCGTTTTGAGATGAGTCGTATAAATGTAAATGTTTGTTGTCGGTGACCGTGTGGCCTAATGGATAAGGCGTCGGACTTCGGATCTGAAGATTACAGGTTCGAATGCTGTCACGCTCGTGTTTTCCAGTTCTGAAAAAGAAACATAACGTTTTAATGTAGCAATTGAGCAGTACGAAACTGTCTGAATGTTGCTGTTGACCATTTTTTGCTTGGAGATGCTCTTGAGCTTGAAACACACACAGCAAGACCGGTGTTAACTAGCGAAATGGTCGGCAGAGTGCCGACACCGCGAGTTTTGACTGGCACTTGCACATCTAAAACAACGTCGGAAAGTAACTCGTTCGGCTTTTGAGTCACATAAAGTATGTGTGTTAATTTTGACGCCACTAGCTTTGCTTGTTGTCATGCAATTTCTGTGCCTCTCAGAAATGATTATGACATAAAAGTGAAGTACGTGACGAGTGTGACGTTAGGAAAACATTAGGCAGCATGGAGAGATTCTGGGACCACCCAACCCAAACGAGTACTGTGTGACGTGCTACCCGGCAAGTGTTCACCGAGGTAGCCGGCCGGCTAGCTCAGTCGGTAGAGCGTCAGACTCTTAATCCCAGGGTCGTGGGTTCGAGCCAGACGCTGTTCACCGAGGTAGCCGGCCGGCTAGCTCAGTCGGTAGAGCGTCAGACTCTTAATCCCAGGGTCGTGGGTTCGAGCCAGACGCTGGGCGGAACGGAATTTTGTTCCGCTGCAGATGTAAATTACCGTTTTTCTGTTTAACGAGATTTAATGGAAATAGCAACTTTAAACTTTGCCTACGTCTCTGTCAGTCGCAAGGAAACTGTATTTGAAGGTGAAGGTGATTTTGTAGACATGTGTGAAAGACATGTTCTGAAATGCAAGTGTTGTGGTTTGGAGAGCACATCGGTTACGTGTCAGATGTGTAGCCAAGCAGTAATTTGTCGCCATAGCTGCAAATATTAGCCGGTAATACGAAGTGTTGTCAGCTAAAGTCTGATGATGCAGAAGACCGTAAGGACGAAGTACCCAAGAGTACCGCTAGGCCGCGCCTCTTTAGCTCAGTGGTAGAGCACTGGTCTAATAAACCAGGGGTCGTAAGTTCCATCCTCACAGGAGAAAGATGAATTTTGGAAATCAGTTGCGCGTCGTGGCCGTATAGCAAACAGTACCTATGGTGACGAACAATTAGCGACAGGCGTTTTTTTTAAGATTTACTCTCAGATGTGATTGAGGCGAATGGCGCAGATAAAGCAATTGCCAAAGCGATACAGCATAAGGTGGGACGAGGGAGTCTGAATTACATTTTATAGATGCATTTCTCACATATCTCAGAGCCTCTCGCGATCTTCGTCGTCGTCGTCGTCGTCGTCGCCGCCGCCGCCGCTTCTGCAGAAGTAGCAAATGGCCATCGTAGCAAATGCGGCGAATGACGCCCTGCCTTCGATTCCGAATGCACAAAGTGTGTGGTCTTGTTTCTCAGTCTATATTTCGTCGGTCTCGTCGGAGGTTGAATGTAACGAATGGGTGGGAAAGAGCAAGGGGCAGCGGCTGTGTAGAACGAAAACACAAATCCTCAGGGGGTGTGAGCGTTTTGAGATGAGTCGTATAAATGTAAATGTTTGTTGTCGGTGACCGTGTGGCCTAATGGATAAGACGTCGGACTTCGGATCTGAAGATTACAGGTTCGAATGCTGTCACGCTCGTGTTTTCCAGTTCTGAAAAAGAAACATAACGTTTTAATGTAGCAATTGAGCAGTACGAAACTGTCTGAATGTTGCTGTTGACCATTTTTTGCTTGGAGATGCTCTTGAGCTTGAAACACACACAGCAAGACCGGTGTTAACTAGCGAAATGGACGGCAGAGTGCCGACACCGCGAGTTTTGACTGGCACTTGCACATCTAAAACAACGTCGGAAAGTAAATCGTTCGGCTTTTGAGTCACATAAAGTATGTGTGTTAATTTTGACGCCACTAGCTTTGCTTGTTGTCATGCAATTTCTTTGCCTCTCAGAAATGATTATGACATAAAAGTGAAGTACGTGACGAGTGTGACGTTAGGAAAACATTAGGCAGCATGGAGAGATTCTGGGACCACCCAACCCAAACGAGTACTGTGTGACGTGCTACCCGGCAAGTGTTCACCGAGGTAGCCGGCCGGCTAGCTCAGTCGGTAGAGCGTCAGACTCTTAATCCCAGGGTCGTGGGTTCGAGCCAGACGCTGGGCGGAACGGAATTTTGTTCCGCTGCAGATGTAAATTACCGTTTTTCTGTTTAACGAGATTTAATGGAAATAGCAACTTTAAACTTTGCCTACGTCTCTGTCAGTCGCAAGGAAACTGTATTTGAAGGTGAAGGTGATTTTGTAGACATGTGTGAAAGACATGTTCTGAAATGCAAGTGTTGTGGTTTGGAGAGCACATCGGTTACGTGTCAGATGTGTAGCCAAGCAGTAATTTGTCGCCATAGCTGCAAATATTAGCCGGTAATATGAAGTGTTGTCAGCTAAAGTCTGATGATGCAGAAGACCGTAAGGACGAAGTACCCAAGAGTACCGCTAGGCCGCGCCTCTTTAGCTCAGTGGTAGAGCACTGGTCTAATAAACCAGGGGTCGTAAGTTCCATCCTCACAGGAGAAAGATGAATTTTGGAAATCAGTTGCGCGTCGTGGCCGTATAGCAAACAGTACCTGTGATAACGAACAATTAGCGACAGGCGTTTTTTTTAAGATTTACTCTCAGATGTGATGAGGCGAATGGCGCAGATAAAGCATTTGCCAAAGCGATACAGCATAAGGTGGGACGAGGCAGTCTGAATTACATTTTATAGATGCATTTCTCACATATCTCAGAGCCTCTCGCGATCTTCGTCGTCGTCGTCGTCGTCGCCGCCGCCGCCGCCGCCGCCGCCGCCGCCGCTTCTGCAGAAGTAGCAAATGGCCATCGTAGCAAATGCGGCGAGGGACGCCCTGCCTTCGATTCCGAATGCACAAAGTGTGTGGTCTTGTTTCTCAGTCTATATTTCGTCGGTCTCGTCAGAGGTTGAATGTAACGAATGGGTGGGAAAGAGCAAGGGGCAGCGGCTGTGTAGAACGAAAACACAAATCCTCAGGGGGTGTGAGCGTTTTGAGATGAGTCGTATAAATGTAAATGTTTGTTGTCGGTGACCGTGTGGTCTAATGGATAAGGCGTCGGACTTCGGATCTGAAGATTACAGGTTCGAATGCTGTCACGCTCGTGTTTTCCAGTTCTGAAAAAGAAACATAACGTTTTAATGTAGCAATTGAGCAGTACGAAACTGTCTGAATGTTGCTGTTGACCATTTTTTGCTTGGAGATACTCTTGAGCTTGAAACACACACAGCAAGACCGGTGTTAACTAGCGAAATGGTCGGCAGAGTGCCGACACCGCGAGTTTTGACTGGCACTTGCACATCTAAAACAACGTCGGAAAGTAACTCGTTCGGCTTTTGAGTCACATAAAGTATGTGTGTTAATTTTGACGCCACTAGCTCTGCTTGTTGTCATGCAATTTCTTTGCCTCTCAGAAATGATTATGACATAAAAGTGAAGTACGTGACGAGTGTGACGTTAGGAAAACATTAGGCAGCATGGAGAGATTCTGTATGGGACCACCCAACCCAAACGAGTACTGTGTGACGTGCTACCCGGCAAGTGTTCACCGAGGTAGCCGGCCGGCTAGCTCAGTCGGTAGAGCGTCAGACTCTTAATCCCAGGGTCGTGGGTTCGAGCCAGACGCTGGGCGGAACGGAATTTTGTTCCGCTGCAGATGTAAATTACCGTTTTTCTGTTTAACGAGATTTAATGGAAATAGCAACTTTAAACTTTGCCTACGTCTCTGTCAGTCGCAAGGAAACTGTATTTGAAGGTGAAGGTGATTTTGTAGACATGTGTGAAAGACATGTTCTGAAATGCAAGTGTTGTGGTTTGGAGAGCACATCGGTTACGTGTCAGATGTGTAGGGAAGCAGAAATTTGTCGACATAGCTGCAAATATTAGCCAGTAATATGAAGTGTTGTCAGCTAAAGTCTGATGATGCAGAAGACCGTAAGGACGAAGTACCCAAGAGTACCGCTAGGCCGCGCCTCTTTAGCTCAGTGGTAGAGCACTGGTCAAATAAACCAGGGGTCGTAAGTTCCATCCTCACAGGAGAAAGATGAATTTTGGAAATCAGTTGCGCGTCGTGGCCGTATAGCAAACAGTACCTGTGATGACGAACAATTAGCGACAGGCGTTTTTTTTTAAGATTTACTCTCAGATGTGATTGAGGCGAATGGCGCAGATAAAGCAATTGCCAAAGCGATACAGCATAAGGTGGGACGAGGCAGTCTGAATTACATTTTATAGATGCATTTCTCACATATCTCAGAGCCTCTCGCGATCTTCGTCGTCTTCGTCGTCGTCATCGTCGTCGCCGCCGCCGCCGCCGCCGCTGCTTCTGCAGAAGTAGCAAATGGCCATCGTAGCAAATGCGGCGAGGGACGCCCTGCCTTCGATTCCGAATGCACAAAGTGTGTGGTCTTGTTTCTCAGTCTATATTTCGTCGGTCTCGTCAGAGGTTGAATGTAACGAATGGGTGGGAAAGAGCAAGGGGCAGCGGCTGTGTAGAACGAAAACACAAATCCTCAGGGGGTGTGAGCGTTTTGAGATGAGTCGTATACATGTAAATGTTTGTTGTCAGTGACCGTGTGGCCTTATGGATAAGGCTTCGGACTTCGGATCTGAAGATTACAGGTTCGAATGCTGTCACGCTCGTGTTTTCCAGTTCTGAAAAAGAAACATACCGTTTTAATGTAGCAATTGAGCAGTACGAAACTGTCTGAATGTTGCTGTTGACCATTTTTTGCTTGGAGATGCTCTTGAGCTTGAAACACACACAGCAAGACCGGTGTTAACTAGCAAAATGGTCGGCAGAGTGCCGACACCGCGAGTTTTGACTGGCACTTGCACATCTAAAACAACGTCGGAAAGTAACTCGTTCGGCTTTTGAGTCACATAAAGTATGTGTGTTAATTTTGACGCCACTAGCTCTGCTTGTTGTCATGCAATTTCTTTGCCTCTCAGAAATGATTATGACATAAAAGTGAAGTACGTGACGAGTGTGACGTTAGGAAAACATTAGGCAGCATGGAGAGATTCTGTATGGGACCACGCAACCCAAACGAGTACTGTGTGACGTGCTACCCGGCAAGTGTTCACCGAGGTAGCCGGCTAGCTCAGTCGGTAGAGCGTCAGACTCTTAATCCCAGGGTCGTGGGTTCGAGCCAGACGCTGGGCGGAACGGAATTTTGTTCCGCTGCAGATGTAAATTACCGTTTTTCTGTTTAACGAGATTTAATGGAAATAGCAACTTTAAACTTTGCCTACGTCTCTGTCAGTCGCAAGGAAACTGTATTTGAAGGTGAAGGTGATTTTGTAGACATGTGTGAAAGACATGTTCTGAAATGCAAGTGTTGTGGTTTGGAGAGCACATCGGTTACGTGTCAGATGTGTAGGGAAGCAGAAATTTGTCGACATAGCTGCAAATATTAGCCGGTAATATGAAGTGTTGTCAGCTAAAGTCTGATGATGCAGAAGACCGTAAGGACGAAGTACCCAAGAGTACCGCTAGGCCGCGCCTCTTTAGCTCAGTGGTAGAGCACTGGTCTAATAAACCAGGGGTCGTAAGTTCCATCCTCACAGGAGAAAGATGAATTTTGTAAATCAGTTGCGCGTCGTGGCCATATAGCAAACAGTACCTGTGATGACGAACAATTAGCGACAGACGTTTTTTTAAGATTTACTCTCAGATGTGATTAAGACGAATAGCGCAGATAAAGCATTTGCCAAAGCGATACAGCATAAGGTGGGACGAGGGAGTCTGAATTACATTTTATAGATGCATTTCTCACATATCTCAGAGCCTCTCGCGATCTTCGTCGTCGCCGCCGCTTCTGCAGAAGTAGCAAATGGCCATCGTAGCAAATGCGGCGAGGGACGCCCTGCCTTCGATTCCGAATGCACAAAGTGTGTGGTCTTGTTTCTCAGTCTATATTTCGTCGGTCTCGTCAGAGGTTGAATGTAACGAATGGGTGGGAAAGAGCAAGGGGCAGCGGCTGTGTAGAACGAAAACACAAATCCTCAGGGGGTGTGAGCGTTTTGAGATGAGTCGTATACATGTAAATGTTTGTTGTCAGTGACTGTGTGGCCTTATGGATAAGGCTTCGGACTTCGGATCTGAAGATTACAGGTTCGAATGCTGTCACGCTCGTGTTTTCCAGTTCTGAAAAAGAAACATACCGTTTTAATGTAGCAATTGAGCAGTACGAAACTGTCTGAATGTTGCTGTTGACCATTTTTTGCTTGGAGATGCTCTTGAGCTTGAAACACACACAGCAAGACCGGTGTTAACTAGCGAAATGGTCGGCAGAGTGCCGACACCGCGAGTTTTGACTGGCACTTGCACATCTAAAACAACGTCGGAAAGTAACTCGTTCGGCTTTTGAGTCACATAAAGTATGTGTGTTAATTTTGACGCCACTAGCTTTGCTTGTTGTCATGCAATTTCTTTGCCTCTCAGAAATGATTATGACATAAAAGTGAAGTACGTGACGAGTGTGACGTTAGGAAAACATTAGGCAGCATGGAGAGATTCTGTATGGGACCACCCAACCCAAACGAGTACTGTGTGACGTGCTACCCGGCAAGTGTTCACCGAGGTAGCCGGCCGGCTAGCTCAGTCGGTAGAGCGTCAGACTCTTAATCCCAGGGTCGTGGGTTCGAGCCAGACGCTGGGCGGAACGGAATTTTGTTCCGCTGCAGATGTAAATTACCGTTTTTCTGTTTAACGAGATTTAATGGAAATAGCAACTTTAAACTTTGCCTACGTCTCTGTCAGTCGCAAGGAAACTGTATTTGAAGGTGAAGGTGATTTTGTAGACATGTGTGAAAGACATGTTCTGAAATGCAAGTGTTGTGGTTTGGAGAGCACATCCGTTACGTGTCAGATGTGTAGCCAAGCAGTAATTTGTCGACATAGCTGCAAATATTAGCCGGTAATATGAAGTGTTGTCAGCTAAAGTCTGATGATGCAGAAGACCGTAAGGACGAAGTACCCAAGAGTACCGCTAGGCCGCGCCTCTTTAGCTCAGTGGTAGAGCACTGGTCTAATAAACCAGGGGTCGTAAGTTCCATCCTCACAGGAGAAAGATGAATTTTGGAAATCAGTTGCGCGTCGTGGCCGTATACCAAACAGTACCTGTGATGACGAACAATTAGCGACAGGCGTTTTTTTTAAGATTTACTCTCAGATGTGATTGAGGCGAATGGCGCAGATAAGGCAATTGCCAAAGCGATACAGCATAAGGTGGGACGAGGGAGTCTGAATTACATTTTATAGATGCATTTCTCACATATCTCAGAGCCTCTCGCGATCTTCGTCGTCGTCGTCGTCGTCGTCGTCGTCGCCGCCGCCGCTTCTGCAGAAGTAGCAAATGGCCATCGTAGCAAATGCGGCGAGGGACGCCCTGCCTTCGATTCCGAATGCACAAAGTGTGTGGTCTTGTTTCTCAGTCTATATTTCGTCGGTCTCGTCAGAGGTTGAATGTAACGAATGGGTGGGAAAGAGCAAGGGGCAGCGGCTGTGTAGAACGAAAACACAAATCCTCAGGGGGTGTGAGCGTTTTGAGATGAGTCGTATACATGTAAATGTTTGTTGTCAGTGACCGTGTGGCCTTATGGATAAGGCGTCGGACTTCGGATCTGAAGATTACAGGTTCGAATGCTGTCACGCTCGTGTTTTCCAGTTCTGAAAAAGAAACATAACGTTTTAATGTAGCAATTGAGCAGTACGAAACTGTCTGAATGTTGCTGTTGACCATTTTTTGCTTGGAGATGCTCTTGAGCTTGAAACACACACAGCAAGACCGGTGTTAACTAGCGAAATGGTCGGCAGAGTGCCGACACCGCGAGTTTTGACTGGCACTTGCACATCTAAAACAACGTCGGAAAGTAACTCGTTCGGCTTTTGAGTCACATAAAGTATGTGTGTTAATTTTGACGCCACTAGCTCTGCTTGTTGTCATGCAATTTCTTTGTCTCTCAGAAATGATTATGACATAAAAGTGAAGTACGTGACGAGTGTGACGTTAGGAAAACATTAGGCAGCATGGAGAGATTCTGTATGGGACCACCCAACCCAAACGAGTACTGTGTGACGTGCTACCCGGCAAGTGTTCACCTAGGTAGCCGGCCGGCTAGCTCAGTCGGTAGAGCGTCAGACTCTTAATCCCAGGGTCGTGGGTTCGAGCCAGACGCTGGGCGAAACGGAATTTTGTTCCGCTGCAGATGTAAATTACCGTTTTTCTGTTTAACGAGATGTAATGGAAATAGCAACTTTAAACTTTGCCTACGTCTCTGTCAGTCGCAAGGAAACTGTATTTGAAGGTGAAGGTGATTTTGTAGACATGTGTGAAAGACATGTTCTGAAATGCAAGTGTTGTGGTTTGGAGAGCACATCGGTTACGTGTCAGATGTGTAGGGAAGCAGAAATTTGTCGACATAGCTGCAAATATTAGCCGGTAATATGAAGTGTTGTCAGCTAAAGTCTGATGATGCAGAAGACCGTAAGGACGAAGTACCCAAGAGTACCGCTAGGCCGCGCCTCTTTAGCTCAGTGGATGTCGTGGGTTCGAGCCAGACGCTGGGCGAAACGGAATTTTGCCGCGCCTCTTTAGCTCAGTGGTAGAGCACTGGTGTAATAAACCAGGGGTCGCAAGTTCCATCCCCACAGGAGAAAGATGAATGTGCCGGCACGGTAACTCAGCGAGTTCGGTCAGAGGGTTAGATGGCCCTCTGCAATAAAAAACTGAGTTAATGGGTCAACGACGAACAGAAACGGGTGTCTTGCGACGACCGCACCGAGCAGATGCAACGAACAAAAACGAACAAAATGAGATTTAAAAAAAAAAAAAAAAAAAAAAAAGTGGTAGAGCACTGGTCTAATAAACCAGGGGTCGTAAGTTCCATCCTCACAGGAGAAAGATGAATTTTGTAAATCAGTTGCGCGTCGTGGCCATATAGCAAACAGTACCTGTGATGACGAACAATTAGCGACAGACGTTTTTTTAAGATTTACTCTCAGATGTGATTAAGACGAATAGCGCAGATAAAGCATTTGCCAAAGCGATACAGCATAAGGTGGGACGAGGGAGTCTGAATTACATTTTATAGATGCATTTCTCACATATCTCAGAGCCTCTCGCGATCTTCGTCGTCGCCGCCGCTTCTGCAGAAGTAGCAAATGGCCATCGTAGCAAATGCGGCGAGGGACGCCCTGCCTTCGATTCCGAATGCACAAAGTGTGTGGTCTTGTTTCTCAGTCTATATTTCGTCGGTCTCGTCAGAGGTTGAATGTAACGAATGGGTGGGAAAGAGCAAGGGGCAGCGGCTGTGTAGAACGAAAACACAAATCCTCAGTGGGTGTGAGCGTTTTGAGATGAGTCGTATACATGTAAATGTTTGTTGTCAGTGACCGTGTGGCCTAATGGATAAGGCGTCGGACTTCGGATCTGAAGATTACAGGTTCGAATGCTGTCACGCTCGTGTTTTCCAGTTCTGAAAAAGAAACATAACGTTTTAATGTAGCAATTGAGCAGTACGAAACTGTCTGAATGTTGCTGTTGACCATTTTTTGCTTGGAGATGCTCTTGAGCTTGAAACACACACAGCAAGACCGGTGTTAACTAGCGAAATGGTCGGCAGAGTGCCGACACCGCGAGTTTTGACTGGCACTTGCACATCTAAAACAACGTCGGAAAGTAACTCGTTCGGCTTTTGAGTCACATAAAGTCTGTGTGTTAATTTTGACGCCACTAGCTCTGCTTGTTGTCATGCAATTTCTTTGTCTCTCAGAAATGATTATGACATAAAAGTGAAGTACGTGACGAGTGTGACGTTAGGAAAACATTAGGCAGCATGGAGAGATTCTGTATGGGACCACCCAACCCAAACGAGTACTGTGTGACGTGCTACCCGGCAAGTGTTCACCGAGGTAGCCGGCCGGCTAGCTCAGTCGGTAGAGCGTCAGACTCTTAATCCCAGGGTCGTGGGTTCGAGCCAGACGCTGGGCGGAACGGAATTTTGTTCCGCTGCAGATGTAAATTACCGTTTTTCTGTTTAACGAGATGTAATGGAAATAGCAACTTTAAACTTTGCCTACGTCTCTGTCAGTCGCAAGGAAACTGTATTTGAAGGTGAAGGTGATTTTGTAGACATGTGTGAAAGACATGTTCTGAAATGCAAGTGTTGTGGTTTGGAGAGCACATCGGTTACGTGTCAGATGTGTAGGGAAGCAGAAATTTGTCGACATAGCTGCAAATATTAGCCGGTAATATGAAGTGTTGTCAGCTAAAGTCTGATGATGCAGAAGACCGTAAGGACGAAGTACCCAAGAGTACCGCTAGGCCGCGCCTCTTTAGCTCAGTGGATGTCGTGGGTTCGAGCCAGACGCTGGGCGGAACGGAATTTTGCCGCGCCTCTTTAGCTCAGTGGTAGAGCACTGGTGTAATAAACCAGGGGTCGCAAGTTCCATCCCCACAGGAGAAAGATGAATGTGCCGGCACGGTAACTCAGCGTGTTCGGTCAGAGGGTTAGATGGCCCTCTGCAATAAAAAACTGAGTTAATGGGTCAACGACGAACAGAAACGGGTGTCTTGCGACGACCGCACCGAGCAGATGCAACGAACAAAAACGAACAAAATGAGATTTAAAAAAAAAAAAAAAAAAAAAAAAAAAAAAAAAAAAAAAAAAAAAGTGGTAGAGCACTGGTCTAATAAACCAGGGGTCGTAAGTTCCATCCTCACAGGAGAAAGATGAATTTTGTAAATCAGTTGCGCGTCGTGGCCATATGGCAAACAGTACCTGTGATGACGAACAATTAGCGACAGACGTTTTTTTAAGATTTACTCTCAGATGTGATTAAGACGAATAGCGCAGATAAAGCATTTGCCAAAGCGATACAGCATAAGGTGGGACGAGGGAGTCTGAATTACATTTTATAGATGCATTTCTCACATATCTCAGAGCCTCTCGCGATCTTCGTCGTCGCCGCCGCTTCTGCAGAAGTAGCAAATGGCCATCGTAGCAAATGCGGCGAGGGACGCCCTGCCTTCGATTCCGAATGCACAAAGTGTGTGGTCTTGTTTCTCAGTCTATATTTCGTCGGTCTCGTCAGAGGTTGAATGTAACGAATGGGTGGGAAAGAGCAAGGGGCAGCGGCTGTGTAGAACGAAAACACAAATCCTCAGTGGGTGTGAGCGTTTTGAGATGAGTCGTATACATGTAAATGTCTGTTGTCAGTGACCGTGTGGCCTTATGTATAAGGCGTCGGACTTCGGATCTGAAGATTACAGGTTCGAATGCTGTCACGCTCGTGTTTTCCAGTTCTGAAAAAGAAACATAACGTTTTAATGTAGCAATTGAGCAGTACGAAACTGTCTGAATGTTGCTGTTGACCATTTTTTGCTTGGAGATGCTCTTGAGCTTGAAACACACACAGCAAGACCGGTGTTAACTAGCGAAATGGTCGGCAGAGTGCCGACACCGCGAGTTTTGACTGGCACTTGCACATCTAAAACAACGTCGGAAAGTAACTCGTTCGGCTTTTGAGTCACATAAAGTATGTGTGTTAATTTTGACGCCACTAGCTCTGCTTGTTGTCATGCAATTTCTTTGCCTCTCAGAAATGATTATGACATAAAAGTGAAGTACGTGACGAGTGTGACGTTAGGAAAACATTAGGCAGCATGGAGAGATTCTGTATGGGACCACCCAACCCAAACGAGTACTGTGTGACGTGCTACCCGGCAAGTGTTCACTGAGGTAGCCGGCCGGCTAGCTCAGTCGGTAGAGCGTCAGACTCTTAATCCCAGGGTCGTGGGTTCGAGCCAGACGCTGGGCGGAACGGAATTTTGTTCCGCTGCAGATGAAAATTACCGTTTTTCTGTTTAACGAGATTTAATGGAAATAGCAACTTTAAACTTTGCCTACGTCTCTGTCAGTCGCAAGGAAACTGTATTTGAAGGTGAAGGTGATTTTGTAGACATGTGTGAAAGACATGTTCTGAAATGCAAGTGTTGTTGTTTGGAGAGCACATCGGTTACGTGTCAGATGTGTAGGGGAGCAGTAATTTGTTGACATAGCTGCAAATATTAGCCGGTAATATGAGGTGTTGTCAGCTAAAGTCTGATGATGCAGAAGTCCGTAAGGACGAAGTACCCAAGAGTACCGCTAGGCTGCGCCTCTTTAGCTCAGTGGTAGAGCACTGGTCTAATAAACCAGGGGTCGTAAGTTCCATCCTCACAGGAGAAAGATGAATTTTGGAAATCAGTTGCGCGTCGTGGCCGTATACCAAACAGTACCTGTGATGATGAACAATTAGCGACAGGCGTTTTTTTTAAGATTTACTCTCAGATGTGATTGAGGCGAATGGCGCAGATAAAGCAATTGCCAAAGCGATACAGCTTAAGGTGGGACGAGGCAGTCTGAATTACATTTTATAGATGCATTTCTCACATATCTCAGAACCTCTCGCGATCTTCGTCGTCGTCGTCGTCGTCGCCGCCGCCGCCGCCGCCGCCGCCGCCGCCGCCGCTTCTGCAGAAGTAGCAAATGGCCATCGTAGCAAATGCGGCGAGGGACGCCCTGCCTTCGATTCCGAATGCACAAAGTGTGTGGTCTTGTTTCTCAGTCTATATTTCGTCGGTCTCGTCAGAGGTTGAATGTAACGAATGGGTGGGAAAGAGCAAGGGGCAGCGGCTGTGTAGAACGAAAACACAAATCCTCAGGGGGTGTGAGCGTTTTGAGATGAGTCGTATACATGTAAATGTTTGTTGTCAGTGACCGTGTGGCCTAATGGATAAGGCGTCGGACTTCGGATCTGAAGATTACAGGTTCGAATGCTGTCACGCTCGTGTTTTCCAGTTCTGAAAAAGAAACATAACGTTTTAATGTAGCTATTGAGCAGTACGAAACTGTCTGAATGTTGCTGTTGACCATTTTTTGCTTGGAGATGCTCTTGAGCTTGAAACACACACAGCAAGACCGGTGTTAACTAGCGAAATGGTCGGCAGAGTGCCGACACCTCGAGTTTTGACTGGCACTTGCACATCTAAAACAACGTCGGAAAGTAACTCGTTCGGCTTTTGAGTCACATAAAGTATGTGTGTTAATTTTGACGCCACTAGCTCTGCTTGTTGTCATGCAATTTCTTTGCCTCTCAGAAATGATTATGACATAAAAGTGAAGTACGTGACGAGTGTGACGTTAGGAAAACATTAGGCAGCATGGAGAGATTCTGTATGGGACCACCCAACCCAAACGAGTACTGTGTGACGTGCTACCCGGCAAGTGTTCACCGAGGTAGCCGGCTAGCTCAGTCGGTAGGCGTCAGACTCTTAATCCCAGGGTCGTGGGTTCGAGCCAGACGCTGGGCGGAACCGAATTTTGTTCCGCTGCAGATGTAAATTACCGTTTTTCTGTTTAACGAGATTTAATGGAAATAGCAACTTTAAACTTTGCCTACGTCTCTGTCAGTCGCAAGGAAACTGTATTTGAAGGTGAAGGTGATTTTGTAGACATGTGTGAAAGACATGTTCTGAAATGCAAGTGTTGTGGTTTGGAGAGCACATCGGTTACGTGTCAGATGTGTAGGGAAGCAGAAATTTGTCGACATAGCTGCAAATATTAGCCGGTAATATGAAGTGTTGTCAGCTAAAGTCTGATGATGCAGAAGACCGTAAGGACGAAGTACCCAAGAGTACCGCTAGGCCGCGCCTCTTTAGCTCAGTGGTAGAGCACTGGTCAAATAAACCAGGGGTCGTAAGTTCCATCCTCACAGGAGAAAGATGAATTTTGGAAATCAGTTGCGCGTCGTGGCCGTATAGCAAACAGTACCTGTGATGACGAACAATTAGCGACAGGCGTTTTTTTTTAAGATTTACTCTCAGATGTGATTGAGGCGAATGGCGCAGATAAAGCAATTGCCAAAGCGATACAGCATAAGGTGGGACGAGGCAGTCTGAATTACATTTTATAGATGCATTTCTCACATATCTCAGAACCTCTCGCGATCTTCGTCGTCGTCGTCGCCGCCGCCGCCGCCGCCGCCGCCGCCGCCGCTTCTGCAGAAGTAGCAAATGGCCATCGTAGCAAATGCGGCGAGGGACGCCCTGCCTTCGATTCCGAATGCACAAAGTGTGTGGTCTTGTTTCTCAGTCTATATTTCGTCGGTCTCGTCAGAGGTTGAATGTAACGAATGGGTGGGAAAGAGCAAGGGGCAGCGGCTGTGTAGAACGAAAACACAAATCCTCAGGGGGTGTGAGCGTTTTGAGATGAGTCGTATACATGTAAATGTTTGTTGTCAGTGACCGTGTGGCCTAATGGATAAGGCGTCGGACTTCGGATCTGAAGATTACAGGTTCGAATGCTGTCACGCTCGTGTTTTCCAGTTCTGAAAAAGAAACATAACGTTTTAATGTAGCTATTGAGCAGTACGAAACTGTCTGAATGTTGCTGTTGACCATTTTTTGCTTGGAGATGCTCTTGAGCTTGAAACACACACAGCAAGACCGGTGTTAACTAGCGAAATGGTCGGCAGAGTGCCGACACCTCGAGTTTTGACTGGCACTTGCACATCTAAAACAACGTCGGAAAGTAACTCGTTCGGCTTTTGAGTCACATAAAGTATGTGTGTTAATTTTGACGCCACTAGCTCTGCTTGTTGTCATGCAATTTCTTTGCCTCTCAGAAATGATTATGACATAAAAGTGAAGTACGTGACGAGTGTGACGTTAGGAAAACATTAGGCAGCATGGAGAGATTCTGTATGGGACCACCCAACCCAAACGAGTACTGTGTGACGTGCTACCCGGCAAGTGTTCACCGAGGTAGCCGGCTAGCTCAGTCGGTAGGCGTCAGACTCTTAATCCCAGGGTCGTGGGTTCGAGCCAGACGCTGGGCGGAACCGAATTTTGTTCCGCTGCAGATGTAAATTACCGTTTTTCTGTTTAACGAGATTTAATGGAAATAGCAACTTTAAACTTTGCCTACGTCTCTGTCAGTCGCAAGGAAACTGTATTTGAAGGTGAAGGTGATTTTGTAGACATGTGTGAAAGACATGTTCTGAAATGCAAGTGTTGTGGTTTGGAGAGCACATCGGTTACGTGTCAGATGTGTAGGGAAGCAGAAATTTGTCGACATAGCTGCAAATATTAGCCGGTAATATGAAGTGTTGTCAGCTAAAGTCTGATGATGCAGAAGACCGTAAGGACGAAGTACCCAAGAGTACCGCTAGGCCGCGCCTCTTTAGCTCAGTGGTAGAGCACTGGTCAAATAAACCAGGGGTCGTAAGTTCCATCCTCACAGGAGAAAGATGAATTTTGGAAATCAGTTGCGCGTCGTGGCCGTATAGCAAACAGTACCTGTGATGACGAACAATTAGCGACAGGCGTTTTTTTTAAGATTTACTCTCAGATGTGATTGAGGCGAATGGCGCAGATAAAGCAATTGCCAAAGCGATACAGCATAAGGTGGGACGAGGCAGTCTGAATTACATTTTATAGATGCATGTCTCACATATCTCAGAGCCTCTCGCGATCTTCGTCGTCGTCGTCGTCGTCGCCGCCGCCGCCGCCGCCGCTTCTGCAGAAGTAGCAAATGGCCATCGTAGCAAATGCGGCGAGGGACGACCTGCCTTCGATTCCGAATGCACAAAGTGTGTGGTCTTGTTTCTCAGTCTATATTTCGTCGGTCTCGTCAGAGGTTGAATGTAACGAATGGGTGGGAAAGAGCAAGGGGCAGCGGCTGTGTAGAACGAAAACACAAATCCTCAGGAGAGATTCTGTATGGGACCACCCAACCCAAACGAGTACTGTGTGACGTGCTACCCGGCAAGTGTTCACCGAGGTAGCCGGCCGGCTAGCTCAGTCGGTAGAGCGTCAGACTCTTAATCCCAGGGTCGTGGGTTCGAGCCAGACGCTGGGCGGAACGGAATTTTGTTCCGCTGCAGATGTAAATTACCGTTTTTCTGTTTAACGAGATTTAATGGAAATAGCAACTTTAAACTTTGCCTACGTCTCTGTCAGTCGCAAGGAAACTGTATTTGAAGGTGAAGGTGATTTTGTAGACATGTGTGAAAGACATGTTCTGAAATGCAAGTGTTGTGGTTTGGAGAGCACATCGGTTACGTGTCAGATGTGTAGCCAAGCAGTAATTTGTCGCCATAGCTGCAAATATTAGCCGGTAATATGAAGTGTTGTCAGCTAAAGTCTGATGATGCAGAAGACCGTAAGGACGAAGTACCCAAGAGTACCGCTAGGCCGCGCCTCTTTAGCTCAGTGGTAGAGCACTGGTTTAATAAACCAGGGGTCGTAAGTTCCATTCTCACAGGTGAAATATGAATTTTGGAAATCAGTTGCGCGTCGTGGCCGTATAGAAAACAGTACCTGTGATAACGAACAATTAGCGACAGGCGTTTTTTTTAAGATTTACTCTCAGATGTGATCGAGGCGAATGGCGCAGATAAAGCATTTGCCAAAGCGATACAGCATAAGGTGGGACGAGGCAGTCTGAATTACATTTTATAGATGCATTTCTCACATATCTCAGAGCCTCTCGCGATCTTCGTCGTCGTCGTCGTCGTCGTCGTCGTCGTCGTCGTCGCCACCGCCGCCGACGCTTCTGCAGAAGTGTCAAATGGCCATCGTAGCAAATGCGGCGAGGGACGCCCTGCCTTCGATTCCGAATGCACAAAGTGTGTGGTCTTGTTTCTCAGTCTATATTTCGTCGGTCTCGTCAGAGGTTGAATGTAACGAATGGGTGGGAAAGAGCAAGGGGCAGCGGCTGTGTAGAACGAAAACACAAATCCTCAGGGGGTGTGGGCGTTTTGAGATGAGTCGTATACATGTAAATGTTTGTTGTCAGTGACCGTGTTGCCTTATGGATAAGGCGTCGGACTTCGGATCTGAAGATTACAGGTTCGAATGCTGTCACGCTCGTGTTTTCCAGTTCTGAAAAAGAAACATAACGTTTTAATGTAGCAATTGAGCAGTACGAAACTGTCTGAATGTTGCTGTTGACCATTTTTTGCTTGGAGATGCTCTTGAGCTTGAAACACACACAGCAAGACCGGTGTTAACTAGCGAAATGGTCGGCAGAGTGCCGACACCGCGAGTTTTGACTGGCACTTGCACATCTAAAACAACGTCGGAAAGTAACTCGTTCGGCTTTTGAGTCACATAAAGTATGTGTGTTAATTTTGACGCCACTAGCTCTGCTTGTTGTCATGCAATTTCTTTGCCTCTCAGAAATGATTATGACATAAAAGTGAAGTACGTGACGAGTGTGACGTTAGGAAAACATTAGGCAGCATGGAGAGATTCTGTATGGGACCACCCAACCCAAACGAGTACTGTGTGACGTGCTACCCGGCAAGTGTTCACCGAGGTAGCCGGCCGGCTAGCTCAGTCGGTAGAGCGTCAGACTCTTAATCCCAGGGTCGTGGGTTCGAGCCAGACGCTGGGCGGAACGGAATTTTGTTCCGCTGCAGATGTAAATTACCGTTTTTCTGTTTAACGAGATTTAATGGAAATAGCAACTTTAAACTTTGCCTACGTCTCTGTCAGTCGCAAGGAAACTGTATTTGAAGGTGAAGGTGATTTTGTAGACATGTGTGAAAGACATGTTCTGAAATGCAAGTGTTGTGGTTTGGAGAGCACATCGGTTACGTGTCAGATGTGTAGGGAAGCAGTAATTTGTCGACATAGCTGCAAATATTAGCCGGTAATATGAAGTGTTGTCAGCTAAAGTCTGATGATGCAGAAGACCGTAAGGACGAAGTACCCAAGAGTACCGCTAGGCCGCGCCTCTTTAGCTCAGTTCATTCTCGCTTCGCGCGTCGGTCGACTAGGTCGTGCTCTTAGTTCCGCCTCTACCGTAGCGCAGCGTGTTTTCCTCCTGTCAGTTTAGTGCCGTGTTGGTCTCCGTGCGCGTCGCATCGCTGGTTGTCGGCTGGTGTTTGGTGTTCGTGCGGCTCTTCCTGTCGCGGCGTCGTCTCTCGCCGTGATGTCCACCATGGTTCCCACGAAAGTTCCGCGTACAGGTACAGTCAGTTTTACCTTTGACAAATCCACGCGTCACGTCCAGCCCGGTTCTTTGGAGATACATGACTGGTTAGTCGATACAGTTAAGGTCACTACTGATCAGGTGCATACCGCATATTTCGACAGCGAATTATATGTGTTTTTTGTTAAGTTTCTTGACCCGCTCCAGGTTGATAGGCTACTTTCTCGTCATGGTTCTCAGGTACCCTTTACGCACCGTGATGGTTCCACTAGTATGGTTCTCTTGGCCAATGCAGAAGTGGTATATACGAATGTTCGGGTATTTAACCTTCCGCCCGAGGTTGACGACTCTTTCCTGAAGTCCGTTTTGCTTCCTTATGGGGACGTACGCCATATTCGAAAGGAACGCTGGTCTGCTCAGCACCGCTTACAGGTATATAGTGGTATTCGGTCGGTGGAAATGGTGGTCAAAAAACCTATTCCTTCTCACCTACAGGTATGTGGTTATAGGGTCCATATCACGTACAGTGGCCAGGAAGGAACATGTTATTATTGTAATGAAACTGGTCATTTCCGTACTAATTGTCCGCGGCGTGTGGTGGTATTAAAACCTACATACGAACAGCGTAAAAAATTGACTTTAGCTGATCTTCTCCCGCAAGGATCTCGGACTGAATCGCTCACTGTTACTGAGGGACGCAGTGATCCGTTACCCGACAACGGCCGTGATTTTCCCCCGTTGTCCTTGAGTAGGGATGTTGCTGCCCATAATTCCGATGTTCCCGCGCTGATTTCTCACAACAAGCGTCGGCGAACACAGGATGATGCGGCTGATGAATCTTCCTTATTGGCTCGCCCTTCCGATGGGCCTCCGGTAAAGGACTCTCTTTCTCAGTCGGAAATCGTGGATGAGGAAGCCACAGGTGCTATCACGCCTTTGCAGAAGCTCCCTGACACCTTATCTGACGTTGTTCCTGCTACCGCGGCAGCCTCTTCGGAGACGCCCGTGACGGAACCTGCTTCTGGTTGCCACGTGTCTTCTCCGGTGCTCTCAGACACTTCTCCTATTGACTCTGTTTCGCATCCCCCTTCTGGAATTTCTGTCGCCCCCTCTGGGTCACAGCCTCCTCCCATCAAACAACTGATTGATTCTCCAGAGCCAGTGGATCCCGTTGTTATTCACCAACTGTCCCACCGTGAACCCATGTCTGCGGACGAGTGGGATGTAGAGGCCTCTCTCTCGCAATCTGACACGGAATGTCTACATGATGCTCCTACGCAGCCGAACGCTGCAGCGTCGGCACCGCGGAGCCGCAGTCGAATCCGTAAACAGCCACGGAGAGCCGCGTCACGGCCGAAGAAAAAGCAGTGGGAAGATGAGGGTTCTGTTTCGTAGTTTTTCTCTCTGTGGTTCAGCGCTTGTTTCTGGTATGATTACTTGTATGCTGCTCCGTCAGCTGACGGCTCTCTACCGATCTTTGTTTTTCTTTGTAGGTTGAAGTTCCATGCAAGCATATACATTTCTTACTCTGAATATTAACAGAATATGTTCTGAGCTTCGGCTCGCCGCTTTGCGACAGTTTATCTATCAGTCTGGGGCAGATGTTGTTGTTTTACAGGAAGTCCTATTCGACCAGTTTTCCATTCCTGGGTTCTCGACGTTTTTTAATGTCGCTTCCGAACTTTCTACGGGCACTGCCTTGTTTTATAGAGAAGGCATTCCGTTGATGAATTTCGAAGTACTTGACAGTGGAAGGGGGATCGGGTGCACGTTTTATGATCTCAGTTTACTCCTTCTTTATGCCCCTTCTGGTTCGGGTTGTACTACCGCACGCTCGAGTTTCTATAAAGAAGAAGTCATTTACCTGCTTCGTAAATCCCCGACAAAGATAATTTTAGGTGGGGACTTCAATTGTGTTCTACGGCCGGTAGATCAGTCTCCTAATTTTAATTTCAGTAAAGAACTCGACGACCTTGTGCGCTCCTTGCACCTGCGTGACGTGTGGGTTTCTCGCAATCCTACACTTGTGCGACATACCTACTTTACTCCCACGTCTAGCAGTCGCCTCGATCGCTTTTACCTTTCCGATTCCTTGTGTGGGCAACTTCTGGCTGTTGATGTGATACCAGCCTGTTTTACTGATCATTGCGCTGTAGCCGTTACGTTTAATTACGAGCGACAACCGGTAAAATTGTTTCGTCCTCCTTGGATGCTCAATATCGCGTATTTGCAAGATACCTCCCTTGGTATCGTCCTGGAGGACATTTGGACACGTTGTTCTCGTACTATGGACCGGTACCCGTCTATCGTGGCATGGTGGACACTGTATGCAAAACCTCACATCCGTAGGGCTCTCATGCGTTTTGGGGCTGCGAAGGTGGCAGAAGATCGACGAACGCAAGAATTTTACTATTCTGTCTTACGTCAACTGTACGATAGTGCTACGCATGCTCCCCTCCGGGTTACTGATATACAGCGCATCAAAGCCAAATTGCTGCAGCTCAAACGCATTCAAATGGAGGGCCTGCGGACGAGGTCTCAACCACGTTCCCTTCTACAAGAGGAACTGACGTCACTCTACCATCTAGTCCGTTTACGGTCGCGCCGGAAACGTGGGTGCCTTGCCTCCCTCACAACCGCTGACGGCCGCGTGTTCACCTCTCACCGTGACATTTCTGACTTCGTTTACACCTATTTTACTGATCTGTACGATACTCATGTCCCGGCGGAAACCTCTCTTGACGACTTTACCTCCTTGCTGCCTCGCGTCGTCACTCCTCAATTAAACGACGCCTTTCTGCGTCCCTTTCAGAAGGATGACATATATGATGTTGTTGCAGGATCGCAGTCCCGCAAGTCGCCTGGATTAGATGGTATTCCTAAGGAGTTCTATGTTCAATTTTGGCCGCTCATTGGTGACACCTTAACGTCAATGGTAAATGAAGTGATGCGGGGAGTCTCACTTCCTGCTCCTTTTCAGGAAGGCAGAATGGTCCTCCTCCCGAAATCCACAGGTCGACCTGCAATTGATTCCCTCCGTCCTATTACTCTCCTTAACTTTGATTATAAACTTGTCGCTCGAGCAATTAATATCCGTCTCTCTAAGCTGCTCGATACCATTATTGCCGCCCACCAAAGCTGTGTGCCTGGACGCACGATACTGACTTCCGTCCTCGAATGTCGCGATGTAATCTCGGTGGCGGCTGCCGCTAATATCCCAGGGGCTTAGCTTTTTCTTGATTTCCAAAAAGCGTTCGATCGCGTCAGCCATGATTTTTTATCGAGAGTGCTCACCGCTGTCGGCTTTAATAATGATGCTCGACAAGTATTAACTAATCTTTTTACCGGTATCAGTGTCTCGGTGATTGTGAACGGTCACCCTACCCCCCGGATATCGATCAGACGGGGGTTACCCCAGGGAAGCCCCTTATCCATGTCACTTTTTGTTCTATCCTTAGAGCCCTTACTTCGCCATCTCACCATGCACTTACGTGGCTGGAATATATTGGGGGAAATTTTTGCAGTCCGTGCATACGCCGATGACGTCATGGTTTTAGTACGACATGCCGAGGATATACCGCGGCTTAAGGATACCTTGGATTCATTTTGTGGTCTTGCTGGTGCTCGCATTAATGATCGCAAATGCACGTTCCTGCCGTTGAGAGGCTTTGATCATGTCGTCATTCCTTGGGCGACGGTTGTCGATCGCCATAAGACCTTGGGGATCATAGTGGATCGTAATCCGATCAAAATGGCGGCACTAAATTGGCGTGAGGTTACGAGTCGTGTTCACGGGGCGATCCTTGAACATGACCGCCGTTCCCTTAGCCTCCTTCACAAGGCACGGGTTTTAGAGACCTATGTCTTCAGTAAAATATACTACGTTGCGCAGGTCTTCCCGCTTCCCGCGATGATGGCCCGCAGGCTGAAACAGCTGTCTAGTCGATTTCTGTGGCGCTGCCATGTCTTCCGTGTCCGATATGAAGTTGTGGCCAGGCCTCGGAAGCTTGGAGGATTGGGTCTTTCAGATATCAAAGTGAAGACGTCCATCTTATTTGCCCGCCGCAATGTTTTAACCTGTACGCGGGCTCCGCATTCAGTCACCTCTCGTTTACTTTCCCGCCTCCGGCCGGCCAGTCTGACCCCTCCTGTTGATGTTGGACGGATTAATCCTAAATTGCGGCACATTCGTGAATACTTTGTACTTGTCGGTATTCTGGGTGCTGATATACTTTCTATGACGCATATAACTACCAACATGCTACAAATCCGTTGGGGTACAGCATGTTTCCCTTCTTCTGTTGAACTTGCTTCCCCGTCAACGTCATGGAAAACGGTCTGGTCTCATCTTAGTCTTCCCATTTTGCCGATGGAGATTGTTTCAACGTGGTATAAGGTCATTTACCGTCTGATACCTACTGGTGATCGTCTTTTTCGTATTGGCCTTCGTCCGACTGACCAGTGTGAGGAATGTCATCAAACTGACACCTTACTTCACAGGCTAGTTGCTTGCGGACGGGATCATTGGCTCTGGGTCCGCCGTCAATTAGCTTTTCTTACTAGAGGGCCTGAAACCGCATTCTCAGACGACATCTTCTTACATCCTGACATCTCTTATTTTCCTCAGACGAAAACGAACACGATTGTTTGGCTCTTGGGTTACTATGTCCATTACGTCATTGAAGGCGGTAATGACCCAGATCCCCGCGTTTTTCACCATTATTTGTCAACTGCGCATTGGAAATGGCAGCGGTTACCACAATACCGAACGCTTTTTGCGAATATGCTTTTTCTTGTGTTTAACCGTCAAGGGGTTGGTTAAGTTCCCCTGTGATTCCTGTTTTCTTCCCTGAGCTCGAGTCCCCTCCCTTGTTGTATTTTTTCGTAATTTTTTTTTCTCTCTCTCTTTTGCATGTATATATATACACCCAAAATTCATACGGGTGGGGTAACGGGTTGGTCTTCCCCTTCAGAAGAAATGTTTTATTTGTGTTTCACCTAATTTGTTGATTTTCTTTTTGCAGCTAATATTAAATGATGATTTGACTATCGTTGTCTGAATTCTCGTGAAATATACCAAGTCAATCTGATAATAAAAAAATAAAAAAATAAAAAGTGGTAGAGCACTGGTCTAATAAACCAGGGGTCGTAAGTTCCATCCTCACAGGAGAAAGATGAATTTTGGAAATCAGTTGCGCGTCGTGGCCGTATAGCAAACAGTACCTGTGATGACGAACAATTAGCGACAGGCGTTTTTTTTAAGATTTACTCTCAGATGTGATTGAGGCGAATGGCGCAGATAAAGCAATTGCCAAAGCGATACAGCATAAGGTGGGACGAGGGAGTCTGAATTACATTTTATAGATGCATTTCTCACATATCTCAGAGCCTCTCGCGATCTTCGTCGTCGTCGTCGTCGTCGTCGCCGCCGCCGCCGCCGCCGCCGCCGCTTCTGCAGAAGTAGCAAATGGCCATCGTAGCAAATGCGGCGAGGGACGCCCTGCCTTCGATTCCGAATGCACAAAGTGTGTGGTCTTGTTTCTCAGTCTATATTTCGTCGGTCTCGTCAGAGGTTGAATGTAACGAATGGGTGGGAAAGAGCAAGGGGCAGCGGCTGTGTAGAACGAAAACACAAATCCTCAGGGGGTGTGAGCGTTTTGAGATGAGTCGTATAAATGTAAATGTTTGTTGTCGGTGACCGTGTGGCCTAATGGATAAGGCGTCGGACTTCGGATCTGAAGATTACAGGTTCGAATGCTGTCACGCTCGTGTTTTCCAGTTCTGAAAAAGAAACATAACGTTTTAATGTAGCAATTGAGCAGTACGAAACTGTCTGAATGTTGCTGTTGACCATTTTTTGCTTGGAGATGCTCTTGAGCTTGAAACACACACAGCAAGACCGGTGTTAACTAGCGAAATGGTCGGCAGAGTGCCGACACCGCGAGTTTTGACTGGCACTTGCACATCTAAAACAACGTCGGAAAGTAACTCGTTCGGCTTTTGAGTCACATAAAGTATGTGTGTTAATTTTGACGCCACTAGCTTTGCTTGTTGTCATGCAATTTCTTTGCCTCTCAGAAATGATTATGACATAAAAGTGAAGTACGTGACGAGTGTGACGTTAGGAAAACATTAGGCAGCATGGAGAGATTCTGGGACCACCCAACCCAAACGAGTACTGTGTGACGTGCTACCCGGCAAGTGTTCACCGAGGTAGCCGGCCGGCTAGCTCAGTCGGTAGAGCGTCAGACTCTTAATCCCAGGGTCGTGGGTTCGAGCCAGACGCTGGGCGGAACGGAATTTTGTTCCGCTGCAGATGTAAATTACCGTTTTTCTGTTTAACGAGATTTAATGGAAATAGCAACTTTAAACTTTGCCTACGTCTCTGTCAGTCGCAAGGAAACTGTATTTGAAGGTGAAGGTGATTTTGTAGACATGTGTGAAAGACATGTTCTGAAATGCAAGTGTTGTGGTTTGGAGAGCACATCGGTTACGTGTCAGATGTGTAGCCAAGCAGTAATTTGTCGCCATAGCTGCAAATATTAGCCGGTAATACGAAGTGTTGTCAGCTAAAGTCTGATGATGCAGAAGACCGTAAGGACGAAGTACCCAAGAGTACCGCTAGGCCGCGCCTCTTTAGCTCAGTGGTAGAGCACTGGTCTAATAAACCAGGGGTCGTAAGTTCCATCCTCACAGGAGAAAGATGAATTTTGGAAATCAGTTGCGCGTCGTGGCCGTATAGCAAACAGTACCTATGGTGACGAACAATTAGCGACAGGCGTTTTTTTTAAGATTTACTCTCAGATGTGATTGAGGCGAATGGCGCAGATAAAGCAATTGCCAAAGCGATACAGCATAAGGTGGGACGAGGGAGTCTGAATTACATTTTATAGATGCATTTCTCACATATCTCAGAGCCTCTCGCGATCTTCGTCGTAGTCGTCGTCGTCGTCGCCGCCGCCGCCGCCGCCGCCGCTTCTGCAGAAGTAGCAAATGGCCATCGTAGCAAATGCGGCGAGGGACGCCCTGCCTTCGATTCCGAATGCACAAAGTGTGTGGTCTTGTTTCTCAGTCTATATTTCGTCGGTCTCGTCGGAGGTTGAATGTAACGAATGGGTGGGAAAGAGCAAGGGGCAGCGGCTGTGTAGAACGAAAACACAAATCCTCAGGGGGTGTGAGCGTTTTGAGATGAGTCGTATAAATGTAAATGTTTGTTGTCGGTGACCGTGTGGCCTAATGGATAAGACGTCGGACTTCGGATCTGAAGATTACAGGTTCGAATGCTGTCACGCTCGTGTTTTCCAGTTCTGAAAAAGAAACTTAACGTTTTAATGTAGCAATTGAGCAGTACGAAACTGTCTGAATGTTGCTGTTGACCATTTTTTGCTTGGAGATGCTCTTGAGCTTGAAACACACACAGCAAGACCGGTGTTAACTAGCGAAATGGACGGCAGAGTGCCGACACCGCGAGTTTTGACTGGCACTTGCACATCTAAAACAACGTCGGAAAGTAAATCGTTCGGCTTTTGAGTCACATAAAGTATGTGTGTTAATTTTGACGCCACTAGCTTTGCTTGTTGTCATGCAATTTCTTTGCCTCTCAGAAATGATTATGACATAAAAGTGAAGTACGTGACGAGTGTGACGTTAGGAAAACATTAGGCAGCATGGAGAGATTCTGGGACCACCCAACCCAAACGAGTACTGTGTGACGTGCTACCCGGCAAGTGTTCACCGAGGTAGCCGGCCGGCTAGCTCAGTCGGTAGAGCGTCAGACTCTTAATCCCAGGGTCGTGGGTTCGAGCCAGACGCTGGGCGGAACGGAATTTTGTTCCGCTGCAGATGTAAATTACCGTTTTTCTGTTTAACGAGATTTAATGGAAATAGCAACTTTAAACTTTGCCTACGTCTCTGTCAGTCGCAAGGAAACTGTATTTGAAGGTGAAGGTGATTTTGTAGACATGTGTGAAAGACATGTTCTGAAATGCAAGTGTTGTGGTTTGGAGAGCACATCGGTTACGTGTCAGATGTGTAGCCAAGCAGTAATTTGTCGCCATAGCTGCAAATATTAGCCGGTAACATGAAGTGTTGTCAGCTAAAGTCTGATGATGCAGAAGACCGTAAGGACGAAGTACCCAAGAGTACCGCTAGGCCGCGCCTCTTTAGCTCAGTGGTAGAGCACTGGTCTAATAAACCAGGGGTCGTAAGTTCCATCCTCACAGGAGAAAGATGAATTTTGGAAATCAGTTGCGCGTCGTGGCCGTATAGCAAACAGTACCTGTGATAACGAACAATTAGCGACAGGCGTTTTTTTTTAAGATTTACTCTCAGATGTGATGAGGCGAATGGCGCAGATAAAGCATTTGCCAAAGCGATACAGCATAAGGTGGGACGAGGCAGTCTGAATTACATTTTATAGATGCATTTCTCACATATCTCAGAGCCTCTCGCGATCTTCGTCGTCGTCGTCGTCGTCGCCGCCGCCGCCGCCGCCGCCGCCGCCGCTTCTGCAGAAGTAGCAAATGGCCATCGTAGCAAATGCGGCGAGGGACGCCCTGCCTTCGATTCCGAATGCACAAAGTGTGTGGTCTTGTTTCTCAGTCTATATTTCGTCGGTCTCGTCAGAGGTTGAATGTAACGAATGGGTGGGAAAGAGCAAGGGGCAGCGGCTGTGTAGAACGAAAACACAAATCCTCAGGGGGTGTGAGCGTTTTGAGATGAGTCGTATAAATGTAAATGTTTGTTGTCGGTGACCGTGTGGCCTAATGGATAAGGCGTCGGACTTCGGATCTGAAGATTACAGGTTCGAATGCTGTCACGCTCGTGTTTTCCAGTTCTGAAAAAGAAACATAACGTTTTAATGTAGCAATTGAGCAGTACGAAACTGTCTGAATGTTGCTGTTGACCATTTTTTGCTTGGAGATACTCTTGAGCTTGAAACACACACAGCAAGACCGGTGTTAACTAGCGAAATGGTCGGCAGAGTGCCGACACCGCGAGTTTTGACTGGCACTTGCACATCTAAAACAACGTCGGAAAGTAACTCGTTCGGCTTTTGAGTCACATAAAGTATGTGTGTTAATTTTGACGCCACTAGCTCTGCTTGTTGTCATGCAATTTCTTTGCCTCTCAGAAATGATTATGACATAAAAGTGAAGTACGTGACGAGTGTGACGTTAGGAAAACATTAGGCAGCATGGAGAGATTCTGTATGGGACCACCCAACCCAAACGAGTACTGTGTGACGTGCTACCCGGCAAGTGTTCACCGAGGTAGCCGGCCGGCTAGCTCAGTCGGTAGAGCGTCAGACTCTTAATCCCAGGGTCGTGGGTTCGAGCCAGACGCTGGGCGGAACGGAATTTTGTTCCGCTGCAGATGTAAATTACCGTTTTTCTGTTTAACGAGATTTAATGGAAATAGCAACTTTAAACTTTGCCTACGTCTCTGTCAGTCGCAAGGAAACTGTATTTGAAGGTGAAGGTGATTTTGTAGACATGTGTGAAAGACATGTTCTGAAATGCAAGTGTTGTGGTTTGGAGAGCACATCGGTTACGTGTCAGATGTGTAGCCAAGCAGTAATTTGTCGCCATAGCTGCAGATATTAGCCGGTAATATGAAGTGTTGTCAGCTAAATTCTGATGATGCAGACGACCGTAAGGACGAAGTACCCAAGAGTACCGCTAGGCCGCGCCTCTTTAGCTCAGTCGTAGAGCACTGGTCTAATAAACCAGGGGTCGTAAGTTCCATCCTCACAGGAGAAAGATGAATTTTGGAAATCAGTTGCGCGTCGTGGCCGTATTGCAAACAGTACCTGTGATGACGAACAATAAGCGACAGGCGTTTTTTTAAGATTTACTCTCAGATGTGATTGAGGCGAATGGCGCAGATAAAGCATTTGCCAAAGCGATACAGCATAAGGTGGGACGAGGCAGTCTGAATTACATTTTATAGATGCATTTCTCACATATCTCAGAGCATCTCGCGATCTTCGTCGTCGTCGTCGTCGTCGTCGCCGCTTCTGCAGAAGTAGCAAATGGCCATCGTAGCAAATGCGGCGAGGGACGCCCTGCCTTCGATTCCGAATGCACAAAGTGTGTGGTCTTGTTTCTCAGTCTATATTTCGTCGGTCTCGTCAGAGGTTGAATGTAACGAATGGGTGGGAAAGAGCAAGGGGCAGCGGCTGTGTAGAACGAAAACACAAATCCTCAGGGGGTGTGAGCGTTTTGAGATGAGTCGTATAAATGTAAATGTTTGTTGTCAGTGACCGTGTGGCCTAATGGATAAGGCGTCGGACTTCGGATCTGAAGATTACAGGTTCGAATGCTGTCACGCTCGTGTTTTCCAGTTCTGAAAAAGAAACATAACGTTTTAATGTAGCAATTGAGCAGTACGAAACTGTCTGAATGTTGCTGTTGACCATTTTTTGCTTGGAGATGCTCTTGAGCTTGAAACACACACAGCAAGACCGGTGTTAACTAGCGAAATGGTCGGCAGAGTGCCGACACCGCGAGTTTTGACTGGCACTTGCACATTTAAAACAACGTCGGAAAGTAACTCGTTCGGCTTTTGAGTCACATAAAGTATGTGTGTTAATTTTGACGCCACTAGCTCTGCTTGTTGTCATGCAATTTCTTTGCCTCTCAGAAATGATTATGACATAAAAGTGAAGTACGTGACGAGTGTGACGTTAGGAAAACATTAGGCAGCATGGAGAGATTCTGTATGGGACCACCCAACCCAAACGAGTACTGTGTGACGTGCTACCCGGCAAGTGTTCACCGAAGTAGCCGGCTAGCTCAGTCGGTAGAGCGTCAGACTCTTAATCCCAGGGTCGTGGGTTCGAGCCAGACGCTGGGCGGAACGGAATTTTGTTCCGCTGCAGATGTAAATTACCGTTTTTCTGTTTAACGAGATTTAATGGAAATAGCAACTTTAAACTTTGCCTACGTCTCTGTCAGTCGCAAGGAAACTGTATTTGAAGGTGAAGGTGATTTTGTAGACATGTGTGAAAGACATGTTCTGAAATGCAAGTGTTGTGGTTTGGAGAGCACATCGGTTACGTGTCAGATGTGTAGGGAAGCAGTAATTTGTCGACATAGCTGCAAATATTAGCCGGTAATATGAAGTGTTGTCAGCTAAAGTCTGATGATGCAGAAGACCGTAAGGACGAAGTACCCAAGAGTACCGCTAGGCCATGCCTCTTTAGCTCAGTGGTAGAGCACTGGTCTAATAAACCAGGGGTCGTAAGTTCCATCCTCACAGGAGAAAGATGAATTTTGGAAATCAGTTGCGCGTCGTGGCCGTATAGCAAACAGTACCTATGGTGACGAACAATTAGCGACAGGCGTTTTTTTTAAGATTTACTCTCAGATGTGATTGAGGCGAATGGCGCAGATAAAGCAATTGCCAAAGCGATACAGCATAAGGTGGGACGAGGGAGTCTGAATTACATTTTATAGATGCATTTCTCACATATCTCAGAGCCTCTCGCGATCTTCGTCGTCGTCGTCGTCGTCGTCGCCGCCGCCGCCGCTTCTGCAGAAGTAGCAAATGGCCATCGTAGCAAATGCGGCGAGGGACGCCCTGCCTTCGATTCCGAATGCACAAAGTGTGTGGTCTTGTTTCTCAGTCTATATTTCGTCGGTCTCGTCAGAGGTTGAATGTAACGAATGGGTGGGAAAGAGCAAGGGGCAGCGGCTGTGTAGAACGAAAACACAAATCCTCAGGGGGTGTGAGCGTTTTGAGATGAGTAGTATAAATGTAAATGTTTGTTGTTGGTGACCGTGTGGCCTAATGGATAAGGCGTCGGACTTCGGATCTGAAGATTACAGGTTCGAATGCTGTCACGCTCGTGTTTTCCAGTTCTGAAAAAGAAACATAACGTTTTAATGTAGCAATTGAGCAGTACGAAACTGTCTGAATGTTGCTGTTGACCATTTTTTGCTTGGAGATGCTCTTGAGCTTGAAACACACACAGCAAGACCGGTGTTAACTAGCGAAATGGTCGGCAGAGTGCCGACACCGCGAGTTTTGACTGGCACTTGCACATCTAAAACAACGTCGGAAAGTAACTCGTTCGGCTTTTGAGTCACATAAAGTATGTGTGTTAATTTTGACGCCACTAGCTTTGCTTGTTGTCATGCAATTTCTTTGCCTCTCAGAAATGATTATGACATAAAAGTGAAGTACGTGACGAGTGTGACGTTAGGAAAACATTAGGCAGCATGGAGAGATTCTGGGACCACCCAACCCAAACGAGTACTGTGTGACGTGCTACCCGGCAAGTGTTCACCGAGGTAGCCGGCCGGCTAGCTCAGTCGGTAGAGCGTCAGACTCTTAATCCCAGGGTCGTGGGTTCGAGCCAGACGCTGGGCGGAACGGAATTTTGTTCCGCTGCAGATGTAAATTACCGTTTTTCTGTTTAACGAGATTTAATGGAAATAGCAACTTTAAACTTTGCCTACGTCTCTGTCAGTCGCAAGGAAACTGTATTTGAAGGTGAAGGTGATTTTGTAGACATGTGTGAAAGACATGTTCTGAAATGCAAGTGTTGTGGTTTGGAGAGCACATCGGTTACGTGTCAGATGTGTAGCCTAGCAGTAATTTGTCGCCATAGCTGCAAATATTAGCCGGTAATATGAAGTGTTGTCAGCTAAAGTCTGATGATGCAGAAGACCGTAAGGACGAAGTACCCAAGAGTACCGCTAGGCCGCGCCTCTTTAGCTCAGTGGTAGAGCACTGGTCTAATAAACCAGGGGTCTTAAGTTCCATCCTCACAGGAGAAAGATGAATTTTGGAAATCAGTTGCGCGTCGTGGCCGTATAGCAAACAGTACCTGTGATAACGAACAATTAGCGACAGGCGTTTTTTTAAAGATTTACTCTCAGATGTGATGAGGCGAATGGCGCAGATAAAGCATTTGCCAGAGCGATACAGCATAAGGTGGGACGAGGCAGTCTGAATTACATTTTATAGATGCATTTCTCACATATCTCAGAGCCTCTCGCGATCTTCGTCGTCGTCGTCGTCGTCGTCGTCGTCGTCGCCACCGCCGCCGACGCTTCTGCAGAAGTAGCAAATGGCCATCGTAGCAAATGCGGCGAGGGACGCCCTGCCTTCGATTCCGAATGCACAAAGTGTGTGGTCTTGTTTCTCAGTCTATATTTCGTCGGTCTCGTCAGAGGTTGAATGTAACGAATGGGTGGGAAAGAGCAAGGGGCAGCGGCTGTGTAGAACGAAAACACAAATCCTCAGGGGGTGTGGGCGTTTTGAGATGAGTCGTATACATGTAAATGTTTGTTGTCAGTGACCGTGTTGCCTTATGGATAAGGCGTCGGACTTCGGATCTGAAGATTACAGGTTCGAATGCTGTCACGCTCGTGTTTTCCAGTTCTGAAAAAGAAACATAACGTTTTAATGTAGCAATTGAGCAGTACGAAACTGTCTGAATGTTGCTGTTGACCATTTTTTGCTTGGAGATGCTCTTGAGCTTGAAACACACACAGCAAGACCGGTGTTAACTAGCGAAATGGTCGGCAGAGTGCCGACACCGCGAGTTTTGACTGGCACTTGCACATCTAAAACAACGTCGGAAAGTAACTCGTTCGGCTTTTGAGTCACATAAAGTATGTGTGTTAATTTTGACGCCACTAGCTCTGCTTGTTGTCATGCAATTTCTTTGCCTCTCAGAAATGATTATGACATAAAAGTGAAGTACGTGACGAGTGTGACGTTAGGAAAACATTAGGCAGCATGGAGAGATTCTGTATGGGACCACCCAACCCAAACGAGTACTGTGTGACGTGCTACCCGGCAAGTGTTCACCGAGGTAGCCGGCCGGCTAGCTCAGTCGGTAGAGCGTCAGACTCTTAATCCCAGCGTCGTGGGTTCGAGCCAGACGCTGGGCGGAACGGAATTTTGTTCCGCTGCAGATGTAAATTACCGTTTTTCTGTTTAACGAGATTTAATGGAAATAGCAACTTTAAACTTTGCCTACGTCTCTGTCAGTCGCAAGGAAACTGTATTTGAAGGTGAAGGTGATTTTGTAGACATGTGTGAAAGACATGTTCTGAAATGCAAGTGTTGTGGTTTGGAGAGCACATCGGTTACGTGTCAGATGTGTAGGGAAGCAGTAATTTGTCGACATAGCTGCAAATATTAGCCGGTAATATGAAGTGTTGTCAGCTAAAGTCTGATGATGCAGAAGACCGTAAGGACGAAGTACCCAAGAGTACCGCTAGGCCATGCCTCTTTAGCTCAGTGGTAGAGCACTGGTCTAATAAACCAGGGGTCGTAAGTTCCATCCTCACAGGAGAAAGATGAATTTTGGAAATCAGTTGCGCGTCGTGGCCGTATAGCAAACAGTACCTATGGTGACGAACAATTAGCGACAGGCGTTTTTTTTAAGATTTACTCTCAGATGTGATTGAGGCGAATGGCGCAGATAAAGCAATTGCCAAAGCGATACAGCATAAGGTGGGACGAGGGAGTCTGAATTACATTTTATAGATGCATTTCTCACATATCTCAGAGCCTCTCGCGATCTTCGTCGTCGTCGTCGTCGTCGTCGCCGCCGCTGCCGCTTCTGCAGAAGTAGCAAATGGCCATCGTAGCAAATGCGGCGAGGGACGCCCTGCCTTCGATTCCGAATGCACAAAGTGTGTGGTCTTGTTTCTCAGTCTATATTTCGTCGGTCTCGTCAGAGGTTGAATGTAACGAATGGGTGGGAAAGAGCAAGGGGCAGCGGCTGTGTAGAACGAAAACACAAATCCTCAGGGGGTGTGAGCGTTTTGAGATGAGTCGTATAAATGTAAATGTTTGTTGTTGGTGACCGTGTGGCCTAGTGGATAAGGCGTCGGACTTCGGATCTGAAGATTACAGGTTCGAATGCTGTCACGCTCGTGTTTTCCAGTTCTGAAAAAGAAACATAACGTTTTAATGTAGCAATTGAGCAGTACGAAACTGTCTGAATGTTGCTGTTGACCATTTTTTGCTTGGAGATGCTCTTGAGCTTGAAACACACACAGCAAGACCGGTGTTAACTAGCGAAATGGTCGGCAGAGTGCCGACACCGCGAGTTTTGACTGGCACTTGCACATCTAAAACAACGTCGGAAAGTAACTCGTTCGGCTTTTGAGTCACATAAAGTATGTGTGTTAATTTTGACGCCACTAGCTTTGCTTGTTGTCATGCAATTTCTTTGCCTCTCAGAAATGATTATGACATAAAAGTGAAGTACGTGACGAGTGTGACGTTAGGAAAACATTAGGCAGCATGGAGAGATTCTGGGACCACCCAACCCAAACGAGTACTGTGTGACGTGCTACCCGGCAAGTGTTCACCGAGGTAGCCGGCCGGCTAGCTCAGTCGGTAGAGCGTCAGACTCTTAATCCCAGGGTCGTGGGTTCGAGCCAGACGCTGGGCGGAACGGAATTTTGTTCCGCTGCAGATGTAAATTACCGTTTTTCTGTTTAACGAGATTTAATGGAAATAGCAACTTTAAACTTTGCCTACGTCTCTGTCAGTCGCAAGGAAACTGTATTTGAAGGTGAAGGTGATTTTGTAGACATGTGTGAAAGACATGTTCTGAAATGCAAGTGTTGTGGTTTGGAGAGCACATCGGTTACGTGTCAGATGTGTAGCCAAGCAGTAATTTGTCGCCATAGCTGCAAATATTAGCCGGTAATATGAAGTGTTGTCAGCTAAAGTCTGATGATGCAGAAGACCGTAAGGACGAAGTACCCAAGAGTACCGCTAGGCCGCGCCTCTTTAGCTCAGTGGTAGAGCACTGGTCTAATAAACCAGGGGTCTTAAGTTCCATCCTCACAGGAGAAAGATGAATTTTGGAAATCAGTTGCGCGTCGTGGCCGTATAGCAAACAGTACCTGTGATAACGAACAATTAGCGACAGGCGTTTTTTTAAAGATTTACTCTCAGATGTGATGAGGCGAATGGCGCAGATAAAGCATTTGCCAGAGCGATACAGCATAAGGTGGGACGAGGCAGTCTGAATTACATTTTATAGATGCATTTCTCACATATCTCAGAGCCTCTCGCGATCTTCGTCGTCGTCGTCGTCGTCGTCGTCGTCGTCGCCACCGCCGCCGACGCTTCTGCAGAAGTAGCAAATGGCCATCGTAGCAAATGCGGCGAGGGACGCCCTGACTTCGATTCAGAATGCACAAAGTGTGTGGTCTTGTTTCTCAGTCTATATTTCGTCGGTCTCGTCAGAGGTTGAATGTAACGAATGGGTGGGAAAGAGCAAGGGGCAGCGGCTGTGTAGAACGAAAACACAAATCCTCAGGGGGTGTGGGCGTTTTGAGATGAGTCGTATACATGTAAATGTTTGTTGTCAGTGACCGTGTTGCCTTATGGATAAGGCGTCGGACTTCGGATCTGAAGATTACAGGTTCGAATGCTGTCACGCTCGTGTTTTCCAGTTCTGAAAAAGAAACATAACGTTTTAATGTAGCAATTGAGCAGTACGAAACTGTCTGAATGTTGCTGTTGACCATTTTTTGCTTGGAGATGCTCTTGAGCTTGAAACACACACAGCAAGACCGGTGTTAACTAGCGAAATGGTCGGCAGAGTGCCGACACCGCGAGTTTTGACTGGCACTTGCACATCTAAAACAACGTCGGAAAGTAACTCGTTCGGCTTTTGAGTCACATAAAGTATGTGTGTTAATTTTGACGCCACTAGCTCTGCTTGTTGTCATGCAATTTCTTTGCCTCTCAGAAATGATTATGACATAAAAGTGAAGTACGTGACGAGTGTGACGTTAGGAAATCATTAGGCAGCATGGAGAGATTCTGTATGGGACCACCCAACCCAAACGAGTACTGTGTGACGTGCTACCCGGCAAGTGTTCACCGAGGTAGCCGGCCGGCTAGCTCAGTCGGTAGAGCGTCAGACTCTTAATCCCAGCGTCGTGGGTTCGAGCCAGACGCTGGGCGGAACGGAATTTTGTTCCGCTGCAGATGTAAATTACCGTTTTTCTGTTTAACGAGATTTAATGGAAATAGCAACTTTAAACTTTGCCTACGTCTCTGTCAGTCGCAAGGAAACTGTATTTGAAGGTGAAGGTGATTTTGTAGACATGTGTGAAAGACAAGTTCTGAAATGCAAGTGTTGTGGTTTGGAGAGCACATCGGATACGTGTCAGATGTGTAGGGAAGCAGTAATTTGTCGACATAGCTGCAAATATTAGCCGGTAATATGAAGTGTTGTCAGCTAAAGTCTGATGATGCAGAAGACCGTAAGGACGAAGTACCCAAGAGTACCGCTAGGCCGCGCCTCTTTAGCTCAGTGGTAGAGCACTGGTCTAATAAACCAGGGGTCGTAAGTTCCATCCTCACAGGAGAAAGATGAATTTTGGAAATCAGTTGCGCGTCGTGGCCGTATAGCAAACAGTACCTTTGATGACGAACAATTAGCGACAGGCGTTTTTTTTAAGATTTACTCTCAGATGTGATTGAGGCGAATGGCGCAGATAAAGCAATTGCCAAAGCGATACAGCATAAGGTGGGACGAGGGAGTCTGAATTACATTTTATAGATGCATTTCTCACATATCTCAGAGCCTCTCGCGATCTTCGTCGTCGTCGTCGTCGTCGCCACCGCCGCCGCCGCCGCCGCCGCCGCTTCTGCAGAAGTAGCAAATGGCCATCGTAGCAAATGCGGCGAGGGACGCCCTGCCTTCGATTCCGAATGCACAAAGTGTGTGGTCTTGTTTCTCAGTCTATATTTGGTCGGTCTCGTCAGAGGTTGAATGTAACGAATGGGTGGGAAAGAGCCAGGGGCAGCGGCTGTGTAGAACGAAAACACAAATCCTCAGGGGGTGTGAGCGTTTTGAGATGAGTCGTATACATGTAAATGTTTGTTGTCAGTGACCGTTTGGCCTTATGGATAAGGCGTCGGACTTCGGATCTGAAGATTACAGGTTCGAATGCTGTCACGCTCGTGTTTTCCAGTTCTGAAAAAGAAACATAACGTTTTAATGTAGCAATTGAGCAGTACGAAACTGTCTGAATGTTGCTGTTGACCATTTTTTGCTTGGAGATGCTCTTGAGCTTGAAACACACACAGCAAGACCGGTGTTAACTAGCGAAATGGTCGGCAGAGTGCCGACACCGCGAGTTTTGACTGCACTTGCACATCTAAAACAACGTCGGAAAGTAACTCGTTCGGCTTTTGAGTCACATAAAGTATGTGTGTTAATTTTGACGCCACTAGCTCTGCTTGTTGTCATGCAATTTCTTTGCCTCTCAGAAATGATTATGACATAAAAGTGAAGTACGTGACGAGTGTGACGTTAGGAAAACATTAGGCAGCATGGAGAGATTCTGTATGGGACCACCCAACCCAAACGAGTACTGTGTGACGTGCTACCCGGCAAGTGTTCACCGAAGTAGCCGGCTAGCTCAGTCGGTAGAGCGTCAGACTCTTAATCCCAGGGTCGTGGGTTCGAGCCAGACGCTGGGCGGAACGGAATTTTGTTCCGCTGCAGATGTAAATTACCGTTTTTCTGTTTAAGGAGATTTAATGGAAATAGCAACTTTAAACTTTGCCTACGTCTCTGTCAGTCGCAAGGAAACTGTATTTGAAGGTGAAGGTGATTTTGTAGACATGTGTGAAAGACATGTTCTGAAATGCAAGTGTTGTGGTTTGGAGAGCACATCGGTTACGTGTCAGATGTGTAGGGAAGCAGTAATTTGTCGACATAGCTGCAAATATTAGCCGGTAATATGAAGTGTTGTCAGCTAAAGTCTGATGATGCAGAAGACCGTAAGGACGAAGTACCCAAGAGTACCGCTAGGCCGCGCCTCTTTAGCTCAGTGGTAGAGCACTGGTCTAATAAACCAGGGGTCGTAAGTTCCATCCTCACAGGAGAAAGATGAATTTTGGAAATCAGTTGCGCGTCGTGGCCGTATAGCAAACAGTACCTGTGATAACGAACAATTAGCGACAGGCGTTTTTTTTAAGATTTACTCTCAGATGTGATGAGGCGAATGGCGCAGATAAAGCATTTGCCAAAGCGATACAGCATAAGGTGGGACGAGGCAGTCTGAATTACATTTTATAGATGCATTTCTCACATATCTCAGAGCCTCTCGCGATCTTCGTCGTCGTCGTCGTCGTCGTCGTCGTCGTCGTCGTCGTCGTCGTCGCCACCGCCGCCGACGCTTCTGCAGAAGTAGCAAATGGCCATCGTAGCAAATGCGGCGAGGGACGCCCTGCCTTCGATTCCGAATGCACAAAGTGTGTGGTCTTGTTTCTCAGTCTATATTTCGTCGGTCTCGTCAGAGGTTGAATGTAACGAATGGGTGGGAAAGAGCAAGGGGCAGCGGCTGTGTAGAACGAAAACACAAATCCTCAGGGGGTGTGGGCGTTTTGAGATGAGTCGTATACATGTAAATGTTTGTTGTCAGTGACCGTGTTGCCTTATGGATAAGGCGTCGGACTTCGGATCTGAAGATTACAGGTTCGAATGCTGTCACGCTCGTGTTTTCCAGTTCTGAAAAAGAAACATAACGTTTTAATGTAGCAATTGAGCAGTACGAAACTGTCTGAAAGTTGCTGTTGACCATTTTTTGCTTGGAGATGCTCTTGAGCTTGAAACACACACAGCAAGACCGGTGTTAACTAGCGAAATGGTCGGCAGAGTGCCGACACCGCGAGTTTTGACTGGCACTTGCACATCTAAAACAACGTCGGAAAGTAACTCGTTCGGCTTTTGAGTCACATAAAGTATATGTGTTAATTTTGACGCCACTAGCTCTGCTTGTTGTCATGCAATTTCTTTGCCTCTCAGAAATGATTATGACATAAAAGTGAAGTACGTGACGAGTGTGACGTTAGGAAATCATTAGGCAGCATGGAGAGATTCTGTATGGGACCACCCAACCCAAACGAGTACTGTGTGACGTGCTACCCGGCAAGTGTTCACCGAGGTAGCCGGCCGGCTAGCTCAGTCGGTAGAGCGTCAGACTCTTAATCCCAGGGTCGTGGGTTCGAGCCAGACGCTGGGCGGAACGGAATTTTGTTCCGCTGCAGATGTAAATTACCGTTTTTCTGTTTAACGAGATTTAATGGAAATAGCAACTTTAAACTTTGCCTACGTCTCTGTCAGTCGCAAGGAAACTGTATTTGAAGGTGAAGGTGATTTTGTAGACATGTGTGAAAGACATGTTCTGAAATGCAAGTGTTGTGGTTTGGAGAGCACATCGGTTACGTGTCAGATGTGTAGGAAAGCAGTAATTTGTCGACATAGCTGCAAATATTAGCCGGTAATATGAAGTGTTGTCAGCTAAAGTCTGATGATGCAGAAGACCGTAAGGACGAAGTACATAAGAGTACCTCTAGGCCGCGCCTCTTTAGCTCAGTGGTAGAGCACTGGTCTAATAAACCAGGGGTCGTAAGTTCCATCCTCACAGGAGAAAGATGAATTTTGGAAATCAGTTGCGCGTCGTGGCCGTATAGCAAACAGTACCTGTGATGACGAACAATTAGCGACAGGCGTTTTTTTTAAGATTTACTCTCAGATGTGATTGAGGCGAATGGCGCAGATAAAGCAATTGCCAAAGCGATACAGCATAAGGTGGGACGAGGGAGTCTGAATTACATTTTATAGATGCATTTCTCACATATCTCAGAGCCTCTCGCGATCTTCGTCGTCGTCGTCGTCGTCGTCGCCGCCGCCGCCGCCGCCGCTTCTGCAGAAGTAGCAAATGGCCATCGTAGCAAATGCGGCGAGGGACGCCCTGCCTTCGATTCCGAATGCACAAAGTGTGTGGTCTTGTTTCTCAGTCTATATTTGGTCGGTCTCGTCAGAGGTTGAATGTAACGAATGGGTGGGAAAGAGCCAGGGGCAGCGGCTGTGTAGAACGAAAACACAAATCCTCAGGGGGTGTGGGCGTTTTGAGATGAGTCGTATACATGTAAATGTTTGTTGTCAGTGACCGTTTGGCCTTATGGATAAGGCGTCGGCCTTCGGATCTGAAGATTACAGGTTCGAATGCTGTCACGCTCGTGTTTTCCAGTTCTGAAAAAGAAACATAACGTTTTAATGTAGCAATTGAGCAGTACGAAACTGTCTGAATGTTGCTGTTGACCATTTTTTGCTTGGAGATGCTCTTGAGCTTGAAACACACACAGCAAGACCGGTGTTAACTAGCGAAATGGTCGGCAGAGTGCCGACACCGCGAGTTTTGACTGCACTTGCACATCTAAAACAACGTCGGAAAGTAACTCGTTCGGCTTTTGAGTCACATAAAGTATGTGTGTTAATTTTGACGCCACTAGCTCTGCTTGTTGTCATGCAATTTCTTTGCCTCTCAGAAATGATTATGACATAAAAGTGAAGTACGTGACGAGTGTGACGTTAGGAAAACATTAGGCAGCATGGAGAGATTCTGTATGGGACCACCCAACCCAAACGAGTACTGTGTGACGTGCTACCCGGCAAGTGTTCACCGAGGTAGCCGGCCGGCTAGCTCAGTCTGTAGAGCGTCAGACTCTTAATCCCAGGGTCGTGGGTTCGAGCCAGACGCTGGGCGGAACGGAATTTTGTTCCGCTGCAGATGTAAATTACCGTTTTTCTGTTTAACGAGATTTAATGGAAATAGCAACTTGAAACTTTGCCTACGTCTCTGTCAGTCGCAAGGAAACTGTATTTGAAGGTGAAGGTGATTTTGTAGACATGTGTGAAAGACATGTTCTGAAATGCAAGTGTTGTGGTTTGGAGAGCACATCGGTTACGTGTCAGATGTGTAGGGAAGCAGTAATTTGTCGACATAGCTGCAAATATTAGCCGGTAATATGAAGTGTTGTCAGCTAAAGTCTGATGATGCAGAAGACCGTAAGGACGAAGTACCCAAGAGTACCGCTAGGCCGCGCCTCTTTAGCTCAGTGGTAGAGCACTGGTCTACTAAACCAGGGGTCGTAAGTTCCATCCTCACAGGAGAATGATGAATTTTGGAAATCAGTTGCGCGTCGTGGCCGTATAGCAAACAGTACCTGTGATGACGAACATTTAGCGACAGGCGTTTTTTTTAAGATTTACTCTCAGATGTGATTGAGGCGAATGGCGCAGATAAAGCAATTGCCAAAGCGATACAGCATAAGGTGGGACGAGGGAGTCTGAATTACATTTTATAGATGCATTTCTCACATATCTCAGAGCCTCTCGCGATCTTCGTCGTCGTCGTCGTCGTCGCCGCCGCCGCCGCCGCCGCCGCCGCCGCCGCCGCTTCTGCAGAAGTAGCAAATGGCCATCGTAGCAAATGCGGCGAGGGACGCCCTGCCTTCGATTCCGAATGCACAAAGTGTGTGGTCTTGTTTCTCAGTCTATATTTCGTCGGTCTCGTCAGAGGTTGAATGTAACGAATGGGTGGGAAAGAGCAAGGGGCAGCGGCTGTGTAGAACGAAAACACAAATCCTCAGGGGGTGTGAGCGTTTTGAGATGAGTCGTATATATCTAAATGTTTGTTGTCAGTGACCATGTGGCCTAATGGATAAGGCGTTGGACTTCTGATCTGAAGATTACAGGTTCGAATGCTGTCACGCTCGTGTTTTCCAGTTCTGAAAAAGAAACATAACGTTTTAATGTAGCAATTGAGCAGTACGAAACTGTCTGAAAGTTGCTGTTGACCATTTTTTGCTTGGAGATGCTCTTGAGCTTGAAACACACACAGCAAGACCGGTGTTAACTAGCGAAATGGTCGGCAGAGTGCCGACACCGCGAGTTTTGACTGGCACTTGCACATCTAAAACAACGTCGGAAAGTAACTCGTTCGGCTTTTGAGTCACATAAAGTATGTGTGTTAATTTTGACGCCACTAGCTCTGCTTGTTGTCATGCAATTTCTTTGCCTCTCAGAAATGATTATGACATAAAAGTGAAGTACGTGACGAGTGTGACGTTAGGAAATCATTAGGCAGCATGGAGAGATTCTGTATGGGACCACCCAACCCAAACGAGTACTGTGTGACGTGCTACCCGGCAAGTGTTCACCGAGGTAGCCGGCCGGCTAGCTCAGTCGGTAGAGCGTCAGACTCTTAATCCCAGGGTCGTGGGTTCGAGCCAGACGCTGGGCGGAACGGAATTTTGTTCCGCTGCAGATGTAAATTACCGTTTTTCTGTTTAACGAGATTTAATGGAAATAGCAACTTTAAACTTTGCCTACGTCTCTGTCAGTCGCAAGGAAACTGTATTTGAAGGTGAAGGTGATTTTGTAGACATGTGTGAAAGACATGTTCTGAAATGCAAGTGTTGTGGTTTGGAGAGCACATCGGTTACGTGTCAGATGTGTAGGGAAGCAGTAATTTGTCGACATAGCTGCAAATATTAGCCGGTAATATGAAGTGTTGTCAGCTAAAGTCTGATGATGCAGAAGACCGTAAGGACGAAGTACCCAAGAGTACCGCTAGGCCGCGCCTCTTTAGCTCAGTGGTAGAGCACTGGTCTACTAAACCAGGGGTCGTAAGTTCCATCCTCACAGGAGAATGATGAATTTTGGAAATCAGTTGCGCGTCGTGGCCGTATAGCAAACAGTACCTGTGATGACGAACAATTAGCGACAGGCGTTTTTTTTTAAGATTTACTCTCAGATGTGATTGAGGCGAATGGCGCAGATAAAGCAATTGCCAAAGCGATACAGCATAAGGTGGGACGAGGGAGTCTGAATTACATTTTATAGATGCATTTCTCACATATCTCAGAGCCTCTCGCGATCTTCGTCGTCGTCGTCGTCGTCGCCGCCGCCGCCGCCGCCGCCGCTTCTGCAGAAGTAGCAAATGGCCATCGTAGCAAATGCGGCGAGGGACGCCCTGCCTTCGATTCCGAATGCACAAAGTGTGTGGTCTTGTTTCTCAGTCTATATTTCGTCGGTCTCGTCAGAGGTTGAATGTAACGAATGGGTGGGAAAGAGCAAGGGGCAGCGGCTGTGTAGAACGAAAACACAAATCCTCAGGGGGTGTGAGCGTTTTGAGATGAGTCGTATATATCTAAATGTTTGTTGTCAGTGACCATGTGGCCTAATGGATAAGGCGTTGGACTTCGGATCTGAAGATTACAGGTTCGAATGCTGTCACGCTCGTGTTTTCCAGTTCTGAAAAAGAAACATACCGTTTTAATGTAGCAATTGAGCAGTACGAAACTGTCTGAATGTTGCTGTTGACCATTTTTTGCTTGGAGATGCTCTTGAGCTTGAAACACACACAGCAAGACCGGTGTTAACTAGCGAAATGGTCGGCAGAGTGCCGACACCGCGAGTTTTGACTGGCACTTGCACATCTAAAACAACGTCGGAAAGTGACTCGTTCGGCTTTTGAGTCACATAAAGTATGTGTGTTAATTTTGACGCCACTAGCTCTGCTTGTTGTCATGCAATTTCTTTGCCTCTCAGAAATGATTATGACATAAAAGTGAAGTACGTGACGAGTGTGACGTTAGGAAAACATTAGGCAGCATGGAGAGATTCTGTATGGGACCACCCAACCCAAACGAGTACTGTGTGACGTGCTACCCGGCAAGTGTTCACCGAGGTAGCCGGCTAGCTCAGTCGGTAGAGCGTCAGACTCTTAATCCCAGTGTCGTGGGTTCGAGCCAGACGCTGGGAGGAACGGAATTTTGTTCCGCTGCAGGTGTAAATTACCGTTTTTCTGTTTAACGAGATTTAATGGAAATAGCAACTTTAAACTTTGCCTACGTCTCTGTCAGTCGCAAGGAAACTGTATTTGAAGGTGAAGGTGATTTTGTAGACATGTGTGAAAGACATGTTCTGAAATGCAAGTGTTGTGGTTTGGAGAGCACATCGGTTACGTGTCAGATGTGTAGCCAAGCAGTAATTTGTCGCCATAGCTGCAGATATTAGACGGTAATATGAAGTGTTGTCAGCTAAATTCTGATGATGCAGACGACCGTAAGGACGAAGTACCCAAGAGTACCGCTAGGCCGCGCCTCTTTAGCTCAGTCGTATAGCACTGGTCTAATAAACCAGGGGTCGTAAGTTCCATCCTCACAGGAGAAAGATGAATTTTGGAAATCAGTTGCGCGTCGTGGCCGTATAGCAAACAGTACCTGTGATGACGAACAATTAGCGACAGGCGTTTTTTTTAAGATTTACTCTCAGATGTAATTGAGGCGAATGGCGCAGATAAAGCAATTGCCAAAGCGATACAGCATAAGGTGGGACGAGGGAGTCTGAATTACATTTTATAGATGCATTTCTCACATATCTCAGAGCCTCTCGCGATCTTCGTCGTCGTCGTCGTCGTCGTCGCCGCCGCCGCCGCCGCCGCCGCTTCTGCAGAAGTAGCAAATGGCCATCGTAGCAAATGCGGCGAGGGACGCCCTGCCTTCGATTCCGAATGCACAAAGTGTGTGGTCTTGTTTCTCAGTCTATATTTGGTCGGTCTCGTCAGAGGTTGAATGTAACGAATGGGTGGGAAAGAGCAAGGGGCAGCGGCTGTGTAGAACGAAAACACAAATCCTCAGGGGGTGTGAGCGTTTTGAGATGAGTCGTATACATGTAAATGTTTGTTGTCAGTGACCGTGTGGCCTAATGGATAAGGCGTCGGACTTCGCATCTGAAGATTACAGGTTCGAATGCTGTCACGCTCGTGTTTTTCAGTTCTGAAAAAGAAACATACCGTTTTAATGTAGCAATTGAGCAGTACGAAACTGTCTGAATGTTGCTGTTGACCATTTTTTGCTTGGAGATGCTCTTGAGCTTGAAACACACACAGCAAGACCGGTGTTAACTAGCGAAATGGTCGGCAGAGTGCCGACACCGCGAGTTTTGACTGGCACTTGCACATCTAAAACAACGTCGGAAAGTGACTCGTTCGGCTTTTGAGTCACATAAAGTATGTGTGTTAATTTTGACGCCACTAGCTCTGCTTGTTGTCATGCAATTTCTTTGCCTCTCAGAAATGATTATGACATAAAAGTGAAGTACGTGACGAGTGTGACGTTAGGAAAACATTAGGCAGCATGGAGAGATTCTGTATGGGACCACCCAACCCAAACGAGTACTGTGTGACGTGCTACCCGGCATGTGTTCACCGAGGTAGCCGGTCGGCTAGCTCAGTCGGTAGAGCGTCAGACTCTTAATCCCAGGGTCGTGGGTTCGAGCTAGACGCTGGGCGGAACGGAATTTTGTTCCGCTGCAGGTGTAAATTACCGTTTTTCTGTTTAACGAGATTTAATGGAAATAGCAACTTTAAACTTTGCCTACGTCTCTGTCAGTCGCAAGGAAACTGTATTTGAAGGTGAAGGTGATTTTGTAGACATGTGTGAAAGACATGTTCTGAAATGCAAGTGTTGTGGTTTGGAGAGCACATCGGTTACGTGTCAGATGTGTAGCCTAGCAGTAATTTGTCGCCATAGCTGCAGATATTAGCCGGTAATATGAAGTGTTGTCAGCTAAATTCTGATGATGCAGACGACCGTAAGGACGAAGTACCCAAGAGTACCGCTAGGCCGCGCCTCTTTAGCTCAGTCGTATAGCACTGGTCTAATAAACCAGGGGTCGTAAGTTCCATCCTCACAGGAGAAATATGAATTTTGGAAATCAGTTGCGCGTCGTGGCCGTATAGCAAACAGTACCTGTGATGACGAACAATTAGCGACAGGCGTTTTTTTAAGAATTACTCTCAGATGTGATTAAGGCGAATGGCGCAGATAAAGCATTTGACAAAGCGATACAGCATAAGGTGGGATGAGGCAGTCTGAATTACATTTTATAGATGTATTTGTCACATATCTCAGAGCCTCTCGCGATCTTTGACGTCGTCGTCGTCGTCGTCGTCGTCGTCGTCGTCGTCGTCGCTGCTTCTGCAGAAGTAGCAAATGGCCATCGTAGCAAATGCGGCGAGGGACGCCCTGCCTTCGATTCCGAATGCACAAAGTGTGTGGTCTTGTTTCTCAGTCTATATTTCGTCGGTCTCGTCAGAGGTTGAATGTAACGAATGGGTGGGAAAGAGCAAGGGGCAGCGGCTGTGTAGAATGAAAACACAAATCCTCAGGGGGTGTGAGCGTTTTGAGATGAGTCGTATAAATGTAAATGTTTGTTGTCAGTGACCGTGTGGCCTAATGGATAAGGCGTCGGACTTCGGATCTGAAGATTACAGGTTCGAATACTGTCACGCTCGTGTTTTCCAGTTCTGAAAAAGAAACATAACGTTTTAATGTAGCAATTGAGCAGTACGAAACTGTCTGAATGTTGCTGTTGACCATTTTTTGCTTGGAGATGCTCTTGAGCTTGAAACACACACAGTAAGACCGGTGTTAACTAGCGAAATGGTCGGCAGAGTGCCGACACCGCGAGTTTTGACTGGCACTTGCACATCTAAAACAACGTCGGAAAGTAACTCGTTCGGCTTTTGAGTCACATAAAGTATGTGTGTTAATTTTGACGCCACTAGCTCTGCTTGTTGTCATGCAATTTCTTTGCCTCTCAGAAATGATTATGACATAAAAGTGAAGTACGTGACGAGTGTGACGTTAGGAAAACATTAGGCAGCATGGAGAGATTCTGTATGGGACCACCCAACCCAAACGAGTACTGTGTGACGTGCTACCCGGCAAGTGTTCACCGAGGTAGCCGGCCGGCTAGCTCAGTCGGTAGAGCGTCAGACTCTTAATCCCAGGGTCGTGGGTTCGAGCCAGACGCTGGGCGGAACGGAATTTTGTTCCGCTGCAGATGTAAATTACCGTTTTTCTGTTTAACGAGATTTAATGGAAATAGCAACTTTAAACTTTGCCTACGTCTCTGTCAGTCGCAAGGAAACTGTATTTGAAGGTGAAGGTGATTTTGTAGACATGTGTGAAAGACATGTTCTGAAATGCAAGTGTTGTGGTTTGGAGAGCACATCGGTTACGTGTCAGATGTGTAGGGAAGCAGTAATTTGTCGACATAGCTGCAAATATTAGCCGGTAATATGAAGTGTTGTCAGCTAAAGTCTGATGATGCAGAAGACCGTAAGGACGAAGTACCCAAGAGTACCGCTAGGCCGCGCCTCTTTAGCTCAGTGGTAGAGCACTGGTCTAATAAACCAGGGGTCGTAAGTTCCATCCTCACAGGAGAAAGATGAATTTTGGAAATCAGTTGCGCGTCGTGGCCGTATAGCAAACAGTACCTGTGATGACGAACAATTAGCGACAGGCGTTTTTTTTAAGATTTACTCTCAGATGTGATTGAGGCGAATGGCGCAGATAAAGCAATTGCCAAAGCGATACAGCATAAGGTGGGACGAGGGAGTCTGAATTACATTTTATGGATGCATTTCTCACATATCTCAGAGCCTCTCGCGATCTTCGTCGTCGTCGTCGTCGTCGTCGCCGCCGCCGCCGCCGCCGCCGCCGCTTCTGCAGAAGTAGCAAATGGCCATCGTAGCAAATGCGGCGAGGGACGCCCTGCCTTCGATTCCGAATGCACAAAGTGTGTGGTCTTGTTTCTCAGTCTATATTTCGTCGGTCTCGTCAGAGGTTGAATGTAACGAATGGGTGGGAAAGAGCAAGGGGCAGCGGCTGTGTAGAACGAAAACACAAATCCTCAGGGGGTGTGAGCGTTTTGAGATGAGTCGTATACATGTAAATGTTTGTTGTCAGTGACCGTGTGGCCTAATGGATAAGGCGTCGGACTTCGGATCTTAAGATTACAGGTTCGAATGCTGTCACGCTCGTGTTTTCCAGTTCTGAAAAAGAAACATACCGTTTTAATGTAGCAATTGAGCAGTACGAAACTGTCTGAATGTTGCTGTTGACCATTTTTTGCTTGGAGATGCTCTTGAGCTTGAAACACACACAGCAAGACCGGTGTTAACTAGCGAAATGGTCGGCAGAGTGCCGACACCGCGAGTTTTGACTGGCACTTGCACATCTAAAACAACGTCGGAAAGTAACTCGTTCGGCTTTTGAGTCACATAAAGTATGTGTGTTAATTTTGACGCCACTAGCTCTGCTTGTTGTCATGCAATTTCTTTGCCTCTCAGAAATGATTATGACATAAAAGTGAAGTACGTGACGAGTGTGACGTTAGGAAAACATTAGGCAGCATGGAGAGATTCTGTATGGGACCACCCAACCCAAACGAGTACTGTGTGACGTGCTACCCGGCAAGTGTTCACCGAGGTAGCCGGCCGGCTAGCTCAGTCGGTAGAGCGTCAGACTCTTAATCCCAGGGTCGTGGGTTCGAGCCAGACGCTGGGCGGAACGGAATTTTGTTCCGCTGCAGATGTAAATTACCGTTTTTCTGTTTAACGAGATTTAATGGAAATAGCAACTTTAAACTTTGCCTACGTCTCTGTCAGTCGCAAGGAAACTGTATTTGAAGGTGAAGGTGATTTTGTAGACATGTGTGAAAGACATGTTCTGAAATGCAAGTGTTGTGGTTTGGAGAGCACATCGGTTACGTGTCAGATGTGTAGGGAAGCAGTAATTTGTCGACATAGCTGCAAATATTAGCCGGTAATATGAAGTGTTGTCAGCTAAAGTCTGATGATGCAGAAGACCGTAAGGACGAAGTACCCAAGAGTACCGCTAGGCCGCGCCTCTTTAGCTCAGTGGTAGAGCACTGGTCTAATAAACCAGGGGTCTTAAGTTCCATCCTCACAGGAGAAAGATGAATTTTGGAAATCAGTTGCGCGTCGTGGCCGTATAGCAAACAGTACCTGTGATAACGAACAATTAGCGACAGGCGTTTTTTTTTAAGATTTACTCTCAGATGTGATTGAGGCGAATGGCGCAGATAAAGCATTTGCCAAAGCGATACAGCATAAGGTGGGACGAGGCAGTCTGAATTACATTTTATAGATGCATTTCTCACATATCTCAGAGCCTCTCGCGATCTTCGTCGTCGTCGTCGTCGTCGCCGCCGCCGCCGCCGCCGCCGCCGCCGCCGCCGCTTCTGCAGAAGTAGCAAATGGCCATCGTAGCAAATGCGGCGAGGGACGCCCTGCCTTCGATTCCGAATGCACAAAGTGTGTGGTCTTGTTTCTCAGTCTATATTTCGTCGGTCTCGTCAGAGGTTGAATGTAACGAATGGGTGGGAAAGAGCAAGGGGTAGCGGCTGTGTAGAACGAAAACACAAATCCTCAGGGGGTGTGAGCGTTTTGAGATGAGTCGTATAAATGTAAATGTTTGTTGTCGGTGACCGTGTGGCCTAATGGATAAGGCGTCGGACTTCGGATCTGAAGATTACAGGTTCGAATGCTGTCACGCTCGTGTTTTCCAGTTCTGAAAAAGAAACATAACGTTTTAATGTAGCAATTGAGCAGTACGAAACTGTCTGAATGTTGCTGTTGACCATTTTTTGCTTGGAGATACTCTTGAGCTTGAAACACACACAGCAAGACCGGTGTTAACTAGCGAAATGGTCGGCAGAGTGCCGACACCGCGAGTTTTGACTGGCACTTGCACATCTAAAACAACGTCGGAAAGTAACTCGTTCGACTTTTGAGTCACATAAAGTATGTGTGTTAATTTTGACGCCACTAGCTCTGCTTGTTGTCATGCAATTTCTTTGCCTCTCAGAAATGATTATGACATAAAAGTGAAGTACGTGACGAGTGTGACGTTAGGAAAACATTAGGCAGCATGGAGAGATTCTGTATGGGACCACCCAACCCAAACGAGTACTGTGTGACGTGCTACCCGGCAAGTGTTCACCGAGGTAGCCGGCCGGCTAGCTCAGTCGGTAGAGCGTCAGACTCTTAATCCCAGGGTCGTGGGTTCGAGCCAGACGCTGGGCGGAACGGAATTTTGTTCCGCTGCAGATGTAAATTACCGTTTTTCTGTTTAACGAGATTTAATGGAAATAGCAACTTTAAACTTTGCCTACGTCTCTGTCAGTCGCAAGGAAACTGTATTTGAAGGTGAAGGTGATTTTGTAGACATGTGTGAAAGACATGTTCTGAAATGCAAGTGTTGTGGTTTGGAGAGCACATCGGTTACGTGTCAGATGTGTAGGGAAGCAGTAATTTGTCGACATAGCTGCAAATATTAGCCGGTAATATGAAGTGTTGTCAGCTAAAGTCTGATGATGCAGAAGACCGTAAGGACGAAGTACCCAAGAGTACCGCTAGGCCGCGCCTCTTTAGCTCAGTGGTAGAGCACTGGTCTACTAAACCAGGGGTCGTAAGTTCCATCCTCACAGGAGAATGATGAATTTTGGAAATCAGTTGCGCGTCGTGGCCGTATAGCAAACAGTACCTGTGATGACGAACAATTAGCGACAGGCGTTTTTTTAAGAATTACTCTCAGATGTGATTAAGGCGAATGGCGCAGATAAAGCATTTGACAAAGCGATACAGCATAAGGTGGGATGAGGCAGTCTGAATTACATTTTATAGATGTATTTGTCACATATCTCAGAGCCTCTCGCGATCTTCGACGTCGTCGTCGTCGTCGTCGTCGTCGTCGTCGCCGCTTCTGCAGAAGTAGCAAATGGCCATCGTAGCAAATGCGGCGAGGGACGCCCTGCCTTCGATTCCGAATGCACAAAGTGTGTGGTCTTGTTTCTCAGTCTATATTTCGTCGGTCTCGTCAGAGGTTGAATGTAACGAATGGGTGGGAAAGAGCAAGGGGCAGCGGCTGTGTAGAACGAAAACACAAATCCTCAGGGGGTGTGAGCGTTTTGAGATGAGTCGTATAAATGTAAATGTTTGTTGTCAGTGACCGTGTGGCCTAATGGATAAGGCGTCGGACTTCGGATCTGAAGATTACAGGTTCGAATGCTGTCACGCTCGTGTTTTCCAGTTCTGAAAAAGAAACATAACGTTTTAATGTAGCAATTGAGCAGTACGAAACTGTCTGAATGTTGCTGTTGACCATTTTTTGCTTGGAGATGCTCTTGAGCTTGAAACACACACAGCAAGACCGGTGTTAACTAGCGAAATGGTCGGCAGAGTGCCGACACCGCGAGTTTTGACTGGCACTTGCACATCTAAAACAACGTCGGAAAGTAACTCGTTCGGCTTTTGAGTCACATAAAGTATGTGTGTTAATTTTGACGCCACTAGCTCTGCTTGTTGTCATGCAATTTCTTTGCCTCTCAGAAATGATTATGACATAAAAGTGAAGTACGTGACGAGTGTGACGTTAGGAAAACATTAGGCAGCATGGAGAGATTCTGTATGGGACCACCCAACCCAAACGAGTACTGTTTGACGTGCTACCCGGCAAGTGTTCACCGAAGTAGCCGGCCGGCTAGCTCAGTCGGTAGAGCGTCAGACTCTTAATCCCAGGGTCGTGGGTTCGAGCCAGACGCTGGGCGGAACGGAATTTTGTTCCGCTGCAGATGTAAATTACCGTTTTTCTGTTTAACGAGATTTAATGGAAATAGCAACTTTAAACTTTGCCTACGTCTCTGTCAGTCGCAAGGAAACTGTATTTGAAGGTGAAGGTGATTTTGTAGACATGTGTGAAAGACATGTTCTGAAATGCAAGTGTTGTGGTTTGGAGAGCACATCGGTTACGTGTCAGATGTGTAGCCAAGCAGTAATTTGTCGCCATAGCTGCAAATATTAGCCGGTAATATGAAGTGTTGTCAGCTAAAGTCTGATGATGCAGAAGACCGTAAGGACGAAGTACCCAAGAGTACCGCTAGGCCGCGCCTCTTTAGCTCAGTGGTAGAGCACTGGTCTAATAAACCAGGGGTCTTAAGTTCCATCCTCACAGGAGAAAGATGAATTTTGGAAATCAGTTGCGCGTCGTGGCCGTATAGCAAACAGTACCTGTGATAACGAACAATTAGCGACAGGCGTTTTTTTTAAGATTTACTCTCAGATGTGATGAGGCGAATGGCGCAGATAAAGCATTTGCCAAAGCGATACAGCATAAGGTGGGACGAGGCAGTCTGAATTACATTTTATAGATGCATTTCTCACATATCTCAGAGCCTCTCGCGATCTTCGTCGTCGTCGTCGTCGTCGCCGCCGCCGCCGCCGCCGCCGCCGCCGCCGCTTCTGCAGAAGTAGCAAATGGCCATCGTAGCAAATGCGGCGAGGGACGCCCTGCCTTCGATTCCGAATGCACAAAGTGTGTGGTCTTGTTTCTCAGTCTATATTTGGTCGGTCTCGTCAGAGGTTGAATGTAACGAATGGGTGGGAAAGAGCCAGGGGCAGCGGCTGTGTAGAACGAAAACACAAATCCTCAGGGGGTGTGAGCGTTTTGAGATGAGTCGTATACATGTAAATGTTTGTTGTCAGTGACCGTTTGGCCTTATGGATAAGGCGTCGGACTTCGGATCTGAAGATTACAGGTTCGAATGCGGTCACGCTCGTGTTTTCCAGTTCTGAAAAAGAAACATAACGTTTTAATGTAGCAATTGAGCAGTACGAAACTGTCTGAATGTTGCTGTTGACCATTTTTTGCTTGGAGATGCTCTTGAGCTTGAAACACACACAGCAAGACCGGTGTTAACTAGCGAAATGGTCGGCAGAGTGCCGACACCGCGAGTTTTGACTGCACTTGCACATCTAAAACAACGTCGGAAAGTAACTCGTTCGGCTTTTGAGTCACATAAAGTATGTGTGTTAATTTTGACGCCACTAGCTCTGCTTGTTGTCATGCAATTTCTTTGCCTCTCAGAAATGATTATGACATAAAAGTGAAGTACGTGACGAGTGTGACGTTAGGAAAACATTAGGCAGCATGGAGAGATTCTGTATGGGACCACCCAACCCAAACGAGTACTGTGTGACGTGCTACCCGGCAAGTGTTCACTGAGGTAGCCGGCCGGCTAGCTCAGTCGGTAGAGCGTCAGACTCTTAATCCCAGGGTCGTGGGTTCGAGCCAGACGCTGGGCGGAACGGAATTTTGTTCCGCTGCAGATGTAAATTACCGTTTTTCTGTTTAACGAGATTTAATGGAAATAGCAACTTGAAACTTTGCCTACGTCTCTGTCAGTCGCAAGGAAACTGTATTTGAAGGTGAAGGTGATTTTGTAGACATGTGTGAAAGACATGTTCTGAAATGCAAGTGTTGTGGTTTGGAGAGCACATCGGTTACGTGTCAGATGTGTAGGGAAGCAGTAATTTGTCGACATAGCTGCAAATATTAGCCGGTAATATGAAGTGTTGTCAGCTAAAGTCTGATGATGCAGAAGACCGTAAGGACGAAGTACCCAAGAGTACCGCTAGGCCGCGCCTCTTTAGCTCAGTGGTAGAGCACTGGTCTACTAAACCAGGGGTCGTAAGTTCCATCCTCACAGGAGAATGATGAATTTTGGAAATCAGTTGCGCGTCGTGGCCGTATAGCAAACAGTACCTGTGATGACGAACATTTAGCGACAGGCGTTTTTTTTAAGATTTACTCTCAGATGTGATTGAGGCGAATGGCGCAGATAAAGCAATTGCCAAAGCGATTTATAGATGCATTTCTCACATATCTCAGAGCCTCTCGCGATCTTCGTCGTCGTCGTCGTCGTCGCCGCCGCCGCCGCCGCCGCCGCCGCTTCTGCAGAAGTAGCAAATGGCCATCGTAGCAAATGCGGCGAGGGACGCCCTGCCTTCGATTCCGAATGCACAAAGTGTGTGGTCTTGTTTCTCAGTCTATATTTCGTCGGTCTCGTCAGAGGTTGAATGTAACGAATGGGTGGGAAAGAGCAAGGGGCAGCGGCTGTGTAGAACGAAAACACAAATCCTCAGGGGGTGTGAGCGTTTTGAGATGAGTCGTATACATGTAAATGTTTGTTGTCAGTGACCGTGTGGCCTAATGGATAAGGCGTCGGACTTCGCATCTGAAGATTACAGGTTCGAATGCTGTCACGCTCGTGTTTTCCAGTTCTGAAAAAGAAACATACCGTTTTAATGTAGCAATTGAGCAGTACGAAACTGTCTGAATGTTGCTGTTGACCATTTTTTGCTTGGAGATGCTCTTGAGCTTGAAACACACACAGCAAGACCGGTGTTAACTAGCGAAATGGTCGGCAGAGTGCCGACACCGCGAGTTTTGACTGGCACTTGCACATCTAAAACAACGTCGGAAAGTGACTCGTTCGGCTTTTGAGTCACATAAAGTATGTGTGTTAATTTTGACGCCACTAGCTCTGCTTGTTGTCATGCAATTTCTTTGCCTCTCAGAAATGATTATGACATAAAAGTGAAGTACGTGACGAGTGTGACGTTAGGAAAACATTAGGCAGCATGGAGAGATTCTGTATGGGACCACCCAACCCAAACGAGTACTGTGTGACGTGCTACCCGGCATGTGTTCACCGAGTTAGCCGGTCGGCTAGCTCAGTCGGTAGAGCGTCAGACTCTTAATCCCAGGGTCGTGGGTTCGAGCTAGACGCTGGGCGGAACGGAATTTTGTTCCGCTGCAGGTGTAAATTACCGTTTTTCTGTTTAACGAGATTTAATGGAAATAGCAACTTTAAACTTTGCCTACGTCTCTGTCAGTCGCAAGGAAACTGTATTTGAAGGTGAAGGTGATTTTGTAGACATGTGTGAAAGACATGTTCTGAAATGCAAGTGTTGTGGTTTGGAGAGCACATCGGTTACGTGTCAGATGTGTAGCCTAGCAGTAATTTGTCGCCATAGCTGCAGATATTAGCCGGTAATATGAAGTGTTGTCAGCTAAATTCTGATGATGCAGACGACCGTAAGGACGAAGTACCCAAGAGTACCGCTAGGCCGCGCCTCTTTAGCTCAGTCGTATAGCACTGGTCTAATAAACCAGGGGTCGTAAGTTCCATCCTCACAGGAGAAATATGAATTTTGGAAATCAGTTGCGCGTCGTGGCCGTATAGCAAACAGTACCTGTGATGACGAACAATTAGCGACAGGCGTTTTTTTAAGAATTACTCTCAGATGTGATTAAGGCGAATGGCGCAGATAAAGCATTTGACAAAGTGATACAGCATAAGGTGGGATGAGGCAGTCTGAATTACATTTTATAGATGTATTTGTCACATATCTCAGAGCCTCTCGCGATCTTCGACGTCGTCGTCGTCGTCGTCGTCGTCGTCGCCGCTTCTGCAGAAGTAGCAAATGGCCATCGTAGCAAATGCGGCGAGGGACGCCCTGCCTTCGATTCCGAATGCACAAAGTGTGTGGTCTTGTTTCTCAGTCTATATTTCGTCGGTCTCGTCAGAGGTTGAATGTAACGAATGGGTGGGAAAGAGCAAGGGGCAGCGGCTGTGTAGAACGAAAACACAAATCCTCAGGGGGTGTGAGCGTTTTGAGATGAGTCGTATACATGTAAATGTTTGTTGTCAGTGACCGTGTGGCCTAATGGATAAGGCGTCGGACTTCGGATCTTAAGATTACAGGTTCGAATGCTGTCACGCTCGTGTTTTCCAGTTCTGAAAAAGAAACATACCGTTTTAATGTAGCAATTGAGCAGTACGAAACTGTCTGAATGTTGCTGTTGACCTATTATTGCTTGGAGATGCTCTTGAGCTTGAAACACACACAGCAAGACCGGTGTTAACTAGCGAAATGGTCGGCAGAGTGCCGACACCGCGAGTTTTGACTGGCACTTGCACATCTAAAACAACGTCGGAAAGTGACTCGTTCGGCTTTTGAGTCACATAAAGTATGTGTGTTAATTTTGACGCCACTAGCTCTGCTTGTTGTCATGCAATTTCTTTGCCTCTCAGAAATGATTATGACATAAAAGTGAAGTACGTGACGAGTGTGACGTTAGGAAAACATTAGGCAGCATGGAGAGATTCTGTATGGGACCACCCAACCCAAACGAGTACTGTGTGACGTGCTACCCGGCAAGTGTTCACCGAGGTAGCCGGCTAGCTCAGTCGGTAGAGCGTCAGACTCTTAATCCCAGGGTCGTGGGTTCGAGCCAGACGCTGGGCGGAACGGAATTTTGTTCCGCTGCAGGTGTAAATTACCGTTTTTCTGTTTAACGAGATTTAATGGAAATAGCAACTTTAAACTTTGCCTACGTCTCTGTCAGTCGCAAGGAAACTGTATTTGAAGGTGAAGGTGATTTTGTAGACATGTGTGAAAGACATGTTCTGAAATGCAAGTGTTGTGGTTTGGAGAGCACATCGGTTACGTGTCAGATGTGTAGCCAAGCAGTAATTTGTCGCCATAGCTGCAGATATTAGCCGGTAATATGAAGTGTTGTCAGCTAAATTCTGATGATGCAGACGACCGTAAGGACGAAGTACCCAAGAGAACCGCTAGGCCGCGCCTCTTTAGCTCAGTCGTATAGCACTGGTCTAATAAACCAGGGGCCGTAAGTTCCATCCTCACAGGAGAAATATGAATTTTGGAAATCAGTTGCGCGTCGTGGCCGTATAGCAAACAGTACCTGTGATGACGAACAATTAGCGACAGGCGTTTTTTTTAAGATTTACTCTCAGATGTGATTGAGGCGAATGGCGCAGATAAAGCAATTGCCAAAGCGATACAGCATAAGGTGGGACGAGGGAGTCTGAATTACATTTTATAGATGCATTTCTCACATATCTCAGAGCCTCTCGCGATCTTCGTCGTCGTCGTCGTCGTCGTCGCCGCCGCCGCCGCCGCCGCCGCCGCCGCTTCTGCAGAAGTAGCAAATGCGGCGAGGGACGCCCTGCCTTCGATTCCGAATGCACAAAGTGTGTGGTCTTGTTTCTCAGTCTATATTTCGTCGGTCTCGTCAGAGGGTGAATGTAACGAATGGGTGGGAAAGAGCAAGGGGCAGCGGCTGTGTAGAACGAAAACACAAATCCTCAGGGGGTGTGAGCGTTTTGAGATGAGTCGTATAAATGTAAATGTTTGTTGTCAGTGACCGTGTGGCCTAATGGATAAGGCGTCGGACTTCGGATCTGAAGATTACAGGTTCGAATGCTGTCACGCTCGTGTTTTCCAGTTCTGAAAAAGAAACATAACGTTTTAATGTAGCAATTGAGCAGTACGAAACTGTCTGAATGTTGCTGTTGACCATTTTTTGCTTGGAGATGCTCTTGAGCTTGAAACACACACAGCAAGACCGGTGGTAACTAGCGAAATGGTCGGCAGAGTGCCGACACCACGAGTTTTGACTGGCACTTGCACATCTAAAACAACGTCGGAAAGTAACTCGTTCGGCTTTTGAGTCACATAAAGTATGTGTGTTAATTTTGACGCCACTAGCTCTGCTTGTTGTCATGCAATTTCTTTGCCTCTCAGAAATGATTATGACATAAAAGTGAAGTACGTGACGAGTGTGACGTTAGGAAAATATTAGGCAGCATGGAGAGATTCTGTATGGGACCACCCAACCCAAACGAGTACTTTGTGACGTGCTACCCGGCAAGTGTTCACCGAGGTAGCCGGCTAGCTCAGTCGGTAGAGCGTCAGTCTCTTAATCCCAGGGTCGTGGGTTCGAGCCAGACGCTGGGCGGAACGGAATTTTGTTCCGCTGCAGATGTAAATTACCGTTTTTCTGTTTAACGAGATTTAATGGAAATAGCAACTTTAAACTTTGCCTACGTCTCTGTCAGTCGCAAGGAAACTGTATTTGAAGGTGAAGGTGATTTTGTAGACATGTGTGAAAGACATGTTCTGAAATGCAAGTGTTGTGGTTTGGAGAGCACATCGGTTACTTGTCAGATGTGTAGCCAAGCAGTAATTTGTCGACATAGCTGCAAATATTAGCCGGTAATATGAAGTGTTGTCAGCTAAAGTCTGATGATGCAGAAGACCGTAAGGACGAAGTACCCAAGAGTACCGCTAGGCCGCGCCTCTTTAGCTCAGTGGTAGAGCACTGGTCTAATAAACCAGGGGTCGTAAGTTCCATCCTCACAGGAGAAAGATGAATTTTGGAAATCAGTTGCGCGTCGTGGCCGTATAGCAAACAGTACCTGTGATGACGAACAATTAGCGACAGGCGTTTTTTTTTAAGATTTACTCTCAGATGTGATTGAGGCGAATGGCGCAGATAAAGCAATTGCCAAAGCGATACAGCATAAGGTGGGACGAGGGAGTCTGAATTACATTTTATAGATGCATTTCTCACATATCTCAGAGCCTCTCGCGATCTTCTTCGTCGTCGTCGTCGTCGTCGCCGCCGCCGCCGCCGCCGCCGCCGCTTCTGCAGAAGTAGCAAATGGCCATCGTAGCAAATGCGGCGAGGGACGCCCTGCCTTCGATTCCGAATGCACAAAGTGTGTGGTCTTGTTTCTCAGTCTATATTTCGTCGGTCTCGTCAGAGGTTGAATGTAACGAATGGGTGGGAAAGAGCAAGGGGCAGCGGATGTGTAGAACGAAAACACAAATCCTCAGGGGGTGTGAGCGTTTTGAGATGAGTCGTATACATGTAAATATTTGTTGTCAGTGACCGTGTGGCCTAATGGATAAGGCGTCGGACTTCGGATCTGAAGATTACAGGTTCGAATGCTGTCACGCTCGTGTTTTCCAGTTCTGAAAAAGAAACATAACGTTTTAATGTAGCAATTGAGCAGTACGAAACTGTCTGAATGTTGCTGTTGACCATTTTTTGCTTGGAGATGCTCTTGAGCTTGAAACACACACAGCAAGACCGGTGTTAACTAGCGAAATGGTCGGCAGAGTGCCGACACCGCGAGTTTTGACTGGCACTTGCACATCTAAAACAACGTCGGAAAGTAACTCGTTCGGCTTTTGAGTCACATAAAGTATGTGTGTTAATTTTGACGCCACTAGCTCTGCTTGTTGTCATGCAATTTCTTTGCCTCTCAGAAATGATTATGACATAAAAGTGAAGTACGTGACGAGTGTGACATTAGGCAGCATGGAGAGATTCTGTATGGGACCACCCAACCCAAACGAGTACTGTGTGACGTGCTACCCGGCAAGTGTTCACCGAGGTAGCCGGCTAGCTCAGTCTGTAGAGCGTCAGACTCTTAATCCCAGGGTCGTGGGTTCGAGCCAGACGCTGGGCGGAACGGAATTTTGTTCCGCTGCAGATGTAAATTACCGTTTTTCTGTTTAACGAGATTTAATGGAAATAGCAACTTTAAACTTTGCCTACGTCTCTGTCAGTCGCAAGGAAACTGTATTTGAAGGTGAAGGTGATTTTGTAGACATGTGTGAAAGACATGTTCTGAAATGCAAGTGTTGTGGTTTGGAGAGCACATCGGTTACGTGTCAGATGTGTAGGGGAGCAGTAATTTGTCGACATAGCTGCAAATATTAGCCGGTAATATGAAGTGTTGTCAGCTAAAGTCTGATGATGCAGAAGACCGTAAGGACGAAGTACCCAAGAGTACCGCTAGGCCGCGCCTCTTTAGCTCAGTGGTAGAGCACTGGTGTAATAAACCAGGGGTCGTAAGTTCCATCCTCACAGGAGAAAGATGAATTTTGGAAATCAGTTGCGCGTCGTGGCCGTATAGCAAACAGTACCTGTGATGACGAACAATTAGCGATAGGCGTTTTTTTTAAGATTTACTCTCAGATGTGATTGAGGCGAATGGCGCAGATAAAGCAATTGCCAAAGCGATACAGCATAAGGTGGGACGAGGGAGTCTGAATTACATTTTATAGATGCATTTCTCACATATCTCAGAGCCTCTCGCGATCTTCTTCGTCGTCGTCGTCGTCGTCGTCGTCGCCGCCGCCGCCGCTTCTGCAGAAGTAGCAAATGGCCATCGTAGCAAATGCGGCGAGGGACGCCCTGCCTTCGATTCCGAATGCACAAAGTGTGTGGTCTTGTTTCTCAGTCTATATTTCGTCGGTCTCGTCAGAGGTTGAATGTAACGAATGGGTGGGAAAGAGCAAGGGGCAGCGGCTGTGTAGAACGAAAACACAAATCCTCAGGGGGTGTGAGCGTTTTGAGATGAGTCGTATACATGTAAATGTTTGTTGTCAGTGACCGTGTGGCCTAATGGATAAGGCGTCGGACTTCGGATCTGAAGATTACAGGTTCGAATGCTGTCACGCTCGTGTTTTCCAGTTCTGAAAAAGAAACATAACGTTTTAATGTAGCAATTGAGCAGTACGAAACTGTCTGAATGTTGCTGTTGACCATTTTTTGCTTGGAGATGCTCTTGAGCTTGAAACACACACAGCAAGACCGGTGTTAACTAGCGAAATGGTCGGCAGAGTGCCGACACCGCGAGTTTTGACTGGCACTTGCACATCTAAAACAACGTCGGAAAGTAACTCGTTCGGCTTTTGAGTCACATAAAGTATGTGTGTTAATTTTGACGCCACTAGCTCTGCTTGTTGTCATGCAATTTCTTTGCCTCTCAGAAATGATTATGACATAAAAGTGAAGTACGTGACGAGTGTGACGTTAGGAAAATATTAGGCAGCATGGAGAGATTCTGTATGGGACCACCCAACCCAAACGAGTACTTTGTGACGTGCTACCCGGCAAGTGTTCACCGAGGTAGCCGGCTAGCTCAGTCGGTAGAGCGTCAGACTCTTAATCCCAGGGTCGTGGGTTCGAGCCAGACGCTGGGCGGAACGGAATTTTGTTCCGCTGCAGATGTAAATTACCGTTTTTCTGTTTAACGAGATTTAATGGAAATAGCAACTTTAAACTTTGCCTACGTCTCTGTCAGTCGCAAGGAAACTGTATTTGAAGGTGAAGGTGATTTTGTAGACATGTGTGAAAGACATGTTCTGAAATGCAAGTGTTGTGGTTTGGAGAGCACATCGGTTACGTGTCAGATGTGTAGCCAAGCAGTAATTTGTCGACATAGCTGCAAATATTAGCCTTTAATATGAAGTGTTGTCAGCTAAAGTCTGATGATGCAGAAGACCGTAAGGACGAAGTACCCAAGAGTACCGCTAGGCCGCGCCTCTTTAGCTCAGTGGTAGAGCACTGGTCTAATAAACCGGGGGTCGTAAGTTCCATCCTCACAGGAGAAAGATGAATTTTGGAAATCAGTTGCGCGTAGTTTCCGAATAGCAAACAGTACCTGTGATGACGAACAATTAGCGACAGGCGTTTTTTTTAAGATTTACTCTCAGATGTGATTGAGGCGAATGGCGCAGATAAAGCAATTGCCAAAGCGATACAGCATAAGGTGGGACGAGGGAGTCTGAATTACATTTTATAGATGCATTTCTCACGTATCTCAGAGCCTCTCGCGATCTTCGTCGTCGTCGTCGTCGTCGCCGCCGCCGCCGCCGCCGCCGCTTCTGCAGAAGTAGCAAATGGCCATCGTAGCAAATGCGGCGAGGGACGCCCTGCCTTCGATTCCGAATGCACAAAGTGTGTGGTCTTGTTTCTCAGTCTATATTTCGTCGGTCTCGTCAGAGGTTGAATGTAACGAATGGGTGGGAAAGAGCAAGGGGCAGCGGATGTGTAGAACGAAAACACAAATCCTCAGGGGGTGTGAGCGTTTTGAGATGAGTCGTATACATGTAAATGTTTGTTGTCAGTGACCGTGTGGCCTTATGGATAAGGCGTCGGACTTCGGATCTGAAGATTACAGGTTCGAATGCTGTCACGCTCGTGTTTTCCAGTTCTGAAAAAGAAACATAACGTTTTAATGTAGCAATTGAGCAGTACGAAACTGTCTGAATGTTGCTGTTGACCATTTTTTGCTTGGAGATGCTCTTGAGCTTGAAACACACACAGCAAGACCGGTGTTAACTAGCGAAATGGTCGGCAGAGTGCCGACACCGCGAGTTTTGACTGGCACTTGCACATCTAAAACAACGTCGGAAAGTAAATCGTTCGGCTTTTGAGTCACATAAAGTATGTGTGTTAATTTTGACGCCACTAGCTCTGCTTGTTGTCATGCAATTTCTTTGCCTCTCAGAAATGATTATGACATAAAAGTGAAGTACGTGACGAGTGTGACGTTAGGAAAACATTAGGCAGCATGGAGAGCTTCTGTATGGGACCACCCAACCCAAACGAGTACTGTGTGACGTGCTACCCGGCAAGTGTTCACCGAGGTAGCCGGCTAGCTCAGTCGGTAGAGCGTCAGACTCTTAATCCCAGGGTCGTGGGTTCGAGCCAGACGCTGGGCGGAACGGAATTTTGTTCCGCTGCAGATGTAAATTACCGTTTTTCTGTTTAACGAGATTTAATGGAAATAGCAACTTTAAACTTTGCCTACGTCTCTGTCAGTCGCAAGGAAACTGTATTTGAAGGTGAAGGTGATTTTGTAGAGATGTGTGAAAGACATGTTCTGAAATGCAAGTGTTGTGGTTTGGAGAGCACATCGGTTACGTGTCAGATGTGTAGGGAAGCAGTAATTTGTCGACATAGCTGCAAATATTAGCCGGTAATATGAAGTGTTGTCAGCTAAAGTCTGATGATGCAGAAGACCGTAAGGACGAAGTACTCAAGAGTACCGCTACGCCGCGCCTCTTTAGCTCAGTGGTGGAGCACTGGTCTAATAAACCAGGGGTCGTATGTTCCATCCTCACAGGAGAAAGATGAATTTTGGAAATCAGTTGCGCGTCGTGGCCGTATAGCAAACAGTACCTGTGATGACGAACAATTAGCGACAGGCGTTTTTTTTAAGATTTACTCTCAGATGTGATTGAGGCGAATGGCGCAGATAAAGCAATTGCCAAAGCGATACAGCATCATTCTTCGGCGGACCTCGGAAGAGTTCCGCCCTTCGATACCTTGCAGAGTACTGCTACGTATCGAAGTGCTAGGGCTTCGCAGAAGTCGCAGTCGCAGTCGCAGTCGCAGTCGCAGTCGCAGTCGCAGTCGCAGTTCCGGAACCGCCAGCAGCAGCAGCAGCAGCAGCAGCAGTTTCCAGTGCCGCCAGTTTTGCAGTAGCAGTCGTCGCCGGACCCAGCCGCAGCTTCCGGACCCAGCCGCCGCCGCCGCCGCCGCCGCCGCAGCTTCCGGCCCCCGCCGCCGCCGCCGCCGCCGCCGCCGCCGCAGCTTTCCGGCCCCCGCCGCCGCCGCCGCCGCCGCCGCCGCCAGGACCCAGTGCTTCGTCTTCCTCTCCTGCTTTCGTTGTCGTCGCTATTCTCGTCTTCGTCTTTGCCTTCATCCTTTCGCTCCTCGACGTCTCTCATCTGTCATCTGTAATCTGTTCCTGACTTTGTCCCTTGTCTGTCCCCATTCTTCTTTTCTGTGTTTCCAGTTTTCCTTACTGCCATCATGACCACCCCCACCACCACCGCCACTACCACTGCCATCGTCTATACGACGCCCTCCCTCGCTGCCACTACTCTTACTTGGTGTGCTCAGTCGCCCCCGTCCTACTATATCCCGCCCCTCCTCACCCTTCCCACCCCAGCTCCCTTTGTCGCCCCATCCCCTGCTCCTTCTCCCCAAGCCTCCACACACGACCCCTTTCCCCCACTCCCCCACACCACTCATGCGGCCCCTGCCAGGGTTGTGTCTCGTCGGGCTACGACCCATGCCGCACCATCGCCGGCGCCAGCACCACCACCTGCAGCAGCACCACAACCAGCAGCAGCACCAACAGCAGCACCAACAGCAGCACCAGCACCAGCACCGACACCGGGACCTGCCGCTTCCCGTCATCTCCCCGTCACTCCTGTGCCCCACGCCTCCTCCCATCCTGTCCCCGCTGTTAAGCGTCCCAGTGGCACCCCCGCCTCCTCTGCACCCAAGAAGTCCCAGCATCTTCCCCCTCCCCCACCCCTAGATGCCATGGATGTCTCCCCTCCAGCCCCCTCTACTTCCTCTTCTAACTCCCCCTCCTACAAGTATCTCCTCTCCCGTCCTGATCCCTCTCTCCTGGAGGCCCGCAACCTGACCTTGCTCCTCCGCCAATACTTCCCTGCAGCCCCCATCTCCCTTCTTACCCCCCGTAGGGACTCTGTCTTGATCACCTCCCCAAGCCCTACCCTACACTCCGACATCCTCTCCCGAATTCCTCTCACCCGATTTGGACCTAATGCCTCCCTTGCCCCTGCTCCTTCCCCTTCCTCCCCCCGTCAACCCCAACCCCCACGTCGCCCGCCGACCCTCACCGCCGTGATCACTCGGCTTAGCCCGACGATCACGGAGGAAGAGGTGCTGGCGGAGTTGAAGGCCCACCCGTACCTGGAGGTGCGAGCTGTTCGCCGCATTTTCAACTCTGCGGGCCCCACTCGCCTTATGCGAGTTTTCTCCGAACACGCTCCCTCCATCGACCATCTCCTTAAGGAGGGTGCCCTCCTCTTCCACCGCCGGTATAAGGTTGACCCCTCCCGCTCCCCACCACAATCCATTCGCTGCCAGAGGTGTCTGCGTTATAACGCACACCCAACATCAGAGTGCCGCGAGGCCCCAGTCTGCCCGCATTGTAAGCAAGCGCACTTCCTCCGGCAGTGCCCCAACCTTCAGTCTCCTCCCTCCTGCAATACCTGCAACCTCCAACACCCTACCTACTCCCAGAAATGCAAGGCTCGACCTCCTCCATCCACTCCTGAACTCACTGTTCCTCTCCGCCCTTTGGATGACCCCACCCCTCCTGGCAATTCCCTCCGTCCTCCCCCCACCGCAGAGGACATCATCAGGTTCGTCACAATAGTGCTCCAGAACGTCCATCCCTTTCAGCGTCCCCACACCCTCCACCAGATTTCCCTCGCTGCCCGTTCCGTGTTCCACCTCAACACCTACGCCACCTATTCCCACAACCAGGCCCATTTCACCTTCTCCCGTCTCGACACCCTCGTTTAAATTCCCATTATGGCACGACAGCACCGTATCCTGTTCAATAACATCCGCTCCCTTCCCACCAACAAGCACCTCCTTATGCATACCCTTACGACCCACCGTGTGGATGCCTTCCTTCTGAACGAAACCTTTCTTCAGCCCCACCACACCGTCCACACCTCGCCCTACCTCCTTCACCGGTCTGACAATCCACTCCAGATAGCGCGTGGCGGAGTTGCCATTGGCCACCACCGCCAGATCCCTGTCCGGCTCCAACCCCTCCTTCCTGACCCCACAGAACACTTGATCCTTAGTCTCTTCTTCCCCGGCCTTACCCTTACCTGTGCCACCATCTATGTCCGCCCCGCTGCACCTATTCCTTTCGACTTCCTTTCCCACATCGACCGTACCTTCTCCTCCTACGTGATTGCCGCCGACCTTAACATCCATAGTCGTTCTGCCGCCCAGTTACGGCGGTGGCATCGGTTCCTTGCCACCCTCCAAGGCGACGTCCTTCCAATTCCCCAACACACCCGCCCTGAATCCAATACCACTCCCGATGTCGTCCTAGCCTCCCCCACCCTGCTTGGCCGCATAACGGTGGACGTCCTTGATCCCATTGGCAGTGACCATCTCCCTGTCCTCCTCACTGTATCAGACGGTCGTCGCCCCCGTCCCGACCCGCGCCATGACCCTCCCCCGAAATATGTCCATGACTACTCCCGTGCCAACTGGAATGCCTACCGGGACTCCCTTGCTCTCCAGGTCGATAGCCACCCCCTCACCTACCACCAACCTGATGACGTTACCCGTGCTGCCTCCTTTCTCCAGCAGACCTTGTCTGAGGCCGTGGAGGCCCACGTCCCTACCATTGCCATCCATCCGCACCGCCCCACCTTACCCCCACAGGCCGTCCTTCTCCTGCGTGAATCCCGCCGGCTCTACCGTGCCTTCCTTCACACACGTGACCAGGACACACTACGACGCCACCGGCAACTACAGCGACACATCAGGAACTTACTCACGGCAAAGAAACGCCGGGACTGGCGACAGACATGCACCCGTCTTAATGCCACCTTACCTATCAACTCGTCCAAGTACTGGTCAGCCTTCCGCCGCCTTACCGGATCTAAACCCTCTCCCTACTACCCTCTCCTTCATGATGACCACCCCTTCCCTGATGCCCTTAGTAAGGCCAACCATTTCGCCTCCTACCTCTCCGATATCCTTACCATCCCTGACGATCCCCAGTTCGATTATTCCCTCTTTCCTGATGTCCGTGATCGAACTGATACCTCTGTCCCCCCGCTTGCTCCTGACTTCCAGTACTTGGACAACATCACACACACAGAACTAAATACCCCAATCACCACTCAAGATATCATTGCTACACTTCGCCCTAAACGCAACACTGCTCCCGGTCACGATCGTGTTACTTACCGTCACCTCCGTGAAGCTCCTGCCTCCTTCCTCTCCACGTTGGCCAGGCTCTACAATGTGGTCCTGTCCACCGGCTACTACCCCGACCTGTGGAAAACCTCTCGGATCCTGATGTTCCTCAAGCCCGACAAACCGCCTTCCGCTGTCTCCTCCTACCGTCCCATCAGCCTTACCTCGGTCTTCAGCAAGGTCCTGGAATCCATTCTTACCCGCCGCCTACACAAGCACCTTCACCAACACCGCCTCCTCCCCCCTACCCAATGTGGCTTTCGGCCGTCCTTCTCAGCCGATGACCTCCTCCTTCACCTCACTCACCTCCTCTCCGAACAACTCAATTCCCGTCGTTCCGCCATCTTCCTTTCCCTCGACCTCGAACGCGCATATGACCGTGTGTGGCATTCCGGTCTCCTTTTCAAGCTCCAAACCTTTGCTCTTCCTCTCAACTATGTCCGTCTGGTCGCTTCCTTCCTTTCCCACCGTCCTTCCTATGTCACCATCCACAACACTGATTCCTACACCTTCTACCCCTCCGCCGGTGTGCCCCAAGGTTCCGTCCTTTCCCCTCTTCTCTACCTCCTTTACACGGCAGACATGCCTCCACCTGCACCTCCCCTACACCTTCTCCAGTACGCCGATGACACTGCCTTCCTTGCCCTCGCTCCCACCCTGCAACGCTCCCAGCACCTTCTCCAATCCTATCTTGACCGGTTCACCACTTGGTGTAACCAGTGGTTGCTCAAGGTCAATCCTTCCAAGACCCAGGCGATCATTGTAGGCAAAACCACTCGTTCCTTCCGTCTCCTTGATTTCTATCTTACTATTTATGGCCGTCCCATCACCCTCACACCTACTCTCAAGTACCTTGGTGTCACCCTCGACCGTCGCCTCTCCTGGAACCCACATCTCCGGACGATCCAAGCCAAGGCACGCTCCCGCCTCCGCCTCCTTAAGCTCCTTTCTGGCCGTACATGGGGTCTGGACCCTTCCACCATCCTCTACACCTACAAGTCCCTCATCCGTCCTATCCTTTGCTATGCTCATCCCGCCTGGATCTCTGCCCCTCCTACCTTCTACAAGTCCATTCAGATCCTAGAACGCCATGCGCTCCGCCTCGCCTATCGCATCCGTCTCCCTTCCCCCACGCGGATCCTCTATGACCTGATTCCCTTCCCGCACCTCCTCCTTTTCCTCGAACGGTTACGGATCCTCTACACCTCCCGCAAGCTTGATCCTCCACACCCTCTTGTCTCTCCCATCCTCTCCCACCCCAACCCGCTGCCGCGCCTGCATTCCTATATCCCACCTGCTCTCCATCTTTACACCCTCCACACCCTCTCCCTCGGTGGCTTCCGTCAACTCCCCCTCCCTGATGATGCCCTCCTCCCCTCCATCTACCCCTCCTACCAACTTTGAGCCTTACCTTCCCTCTCCTCTCCTTTTCCTGTGGGCACCCTCTCTCCCTTCTCTCCCTCCCTCCCCTCCCCTTTCTCCTTGGGCTTCCACTCCCCCTACCCTCCCCCTTCTCCTCCATCCCTCTCCTCCACTGGCATCTTCCCCTCCCCCTCTCTCTCCTCTTCCCCACACCTTTTCCCCTTGGCAGGCCACGACTCTGCTGTCTTCCATCAGTTACTTTCATCGTCCTACGCCGAAGACCATCGCATGTGTTTGTGCCTCGACTCTCCTGCAGTGTGTTTGTGTTTCGTCGTTTGTGCTCCGCTGGTTCACGTGTGGCCATCTGCCATCTGCGTTTGTGCACCGTGTTTCTCCGCTTTTATCCATTGTGCTACGCACGTGACCGACTCCGTTTTAACTCTGTTTTGTCTACTGTTTGTACCCCGCCGTCTTGATTGTTTTTATATCTCACTCATCTCTGTTCTGTGTATACTCTGAGGCCGAAGAGCGGCATACTTGGTCCGCTGCCGGCCTACCTGTTTGTCACAGGTATTAAAATCACAATAAAGAAAAAAAAAAAAAAAAAAAAAAAAAAAAAAAAAAAAAAAGATACAGCATAAGGTGGGACGAGGGAGTCTGAATTACATTTTATAGATGCATTTCTCACATATCTCAGAGCCTCTCGCGATCTTCGTCGTCGTCGTCGTCGTCGTCGCCGTCGCCGCCGCCGCCGCCGCTTCTGCAGAAGTAGCAAATGGCCATCGTAGCAAATGCGGCGAGGGACGCCCTGCCTTCGATTCCGAATGCACAAAGTGTGTGGTCTTGTTTCTCAGTCTATATTTCGTCGGTCTCGTCAGAGGTTGAATGTAACGAATGGGTGGGAAAGAGCAAGGGGCAGCGGCTGTGTAGAACGAAAACACAAATCCTCAGGGGGTGTGAGCGTTTTGAGATGAGTCGTATACATGTAAATGTTTGTTGTCAGTGACCGTGTGACCTTATGGATAAGGCGTCGGACTTCGTATCTGAAGATTACAGGTTCGAATGCTGTCACGCTCGTGTTTTCCAGTTCTGAAAAAGAAACATAACGTTTTAATGTAGCAATTGAGCAGTACGAAACTGTCTGAATGTTGCTGTTGACCATTTTTTGCTTGGAGATGCTCTTGAGCTTGAAACACACACAGCAAGACCGGTGTTAACTAGCGAAATGGTCGGCAGAGTGCCGACACCGCGAGTTTTGACTGGCACTTGCACATCTAAAACAACGTCGGAAAGTAACTCGTTCGGCTTTTGAGTCACATAAAGTATGTGTGTTAATTTTGACGCCACTAGCTCTGCTTGTTGTCATGCAATTTCTTTGCCTCTCAGAAATGATTATGACATAAAAGTGAAGTACGTGACGAGTGTGACGTTAGGAAAACATTAGGCAGCATGGAGAGATTCTGTATGGGACCACCCAACCCAAACGAGTACTGTGTGACGTGCTACCCGGCAAGTGTTCACCGAGGTAGCCGGCTAGCTCAGTCGGTAGAGCGTCATACTCTTAATCACAGGGTCGTGGGTTCGAGCCAGACGCTGGGCGGAACGGAATCTTGTTCCGCTGCAGATGTAAATTACCGTTTTTCTGTTTAACGAGATTTAATGGAAATAGCAACTTTAAAGTTTGCCTACGTCTCTGTCAGTCGCAAGGAAACTGTATTTGAAGGTGAAGGTGATTTTATAGACATGTGTGAAAGACATGTTCTGAAATGCAAGTGTTGTGGTTTGGAGAGCACATCGGTTACGTGTCAGATGTGTAGGGAAGCAGTAATTTGTCGCCATAGCTGCAAATATTAGCCGGTAATATGAAGTGTTGTCAGCTAAAGTCTGATGATGCAGAAGACCGTAAGGACGAAGTACCCAAGAGTACCGCTAGGCCGCGCCTCTTTAGCTCAGTGGTAGAGCACTGGTCTAATAAACCAGGGGTCGTAAATTCCATCCTCACAGGAGAAAGATGAATTTTGGAAATCAGTTGCGCGTCGTGGCCGTATAGCAAACAGGACCGTGTGGCCTTATGGATAAGGCGTCGGACTTCGGATCTGAAGATTACAGGTTCGAATGCTGTCACGCTCGTGTTTTCCAGTTCTGAAAAAGAAACATACCGTTTTAATGTAGCAATTGAGCAGTACGAAACTGTCTGAATGTTGCTGTTGACCATTTTTTGCTTGGAGATGCTCTTGAGCTTGAAACACACACAGCAAGACCGGTGTTAACTAGCGAAATGGTCGGCAGAGTGCCGACACCGCGAGTTTTGACTGGCACTTGCACATCTAAAACAACGTCGGAAAGTAACTCGTTCGGCTTTTGAGTCACATAAAGTATGTGTGTTAATTTTGACGCCACTAGCTCTGCTTGTTGTCATGCAATTTCTTTGCCTCTCAGAAATGATTATGACATAAAAGTGAAGTACGTGACGAGTGTGACGTTAGGAAAACATTAGGCAGCATGGAGAGATTCTGTATGGGACCACCCAACCCAAACGAGTACTGTGTGACGTGCTACCCGGCAAGTGTTCACCGAGGTAGCCGGCTAGCTCAGTCGGTAGAGCGTCAGACTCTTAATCCCAGGGTCCTGGGTTCGAGCCAGACGCAGGGCGGAACGGAGTTTTGTTCCGCTGCAGGTGTAAATTACCGTTTTTTTGATTAACGAGATTTAATGGAAATAGCAACTTTAAACTTTGCCTACGTCTCTGTCAGTCGCAAGGAAACTGTATTTGAAGGTGAAGGTGATTTTGTAGACATGTGTGAAAGACATGTTCTGAAATGCAAGTGTTGTTGTTTGGAGAGCACATCGGTTACGTGTCAGATGTGTAGGGAAGCAGTAATTTGTCGCCATAGCTGCAAATATTAGCCGGTAATATGAAGTGTTGTCAGCTAAAGTCTGATGATGCAGACGACCGTAAGGAAGAAGTACCCAAGAGTACCGCTAGGCCGCGCCTCTTTAGCTCAGTGGTAGAGCACGTCTAATAAACCAGGGGTCGTAAGATCCATCCTCACAGGAGAAGGATGAATTTTGGAAATCAGTTGCGCGTCGTGGCCGTATAGCAAACAGTACCTGTGATGACGAACAATTAGCGACAGGCGTTTTTTTAAGAATTACTCTCAGATGTGATTAAGGCGAATGGCGCAGATAAAGCATTTGCCAAAGCGATACAGCATAAGGTGGGACGAGGCAGTCTGAATTACATTTTATAGATGCATTTCTCACATATCTCAGAGCCTCTCGCGATCTTCGTCGTCGTCGTCGTCGTCGTCGTCGCCACCGCCGCCGCTGCCGCTTCTGCAGAAGTAGCAAATGGCCATCGTAGCAAATGCGGCGAGGGACGCCCTGCCTTCGATTCCGAATGCACAAAGTGTGTGGTCTTGTTTCTCAGTCTATATTTCGTCGGTCTCGTCAGAGGTTGAATGTAACGAATGGGTGGGAAAGAGCAAGGGGCAGCGGCTGTGTAGAACGAAAACACAAATCCTCAGGGGGTGTGAGCGTTTTGAGATGAGTCGTATACATGTAAATGTTTGTTGTCAGTGACCGTGTGGCCTTATGGATAAGGCGTCGGACTTCGGATCTGAAGATTACAGGTTCGAATGCTGTCACGCTCGTGTTTTCCAGTTCTGAAAAAGAAACATACCGTTTTAATGTAGCAATTGAGCAGTACGAAACTGTCTGAATGTTGCTGTTGACCATTTTTTGCTTGGAGATGCTCTTGAGCTTGAAACACACACAGCAAGACCGGTGTTAACTAGCGAAATGGTCGGCAGAGTGCCGACACCGCGAGTTTTGACTGGCACTTGCACATCTAAAACAACGTCGGAAAGTAACTCGTTCGGCTTTTGAGTCACATAAAGTATGTGTGTTAATTTTGACGCCACTAGCTCTGCTTGTTGTCATGCAATTTCTTTGCCTCTCAGAAATGATTATGACATAAAAGTGAAGTACGTGACGAGTGTGACGTTAGGAAAACATTAGGCAGCATGGAGAGATTCTGTATGGGACCACCCAACCCAAACGAGTACTGTGTGACGTGCTACCCGGCACGTATTCACCGAGGTAGCCGGCTAGCTCAGTCGGTAGAGCGTCAGACGCTTAATCCCAGGGTCGTGGGTTCGAGCCAGACGCTGGGCAGAACGGAATTTTGTTCCGCTGCAGATGTAAATTACCGTTTTTCTGTTTAACGAGATTTAATGGAAATAGCAACTTTAAACTTTGCCTACGTCTCTGTCAGTCGCAAGGAAACTGTATTTGAAGGTGAAGGTGATTTTGTAGACATGTGTGAAAGACATGTTCTGAAATGCAAGTGTTGTGGTTTGGAGAGCACATCGGTTACGTGTCAGATGTGTAGGGAAGCAGTAATTTGTCGACATAGCTGCAAATATTAGCCGGTAATATGAAGTGTTGTCAGCTAAAGTCTGATGATGCAGAAGACCGTAAGGACGAAGTACCCAAGAGTACCGCTAGGCCGCGCCTCTTTAGCTCAGTGGTAGAGCACTGGTCTAATAAACCAGGGGTCGTAAGTTCCATCCTCACAGGAGAAAGATGAATTTTGGAAATCAGTTGCGCGTCGTGGCCGTATAGCAAACAGTACCTGTGATGACGAACAATTAGCGACAGGCGTTTTTTTAAGAATTACTCTCAGATGTGATTAAGGCGAATGGCGCAGATAAAGCATTTGCCAAAGCGATACAGCATAAGGTGGGACGAGGCAGTCTGAATTACATTTTATAGATGTATTTGTCACATATCTCAGAGCCTCTCGCGATCTTAGACGTCGTCGTCGTCGTCATCGTCGTCGTCGTCGTCGCCGCCGCCGCTTCTGCAGAAGTAGCAAATGGCCATCGTAGCAAATGCGGCGAGGGACGCCCTGCCTTCGATTCCGAATGCACAAAGTGTGTGGTCTTGTTTCTCAGTCTATATTTCGTCGGTCTCGTCAGAGGTTGAATGTAACGAATGGGTGGGAAAGAGCAAGGGGCAGCGGCTGTGTAGAACGAAAACACAAATCCTCAGGGGGTGTGAGCGTTTCGAGATGAGTCGTATACATGTAAATGTTTGTTGTCAGTGACCGTGTGGCGTTATGGATAAGGCGTCGGACTTCGGATCTGAAGATTACAGGTTCGAATGCTGTCACGCTCGTGTTTTCCAGTTCTGAAAAAGAAACATACCGTTTTAATGTAGCAATTGAGCAGTACGAAACTGTCTGAATGTTGCTGTTGACCATTTTTTGCTTGGAGATGCTCTTGAGCTTGAAACACACACAGCAAGACCGGTGTTAACTAGCGAAATGGTCGGCAGAGTGCCGACACCGCGAGTTTTGACTGGCACTTGCACATCTAAAACAACGTCGGAAAGTAACTCGTTCGGCTTTTGAGTCACATAAAGTATGTGTGTTAATTTTGACGCCACTAGCTCTGCTTGTTGTCATGCAATTTCTTTGCCTCTCAGAAATGATTATGACATAAAAGTGAAGTACGTGACGAGTGTGACGTTAGGAAAACATTAGGCAGCATGGAGAGACTCTGTATGGGACCACCCAACCCAAACGAGTACTGTGTGACGTGCTACCCGGCAAGTGTTCATCGAGGTACCCGGCTAGCTCAGTCGGTAGAGCCTCAGACTCTTAATCACAGGGTCGTGGGTTCGAGCCAGACGCTGGGCGGAACGGAATTTTGTTCCGCTGCAGGTGTAAATTACCGTTTTTCTGTTTAACGAGATTTAATGGAAATAGCAACTTTAAACTTTGCCTACGTCTCTGTCAGTCGCAAGGAAACTGTATTTGAAGGTGAAGGTGATTTTGTAGACATGTGTGAAAGACATGTTCTGAAATGCAAGTGTTGTGGTTTGGAGAGCACATCGGTTACGTGTCAGATGTGTAGGGAAGCAGTAATTTGTCGCCATAGCTGCAAATATTACCCGGTAATATGAAGTGTTGTCAGCTAAAGTCTGATGATGCAGAAGACCGTAAGGACGAAGTACCCAAGAGTACCGCTAGGCCGCGCCTCTTTAGCTCAGTGGTAGAGCACTGGTCTAATAAACCAGGGGTCGTAAATTCCATCCTCACAGGAGAAAGATGAATTTTGGAAATCAGTTGCGCGTCGTGGCCGTATAGCAAACAGTACCTATGATGACGAACAATTAGCGACAGGCGTTTTTTTTTAAGATTTACTCTCAGATGTGATTGAGGCGAATGGCGCAGATAAAGCATTTGCCAAAGCGGTACAGCATAAGGTGGGACGAGGCAGTCTGAATTACATTTTATAGATGCATTTCTCACATATCTCAGAGCCTCTCGCCATCTTCGTCGTCGTCGTCGTCGTCGTCGTCGCCGCCGCTTCTGCAGAAGTAGCAAATGGCCATCGTAGCAAATGCGGCGAGGGACGCCCTGCCTTCGATTCCGAATGCACAAAGTGTGTGGTCTTGTTTCTCAGTCTATATTTCGTCGGTCTCGTCAGAGGTTGAATGTAACGAATGGGTGGGAAAGAGCAAGGGGCAGCGGCTGTGTAGAACGAAAACACAAATCCTCAGGGGGTGTGAGCGTTTCGAGATGAGTCGTATACATGTAAATGTTTGTTGTCAGTGACCGTGTGGCCTTATGGATAAGGCGTCGGACTTCGGATCTGAAGATTACAGGTTCGAATGCTGTCACGCTCGTGTTTTCCAGTTCTGAAAAAGAAACATACCGTTTTAATGTAGCAATTGAGCAGTACGAAACTGTCTGAATGTTGCTGTTGACCATTTTTTGCTTGGAGATGCTCTTGAGCTTGAAACACACACAGCAAGACCGGTGTTAACTAGCGAAATGGTCGGCAGAGTGCCGACACCTTGAGTTTTGACTGGCACTTGCACATCTAAAACAACGTCGGAAAGTAACTCGTTCGGCTTTTGAGTCACATAAAGTATGTGTGTTAATTTTGACGCCACTAGCTCTGCTTGTTGTCATGCAATTTCTTTGCCTCTCAGAAATGATTATGACATAAAAGTGAAGTACGTGACGAGTGTGACGTTAGGAAAACATTAGGCAGCATGGAGAGCTTCTGTATGGGACCACCCAACCCAAACGAGTACTGTGTGACGTGCTACCCGGCAAGTGTTCACCGAGGTAGCCGGCTAGCTCAGTCGGTAGAGCGTCAGACTCTTAATCCCAGGGTCGTGGGTTCGAGCCAGACGCTGGGCGGAACGGAATTTTGTTCCGCTGCAGATGTAAATTACCGTTTTTCTGTTTAACGAGATTTAATGGAAATAGCAACTTTAAACTTTGCCTACGTCTCTGTCAGTCGCAAGGAAACTGTATTTGAAGGTGAAGGTGATTTTATAGACATGTGTGAAAGACATGTTCTGAAATGCAAGTGTTGTGGTTTGGAGAGCACATCGGTTACGTGTCAGATGTGTAGGGAAGCAGTAATTTGTCGACATAGCTGCAAATATTAGCCGGTAATATGAAGTGTTGTCAGCTAAAGTCTGATGATGCAGAAGACCGTAAGGACGAAGTACCCAAGAGTACCGCTAGGCCGCGCCTCTTTAGCTCAGTGGTAGAGCACTGGTCTAATAAACCAGGGGTAGTAAGTTCCATCCTCACAGGAGAAAGATGTATTTTGGAAATCAGTTGCGCGTCGTGGCCGTATAGCAAACAGTACCTATGATGACGAACAATTAGCGACAGGCGTTTTTTTAAAGATTTACTCTCAGATGTGATTGAGGCGAATGGCGCAGATAAAGCATTTGCCAAAGCGGTACAGCATAAGGTGGGACGAGGCAGTCTGAGTTACATTTTATAGATGCATTTCTCACATATCTCAGAGCCTCTCGCGATCTTCGTCGTCGTCGTCGTCGTCGTCGTCGTCGTCGTCGCCGCCGCCGCTTCTGCAGAAGTAGCAAATGGCCATCGTAGCAAATGCGGCGAGGGACGCCCTGCCTTCGATTCCGAATGCACTAAGTGTGTGGTCTTGTTTCTCAGTCTATATTTCGTCGGTCTCGTCAGAGGTTGAATGTAACGAATGGGTGGGAAAGAGCAAGGGGCAGCGGCTGTGTAGAACGAAAACACAAATCCTCAGGGGGTGTGAGCGTTTTGAGATGTGTCGTATACATGTAAATGTTTGTTGTCAGTGACCGTGTGGCGTAATGGATAAGGCGTCGGACTTCGCATCTGAAGATTACAGGTTCGAATGCTGTCACGCTCGTGTTTTCCAGTTCTGAAAAAGAAACATACCGTTTTAATGTAGCAATTGAGCAGTACGAAACTGTCTGAATGTTGCTGTTGACCATTTTTTGCTTGGAGATGCTCTTGAGCTTGAAACACACACAGCAAGACCGGTGTTAACTAGCGAAATGGTCGGCAGAGTGCCGACACCGCGAGTTTTGACTGGCACTTGCACATCTAAAACAACGTCGGAAAGTAACTCGTTCGGCTTTTGAGTCACATAAAGTATGTGTGTTAATTTTGACGCCACTAGCTCTGCTTGTTGTCATGCAATTTCTTTGCCTCTCAGAAATGATTATGACATAAAAGTGAAGTACGTGACGAGTGTGACGTTAGGAAAACATTAGGCAGCATGGAGAGCTTCTGTATGGGACCACCCAACCCAAACGAGTACTGTGTGACGTGCTACCCGGCAAGTGTTCACCGAGGTAGCCGGCTAGCTCAGTCGGTAGAGCGTCAGACGCTTAATCCCAGGGTCGTGGGTTCGAGCCAGACGCTAGGCGGAACGGAATTTTGTTCCGCTGCAGATGTAAATTACCGTTTTTCTGTTTAACGAGATTTAATGGAAATAGCAACTTTAAACTTTGCCTACGTCTCTGTCAGTGGCAAGGAAACTGTATTTGAAGGTGAAGGTGATTTTATAGACATGTGTGAAAGACATGTTCTGAAATGCAAGTGTTGTGGTTTGGAGAGCACATCGGTTACGTGTCAGATGTGTAGGGAAGCAGTAATTTGTCGACATAGCTGCAAATATTAGCCGGTAATATGAAGTGTTGTCAGCTAAAGTCTGATGATGCAGAAGACCGTAAGGACGAAGTACCCAAGAGTACCGCTAGGCCGCGCCTCTTTAGCTCAGTGGTAGAGCACTGGTCTAATAAACCAGGGGTCGTAAGTTCCATCCTCACAGGAGAAAGATGTATTTTGGAAATCAGTTGCGCGTCGTGGCCGTATAGCAAACAGTACCTATGATGACGAACAATTAGCGACAGGCGTTTTTTTTAAGATTTACTCTCAGATGTGATTGAGGCGAATGGCGCAGATAAAGCATTTGCCAAAGCGATACAGCATAAGGTGGGACGAGGCAGTCTGAATTACATTTTATAGATGCATTTCTCACATATCTCAGAGCCTCTCGCGATCTTCGTCGTCGTCGTCGTCGTCGTCGTCGTCGTCGCCGCCGCCGCCGCCGCTTCTGCAGAAGTAGCAAATGGCCATCGTAGCAAATGCGGCGAGGGACGCCCTGCCTTCGATTCCGAATGCACAAAGTGTGTGGTCTTGTTTGTCAGTCTATATTTGGTCGGTCTCGTCAGAGGTTGAATGTAACGAATGGGTGGGAAAGAGCAAGGGGCAGCGGCTGTGTAGAACGAAAACACAAATCCTCAGGGGGTGTGAGCGTTTTGAGATGAGTCATATACATGTAAATGTTTGTTGTCAGTGACCGTGTGGCCTAATGGATAAGGCGTCGGACTTCGCATCTGAAGATTACAGGTTCGAATGCTGTCACGCTCGTGTTTTCCAGTTCTGAAAAAGAAACATACCGTTTTAATGTAGCAATTGAGCAGTACAAAACTGTCTGAATGTTGCTGTTGACCATTTTTTGCTTGGAGATGCCCTTGAGCTTGAAACACACACAGCAAGACCGGTGTTAACTAGCGAAATGGTCGGCAGAGTGCCGACACCGCGAGTTTTGACTGGCACTTGCACATCTAAAACAACGTCGGAAAGTAACTCGTTCGGCTTTTGAGTCACATAAAGTATGTGTGTTAATTTTGACGCCACTAGCTCTGCTTGTTGTCATGCAATTTCTTTGCCTCTCAGAAATGATTATAACATAAAAGTGAAGTACGTGACGAGTGTGACGTTAGGAAAACATTAGGCAGCATGGAGAGATTCTGTATGGGACCACACAACCCAAACGAGTACTGTGTGACGTGCTACCCGGCAAGTGTTCACCGAGGTAGCCGGCTAGCTCAGTCGGTAGAGCGTCAGACTCTTAATCCCAGGGTCGTGGGTTCGAGCCAGACGCTGGGCGGAACGGAGTTTTGTTCCGCTGCAGATGTAAATTACCGTTTTTCTGTTTAACGAGATTTAATGGAAATAGCAACTTTAAACTTTGCCTACGTCTCTGTCAGTCGCAAGGAAACTGTATTTGAAGGTGAAGGTGATTTTATAGACATGTGTGAAAGACATGTTCTGAAATGCAAGTGTTGTGGTTTGGAGAGCACATCGGTTACGTGTCAGATGTGTAGGGAAGCAGTAATTTGTCGACATAGCTGCAAATATTAGCCGGTAATATGAAGTGTTGTCAGCTAAAGTCTGATGATGCAGAAGACCGTAAGGACGAAGTACCCAAGAGTACCGCTAGGCCGCGCCTCTTTAGCTCAGTGGTAGAGCACTGGTCTAATAAACCAGGGGTCGTAAGTTCCATCCTCACAGGAGAAAGATGTATTTTGGAAATCAGTTGCGCGTCGTGGCCGTATAGCAAACAGTACCTATGATGACGAACAATTAGCGACAAGCGTTTTTTTTAAGATTTACTCTCAGATGTGATTGAGGCGAATGGCGCAGATAAAGCATTTGCCAAAGCGATACAGCATAAGGTGGGACGAGGCAGTCTGAATTACATTTTATAGATGCATTTCTCACATATCTCAGAGCCTCTCGCGATCTTCGTCGTTGTCGTCGCCGCCGCCGCCGCTTCTGCAGAAGTAGCAAATGGCCATCGTAGCAAATGCGGCGAGGGACGCCCTGCCTTCGATTCCGAATGCACAAAGTGTGTGGTCTTGTTTGTCAGTCTATATTTGGTCGGTCTCGTCAGAGGTTGAATGTAACGAATGGGTGGGAAAGAGCAAGGGGCAGCGGCTGTGTAGAACGAAAACACAAATCCTCAGGGGGTGTGAGCGTTTTGAGATGAGTCATATACATGTAAATGTTTGTTGTCAGTGACCGTGTGGCCTAATGGATAAGGCGTCGGACTTCGCATCTGAAGATTACAGGTTCGAATGCTGTCACGCTCGTGTTTTCCAGTTCTGAAAAAGAAACATACCGTTTTAATGTAGCAATTGAGCAGTACAAAACTGTCTGAATGTTGCTGTTGACCATTTTTTGCTTGGAGATGCCCTTGAGCTTGAAACACACACAGCAAGACCGGTGTTAACTAGCGAAATGGTCGGCAGAGTGCCGACACCGCGAGTTTTGACTGGCACTTGCACATCTAAAACAACGTCGGAAAGTAACTCGTTCGGCTTTTGAGTCACATAAAGTATGTGTGTTAATTTTGACGCCACTAGCTCTGCTTGTTGTCATGCAATTTCTTTGCCTCTCAGAAATGATTATGACATAAAAGTGAAGTACGTGACGAGTGTGACGTTAGGAAAACATTAGGCAGCATGGAGAGATTCTGTATGGGACCACCCAACCCAAACGAGTACTGTGTGACGTGCTACCCGGCAAGTGTTCACCGAGGTAGCCGGCTAGCTCAGTCGGTAGAGCGTCAGACTCTTAATCCCAGGGTCGTGGGTTCGAGCCAGACGCTGGGCGGAACGGAGTTTTGTTCCGCTGCAGATGTAAATTACCGTTTTTCTGTTTAACGAGATTTAATGGAAATAGCAACTTTAAACTTTGCCTACGTCTCTGTCAGTCGCAAGGAAACTGTATTTGAAGGTGAAGGTGATTTTATAGACATGTGTGAAAGACATGTTCTGAAATGCAAGTGTTGTGGTTTGGAGAGCACATCGGTTACGTGTCAGATGTGTAGGGAAGCAGTAATTTGTCGACATAGCTGCAAATATTAGCCGGTAATATGAAGTGTTGTCAGCTAAAGTCTGATGATGCAGAAGACCGTAAGGACGAAGTACCCAAGAGTACCGCTAGGCCGCGCCTCTTTAGCTCAGTGGTAGAGCACTGGTCTAATAAACCAGGGGTCGTAAGTTCCATCCTCACAGGAGAAAGATGTATTTTGGAAATCAGTTGCGCGTCGTGGCCGTATAGCAAACAGTACCTATGATGACGAACAATTAGCGACAAGCGTTTTTTTTAAGATTTACTCTCAGATGTGATTGAGGCGAATGGCGCAGATAAAGCATTTGCCAAAGCGATACAGCATAAGGTGGGACGAGGCAGTCTGAATTACATTTTATAGATGCATTTCTCACATATCTCAGAGCCTCTCGCGATCTTCGTCGTCGTCGTCGTCGTCGTCGTCGTCGTCGTCGTCGTCGTCGTCGTCGTCGCCGCCGCCGCCGCTTCTGCAGAAGTAGCAAATGGCCATCGTAGCAAATGCGGCGAGGGACGCCCTGCCTTCGATTCCGAATGCACAAAGTGTGTGGTCTTGTTTCTCAGTTTATATTTCGTCGGTCTCGTCAGAGGTTGAATGTAACGAATGGGTGGGAAAGAGCAAGGGGCAGCGGCTGTGTAGAACGAAAACACAAATCCTCAGGGGGTGTGAGCGTTTTGAGATGAGTCGTATACATGTAAATGTTTGTTGTCAGTGACCGTGTGGCCTAATGGATAAGGCGTCGGACTTCGCATCTGAAGATTACAGGTTCGAATGCTGTCACGCTCGTGTTTTCCAGTTCTGAAAAAGAAACATACCGTTTTAATGTAGCAATTGAGCAGTACGAAACTGTCTGAATGTTGCTGTTGACCATTTTTTGCTTGGAGATGCTCTTGAGCTTGAAACACACACAGCAAGACCGGTGTTAACTAGCGAAATGGTCGGCAGAGTGCCGACACCGCGAGTTTTGACTGGCACTTGCACATCTAAAACAACGTCGGTAAGTAACTCGTTCGGCTTTTGAGCCACATAAAGTATGTGTGTTAATTTTGACGCCACTAGCTCTGCTTGTTGTCATGCAATTTCTTTGCCTCTCAAAAATGATTATAACATAAAAGTGAAGTACGTGACGAGTGTGACGTTAGGAAAACATTAGGCAGCATGGAGAGATTCTGTATGGGACCACCCAACCCAAACGAGTACTGTGTGACGTGCTACCCGGCAAGTGTTCACCGAGGTAGCCGGCTAGCTCAGTCGGTAGAGCGTCAGACTCTTAATCGCAGGGTCGTGGGTTCGAGCCAGACGCTGGGCGGAACGGAATTTTGTTCCGCTGCAGATGTAAATTACCGTTTTTCTGTTTAACGAGATTTAATGGAAATAGCAACTTTAAACTTTGCCTACGTCTCTGTCAGTCGCAAGGAAACTGTATTTGAAGGTGAAGGTGATTTTGTAGACATGTGTGAAAGACATGTTCTGAAATGCAAGTGTTGTGGTTTGGAGAGCACATCGGTTACGTGTCAGATGTGTAGGGAAGCAGTAATTTGTCGCCATAGCTGCAAATATTAGCCGGTAATATGAAGTGTTGTCAGCTAAAGTCTGATGATGCAGAAGACCGTAAGGACGAAGTACCCAAGAGTACCGCTAGGCCGCGCCTCTTTAGCTCAGTGGTAGAGCACTGGTCTAATAAACCAGGGGTCGTAAGTTCCATCCTCACAGGAGAAAGATGTATTTTGGAAATCAGTTGCGGGTCGTGGCCGTATAGCAAACAGTACCTATGGTGACGAACAATTAGCGACAGGCGTTTTTTTTAAGATTTACTCTCAGATGTGATTGAGGCGAATGGCGCAGATAAAGCATTTGCCAAAGCGGTACAGCATAAGGTGGGACGAGGCAGTCTGAATTACATTTTATAGATGCATTTCTCACATATCTCAGAGCCTCTCGCGATCTTCGTCGTTGTCGTCGCCGCCGCCGCCGCTTCTGCAGAAGTAGCAAATGGCCATCGTAGCAAATGCGGCGAGGGACGCCCTGCCTTCGATTCCGAATGCACAAAGTGTGTGGTCTTGTTTCTCAGTCTATATTTCGTCGGTCTCGTCAGAGGTTGAATGTAACGAATGGGTGGGAAAGAGCAAGGGGCAGCGGCTGTGTAGAACGAAAACACAAATCCTCAGGGGGTGTGAGCGTTTTGAGATGAGTCGTATACATGTAAATGTTTGTTGTCAGTGACCGTGTGGCCTAATGGATAAGGCGTCGGACTTCGCATCTGAAGATTACATGTTCGAATGCTGTCACGCTCGTGTTTTCCAGTTCTGAAAAAGAAACATACCGTTTTAATGTAGCAATTGAGCAGTACGAAACTGTCTGAATGTTGCTGTTGACCATTTTTTGCTTGGAGATGCTCTTGAGCTTGAAACACACACAGCAAGACCGGTGTTAACTAGCGAAATGGTCGGCAGAGTGCCGACACCGCGAGTTTTGACTGGCACTTGCACATCTAAAACAACGTCGGAAAGTAACTCGTTCGGCTTTTGAGTCACATAAAGTATGTGTGTTAATTTTGACGCCACTAGCTCTGCTTGTTGTCATGCAATTTCTTTGCCTCTCAGAAATGATTATGACATAAAAGTGAAGTACGTGACGAGTGTGACGTTAGGAAAACATTAGGCAGCATGGAGAGTTTCTGTATGGGACCACCCAACCCAACCGAGTACTGTGTGACGTGCTACCCGGCAAGTGTTCACCGAGGTAGCCGGCTAGCTCAGTCGGTAGAGTGTCAGACTCTTAATCCCAGGGTCGTGGGTTCGAGCCAGACGCTGGGCGGAACGGAATTTTGTTCCGCTGCAGATGTAAATTACCGTTTTTCTGTTTAACGAGATTTAATGGAAATAGCAACTTTAAACTTTGCCTACGTCTCTGTCAGTCGCAAGGAAACTGTATTTGAAGGTGAAGGTGATTTTATAGACATGTGTGAAAGACATGTTCTGAAATGCAAGCGTTGTGGTTTGGAGAGCACATCGGTTACGTGTCAGATGTGTAGGGAAGCAGTAATTTGTCGCCATAGCTGCAAATATTAGCCGGTAATATGAAGTGTTGTCAGCTAAAGTCTGATGATGCAGAAGACCGTAAGGACGAAGTACCCAAGAGTACCGCTAGGCCGCGCCTCTTTAGCTCAGTGGTAGAGCACTGGTCTAATAAACCAGGGGTCGTAAGTTCCATCCTCACAGGAGAAAGATGTATTTTGGAAATCAGTTGCGCGTCGTGGCCGTATAGCAAACAGTACCTATGATGACGAACAATTAGCGAGAAGCGTTTTTTTTTAAGATTTACTCTCAGATGTGATTGAGGCGAATGGCGCAGATAAAGCATTTGCCAAAGCGATACAGCATAAGGTGGGACGAGGCAGTCTGAATTACATTTTATAGATGCATTTCTCACATATCTCAGAGCCTCTCGCGATCTTCGTCGTCGTCGTCGTCGTCGTCGTCGCCGCCGCCGCCGCTTCTGCAGAAGTAGCAAATGGCCATCGTAGCAAACGCGGCGAGGGACGCCCTGCCTTCGATTCCGAATGCACAAAGTGTGTGGTCTTGTTTCTCAGTCTATATTTCGTCGGTCTCGTCAGAGGTTGAATGTAACGAATGGGTGGGAAAGAGCAAGGGGCAGCGGCTGTGTAGAACGAAAACACAAATCCTCAGGGGGTGTGAGCGTTTTGAGATGAGTCGTATACATGTAAATGTTTGTTGTCAGTGACCGTGTGGCCTAATGGATAAGGCGTCGGACTTCGCATCTGAAGATTACAGGTTCGAATGCTGTCACGCTCGTGTTTTCCAGTTCTGAAAAAGAAACATACCGTTTTAATGTAGCAATTGAGCAGTACGAAACTGTCTGAATGTTGCTGTTGACCATTTTTTGCTTGGAGATGCTCTTGAGCTTGAAACACACACAGCAAGACCGGTGTTAACTAGCGAAATGGTCGGCAGAGTGCCGACACCGCGAGTTTTGACTGGCACTTGCACATCTAAAACAACGTCGGTAAGTAACTCGTTCGGCTTTTGAGCCACATAAAGTATGTGTGTTAATTTTGACGCCACTAGCTCTGCTTGTTGTCATGCAATTTCTTTGCCTCTCAAAAATGATTATGACATAAAAGTGAAGTACGTGACGAGTGTGACGTTAGGAAAACATTAGGCAGCATGGAGAGATTCTGTATGGGACCACCCAACCCAAACGAGTACTGTGTGACGTGCTACCCGGCAAGTGTTCACCGAGGTAGCCGGCTAGCTCAGTCGGTAGAGCGTCAGACTCTTAATCCCAGGGTCGTGGGTTCGAGCCAGACGCTGGGCGGAACGGTATTTTGTTCCGCTGCAGATGTAAATTACCGTTTTTCTGTTTAACGAGATTTAATGGAAATAGCAACTTTAAACTTTGCCTACGTCTCTGTCAGTCGCAAGGAAACTGTATTTGAAGGTGAAGGTGATTTTGTAGACATGTGTGAAAGACATGTTCTGAAATGCAAGTGTTGTGGTTTGGAGAGCACATCGGTTACGTGTCAGATGTGTAGGGAAGCAGTAATTTGTCGACATAGCTGCAAATATTAGCCGGTAATATGAAGTGTTGTCAGCTAAAGTCTGATGATGCAGAAGACCGTAAGGACGAAGTACCCAAGAGTACCGCTAGGCCGCGCCTCTTTAGCTCAGTGGTAGAGCACTGGTCTAATAAACCAGGGGTCGTAAGTTCCATCCTCACAGGAGAAAGATGTATTTTGGAAATCAGTTGCGCGTCGTGGCCGTATAGCAAACAGTACCTATGATGACGAACAATTAGCGACAGGCGTTTTTTTTTAAGATTTACTCTCAGATGTGATTGAGGCGAATGGCGCAGATAAAGCATTTGCCAAAGCGATACAGCATAAGGTGGGACGAGGCAGTCTGAATTACATTTTATAGATGCATTTCTCACATATCTCAGAGCCTCTCGCGATCTTCGTCGTCGTCGTCGTCGTCGTCGTCGTCGTCGTCGTCGTCGCCGCCGCCGCCGCTTCTGCAGAAGTAGCAAATGGCCATCGTAGCAAATGCGGCGAGGGACGCCCTGCCTTCGATTCCGAATGCACAAAGTGTGTGGTCTTGTTTCTCAGTCTATATTTCGTCGCTCTCGTCAGAGCTTGAATGTAACGAATGGGTGGGAAAGAGCAAGGGGCAGCGGCTGTGTAGAACGAAAACACAAATCCTCAGGGGGTGTGAGCGTTTTGAGATGAGTCGTATACATGTAAATGTTTGTTGTCAGTGACCGTGTGGCGTAATGGATAAGGCGTCGGACTTCGCATCTGAAGATTACAGGTTCGAATGGTGTCACGCTCGTGTTTTCCAGTTCTGAAAAAGAAACATACCGTTTTAATGTAGCAATTGAGCAGTACGAAACTGTCTGAATGTTGCTGTTGACCATTTTTTGCTTGGAGATGCTCTTGAGCTTGAAACACACACAGCAAGACCGGTGTTAACTAGCGAAATGGTCGGCAGAGTGCCGACACCGCGAGTTTTGACTGGCACTTGCACATCTAAAACAACGTCGGAAAGTAACTCGTTCGGCTTTTGAGTCACATAAAGTATGTGTGTTAATTTTGACGCCACTAGCTCTGCTTGTTGTCATGCAATTTCTTTGCCTCTCAGAAATGATTATGACATAAAAGTGAAGTACGTGACGAGTGTGACGTTAGGAAAACATTAGGCAGCATGGAGAGCTTCTGTATGGGACCACCCAACCCAAACGAGTACTGTGTGACGTGCTACCCGGCAAGTGTTCACCGAGGTAGCCGGCTAGCTCAGTCGGTAGAGCGTCAGACGCTTAATCCCAGGGTCGTGGGATCGAGCCAGACGCTGGGCGGAACGGAATTTTGTTCCGCTGCAGATGTAAATTACCGTTTTTCTGTTTAACGAGATTTAATGGAAATAGCAACTTTAAACTTTGCCTACGTCTCTGTCAGTCGCAAGGAAACTGTATTTGAAGGTGAAGGTGATTTTGTAGACATGTGTGAAAGACATGTTCTGAAATGCAAGTGTTGTGGTTTGGAGAGCACATCGGTTACGTGTCAGATGTGTAGGGAAGCAGTAATTTGTCGCCATAGCTGCAAATATTAGCCGGTAATATGAAGTGTTGTCAGCTAAAGTCTGATGATGCAGAAGACCGTAAGGACGAAGTACCCAAGAGTACCGCTAGGCCGCGCATCTTTAGCTCAGTGGTAGAGCACTGGTCTAATAAACCAGGGGTCGTAAATTCCATCCTCACAGGAGAAAGATGAATTTTGGAAATCAGTTGCGCGTCGTGGCCGTATAGCAAACAGTACCTATGATGACGAACAATTAGCGACAGGCGTTTTTTTTAAGATTTACTCTCAGATGTGATTGAGGCGAATGGCGCAGATAAAGCATTTGCCAAAGCGATACAGCATAAGGTGGGACGAGGAAGTCTGAATTACATTTTATAGATGCATTTCTCACATATCTCAGAGCCTCTCGCGATCTTCGTCGTCGTCGTCGTCGTCGTCGTCGTCGTCGTCGTCGCCGCCGCCGCTTCTGCAGAAGTAGCAAATGGCCATCGTAGCAAATGCGGCGAGGGACGCCCTGCCTTCGATTCCGAATGCACTAAGTGTGTGGTCTTGTTTCTCAGTCTATATTTCGTCGGTCTCGTCAGAGGTTGAATGTAACGAATGGGTGGGAAAGAGCAAGGGGCAGCGGCTGTGTAGAACGAAAACACAAATCCTCAGGGGGTGTGAGCGTTTTGAGATGAGTCGTATACATGTAAATGTTTGTTGTCAGTGACCGTGTGGCCTAATGGATAAGGCGTCGGACTTCGCATCTGAAGATTACAGGTTCGAATGGTGTCACGCTCGTGTTTTCCAGTTCTGAAAAAGAAACATACCGTTTTAATGTAGCAATTGAGCAGTACGAAACTGTCTGAATGTTGCTGTTGACCATTTTTTGCTTGGAGATGCTCTTGAGCTTGAAACACACACAGCAAGACCGGTGTTAACTAGCGAAATGGTCGGCAGAGTGCCGACACCGCGAGTTTTGACTGGCACTTGCACATCTAAAACAACGTCGGAAAGTAACTCGTTCGGCTTTTGAGTCACATAAAGTATGTGTGTTAATTTTGACGCCACTAGCTCTGCTTGTTGTCATGCAATTTCTTTGCCTCTCAGAAATGATTATGACATAAAAGTGAAGTACGTGACGAGTGTGACGTTAGGAAAACATTAGGCAGCATGGAGAGCTTCTGTATGGGACCACCCAACCCAAACGAGTACTGTGTGACGTGCTACCCGGCAAGTGTTCACCGAGGTAGCCGGCTAGCTCAGTCGGTAGAGCGTCAGACGCTTAATCCCAGGGTCGTGGGATCGAGCCAGACGCTGGGCGGAACGGAATTTTGTTCCGCTGCAGATGTAAATTACCGTTTTTCTGTTTAACGAGATTTAATGGAAATAGCAACTTTAAACTTTGCCTACGTCTCTGTCAGTCGCAAGGAAACTGTATTTGAAGGTGAAGGTGATTTTGTAGACATGTGTGAAAGACATGTTCTGAAATGCAAGTGTTGTGGTTTGGAGAGCACATCGGTTACGTGTCAGATGTGTAGGGAAGCAGTAATTTGTCGCCATAGCTGCAAATATTAGCCGGTAATATGAAGTGTTGTCAGCTAAAGTCTGATGATTCAGAAGACCGTAAGGACGAAGTACCCAAGAGTACCGCTAGGCCGCGCATCTTTAGCTCAGTGGTAGAGCACTGGTCTAATAAACCAGGGGTCGTAAATTCCATCCTCACAGGAGAAAGATGAATTTTGGAAATCAGTTGCGCGTCGTGGCCGTATAGCAAACAGTACCTATGATGACGAACAATTAGCGACAGGCGTTTTTTTTAAGATTTACTCTCAGATGTGATTGAGGCGAATGGCGCAGATAAAGCATTTGCCAAAGCGATACAGCATAAGGTGGGACGAGGCAGTCTGAATTACATTTTATAGATGCATTTCTCACATATCTCAGAGCCTCTCGCGATCTTCGTCGTCGTCGTCGTCGTCGCCGCCGCCGCCGCCGCCGCCGCCGCCGCCGCTTCTGCAGAAGTAGCAAATGGCCATCGTAGCAAATGCGGCGAGGGACGCCCTGCCTTCGATTCCGAATGCACAAAGTGTGTGGTCTTGTTTCTCAGTCTATATTTCGTCGGTCTCGTCAGAGGTTGAATGTAACGAATGGGTGGGAAAGAGCAAGGGGCAGCGGCTGTGTAGATCGAAAACACAAATCCTCAGGGGGTGTGAGCGTTTTGAGATGAGTCGTATACATGTAAATGTTTGTTGTCAGTGACCGTGTGGCGTAATGGATAAGGCGTCGGACTTCGCATCTGAAGATTACAGGTTCGAATGGTGTCACGCTCGTGTTTTCCAGTTCTGAAAAAGAAACATACCGTTTTAATGTAGCAATTGAGCAGTACGAAACTGTCTGAATGTTGCTGTTGACCATTTTTTGCTTGGAGATGCTCTTGAGCTTGAAACACACACAGCAAGACCGGTGTTAACTAGCGAAATGGTCGGCAGAGTGCCGACACCGCGAGTTTTGACTGGCACTTGCACATCTAAAACAACGTCGGAAAGTAACTCGTTCGGCTTTTGAGTCACATAAAGTATGTGTGTTAATTTTGACGCCACTAGCTCTGCTTGTTGTCATGCAATTTCTTTGCCTCTCAGAAATGATTATGACATAAAAGTGAAGTACGTGACGAGTGTGACGTTAGGAAAACATTAGGCAGCATGGAGAGATTCTGTATGGGACCACCCAACCCAAACGAGTACTGTGTGACGTGCTACCCGGCAAGTGTTCACCGAGGTAGCCGGCTAGCTCAGTCGGTAGAGCGTCAGACTCTTAATCCCAGGGTCGTGGGTTCGAGCCAGACGCTGGGCGGAACGGAATTTTGTTCCGCTGCAGATGTAAATTACCGTTTTTCTGTTTAACGAGATTTAATGGAAATAGCAACTTTAAACTTTGCCTACGTCTCTGTCAGTCGCAAGGAAACTGTATTTGAAGGTGAAGGTGATTTTATAGACATGTGTGAAAGACATGTTCTGAAATGCAAGTGTTGTGGTTTGGAGAGCACATCGGTTACGTGTCAGATGTGTAGGGAAGCAGTAATTTGTCGACATAGCTGCAAATATTAGCCGGTAATATGAAGTGTTGTCAGCTAAAGTCTGATGATGCAGAAGACCGTAAGGACGAAGTACCCAAGAGTACCGCTAGGCCGCGCCTCTTTAGCTCAATGGTAGAGCACTGGTCTAATAAACCAGGGGTCGTAAGTTCCATCCTCACAGGAGAAAGATGTATTTTGGAAATCAGTTGCGCGTCGTGGCCGTATAGCAAACAGTAATTATGATGACGAACAATTAGCGACAGGCGTTTTTTTTAAGATTTACTCTCAGATGTGATTGAGGCGAATGGCGCAGATAAAGCATTTGCCAAAGCGGTACAGCATAAGGTGGGACGAGGCAGTCTGAATTACATTTTATAGATGCATTTCTCACATATCTCAGAGCCTCTCGCGATCTTCGTCGTCGTCGTCGTCGCCGTCGTCGTCGTCGTCGTCGTCGTCGCCGCCGCCGCTTCTGCAGAAGTAGCAAATGGCCATCGTAGCAAATGCGGCGAGGGACGCCCTGCCTTCGATTCCGAATGCACAAAGTGTGTGGTCTTGTTTCTCAGTCTATATTTGGTCGGTCTCGTCAGAGGTTGAATGTAACGAATGGGTGGGAAAGAGCAAGGGGCAGCGGCTGTGTAGAACGAAAACACAAATCCTCAGGGGGTGTGAGCGTTTTGTGATGAGTCGTATACATGTAATTGTTTGTTGTCAGTGACCGTGTGGCGTAATGGATAAGGCGTCGGACTTCGCATCTGAAGATTACAGGTTCGAATGCTGTCACGCTCGTGTTTTCCAGTTCTGAAAAAGAAACATACCGTTTTAATGTAGCAATTGAGCAGTACGAAACTGTCTGAATGTTGCTGTTGACCATTTTTTGCTTGGAGATGCTCTTGAGCTTGAAACACACACAGCAAGACCGGTGTTAACTAGCGAAATGGTCGGCAGAGTGCCGACACCGCGAGTTTTGACTGGCACTTGCACATCTAAAACAACGTCGGAAAGTAACTCGTTCGGCTTTTGAGTCACATAAAGTATGTGTGTTAATTTTGACGCCACTAGCTCTGCTTGTTGTCATGCAATTTCTTTGCCTCTCAGAAATGATTATGACATAAATGTGAAGTACGTGACGAGTGTGACGTTAGGAAAACATTAGGCAGCATGGAGAGATTCTGTATGGGACCACCCAACCCAAACGAGTACTGTGTGACGTGCTACCCGGCAAGTGTTCACCGAGGTAGCCGGCTAGCTCAGTCGGTAGAGCGTCAGACTCTTAATCCCAGTGTCGTGGGTTCGAGCCAGACGCTGGGCGGAACGGAATTTTGTTCCGCTGCAGATGTAAATTACCGTTTTTCTGTTTAACGAGATTTAATGGAAATAGCAACTTTAAACTTTGCCTACGTCTCTGTCAGTCGCAAGGAAACTGTATTTGAAGGTGAAGGTGATTTTATAGACATGTGTGAAAGACATGTTCTGAAATGCAAGTGTTGTGGTTTGGAGAGCACATCGGTTACGTGTCAGATGTGTAGGGAAGCAGTAATTTGTCGACATAGCTGCAAATATTAGCCGGTAATATGAAGTGTTGTCAGCTAAAGTCTGATGATGCAGAAGACCGTAAGGAATAAGTACCCAAGAGTACCGCTAGGCCGCGCCTCTTTAGCGCAATGGTAGAGCACTGGTCTAATAAACCAGGGGTCGTAAGTTCCATCCTCACAGGAGAAAGATGTATTTTGGAAATCAGTTGCGCGTCGTGGCCGTATAGCAAACAGTACCTATGATGACGAACAATTAGCGACAGGCGTTTTTTTTAAGATTTACTCTCAGATGTGATTGAGGCGAATGGCGCAGATAAAGCATTTGCCAAAGCGGTACAGCATAAGGTGGGACTAGGCAGTCTGAATTACATTTTATAGATGCATTTCTCACATATCTCAGAGCCTCTCGCGATCTTCGTCGTCGTCGTCGTCGTCGTCGTCGTCGTCGCCGCCGCCGCCGCTTCTGCAGAAGTAGCAAATGGCCATCGTAGCAAATGCGGCGAGGGACGCCCTGCCTTCGATTCCGAATGCACAAAGTGTGTGGTCTTGTTTCTCAGTCTATATTTCGTCGGTCTCGTCAGAGGTTGAATGTAACGAATGGGTGGGAAAGAGCAAGGGGCAGCGGCTGTGTAGAACGAAAACACAAATCCTCAGGGGGTGTGAGCGTTTTGAGATGAGTCGTATACATGTAAATGTTTGTTGTCAGTGACCGTGTGGCCTAATGGATAAGGCGTCGGACTTCGCATCTGAAGATTACAGGTTCGAATGGTGTCACGCTCGTGTTTTCCAGTTCTGAAAAAGAAACATACCGTTTTAATGTAGCAATTGAGCAGTACGAAACTGTCTGAATGTTGCTGTTGACATTTTTTGCTTGGAGATGCTCTTGAGCTTGAAACACACACAGCAAGACCGGTGTTAACTAGCGAAATGGTCGGCAGAGTGCCGACACCGCGAGTTTTGACTGGCACTTGCACATCTAAAACAACGTCGGTAAGTAACTCGTTCGGCTTTTGAGCCACATAAAGTATGTGTGTTAATTTTGACGCCACTAGCTCTGCTTGTTGTCATGCAATTTCTTTGCCTCTCAAAAATGATTATGACATAAAAGTGAAGTACGTGACGAGTGTGACGTTAGGAAAACATTAGGCAGCATGGAGAGATTCTGTATGGGACCACCCAACCCAAACGAGTACTGTGTGACGTGCTACCCGGCAAGTGTTCACCGAGGTAGCCGGCTAGCTCAGTCGGTAGAGCGTCAGACTCTTAATCCCAGTGTCGTGGGTTCGAGCCAGACGCTGGGCGGAACGGAATTTTGTTCCGCTGCAGATGTAAATTACCGTTTTTCTGTTTAACGAGATTTAATGGAAATAGCAACTTTAAACTTTGCCTACGTCTCTGTCAGTCGCAAGGAAACTGTATTTGAAGGTGAAGGTGATTTTATAGACATGTGTGAAAGACATGTTCTGAAATGCAAGTGTTGTGGTTTGGAGAGCACATCGGTTACGTGTCAGATGTGTAGGGAAGCAGTAATTTGTCGACATAGCTGCAAATATTAGCCGGTAATATGAAGTGTTGTCAGCTAAAGTCTGATGATGCAGAAGACCGTAAGGACGAAGTACCCAAGAGTACCGCTAGGCCGCGCCTCTTTAGCTCAATGGTAGAGCACTGGTCTAATAAACCAGGGGTCGTAAGTTCCATCCTCACAGGAGAAAGATGTACTTTGGAAATCAGTTGCGCGTCGTGGCCGTATAGCAAACAGTACCTATGATGACGAACAATTAGCGACAGGCGTTTTTTTTAAGATTTACTCTCAGATGTGATTGAGGCGAATGGCGCAGATAAAGCATTTGCCAAAGTGGTACAGCATAAGGTGGGACGAGGCAGTCTGAATTACATTTTATAGATGCATTTCTCACATATCTCAGAGCCTCTCGCGATCTTCGTCGTCGTCGTCGTCGTCGTCGTCGTCGTCGTCGTCGTCGTCGTCGTCGTCGCCGCCGCCGCCGCTTCTGCAGAAGTAGCAAATGGCCATCGTAGCAAATGCGGCGAGGGACGCCCTGCCTTCGATTCCGAATGCACAAAGTGTGTGGTCTTGTTTCTCAGTCTATATTTCGTCGGTCTCGTCAGAGGTTGAATGTAACGAATGGGTGGGAAAGAGCAAGGGGCAGCGGCTGTGTAGAACGAAAACACAAATCCTCAGGGGGTGTGAGCGTTTTGAGATGAGTCGTATACATGTAAATGTTTGTTGTCAGTGACCGTGTGGCCTAATGGATAAGGCGTCGGACTTCGCATCTGAAGATTACAGGTTCGAATGCTGTCACGCTCGTGTTTTCCAGTTCTGAAAAAGAAACATACCGTTTTAATGTAGCAATTGAGCAGTACGAAACTGTCTGAATGTTGCTGTTGACCATTTTTTGCTTGGAGATGCTCTTGAGCTTGAAACACACACAGCAAGACCGGTGTTAACTAGCGAAATGGTCGGCAGAGGGCCGACACCGCGAGTTTTGACTGGCACTTGCACATCTAAAACAACGTCGGAAAGTAACTCGTTCGGCTTTTGAGTCACATAAAGTATGTGTGTTAATTTTGACGCCACTAGCTCTGCTTGTTGTCATGCAATTTCTTTGCCTCTCAGAAATGATTATGACATAAAAGTGAAGTACGTGACGAGTGTGACGTTAGGAAAACATTAGGCAGCATGGAGAGATTCTGTATGGGACCACCCAACCCAAACGAGTACTGTGTGACGTGCTACCCGGCAAGTGTTCACCGAGGTAGCCGGCTAGCTCAGTCGGTAGAGCGTCAGACTCTTAATCCCAGGGTCGTGGGTTCGAGCCAGACGCTGGGCGGAACGGAATTTTGTTCCGCTGCAGATGTAAATTACCGTTTTTCTGTTTAACGAGATTTAATGGAAATAGCAACTTTAAACTTTGCCTACGTCTCTGTCAGTCGCAAGGAAACTGTATTTGAAGGTGAAGGTGATTTTATAGACATGTGTGAAAGACATGTTCTGAAATGCAAGTGTTGTGGTTTGGAGAGCACATCGGTTACGTGTCAGATGTGTAGGGAAGCAGTAATTTGTCGACATAGCTGCAAATATTAGCCGGTAATATGAAGTGTTGTCAGCTAAAGTCTGATGATGCAGAAGACCGTAAGGACGAAGTACCCAAGAGTACCGCTAGGCCGCGCCTCTTTAGCTCAATGGTAGAGCACTGGTCTAATAAACCAGGGGTCGTAAGTTCCATCCTCACAGGAGAAAGATGTACTTTGGAAATCAGTTGCGCGTCGTGGCCGTATAGCAAACAGTACCTATGATGACGAACAATTAGCGACAGGCGTTTTTTTTAAGATTTACTCTCAGATGTGATTGAGGCGAATGGCGCAGATAAAGCATTTGCCAAAGTGGTACAGCATAAGGTGGGACGAGGCAGTCTGAATTACATTTTATAGATGCATTTCTCACATATCTCAGAGCCTCTCGCGATCTTCGTCGTCGTCGTCGTCGTCGTCGTCGTCGTCGTCGTCGTCGTCGTCGTCGTCGCCGCCGCCGCCGCTTCTGCAGAAGTAGCAAATGGCCATCGTAGCAAATGCGGCGAGGGACGCCCTGCCTTCGATTCCGAATGCACAAAGTGTGTGGTCTTGTTTCTCAGTCTATATTTCGTCGGTCTCGTCAGAGGTTGAATGTAACGAATGGGTGGGAAAGAGCAAGGGGCAGCGGCTGTGTAGAACGAAAACACAAATCCTCAGGGGGTGTGAGCGTTTTGAGATGAGTCGTATACATGTAAATGTTTGTTGTCAGTGACCGTGTGGCCTAATGGATAAGGCGTCGGACTTCGCATCTGAAGATTACAGGTTCGAATGCTGTCACGCTCGTGTTTTCCATTTCTGAAAAAGAAACATACCGTTTTAATGTAGCAATTGAGCAGTACGAAACTGTCTGAATGTTGCTGTTGACCATTTTTTGCTTGGAGATGCTCTTGAGCTTGAAACACACACAGCAAGACCGGTGTTAACTAGCGAAATGGTCGGCAGAGGGCCGACACCGCGAGTTTTGACTGGCACTTGCACATCTAAAACAACGTCGGAAAGTAACTCGTTCGGCTTTTGAGTCACATAAAGTATGTGTGTTAATTTTGACGCCACTAGCTCTGCTTGTTGTCATGCAATTTCTTTGCCTCTCAGAAATGATTATGACATAAAAGTGAAGTACGTGACGAGTGTGACGTTAGGAAAACATTAGGCAGCATGGAGAGATTCTGTATGGGACCACCCAACCCAAACGAGTACTGTGTGACGTGCTACCCGGCAAGTGTTCACCGAAGTAGCCGGCTAGCTCAGTCGGTAGAGCGTCAGACTCTTAATCCCAGGGTCGTGGGTTCGAGCCAGACGCTGGGCGGAACGGAATTTTGTTCCGCTGCAGATGTAAATTACCGTTTTTCTGTTTAACGAGATTTAATGGAAATAGCAACTTTAAACTTTGCCTACGTCTCTGTCAGTCGCAAGGAAACTGTATTTGAAGGTGAAGGTGATTTTGTAGACATGTGTGAAAGACATGTTCTGAAATGCAAGTGTTGTGGTTTGGAGAGCACATCGGTTACGTGTCAGATGTGTAGGGAAGCAGTAATTTGTCGCCATAGCTGCAAATATTAGCCGGTAATATGAAGTGTTGTCAGCTAAAGTCTGATGATGTAGAAGACCGTAAGGACGAAGTACCCAAGAGTACCGCTAGGCCGCGCCTCTTTAGCTCAGTGGTAGAGCACTGGTCTAATAAACCAGGGGTCGTAAGTTCCATCCTCACAGGAGAATGATGTATTTTGGAAATCAGTTGCGCGTCGTGGCCGTATAGCAAACAGTACCTATGTTGACGAACAATTAGCGACAGGCGTTTTTTTAAAGATTTACTCTCAGATGTGATTGAGGCGAATGGCGCAGATAAAGCATTTGCCAAAGCGATACAGCATAAGGTGGGACGAGGCAGTCTGAATTACATTTTATAGATGCATTTCTCACATATGTCAGAGCCTCTCGCGATCTTCGTCGTCGTCGTCGTCGTCGTCGTCGTCGTCGTCGTCGCCGCCGCCGCTTCTGCAGAAGTAGCAAATGGCCATCGTAGCAAATGCGGCGAGGGACGCCCTGCCTTCGATTCCGAATGCACAAAGTGTGTGGTCTTGTTTCTCAGTCTATATTTGGTCGGTCTCGTCAGAGGTTGAATGTAACGAATGGGTGGGAAAGAGCAAGGGGCAGCGGCTGTGTAGAACGAAAACACAAATCCTCAGGGGGTGTGAGCGTTTTGAGATGAGTCGTATACATGTAAATGTTTGTTGTCAGTGACCGTGTGGCCTAATGGATAAGGCGTCGGACTTCGCATCTGAAGATTACAGGTTCGAATGCTGTCACGCTCGTGTTTTCCAGTTCTGAAAAAGAAACATACCGTTTTAATGTAGCAATTGAGCAGTACGAAACTGTCTGAATGTTGCTGTTGACCATTTTTTGCTTGGAGATGCTCTTGAGCTTGAAACACACACAGCAAGACCGGTGTTAACTAGCGAAATGGTCGGCAGAGGGCCGACACCGCGAGTTTTGACTGGCACTTGCACATCTAAAACAACGTCGGAAAGTAACTCGTTCGGCTTTTGAGTCACATAAAGTATGTGTGTTAATTTTGACGCCACTAGCTCTGCTTGTTGTCATGCAATTTCTTTGCCTCTCAGAAATGATTATGACATAAATGTGAAGTACGTGACGAGTGTGACGTTAGGAAAACATTAGGCAGCATGGAGAGATTCTGTATGGGACCACCCAACCCAAACGAGTACTGTGTGACGTGCTACCCGGCAAGTGTTCACCGAGGTAGCCGGCTAGCTCAGTCGGTAGAGCGTCAGACTCTTAATCCCAGTGTCGTGGGTTCGAGCCAGACGCTGGGCGGAACGGAATTTTGTTCCGCTGCAGATGTAAATTACCGTTTTTCTGTTTAACGAGATTTAATGGAAATAGCAACTTTAAACTTTGCCTACGTCTCTGTCAGTCGCAAGGAAACTGTATTTGAAGGTGAAGGTGATTTTATAGACATGTGTGAAAGACATGTTCTGAAATGCAAGTGTTGTGGTTTGGAGAGCACATCGGTTACGTGTCAGATGTGTAGGGAAGCAGTAATTTGTCGACATAGCTGCAAATATTAGCCGGTAATATGAAGTGTTGTCAGCTAAAGTCTGATGATGCAGAAGACCGTAAGGAATAAGTACCCAAGAGTACCGCTAGGCCGCGCCTCTTTAGCGCAATGGTAGAGCACTGGTCTAATAAACCAGGGGTCGTAAGTTCCATCCTCACAGGAGAAAGATGTATTTTGGAAATCAGTTGCGCGTCGTGGCCGTATAGCAAACAGTACCTATGATGACGAACAATTAGCGACAGGCGTTTTTTTTAAGATTTACTCTCAGATGTGATTGAGGCGAATGGCGCAGATAAAGCATTTGCCAAAGCGGTACAGCATAAGGTGGGACTAGGCAGTCTGAATTACATTTTATAGATGCATTTCTCACATATCTCAGAGCCTCTCGCGATCTTCGTCGTCGTCGTCGTCGTCGTCGTCGTCGTCGTCGTCGTCGCCGCCGCCGCCGCTTCTGCAGAAGTAGCAAATGGCCATCGTAGCAAATGCGGCGAGGGACGCCCTGCCTTCGATTCCGAATGCACAAAGTGTGTGGTCTTGTTTCTCAGTCTATATTTCGTCGGTCTCGTCAGAGGTTGAATGTAACGAATGGGTGGGAAAGAGCAAGGGGCAGCGGCTGTGTAGAACGAAAACACAAATCCTCAGGGGGTGTGAGCGTTTTGAGATGAGTCGTATACATGTAAATGTTTGTTGTCAGTGACCGTGTGGCCTAATGGATAAGGCGTCGGACTTCGCATCTGAAGATTACAGGTTCGAATGGTGTCACGCTCGTGTTTTCCAGTTCTGAAAAAGAAACATACCGTTTTAATGTAGCAATTGAGCAGTACGAAACTGTCTGAATGTTGCTGTTGACATTTTTTGCTTGGAGATGCTCTTGAGCTTGAAACACACACAGCAAGACCGGTGTTAACTAGCGAAATGGTCGGCAGAGTGCCGACACCGCGAGTTTTGACTGGCACTTGCACATCTAAAACAACGTCGGTAAGTAACTCGTTCGGCTTTTGAGCCACATAAAGTATGTGTGTTAATTTTGACGCCACTAGCTCTGCTTGTTGTCATGCAATTTCTTTGCCTCTCAAAAATGATTATGACATAAAAGTGAAGTACGTGACGAGTGTGACGTTAGGAAAACATTAGGCAGCATGGAGAGATTCTGTATGGGACCACCCAACCCAAACGAGTACTGTGTGACGTGCTACCCGGCAAGTGTTCACCGAGGTAGCCGGCTAGCTCAGTCGGTAGAGCGTCAGACTCTTAATCCCAGTGTCGTGGGTTCGAGCCAGACGCTGGGCGGAACGGAATTTTGTTCCGCTGCAGATGTAAATTACCGTTTTTCTGTTTAACGAGATTTAATGGAAATAGCAACTTTAAACTTTGCCTACGTCTCTGTCAGTCGCAAGGAAACTGTATTTGAAGGTGAAGGTGATTTTATAGACATGTGTGAAAGACATGTTCTGAAATGCAAGTGTTGTGGTTTGGAGAGCACATCGGTTACGTGTCAGATGTGTAGGGAAGCAGTAATTTGTCGACATAGCTGCAAATATTAGCCGGTAATATGAAGTGTTGTCAGCTAAAGTCTGATGATGCAGAAGACCGTAAGGACGAAGTACCCAAGAGTACCGCTAGGCCGCGCCTCTTTAGCTCAATGGTAGAGCACTGGTCTAATAAACCAGGGGTCGTAAGTTCCATCCTCACAGGAGAAAGATGTACTTTGGAAATCAGTTGCGCGTCGTGGCCGTATAGCAAACAGTACCTATGATGACGAACAATTAGCGACAGGCGTTTTTTTTAAGATTTACTCTCAGATGTGATTGAGGCGAATGGCGCAGATAAAGCATTTGCCAAAGTGGTACAGCATAAGGTGGGACGAGGCAGTCTGAATTACATTTTATAGATGCATTTCTCACATATCTCAGAGCCTCTCGCGATCTTCGTCGTCGTCGTCGTCGTCGTCGTCGTCGTCGTCGTCGTCGTCGTCGTCGTCGCCGCCGCCGCCGCTTCTGCAGAAGTAGCAAATGGCCATCGTAGCAAATGCGGCGAGGGACGCCCTGCCTTCGATTCCGAATGCACAAAGTGTGTGGTCTTGTTTCTCAGTCTATATTTCGTCGGTCTCGTCAGAGGTTGAATGTAACGAATGGGTGGGAAAGAGCAAGGGGCAGCGGCTGTGTAGAACGAAAACACAAATCCTCAGGGGGTGTGAGCGTTTTGAGATGAGTCGTATACATGTAAATGTTTGTTGTCAGTGACCGTGTGGCCTAATGGATAAGGCGTCGGACTTCGCATCTGAAGATTACAGGTTCGAATGCTGTCACGCTCGTGTTTTCCAGTTCTGAAAAAGAAACATACCGTTTTAATGTAGCAATTGAGCAGTACGAAACTGTCTGAATGTTGCTGTTGACCATTTTTTGCTTGGAGATGCTCTTGAGCTTGAAACACACACAGCAAGACCGGTGTTAACTAGCGAAATGGTCGGCAGAGGGCCGACACCGCGAGTTTTGACTGGCACTTGCACATCTAAAACAACGTCGGAAAGTAACTCGTTCGGCTTTTGAGTCACATAAAGTATGTGTGTTAATTTTGACGCCACTAGCTCTGCTTGTTGTCATGCAATTTCTTTGCCTCTCAGAAATGATTATGACATAAAAGTGAAGTACGTGACGAGTGTGACGTTAGGAAAACATTAGGCAGCATGGAGAGATTCTGTATGGGACCACCCAACCCAAACGAGTACTGTGTGACGTGCTACCCGGCAAGTGTTCACCGAGGTAGCCGGCTAGCTCAGTCGGTAGAGCGTCAGACTCTTAATCCCAGGGTCGTGGGTTCGAGCCAGACGCTGGGCGGAACGGAATTTTGTTCCGCTGCAGATGTAAATTACCGTTTTTCTGTTTAACGAGATTTAATGGAAATAGCAACTTTAAACTTTGCCTACGTCTCTGTCAGTCGCAAGGAAACTGTATTTGAAGGTGAAGGTGATTTTATAGACATGTGTGAAAGACATGTTCTGAAATGCAAGTGTTGTGGTTTGGAGAGCACATCGGTTACGTGTCAGATGTGTAGGGAAGCAGTAATTTGTCGACATAGCTGCAAATATTAGCCGGTAATATGAAGTGTTGTCAGCTAAAGTCTGATGATGCAGAAGACCGTAAGGACGAAGTACCCAAGAGTACCGCTAGGCCGCGCCTCTTTAGCTCAATGGTAGAGCACTGGTCTAATAAACCAGGGGTCGTAAGTTCCATCCTCACAGGAGAAAGATGTACTTTGGAAATCAGTTGCGCGTCGTGGCCGTATAGCAAACAGTACCTATGATGACGAACAATTAGCGACAGGCGTTTTTTTTAAGATTTACTCTCAGATGTGATTGAGGCGAATGGCGCAGATAAAGCATTTGCCAAAGTGGTACAGCATAAGGTGGGACGAGGCAGTCTGAATTACATTTTATAGATGCATTTCTCACATATCTCAGAGCCTCTCGCGATCTTCGTCGTCGTCGTCGTCGTCGTCGTCGTCGTCGTCGTCGTCGTCGTCGTCGTCGCCGCCGCCGCCGCTTCTGCAGAAGTAGCAAATGGCCATCGTAGCAAATGCGGCGAGGGACGCCCTGCCTTCGATTCCGAATGCACAAAGTGTGTGGTCTTGTTTCTCAGTCTATATTTCGTCGGTCTCGTCAGAGGTTGAATGTAACGAATGGGTGGGAAAGAGCAAGGGGCAGCGGCTGTGTAGAACGAAAACACAAATCCTCAGGGGGTGTGAGCGTTTTGAGATGAGTCGTATACATGTAAATGTTTGTTGTCAGTGACCGTGTGGCCTAATGGATAAGGCGTCGGACTTCGCATCTGAAGATTACAGGTTCGAATGCTGTCACGCTCGTGTTTTCCATTTCTGAAAAAGAAACATACCGTTTTAATGTAGCAATTGAGCAGTACGAAACTGTCTGAATGTTGCTGTTGACCATTTTTTGCTTGGAGATGCTCTTGAGCTTGAAACACACACAGCAAGACCGGTGTTAACTAGCGAAATGGTCGGCAGAGGGCCGACACCGCGAGTTTTGACTGGCACTTGCACATCTAAAACAACGTCGGAAAGTAACTCGTTCGGCTTTTGAGTCACATAAAGTATGTGTGTTAATTTTGACGCCACTAGCTCTGCTTGTTGTCATGCAATTTCTTTGCCTCTCAGAAATGATTATGACATAAAAGTGAAGTACGTGACGAGTGTGACGTTAGGAAAACATTAGGCAGCATGGAGAGATTCTGTATGGGACCACCCAACCCAAACGAGTACTGTGTGACGTGCTACCCGGCAAGTGTTCACCGAAGTAGCCGGCTAGCTCAGTCGGTAGAGCGTCAGACTCTTAATCCCAGGGTCGTGGGTTCGAGCCAGACGCTGGGCGGAACGGAATTTTGTTCCGCTGCAGATGTAAATTACCGTTTTTCTGTTTAACGAGATTTAATGGAAATAGCAACTTTAAACTTTGCCTACGTCTCTGTCAGTCGCAAGGAAACTGTATTTGAAGGTGAAGGTGATTTTGTAGACATGTGTGAAAGACATGTTCTGAAATGCAAGTGTTGTGGTTTGGAGAGCACATCGGTTACGTGTCAGATGTGTAGGGAAGCAGTAATTTGTCGCCATAGCTGCAAATATTAGCCGGTAATATGAAGTGTTGTCAGCTAAAGTCTGATGATGTAGAAGACCGTAAGGACGAAGTACCCAAGAGTACCGCTAGGCCGCGCCTCTTTAGCTCAGTGGTAGAGCACTGGTCTAATAAACCAGGGGTCGTAAGTTCCATCCTCACAGGAGAATGATGTATTTTGGAAATCAGTTGCGCGTCGTGGCCGTATAGCAAACAGTACCTATGTTGACGAACAATTAGCGACAGGCGTTTTTTTAAAGATTTACTCTCAGATGTGATTGAGGCGAATGGCGCAGATAAAGCATTTGCCAAAGCGATACAGCATAAGGTGGGACGAGGCAGTCTGAATTACATTTTATAGATGCATTTCTCACATATGTCAGAGCCTCTCGCGATCTTCGTCGTCGTCGTCGTCGTCGTCGTCGTCGTCGTCGCCGCCGCCGCTTCTGCAGAAGTAGCAAATGGCCATCGTAGCAAATGCGGCGAGGGACGCCCTGCCTTCGATTCCGAATGCACAAAGTGTGTGGTCTTGTTTCTCAGTCTATATTTGGTCGGTCTCGTCAGAGGTTGAATGTAACGAATGGGTGGGAAAGAGCAAGGGGCAGCGGCTGTGTAGAACGAAAACACAAATCCTCAGGGGGTGTGAGCGTTTTGAGATGAGTCGTATACATGTAAATGTTTGTTGTCAGTGACCGTGTGGCCTAATGGATAAGGCGTCGGACTTCGCATCTGAAGATTACAGGTTCGAATGCTGTCACGCTCGTGTTTTCCAGTTCTGAAAAAGAAACATACCGTTTTAATGTAGCAATTGAGCAGTACGAAACTGTCTGAATGTTGCTGTTGACCATTTTTTGCTTGGAGATGCTCTTGAGCTTGAAACACACACAGCAAGACCGGTGTTAACTAGCGAAATGGTCGGCAGAGGGCCGACACCGCGAGTTTTGACTGGCACTTGCACATCTAAAACAACGTCGGAAAGTAACTCGTTCGGCTTTTGAGTCACATAAAGTATGTGTGTTAATTTTGACGCCACTAGCTCTGCTTGTTGTCATGCAATTTCTTTGCCTCTCAGAAATGATTATGACATAAAAGTGAAGTACGTGACGAGTGTGACGTTAGCAAAACATTAGGCAGCATGGAGAGATTCTGTATGGGACCACCCAACCCAACCGAGTACTGTGTGACGTGGTACCCGGCAAGTGTTCACCGAGGTAGCCGGCTAGCTCAGTCGGTAGAGCGTCAGACTCTTAATCCCAGGGTCGTGGGTTCGAGCCAGACGCTGGGCGGAACGGAATTTTGTTCCGCTGCAGATGTAAATTACCGTTTTTCTGTTTAACGAGATTTAATGGAAATAGCAACTTTAAACTTTGCCTACGTCTCTGTCAGTCACAAGGAAACTGTATTTGAAGGTGAAGGTGATTTTATAGACATGTGTGAAAGACATGTTCTGAAATGCAAGTGTTGTGGTTTGGAGAGCACATCGGTTACGTGTCAGATGTGTAGAGAAGCAGTAATTTGTCGACATAGCTGCAAATATTAGCCGGTAATATGAAGTGTTGTCAGCTAAAGTCTGATGATGCAGAAGACCGTAAGGACGAAGTACCCAAGAGTACCGCTAGGCCGCGCCTCTTTAGCTCAGTGGTAGAGCACTGGTCTAATAAACCAGGGGTCGTAAGTTCCATCCTCACAGGTGAAAGATGTATTTTGGAAATCAGTTGCGCGTCGTGGCCGTATAGCAAACAGTACCTATGATGACGAACAATTAGCGACAGGCGTTTTTTTTTAAGATTTACTCTCAGATGTGATTGAGGCGAATGGCGCAGATAAAGCATTTGCCAAAGCGATACAGCATAAGGTGGGACGAGGCAGTCTGAATTACATTTTATAGATGCATTTCTCACATATCTCAGAGCCTCTCGCGATCTTCGTCGTCGTCGTCGTCGTCGTCGTCGTCGTCGCCGCCGCCGCTTCTGCAGAAGTAGCAAATGGCCATCGTAGCAAATGCGGCGAGGGACGCCCTGCCTTCGATTCCGAATGCACAAAGTGTGTGGTCTTGTTTCTCAGTCTATATTTCGTCGGTCTCGTCAGAGGTTGAATGTAACGAATGGGTGGGAAAGAGCAAGGGGCAGCGGCTGTGTAGAACGAAAACACAAATCCTCAGGTGGGTGTGAGCGTTTTGAGATGAGTCGTATACATGTAAATGTTTGTTGTCAGTGACCGTGTGGCCTAATGGATAAGGCGTCGGACTTCGCATCTGAAGATTACAGGTTCGAATGCTGCCACGCTCGTGTTTTCCAGTTCTGAAAAAGAAACATACCGTTTTAATGTAGCAATTGAGCAGTACGAAACTGTCTGAATGTTGCTGTTGACCATTTTTTGCTTGGAGATGCTCTTGAGCTTGAAACACACACAGCAAGACCGGTGTTAACTAGCGAAATGGTCGGCAGAGTGCCGACACCGCGAGTTTTGACTGGCACTTGCACATCTAAAACAACGTCGGAAAGTAACTCGTTCGGCTTTTGAGTCACATAAAGTATGTGTGTTAATTTTGACGCCACTAGCTCTGCTTGTTGTCATGCAATTTCTTTGCCTCTCAGAAATGATTATGACATAAAAGTGAAGTACGTGACGAGTGTGACGTTAGGAAAACATTAGGCAGCATGGAGAGATTCTGTATGGGACCACCCAACCCAACCGAGTACTTTGTGACGTGCTACCCGGCAAGTGTTCACCGAGGTAGCCGGCTAGCTCAGTCGGTAGAGCGTCAGACTCTTAATCCCAGGGTCGTGGGTTCGAGCCAGACGCTGGGCGGAACGGAATTTTGTTCCGCTGCAGATGTAAATTACCGTTTTTCTGTTTATCGAGATTTAATGGAAATAGCAACTTTAAACTTTGCCTACGTCTCTGTCAGTCGCAAGGAAACTGTATTTGAAGGTGAAGGTGATTTTATAGACATGTGTGAAAGACATGTTCTGAAATGCAAGTGTTGTGGTTTGGAGAGCACATCGGTTACGTGTCAGATGTGTAGGGAAGCAGTAATTTGTCGCCATAGCTGCAAATATTAGCCGGTAATATGAAGTGTTGTCAGCTAAAGTCTGATGATGCAGAAGACCGTAAGGACGAAGTACCCAAGAGTACCGCTAGGCCGCGCCTCTTTAGCTCTGTGGTAGAGCACTGGTCTAATAAACCAAGGGTCGTAAGTTCCATCCTCACAGGAGAAAGATGTATTTTGGAAATCAGTTGCGCGTCGTGGCCGTATAGCAAACAGTACCTATGATGACGAACAATTAGCGACAAGCGTTTTTTTTAAGATTTACTCTCAGATGTGATTGAGGCGAATGGCGCAGATAAAGCATTTGCCAAAGCTATACAGCATAAGGTGGGACGAGGCAGTCTGAATTACATTTTATAGATGCATTTCTCACATATCTCAGAGCCTCTCGCGATCTTCGACGTCGTCGTCGTCGCCGCCGCCGCCGCTTCTGCAGAAGTAGCAAATGGCCATCGTAGCAAATGCGGCGAGGGACGCCCTGCCTTCGATTCCGAATGCACAAAGTGTGTGGTCTTGTTTCTCAGTCTATATTTGGTCGGTCTCGTCAGAGGTTGAATGTAACGAATGGGTGGGAAAGAGCAAGGGGCAGCGGCTGTGTAGAACGAAAACACAAATCCTCAGGGGGTGTGAGCGTTTTGAGATGAGTCGTATACATGTAAATGTTTGTTGTCAGTGACCGTGTGGCCTAATGGATAAGGCGTCGGACTTCGCATCTGAAGATTACAGGTTCGAATGGTGTCACGCTCGTGTTTTCCAGTTCTGAAAAAGAAACATACCGTTTTAATGTAGCAATTGAGCAGTACGAAACTGTCTGAATGTTGCTGTTGACCATTTTTTGCTTGGAGATGCTCTTGAGCTTGAAACACACACAGCAAGACCGGTGTTAACTAGCGAAATGGTCGGCAGAGTGCCGACACCGCGAGTTTTGACTGGCACTTGCACATCTAAAACAACGTCGGAAAGTAACTCGTTCGGCTTTTGAGTCACATAAAGTATGTGTGTTAATTTTGACGCCACTAGCCCTGCTTGTTGTCATGCAATTTCTTTGCCTCTCAGAAATGATTATGACATAAAAGTGAAGTACGTGACGAGTGTGACGTTAGGAAAACATTAGGCAGCATGGAGAGATTCTGTATGGGACCACCCAACCCAAACGAGTACTGTGTGACGTGCTACCCGGCAAGTGTTCACCGAGGTAGCCGGCTAGCTCAGTCGGTAGAGCGTCAGACTCTTAATCCCAGGGTCGTGGGTTCGAGCCAGACGCTGGGCGGAACGGAATTTTGTTCCGCTGCAGATGTAAATTACCGTTTTTCTGTTTAACGAGATTTAATGGAAATAGCAACTTTAAACTTTGCCTACGTCTCTGTCAGTCGCAAGGAAACTGTATTTGAAGGTGAAGGTCATTTTGTAGACATGTGTGAAAGACATGTTCTGAAATGCAAGTGTTGTGGTTTGGAGAGCACATCGGTTACGTGTCAGATGTGTAGGGAAGCAGTAATTTGTCGCCATAGCTGCAAATATTAGCCGGTAATATGAAGTGTTGTCAGCTAAAGTCTGATGATGCAGAAGACCGTAAGAACGAAGTACCAAAGAGTACCGCTAGGCCGCGCCTCTTTAGCTCAGTGGTAGAGCACTGGTCTAATAAACCAGGGGTCGTAAATTCCATCCTCACAGGAGAAAGATGAATTTTGGAAATCAGTTGCGCGTCGTGGCCGTATAGCAAACAGTACCTATGATGACGAACAATTAGCGACAGGCGTTTTTTTTTAAGATTTACTCTCAGATGTGATTGAGGCGAATGGCGCAGATAAAGCATTTGCCAAAGCGGTACAGCATAAGGTGGGACGAGGCAGTCTGAATTACATTTTATAGATGCATTTCTCACATATCTCAGAGCCTCTCGCGATCTTCGTCGTCGTCGTCGTCGTCGTCGTCGTCGTCGTCGCCGCCGCCGCTTCTGCAGAAGTAGCAAATGGCCATCGTAGCAAATGCGGCGAGGGACGCTCTGCCTTCGATTCCGAATGCACAAAGTGTGTGGTCTTGTTTCTCAGTCTATATTTGGTCGGTCTCGTCAGAGGTTGAATGTAACGAATGGGTGGGAAAGAGGAAGGGGCAGCGGCTGTGTAGAACGAAAACACAAATCCTCAGGGGGTGTGAGCGTTTTGAGATGAGTCGTATACATGTAAATGTTTGTTGTCAGTGACCGTGTGGCCTAATGGATAAGGCGTCGGACTTCGCATCTGAAGATTACAGGTTCGAATGGTGTCACGCTCGTGTTTTCCAGTTCTGAAAAAGAAACATACCGTTTTAATGTAGCAATTGAGCAGTACGAAACTGTCTGAATGTTGCTGTTGACCATTTTTTGCTTGGAGATGCTCTTGAGCTTGAAACACACACAGCAAGACCGGTGTTAACTAGCGAAATGGTCGGCAGAGTGCCGACACCGCGAGTTTTGACTGGCACTTGCACATCTAAAACAACGTCGGAAAGTAACTCGTTCGGCTTTTGAGTCACATAAAGTATGTGTGTTAATTTTGACGCCACTAGCCCTGCTTGTTGTCATGCAATTTCTTTGCCTCTCAGAAATGATTATGACATAAAAGTGAAGTACGTGACGAGTGTGACGTTAGGAAAACATTAGGCAGCATGGAGAGATTCTGTATGGGACCACCCAACCCAAACGAGTACTGTGTGACGTGCTACCCGGCAAGTGTTCACCGAGGTAGCCGGCTAGCTCAGTCGGTAGAGCGTCAGACTCTTAATCCCAGGGTCGTGGGTTCGAGCCAGACGCTGGGCGGAACGGAATTTTGTTCCGCTGCAGATGTAAATTACCGTTTTTCTGTTTAACGAGATTTAATGGAAATAGCAACTTTAAACTTTGCCTACGTCTCTGTCAGTCGCAAGGAAACTGTATTTGAAGGTGAAGGTGATTTTATAGACATGTGTGAAAGACATGTTCTGAAATGCAAGTGTTGTGGTTTGGAGAGCACATCGGTTACGTGTCAGATGTGTAGGGAAGCAGTAATTTGTCGCCATAGCTGCAAATATTAGCCGGTAATATGAAGTGTTGTCAGCTAAAGTCTGATGATGCAGAAGACCGTAAGAACGAAGTACCAAAGAGTACCGCTAGGCCGCGCCTCTTTAGCTCAGTGGTAGAGCACTGGTCTAATAAACCAGGGGTCGTAAATTCCATCCTCACAGGAGAAAGATGAATTTTGGAAATCAGTTGCGCGTCGTGGCCGTATAGCAAACAGTACCTATGATGACGAACAATTAGCGACAGGCGTTTTTTTTTAAGATTTACTCTCAGATGTGATTGAGGCGAATGGCGCAGATAAAGCATTTGCCAAAGCGGTACAGCATAAGGTGGGACGAGGCAGTCTGAATTACATTTTATAGATGCATTTCTCACATATCTCAGAGCCTCTCGCGATCTTCGTCGTCGTCGCCGCCGCCGCTTCTGCAGAAGTAGCAAATGGCCATCGTAGCAAATGCGGCGAGGGACGCCCTGCCTTCGATTCCGAATGCACAAAGTGTGTGGTCTTGTTTCTCAGTCTATATTTCGTCGGTCTCGTCAGAGGTTGAATGTAACGAATGGGTGGGAAAGAGCAAGGGGCAGCGGCTGTGTAGAACGAAAACACAAATCCTCAGGGGGTGTGAGCGTTTTGAGATGAGTCGTATACATGTAAATGTTTGTTGTCAGTGACCGTGTGGCGTAATGGATAAGGCGTCGGACTTCGCATCTGAAGATTACAGGTTCGAATGGTGTCACGCTCGTGTTTTCCAGTTCTGAAAAAGAAACATACCGTTTTAATGTAGCAATTGAGCAGTACGAAACTGTCTGAATGTTGCTGTTGACCATTTTTTGCTTGGAGATGCTCTTGAGCTTGAAACACACACAGCAAGACCGGTGTTAACTAGCGAAATGGTCGGCAGAGTGCCGACACCGCGAGTTTTGACTGGCACTTGCACATCTAAAACAACGTCGGAAAGTAACTCGTTCGGCTTTTGAGTCACATAAAGTATGTGTGTTAATTTTGACGCCACTAGCTCTGCTTGTTGTCATGCAATTTCTTTGCCTCTCAGAAATGATTATGACATAAAAGTGAAGTACGTGACGAGTGTGACGTTAGGAAAACATTAGGCAGCATGGAGAGATTCTGTATGGGACCACCCAACCCAAACGAGTACTGTGTGACGTGCTACCCGGCAAGTGTTCACCGAGGTAGCCGGCTAGCTCAGTCGGTAGAGCGTCAGACTCTTAATCCCAGGGTCGTGGGTTCGAGCCAGACGCTGGGCGGAACGGAATTTTGTTCCGCTGCAGATGTAAATTACCGTTTTTCTGTTTAACGAGATTTAATGGAAATAGCAACTTTAAACTTTGCCTACGTCTCTGTCAGTCGCAAGGAAACTGTATTTGAAGGTGAAGGTGATTTTGTAGACATGTGTGAAAGACATGTTCTGAAATGCAAGTGTTGTGGTTTGGAGAGCACATCGGTTACGTGTCAGATGTGTAGGGAAGCAGTAATTTGTCGCCATAGCTGCAAATATTAGCCGGTAATATGAAGTGTTGTCAGCTAAAGTCTGATGATGCAGAAGACCGTAAGAACGAAGTAAAAAAGAGTACCCCTAGGCCGCGCCTCTTTAGCTCAGTGGTAGAGCACTGGTCTAATAAACCAGGGGTCGTAAATTCCATCCTCACAGGAGAAAGATGAATTTTGGAAATCAGTTGCGCGTCGTGGCCGTATAGCAAACAGTACCTATGATGACGAACAATTAGCGACAGGCGTTTTTTTTAAGATTTACTCTCAGATGTGATTGAGGCGAATGGCGCAGATAAAGCATTTGCCAAAGCGGTACAGCATAAGGTGGGACGAGGCAGTCTGAATTACATTTTATAGATGCATTTCTCACATATCTCAGAGCCTCTCGCGATCTTCGTCGTCGTCGTCGTCGTCGTCGTCGTCGTCGCCGCCGCCGCTTCTGCAGAAGTAGCAAATGGCCATCGTAGCAAATGCGGCGAGGGACGCTCTGCCTTCGATTCCGAATGCACAAAGTGTGTGGTCTTGTTTCTCAGTCTATATTTGGTCGGTCTCGTCAGAGGTTGAATGTAACGAATGGGTGGGAAAGAGCAAGGGGCAGCGGCTGTGTAGAACGAAAACACAAATCCTCAGGGGGTGTGAGCGTTTTGAGATGAGTCGTATACATGTAAATGTTTGTTGTCAGTGACCGTGTGGCCTAATGGATAAGGCGTCGGACTTCGCATCTGAAGATTACAGGTTCGAATGGTGTCACGCTCGTGTTTTCCAGTTCTGAAAAAGAAACATACCGTTTTAATGTAGCAATTGAGCAGTACGAAACTGTCTGAATGTTGCTGTTGACCATTTTTTGCTTGGAGATGCTCTTGAGCTTGAAACACACACAGCAAGACCGGTGTTAACTAGCGAAATGGTCGGCAGAGTGCCGACACCGCGAGTTTTGACTGGCACTTGCACATCTAAAACAACGTCGGAAAGTAACTCGTTCGGCTTTTGAGTCACATAAAGTATGTGTGTTAATTTTGACGCCACTAGCCCTGCTTGTTGTCATGCAATTTCTTTGCCTCTCAGAAATGATTATGACATAAAAGTGAAGTACGTGACGAGTGTGACGTTAGGAAAACATTAGGCAGCATGGAGAGATTCTGTATGGGACCACCCAACCCAAACGAGTACTGTGTGACGTGCTACCCGGCAAGTGTTCACCGAGGTAGCCGGCTAGCTCAGTCGGTAGAGCGTCAGACTCTTAATCCCAGGGTCGTGGGTTCGAGCCAGACGCTGGGCGGAACGGAATTTTGTTCCGCTGCAGATGTAAATTACCGTTTTTCTGTTTAACGAGATTTAATGGAAATAGCAACTTTAAACTTTGCCTACGTCTCTGTCAGTCGCAAGGAAACTGTATTTGAAGGTGAAGGTGATTTTGTAGACATGTGTGAAAGACATGTTCTGAAATGCAAGTGTTGTGGTTTGGAGAGCACATCGGTTACGTGTCAGATGTGTAGGGAAGCAGTAATTTGTCGCCATAGCTGCAAATATTAGCCGGTAATATGAAGTGTTGTCAGCTAAAGTCTGATGATGCAGAAGACCGTAAGAACGAAGTACCAAAGAGTACCGCTAGGCCGCGCCTCTTTAGCTCAGTGGTAGAGCACTGGTCTAATAAACCAGGGGTCGTAAATTCCATCCTCACAGGAGAAAGATGAATTTTGGAAATCAGTTGCGCGTCGTGGCCGTATAGCAAACAGTACCTATGATGACGAACAATTAGCGACAGGCGTTTTTTTTTAAGATTTACTCTCAGATGTGATTGAGGCGAATGGCGCAGATAAAGCATTTGCCAAAGCGGTACAGCATAAGGTGGGACGAGGCAGTCTGAATTACATTTTATAGATGCATTTCTCACATATCTCAGAGCCTCTCGCGATCTTCGTCGTCGTCGTCGTCGTCGTCGCCGCCGCCGCTTCTGCAGAAGTAGCAAATGGCCATCGTAGCAAATGCGGCGAGGGACGCTCTGCCTTCGATTCCGAATGCACAAAGTGTGTGGTCTTGTTTCTCAGTCTATATTTGGTCGGTCTCGTCAGAGGTTGAATGTAACGAATGGGTGGGAAAGAGCAAGGGGCAGCGGCTGTGTAGAACGAAAACACAAATCCTCAGGGGGTGTGAGCGTTTTGAGATGAGTCGTATACATGTAAATGTTTGTTGTCAGTGACCGTGTGGCCTGATGGATAAGGCGTCGGACTTCGCATCTGAAGATTACAGGTTCGAATGGTGTCACGCTCGTGTTTTCCAGTTCTGAAAAAGAAACATACCGTTTTAATGTAGCAATTGAGCAGTACGAAACTGTCTGAATGTTGCTGTTGACCATTTTTTGCTTGGAGATGCTCTTGAGCTTGAAACACACACAGCAAGACCGGTGTTAACTAGCGAAATGGTCGGCAGAGTGCCGACACCGCGAGTTTTGACTGGCACTTGCACATCTAAAACAACGTCGGAAAGTAACTCGTTCGGCTTTTGAGTCACATAAAGTATGTGTGTTAATTTTGACGCCACTAGCCCTGCTTGTTGTCATGCAATTTCTTTGCCTCTCAGAAATGATTATGACATAAAAGTGAAGTACGTGACGAGTGTGACGTTAGGAAAACATTAGGCAGCATGGAGAGATTCTGTATGGGACCACCCAACCCAAACGAGTACTGTGTGACGTGCTACCCGGCAAGTGTTCACCGAGGTAGCCGGCTAGCTCAGTCGGTAGAGCGTCAGACTCTTAATCCCAGGGTCGTGGGTTCGAGCCAGACGCTGGGCGGAACGGATTTTTGTTCCGCTGCAGATGTAAATTACCGTTTTTCTGTTTAACGAGATTTAATGGAAATAGCAACTTTAAACTTTGCCTACGTCTCTGTCAGTCGCAAGGAAACTGTATTTGAAGGTGAAGGTGATTTTGTAGACATGTGTGAAAGACATGTTCTGAAATGCAAGTGTTGTGGTTTGGAGAGCACATCGGTTACGTGTCAGATGTGTAGGGAAGCAGTAATTTGTCGCCATAGCTGCAAATATTAGCCGGTAATATGAAGTGTTGTCAGCTAAAGTCTGATGATGCAGAAGACCGTAAGAACGAAGTACCAAAGAGTACCGCTAGGCCGCGCCTCTTTAGCTCAGTGGTAGAGCACTGGTCTAATAAACCAGGGGTCGTAAATTCCATCCTCACAGGAGAAAGATGAATTTTGGAAATCAGTTGCGCGTCGTGGCCGTATAGCAAACAGTACCTATGATGACGAACAATTAGCGACAGGCGTTTTTTTTTAAGATTTACTCTCAGATGTGATTGAGGCGAATGGCGCAGATAAAGCATTTGCCAAAGCGGTACAGCATAAGGTGGGACGAGGCAGTCTGAATTACATTTTATAGATGCATTTCTCACATATCTCAGAGCCTCTCGCGATCTTCGTCGTCGTCGCCGCCGCCGCTTCTGCAGAAGTAGCAAATGGCCATCGTAGCAAATGCGGCGAGGGACGCCCTGCCTTCGATTCCGAATGCACAAAGTGTGTGGTCTTGTTTCTCAGTCTATATTTCGTCGGTCTCGTCAGAGGTTGAATGTAACGAATGGGTGGGAAAGAGCAAGGGGCAGCGGCTGTGTAGAACGAAAACACAAATCCTCAGGGGGTGTGAGCGTTTTGAGATGAGTCGTATACATGTAAATGTTTGTTGTCAGTGACCGTGTGGCGTAATGGATAAGGCGTCGGACTTCGCATCTGAAGATTACAGGTTCGAATGGTGTCACGCTCGTGTTTTCCAGTTCTGAAAAAGAAACATACCGTTTTAATGTAGCAATTGAGCAGTACGAAACTGTCTGAATGTTGCTGTTGACCATTTTTTGCTTGGAGATGCTCTTGAGCTTGAAACACACACAGCAAGACCGGTGTTAACTAGCGAAATGGTCGGCAGAGTGCCGACACCGCGAGTTTTGACTGGCACTTGCACATCTAAAACAACGTCGGAAAGTAACTCGTTCGGCTTTTGAGTCACATAAAGTATGTGTGTTAATTTTGATGCCACTAGCTCTGCTTGTTGTCATGCAATTTCTTTGCCTCTCAGAAATGATTATGACATAAAAGTGAAGTACGTGACGAGTGTGACGTTAGGAAAACATTAGGCAGCATGGAGAGCTTCTGTATGGGACCACCCAACCCAAACGAGTACTGTGTGGCGTGCTACCCGGCAAGTGTTCACCGAGGTAGCCGGCTAGCTCAGTCGGTAGAGCGTCAGACTCTTAATCCCAGGGTCGTGGGTTCGAGCCAGACGCTGGGCGGAACGGAATTTTGTTCCGCTGCAGATGTAAATTACCGTTTTTCTGTTTAACGAGATTTAATGGAAATAGCAACTTTAAACTTTGCCTACGTCTCTGTCTGTCGCAAGGAAACTGTATTTGAAGGTGAAGGTGATTTTATAGACATGTGTGAAAGACATGTTCTGAAATGCAAGTGTTGTGGTTTGGAGAGCACATCGGTTACGTGTCAGATGTGTAGGGAAGCAGTAATTTGTCGACATAGCTGCAAATATTAGCCGGTAATATGAAGTGTTGTCAGCTAAAGTCTGATGATGCAGAAGACCGTAAGGACGAAGTACCCAAGAGTACCGCTAGGCCGCGCCTCTTTAGCTCAGTGGTAGAGCACTGGCCTAATAAACCAGGGGTCGTAAGTTCCATCCTCACAGGAGAAAGATGTATTTTGGAAATCAGTTGCGCGTCGTGGCCGTATAGCAAACAGTACCTATGATGACGAACAATTAGCGACAGGCGTTTTTTTTAAGATTTACTCTCAGATGTGATTGAGGCGAATGGCGCAGATAAAGCATTTGCCAAAGCGATACAGCATAAGGTGGGACGAGGCAGTCTGAATTACATTTTATAGATGCATTTCTCACATATCTCAGAGCCTCTCGCGATCTTCGTCGTCGTCGTCGTCGTCGTCGTCGCCGCCGCCGCCGCTTCTGCAGAAGTAGCAAATGGCCATCGTAGCAAATGCGGCGAGGGACGCTCTGCCTTCGATTCCGAATGCACAAAGTGTGTGGTCTTGTTTCTCAGTCTATATTTCGTCGGTCTCGTCAGAGGTTGAATGTAACGAATGGGTGGGAAAGAGCAAGGGGCAGCGGCTGTGTAGAACGAAAACACAAATCCTCAGGGGGTGTGAGCGTTTTGAGATGAGTCGTATACATGTAAATGTTTGTTGTCAGTGACCGTGTGGCCTAATGGATAAGGCGTCGCACTTCGCATCTGAAGATTACAGGTTCGAATGCTGTCACGCTCGTGTTTTCCAGTTCTGAAAAAGAAACATACCGTTTTAATGTAGCAATTGAGCAGTACGAAACTGTCTGAATGTTGCTGTTGACCATTTTTTGCTTGGAGATGCTCTTGAGCTTGAAACACACACAGCAAGACCGGTGTTAACTAGCGAAATGGTCGGCAGAGTGCCGACACCGCGAGTTTTGACTGGCACTTGCACATCTAAAACAACGTCGGAAAGTAACTCGTTCGGCTTTTGAGTCACATAAAGTATGTGTGTTAATTTTGACGCCACTAGCTCTGCTTGTTGTCATGCAATTTCTTTGCCTCTCAGAAATGATTATGACATAAAAGTGAAGTACGTGACGAGTGTGACGTTAGGAAAACATTAGGCAGCATGGAGAGATTCTGTATGGGACCACCCAACCCAAACGAGTACTGTGTGACGTGCTACCCGGCAAGTGTTCACCGAGGTAGCCGGCTAGCTCAGTCGGTAGAGCGTCAGACTCTTAATCCCAGGGTCGTGGGGTTCGAGCCAGACGCTGGGCGGAACGGAATTTTGTTCCGCTGCAGATGTAAATTACCGTTCTTCTGTTTAACGAGATTTAATGGAAATAGCAACTTTAAACTTTGCCTACGTCTCTGTCAGTCGCAAGGAAACTGTATTTGAAGGTGAAGGTCATTTTGTAGACATGTGTGAAAGACATGTTCTGAAATGCAAGTGTTGTGGTTTGGAGAGCACATCGGTTACGTGTCAGATGTGTAGGGAAGCAGTAATTTGTCGACATAGCTGCAAATATTAGCCGGTAATATGAAGTGTTGTCAGCTAAAGTCTGATGATGCAGAAGACCGTAAGGACGAAGTACCCAAGAGTACCGCTAGGCCGCGCCTCTTTAGCTCAGTGGTAGAGCACTGGTCTAATAAACCAGGGGTCGTAAATTCCATCCTCACAGGAGAAAGATGAATTTTGGAAATCAGTTGCGCGTCGTGGCCGTATAGCAAACAGTACCTATGATGACGAACAATTAGCGACAGGCGTTTTTTTTAAGATTTACTCTCAGATGTGATTGAGGCGAATGGCGCAGATAAAGCATTTGCCAAAGCGGTACAGCATAAGGTGGGACAAGGCAGTCTGAATTACATTTTATAGATGCATTTCTCACATATCTCAGAGCCTCTCGCGATCTTCGTCGTCGTCGTCGTCGCCGCCGCCGCTTCTGCAGAAGTAGCAAATGGCCATCGTAGCAAATGCGGCGAGGGACGCCCTGCCTTCGATTCCGAATGCACAAAGTGTGTGGTCTTGTTTCTCAGTCTATATTTCGTCGGTCTCGTCAGAGGTTGAATGTAACGAATGGGTGGGAAAGAGCAAGGGGCAGCGGCTGTGTAGAACGAAAACACAAATCCTCAGGGGGTGTGAGCGTTTTGAGATGAGTCGTATACATGTAAATGTTTGTTGTCAGTGACCGTGTGGCGTAATGGATAAGGCGTCGGACTTCGCATCTGAAGATTACAGGTTCGAATGGTGTCACGCTCGTGTTTTCCAGTTCTGAAAAAGAAACATACCGTTTTAATGTAGCAATTGAGCAGTACGAAACTGTCTGAATGTTGCTGTTGACCATTTTTTGCTTGGAGATGCTCTTGAGCTTGAAACACACACAGCAAGACCGGTGTTAACTAGCGAAATGGTCGGCAGAGTGCCGACACCGCGAGTTTTGACTGGCACTTGCACATCTAAAACAACGTCGGAAAGTAACTCGTTCGGCTTTTGAGTCACATAAAGTATGTGTGTTAATTTTGACGCCACTAGCTCTGCTTGTTGTCATGCAATTTCTTTGCCTCTCAGAAATGATTATGACATAAAAGTGAAGTACGTGACGAGTGTGACGTTAGGAAAACATTAGGCAGCATGGAGAGCTTCTGTATGGGACCACCCAACCCAAACGAGTACTGTGTGACGTGCTACCCGGCAAGTGTTCACCGAGGTAGCCGGCTAGCTCAGTCGGTAGAGTGTCAGACTCTTAATCCCAGGGTCGTGGGTTCGAGCCAGACGCTGGGCGGAACGGAATTTTGTTCCGCTGCAGATGTAAATTACTGTTTTTCTGTTTAACGAGATTTAATGGAAATAGCAACTTTAAACTTTGCCTACGTCTCTGTCAGTCGCAAGGAAACTGTATTTGAAGGTGAAGGTGATTTTATAGACATGTGTGAAAGACATGTTCTGAAATGCAAGTGTTGTGGTTTGGAGAGCACATCGGTTACGTGTCAGATGTGTAGGGAAGCAGTAATTTGTCGACATAGCTGCAAATATTAGCCGGTAATATGAAGTGTTGTCAGCTAAAGTCTGATGATGCAGAAGACCGTAAGGACGAAGTACCCAAGAGTACCGCTAGGCCGCGCCTCTTTAGCTCAGTGGTAGAGCACTGGCCTAATAAACCAGGGGTCGTAAGTTCCATCCTCACAGGAGAAAGATGTATTTTGGAAATCAGTTGCGCGTCGTGGCCGTATAGCAAACAGTACCTATGATGACGAACAATTAGCGACAGGCGTTTTTTTTAAGATTTACTCTCAGATGTGATTGAGGCGAATGGCGCAGATAAAGCATTTGCCAAAGCGATACAGCATAACGTGGGACGAGGCAGTCTGAATTACATTTTATAGATGCATTTCTCACATATCTCAGAGCCTCTCGCGATCTTCGTCGTCGTCGTCGTCGTCGTCGTCGTCGTCGCCGCCGCCGCTTCTGCAGAAGTAGCAAATGGCCATCGTAGCAAATGCGGCGAGGGACGCTCTGCCTTCGATTCCGAATGCACAAAGTGTGTGGTCTTGTTTCTCAGTCTATATTTCGTCGGTCTCGTCAGAGGTTGAATGTAACGAATGGGTGGGAAAGAGCAAGGGGCAGCGGCTGTGTAGAACGAAAACACAAATCCTCAGGGGGTGTGAGCGTTTTGAGATGAGTCGTATACATGTAAATGTTTGTTGTCAGTGACCGTGTGGCCTAATGGATAAAGCGTCGGACTTTGCATCTGAAGATTACAGGTTCGAATGCTGTCACGCTCGTGTTTTCCAGTTCTGAAAAAGAAACATACCGTTTTAATGTAGCAATTGAGCAGTACGAAACTGTCTGAATGTTGCTGTTGACCATTTTTTGCTTGGAGATGCTCTTGAGCTTGAAACACACACAGCAAGACCGGTGTTAACTAGCGAAATGGTCGGCAGAGTGCCGACACCGCGAGTTTTGACTGGCACTTGCACATCTAAAACAACGTCGGAAAGTAACTCGTTCGGCTTTTGAGTCACATAAAGTATGTGTGTTAATTTTGACGCCACTAGCTCTGCTTGTTGTCATGCAATTTCTTTGCCTCTCAGAAATGATTATGACATAAAAGTGAAGTACGTGACGAGTGTGACGTTAGGAAAACATTAGGCAGCATGGAGAGATTCTGTATGGGACCACCCAACCCAAACGAGTACTGTGTGACGTGCTACCCGGCAAGTGTTCACCGAGGTAGCCGGCTAGCTCAGTCGGTAGAGCGTCAGACTCTTAATCCCAGGGTCGTGGGTTCGAGCCAGACGCTGGGCGGAACGGAGTTTTGTTCCGCTGCAGATGTAAATTACCGTTTTTCTGTTTAACGAGATTTAATGGAAATAGCAACTTTAAACTTTGCCTACGTCTCTGTCAGTCGCAAGGAAACTGTATTTGAAGGTGAAGGTGATTTTGTAGACATGTGTGAAAGACATGTTCTGAAATGCAAGTGTTGTGGTTTGGAGAGCACATCGGTTACGTGTCAGATGTGTAGGGAAGCAGTAATTTGTCGCCATAGCTGCAAATATTAGCCGGTAATATGAAGTGTTGTCAGCTAAAGTCTGATGATGCAGAAGACCGTAAGGACGAAGTACCCAAGAGTACCGCTAGGCCGCGCCTCTTTAGCTCAGTGGTAGAGCACTGGTCTAATAAACCAGGGGTCGTAAATTCCATCCTCACAGGAGAAAGATGAATTTTGGAAATCAGTTGCGCGTCGTGGCCGTATAGCAAACAGTACCTATGATGACGAACAATTAGCGACAGGCGTTTTTTTTAGGATTTACTCTCAGATGTGATTGAGGCGAATGGCGCAGATAAAGCATTTGCCAAAGCGGTACAGCATAAGGTGGGACGAGGCAGTCTGAATTACATTTTATAGATGCATTTCTCACATATCTCAGAGCCTCTCGCGATCTTCGTCGTCGTCGTCGTCGTCGTCGTCGTCGTCGTCGCCGCCGCCGCTTCTGCAGAAGTAGCAAATGGCCATCGTAGCAAATGCGGCGAGGGACGCCCTGCCTTCGATTCCGAATGCACAAAGTGTGTGGTCTTGTTTCTCAGTCTATATTTCGTCGGTCTCGTCAGAGGTTGAATGTAACGAATGGGTGGGAAAGAGCAAGGGGCAGCGGCTGTGTAGAACGAAAACACAAATCCTCAGGGGGTGTGAGCGTTTTGAGATGAGTCGTATACATGTAAATGTTTGTTGTCAGTGACCGTGTGGCCTAATGGATAAGGCGTCGGACTTCGCATCTGAAGATTACAGGTTCGAATGGTGTCACGCTCGTGTTTTCCAGTTCTGAAAAAGAAACATACCGTTTTAATGTAGCAATTGAGCAGTACGAAACTGTCTGAATGTTGCTGTTGACCATTTTTTGCTTGGAGATGCTCTTGAGCTTGAAACACACACAGCAAGACCGGTGTTAACTAGCGAAATGGTCGGCAGAGTGCCGACACCGCGAGTTTTGACTGGCACTTGCACATCTAAAACAACGTCGGAAAGTAACTCGTTCGGCTTTTGAGTCACATAAAGTATGTGTGTTAATTTTGACGCCACTAGCTCTGCTTGTTGTCATGCAATTTCTTTGCCTCTCAGAAATGATTATGACATAAAAGTGAAGTACGTGACGAGTGTGACGTTAGGAAAACATTAGGCAGCATGGAGAGATTCTGTATGGGACCACCCAACCCAAACGAGTACTGTGTGACGTGCTACCCGGCAAGTGTTCACCGAGGTAGCCGGCTAGCTCAGTCGGTAGAGCGTCAGACTCTTAATCCCAGGGTCGTGGGTTCGAGCCAGACGCTGGGCGGAACGGAATTTTGTTCCGCTGCAGATGTAAATTACCGTTTTTCTGTTTAACGAGATTTAATGGAAATAGCAACTTTAAACTTTGCCTACGTCTCTGTCAGTCGCAAGGAAACTGTATTTGAAGGTGAAGGTGATTTTATAGACATGTGTGAAAGACATGTTCTGAAATGCAAGTGTTGTGGTTTGGAGAGCACATCGGTTACGTGTCAGATGTGTAGGGAAGCAGTAATTTGTCGACATAGCTGCAAATATTAGCCGGTAATATGAAGTGTTGTCAGCTAAAGTCTGATGATGCAGAAGACCGTAAGGACGAAGTACCCAAGAGTACCGCTAGGCCGCGCCTCTTTAGCTGAGTGGTAGAGCACTGGCCTAATAAACCAGGGGTCATAAGTTCCATCCTCACAGGAGAAAGATGTATTTTGGAAATCAGTTGCGCGTCGTGGCCGTATAGCAAACAGTACCTATGATGACGAACAATTAGCGACAGGCGTTTTTTTTAAGATTTACTCTCAGATGTGATTGAGGCGAATGGCGCAGATAAAGCATTTGCCAAAGCGATACAGCATAAGGTGGGACGAGGCAGTCTGAATTACATTTTATAGATGCATTTCTCACATATCTCAGAGCCTCTCGCGATCTTCGTCGTCGTCGTCGTCGTCGTCGTCGCCGCCGCCGCCGCTTCTGCAGAAGTAGCAAATGGCCATCGTAGCAAATGCGGCGAGGGACGCTCTGCCTTCGATTCCGAATGCACAAAGTGTGTGGTCTTGTTTCTCAGTCTATATTTCGTCGGTCTCATCAGAGGTTGAATGTAACGAATGGGTGGGAAAGAGCAAGGGGCAGCGGCTGTGTAGAACGAAAACACAAATCCTCAGGGGGTGTGAGCGTTTTGAGATGAGTCGTATACATGTAAATGTTTGTTGTCAGTGACCGTGTGGCCTAATGGATAAAGCGTCGGACTTTGCATCTGAAGATTACAGGTTCGAATGCTGTCACGCTCGTGTTTTCCAGTTCTGAAAAAGAAACATACCGTTTTAATGTAGCAATTGAGCAGTACGAAACTGTCTGAATGTTGCTGTTGACCATTTTTTGCTTGGAGATGCTCTTGAGCTTGAAACACACACAGCAAGACCGGTGTTAACTAGCGAAATGGTCGGCAGAGTGCCGACACCGCGAGTTTTGACTGGCACTTGCACATCTAAAACAACGTCGGAAAGTAACTCGTTCGGCTTTTGAGTCACATAAAGTATGTGTGTTAATTTTGACGCCACTAGCTCTGCTTGTTGTCATGCAATTTCTTTGCCTCTCAGAAATGATTATGACATAAAAGTGAAGTACGTGACGAGTGTGACGTTAGGAAAACATTAGGCAGCATGGAGAGATTCTGTATGGGACCACCCAACCCAAACGAGTACTGTGTGACGTGCTACCCGGCAAGTGTTCACCGAGGTAGCCGGCTAGCTCAGTCGGTAGAGCGTCAGACTCTTAATCCCAGGGTCGTGGGTTCGAGCCAGACGCTGGGCGGAACGGAATTTTGTTCCGCTGCAGATGTAAATTACCGTTTTTCTGTTTAACGAGATTTAATGGAAATAGCAACTTTAAACTTTGCCTACGTCTCTGTCAGTCGCAAGGAAACTGTATTTGAAGGTGAAGGTGATTTTATAGACATGTGTGAAAGACATGTTCTGAAATGCAAGTGTTGTGGTTTGGAGAGCACATCGGTTACGTGTCAGATGTGTAGGGAAGCAGTAATTTGTCGACATAGCTGCAAATATTAGCCGGTAATATGAAGTGTTGTCAGCTAAAGTCTGATGATGCAGAAGACCGTAAGGACGAAGTACCCAAGAGTACCGCTAGGCCGCGCCTCTTTAGCTCAGTGGTAGAGCACTGGCCTAATAAACCAGGGGTCATAAGTTCCATCCTCACAGGAGAAAGATGTATTTTGGAAATCAGTTGCGCGTCGTGGCCGTATAGCAAACAGTACCTATGATGACGAACAATTAGCGACAGGCGTTTTTTTTAAGATTTACTCTCAGATGTGATTGAGGCGAATGGCGCAGATAAAGCATTTGCCAAAGCGATACAGCATAAGGTGGGACGAGGCAGTCTGAATTACATTTTATAGATGCATTTCTCACATATCTCAGAGCCTCTCGCGATCTTCGTCGTCGTCGTCGTCGTCGTCGTCGTCGTCGTCGTCGTCGTCGCCGCCGCCGCCGCTTCTGCAGAAGTAGCAAATGGCCATCGTAGTAAATGCGGCGAGGGACGCTCTGCCTTCGATTCCGAATGCACAAAGTGTGTGGTCTTGTTTCTCAGTCTATATTTCGTCGGTCTCATCAGAGGTTGAATGTGACGAATGGGTGGGAAAGAGCAAGGGGCAGCGGCTGTGTAGAACGAAAACACAAATCCTCAGGGGGTGTGAGCGTTTTGAGATGAGTCGTATACATGTAAATGTTTGTTGTCAGTGACCGTGTGGCCTAATGGATAAAGCGTCGGACTTTGCATCTGAAGATTACAGGTTCGAATGCTGTCACGCTCGTGTTTTCCAGTTCTGAAAAAGAAACATACCGTTTTAATGTAGCAATTGAGCAGTACGAAACTGTCTGAATGTTGCTGTTGACCATTTTTTGCTTGGAGATGCTCTTGAGCTTGAAACACACACAGCAAGACCGGTGTTAACTAGCGAAATGGTCGGCAGAGTGCCGACACCGCGAGTTTTGACTGGCACTTGCACATCTAAAACAACGTCGGAAAGTAACTCGTTCGGCTTTTGAGTCACATAAAGTATGTGTGTTAATTTTGACGCCACTAGCTCTGCTTGTTGTCATGCAATTTCTTTGCCTCTCAGAAATGATTATGACATAAAAGTGAAGTACGTGACGAGTGTGACGTTAGGAAAACATTAGGCAGCATGGAGAGATTCTGTATGGGACCACCCAACCCAAACGAGTACTGTGTGACGTGCTACCCGGCAAGTGTTCACCGAGGTAGCCGGCTAGCTCAGTCGGTAGAGCGTCAGACTCTTAATCCCAGGGTCGTGGGTTCGAGCCAGACGCTGGGCGGAACGGAATTTTGTTCCGCTGCAGATGTAAATTACCGTTTTTCTGTTTAACGAGATTTAATGGAAATAGCAACTTTAAACTTTGCCTACGTCTCTGTCAGTCGCAAGGAAACTGTATTTGAAGGTGAAGGTGATTTTGTAGACATGTGTGAAAGACATGTTCTGAAATGCAAGTGTTGTGGTTTGGAGAGCACATCGGTTACGTGTCAGATGTGTAGGGAAGCAGTAATTTGTCGACATAGCTGCAAATATTAGCCGGTAATATGAAGTGTTGTCAGCTAAAGTCTGATGATGCAGAAGACCGTAAGGACGAAGTACCCAAGAGTACCGCTAGGCCGCGCCTCTTTAGCTCAGTGGTAGAGCACTGGCCTAATAAACCAGGGGTCATAAGTTCCATCCTCACAGGAGAAAGATGTATTTTGGAAATCAGTTGCGCGTCGTGGCCGTATAGCAAACAGTACCTATGATGACGAACAATTAGCGACAGGCGTTTTTTTTAAGATTTACTCTCAGATGTGATTGAGGCGAATGGCGCAGATAAAGCATTTGCCAAAGCGATACAGCATAAGGTGGGACGAGGCAGTCTGAATTACATTTTATAGATGCATTTCTCACATATCTCAGAGCCTCTCGCGATCTTCGTCGTCGTCGTCGTCGTCGTCGTCGTCGTCGTCGTCGTCGTCGTCGTCGCCGCCGCCGCCGCTTCTGCAGAAGTAGCAAATGGCCATCGTAGTAAATGCGGCGAGGGACGCTCTGCCTTCGATTCCGAATGCACAAAGTGTGTGGTCTTGTTTCTCAGTCTATATTTCGTCGGTCTCATCAGAGGTTGAATGTAACGAATGGGTGGGAAAGAGCAAGGGGCAGCGGCTGTGTAGAACGAAAACACAAATCCTCAGGGGGTGTGAGCGTTTTGAGATGAGTCGAATACATGTAAATGTTTGTTGTCAGTGACCGTGTGGCCTAATGGATAAAGCGTCGGACTTTGCATCTGAAGATTACAGGTTCGAATGCTGTCACGCTCGTGTTTTCCAGTTCTGAAAAAGAAACATACCGTTTTAATGTAGCAATTGAGCAGTACGAAACTGTCTGAATGTTGCTGTTGACCATTTTTTGCTTGGAGATGCTCTTGAGCTTGAAACACACACAGCAAGACCGGTGTTAACTAGCGAAATGGTCGGCAGAGTGCCGACACCGCGAGTTTTGACTGGCACTTGCACATCTAAAACAACGTCGGAAAGTAACTCGTTCGGCTTTTGAGTCACATAAAGTATGTGTGTTAATTTTGACGCCACTAGCTCTGCTTGTTGTCATGCAATTTCTTTGCCTCTCAGAAATGATTATGACATAAAAGTGAAGTACGTGACGAGTGTGACGTTAGGAAAACATTAGGCAGCATGGAGAGATTCTGTATGGGACCACCCAACCCAAACGAGTACTGTGTGACGTGCTACCCGGCAAGTGTTCACCGAGGTAGCCGGCTAGCTCAGTCGGTAGAGCGTCAGACTCTTAATCCCAGGGTCGTGGGTTCGAGCCAGACGCTGGGCGGAACGGAATTTTGTTCCGCTGCAGATGTAAATTACCGTTTTTCTGTTTAACGAGATTTAATGGAAATAGCAACTTTAAACTTTGCCTACGTCTCTGTCAGTCGCAAGGAAACTGTATTTGAAGGTGAAGGTGATTTTGTAGACATGTGTGAAAGACATGTTCTGAAATGCAAGTGTTGTGGTTTGGAGAGCACATCGGTTACGTGTCAGATGTGTAGGGAAGCAGTAATTTGTCGACATAGCTGCAAATATTAGCCGGTAATATGAAGTGTTGTCAGCTAAAGTCTGATGATGCAGAAGACCGTAAGGACGAAGTACCCAAGAGTACCGCTAGGCCGCGCCTCTTTAGCTCAGTGGTAGAGCACTGGCCTAATAAACCAGGGGTCGTAAGTTCCATCCTCACAGGAGAAAGATGTATTTTGGAAATCAGTTGCGCGTCGTGGCCGTATAGCAAACAGTACCTATGATGACGAACAATTAGCGACAGGCGTTTTTTTTAAGATTTACTCTCAGATGTGATTGAGGCGAATGGCGCAGATAAAGCATTTGCCAAAGCGATACAGCATAAGGTGGGACGAGGCAGTCTGAATTACATTTTATAGATGCATTTCTCACATATCTCAGAGCCTCTCGCGATCTTCGTCGTCGTCGTCGTCGTCGTCGTCGCCGCCGCCGCCGCTTCTGCAGAAGTAGCAAATGGCCATCGTAGCAAATGCGGCGAGGGACGCTCTGCCTTCGATTCCGAATGCACAAAGTGTGTGGTCTTGTTTCTCAGTCTATATTTCGTCGGTCTCATCAGAGGTTGAATGTGACGAATGGGTGGGAAAGAGCAAGGGGCAGCGGCTGTGTAGAACGAAAACACAAATCCTCAGGGGGTGTGAGCGTTTTGAGATGAGTCGTATACATGTAAATGTTTGTTGTCAGTGACCGTGTGGCCTAATGGATAAAGCGTCGGACTTTGCATCTGAAGATTACAGGTTCGAATGCTGTCACGCTCGTGTTTTCCAGTTCTGAAAAAGAAACATACCGTTTTAATGTAGCAATTGAGCAGTACGAAACTGTCTGAATGTTGCTGTTGACCATTTTTTGCTTGGAGATGCTCTTGAGCTTGAAACACACACAGCAAGACCGGTGTTAACTAGCGAAATGGTCGGCAGAGTGCCGACACCGCGAGTTTTGACTGGCACTTGCACATCTAAAACAACGTCGGAAAGTAACTCGTTCGGCTTTTGAGTCACATAAAGTATGTGTGTTAATTTTGACGCCACTAGCTCTGCTTGTTGTCATGCAATTTCTTTGCCTCTCAGAAATGATTATGACATAAAAGTGAAGTACGTGACGAGTGTGACGTTAGGAAAACATTAGGCAGCATGGAGAGATTCTGTATGGGACCACCCAACCCAAACGAGTACTGTGTGACGTGCTACCCGGCAAGTGTTCACCGAGGTAGCCGGCTAGCTCAGTCGGTAGAGCGTCAGACTCTTAATCCCAGGGTCGTGGGTTCGAGCCAGACGCTGGGCGGAACGGAATTTTGTTCCGCTGCAGATGTAAATTACCGTTTTTCTGTTTAACGAGATTTAATGGAAATAGCAACTTTAAACTTTGCCTACGTCTCTGTCAGTCGCAAGGAAACTGTATTTGAAGGTGAAGGTGATTTTATAGACATGTGTGAAAGACATGTTCTGAAATGCAAGTGTTGTGGTTTGGAGAGCACATCGGTTACGTGTCAGATGTGTAGGGAAGCAGTAATTTGTCGACATAGCTGCAAATATTAGCCGGTAATATGAAGTGTTGTCAGCTAAAGTCTGATGATGCAGAAGACCGTAAGGACGAAGTACCCAAGAGTACCGCTAGGCCGCGCCTCTTTAGCTCAGTGGTAGAGCACTGGCCTAATAAACCAGGGGTCATAAGTTCCATCCTCACAGGAGAAAGATGTATTTTGGAAATCAGTTGCGCGTCGTGGCCGTATAGCAAACAGTACCTATGATGACGAACAATTAGCGACAGGCGTTTTTTTTAAGATTTACTCTCAGATGTGATTGAGGCGAATGGCGCAGATAAAGCATTTGCCAAAGCGATACAGCATAAGGTGGGACGAGGCAGTCTGAATTACATTTTATAGATGCATTTCTCACATATCTCAGAGCCTCTCGCGATCTTCGTCGTCGTCGTCGTCGTCGTCGTCGTCGTCGTCGTCGCCGCCGCCGCCGCTTCTGCAGAAGTAGCAAATGGCCATCGTAGTAAATGCGGCGAGGGACGCTCTGCCTTCGATTCCGAATGCACAAAGTGTGTGGTCTTGTTTCTCAGTCTATATTTCGTCGGTCTCATCAGAGGTTGAATGTAACGAATGGGTGGGAAAGAGCAAGGGGCAGCGGCTGTGTAGAACGAAAACACAAATCCTCAGGGGGTGTGAGCGTTTTGAGATGAGTCGTATACATGTAAATGTTTGTTGTCAGTGACCGTGTGGCCTAATGGATAAAGCGTCGGACTTTGCATCTGAAGATTACAGGTTCGAATGCTGTCACGCTCGTGTTTTCCAGTTCTGAAAAAGAAACATACCGTTTTAATGTAGCAATTGAGCAGTACGAAACTGTCTGAATGTTGCTGTTGACCATTTTTTGCTTGGAGATGCTCTTGAGCTTGAAACACACACAGCAAGACCGGTGTTAACTAGCGAAATGGTCGGCAGAGTGCCGACACCGCGAGTTTTGACTGGCACTTGCACATCTAAAACAACGTCGGAAAGTAACTCGTTCGGCTTTTGAGTCACATAAAGTATGTGTGTTAATTTTGACGCCACTAGCTCTGCTTGTTGTCATGCAATTTCTTTGCCTCTCAGAAATGATTATGACATAAAAGTGAAGTACGTGACGAGTGTGACGTTAGGAAAACATTAGGCAGCATGGAGAGATTCTGTATGGGACCACCCAACCCAAACGAGTACTGTGTGACGTGCTACCCGGCAAGTGTTCACCGAGGTAGCCGGCTAGCTCAGTCGGTAGAGCGTCAGACTCTTAATCCCAGGGTCGTGGGTTCGAGCCAGACGCTGGGCGGAACGGAATTTTGTTCCGCTGCAGATGTAAATTACCGTTTTTCTGTTTAACGAGATTTAATGGAAATAGCAACTTTAAACTTTGCCTACGTCTCTGTCAGTCGCAAGGAAACTGTATTTGAAGGTGAAGGTGATTTTGTAGACATGTGTGAAAGACATGTTCTGAAATGCAAGTGTTGTGGTTTGGAGAGCACATCGGTTACGTGTCAGATGTGTAGGGAAGCAGTAATTTGTCGACATAGCTGCAAATATTAGCCGGTAATATGAAGTGTTGTCAGCTAAAGTCTGATGATGCAGAAGACCGTAAGGACGAAGTACCCAAGAGTACCGCTAGGCCGCGCCTCTTTAGCTCAGTGGTAGAGCACTGGCCTAATAAACCAGGGGTCGTAAGTTCCATCCTCACAGGAGAAAGATGTATTTTGGAAATCAGTTGCGCGTCGTGGCCGTATAGCAAACAGTACCTATGATGACGAACAATTAGCGACAGGCGTTTTTTTTAAGATTTACTCTCAGATGTGATTGAGGCGAATGGCGCAGATAAAGCATTTGCCAAAGCGATACAGCATAAGGTGGGACGAGGCAGTCTGAATTACATTTTATAGATGCATTTCTCACATATCTCAGAGCCTCTCGCGATCTTCGTCGTCGTCGTCGTCGTCGTCGTCGCCGCCGCCGCCGCCGCTTCTGCAGAAGTAGCAAATGGCCATCGTAGCAAATGCGGCGAGGGACGCTCTGCCTTCGATTCCGAATGCACAAAGTGTGTGGTCTTGTTTCTCAGTCTATATTTCGTCGGTCTCGTCAGAGGTTGAATGTAACGAATGGGTGGGAAAGAGCAAGGGGCAGCGGCTGTGTAGAACGAAAACACAAATCCTCAGGGGGTGTGAGCGTTTTGAGATGAGTCGTATACATGTAAATGTTTGTTGTCAGTGACCGTGTGGCCTAATGGATAAAGCGTCGGACTTTGCATCTCAAGATTACAGGTTCGAATGCTGTCACGCTCGTGTTTTCCAGTTCTGAAAAAGAAACATACCGTTTTAATGTAGCAATTGAGCAGTACGAAACTGTCTGAATGTTGCTGTTGACCATTTTTTGCTTGGAGATGCTCTTGAGCTTGAAACACACACAGCAAGACCGGTGTTAACTAGCGAAATGGTCGGCAGAGTGCCGACACCGCGAGTTTTGACTGGCACTTGCACATCTAAAACAACGTCGGAAAGTAACTCGTTCGGCTTTTGAGTCACATAAAGTATGTGTGTTAATTTTGACGCCACTAGCTCTGCTTGTTGTCATGCAATTTCTTTGCCTCTCAGAAATGATTATGACATAAAAGTGAAGTACGTGACGAGTGTGACGTTAGGAAAACATTAGGCAGCATGGAGAGATTCTGTATGGGACCACCCAACCCAAACGAGTACTGTGTGACGTGCTACCCGGCAAGTGTTCACCGAGGTAGCCGGCTAGCTCAGTCGGTAGAGCGTCAGACTCTTAATCCCAGGGTCGTGGGTTCGAGCCAGACGCTGGGCGGAACGGAGTTTTGTTCCGCTGCAGATGTAAATTACCGTTTTTCTGTTTAACGAGATTTAATGGAAATAGCAACTTTAAACTTTGCCTACGTCTCTGTCAGTCGCAAGGAAACTGTATTTGAAGGTGAAGGTGATTTTGTAGACATGTGTGAAAGACATGTTCTGAAATGCAAGTGTTGTGGTTTGGAGAGCACATCGGTTACGTGTCAGATGTGTAGGGAAGCAGTAATTTGTCGCCATAGCTGCAAATATTAGCCGGTAATATGAAGTGTTGTCAGCTAAAGTCTGATGATGCAGAAGACCGTAAGGACGAAGTACCCAAGAGTACCGCTAGGCCGCGCCTCTTTAGCTCAGTGGTAGAGCACTGGTCTAATAAACCAGGGGTCGTAAATTCCATCCTCACAGGAGAAAGATGAATTTTGGAAATCAGTTGCGCGTCGTGGCCGTATAGCAAACAGTACCTATGATGACGAACAATTAGCGACAGGCGTTTTTTTTAGGATTTACTCTCAGATGTGATTGAGGCGAATGGCGCAGATAAAGCATTTGCCAAAGCGATACAGCATAAGGTGGGACGAGGCAGTCTGAATTACATTTTATAGATGCATTTCTCACATATCTCAGAGCCTCTCGCGATCTTCGTCGTCGTCGTCGCCGCCGCCGCTTCTGCAGAAGTAGCAAATGGCCATCGTAGCAAATGCGGCGAGGGACGCTCTGCCTTCGATTCCGAATGCACAAAGTGTGTGGTCTTGTTTCTCAGTCTATATTTCGTCGGTCTCGTCAGAGGTTGAATGTAACGAATGGGTGGGAAAGAGCAAGGGGCAGCGGCTGTGTAGAACGAAAACACAAATCCTCAGGGGGTGTGAGCGTTTTGAGATGAGTCGTATACATGTAAATGTTTGTTGTCAGTGACCGTGTGGCCTAATGGATAAAGCGTCGGACTTTGCATCTCAAGATTACAGGTTCGAATGCTGTCACGCTCGTGTTTTCCAGTTCTGAAAAAGAAACATACCGTTTTAATGTAGCAATTGAGCAGTACGAAACTGTCTGAATGTTGCTGTTGACCATTTTTTGCTTGGAGATGCTCTTGAGCTTGAAACACACACAGCAAGACCGGTGTTAACTAGCGAAATGGTCGGCAGAGTGCCGACACCGCGAGTTTTGACTGGCACTTGCACATCTAAAACAACGTCGGAAAGTAACTCGTTCGGCTTTTGAGTCACATAAAGTATGTGTGTTAATTTTGACGCCACTAGCTCTGCTTGTTGTCATGCAATTTCTTTGCCTCTCAGAAATGATTATGACATAAAAGTGAAGTACGTGACGAGTGTGACGTTAGGAAAACATTAGGCAGCATGGAGAGATTCTGTATGGGACCACCCAACCCAAACGAGTACTGTGTCACGTGCTACCCGGCAAGTGTTCACCGAGGTAGCCGGCTAGCTCAGTCGGTAGAGCGTCAGACTCTTAATCCCAGGGTCGTGGGTTCGAGCCAGACGCTGGGCGGAACGGAGTTTTGTTCCGCTGCAGATGTAAATTACCGTTTTTCTGTTTAACGAGATTTAATGGAAATAGCAACTTTAAACTTTGCCTACGTCTCTGTCAGTCGCAAGGAAACTGTATTTGAAGGTGAAGGTGATTTTGTAGACATGTGTGAAAGACATGTTCTGAAATGCAAGTGTTGTGGTTTGGAGAGCACATCGGTTACGTGTCAGATGTGTAGGGAAGCAGTAATTTGTCGCCATAGCTGCAAATATTAGCCGGTAATATGAAGTGTTGTCAGCTAAAGTCTGATGATGCAGAAGACCGTAAGGACGAAGTACCCAAAAGTACCGCTAGGCCGCGCCTCTTTAGCTCAGTGGTAGAGCACTGGTCTAATAAACCAGGGGTCGTAAGTTCCATCCTCACAGGAGAAAGATGAATTTTGGAAATCAGTTGCGCGTCGTGGCCGTATAGCAAACAGTACCTATGATGACGAACAATTAGCGACAGGCGTTTTTTTTTAGGATTTACTCTCAGATGTGATTGAGGCGAATGGCGCAGATAAAACATTTGCCAAAGCGGTACAGCATAAGGTGGGACGAGGCAGTCTGAATTACATTTTATAGATGCATTTCTCACATATCTCAGAGCCTCTCGCGATCTTCGTCGTCGTCGTCGTCGTCGTCGTCGTCGTCGTCGTCGTCGTCGTCGTCGCCGCCGCCGCTTCTGCAGAAGTAGCAAATGGCCATCGTAGCAAATGCGGCGAGGGACGCCCTGCCTTCGATTCCGAATGCACAAAGTGTGTGGTCTTGTTTCTCAGTCTATATTTGGTCGGTCTCGTCAGAGGTTGAATGTAACGAATGGGTGGGAAAGAGCAAGGGGCAGCGGCTGTGTAGAACGAAAACACAAATCCTCAGGGGGTGTGAGCGTTTTGAGATGAGTCGTATACATGTAAATGTTTGTTGTCAGTGACCGTGTGGCCTAATGGATAAAGCGTCGGACTTTGCATCTCAAGATTACAGGTTCGAATGCTGTCACGCTCGTGTTTTCCAGTTCTGAAAAAGAAACATACCGTTTTAATGTAGCAATTGAGCAGTACGAAACTGTCTGAATGTTGCTGTTGACCATTTTTTGCTTGGAGATGCTCTTGAGCTTGAAACACACACAGCAAGACCGGTGTTAACTAGCGAAATGGTCGGCAGAGTGCCGACACCGCGAGTTTTGACTGGCACTTGCACATCTAAAACAACGTCGGAAAGTAACTCGTTCGGCTTTTGAGTCACATAAAGTATGTGTGTTAATTTTGACGCCACTAGCTCTGCTTGTTGTCATGCAATTTCTTTGCCTCTCAGAAATGATTATGACATAAAAGTGAAGTACGTGACGAGTGTGACGTTAGGAAAACATTAGGCAGCATGGAGAGATTCTGTATGGGACCACCCAACCCAAACGAGTACTGTGTCACGTGCTACCCGGCAAGTGTTCACCGAGGTAGCCGGCTAGCTCAGTCGGTAGAGCGTCAGACTCTTAATCCCAGGGTCGTGGGTTCGAGCCAGACGCTGGGCGGAACGGAGTTTTGTTCCGCTGCAGATGTAAATTACCGTTTTTCTGTTTAACGAGATTTAATGGAAATAGCAACTTTAAACTTTGCCTACGTCTCTGTCAGTCGCAAGGAAACTGTATTTGAAGGTGAAGGTGATTTTGTAGACATGTGTGAAAGACATGTTCTGAAATGCAAGTGTTGTGGTTTGGAGAGCACATCGGTTACGTGTCAGATGTGTAGGGAAGCAGTAATTTGTCGCCATAGCTGCAAATATTAGCCGGTAATATGAAGTGTTGTCAGCTAAAGTCTGATGATGCAGAAGACCGTAAGGACGAAGTACCCAAGAGTACCGCTAGGCCGCGCCTCTTTAGCTCAGTGGTAGAGCACTGGTCTAATAAACCAGGGGTCGTAAATTCCATCCTCACAGGAGAAAGATGAATTTTGGAAATCAGTTGCGCGTCGTGGCCGTATAGCAAACAGTACCTATGATGACGAACAATTAGCGACAGGCGTTTTTTTTAGGATTTACTCTCAGATGTGATTGAGGCGAATGGCGCAGATAAAGCATTTGCCAAAGCGATACAGCATAAGGTGGGACGAGGCAGTCTGAATTACATTTTATAGATGCATTTCTCACATATCTCAGAGCCTCTCGCGATCTTCGTCGTCGTCGTCGTCGTCGTCGTCGTCGTCGTCGTCGCCGCCGCCGCCGCTTCTGCAGAAGTAGCAAATGGCCATCGTAGCAAATGCGGCGAGGGACGCTCTGCCTTCGATTCCGAATGCACAAAGTGTGTGGTCTTGTTTCTCAGTCTATATTTCGTCGGTCTCGTCAGAGGTTGAATGTAACGAATGGGTGGGAAAGAGCAAGGGGCAGCGGCTGTGTAGAACGAAAACACAAATCCTCAGGGGGTGTGAGCGTTTTGAGATGAGTCGTATACATGTAAATGTTTGTTGTCAGTGACCGTGTGGCCTAATGGATAAAGCGTCGGACTTTGCATCTGAAGATTACAGGTTCGAATGCTGTCACGCTCGTGTTTTCCAGTTCTGAAAAAGAAACATACCGTTTTAATGTAGCAATTGAGCAGTACGAAACTGTCTGAATGTTGCTGTTGACCATTTTTTGCTTGGAGATGCTCTTGAGCTTGAAACACACACAGCAAGACCGGTGTTAACTAGCGAAATGGTCGGCAGAGTGCCGACACCGCGAGTTTTGACTGGCACTTGCACATCTAAAATAACGTCGGAAAGTAACTCGTTCGGCTTTTGAGTCACATAAAGTATGTGTGTTAATTTTGACGCCACTAGCTCTGCTTGTTGTCATGCAATTTCTTTGCCTCTCAGAAATGATTATGACATAAAAGTGAAGTATGTGACGAGTGTGACGTTAGGAAAACATTAGGCAGCATGGAGAGATTCTGTATGGGACCACCCAACCCAAACGAGTACTGTGTGACGTGCTACCCGGCAAGTGTTCACCGAGGTAGCCGGCTAGCTCAGTCGGTAGAGCGTCAGACTCTTAATCCCAGGGTCGTGGGTTCGAGCCAGACGCTGGGCGGAACGGAATTTTGTTCCGCTGCAGATGTAAATTACCGTTTTTCTGTTTAACGAGATTTAATGGAAATAGCAACTTTAAACTTTGCCTACGTCTCTGTCAGTCGCAAGGAAACTGTATTTGAAGGTGAAGGTGATTTTGTAGACATGTGTGAAAGACATGTTCTGAAATGCAAGTGTTGTGGTTTGGAGAGCACATCGGTTACGTGTCAGATGTGTAGGGAAGCAGTAATTTGTCGCCATAGCTGCAAATATTAGCCGGTAATATGAAGTGTTGTCAGCTAAAGTCTGATGATGCAGAAGACCGTAAGGACGAAGTACCCAAGAGTACCGCTAGGCCGCGCCTCTTTAGCTCAGTGGTAGAGCACTGGTCTAATAAACCAGGGGTCGTAAGTTCCATCCTCACAGGAGAAAGATGAATTTTGGAAATCAGTTGCGCGTCGTGGCCGTATAGCAAACAGTACCTATGATGACGAACAATTAGCGACAGGCGTTTTTTTTTAGGATTTACTCTCAGATGTGATTGAGGCGAATGGCGCAGATAAAGCATTTGCCAAAGCGGTACAGCATAAGGTGGGACGAGGCAGTCTGAATTACATTTTATAGATGCATTTCTCACATATCTCAGAGCCTCTCGCGATCTTCGTCGTCGTCGTCGTCGTCGTCGTCGTCGTCGCCGCCGCCGCTTCTGCAGAAGTAGCAAATGGCCATCGTAGCAAATGCGGCGAGGGACGCCCTGCCTTCGATTCCGAATGCACAAAGTGTGTGGTCTTGTTTCTCAGTCTATATTTGGTCGGTCTCGTCAGAGGTTGAATGTAACGAATGGGTGGGAAAGAGCAAGGGGCAGCGGCTGTGTAGAACGAAAACACAAATCCTCAGGGGGTGTGAGCGTTTTGAGATGAGTCGTATACATGTAAATGTTTGTTGTCAGTGACCGTGTGGCGTAATGGATAAGGCGTCGGACTTCGCATCTGAAGATTACAGGTTCGAATGGTGTCACGCTCGTGTTTTCCAGTTCTGAAAAAGAAACATACCGTTTTAATGTAGCAATTGAGCAGTACGAAACTGTCTGAATGTTGCTGTTGACCATTTTTTGCTTGGAGATGCTCTTGAGCTTGAAACACACACAGCAAGACCGGTGTTAACTAGCGAAATGGTCGGCAGAGTGCCGACACCGCGAGTTTTGACTGGCACTTGCACATCTAAAACAACGTCGGAAAGTAACTCGTTCGGCTTTTGAGTCACATAAAGTATGTGTGTTAATTTTGACGCCACTAGCTCTGCTTGTTGTCATGCAATTTCTTTGCCTCTCAGAAATGATTATGACATAAAAGTGAAGTACGTGACGAGTGTGACGTTAGGAAAACATTAGGCAGCATGGAGAGCTTCTGTATGGGACCACCCAACCCAAACGAGTACTGTGTGACGTGCTACCCGGCAAGTGTCACCGAGGTAGCCGGCTAGCTCAGTCGGTAGAGCGTCAGACTCTTAATCCCAGGGTCGTGGGTTCGAGCCAGACGCTGGGCGGAACGGAATTTTGTTCCGCTGCAGATGTAAATTACCGTTTTTCTGTTTAACGAGATTTAATGGAAATAGCAACTTTAAACTTTGCCTACGTCTCTGTCAGTCGCAAGGAAACTGTATTTGAAGGTGAAGGTGATTTTATAGACATGTGTGAAAGACATGTTCTGAAATGCAAGTGTTGTGGTTTGGAGAGCACATCGGTTACGTGTCAGATGTGTAGGGAAGCAGTAATTTGTCGACATAGCTGCAAATATTAGCCGGTAATATGAAGTGTTGTCAGCTAAAGTCTGATGATGCAGAAGACCGTAAGGACGAAGTACCCAAGAGTACCGCTAGGCCGCGCCTCTTTAGCTCAGTGGTAGAGCACTGGCCTAATAAACCAGGGGTCGTAAGTTCCATCCTCACAGGAGAAAGATGTATTTTGGAAATCAGTTGCGCGTCGTGGCCGTATAGCAAACAGTACCTATGATGACGAACAATTAGCGACAGGCGTTTTTTTTAAGATTTACTCTCAGATGTGATTGAGGCGAATGGCGCAGATAAAGCATTTGCCAAAGCGATACAGCATAAGGTGGGACGAGGCAGTCTGAATTACATTTTATAGATGCATTTCTCACATATCTCAGAGCCTCTCGCGATCTTCGTCGTCGTCGTCGTCGTCGTCGTCGTCGTCGTCGCCGCCGCCGCCGCTTCTGCAGAAGTAGCAAATGGCCATCGTAGCAAATGCGGCGAGGGACGCTCTGCCTTCGATTCCGAATGCACAAAGTGTGTGGTCTTGTTTCTCAGTCTATATTTCGTCGGTCTCGTCAGAGGTTGAATGTAACGAATGGGTGGGAAAGAGCAAGGGGCAGCGGCTGTGTAGAACGAAAACACAAATCCTCAGGGGGTGTGAGCGTTTTGAGATGAGTCGTATACATGTAAATGTTTGTTGTCAGTGACCGTGTGGCCTAATGGATAAAGCGTCGGACTTTGCATCTGAAGATTACAGGTTCGAATGCTGTCACGCTCGTGTTTTCCAGTTCTGAAAAAGAAACATACCGTTTTAATGTAGCAATTGAGCAGTACGAAACTGTCTGAATGTTGCTGTTGACCATTTTTTGCTTGGAGATGCTCTTGAGCTTGAAACACACACAGCAAGACCGGTGTTAACTAGCGAAATGGTCGGCAGAGTGCCGACACCGCGAGTTTTGACTGGCACTTGCACATCTAAAACAACGTCGGAAAGTAACTCGTTCGGCTTTTGAGTCACATAAAGTATGTGTGTTAATTTTGACGCCACTAGCTCTGCTTGTTGTCATGCAATTTCTTTGCCTCTCAGAAATGATTATGACATAAAAGTGAAGTACGTGACGAGTGTGACGTTAGGAAAACATTAGGCAGCATGGAGAGATTCTGTATGGGACCACCCAACCCAAACGAGTACTGTGTCACGTGCTACCCGGCAAGAGTTCACCGAGGTAGCCGGCTAGCTCAGTCGGTAGAGCGTCAGACTCTTAATCCCAGGGTCGTGGGTTCGAGCCAGACGCTGGGCGGAACGGAGTTTTGTTCCGCTGCAGATGTAAATTACCGTTTTTCTGTTTAACGAGATTTAATGGAAATAGCAACTTTAAACTTTGCCTACGTCTCTGTCAGTCGCAAGGAAACTGTATTTGAAGGTGAAGGTGATTTTGTAGACATGTGTGAAAGACATGTTCTGAAATGCAAGTGTTGTGGTTTGGAGAGCACATCGGTTACGTGTCAGATGTGTAGGGAAGCAGTAATTTGTCGCCATAGCTGCAAATATTAGCCGGTAATATGAAGTGTTGTCAGCTAAAGTCTGATGATGCAGAAGACCGTAAGGACGAAGTAACCAAGAGTACCGCTAGGCCGCGCCTCTTTAGCTCAGTGGTAGAGCACTGGTCTAATAAACCAGGGGTCGTAAATTCCATCCTCACAGGAGAAAGATGAATTTTGGAAATCAGTTGCGCGTCGTGGCCGTATAGCAAACAGTACCTATGATGACGAACAATTAGCGACAGGCGTTTTTTTTAGGATTTACTCTCAGATGTGATTGAGGCGAATGGCGCAGATAAAGCATTTGCCAAAGCGATACAGCATAAGGTGGGACGAGGCAGTCTGAATTACATTTTATAGATGCATTTCTCACATATCTCAGAGCCTCTCGCGATCTTCGTCGTCGTCGTCGTCGTCGTCGTCGTCGCCGCCGCCGCCGCTTCTGCAGAAGTAGCAAATGGCCATCGTAGCAAATGCGGCGAGGGACGCTCTGCCTTCGATTCCGAATGCACAAAGTGTGTGGTCTTGTTTCTCAGTCTATATTTCGTCGGTCTCGTCAGAGGTTGAATGTAACGAATGGGTGGGAAAGAGCAAGGGGCAGCGGCTGTGTAGAACGAAAACACAAATCCTCAGGGGGTGTGAGCGTTTTGAGATGAGTCGTATACATGTAAATGTTTGTTGTCAGTGACCGTGTGGCCTAATGGATAAAGCGTCGGACTTTGCATCTGAAGATTACAGGTTCGAATGCTGTCACGCTCGTGTTTTCCAGTTCTGAAAAAGAAACATACCGTTTTAATGTAGCAATTGAGCAGTACGAAACTGTCTGAATGTTGCTGTTGACCATTTTTTGCTTGGAGATGCTCTTGAGCTTGAAACACACACAGCAAGACCGGTGTTAACTAGCGAAATGGTCGGCAGAGTGCCGACACCGCGAGTTTTGACTGGCACTTGCACATCTAAAACAACGTCGGAAAGTAACTCGTTCGGCTTTTGAGTCACATAAAGTATGTGTGTTAATTTTGACGCCACTAGCTCTGCTTGTTGTCATGCAATTTCTTTGCCTCTCAGAAATGATTATGACATAAAAGAGAAGTATGTGACGAGTGTGACGTTAGGAAAACATTAGGCAGCATGGAGAGATTCTGTATGGGACCACCCAACCCAAACGAGTACTGTGTGACGTGCTACCCGGCAAGTGTTCACCGAGGTAGCCGGCTAGCTCAGTCGGTAGAGCGTCAGACTCTTAATCCCAGGGTCGTGGGTTCGAGCCAGACGCTGGGCGGAACGGAATTTTGTTCCGCTGCAGATGTAAATTACCGTTTTTCTGTTTAACGAGATTTAATGGAAATAGCAACTTTAAACTTTGCCTACGTCTCTGTCAGTCGCAAGGAAACTGTATTTGAAGGTGAAGGTGATTTTGTAGACATGTGTGAAAGACATGTTCTGAAATGCAAGTGTTGTGGTTTGGAGAGCACATCGGTTACGTGTCAGATGTGTAGGGAAGCAGTAATTTGTCGCCATAGCTGCAAATATTAGCCGGTAATATGAAGTGTTGTCAGCTAAAGTCTGATGATGCAGAAGACCGTAAGGACGAAGTACCCAAGAGTACCGCTAGGCCGCGCCTCTTTAGCTCAGTGGTAGAGCACTGGTCTAATAAACCAGGGGTCGTAAGTTCCATCCTCACAGGAGAAAGATGAATTTTGGAAATCAGTTGCGCGTCGTGGCCGTATAGCAAACAGTACCTATGATGACGAACAATTAGCGACAGGCGTTTTTTTTTAG